>NC_135233.1:508513620-509713620 GCF_051348905.1 Ranitomeya variabilis
GTTGTTTAACGTCACTATATTGAATTTCTGGTGAGGTAATAACATCCAGAGAGGGAATCCTACATTCAGTTCTGTGTGATGACCACTAGAGGGCGCCCTCACACTTCTAATCCGCCATTGTCTGGGAGAAAATAGGAGAAAATCCGAAGTGTATGGCTTTGTTCCAGGTCTCACTGTGAGCTCTATTCACATTCATTTGCAGGCATTACATTTTTTTTTCTATGATTTAATCATCGTTAGTAAATTTAACTTTCACTAAAAGATTTAGAAAGACTTTAGTAGTGTTTGCTAAACTATATCCAACACATATGCCAGAGCCTGGTACTGGGGAGCGACACCAGCAGCCAATACAAGGACTGGGAGCAGAGAGCAGGGAATGACAGCTCTGCTGGGAGCAGGCAATCCCGATTAACCCCTTAGAAACCAGGGAGCCTACAAGAAGCAGCTAGGGATGAGCAAATGATGGGATCCATGGCTTCTCCATCAGTCCACTCCACCGTCAGCCGTCAATCAGGCGGATCACACCAAGCTTTCATCATGTGTGGATCCATGACAGATGCCACAATGCAATGACAATGTAACTCCTTCACAACCACAGAGAAATGACTAGAACCATCACAGTCTACAGCCCATAATGAGAGGAGTAATAGCCCTATTCACACTGGGAGGTCTATGGCGGGATGAAGGATTTCAGGCAGATCCATTACATTATCTTCATAAGTTTTCCAAAGAGTTAAATAACAAATTCAGCACAGCTACATCTGTGCCAGGGAGCACTGCAAAGACATTCCTAGCGACAGAATGCAAGTCAGTGCCTTGCCTCCTCTGTAAGCGATGTCATGCCGGCGTGATGTTCTAAACAACGAATTGCCTCCAGCATCAAATACAGGTTATGTCCCCTTGTTGGAAAACATAGAAGACATTGTTAAATCCCAGCGTTACACAAGCACAGTCCCTCTGTAGACACTTCCCCATAAGCCTCTCCATCCCCTGTAGCCTTTTTCTCCAATACCTGCCCAAGTAGCCTCCTACTCCCCAGTAGTCCCTTACTTCATGGCAGCTCCTTATTATATCCCTCCATAGCCCATTACCCCTAAGTAGAGCATCCTCCTATTTGTAACTAACCCTATTTCTAGTAGCCTTCGTCCTCAGTAATCTCTTACTCCACAAACTCCATGGTAGCCCATCACCCTTACCTCTCTATAGTCCCTTATTCTTTAGTAGCCCTTTCCTCAAATTCCCCGGTAGCACTGACTACTTATTCTTGCACACTTCATAGTGGACCCTTCTCCCTACTTGGTAGCCCCCTCATTCCAATAGCCCTTTATGTTTTCTAACTAGTAGCTCTGTCTTCCCATTTTCTGTAGCCCATTCTTACTTCCTAAAACCCCCTTCTAACTTCCCAGTTGCCCTTCCTCCCACTCCTTGATAGCACCTTCTTATTTTTCCCCTAGACCCTTTCTCTTACACTCCTTTAGATCCCTACCACTAGTATCCTTTACTTTTTACAACCCAGTAGCCCTTTTCCCTCACTCCCTTATTTCTTAGTGGCCCTTTTTCCTACTTTCAGTTAGCAGCAATCTCCTACCCAGTAGCACCTTTCTCTCACTTTCCAGTAGCCAATCATTCTCTATCTTCCAGCTGCCCAGTAACCCCCTCTTCCCTCTTAATCCCTGATAGACTCCTCTTCTTTCTCCCCAGTAACCCACTCTTCTTCCCTCTTACTGCCTGGGAGACTCTTCTTCTTTCTCCCCATTAACCCCTTCCTCCCACTCTCTCCCTCCCCGGTAGACCCTTCATCTTTCTCCCCAGTAGCCCCCTCTTCCAACTCTCTTCCCTCTTCCTCCCTGGTAGACCTTTCTTCTTTCTCCCCAGTAGCCCCTTCTTCCCTCTCTCTTTCCTCTTCCTCCCCAGTAGACCCTTCTTCTTTCTCCCCAGTAGCCCCTTATTCCCTCTCTCTTTCTTCTTCCTCCCCAGTAGACCCTTCTTTCTCCCCAGTAGCCCCTTCTTCCCTCTCTCTTTCCTCTTCCTCCCCAGTAGACCCTTCTTCATTCTCCCCAGTAGCCCTCTCTTCCCACTCTCTTTCTTCCTTCTCCCCGTAGACTCTTCTTCTTTCTCCCCAGTAGCCCCCTCTTCCTACTCTCTTCCTTCCTTCTCCCCGGTAGACCTTTCGTCTTTCTCCCCAGTAGCCCCCTCTTCCCAATCTCTTCCCCTTTCCTTCCTGGTAGACCCTTTTTCTTTCTCCCCAGTAGTCCCCTCTTCCCCCTTCCTCCCTGGTAGACCCTTTTTCTTTCTCCCCAGTAGCTTCTTCTTTCCTCTCTTTTTCCTCTTTCTCCCCAGTAGCCCCGTCTTCCTTCATTCTCACCGATAGACCCTTCTTCTTTCTCCCCAGAAGCCCCCTCTACCCACTCTCTTCTCTCTTCCTCCCTAGTAGACCCTTCTTCTTTCTCCCCAGTAGCCCTTTCTTCCCTCTCTCTTTCCTCATTCTCCCCGGTAGACCCTTCTTCTTTCTCTCCAGTGGCCCCCTCTTCCCACTCTCTTTCCTCATTCTCCCCAGTAGACCCTTCTTCTTTCTCCCCAGTAGCCCCTTCTTCCCTCTCTTTCCTCTTCCTCCCCAGTAGACCCTTCTTCTTTCTCCCCAGTAGCCCCTTCTTCCCTCTCTCTTTCCTCATTCTCCCCAGTAGACCCTTCTTCTTTTTCTCCAGTATCCCCCTCTTCCCACTCTCTTTCCTCATTCTCCCAGGTAGACCCTTCTTCTTTCTCCCCAGTAGCCCCCTCTTCCCACTCTCTTTCTTCATTCTCCCCGGTAGACCCTTCTTCTTTCTCTCCAGTAGCCCCCTCTTCCCACTCTCTTTCCTCATTCTCCCCGGTAGACCCTTCTTCTTTCTCCCCAGTAGCCCCCTCTTCCCACTCTCTTTCCTCATTCTCCCCGGTAGACCCTTCTTCTTTCTCTCCAGTATCCCCCTCTTCCCACTCTCTTTCGTCATTCTCCCCGGTAGACCTTTCTTCTTTCTCCCCAGTAGCCCCCTCTTCCCACTCTCTTTCCTCATTCTCCCCAGTAGACCCTTCTTCTTTCTCCCAGTAGCCCCTTCTTCCCTCTCTCTTTCCTCATTCTCCCCGGTAGACCCTTCTTCTTTCTCCCAGTAGCCCCTTCTTCCCTCTCTCTTTCCTCATTCTCCCCGGTAGACCCTTCTTCTTTCTCCCCAGTAGCCTCCTACCTTCTGTAAGTGTCAGCTTTTTAAAGACCCTTTAGTTTAGGTGCAGAAAAGTATTTAGATGAAAGTTTGGAGCGCTCACAGATACTCTCATGCTGGTGATTAGAAAGCAGATTCATTGCAGCGCCTGAGTGACAGCTAGCAGCTCCAATGTCTCATGAAATGATTATGAGGAAGATCAGAATCCAGTTCTGTGCTCCTTCCTATAGCCCTTGCTTGTTGAGTTTAGCAAGCCATTTAGACCAGAATGTCCTGGCTTTTGTCAGTGAGAAATTATTTAGGATCCTCTTTGTACTTCTATTGGTCAAACTCCTATCCACTCCACCGAAATGCTGGGCACTTAAAGCGACAGAGCCTGCCTCTTCCCCAGCAACACACAACATCATAAAAGAATAATGTCACCCTGATGGGAGCTAAACATACACCTTCCACACGCCCAACTTTCCCCTAATATCTCCTGCCAAGTCTCTGGTGGTGCAGCCCTGGCATCTTAGTCAGTACTTTGCTGCTGTTATTTGAAATGCAAATGTGATCACCTGGGGAGATCCTGTATTTATAGTCTCAGCGCAGAGAGATGGGAGTTGCAGGGAGATAAAAATATTCTCTATTTCTTTCTTCTTTTTTTTTTGCAGCCTTCCTTATGTAACTGGCGCCATGACAAATATTTTGTGGAACATGATTTATAATTGCTCTCCAATGGAAAGCAATGTGCGTAACAACAGTGGATGCAGCAGGGCTGACTTTGTCATGTGGCACAATGGACTATTATTACTCGCCAGCCTTAGGACCGAGGGTAAGCGGATCCTGGGTTATGACGCACAAATGATGCAATGAGTTTCGTGACAAATTCCCTTATGTTTCTGCATTACATTAAGTTACTAATAAAACAAATATCTACATTATCATCATTTGTTTACTTTAGAATTGTGTAAATATGTAAAAAACTTCCTTTATGAAGGAGATGTCAGTGTCAGCACCAATCATCTGGCATATTTTACATGATAATAATGAGTAGCATTTAATTTTCTGGATTACAATAGGATAATTTACAGGACATATATCTAACAGCCAGTGATAATGGTAAGAGTCCATTCATGTGGGGAACAGAGTTTGTCATGTGGCACAAAGCATTGGGAAATGACAATGTGGCTACTGCAGGTGTGAACCGAGGGCTCACCATGCACAATGCCAGCCAGCTCTGCTACATCTGCACAATGCCAGCCAGCTCTGCTACATCTGCACAATGCCAGCCAGCTCTGCTACATCTGCACAATGCCAGTCAGCTCTGCTACATCTGCACAATGCCAGCCAGCTCTGCTACATCTGCACAATGCCAGCCAGCTCTGCTACATCTGCACAATGCCAGCCAGCTCTGCTACATCTGCACAATGCCAGCCAGCTCTGCTACATCTGCACAATGCCAGTCAGCTCAGCTACATCTGCACAATGCCAGCCAGCTCTGCTACCTCTGCACTACGCCAGCCAGCTCTGCTACATCTGCACAATGCCAGCCAGCTCTGCTACATCTGCACTACGCCAGCCAGCTCTGCTACATCTGCACTACGCCAGCCAGCTCTGCTACCTCTGCACTACGCCAGCCAGCTCTGCTACCTCTGCACAATGCCAGCCAGCTTTGCTACCTCTGCACAATGCCAGCCAGCTCTGCTACCTCTGCACAATGCCAGCCAGCTCTGCTACATCTGCACAATGCCAGCCAGCTCTGCTACCTCTGCACTACGCCAGCCAGCTCTGCTACATCTGCACTACGCCAGCCAGCTCTGCTACCTCTGCACAATGCCAGCCAGCTCTGCTACCTCTGCACAATGCCAGCCAGCTCTGCTACCTCTGCACAATGCCAGCCAGCTCTGCTACATCTGCACAATGCCAGCCAGCTCTGCTACCTCTGCACAATGCCAGCCAGCTCTGCTACCTCTGCACAATGCCAGCCAGCTCTGCTACATCTGCACAATGCCAGCCAGCTCTGCTACATCTGCACAATGCCAGCTAGCTCTGCTACATCTGCACTACGCCAGCTTTGCTACATCTGCACAATGCCAGCCAGCTCTGCTACATCTGCACAATGCCAGCCAGCTCTGCTACCTCTGCACTACGCCAGCCAGCTCTGCTACCTCTGCACTACGCCAGCCAGCTCTGCTACATCTGCAGCCATTCACACACAAGGAGAACGACCCACCTTATTCAGTTAGTTTCCAATGAACACATCAACACACTTGTATATTTGGAAATCTCAGTTGAAACTCGGGATAGTTTGGTTTGTTTTCTTGCAACTTCCTATGTGAAAGGCTAAAAGCAAAGTGCAGCCTTGGTCTTCTGGAGCTGAGAGATGGCAATCATTGGTAGTGGACACTGCATGGTGAAGGCAGTGGGGTCTCCTCATTAAGTGGCTCCATGGGCTCTTGCTGGAGAGAGAGGCTCCTACTACTGGCACTCGCTGGGGTTAGGCAGGAGCTGGTCAGCCCTCTGGAGCTGTGAATGGGATGTGGGAGGGGAATCCACGCAAGTCTGTGCTACTCGCCCTGACGTGGGGCGTCACGTGACTCCTCCCCGGCCTCTAAGACAGCCGCCGAGCTGAATGAATTACAAGCATCACACAAACCCCCTGCAGGAGGGGCGGGGCTGCGGCATTAACCCTTCCCTGCATTTAGCTGCAGCTAACACCAATCAAAAGAAGAAACTTTCTGTAGATTAAATGAGGATCAAAGATCGGACAATTCTATTATCTGTCTATTATCTATAATCTACCTACAATTTATCACATATATCTATTATCTAGAATGTATCACATATTTATCTATCTAGTATCTATACATATGTATCTCATTTACATTTATCTGTATCACATATCTAATATATCTTTCTATATCTATATCTGTGTATTATGTATGCATCACATATCCATATTTATCCACGTACCTACCGCTCTATTATCTATCTATCTATCTATCTATCTATCTATCTACAATATCACATATTATCTATGTAGGGATCTGCCTACCAAGTTATCATCTCTATTTCTGGCTCAATCTCTCTGCATTGCTCTGTCTCTGTATACCCATAGTATGCACCTTGGGGAAGAGGCTCCCCTGAGAGACCACGCTCCGTGCAGGCTGGGGTGGTCCTCTAGTCTCCATCCCTCTGTAGAGGCGCGAGCTGTCAGGGCTCTGCTCTCTTCACATTGCCATCAGTAGGGTTCTCTGCCACCTGGTGCAGATTCTACTGAGGAGCCTTCATCATGAAATAGCACCTGATCTGTCACCTGGTTATTAGGCATTGTGACCCAGCAGCCCCAGGCTAGTCATGTTTCCTTCTGCGGAGACCACATAGTCTCTGGGCCATCTTACTGTACGAGCCCAAATATTAGGCAATGCATAGCTACTGTGTTACTGAGGGCACAGGGGCCAGAGAGACAGCACAATATGTGATCAGACTGCTGGCAGCACAGGGAGGGGGATGGGGCAGCCCTGCGACTACACGATTGTAATTCAATATGCCTGTTCTATCATCTCATATCTATTTACAGTATCTATCTATCTATCTATCTATCTATCTATCTATCCATCTATCTATTTATCCATCTACACATCTATCTATCATCTATCTATCTATCTATCTATCTATCTATCATCTATCTATCTATCTATCTATCTATTATCTATCTATCTATCTATCTATCTATCTATCTATCTATTATCTATCTATCTATCTATTATCTATCTATCTATCTATCTATCTATCTATATATCAATCTATCTATCATCTATCTACCTATTATCTTTCTATGTATCAATCTATCTTTCTATTTATCTATCTATCTATTATCTATTTAGCTATCTATCTATCTATCATCTATCTATCATCTATGTATCAATCTATCTATACATCTATCTATTATCTATCTATCTATCTATTATCTATCAATCATCTATCTATCTATCTATCTATCTATCTATCTATCTATCTATCTATCTATCTATCTATCTATTATCTATCTACCTATTTTCTATCTATCTATCACCTATCTATCTCCTATCTATCTCTACATTGATGTGTAATATTCCTTTGTTGTTTTTTTCACCTATTATTTGGAGACATCTTTTCTTTCCAGACGTGAGGCTTAGATAATGTCTGCACAAGTGTCCATTACTGACAATAAATGGGATTGTTCATCATTATTCCTTCAGGGATCTTGTATTAATCCTGTAGAACAGGAAGAAACATATTGATAGTTTGGAGTCTGTGCTAAAGATCATTCCTCTCCCCTGCGTTGGTTACAGGAGTCCCCGGGGGGCAGAACCGCACATGCCGTGAGATGGGCAGAGATTTTTGTCTTTGTGTCTCAATTTCCCATTGTGTTTTTTAGACGCTGCGCCATGCTCACAAGTGGGAGACGGAGCAGTATATTCGCAGCACACTTCTGGCTGGCGGGGAGAATCCTTAAAGTGTTTATTTAACTAATGATGTTTAGAAGTCATCTCGTCCATTTGCCAGGACCTGACAACCATTATGGGCACAGGATTCACTTTTAATATGTCTTTTTCTTAATAGGATCTAGAGCTTTAATTCTCTACAGTCTGGGGGAGAAAACCCTGAGTCTTTACCTCTCTGAAGAACCAGACACAATAAGCAGTAAGGTAATGGCATGGGGCTGAAAGAAGCCACAAGTGCTACAATAAAGTGCAGAGCTGGCTTATACAGGGGCGATAAGCAGGAAATATAATATTTCAGTTATGAAAGGAGAATAAATTAACTGATCCCTTTGAAATCAATGACTTCAGATGAGTTCTATCCAATGGGTTTGGGCACATTTATAGCAATATTGATATAAAATGACTTCTGCTACATATCCCCAAAACAAGGGCTTTATTACTAGCTGTAACAGTGTGCGAAATCATCCAAATCCCAAACTATTTATCTAACACTTCATCTAACTAGATAGCCGATTTCTTCCATTGTCATTCTGCTTTCTCCTCCCTAGTGCAAAACCAACGCATGATGTGAATCAGACAAAATGCCCGCGTCATACTATCTATATAAAGCCCTATGCAAAAGGACAAATGACAAAACCATTCCTTAACCCTTTCAGCTGCAAAACCTCACAAAGGACCAAGTACAAGTGGGGATGGTTTACCAAAGCTTTGGGGAATCAATCTGCCGTGGTGTTTGCCAACAGCCCCATAATTCAATGTCTAGAAAGGGACGTCAGGGTTGGATGAAGGCAAGTAAACGATTAACCTAGACAGACTATTAATTAAAGGGGTTATTCAGGCTTAAGCTATAAGTTGGCAGTCATGCTATGAGGATCCTCCTGAGCAGGTGATCATGTGACCCAAAGTACGAGATTTGCCACATTCCAACTAGACGTGTCTGACCTCACTTAATTCACTTGCATTGACCATGTCTAGATGGCAAGTGACCGCCCGTAGCTCATATGGATAATGAACATGCACAAGTGCTATGAGGTTATAGCCACCGGGCTAGAATAGACTTAGGTGATTTTTATTTAGCCAGTTAATGTAAAGCTGAAACTGCAATGCATATCAACAGAGTAATCTAGATGCTGATACTGAAGCAACAAAAATGCTGGAGATTTCAGCTCTGAAAATTAAATGCAGCTTTGAAAGACGAATGCGTCTTCTGGATTTACACATGCTGGAACTCACGACCAGCTCAGAAAAGCAACAGTTATTCAAATTTAGTGAACTGTTGCTGTAGAATAATTCCATACGTACGAGTAAAGTAAATTCTACAACCTCTGCCGAAGAACCAAATGAATCTGCAAATTGAAAAAAAGGACCCGCAAAGGCTGGAATTGGCCACCAAACCTGAAAATGGCGGTGTTTTCTGGTCACAAAGAACAATGTATACTGCTTCACCTGCCATCTTGAAATGAAGAATAAACTGCTTGTAGTAAGAAAGTCGTGAACATGTAATTATCAACTGGAGATTTACACTTAATTAAAATCTAATAAACTGCCAAACAATTTTCCATGAACTTCTCCAACCTTCCTACTTCATTAGCGTTACTCCAACCTGCCAACCTGCTCTCAGATGCAAGGAAAGGGCACACTGTCATATGCTATCATCTCAGCCACCATGGATGACTGTTGTTAGGTATTTTCAAGAAATAGTGATTAAACAAATGAGAAGTTAGTGTAGCAAGGCTTGGCATCCCAGCATCTCATGCTATTAATACTTTTAATTGGCTGAGGTCAGCTATAGTAACACTTTGTCTAATTATCTTCCGTGTATGCACTTTATGTGGTATGGAGGCAACGACGATGGTGTACACACTTATCATGCCTCCTCGGCTGATTGATCGATGGCCCATGGATGGAGAGCAATGCTAGCTTTAATACGAGCACTTTATAAAAAAAACACAATGACTCAATCCAAAGTAGTAAAGCCTGTTTTAAACTCAGAACCCGTCCCTGCGAACAGGTCAATTATATCCGTTCATAATGAAAATCACAATTTGATATTAGCGTTGATTAATTGATTTAAAGGGAACCTGTCATATTGAAAATGCAATCCCAGCTGCCACCAACATGGCATAGAGCAGGGAGAGCTGAGCAGAATGATATATAGGTTTGAGGGAAAAGGTTCAGTATAACTTGTGTTTTATTCATCTAATTATCTACTTAGTCTAAGCTTTTCAGCCAAGTAGGTGGTTCCTTTCAATGATTCACAGTTATCTCTATATACACACTTATACTAGGAGCGCTGTCAATCACTGATTAGGACCACCCTCTTAAAAATAGGGAGATCATAAAAGGAATAAAGTACAAGTTATACCGAACATTTTCCTGCAAACCTAAATATCAATCTGTTCAACTCATCCTGCTTTATGTCATGATTATATTTTTAATATGAAAGGTTCCCATTAAACAAAGGCATTTCCAAAATTCCAACACCTGCTGTTAAGTGTCGAATTGCCGAGACCCCCACTCCTGTTACCAGTTTGAAAGTAGTCATGCATGAGTGGGCAATAAAGTCTATGGGATAGACAAAGACAGCGGAGTACTATACTTTACTGTATCCCCATTTTTATAATGTGGGGGAGGGGAGGGGATTTAGGGTCCTAAAACTATGGTAATCCCAACAATTGGACAGTTTTCACCTTTTTTGCTGAAAGGTTATAAGTTTTGCTTCTGAGAACACGTTCGGTATTTATAGGTAGTTTCAGGGTACTGCCCCAGATGCCTCTCACACAGCAAAACCATATCTCACAGTTTGCTCTGATGAAGGGCAGCACCCCGAAACACAGTGTCTAAAAATTGAAATTTTGGCTTTGGCTTTTATCCTAAGTCATGTGAAAGGCTCGTTAGAGAGTTGACATTGACTGATAGGATTGCAACTTCCTATAGGTGGCACTAGAGTTCTAGTCCTCTTCCTCTCTGAAGAGACTATTTGCATATTTCCCAGAGGAGCATTGCGGCTTTAAGTCTCCTCCTCTTGACATGCTTAACATGTTGCTCTCTGCAAGGAGAAACGTTACTTCTTGGATCCCGGTCAGACGCCTCTCACACAGCCAAACCAGATCTCATACTTTGCACTGACGAGGGGCAGCACCCCGAAACACAAGAAAATTGAGATTTTGGTTTTGGCTTTTATCCTTGGTCATATGACAAGGCTCGTTACAGAGTCAATATTGACTATTAGGATGGCTACTTCCTATAGATGGCTCTAGAGTTCTAGTCCTCCTCCTCCTCTCTGAAGAGACAATTTACAATATATGGTACAAACCAATGTAGTCCTCCCAATCTGAGGTGTTTCTTAAGCTTTATAACAGCACATGCAGTGGACTGGTAAACATGCAAGGAGTTTCATCCTTGGAGATTTATCTTTCCTCCTCTTTCGTAGAGGAAAGATCAAAATGATAGCTTATGTTTGACACAATATTTCCTATTTCCTATAAAGGCCAATAATGTTGTAATAAAATACAACACAATTACCAAATGTTTGCTGCCATGCTGTGACTTCTGATTTACTAATGTGTGTTGTCAATTTTATATTAGTAATACTTTACAATTTTCAATTTTCAGCAAACTTTGGGAAACCTAACATAAAACTCAATACCAATAAAATAAGTAAGTAAAACATTCAATGACAGCCTTCGGAGTATTGTGCGGCGTTGAGTGGTGTTCGCTGAAATACAAAGACCAGACTAAACGAATATATGACGGAATGCTTCCAATTGTTATGTACTTTGCTTGATGTATCAATCACAGCTTTGCTTACATGTCTGAGCTTCATAAATGATGGAGGAGTATGAAAGAGTCTAAAAACCTTTAGCATTACAGCCTAAAATACAACTTCGAGGAAACCTAGCAACTTTCATAATGAGCCGATGATCCATCAAGTCTGGTCCTTATCTGACCTGTGTAAACATTTACCTTAATTATGTCGCCATAATTGTTATAATAGTTGTGTGAAGATTATTATTATTATTATTTATTGTTATAGCGCCATTTATTCCATGGCACTTTACATGTGAGGAGGGGTATACATAATAAAAACAAGTACAATAATCTTAAACAATACAAGTCATAACTGGTACAGGAGGAGTGAGGACCCTGCCCGCGAAGGCTCACAATCTACAAGATTGTGATAAAAGGGCAATAGTAGGGTCTCTATTTTTCCTATTCTGGAAACTCTTCTTTAACTTTGAGCAAACCTCTCTACACGTAATTGCATTGTACAGAAAGGCATCCAGATAAAGAATTGTTAGTTTGATATTAGGAAAAATGTCTCCTTTACCCAGGAAGAGGGCCACCTTTGCCTTTTAGCTGTTACTCTTCTAACTGAGCTCCATTCAAGCTGAGCTCCTATGTCTGTAGAAGAATAATACTGTTTATGAAAGAAGAAGCAAATCTTTTTTTTCAATCTCATATAAACCCATTAATTATTAGCACAAGCATCAGATTGGAGGTGGGAACCCATACATTTAAAAGTAGCCTTTAGCCATGTTTGAGCCTATGGAGGAGGCACTGCCAAAAGATTTACATTTATGGATATTGGCTACTGTGCAATGTAATGCTAATGCCTGGGGCTGACAGAGCCTCTTTCCTTTACTTGAACTGAGATACATATTATTAATCTATTCTGTGTACGGTCAACCTTTCTATTTCCCAAAAGGCCTCGAAACCGAGCTACAGCTGCCCTGCGAGATCATAACACAGAAAAAAACAAATTCAGTCCAGAGAAACATGTTTTGTCAGTTACTCCTATGCCCAAGGTAATATGATAATGGGTTTGAAATGACAAGCAAGGACAGTGAGATTGCAGGTAAGGTCAAGAGCGCATGTACGATAAGAAAAGACCTAGCTAAAGACCTAGAGAAAGCACCGATCATTGGCTAGCTGCTGTGTCGGCTCTCCCCATACCGGTGTCACATGTGGATATGCCATATGTGGACTTCAAACCATGACAATGACATTGCTTCAACTTGACAAATGACTGTGTGAAACTTGTCATTTTGAACTTTCTCTAATTGTTAAAATGCTACAGGCAAAAATGAACAGATCAATCAAAACTGACTGATGACAGGGGTAGGACAACACCGCCATGAGGTGAGAAGCGAATTGGGCTTTGGTGGACTTTGTTACAGGATAAATGAAAGGAAACCAATACTTGTTAGACAATTAAAACAGCTACAATATATCTGTACAAGACATAATAAATAAATATGTAGACAAAACAGAAACACATTCATTAAGGTGACTGGAACTAGTGGGGAGGACTACATGGTCTAGTACCTAGAATTGAAGAAGTTAAAGGTTACAAGGTCTGAATGTTAGCATGAATACCAAACCTCCATACATCTCTGGTATCACAAACCTTCAATAACCTGTAAAATGCATGCCAACATGCTCCTAACCATCTATATGGCGGTCCCAGGTAGTACATGGTACCATTGTGACTGCTATGGGGTCCTTGGAGAGTTGGGACACAGCCATGGTTGTCTCATTGTTGTTGGGTCCTGCTGAGCATATACACAGCCTTTTACGTTATATCTCCTATCCATTGCATAGGTTATAACTTTTTGATTGCTGGATATGACACCACTGGAAGAGAAGTTGGCTTAATGGTCATGGAAATTGGAGAAAGGAAAAACAGGAGAAACAGACATCAGGCTTTTGTATTCTAGAAGACTAATTTAGGTCTTTGCTATATGCTACTTCTATTCCATAAACTGGACTCATGGGCCAATATGTATTAAAGGGTTTTGCCACTGCTTTTTATCAATGCTCCATCCTTAGGATAGGCCATCAATATCTGATCGATGTTGGTGCGACACCCAGCACCCCTGCCGATCAGCTGTTACCAGCACAGACGGCGGACAGAAGATTTTGTATGCAGTATAGTGGCTGTGGTCGGGTACTGCAGATCCACCATTACTGAAATTAATATAGGTGGGTCTGCAGTACTTAGCCGTGGCCACTATAGATTTGATGGAGCTGCTGTGTTCCAATAGCATGCCAGAAATTATGGCAGCCGCCGGTAGCTGCTGATCGATGTGGCTGCCGGGTGTCGCACCTCTACCGGTCAGATATTGTGGCTAAACCCTTTAAAGCAGGCATATCTTCCACAATTCTAGGACTCTAAGCAATGAGATAGATGTTGTGATTTGCATCAAATTAATAACAAAAAAAACCTCATCTCATCTCGCAGGTTTTTTTCCGGTTTGAAAAGCAGCAAGAAATGTCAGACTTTTAGTGCAAGTTTTCATTTAATTTTTTTTTTAAACCTAGTATAAAATGCTTAGCAAATGTGGGCCATGAAGTTTTAATAATTCTATTCTTCCTGTTTGGAGTGGGTTGTATGTAATGTTTTTATACCCTGCCTTAGGAGTTATCTTTGAGCAGGCATGCTATATTTTCTCCATGGCAAACAATATTTAGTTGAATGATCCAATATAGGAGATGGGGATCCAGTTTAGAGGGAGACAACATTGGTGCTGTACATACAACAGTATCGTAAAGGAACAGATTGTGCCACAAAATGAGGAAGTCATTTCACTTTGCTAGCTTGGAACACTTTAAATAAACCATTACCATATGTCTACATTCCTTGGAAACTTAGTCAATCTTAAGAATGTTGCTTTCCTTTATTTTTTTAATTCTGCACAACTTTATGTCTTTATTCTTGGGTTTTCCCATATCTCTCACACATGGCTTTGGCCAAAATGACAGTCTCTCTGGCATTGTTTATTGGGAGCTGAAAAACGACCTGTTCCAACATCATGTAAGAATGCAGTCCGTGGCAACAGTGAGATGCGGAATGTACTGCCTGGCATAGAAGCACAGTCTACTTGTCTCTCATTATTCAAGATGACACTTTTTTTTAAAATAATTACACAAATGTAAGGAAGTTTGGGCAAACAAGCTTTGGTCTTCTTGAGTACGAGGGAAGTTGGATGTTTTAATCTATGAAAGGAATTATTTTATTCCATCAGTTCCAATTTTGCAGGACTAAATGAGCCGTTGAATTGTGTATTTTAGGCACTATAATAAGTTAGGCTTTGTGCAATTTTTTCACAATGTTATGTATGGCCAAATTCAAGGCGGAATCCAAAAGTAAAGGCGCATTATAGGTGTTTCTTCTAGACCTAAGTTCAAGATCCTAATTTATGTGTGTAAAAACTGCACTGTGTGACCAGAACACTCATATAGGGTTACTTCCACCAGTCTTTACCAAGTTGCGTTTTGAGTCCTCACTCCTGGCTAATGTTGGGATCCTAAAAGTCAGACCCCTCTTTTGTGAAGATGGAGACATGGTGTTGGGCACAGTCTGTAATATATGAATCAATACTATGTCATATTTGTCTTTCCCTACAACTGTAATCCTTCCACTTTCTAATACTGCACCCTACAATTCTGTGTTTCAGATATATTTCCCCTATGTGTCCTCTCCTGGCTCCCATCTCAGGCTTTATTGCCTGTAGCAACCAATCACAGAGCAGCTTGCATTTTACCAGAGCTGTTTATAAAATGAAAGCTGAGCACTGATTGGTTGTTATGGGCAACAGAGACAGCTTATATATCAGACAGTTTGTATAAAGAACCTTTGCACCAAATATGGACAAACACATTCATGCATTTAATGAGAGAAGCCATTGGTTTAATGAGTGTTACTCCCGCTCTTTCTCTGCTTTGTCGGTCACATAGGCAGGCGCAGTCAGAGCGGAGAATAGCTGCTACGCCATTGACAGAGAGTCCATGTCCACCCTCTGCAGCGAGGAAAGAACAATGATACATATGCCACGTAAAGAAAAGCAAGAAAATCATACCCACTATAGAAAAACAGCAGGTGCCTAATGAGCATGTGCGACCTGTCATGAAAACAACTACAGGACGTATCCGTGGGCAACCAGGTGTTGATATCCGGAGCAGCGAGCAGTGCACTTCTGGATATTGGTTACACTTGATAACTTGGTTTATTTCAGGATTTTAAGCCAGTGAGTTGTGATTGATATTGTGAGAATAACCCTTTAATATCTAATAAAATTCTGGGACAACCCCTTAACATTTGGATTGAAAATGTGAGGTTTGAAGCGCTAAACACATATATAATCATTAATCAACCATTGCTTTAAAAAATTTTTTTTTTTTTTTTTAAAAAGTAAGGAATTCTGTAAAATGACTATGTATGCCATAGGCAATCTGTGTCAAGCCTGTGCTAGATCAGCCTGTACAATGAAGCTAAACGCTATAGGAATATATATATATATATATATATATATATATTTATATTTATATATATATATATATACACACACACATATAGTGTCTAACTTCATTCAGATTGCCAAATATATATATATATATATATATATATATATATATATATATATATATATATATATATATATATATATATGTATATATATATATCTATATATATATATATATAGATATATATATTTGGCTTTTTTATTTAATTTTTTTCCCCTCTCGTTTTATATATGATCTTTCCTCCTTTTCTCAATCCTTTTTCCACTATGCTGTCTTGCTAACCAACACAATTTTCTCCATAAAATATAATAGAGGAGGAGGTGCTGGGTAATGGGGCATAACTACATTGAAACACAATTGCTAAATTACGGTGCAATCACACAGAGCGCCTAGGGCAGCGGCAACAGTAAATACCGCTCTGTCTACAGCTATTATGATTGTCAGGCTGCAGATTCTTGGTAGAAATACGGAAAATTAATCACGTTTCACCTTTCCTAATGCCCCCAATTCATCGCTTCACATCTTAAAGGAAAAAAGAAATCTAAAATGTGTTTTTGTTTGTATTAATTCCATTTGATTAGATTAATAAAATGGTAGGTTAAAAAAAAATCTATATATTTAATTCTGTATTTTTAAATATTATTACATTATCAATAAGATTAAAGAAGAAAATTGTTGAATGTGGGTGTAGTTTGTCAATTGTCCATAAAGTACAGTAATAACTTAACCAGTTCTTCTAAGCAGATTACAGGTTTGTACTCCCACATTTCTGTCTTAATTATCTCCACCAGGATGAGATAGTTAGGTATGATCTATAGCTTTTCCCAGTGTCACCGTGCCCACACACCTTCTGTAATTCATGAGCTATCATACACCTTTCAAGCTAGTTGGGCTATTTAATTATCTATTGTGCCAGATGGGAGTCCTGTCAGCCAATCAGAAAGCAGATTTCACAGAGAATATTTGATTCAAGATATATATATGTGTGGTTGTATTTCGGCTTTTTTTTAATCGTTTTATAACCTATTTTTTTTGATTATGCATTTACAAAGGAAATATTTAACCATTCAGGAAGCTAAAGAGCCTTGCTGCAATGTGATGGGTGTTATAGATTTTTATAGTGTAAAGAATTCTAATTGTAAGTGAATTTTCCTTGCTGGTCTTGATAAAAAATATACATAGCCACTATTGAATAAGCTATTTTCTTGATATATGTATTATTCATTCTTTATACTTTGATATTATATATATATATATACATAATATCTATATACGTATATATACATTATATATATAAATATGAATACATATATATGTAAAAATATATATATACTCACATATATATAAATATATATGCATATATATGCATGTACATACTGTATATTTATATATATATATATATATATATATATATATATATATATATATATATATATTATATATTTAATGCCAAATAATACTACTTCTAAAAATTTGTATTATTTCAGTTTTTTCTATTATTATTGCTATTGTTATAATTATTATTTAGTTTTATTATTATTATTATTATTTTTAGGTTTATTATTATTATTATTAGGTACAATATATGTTTTGGGGACTAGCATATAGACCTAAAAATAATGCAGGCTTCGAAGGCAGTCAGTAAAGCAGAGTCATATCCTAGGACTGCATTGGAGGGAAATTTCTAGTGGGTAGTGGTAAATACACACAAATATCTTTTTTATGGTACCGTATTTGCTTTTCAACGCGTGGAGCTTTTGTATTTTTTTTATTTTCATAATATAACGATCAGCCAATGACTAGCATTTGGATTAATTACACAAAGACATAAACAGGCAGTTCTTCAAAGTGTCTTTGTGAGTTTGCACAAGAAACTACAATATGATCTGAAAAAGAAATGCATAACTATATTACATCTTAGCGATGTTTTCTGAATATAACTGATTTTCTTTTGTTTTAATCAATTATTTTGTATTAATTCATAATCGTGCCTAGCTAGATCAAATTACTTACACAACTGATGAGATTTGTGTGGAAACGTGCGTCGGGGTGTGGCACCACACTTTACAGGAGGTAAGGCTACTTTTATGTGAATTTTCACTACTTACTGATGGAATTTTTAATTTTTTCTATAGGTGACTATGAGTTATTGAAGAATTACATTCCTAATATGATCCTATATACACTTGATCTTCTGGATTTACCTGATGTATAGTAGGTATCTTTGCGTTGCACACTGAACTGACTCCATTTTTGATTACTTATATATTGTCTCAGCCATTAGCTTATTTTAGGAGTATATTTATCTGTATAATCTTTACATATACCTCCTGTCATATATACCTCTTTGCATGTTGTGTTGCCACCTGTTGGTTTCTCATCTTTTTTGTACCTTTTTAACCATTCAATGAATTATTTTCAATAAAGTCTCACTTTTGATCATATTTTGGTTCCTTGTGTATTTTTTTCTATAGTCTTCTAATGATTATTGTATTGAACCACCAGCATATGTTACATGTATATTATTTGGCATAATCTGTATCTCTTAGGACTTCCTGTATTCACCATTTTGCATTTGCATGCCATGATTGGATTCTCCTTTCATCTCTAGTGTCAAATCCAAGTAGATTACATTGGGGGGAATATTTAGTGGGTAGTTGTCACATACACACAAATATCTTTTTCTATGGCTTTTGCAATTCAACATGTGAAGCCTTTGTACTTTTTTTTATTTTTGCAATATAACGATCAGCCAATGACTAATGGATTATTTACACAACACACAAACAGGAAGTTCTTCAAAGTGTCTTTGTGAGTTTGCACAGGGAACTGCAAAATTATAAAGAAAAATGCAGAACAATATTAAATCTTAGCAATGTTTTCTAAATATAACTGATTTTCTTTAGTTTCAATAAATTTATTTATATTAATTGATAATCATGGCTAGGTAAGATGAAGATCATATTAACTTAAGTGACCAATTCGATTTTTGTCATGAGTTCATGTTTTCTGGCATCCCAATGACAAGAACGTCAATGTGTTTAAGATTATATAATAATAATAATAATAATAATAATAATATAGTTCGTAAAGACTTTGAAAATATGTTAATAGTGTTGAAAGTGTATTAAAAGTAAATGATAAAGTATACTGGAACATTAAAGGAAGTAATTAATATGATTAAATATTTTACAAAATCTCATCGGACCTTACCAGCATTGCAGTTAATCATAATGGTTTCCAAAGCCTTTAATTGGCAAGTGTATATTTGTGCTGGGCTTATTTAGAATTCAAAGAAAAAAATATATTAGAAATTAAATACTTTAACCGGTTACCATAATATTTGTTTACAACTAAAAAGCATAGGTTATAGGAAGAACTTAGAAGAAAGTTTTTCAGAATTGCAGAAGATTTTTTCTTCCATTTTATCTCTCAGTCCAGTATTAATTGTTCTGTATAAATACACATTTCTATTTTTCCACGGTTCTTCAAAATGGGCCCATATTTTCCATGAACTATTTTAGAGATAGCAGCGAGCTCTCTGAGTCAGCGTTTACTGGAGTTTTGCCAATCTGTTCAATATCAGTTGACTGCATCTGCAGCGGAATGGTAATGCAATATTTAACCGAAATTTCCCTTTACTGAGTGTATTCATATAGCAAAAATTTGCTTTACAGCTGTCAATGAAAATGGGCAATTACATAACTTTTTTTGTACTGATATTACTATTTATACTACTACTCCTGTTTGTATTATAAATGTTAAAATGGCAAAAAAAGGTGCCTTCCAAAATCTAGCGACAGATTTTTTAAAAAAATGATATAACAATTTGTTTATATTTGTGAGTTTATCATTAGTAATAACAATGATAATGCAAATAACATGTATTGATCTTTGAGGTTATCTGTGCAATTGCCAATAAACAAACAGGATCACGATCTAAATTGATGCACTCTCAGACCTTAATTGTGAATATTTCTGTCGTAGACTGTATTATTCAAGCTATTTAATAAATCTCATGTGAAGTAAAACATATAAAATAATCTGTACCTTACCTGGATATCCTATATAATTTGGATTGTGTAAAGAAAAGGACAACTGATGAAGGCTTATTCGGGTGAAACGCATTGTGTTTTAATTTGTGAGTGCGCCTTTTAAAAATAAAACCATTTTTAATGGACTACGTGGGGGTTCATAACCCCATAAAGTCTTTACTACCTTTATATATATTCTGATATCTGGAACCATCACCAATCCAATGGAATCGCCTGTCTGGATCAAAACGCTTCCAAATCCTACATGTTGAAAAAGTTTCTTGGAAAGAATTTTTCACGGTACACCAGACTGGCAGCAAACCTTCTGAAGGATTCCTTACATCATAAGTGATTCTAGGGTTGTGTCTACCTGCACAACTCTCCAGGGGAGAAAATACCCACCATTTCCTTCTGATATATTATTGCCACATTTACTACACTTAAATGGCCCTCCTTTCTAACTCTCCCCTCCATTTCCAGGCTACTTCACTAATAAAAGAAGACAGAATGGATTAAAAAGATTTTTTTATGTTGACACCAGATTGCGTTCCCTAAAAACTCTTATAAGAATGTTTTCATATTGATAGGATGTTTGTCAATAAAAAAAAACTGTGATCATCTCAGTAATCCGGCATCTAATGGTTTAGAAATTCCAATAATGTGTTGCAAAAATAGTCTCATTTATTTATTTATTATGCTTGTTTATATAGCACCATTATATTCCATAGCTCCTTATAGACATCATCATCACTTTCCCCATTGGGGCTCACAATCTAAATTCAGTATGTCTTTAGAGCGTGGGAGAAAACCAGAGGAAACCCACACAAACACGGGGAGAACATACAAAGTCCTTGCAGATGTAGTCCTTTGTGGGAATTTAGCCCAGGACCCCAGGACTGCCAATCCACAGTGCTAACCACTGAGCCACCAGGTGGTATTTTGATTAAAAATATGTAAACTAGCATATGATAACAGTCAGACGAGTAGATGATTTGTGGGCAATTTGGGGGGTTCAAATTCTAAAGATAAGGAAATAACCATAAAACAAATGGAATAATCTTTGTAGTGTCCGTGTATTTATTACTACAGACCTCCTACAGATGCCGAAACATTTGTATCATGAGGTCATTACGTTGCCACTGAAATCTTGACGTGGACATTTTCAGATCCCAGAAGGGGCCTATAATAGTTACTGGATACCACCGTTGCCAACTTGACTTTTTTTTTTTTTTTCTATGGTTTACCAAAAATTACAGACAGACAATATTTTTTACAGACAACCAACATAAATCATTATTATTATACATGATCCATGATTCTGATATGAGACATCATCTGAATTCACTGTAAACTGTAAAATGATTACAGTCATAATAATCTGTACGAGTTTCTTCAGGTTAAAAAAAATCATGGACACCTTAATTTTGTTTTTACGGACATGACAAAAAGAGTGCTCTATTTTTTATGGACCATGCTGGATTTTCTGGACAGTTGGCAATCCTTGTTTTATGACAATCTCTTATTCATTAATAGAAGGACTTGCCACACTACCCAACTTATTTTTTTTACTCCTAATATTCTGACATATTATATAATTTAACATCTTGTGGTCTCAAAGATGTCGTAATATTGGGCTTTGCCTATTTTGTATTTTGCATGGTCCATAATATATCTAACCATAAGTAGGGTTAAAGCTGCCTTTTGTAGAATGTTAATGGAAGAATCCAAACCGTTACCGATGTTGAGAATTTCAATAAGGTCATATGTAGTGTTGAGCATTCCGATGCTGCAAGTATCGGGTATCGGCCGATACTTGCTGTATCGGAATTTCCGATACCGAGATCCGATATTTTTGTAATATCGGATATCGGTATCGAAACAACATTAATGTAAAAAGGTGTAAAAGAAAGAATTAAAATAAAAAAAATCGCTATACTCACCTCTCCGACGCAGCCGGGACCTCAGCGAAGGAACCGGCAGCGTTGTTTGTTTAAAATTCGCGCTTTTACTTGCTTACGTGAATTCCCGGCTTCTGATTGGTCAGGGCGGCCATGTTGCCGGGACGCGGACCAATCACAGCAAGCCGTGACGAAATTACGTCACGGCTTGCTGTGATTGGTCCGCGTCACGGCAACATGGCCGCCATTAACCAATCACAAGCCGTGACGTCACGGGAGGCTGGACACGCGCTTATTTTGAAAAGCGCGCGTGTCCAGCCTCCCGTGACGTCACGGCTTGTGATTGGTCACGGCGCCATATTGCCGGGATGCGGACCAATCACAGCAAGCCGTGACGAAATTACGTCACGGCTTGCTGTGATTGGTCCGCGTCCCAGGAACATGGCCGCCATTAACCAATCACAAGCCGTGACGTCACGGGAGGCTGGACACGCGCTTATTTTGAAAAGCGCGCGTGTCCAGCCTCCCGTGACGTCACGGCTTGTGATTGGTCACGGCGCCATATTGCCGGGACGCGGACCAATCACAGCAAGCCGTGACGTAATTTCGTCACGGCTTGCTGTGATTGGTCCGAGTCCCGGCAACATGGCCGCCCTGACCAATCAGAAGCCGGGAATTCACGTAAGCAAGTAAAAGCGCGAATTTTAAAGAAACAACGCTGCCGCTTACAATCGCCGAGGTCCCGGCTGCGTCGGACAGGTGAGTATAGCGATATTTTTTATTTTAATTCTTTATTTTACACATTTATATGGTTCCCAGGGCCTGAAGGAGAGTTTCCTCTCCTTCAGACCCTGAGAACCATCAGGAATACCGTCCGATACCTGAGTCCCATTGACTTGTATTGGTATCGGGTATCGGTATCGGATTGGATCCGATATTTTGCCGGTATCGGCCGATACTTTCCGATACCGATACTTTCAAGTATCGGACGGTATCGCTCAACACTAGTCATATGCATAAATATTTTTAGAAAACAGAACTGAACATGATGGTTGTTAATTATAATTGTGACTTCCATGTTACCAAAAAGATCAGATACAACATTGAGCAGACACTGCAAATTTTGATTGTTCAGAAATTATGTTTCGGCAACTGTAGTGATTATAAATAATTTTCTTCCAAGACACATTGATTGTAATAGACTTTTTTTTTTAATTGTTGATATCATAATGAATATTTTTTGTAATATGATAGACAGTAAAAACTATCATATTATTTATGGATTTTGCTATTAGTTACTTTACTTCTGTCTCTGAGTCTTCTGGTGTGAAAGGATCAAATATTTAACTCAATTTAAAAGAGTAAATATATACTGAAGACAGGGTTTTTTGGCACATAATTGAGAATTCTATATAAATTGGAAAATTGGATAAATATTTTATTGTGACTTTCACTTCAGAGTGTCAATTGTATGTAGTTCATTTAAACAATTACATCTACTGCTCTAATGAAAATTGCTTTGCTCAATAGAAAATCGATGTTTGATAAACGCACAGTTCAGCTTTTACATTCAGTCTATATTATAGCAATTTGTTTTCTAATTTTAATTATGCTATTTGTATGAGATAGTCATACTGTCAATTCAGGTAAGCTACATGTTCTACTGAAGAGAAATTCTATTTATATTATTTCTTAGAAATAATTAACGCTGGGGCTACAAGGTGAAAGGTTGCAATTCTCAGGCAAGGACTGTAAGTGAGGAAATTTGTACAACAGATTTGCGACTTTCTGTCCTGCGACTATTTTAAAGCTGCAATTTTGCTGTAAAAACAGATGAATCGCAGACAAGTCCCGAGCCACAATTGCATGTGACTTGTGTGAAAGTCTAGGGCAAGTGAGTCGCATGCGGCTTGTGACCAGTGACTGAAAATTCAACACTTTTGGAGACATTTCTGACCCTGTTTTACAGTTGTCGTAGATTGCAAGTAGAGTTGAGCGAATATGTTCGGATTTGGTCAACAAATCTGAATTTGTCATATTTGTGCCATATTGGTACCCTATTCGTGCCAAATTTATGTTTGATGATCGGTTCTGAACATATTTGGTAGTCTCTATTCTCATTGACTTCAATGACGTTCGGCTGTGTTCGACGAATATTGCAAAAACAATCGATAGTATTCAGAACCAAATTTTGAAAAATTCAACTCTAATTGCAAGGTTGTAATGTGACACCATTTGAAAATATTAAATACAAGGTCACATGTCATTGTTGTGAAACACGTCACCGTCTAAATAAAATAACAACTTAAAAATGTTTCCAATTTAAAATGATCATTTGTGACAATTTTCTTTTTTGTGTCATAGATTATTCTAAGCCTGGCAACTCCCTCATATTAGGGAGCAAATTTTCTTTGAGCCAATAGATTAATGAGAATTTCCTTTTGTCACCTTTTTCTAATTTTAATATAACCAAATAAGCAAAATAACACAATATTTGCCCCAAGACTGGAAACAATGTAACCTTGTAAATATTCTTTATTTCCCACCTAGGACTATGTAACCAAGTGTTCTTTATCTACACTATGTGGTGTATCAAGTTATCTGAAATGAAATTTCATTTTTTATTTCCTTCTTTTTTACTGATACATTTGACTGCACAATAGAACAGATGCTGAAGCAGATGTTTGCAGCACTTTATGATGCTTATTACGCCACCGTATTAACAAAAATGCATCATTCGGTAAAGGCACAAACTGTGTATTATGCGGACTCGTAGAAAAAATCATGGCCTATCTGGACTGGTATTTATATTTAAGCTTTGTACAAATTCATGTATGCATTTTTTATTGAGCAAAAGATTGTTTTTTTATGATAACGCTAATTAGAAAGTTAACAAATGAGATTAAGGAAACTACACAATTTAATATTTATATCTAAAAATGCAGAAATATTAGAATACCTAGAGATTAAACAAAAAATTGTTTATTACATATTGTACTATTTTAAGTTTCAGGTGAAATTTCCTAAGGTTTTTATGCTAATATTATGCAGATCTTCAGTTACAAGTCATATCTCAGTGGTCGTACCCTTCCAAAATAAAAGAAGTCCATTCTCCTGGCTGAGAGTCTGGCTTCACACTCAGGGTTTTTCAGTATTTTTCATGGCATTTTTTTAGTTAGCGTCGTTAACTGAGTTTTTGTTTTTTTATTAAAAAATGCTGCCGCCATATGTTCATTTTAAAATCTATGGCAAATTATTAAGAATGTTACATACACAGAAATTTTGTTTTAAGCTTTTATAACATTGTTTTTATTGTTTTGCTTTTTGGCTTTCCCAGCATCCCATGGTTCTAGCGTTTTTTTTCAATAGTTTCTTCAAAAGACTTGAAAAATACAAGAAAATTAGAAGCAAGTAAAACATGCTTAATACAAATACTGTTAAAATGCTTGAACTTTATTGCATTTCAAGTGTTTATAGCCTGTTCGAAGGAGTCCTTACAGATGATTAAAGGTTACATATCAGAAGTCAACCCAATAAATGGTAGCCGTACACCTAGATAACTATTTGCTGAGCGGGCTCGTGTTCTGGCTTCACAGAGGGGAGTACACCACTAAAAGTAAATATATGAACAGCAAGTCGTGCAGAAATTGCATATGTCCATTCTTTTTTAGCCTTCTTTAAGCAATTTTTTTTAGACAGTTTTGGAGAGGAAACAAAAGCGTTGTGTGCACAGACTCTTAGATACTCAGTTGTGGGTGCCTTTAGAAATGTACTGCACATATTGCTTAATATATGGCTTCCCTAAAGGTTGGGAAAGTACAATGCTTAAAGATGGAAATATTTGGAAAGTTTAAAAAGAAACATTTTAAAATGACTCAATTATCATAAACCGGTAACTATCTATCTATCTATCTATCTATCATCTAACTATCTATCCATCTATATATTATACATTTATTATCTATCATCTATCTATTATCTATCTATCGCCTATTATCTATCTATCTCTCTCTCTATCTATCATCTATCTACTATATATCCATCATCTATCTATCTATCTATCTATCTATCTATCTATCTATCTATCTATCTATCTATTATCTATCTATCTATCATCTATCTATCTATCTATCTATCTATCTATCTATCTATCTATCTATTATCTATCTATATATCATCTATCTATTGTCTATCTTTCTGTGTATTATCTATCTATTATCTGGCTATCTATTATCTATCTATCTATCTATCTATCTATTATCTATCTTTCTATTATCTATCTATTATATATCTATTATCTACCTATCATCTATCTATGTATTAACTATATATCTATTTATCTATTTAACTATCTATTCATCTATATATTATATATTTATTATCTATCATCTATCTATTATCTATCTATCTATCTATCTATCTATCTATCTATCTATCTATCTATCTATCTATCTATCTATCTATCTATCTATCTATCTATTACCTATCATCTATGTATCTATCTATTATCTATCTATCTATCTATCTATCTATCTATCTATCTATCATAATTTATCTATCTAGCTTATAATTATTATTATTATTCTATAGAGCTTTGAACATTTCTTGTGATCATCCCTGAATTCATGATTTCTTTGCAGAAATAGTTTTCCTTCTCCACTGAACTGTAGGCGGGGTATTTAATTATTGAGAGCTGATGATTTATCTAATGTCTGTTTTGTATGTTGCTACATACGTTTGTCAATGCGACAGAGTAGATTTTGTCATTTTGGATACATTCTCCACCACTGTATTTTAGTTTTGTAGAAAAAACTGACATCACATGGACAGCACCAGCAACAATGTTATTCAATTGGGCTGCTCAGATGATCTGTAGTTACATGGACTGGATGAATGAAACATATTGCACTGTGCATTGGTCTCTTCTGTATTTTGGATGAGACTCATCTATTCAAGTCAATGGGTGCAAAATCCTATGCAGATCATTAGTAGAGCACCTGTTTTTTATGGATGCATTGCTATTATTAGGACACAGATCTCGTCACTGCTGATGTCTATACATGAACGTTGTACAGAATGCATACAGATGACAATACAGTTGAAAAATCATCTGTTTTGTCTAAATGACGATCACATGATTTTTTTTATATGCTTGTGCGAGCTTAGCCTTATACCAATCACTAAATATAATTCTCCCATGCATAAATGGACTAGTCTTACTGCTAATGGCCACATATATAGCACATGATTAATCTTGTGTTATTGCTCCATGTACATTACTACAGGAGAGCAAACAATGTAAATCATGAAATGTTGAGTGTTTTCTTTTTTTTAATTTACAAACATAAAGTGACTGTAATATATGTAAAAATCACTGGTAGGTTTATTGGAATTTTTTTACATAGATTTGTTCACACATCTTGTATTGGATGTAAAGTTTCTACTTGACTAAATGTTGTGTATATAGTCTGTGTACTGTAGACTTGCAGTCTGCCGGCCAGCTAGACAGCCACACACTCAGTAACCAATCCCAAACTTCCTTTGTAGTAAAAAGTGACTGCAGAGAAGCCTACAGAGCATCATTCATGGAATTCCGGAGTGGGAGGGCGCCGCGTCGTAGCAACACCTGACACTCCCTTTAAGGTATTGGATGCTGCTACTGACGTCACACGGCCTCTAGCAATCCGAGACTCCCATACGTCTCAGAAGGAAATCTACAGTATCTACAGGCAACAGGGAAGATTGCGAGCTCTTCAGGGTGTAGCATCTAGTCGCCATTGCAGCAAACACACGGACGCTGACATCTCGGGAAGTGATTTGGTCTTATAAGTCCATATAGGCTAAAGATTATACTTTAATTAATGCAATGATATTAGTGATAGGAGCAGTGCTTTATAAAGCAGACATTAAGGGTTAATTAAAGGGAATTCAGCGGATTCCACAGCGTTCTAAACGTTTATAAATATGCAGAAGTATGCAAATGTTCTCATGAACCCAGTCTACGTATAATCTATGGTCAATGGCATGTATTTAGCCGTCTGGATTACAACGGAAGAGATAATACAGTCAATGGGGTTTAATAAGCAGGAAAGGCGCAGTGTGTAATGCTGGTGACGGAGAACGGTTACAGAAGAATGAGAAATGACACTTCAGCGCTGGAGTAAATGACACATTTCAGGCTCCACAATCGCCCCCCTCTGCTCCTAATGGCTAGCCACGGCAAGTGTGTATGTAATTTTCTCACTTCAGCTGTCAGACAAATTGGCAGGTTCATGATAATTCTATTACTCCGATAAACGCAATGCAGCTCGGTGTGGTCTGCGCGAAAGGCGGCGGACGCGCAGGGGTTAAAATGCCTTTTATTATTGGGAACCCTTAGCAACCGTAATAAGTGTAAACCAAAACGGGGGGAGGGCGACAGGGATCTGCCATCGCAGCTCGGCTATTAATATTATTTTCTTGCCTGGGAAATGAAGATATTTATACAGCAGGGTTGTATGTGGAGGAGGTTTTTTCATGCAGCAGGGTTGTATGTGGAGGAGGGTTTTTTTATACAGCAGGGTTGTATGTGGAGGAGGGTTTTTTTTAGACGTTGTGCCTTTAATTGCTGTGGATTAATCAGTCCCTAGTTGTAATGTTCAGCCCTGCAGATTCGTATTTAAAGTAGCACCATCTGGGTAGGTGGGTGGGTGGGTGGCTTGGGCTGGAGTTCCTTTGCTACAAGCTTGGAAATTTCATCAGATTGATCAGAAAACCCCCCTCCAGGAGCCGGAGAAAACAGGTCGATTTGAGAACAATTTGTGCTCCATCCATTCTCCAGGTTCAGCTATAACCCCCCCACCCACGGACCCCTGCTCTCATTATTGCCGTCTCCTCTGCACCCCTCACATCCTCCGTCCCTTAGCACTCAGCGCCCATCCTGGGTTATGTAAGGTGCTGATCCCTGAATATATCTATGCCATCTTGTTTTAAAGGTCTCCGGCTATCTCCTCATCTCATGTTTTTCCCTTTCCCGGCCATTGAGCTGTGTAGGAAGATTAATGATGGGATACAAGCAGATTACAGATTGCAGAGATAGGGTGACACAATTGAGGTCTTGTTTTATCACATTACATGGTGCTGGAAACAAGCGGAGATAGGAGCCATGAAATAAATATACTGCATCTAGAGACCCCCTAATCAAGCTGGGGGGCTCCAAATAGCACGGAGGAGGGAGGGGTCCTATGTGTCTCAAGAATTTATAATAATGCAAATCCAAAGCCGGATTCTTGCAAGGATCTGTGTGCATTGTCTTGGCTGAGCCAGGGATCTGTCTGCATTTCGGAGCCTTCTCCATGGCACAATGTGCCTATGTCATCCTTACTTAATAGATTACATTTTAATATATCTGTGAGGTAGTGGTGATTCCCCAAAGAGCTACAAGCAGACTTTTTTTTTTTTTTTTAAAGCTGCAAGCACCAAATCTCTCTCCATTCACCCTTTATCCTCCCCCATTTTCCCTCTAAATTACCTTACACTTTGGGTTGGAACAATAAATCCAGGATTGACTTAACCTCTGAATTCCCAGCATTTATCCTGGAGCAATAAAGGGTTAAGGTATATCCTCTGCTGTGAATGGTAACCCTTTCGGCACCGAGGATGCAGATTTCAGGGACCTCCAGCCTGTGGAAGACGAGGAGGAGGGCTACAATAGATGCTGAGGAGCACCCTCTTTAATACCTTGGGACCTACAGGCTTACCTGTGATTTGCTTAAATAAGGAGAAACTGCTGACTTCCAATTGTTATTTTTAGCCCCCAGCTATATTTTATTATTAGCCACAATGCAACGTACGGACATTGAAAACCTCCTAGATTTTTTTTTGTCCATAGCTCATTGATTTTCCTAGGTTTGACATACAAGCTTCCTGTTAAGTAAAACACCAACCAAGCGTTTAATGGTTTACTAAAACAATTTAATCTGCTCACATCATGACACAAGATCCAAACGACAAGCTAATTAATGAACGCTAAGTGACACATGGGAGGGGGGGATATGCAATGAAATGGGGGAAAAATAAAAGACCTCTAAAAAAATAATAAATAAAGCAAAGATATCTAACACAGCATCTACCCCCTGCTTACCTTATGGAAAAGCTAATACAAGAAGCACAATAGATCCACAGCTTTCCCTAAACTGAACACTATACAGTATGTACTCCATAGGCTGGGAAATATCCAACATGCTCCAAAGGGAGAGAAAACTTAGGGTCATCCTTTAGTGAAATAATCTCTTCAGCCAGCTCGGATTAAGCAATGATAGGAGATGCCATGTGAGAAGGAGACAGAGCACAGCAGAGGCAGCAGCAGGGGCAGCAGTAGGGGCAGGCAGCAGGGGCAGGCAGCAGTAGGGGCAGGCAGCAGGGGCAGGCAGCAGCATCCTGCTCTGGAGGCTCCCTAGGCAGCAGTGTGCAGCCAGTGCTGCTGTCCAGGGTGCTGAAGTCCCCTCACCTCTATGGACGCCTGGAATTATTTGGCTTTAATGAAGCAACTCTTGCTAATGCTTCACACTGGTCCATACCCACACTCTGTCACGTGAAGAGCACCTTGCCAAACCCGTCCTGTTAATGGGTGATCACATGTGTGGACCCCTATGCTTGGCAAATGAATTACCCTTTTTTTTCCCAAAGTAAACTATGGATTTGGGTCTCCCAGCTCCATCCATTGCTTCCTTAACACTGAGCTGTGAGTCTCTTCTCCATCTCCTGCTATAAAGCCCCTTCAGTGTGATCTTATCAGCTGCACTGGGAGGAAATCGCAGGGACCATCCAGTCTGCTGCTGGCTCCAAGTTTCTAATACGCAGGCTGCAATCAGGCACTGAAATCATCACATTTCTATTAAAGTTCCATACAATCTTTACCAGCACACTTATGGTGGCTTGTCTAAATACCTTTAAGGCTTTAAGATAGAAGAGATGAAAAAATAAAGACAGACAGGATCATATCTTATTGAAAGCAGGACACAATAGACTTAGAATAGGCTGGAAATGAGGGATAATGCTACTTACCATTGTGAGAGTTGGCTGTCCTGGAGATACAAGTGTCTTAAAATCCAGTCTCTCCAACAGATGCTGGAAGGTAATGTCTCTTGTTTGAAGTCATCATGTGAGGACTTCTGCTTTGCTCAGTGGATCGCCCACCACTTGGTGTGACTTATGAATCTAATATCCGCAAGCTTAAACTCTCAACCACCTTGGTGACTACAGAAGACAGGAGGCAACTGGCTGAGATGTTTATGAACCTATAGCTTTATGCAGTATCCTATGTGTACCATAGGTGATCCCAATCAATAAGAGGGGTTATCAGTGACTGCTAAATGGCTATGCTAGGAAAGCACCCCCCCTGTCCAGACCCCAGTCTAGTGTAATATATCTATCTTCTCCAGAACTTACAACTTCTCCAGGATGTTCTTCTATTACACTTCATCCACACATCACTATTTTGTTGACTTCTCCCATCTGAGTGGTTTTCTTTTTGAAAGCTCAGCTGAGCCCTGGGATTACATACAAGTTTCCAGGTAAGATTACATTTGTGTTTGTCATTAGTGCTATTCAGTAGAGAAAGTAACAAAGGGACCTGTTGCTTGTCAACTTCTGGGGACTGATAATAAGAATAGGGAAGTTTGGAAAGTTTTCATCATTCAGAAATACATTAAAATAAACTAAAAAAAAAACAGATATTGATGAAAATGCCCAAGCACATTAGCAGTCTGGAGCCATTTCCTCCTTATATTGACATAATTAATAAGTGCCTTCTCCCACACAAAGGTCTATATCTAATCTGCAGCACATCTGCAGTGAGTATGAAACCGGTGTATGCAAGAGTATGTGCTTGATAAGCCTCACAGCGCAGCATGAAGCCATGTTAACCCCTAAGAATTTGATCTATGGTTACTTGTTAATCCTTACCTGGGGGACTACAGTTCCCAGGATGTCCTTTTATAGGTTTGGTACCTGGGTGGACCACAGATCCTGTTAACATGATGTTGTACAAGATTGGTTCCAAAGGGAACTACAGATCCTATTATTCTTTTCAGCAGAATTTTGAGAACTGCAGATCCCAACAGGACTTGAAGCTGGAGAACTAAAAGTCCCAGCATATCCACCTACATGGATCACTACATATCCTATCATTTCCTTCTACAACACTTTAACCTGTTGAGCTACAAATCCCATCATGGCTTGGGACTGAGACCTTTCACTCCGCAGTCTAAACAGTTAATTCTGTAATGCTTATATGCATTTAATTTACCTATGTGGCTAATTAGCTGCTCACTCATCATGTACATATACTGTAGAACATTCCTTGCAAATTTTTCATGATATTAATGGCTGAATGAATCGATCTGATGGCAACAAAATATGTCATTGAGGGACTTACCAGTCCCTCATGTTGTTTCAGGTCTTATTCGCAGAGGTTGACTGGCATTAATTCAATTCTAGCCCCATATACAGCGCATAGATTACTGGGGAGTGCAATGCAGAGGCTGACAGTCACACTGCACTCAGCTACAGTCTGCAGCACAGAGACCAGGCTGAGAAAGCAACAAGTGATGCTCAGACATTACCTGTGGCTGCTCACTGACGGAATGAAGATGGAGTTGGGAGCTGAGGAGTTGACAAGATCGCTCTAGCCCCCAACATCACTTTCCAGAATGCAAATATTAATCCTAATGTATTCCTGAGAGATACATGTATTTACGTTTTTAGCTATCTTGGATGATAGCACAGGATGGGAAGATGATAACAGGTTTCCCTCCTAGAGATAAATACTGTGCTGTCTCCAACCTGTGGCTCTCTAGCAGCTTAACATCTCCAACCCTCAGCATCCCTACAGCCTGCATGGGCATCATAGTCCCAACAGTTTAAGAGCCACAGGTAGGATGATGGAAGGTAATACTCTGATCATGAAAAGTACTACTCTGATCATGGCAAGTACTACTCTGATCATGGAAAGTAATACTCTGATGATGGAAAGTACTACTCTGATGATGGAAGGTACTACTCTGATCATGGAAAGTACTACTCTGATCATGGAAAGTACTACTTTGATGATGGAAAGTACTACTCTGATCATGGAAAGTACTACTCTGATCATGGAAAGTACTACTCTGATCATGGCAAGTACTACTCTGATGATGGAAAGTACTACTCTGATGATGAAAGTACTACTCTGATCATGGAAAGTACTACTCTGATCATGGAAAGTACTACTCTGATCATGGCAATTACTACTCTGATCATGAAAAGTACTACTCTGATCATGGAAAGTACTACTCTGATCATGGAAAGTACTACTCTGATCATGAAAAGTACTACTCTGTTCATGGCAAGTACTACTCTGATCATGGAAAGTACTACTCTGATCATGGCAAGTACTACTCTGATCATGGAAAGTACTACTCTGATCATGGAAAGTACTACTCTGATCATGAAAAGTACTACTCTGTTCATGGCAAGTACTACTCTGATCATGGAAAGTACTACTCTGATCATGGCAAGTACTACTCTGATCATGGAAAGTACTACTTTGATGATGGAAAGTACTACTCTGATCATGCAAAGTACTACTCTGATCATGGAAAGTAATACTCTGATCATGGAAAGTACTACTCTGATCATGGAAAGCACTATGATGATGACAAGTACTACTCTGATGATGGAAAGTACTACACTGATGATGGAAAGTACTACTCTGATCATGGAAAGTACTACTCTGTTCATGGCAAGTACTACTCTGATGATGGAAAGTACTACTCTGATGATGGAAAGTACTACTCTGATCATGAAAAGTACTACTCTGTTCATGGCAAGTACTACTCTGATCATGGAAAGTACTACTCTGATCATGGCAAGTACTACTCTGATCATGAAAATTACTACTCTGTTCATGGCAAGTACTACTCTGATCATGGAAAGTACTACTTTGATGATGGAAAGTACTACTCTGGTCATGGAAAGTACTACTCTGATCATGGAAAGTAATACTCTGATCATGGAAAGTACTACTCTGATCATGGAAAGTACTACTCTGATGATGAAAAGTACTACTCTGATGATGGAAAGTACTACTCTGATCATGGAAAGTACTACTCTGATCATGGAAAGTACTACTCTGATGATGGAAAGTACTACTCTGATCATGGAAAGTACTACTCTGTTCATGGCAAGTACTACTCTGATGATGGAAAGTACTACTCTGATGATGGAAAGTACTACTCTGATCATGGAAAGCACTACTCTGATCATGGAAAGTAATACACTGATCATGGAAAGTACTACTCTGATCATGGAAAGCACTACTCTGAACATTGATGACACACAGGCTTTACATGATATGTTTGGGTGCGCCATAGCAAAGCAAGTGGTAACATATCAGGGGTGTAATAATAATTGTTTTGTTGCCTGTGATCGATCTATCTATCTATCTATCTATCTATCTATCTATCTATCTATCTATCTATCTACCCATCAATCTATCATCTACTGTATCTATCTATTATCTATCTATCTATTATCTGTCTATCTATTATCTATCTACCTATCTATCTGTTCTTGGGAGATAATTGGGAAACTGTGGAAAAATAGAGACAAAAATGCAATTTTGAGTTTATGGAAAGTTGACTGCTCACAGGGGATGGGAAATAAAGTGGTAACAATGAATGGTTGTCATCTAGTGATTAGTAACTATATATGTGATCAAGATGAACCAGACATAACCTTAAAAAATATACTGAAGGCAAATCTTACATTGTTTTTTCCCCCAGTGCAAGACAAGTTCTAAGAGAATACATGGCCCAATGAACACCATGGAGGGAATGCCTGTGTCATGATCTGCCCCCTGCTATAACACACTTTATCAATTTTAAGTTGAACATTTTTTTAAATTAAGTCACTCAAGAGTAGTCAATGAATTTTAACGAAACATGTCCACTCGTTACACCACTACTTTGCCCTTGTAATCATGTATTTTGTGAATTTACATTTTATTATATTCATAGTTTCAATATTTACAATAAAATGACTATCTATTTTACAATTTAATTAATGGTACTTTTTTTTACCCTTTTACATACAAAGCACTTGACCTGAAGATGTAGACACCTGCCTGTATTTGACAGAGACAGTAAAGTTGAATATTTTTTCTTTAACACGGTTACAGAGTTTGTATAATGGTGGACAAAGTACATAAAATAATATTCTTTCCGTAGATGGAATAAGGGCAAAGCATCGAAAATGACTCATCGGTTTACTTCAGATTTAGTGCAGCCTGACGTGTGTTGCTGCTGAAGTGGTGTCTGTACTAAAAACATTCAACACTATATATGTGCAATAACTGTTACCGTTGTCGATTTTTCTTCGTTTTAATAGATTTAATAAAAAAAATGTAAGATTGTTTAGCTAACTATGGCCTCATTTTTTGTGGTGAAGAAGCAACTCTACTATCACATACCATCATGGAAATGGAAGGTCATCTGCCCTGAGGTTGAGCTCAAACATTCTGATGAAAAAATAGCCAATAATTGTCCTCAAATCCTTGTGGCTTCCAAATTGATTGTTAGTGACAATATGGTTTTGCAATAAAACAGCAGCATTGCCCACAAAATTGTACTGCCCATCCCAATATGCAACTTGCAGTAACCTCCAGGGCAGTATGGTTTTCATCATCTTGGCTACGCTATGGCCGCTATATCTGACCTCACCTTTCTCTACAAAATGCATGGCTGAAGCTTACTCTTACTTTGAAGGGGTTGTGCATTTTTTGGCAAGCCTTTCAGCTTGGTGAATCTTAGGAGTGTGTAATGTATGCAATGTTAAGATTCAGCTCCACTTGCCGATTCCATCCTGTCGCACATGACCGCAAGTATGTGACCTGCATAGTTGCAATCATGTGCCGACTAGAGTCTCAGCTGCTTATTTCAAAGCTCTCGTCAGCACATGACCACAAACATGAAATTCACGTACTTGCAGTCATGTGATAACCGCTGAAACTGGCAAGCAGAGCTGAATCCTAACAGTGTGGATATTGCACACTGATAACTATCTGCCAAAAACTTTTTTAAGATGTGGACAACCCCAGTAAGCATTAGTCTTACAGGTATCACCACTTTTTGTGCCAAATAAGTTGCAATGTGTCAATAAAATTAGACTTTATAGGACAAATTTACAACGAAAAAGCCAAGCTAAGACTTTGCAGGTCATAGCAGTCGAGAAACCATTTTTTTCTGTTAGTTTTGGAAAAGCATAATGAATGTTCTGGACTCTTTTCTAAAAAAATGTCAGAAATATAGACTTTAAGTTTTATTGCCTTTGAAAAACCATAGAATGGTGGAAAGCAGCAGTGGGGACGGTGAATTCCCTAACTTCTCTTACTTGGTATACGTGTAATAGATGGTAGTAGAGTTGAAGACCTATTGCTCTCTGAAGAGGCAATTTGCATATTCAATTTCCCAGAAGAGCATTTTATGGCCTTTAAGTCTCCTTTCCCTGGAATGTCAGGCATGTCACTCTCCATAAGGAAAAAAGTTACCCCTTAGACCCATGTAATACCATATATCACCTAGAATGGTGAGAACTGTGTGTCTGAAATCAGCTTTCCCAGCGATTATATCTGACTGCTGGAGGTTTTGGCTGTAATACCAGTTTTGATCAGCTGTTTATCAACAGATCCTTCTATAGAGTAGATGTATCATATGGACAATTTACTTAATATTATTATTATAGTATTTCTTTATCTGCTATGAGATATTGCAAAGAAACAGTGACCCCTCAATATATGTTGTATCCTTTACATGAGTGTCTAATATACTCCATTTGTTTCCATAGTTCTGTTACTTACAGGAAACTTCTGATACAGGAAAGATATATATATCTTGGTACTTCTAGGAAACTTCTGTTAATTAAGAAAGTTTCAAATAAAAAAGGATTTCATCGTGTCAGCGTCTGCTCTGGAAATATCAACTGTTATGCTATTTGAAGAGGAAATAACAGTAAGAACAAAATACATTTTTTGCAGGACAATGACATAACCTTGCAAGAGTACCGTTAGCTCACTTCAATCAATGAACAGCACCCTTCAAACATCCTGTTAAGAAGCATTATGAATAGGTTGCAATGGTTCAAGAGCTTGCTACAATATCATTTGAAATTAGAGGTTCAGATTCATTGGTTCTCAGATTATTACATGCTTCAGAGAGCTCTGTAAGTGTGCACATGAATGTGAAGGGAAGCACAAAATTAACATGATAGACATTGCACTGACCTCCAGCTATTGAAATGACATTTAATTTTTGTCCTACAGTGAGACGATCATAAGAAATGGCAGAAAAACACAGATAATTTATTTATACTATATATAGTATATATACAGTGGGTACGGAAAGTATTCATACCCCTTTAAATTTTTCACTCCTTGTTTTATTGCAGCCATTTGGTAAATTTAAAAAAGTCATTTTTTTTCACATTAATGTACACTCTGCACCCTACATTGACTAAAAAAACTGAAATGTAGTAATATTTGCAAATTTAATAAAAAAGAAAGCTCAGAGACAGAATTGTGGCAAGGCACAGATCTGGCCAAGGTTACAACAGAATTTCTGCAGTATTCGTGGTTCCTAAGAGCACAGTGGCCTCCATAATCCTTAAATGGAAGACGTTTGTGACCACCAGAAGTCTCCCTAGACCTGGCCATCCAGCCAAACTGAGCGATCGGGGAGAAGAGCCTTGTTGAGAGAGGTAAAGAAGAACCCCAAGATCACTGTGGCTCCAGAGCTGCAGTAGGGAGCTGGGAAAAAGTTCCACAAAGTCAACTGCAAATTGTCTCTTCAGAGAGGAAGAGGACTAGAACTCTAGTCCTGGATTGCTACTTCCAATAGGTGGCACTCTGAAGAGACAATTTGCATATTTCCCAGAGGAGCATTGCGGCTTTAAGTCTCCTCACCTCGACATGCTTATCATGTCACTCTCCGCAAGGAGAAATGATATATAGTGTATGGAAACTTCTGATTTCAACTGTATATATAAAATATATTATCCATTAGATCTAAAAAAAAATAAAGCACTCCCCTATAAGTGTATGGGTCATAGGTAGTGGTGAGCGAATAGTGAAATATTTGGATTCAGGAAAATTGGCACAAATAATTTCTAATATCCTTTTATTTGTACCGAATAACTATTCCAATGCAAGTTAATGGGAAGCTGAATATTTTTCTGCTGGACCCAACAAACAGGTCTGGGGGCATGAGAAAAAATATGAAATGGATGGGTAAGAGCTAAAACTTAATGGGAACAGCATGGAGAAGATGCCTGCATGCCTTTCTGACCTAAATTTGTTTTTTAAAGGGAAAAATGCTAAGAAACATTTTTTTCCTTCATAATTACATGTATATAACGCTAAATAAAAAAAGAAAAAAAAGTATACCTCCCCTTTAACATATGTTCACACAGAGCATTTTGGCTTTAGTTTTTCCTTTAACATTTGTGAGCGCTCTCACTCCTATATTTGGGAGGTCCCTCCCTCATTCCAAATAGTTAGTAAGATAGTGGAATACATATTCCCCAGCACTGTACAATGCCAGATAAAACATGCCCATTTGAATTTTGGGCTTCTCCCACCACCACCACCACCATGTCCACCGCCATGTCATTATGCAGCCCTCTCTTCAAATTTTCAGAGGGCCAGCAGGTGCCTTTTAACCTGGGTTTTGTGAGCTCCACAGTTCATTTTGGCAATCGGATCCCAATGGAGCAACTGTCATAGCAGGTGAAGCCACTGTAAGGTGAATATAATGCCGGAGTTGGGGGAGCTGTATGCTCAATGCAGTAAATTGGATTCTATCAGACACCAAAAGTGTTAGAATTAAATTCTGAATACAGTGTATGCAAGCGAGGGCCTGTATTGTGCTCAGTCTGTCAGGCCTGAAACCCATGTCAGGAACATGTACAAGCCTCATTTTACTTGGAAGCAGCCTACTTAAGGGAAAGAGACAGGAGTGCCACTGACCAATCTGCACAAGCCTACGCACTTCTTCTTGAAACTACTCAACCAGGCAGAATGTGTCTTTTGCATGGTTTTGAGCAACAATAGTAAAATTACAGGATAGTTCCCAGAGAGTGTCGAGGTCTGTGGACTGTATTACTAAGGTTACAGGCAGTGCTACAGAGCTCAGGTAAAAGCCTTAGCATGGCAATGACCATGTTCCAATATGTATTATACAAAAATAGTTGCACTCTATCGTGCCAAAGCATGTCTAATATGGAATACATGAAATATGAATAGCAAAATGGCTTTTGAACATTAGGAAAATATTTGAGAGACGCTTTGCACAGAATTTGATCAAATAGTGTGAGCCCATCAACCATCGTCAAGGTGGTCTCATTAAACTGATGGGTACCTGACCTCCCTATCCAAATGTGAACACTTACCGAAGGCTAATGCCTGTATGCTTGGGTGAATATGGACACCTCTGTTCAGCAAAGCCTACATATGGGTTGGCCGGAACCAAGTGTGACTAGATGTAATGAAAAACCAGATGGTGAAGGGAGGAGTGCTCAGTCAGTAAGCTAACATAGAAATGACATAAAAAAGACTGGCACATCCAAACTAGTGTGAATAGGTGCATACGGGGATCAAATTCTGTGCAAAGCTTCTCTCAAATATTTTCCTAATGTTCAAAAGCCATTTTGCTATTCATATTTCATGTATTCCATATTCGACATGCTTTGGCACGATAGAGTGCAACCTTTTTTGTATATTGTGTATGGAGGTAGCTGCTCCTGGTATGCACCTATTCACACTAGTTTGGATTAGGGTTGAGCGACTTTTATTTTTATAGGATCGGGTCGGGTTTCACGAAACCCGACTTTCTCAAAAGTCGGGTCGAGTGAAATCGGCCGATCCTATAAAAAAGTGGTGCAGCACTCAAAGTTTTGAAGAACCTCACATATGTCACCAATCCACACCCACTCGGCAGTTGTTATGTGTGGGGGCTGAGTGTTACTTTGATGGGCATTGAGAAGCTGAAATTCAGACACTGCCCTCTGATGCTCACTAAGCCTTGACAACATATGAAAGGTCGAATTCTATTGTGTGTGCAGGTCACAAATCAATCAGTGATGAGGCAAATTAAAGCTTGCTGCAGCGAAGCTAGACCAGCGCAAGCCTTAGATGACTTTTGGAACTGGGAGCTGACCTTGGCAAGTAGGTCTGGCAAGTCAGGGTATGTTTTTAAAAACCACTGTACAACCAAGTTCTGCAATAGATTATATTAGAATAGGTGCTCAAGTAGAGTATCCATCCTAAAATCAATATAAGTAAAAAACTCGGCACTCAAAATGTATCATGTTGAAAAAAGGGTTCCAATTTATTTTGCATACAGTGAACAATTAAACATTTTCAGTCTGGGTATAGACCTCCATCAGAAACTGTATGTTGCTTGTTTAGGGAACCACGTGTCCTAGCACAGGGAAAATTAACAGCGCTGTGGGTCTGGTTAAACAGACTGGGTAAATGTAGTCTGGTGTAGTGGTTAGGGTAAATAGGATAACCTCTTTTATATTCTGTTTTCCGCTTGATGAATAAATCATGTGTCCTGGCGTAGGGAATATGGCGAGCTGCGTCGCCTTTGATAAGCGCTTACTTCATTTACCCAGGCTATCCATCCACCTACTGGGGTGCTTTACTGCCATGTGCTTTTGCATGTGGTGGTGCTCAGGTTGGCAGTGTTCTTGCCTCTTCTTAGCTTGGTTTGGCAGATGCATCAAATTACAGTTGTTTTATCTCATGGAATTTCAGAAAAAAACTGGCATACAAAGGAAAAAGGCACGCTAAGTGTGCCACCGTGTCAGGTTGGATCAGTGGCCACATCATTGACCATGTTGTCTTCCAATTCATCAACCTGATCCTCCTTCTGAGTTGCTATTTTAGGTTAACTTGATAGTGCAGCGCCCCAGAGTCCTGGTAGTTGCAGTACTGACGCTCCGCCACTAAGGGGAGTGATGGTACGTCTGATGGCACTTAAGGAGTTCACCTGACCAGGTATCACAGTCACACATTACACTTCACACTCCGGCCACCAGGGGGAGCAAAGGGTTCTATGTATTAGGCCACTCCTCACACTCTGGTAAAACTGGGGGCTGGATAGGAAGTTAGAGAGAAGATGACTGGGTTTTGCCCAGGCAACACCTAGTGAGAGAAAAGGTTGCTTGGGAAGATTCAGGGGGATCCCTGTCAGGGGTGGGATCCTGACAGAGGCCTAGCGAAAAGGACAGATCGTTACGGAGCCGCGCCTGCACTTCATTGCGGCGGTATCTTAACAAAGGATAAGAAGCGAGGTTTATTGTGGAGAAGTGAGAAACGAGATCACAGCACAAAGGCGAAAGAACCAGTAGGAGTCGTGCCCCAAGATCGGCAGCATCCTACTGAGGCACGTAGCCGGTGGCCGGAACGCCGAGGAAGTATTGGGCTCCATGAATTACTTCAAACCAACGGCAGGGCAGTTAATTATAGGTTGGCTGTTGTGAACTCTGTTTCCGGGCTCCCTCCTGTGGTCGTGAGTGGTACTGTGTGAGTTCTCTCTTTGGGCTCCCCTTGGTGGCTCTTTATGTTATTTTGCAGGTTTCTGGCTGGGATCAGCTGTCTCGTCATCTGCTAGTCAGGTTTCCTATTTAATCCACCTGGTCCTTCATTCCTTGCCTGTTGTCGTTGTATTCAGTGCTATTCTGATTGCTCCTGTCTACATCCGTTATCAGTCTCTCAAGATAAGCTAACTTTTGTTTGCTTATTTTTGCTCATCTGTGTTCAAGATGTTTCCTAGTATATGATGAGTTTTGTCCAGCTTGCTAATATGTGATTTCCTTGCTTGCTGGTGCTCTGGGGTGCTGAGTTGCTTCCCCCACATCGTTAGTTGGTGTGGGGGTTCTCGCATTCTCTGCGTGGATATTTTTGCATAGGGTTTTTTACTGACCGCACAGATCCCTTGCTATTTTCTGCTATCTAGCGTTAGCGGGCCTCATTTGCTCAACCTGTTTCATCTCTGCGTTTGTCTTTTCCTCTTAACTCAACATTATTATTTGTGGGGGGCTTCTATATCTCTGGGGTTATTTCTCTGAGGCAAGTGAGGTCTTTACTTTCTCTTTAGGGGTAGTCAGTTTCTCAGGCCGTGAAGAGACGTCTAGGATTTCAGGAAACGTTCCACGGCTGCCTATAGTGTTTGCGGTTAGGATCAGGTTTGCGGTCAGTCCAGTTACCACATCCCCAGAGCTCGTCCTATTATCTTCTACTTAGCTGGTTAGATTTGTGATCCTAGCCACTGAGGATCATAACAGTACAACAGGCCAAAAAAGTGTTTAATGCATCGCAGAAGTGGGATAAGAGAAGTCCTGAGTACAATTTTTTTTTTTTCCCTCTCCCTTTGCTGCAGTCTGTCCAGCTTCTCTCATCCCCTTAATCTCTGGGTGGCTTTGAGTTCAGCTGCAGACATGGATTTTCAGAGTCTGACTTCTAGTGTGGATCATCTTGCTGAAAGGGTGCAAAGCATTCAGGATTTTATTGTTCACAGTCCTATGTCTGAGCCAAATGTACCTATTCCTGAGTTGTTTTCTGGAGATAGATCTAGGTTTCTGAATTTTAAGAATAATTGTAAATTATTTCTTTCTTTGAGACCTCGTTCCTCTGGTGATTCCGCTCAGCAAGTTAGAATTGTTATCTCCCTGTTACGTGGCGACCCTCAGGATTGGGCTTTCCCCCTGGCGCCAGGAGATCCTGCATTGCTGAATGTGGATGCGTTTTTTCTGGCGCTTGGATTGCTTTATGAGGAACCTAATCTTGAGAACCAGGCAGAAAAGGCCTTGCTGGCTCTCTCTCAGGGTCAGGAGGAAGCTGAGGTGTATTGTCAAAAATTTTGGAAATGGTCGGTGCTTACTCAATGGATGAGTGTGCCCTGGTTGCAAATTTCAGAGAAGGTCTTTCTGAAGCCATTAAGAATGTTATGGTGGGGTTCCCCACGCCTGCGAGTCTGAATGAGTCAATGGCTTTGGCCATTCAGATTGATCGGCGTTTGCGGGAGCGCAAACCTGCGCACCATCTGGCGGTGTTTTCTGAACAGAAACCTGAGTCTATGCAATGTGATAGGACTCTGACCAGAATTGAACGGCAAAATCATAGACGTCAGAATGGGTTGTCCTTTTACTGTGGTGATTCAGCTCATGTTATCTCAGCATGCTCTAAGCGTACAAAAAACTTCGCTAAATCTGTCACCATTGGTACTGTACAGCCTAAATTCATTTTGTCTGTTACTTTGATTTGCTCTCTGTCATCCTACTCAGTTATGGCTTTTGTAGATTCAGGTGCCGCGCTGAATCTGATGGATTTGTCATTTGCCAAGCGCTGTGGTTTTATTCTTGAGCCATTACAGTTCCTTATTCCATTGAAGGGAATTGATGCTACACCATTGGCCAAGAATAAACCTCAATACTGGACTCAGGTGACCATGTGTATGACTCCTGCACATCAGGAGGTGATTCGCTTTCTTGTGTTATATAATTTGCATGACGTTGTTGTGTTGGGTCTGCCATGGTTGCAGGCTCATAATCCAGTCCTGGATTGGAAAGCAATGTCTGTGTTGAGTTGGGGTTGCCAGGGAATTCATGGCGATGCTCCATTGGTATCGATTGCTTCCTCTACTCCTTCTGAAGTCCCTGAGTTTTTGTTGGACTACCAGGATGTATTTGATGAGCCCAAATCCAGTGCCCTACCTCCTCATAGGGATTGTGATTGTGCTATAAATTTGATTCCTGGTAGTAAGTTCCCTAAGGGACGACTGTTTAATTTGTCTGTGCCAGAGCATGCCGCTATGCGGAGCTATGTAAAAGAGTCTTTGGAGAAGGGACATATTCGCCCCTCCTCGTCCCTTCTTGGTGCGGGATTCTTTTTTGTGGCCAAGAAGGATGGTTCGTTGAGACCCTGTATAGATTATCGCCTTCTAAATAAAATCACGGTCAAATTCCAGTATCCCTTACCATTGTTGTCTGATCTGTTTGCTCGGATTAGGGGGTCTAGTTGGTTCACCAAGATAGATCTTCGCGGTGCGTATAATTTTGTGCGTATAAAACAGGGCGATGAATGGAAAACAGCATTTAATACGCCCGAAGGCCATTTTGAGTACTTGGTGATGCCTTTTGGACTTTCTAATGCCCTTTCTGTGTTTCAGTCCTTCATGCACGATATCTTCCGAGAATATCTGGATAAATTTATGATTGTGTATCTGGATGATATTTTGGTCTTTTCAGATGATCGGGAATCCCATGTGAAGCAGGTCAGGATGGTATTTCAGGTCCTGCGTGCCAATGCCTTATTTGTGAAGGGTTCCAAATGTCTCTTCGGAGTCCAGAAAGTTTCCTTTTTGGGCTTTATTTTTTCTCCTTCTTCTTTTGAGATGGACCCAGTCAAGGTCCAGGCTATTCATGATTGGACTCAACCTACATCGGTTAAGAGTCTTCAGAAGTTCTTGAGTTTTGCTAATTTTTACCGTCGCTTCATTGCTAATTTTTCTGGTGTGGTTAAACCTTTGACGGATTTGACCAAGAAGGGTTCTGATGTGACTAACTGGTCTCCTGCGGCCGTTGAGGCCTTTCAGGAGCTGAAGCACCGGTTTTCTTCGGCTCCAGTTTTATATCAGCCAGATGTCTCTCTTCCCTTCCAGGTCGAGGTTGATGCTTCTGAAATTGGACTAGGGGCTGTTTTGTCACAGAGAAGCTCTGATTGCTCTGTGATGAAGCCATGTACCTTCTTTTCAAGAAAATTTTCGCCGGCTGAGCGAAATTATGATGTTGGTAATCGGGAGTTATTGGCAATGAAGTGGGCATTTGAGGAGTGGCGACACTGGCTAGAGGGAGCTAAGCATCGTGTGGTGGTCTTGACTGATGATAAAAATTTGATTTATCTTGAGTTGGCCAAGCGGTTGAATCCTAGACAGGCTCGTTGGTCGTTGTTTTTCTCACGTTTCGATTTCGTGGTCTCGTACCTTCCTGGTTCGAAGAACGTGAAGGCTGATGCTCTTTCTAGGAGTTTTGTGCCTGACTCCCCTGGAGTTTCTGAGCCGGCTGGTATCCTCAAAGAGGGGGTAATTTTGTCTGCCATTTCCCCAGATTTGCGACGGGTGTTACAGGAATTTCGGGCGGATAGACCTGACCGTTGTCCATCAGAGAGACTGTTTGTCCCAGATAGATGGACCAGCAGAGTTATTTCCGATGTCCATTCTTCAGTGTTGGCGGGTCATCCTGGGATTTTTGGTACCAGAGATTTGGTGGCTAGATCCTTCTGGTGGCCTTCCTTGTAGCGGGATGTGCGTTCCTTTGTGCAGTCCTGTGGGATTTGTGCTCGGGCTAAGCCTTGCTGTTCTCGTGCCAGTGGTTTGCTTTTGCCTTTGCCGGTTCCTAAGAGGCCTTGGACGCATATTTCCATGGATTTTATTTCGGATCTTCCGGTCTCTCAGAGAATGTCTGTCATCTGGGTGGTTTGTGATCGTTTTTCTAAAATGGTCCATTTGGTGCCCTTGCCTAAGTTGCCTTCTTCCTCCGATTTGGTTCCGTTATTTTTTCAGAATGTGGTTCGTCTGCACGGCATCCCTGAAAACATTGTGTCTGACAGAGGATCCCAGTTTGTGTCCAGATTTTGGCGGTCCTTTTGTGCTAAGATGGGCATTGATTTGTCTTTTTCGTCGGCCTTCCATCCTCAGACGAATGGCCAAACCAAGCGAACTAACCAGACCTTGGAAACTTATTTGAGATGTTTTGTTTCTGCTGACCAGGATGATTGGGTGACTTTTTTTGCCATTGGCCGAGTTTGCCCTTAATAATCGGGCTAGTTCGGCTACTTTGGTTTCGCCTTTTTTTTGTAATTCTGGTTTTCATCCTCGTTTTTCCTCGGGTCAGGTTGAGTCTTCTGACTGTCCTGGGGTGGATTCTGTGGTGGATAGGTTGCAGCAGATTTGGAACCATGTGGTGGACAATTTGACGTTGTCACAAGAGAAGGCTCAGCGCTTTGCTAACCGTCATCTTTGTGTGGGTCCCCGACTTCGTGTTGGGGATTTGGTGTGGTTGTCTTCTCGTTATGTTCCTATGAAGGTTTCTTCTCCTAAGTTTAAACCTCGTTTTATCGGTCCTTATAAAATTTTGGAAATCCTCAACCCTGTGTCATTTCATTTGGACCTCCCGGCATCGTTTACCATCCATAATGTGTTCCATAGGTCTTTGTTGCGGAGGTATGTGGTGCCTGTGGTTCCTTCTGTTGAGCCTCCTGCTCCGGTGCTGGTTGAGGGAGAATTGGAATACGTGGTGGAGAAGATCTTGGATTCTCTTGTTTCAAGACGGAGGCTTCAGTATTTGGTTAAGTGGAAGGGCTATGGTCAGGAGGATAATTCCTGGGTTGTCGCCTCTGATGTTCATGCGGCCGATTTGGTTCGTGCCTTCCATGTGGCTCACCCTGATTGCCCTGGGGGTTCTGGTGAGGGTTCGGTGACCCCTCCTCAAGGGGGGGGTACTGTTGTGAACTCTGTTTCCGGGCTCCCTCCTGTGGTCGTGAGTGGTACTGTGTGAGTTCTCTCTTTGGGCTCCCCCTGGTGGCTCTTTTTGTTATTTTGCAGGTTTCTGGCTGGGATCAGCTGTCTCGTCATCTGCTAGTCAGGTTTCCTATTTAATCCACCTGGTCCTTCATTCCTTGCCTGTTGTCGTTGTATTCAGTGCTATTCTGATTGCTCCTGTCTACATCCGTTATCAGTCTCTCAAGAGAAGCTAAGTTTTGTTTGCTTATTTTTGCTCATCTGTGTTCAAGATGTTTCCTAGTATATGATGAGTTTTGTCCAGCTTGCTAATATGTGATTTCCTTGCTTGCTGGTGCTCTGGGGTGCTGAGTTGCTCCCCCCACATCGTTAGTTGGTGTGGGGGTTCTCGCATTCTCTGCGTGGATATTTTTGCATAGGGTTTTTTACTGACCGCACAGATCCCTTGCTATTTTCTGCTATCTAGCGTTAGCGGGCCTCATTTGCTCAACCTGTTTCATCTCTGCGTTTGTCTTTTCCTCTTAACTCACCGTTATTATTTGTGGGGGGCTTCTATATCTCTGGGGTTATTTCTCTGAGGCAAGTGAGGTCTTTACTTTCTCTTTAGGGGTAGTCAGTTTCTCAGGCCGTGAAGAGACATCTAGGATTTCAGGAAACGTTCCACGGCTGCCTATAGTGTTTGCGGTTAGGATCAGGTTTGCGGTCAGTCCAGTTACCACATCCCCAGAGCTCGTCCTATTATCTTCTACTTAGCTGGTTAGATTTGTGATCCTAGCCACTGGGGATCATAACAGTTGACTGCCTCACCTAAATCACCTAATGAAGACAACGGAGGCAATTGTGGGAGAGGGGCGTCTCTAGGGTCCCTATAAAATAACTCCAGGCCTACCCCGTCATACGGGTGCGTCCTATCCATATAATCTGGGGGACGGAGAGAAAGAACAGAAACATACACGACAGTTGTGAGGAGTATCCCATGGTGCTCAGCAGGGAAGTACTACAACACCCAGGGGCTAGTAGGTAGGCACTGATTTCCACCTGCAAAGGGAACTTTGGATGTGCCTTCGGACCGGCCAGTCTCAGACAGCCCAGTTAACAGTGCTCTGGATTGCAGATGCCGAAGCCTTCAGTAAAGAGGTAAAGACACTGCAACCCTGTGTCCTCGTTATTTACTGCGACCTACATCTTTTATTGGGCGCCCCTTAGCAGGACCACGGACCGGGTCAGGCCACCGTGACATCCTCAGAACCGACAGACCCGGTACAGAGTACCCCGCCGTCCTGCGTCTGGGGGCCGCTCCAATAGCAATTGTGCATCATGATTATCCTCCACCTCTTCAGACATGAATTGACCTAACCCATGTGGCTTTCTCCTGGTCGTGGGTGCTCAAATGGGCATCACTGCACTTCACCTCCTCATGACTCTCTTTAATGGTGCATGTTGAGAGGCCTGACAAATTACAAGGGAACATAAACACTTCCTCAGAGTAGATGTTATGATTCCTGGAGTGGACCCACGGGACAGCGGTGATGACTGTTCCCAGGCGAGCTGACCAGGTGGAATCGACCCTATACACAGATTGTTAGGGGCAAGCCTAGGAAGGAGATACACCGCTATAGCTTGTACCAGAGGGGCGGCTCGGAGACAACTAGGAAAATCAGGGTACTCACCAAGGACCAGATGGGTGAAGCAGCCACAGAGAAAACCCGGGACTCAGGACATGGCAGGGTTCACACAGAGGGTACCGGATACAGGAGGGAGCAGAGCACGCACTAGAAGCATACAGGGATTGAGCAGAGCATGCACACATTGGAAGCGTACAGGGGCAGAGCAGAGCAAGAATGCACTGGAAGCGTATAGGGACAGAGCAGAGCATGCACTGGAAGCGTATAGGGACTGAGCAGAGCACGCACGCACAGGAAGCATACAGGGACTGAGCAGAGCACGCACGCACTGGAAGCGTGCAGGGACCTGACATACTGAAACCTAAGTGGACCTGGCGGGAGCACGGAGGGACACAATAATAATCAGGTGCTTCCTCTAGTAGGAAGTGACCTGATATACTCAGAGGCCACTTCCCAGGCAGGACAGCACTTCCAGGTCAGTACAACCCAGCATCATAAAGAAGCTGAGAGTGCATGCGACCGAGACCTAAGTGGCCTAGCGTGCATGCTCGAGGAACGGGATCCCCAGTGTGGCCGAGGACCCGGAAGAGGAGGAATGTGGCATAGGACCCGGGAAGCTAGGTGAGCATCACAGTGCGCCGTAATAGTAGCCAGCGTTGGGGTCATATGTCTACTGGGACTCTTGATGGTGGGAGGAAGGACCAGGTTGAGGATTCAGAGGCCCAGCCTCTTGGCTACTGAGATTGGACCATATTGAAGACTTTGTGGTGCTGCTTGTCAACACACTGGAGCCTTTGTCTGCCATCCAACTCCCAACATTCTCGCACTTGTCTGGGTTCGTTAGTGGTGTAGCATGTTGACCAAATTTTGACATGAAGCTAGAACGAGATACAGTCACCTTCTGATCTGTCACACGGCCTTCGCGGGCACCACCACATCCACGTCCCTTAACGTCACCCTTTCTCATATTGAATGTCTTATGCTTATGAAAAAAAATTCCTTGCTTTATTTTTCACAAGTACCCTCAAAGAGGTGTTATGTACAAATTCTCTGTAACTAGCAATGTGTGGCAATTTATTTTTAAGATATCAGCTTTATTACACACAGCAACAACAAACCCACGAAAATTAGAAGCAAATAGTCACGTTTGCATAACTCAGCAGGCTTTGTGCCAGTCACCCAACAGCTAGATAAAGATACGCTATTTATTAAACCAATAGAATTTTTTAAATTTTATATCGCCTTGCTGAAACACTGCAACCGCAGACTATGGAAAATTATTGCCACTGCTAAATTGTGACGTTTGCTTATCTCTGCCTGAACTGCGCCATTCACACAACTGCTAGATAAAGATAAGCTATTTATTAAAACAATAGAAAATTATTTTTATTTTTATATCACCTTGCTGACACACTGCAACAGTGGACTAATGAAAATTATTGCCACTGTAAATTGTGATGTTTGCTTATCTCTGCAAGAATTGCACCAGTCGCACAACTGCTAGATAAAAATACGTTATTTATTTAACTAATAGAAATCTTTTCTTTTTTAGATTGCATTTATGAGACACGCCAACTGCAGACTCAGGGAAATTACTGGTAAATAGTGACTTTTCCGTAGCTCAACAGGATTTGCACTAGTCGCACAACTACTAGATAAATTATAGCTATTTAAGCAATAGACTTGGAATATTATTTAGTTGTATTCTAAAATCTGCAACTCAGGAATATTATGTAGCTAAAAAAAATTGTTTTTGTATATGCTGGTACTACCTAATATTATTTGCCTCTAAAAAGAGCTGATTTTTATATTATGGTAATGGATGAAACCCTCCCTATTTCTCCCTAATCCCACAGTCTCTTCTTAATACTAAACTATACAACACAATGAAAAATAACGGAGATTTGCAGTATGTACTTGAAATGATTATAACACCCACATTCTTGCCTTATACTGTCCCTCCTATTAAATCTCTTCCTATGCAATCCCCACCTAACAAAAACTAATCTCCACAATCTTCAGCTTTTAAGAGAGCTTTTTGGAATGAATAACTCTCCCTATGTGCTCCTATCAATTCACTCTCCCTACATTCACACTAAGCTCTGCTGTGCTGTTTCTGGCTGTAATGTGCGCAAGATGGTGCCGGCAGCCATTCAATATCCCCTTTGATGCTGTAAGGCCCGCCAATCACAGTAATGCCACACCAAAGATGGTGCCGGCATTATTGTTATCAGTAAGCTAGCCCAGCATGTTCATTGGCTGAAAATAAAGCGACAAACATGCTGGGCGGATCACTCGAATATACAGAGGTGAATACCAAATTACTCGCCGATTTACAAATAGCCCGAATAGCGTACTATTCGTGTGAGTAACGAATAGTGCCAAATGTATTCACTCATCACTAGTCATAAGCCCTCAATCCCTTATTGTTGCATACTATCGAGCCATAGGTTCTGTGTGTGCTGCCATATGGTGTTTCCCTAGGGCATTTTTTCAAAGAAGAATTTACCCTACCCACCAATGGCATAAAATAGCAGCCATACTGCGTTCTTCTGTGTATGGCCCTACATTTTATGGATGCACAATGTATTTGTTTATTCTATATTGCTAGAGTGATGATTTTATGACATGAACATGTGTCATAGCAGTCTTACAGCTGGGACTTCAATGTTTCTGAGAACAGCACAGTTGTAGTTCCAGACATAATTGCAAAATAAAATGCACATGCACATTCTCTCTGCATAGAAAGAATGGGGGTAAAGTTTGTACCTTACATAGAAATGTAGTATGTGAAATCTATAAAGTTGGTTTACTACTCTGTTTAAATATATAGCGCTATGGTACCTTCACTCTTTGTGTTTTGCGACCACTCTAGTCTTCATATATAACTACATAAGAGGCTGCCATCATTGAAGCATGTGACAATTGGTCAATTCTGTACATACTATTACAGCATACTTCACAACTTTGAAAGTTAATAGAGATTCATACACAATTTACACCAAAAGCCAAGCCAGTTACCCTAAGCAATTTCCAGAACCTTATCCAGTTCATTATATGAGCTTACAGAGAAATATTGATCTTAGTGAAGCCTACTAGTTTTCCCAAAAAGTATGGTACCCTTTCATGGCTCCTATAGTGCCACCTACACAATATGTTGCAAACAGTGCCCCCTACACAGTATGATGCCCTCACTGCCCTCCCGCACAGTATGTGTAACAACCCTGCCGGTATCACTGCATGGCCTTCCATCCCCCACTTGCCTGTTACATCAACTCACTCACCCTGTGCCATGCTGTGAGATCTGTCTGCTGCCATCTCTATAGGCCCCGTCTCACATAGCGATTTACCAACGATCACGACCAGCGATACGACCTGGCCGTGATCGTTGGTAAGTCGCTGTGTGATCGCTGGGGAGCTGTCACACAGACCGCTCTCCCCAGCGACCAACGATCAGGGGAACAACTTCGGCATCGTTGAAACTGTCTTCAACGATGCCGAAGTCCCCCTGCAGCACCCGGGTAACCAGGGTAAACATCGGGTTACCAAGTGCAGGGCCGCGCTTAGTAACCCGATGTTTACCCTGGTTACCAGCGTAAATGTAAAAAAAAACAAACAGTACATACTTGCCATCTGATGTCCGTCAGGTCCCTTGCCGTCTGCTTCCTGCTCTGACTGAGCAGCCGTACAGCGAGAGCGCAGCGGTGACGTCACTGCTGTGCTGCGCTCTCGCTGTACGGCCGGATCTCAGTCAGAGCAGGAAGCAGACGGCAAGGGACCTGACGGACATCAGATGGTGAGTATGTACTGTTTGTTTTTTTTTACATTTACGCTGGTAACCAGGGTAAACATCGGGTTACTAAGCGCGGCCCTGCGCTTAGTAACCCGATGTTTACCCTGGTTACCAGTGAAGACATCGCTGGATCGGTGTCACACACACCGATTCAGCGATGTCAGCGGGACCTCAGCGACCAAAAAAAGGTCCAGGCCATTCCGACACGACCAGCGATCTCACAGCAGGGGCCTGATCGCTGGTACGTGTCACACATAGCGAGATCGCTACTGAGGTCGCTGTTGCGTCACAAAACTTGTGACTCAGCAGCGATATCGCTAGCGATCTCGCTATGTGAGACGGGGCCTTATGCCATGTGCTTCACGGCCGCTTGCTCTGTGTACACTTCCTGGCTGTGTGCATAGGGGGACCTCTGATACTTAAACTGTCCTCACCCATTGGAGGATGCCTGAGCAAACTATTTCCCTCAGTTAGTATTTGCTACTGAGCTGCCAGGTCGTGTTCTGTCTCTATGTCTGAGGGCTGCAATACGCAGGCCTTTATCTGTGTTCTGTTTGTGTGTCCGTTCCTGTCTGAACTCTGGTCTATGTCCGTTCCTGTTCCTTCTTTGTTTGTCATTCCATCTCTGCTGTGTTGACCTCTGCCTTATCTCTCTGCTCTGTTTGCCACAATCAGTGGTTCTGCACCTCTCTGCTCTGTTGCCACTACCAGTGGCTCTGCACCTCTCTGCTTTGTTCGCCACTACCCATGGCTCTGTGCTTCTCTACTCTGCTTGCCACAACCTGTAGTCTGGTCAGTGGTCCAGGGAGGCCACATCCCCAGACGCCCGTGCCAACCAGTCTGGGTGTGAGCATTACAGTATGATGCCCACAGCACACAGTATTATATCCCCAACAGTCTGCCCACACAGTATGATTTGCACAGAGTCCACTACATATAACATAATGCCCAGATGTCATGATACTGTAGCAATTCACTTAGGAAACACACTAAAAACTGCAACTGACCATTCCTACTTCTGTGAGAAATTAGTCTGCACTCATGCTATATCGACAGAAGGTGCAGGTGTAACGGACAATGAGTCCTAAGTAATAGTAATGGGAAATACACCGCACTCACGGATGGAATATATTGCAAATAATCATATAACAATTTATTAGTGTACATACACATCAAAGACAGCAGTGCAAATGTATGCAGTAGAAAGCGTATACATAAATTTTGACGTTTCGAACCCCACCGGGTTCTTATTCATATAACGCTGTGGAAAAAGTGGGGAAATATAAACACATAAATCATAACAAATCATAAACAATAAGAAAAAAGTTTATTGAAGGCAGAAAGTAAGAAAATGTACACAAAAAGGCAAAGAGCCCAAAAGGAGGTAGCCCCAAATCAAAAATAAGTAAAGACTCATACCAGTCCCAATGAGGAAGGGTGAAAATTCACCAATAATATTGAATAATCACCAGAACAGACCAGAACCACCATAAAATCACACTGGAGTGAGTAAAGGGAAGTCAGAATTACCTTACAATGACATGTAGTAAAGAGAGTAAGCGGATATCCCAGCCGGGATAGAGTACTGCACTGAGCAGAAATGCTGTGGGGAATTGTGTGATAATTAGAAAACTACTGAAAATGGAGGTAGGTCAAATTAGTATATGATAGGTACCTAATAAAAATGTGGGGAAAATCCACTTGCAGGCTAGCTGTCGCTAGAAAATAAAGCCTGTGGACAAAAAATGTGTCATAAGCGATCCTGGATGCAAATAGAGCCTTGGGGGGCCAGAAGCTGCGCATTAGGGGTGCATTACCTTTGGCTTGAGAAGTGAAGAGCGGCGCTCCCGCGCCCTGCTGTGCTGCACCAGTAAGGGGTAATGACCGGGTTTAAATAGAAACTTGTGAGTGGTGGCGCCGACCGGAAGTAGCTATAGCGAAACCGGAAGTGATGTAGCGCTAACTAGCAAGTACACCTCGTTTATGTGAGTGTAACTATGGACGCTTGGAAGTGCTATGTGTTCATTAGAACACAGGGCGCCTGCGCAGTAGTGGCCAGAGTGGCAATAACCAGGAGCTGTGTGCAACATACTTTACATCACAGCGCAATGCACCCGGACGGAGGCAGCGGTAAAAAGGCTGTATAATGTGGCATAATGTATGGGTCCACTGTCAGTGGCTGGCAAAATCATAGCAAGGGACATGGAAGTAAATGCAAAAGGTAGTGAGAGACCAATGTTAGCAAATTTTGGGAAACTAATGGGTAGACACTAGATAAAAAATGGGAAGCCACGGAATGCACAAAGATAAAAGTAAAAATAAATAAAAAATAAAAAATAACAAATAAAAATGGTAATAAATACAAACATGTAGCCTGGACCCATGCAAGGTGATGTCGAAAACAACAGAAATATTAGAAAAAATAAAGTATAAATAAAATGAAAAAAATGAAAAAAAGAGAACAAAATGAGACAATATAAAATGGAAAATAATGAAATGAAAATATATAAACTAAAAATAAAAATAAAAATAAAAATGATAATAAAATGAAAAATAGTCAAAATAAAAATAAAAATTGGCAATAATCGGAGCTAGGTCACAAAATAGACTCACCAGCAGGGTATCCAGGTCAACGTGTCTAGGAAAAATAGGAAAAAAGAACAAATTGTTAGAAGGTCCGGGAATTTATGGAAGCCAATCTATCTCTCTATTTAGACCCCTGGGTTCCAGGGTGTCCAATGTATATATCCAGTAGGACTCCCTTTGCTTTAGAAGTCTAACGCGATCACCACCTCTCCTAGGACGACGCACCTGTTCGATGACCTGGAAACGTAACTGCGCTACAGTATGTCTGAATTTGGTGAAGTGATCTGGTAATGGAAGCCAGTTCTTGCTGCATCTGATCGTAGACTTGTGGCTTGCTATGCGTTCACGGACACATTGTGTGGTCTCTCCTACATATAGGAGACCACAGGGGCATTTCACTACTTAGACCACAAAGTTAGAATTACATGTAAAGTAACCGCGAATGGGGTAGCTCTTGCCCGTTCTAGGGTGAGTAATATTCTCCGATTTAGTGACATTGGAACAAGCTGCACAGCAGAGACATGGAAATGTGCCTAGACGTTGTGCACTAAGAAATCTCTGAGTAGTATCTGGACGTGAGCTACCCAAGTCGGCCCTAACGACTGTGTCTTTGATGTTAGTGGGCCTCCGGGTACAAATTAGTGCGGGTATACTAAATGATTCAATCTTGGGGTATGCCTTAGAGAGGAGGGACCAATGCTTCCTAATAATGGAGTAGACCTTAGGCATGCATGGATGGTATGTATGGACAAACGGTACCCTGTCAATTTTCCGGGATGGTGGGGTAGGGGACAGTGCAGTGGTGGCCCGTGTCTTTTCTCTCTCCAGCAGTCTGGTAGGGTATTGTCTTTCTCTAAACTTCTTGCTCATAGCATCCAGTCTAATGTCCCGTGTTCCAGGGTCTGTGACTATCCGTGCCACTCTGGTAAATTGGGACCGCGGTAAACTATCTCTTGTGGCTTTGGGATGACAACTGGAATAATGGAGTAAATTGTTGCGGTCAATGGGTTTGCCATATAGATCAAGGGAAAGAAGTCCAGTGTCGTCCTTGACCACTAGTGTGTCTAGAAAGGGTATTTCCTTCATATTGTATTGAATGGTGAAATCGAGTTCTGGTATGATTGAATTAAGATACTCATGAAATGTTATAAGGGAATCCAAGGACCCAGACCAGATGCAGAATATATCGTCGATATAGCGATGATAGCATTTTGCATGTTGTAGAAATAGAGTATTTTCAAAGATGTGTTTAGTTTCAAACTCGTTCATGTATGCATTTGCATACGCGGGTGCTACGTGCGAACCCATGGCGGTCCCCTGCTTCTGAATGTAAAAACTGTCCTCATAGAGAAAATTTTTTTCGTATAAAACGAGTTTAAGCAAATCCATACAGAACTGTATGGAACCTTCGGGTAATTTTGACGAGCTCAAAAGCGACCTCGTGGCTTCCATACCTCTGGTGTGTGAAATTGAGGTATATAAACTGTTAACGTCGAAGGTGACTAACCAGCTGGTGGGGGGTATGCTTCTCAGGCCCCTTATGACTCGTATAAAGTGACCTGTATCCAAGATGAACGACCTTGTTGTTTTAATAAGTGGTGTTAATATTTTTTCGAGAAAAATAGTTAACGGGGACAGAATAGAATCAGTGGATGCCACGATTGGTCTACCCGGTGGGTTTACAAGGGATTTGTGAATTTTAGGCAATACATAAAATACAGGTATTATGGGGTGAGGGTTTATAAGAAATGTGGCAGTTTTCTTGTCAATAATATGTCTCTCAAGATAATGTGAGATTATTTTGTCTATCTTAATTTTGATCTCCGTGGTCGGGTCCCTCTGGATGTTCATGTATGTCTCCTGATCGGAAAGTTGACGTAAGATTTCTTGAGTGTATGATAATCGGTCCATGACTACCACTGCTCCGCCTTTGTCGGCAGGTTTAATGGTAATCTGTTTATTGTCTTGGAGAGACCTGAGTGCTAATCTTTCACTTTGTGATAGATTAGAATGAGTCGGAAAGAAACCCAATTTGTGCTCATGTGAGAGCTGTTTCACCTCTCGATCCACCAAATCAATAAATGTTTCTATTGCATGATGGGTACGTGGTGGTTGGAAATGGCTAGGAGTGCGAAGACCAAGAGATGAGATAGAAAGTTCAGAGTGAACAGAATCACCAGTAAGGAGAGACCTTTGTTCGACTACGTTGGGTGATAAGCCAAAATGAGTTTTGAGTCTTAGTGAGCGATAAAACATTTGTAAATCTCTCTCCAGTTGGAATGCATTCCAGCCAGGGGTTGGACAAAAGGATAAACCCTTTTCCAATATTGAAAGTTCCGCAGGGGCAAGCAGGTGGCTGGATATATTAATTACCAGGCTGGGCGGCCTACCTGGGAACGTGTTGTCATGCGTTCTCCTAGATCTTCTCGTGGGCCTGCTTGATGTGCTCCTCCCCTGCGGTTTTTCGGTAAAAAACGTGGTCGTCCTGTTCCAGCTGAGGAGTCCCCGCTTGAACTGAAAGATCCGAACCTTCTTTGAGAGGAAGGTTGGCGCCAAGTGGATGACTCGTTCCATCTGTACACTCTATTATTGGCGTAATCCTTGTTGTCTCTGTAAAAGTCCTGCCGTTTCCGTTCCTGTAACAGTCTCTCGTGTTCGGCTAAACTTTTATCCGTTTTAGTTTTAAGAGCAGTCCATTCAGTAGAAAGCAGAGTTGTGCTAAGTTGTGTCTCAATAGCATCAATTTTAGATTTTGTCTCAACAATACTCTTTTGCAAATATTCCACCGTAAGTACAATAATATCAAGGGAGCATTTATTTAATATTTTCCTGTATTTATCACAGAATTCCTCATTATCAGCAAATAAGGTCGGGCGCAAATTACTCCTAAGACCTCTCAGTATTTTGTTTTGGCGGTGATATTCCGCTAATGTGGTACAGTGTAAATCGTGAGAGATTAAAAGTTTTCTCTCACGTTCATAATCCCTTGTCCGCAACTCCTGTGCTGGAGTTTTCAGAAAATCACTTGAACCAGTAACTTGTGCAAGAATACTGGAACTAGTAGCCGTATCATAGGCAAATGTATTTACAGACATGGGGACAGCAGGTGCAAAGACTAAGAAATAATAATATCAGGGAGAAATTAGTCTGCACTCATGCTATATCGACAGAAGGTGCAGGTGTAACGGACAATGAGTCCTAAGTAATAGTAATGGGAAATACACCGCACTCACGGATGGAATATATTGCAAATAATCATATAACAATTTATTAGTGTACATACACATCAAAGACAGCAGTGCAAATGTATGCAGTAGAAAGCGTATACATAAATTTTGACGTTTCGAACCCCACCGGGTTCTTATTCATATAACGCTGTGGAAAAAGTGGGGAAATATAAACACATAAATCATAACAAATCATAAACAATAAGAAAAAAGTTTATTGAAGGCAGAAAGTAAGAAAATGTACACAAAAAGGCAAAGAGCCCAAAAGGAGGTAGCCCCAAATCAAAAATAAGTAAAGACTCATACCAGTCCCAATGAGGAAGGGTGAAAATTCACCAATAATATTGAATAATCACCAGAACAGACCAGAACCACCATAAAATCACACTGGAGTGAGTAAAGGGAAGTCAGAATTACCTTACAATGACATGTAGTAAAGAGTAAGCGGATATCCCAGCCGGGATAGAGTATTACACTGAGCAGAAATGCTGTGGGGAATTGTGTGATAATTAGAAAACTACTGAAAATGGAGGTAGGTCAAATTAGTATATGATAGGTACCTAATAAAAATGTGGGGAAAATCCACTTGCAGGCTAGCTGTCGCTAGAAAATAAAGCCTGTGGACAAAAAATGTGTCATAAGCGATCCTGGATGCAAATAGAGCCTTGGGGGGCCAGAAGCTGCGCATTAGGGGTGCATTACCTTTGGCTTGAGAAGTGAAGAGCGGCGCTCCCGCACCCTGCTGTGCTGCACCAGTAAGGGGTAATGACCGGGTTTAAATAGAAACTTGTGAGTGGTGGTGCCGACCGGAAGTAGCTATAGCGAAACCGGAAGTGATGTAGCGCTAACTAGCAAGTACACCTCGTTTATGTGAGTGTAACTATGGACGCTTGGAAGTGCTATGTGTTCATTAGAACACAGGGCGCCTGCGCAGTAGTGGCCAGAGTGGCAATAACCAGGAGCTGTGTGCAACATACTTTACATCACAGCGCAATGCACCCGGACGGAGGCAGCGGTAAAAAGGCTGTATAATGTGGCATAATGTATGGGTCCACTGTCAGTGGCTGGCAAAATCATAGCAAGGGACATGGAAGTAAATGCAAAAGGTAGTGAGAGACCAATGTTAGCAAATTTTGGGAAACTAATGGGTAGACACTAGATAAAAAATGGGAAGCCACGGAATGCACAAAGATAAAAGTAAAAATAAATAAAAAATATAAAATAACAAATAAAAATGGTAATAAATACAAACATGTAGCCTGGACCCATGCAAGGTGATGTCGAAAACAACAGAAATATTAGAAAAAATAAAGTATAAATAAAATGAAAAAAATGAAAAAAAGAGAAAAAAATGAGACAATATAAAATGGAAAATAATGAAATGAAAATATATAAACTAAAAATAAAAATAAAAATAAAAATGATAATAAAATGAAAAATAGTCAAAATAAAAATAAAAATTGGCAATAATCGGAGCTAGGTCACAAAATAGACTCACCAGCAGGGTATCCAGGTCAACGTGTCTAGGAAAAATAGGAAAAAAGAACAAATTGTTAGAAGGTCCGGGAATTTATGGAAGCCAATCTATCTCTCTATTTAGACCCCTGGGTTCCAGGGTGTCCAATGTATATATCCAGTAGGACTCCCTTTGCTTTAGAAGTCTAACGCGATCACCACCTCTCCTAGGACGACGCACCTGTTCGATGACCTGGAAACATAACTGCGCTACAGTATGTCTGAATTTGGTGAAGTGATCTGGTAATGGAAGCCAGTTCTTGCTGCATCTGATCGTAGACTTGTGGCTTGCTATGCGTTCACGGACACATTACATAGTTACATAGTTATTGAGGTTGAAGGAAGACTTTAAGTCCATCTAGTTCAACCCATAGCCTAACCTAACATGCCCTAACATGTTGATCCAGAGGAAGGCAAAAAAAAACCATGTGGCAAAGAGTAACTCCACCATGGGGAAAAAAATTCCTTCCCGACTCCACATACGGCAATCAGACTAGTTCCCTGGATCAACGCCTTATCAAGGAATCTAGTGTATATACCCTGTAATATTATACTTTTCCAGAAAGGTATCCAGTCCCCTCTTAAATTTAATTAATGAATCACTCATTACAACATCATACGGCAGAGAGTTCCATAGTCTCACTGCTCTTACAGTAAAGAATCCGCGTCTGTTATTATGCTTAAACCTTCTTTCCTCCAGACGTAGAGGATGCCCCCTTGTCCCTGTCTCAGGTCTATGATTAAAAAGATCATCAGAAAGGTCTTTGTACTGTCCCCTCATATATTTATACATTAAAATAAGATCACCCCTTAGTCTTCGTTTTTCCAAACTAAATAGCCCCAAGTGTAATAACCTATCTTGGTATGGCAGACCCCCCAGTCCTCTAATAACCTTGGTCGCTCTTCTCTGCACCCACTCCAGTTCAGCTATGTCTTTCTTATACACCGGAGACCAGAACTGTGCACAGTATTCTAAGTGTGGTCGAACTAGTGACTTGTATAGAGGTAAAATTATGTTCTCCTCATGAGCATCTATGCCTCTTTTAATACATCCCATTATTTTATTTGCCTTTGTAGCAGCTGCCTGACACTGGCCACTGAATATGAGTCTGTCATCCACCCATACACCCAGGTCTTTTTCATTGATGGTTTTGCCCAGAGTTTTAGAATTAAGCACATAGTTATACATCTTATTACTTCTACCCAAGTGCATGACCTTACATTTATCCCCATTAAAGCTCATTTGCCATTTATCAGCCCAAGCTTCTAGTTTACATAAATCATCCTGTAATATAAAATTGTCCTCCCCTGTATTGATTACCCTACAGAGTTTAGTGTCATCTGCAAATATTGAAATTCTACTCTGAATGCCCCCTACAAGGTCATTAATAAATATGTTAAAAAGAAGAGGGCCCAATACTGACCCCTGTGGTACCCCACTGCTAACCGCGACCCAGTCCGAGTGTGCTCCATTAATAACCACCCTTTGTTTCCTATCCCTGAGCCAGCTCTCAACCCACTTACACATATTTTCCCCTATCCCCATACTCTCATTTTATGTATCAACCTTTTGTGTGGCACCGTATCAAAAGCTTTGGAAAAGTCCATATACACTACGTCCACTGGGTTCCCTTGGTCCAGTCCGGAACTTACCTCTTCATAGAAGCTGATCAAATTAGTCTGACATGAGCGGTCCCTAGTAAACCCGTGCTGATACTGGGTCATGAGGTTATTCCTCTTCAGATACTCCAGTATAGCATCCCTTAGAATGCCCTCCAGGATTTTACCCACAGTAGAGGTTAAACTTACTGGCCTATAATTACCGAGTTCAGTTTTTGCCCCTTTTTTGAATATTGGCACCACATTTGCTATACGCCAGTCCTGTGGTACAGACCCTGTTATTATGGACTCTTTAAAGATTAAAAATAATGGTCTATCAATGACTGTACTTAGTTCCTGCAGTACTCGGGGGTGTATCCCATCCGGGCCCGGAGATTTGTCAATTTTAGTGATTTTTAGACGCCGCTGTACTTCCTGCTGGGTTAAGCAGGTGACATTTAATGGGGAATTTTTATCACTAGTCATATTGGCTGCCATGGGATTTTCTTTTGTAAATACTGATGAAAAAAAGTCATTTAGCAGATTGGCTTTTTCCTCATCCTCATCCACCATTTCACCCAGACTATTTTTAAGGGGGCCAACACTGTCATTTTTTAGTTTCTTACTATTTATGTAGTTAAAGAATATTTTGGGGTTATTTTTGCTCTCTCTAGCAATGAGTCTCTCTGTCTCAATCTTTGCTGCCTTGATTTGCTTTTTACAGAATTTATTTAATTTTCTGTATTTATTTAATGCCTCATCACTACCTACTTCCTTTAATTCTCTAAATGCTTTCTTTTTGTTCCTTATTGCGCCCCTAACAGCTCTATTTAGCCATATTGGTTTCCTCCTATTTCTAGTATGTTTATTCCCATACGGTATATACTGTGCACAGGTCCTATCCAGGATGCTAATAAACGTCTCCCATTTTCTTTGTGTATTTTTGTGTCTCAGGATATCGTCCCAGTTAATTGCACCAAGATCCTCTCTCATCCGTTGGAAATTTGCCCTCCTGAAGTTTAGTGTCCTTGTCACCCCCCTACTACCCATCTTATTAAAGGTTACATGAAAACTTATTATTTTATGATCACTATTCCCCAAGTGACCCCCAACTCTTATATTTGATATGCGGTCTGGCCTGTTGGTTAATATTAGATATAGCAGTGCCCCCCTCCTTGTTGGGTCCTGAACCAGCTGTGAAAGGTAATTGTCTCTCATAGTTGTCAAAAACCGATTACCTTTGCTGGAACTGCAGGTTTCTGTTCCCCAATCTATTTCAGGGTAGTTGAAGTCCCCCGTAATAATGACTTCTCCTTGAGTCGCAGCTTCATCTATTTGCTTTACGAGGATATTCTCCATTGCTTCCATTATTTTTGGAGATTGTGTGGTCTCTCCTACGTATAGGAGACCACAGGGGCATTTCACTACGTAGACCACAAAGTTAGAATTACATGTAAAGTAACCGCGAATGGGGTAGCTCTTGCCCGTTCTAGGGTGAGTAATATTCTCCGATTTAGTGACATTGGAACAAGCTGCACAGCAGAGACATGGAAATGTGCCTAGACGTTGTGCACTAAGAAATCTCTGAGTAGTATCTGGACGTGAGCTACCCAAGTCGGCCCTAACGACTGTGTCTTTGATGTTAGTGGGCCTCCGGGTACAAATTAGTGCGGGTATACTAAATGATTCAATCTTGGGGTATGCCTTAGAGAGGAGGGACCAATGCTTCCTAATAATGGAGTAGACCTTAGGCATGCATGGATGGTATGTATGGACAAACGGTACCCTGTCAATTTTCCGGGATGGTGGGGTAGGGGACAGTGCAGTGGTGGCCCATGTCTTTTCTCTCTCCAGCAGTCTGGTAGGGTATTGTCTTTCTCTAAACTTCTTGCTCATAGCATCCAGTCTAATGTCCCGTGTTCCAGGGTCTGTGACTATCCGTGCCACTCTGGTAAATTGGGACCGCGGTAAACTATCTCTTGTGGCTTTGGGATGACAACTGGAATAATGGAGTAAATTGTTACGGTCAGTGGGTTTGCCATATAGATCAAGGGAAAGAAGTCCAGTGTCGTCCTTGACCACTAGTGTGTCTAGAAAGGGTATTTCCTTCATATTGTATTGAATGGTGAAATCGAGTTCTGGTATGATTGAATTAAGATACTCATGAAATGTTATAAGGGAATCCAAGGACCCAGACCAGATGCAGAATATATCGTCGATATAGCGATGATAGCATTTTGCATGTTGTAGGAATAGAGTATTTTCAAAGATGTGTTTAGTTTCAAACTCGTTCATGTATGCATTTGCATACGCGGGTGCTACGTGCGAACCCATGGCGGTCCCCTGCTTCTGAATGTAAAAACTGTCCTCATAGAGAAAATTTTTTTCGTATAAAACGAGTTTAAGCAAATCCATACAGAACTGTATGGAACCTTCGGGTAATTTTGACGAGCTCAAAAGCGACCTCGTGGCTTCCATACCTCTGGTGTGTGAAATTGAGGTATATAAACTGTTAACGTCGAAGGTGACTAACCAGCTGGTGGGGGGTATGCTTCTCAGGCCACTTATGACTCGTATAAAGTGACCTGTATCCAAGATGAACGACCTTGTTGTTTTAATAAGTGGTGTTAATATTTTTTCGAGAAAAATAGTTAACGGGGACAGAATAGAATCAGTGGATGCCACGATTGGTCTACCCGGTGGGTTTACAAGGGATTTGTGAATTTTAGGCAATACATAAAATACAGGTATTATGGGGTGAGGGTTTATAAGAAATGTGGCAGTTTTCTTGTCAATAATATGTCTCTCAAGATAATGTGAGATTATTTTGTCTATCTTAATTTTGATCTCCGTGGTCGGGTCCCTCTGGATGTTCATGTATGTCTCCTGATCGGAAAGTTGACGTAAGATTTCTTGAGTGTATGATAATCGGTCCATGACTACCACTGCTCCGCCTTTGTTGGCAGGTTTAATGGTAATTTGTTTATTGTCTTGGAGAGACCTGAGTGCTAATCTTTCACTTTGTGATAGATTAGAATGAGTCGGAAAGAAACCCAATTTGTGCTCATGTGAGAGCTGTTTCACCTCTCGATCCACCAAATCAATAAATGTTTCTATTGCATGATGGGTACGTGGTGGTTGGAAATGGCTAGGAGTGCGAAGACCAAGAGATGAGATAGAAAGTTCAGAGTGAACAGAATCACCAGTAAGGAGAGACCTTTGTTCGACTACATTGGGTGATAAGCCAAAATGAGTTTTGAGTCTTAGTGAGCGATAAAACATTTGTAAATCTCTCTCCAGTTGGAATGCATTCCAGCCAGGGGTTGGACAAAAGGATAAACCCTTTTCCAATATTGAAAGTTCCGCAGGGGCAAGCAGGTGGCTGGATATATTAATTACCAGGCTGGGCGGCCTACCTGGGAACGTGTTGTCATGCGTTCTCCTAGATCTTCTCGTGGGCCTGCTTGATGTGCTCCTCCCCTGCGGTTTTTCGGTAAAAAACGTGGTCGTCCTGTTCCAGCTGAGGAGTCCCCGCTTGAACTGAAAGATCCGAACCTTCTTTGAGAGGAAGGTTGGCGCCAAGTGGATGACTCGTTCCATCTGTACACTCTATTATTGGCGTAATCCTTGTTGTCTCTGTAAAAGTCCTGCCGTTTCCGTTCCTGTAACAGTCTCTCGTGTTCGGCTAAACTTTTATCCGTTTTAGTTTTAAGAGCAGTCCATTCAGTAGAAAGCAGAGTTGTGCTAAGTTGTGTCTCAATAGCATCAATTTTAGATTTTGTCTCAACAATACTCTTTTGCAAATATTCCACCGTAAGTACAATAATATCAAGGGAGCATTTATTTAATATTTTCCTGTATTTATCACAGAATTCCTCATTATCAGCAAATAAGGTCGGGCGCAAATTACTCCTAAGACCTCTCAGTATTTTGTTTTGGCGGTGATATTCCGCTAATGTGGTATAGTGTAAATCGTGAGAGATTAAAAGTTTTCTCTCACGTTCATAATCCCTTGTCCGCAACTCCTGTGCTGGAGTTTTCAGAAAATCACTTGAACCAGTAACTTGTGCAAGAATACTGGAACTAGTAGCCGTATCATAGGCAAATGTATTTACAGACATGGGGACAGCAGGTGCAAAGACTAAGAAATAATAATATCAGGGAGAAATTAGTCTGCACTCATGCTATATCGACAGAAGGTGCAGGTGTAACGGACAATGAGTCCTAAGTAATAGTAATGGGAAATACACCGCACTCACGGATGGAATATATTGCAAATAATCATATAACAATTTATTAGTGTACATACACATCAAAGACAGCAGTGCAAATGTATGCAGTAGAAAGCGTATACATAAATTTTGACGTTTCGAATTCCACCGGGTTCTTATTCATATAACGCTGTGGAAAAAGTGGGGAAATATAAACACATAAATCATAACAAATCATAAACAATAAGAAAAAAGTTTATTGAAGGCAGAAAGTAAGAAAATGTACACAAAAAGGCAAAGAGCCCAAAAGGAGGTAGCCCCAAATCAAAAATAAGTAAAGACTCATACCAGTCCCAATGAGGAAGGGTGAAAATTCACCAATAATATTGAATAATCACCAGAACAGACCAGAACCACCATAAAATCACACTGGAGTGAGTAAAGGGAAGTCAGAATTACCTTACAATGACATGTAGTAAAGAGAGTAAGCGGATATCCCAGCCGGGATAGAGTATTGCACTGAGCAGAAATGCTGTGGGGAATTGTGTAATAATTAGAAAACTACTGAAAATGGAGGTAGGTCAAATTAGTATATGATAGGTACCTAATAAAAATGTGGGGAAAATCCACTTGCAGGCTAGCTGTCGCTAGAAAATAAAGCCTGTGGACAAAAAATGTGTCATAAGCGATCCTGGATGCAAATAGAGCCTTGGGGGGCCAGAAGCTGCGCATTAGGGGTGTATTACCTTTGGCTTGAGAAGTGAAAAGCGGCGCTCCCGCGCCCTGCTGTGCTGCACCAGTAAGGGGTAATGACCGGGTTTAAATAGAAACTTGTGAGTGGTGGCGCCGACCGGAAGTAGCTATAGCGAAACCGGAAGTGATGTAGCGCTAACTAGCAAGTACACCTCGTTTATGTGAGTGTAACTATGGACGCTTGGAAGTGCTATGTGTTCATTAGAACACAGGGCGCCTGCGCAGTAGTGGCCAGAGTGGCAATAACCAGGAGCTGTGTGCAACATACTTTACATCACAGCGCAATGCACCCGGACGGAGGCAGCGGTAAAAAGGCTGTATAATGTGGCATAATGTATGGGTCCACTGTCAGTGGCTGGCAAAATCATAGCAAGGGACATGGAAGTAAATGCAAAAGGTAGTGAGAGACCAATGTTAGCAAATTTTGGGAAACTAATGGGTAGACACTAGATAAAAAATGGGAAGCCACGGAATGCACAAAGATAAAAGTAAAAATAAATAAAAAATAACAAATAAAAATGGTAATAAATACAAACATGTAGCCTGGACCCATGCAAGGTGATGTCAAAAACAACAGAAATATTAGAAAAAATAAAGTATAAATAAAATGAAAAAAATGAAAAAAAGAGAAAAAAATGAGACAATATAAAATGGAAAATAATGAAATAAAAATATATAAACTAAAAATAAAAATAAAAATAAAAATAAAAATGATAATAAAATGAAAAATAATCAAAATAAAAATAAAAATTGGCAATAATCGGAGCTAGGTCACAAAATAGACTCACCAGCAGGGTATCCAGGTCAACGTGTCTAGGAAAAATAGGAAAAAAGAACAAATTGTTAGAAGGTCCGGGAATTTATGGAAGCCAATCTATCTCTCTATTTAGACCCCTGGGTTCCAGGGTGTCCAATGTATATATCCAGTAGGACTCCCTTTGCTTTAGAAGTCTAACGCGATCACCACCTCTCCTAGGACGACGCACCTGTTCGATGACCTGGAAACGTAACTGCGCTACAGTATGTCTGAATTTGGTGAAGTGATCTGGTAATGGAAGCCAGTTCTTAGCTGCATCTGATCGTAGACTTGTGGCTTGCTATGCGTTCACGGACACATTGTGTGGTCTCTCCTACGTATAGGAGACCACAGGGGCATTTCACTACGTAGACCACAAAGTTAGAATTACATGTAAAGTAACCGCGAATGGGGTAGCTCTTGCCCGTTCTAGGGTGAGTAATATTCTCCGATTTAGTGATATTGGAACAAGCTGCACAGCAGAGACATGGCAATGTGCCTAGACGTTGTGCGCTAAGAAATCTCTGAGTAGTATCTGGACGTGAGCTACCCAAGTCGGCCCTAACGACTGTGTCTTTGATGTTAGTGGGCCTCCGGGTACAAATTAGTGCGGGTATACTAAATGATTCAATCTTGGGGTATGCCTTAGAGAGGAGGGACCAATGCTTCCTAATAATGGAGTAGACCTTAGGCATGCATGGATGGTATGTATGGACAAACGGTACCCTGTCAATTTTCCGGGATGGTGGGGTAGGGGACAGTGCAGTGGTGGCCCGTGTCTTTTCTCTCTCCAGCAGTCTGTTAGGGTATTGTCTTTCTCTAAACTTCTTGCTCATAGCATCCAGTCTAATGTCCCGTGTTCCAGGGTCTGTGACTATCCGTGCCACTCTGGTAAATTGGGACCGCGGTAAACTATCTCTTGTGGCTTTGGGATGACAACTGGAATAATGGAGTAAATTGTTACGGTCAGTGGGTTTGCCATATAGATCAAGGGAAAGAAGTCCAGTGTCATCCTTGACCACTAGTGTGTCTAGGAAGGGTATTATCTTCATATTGTATTGAATGGTGAAATCGAGTTCTGGTATGATTGAATTAAGATACTCATGAAATGTCATAAGGGAATCCAAGGACCCAGACCAGATGCAGAATATATTGTCGATATAGCGATGATAGCATTTTGCATGTTGTAGGAATAGAGTATTTTCAAAGATGTGTTTAGTTTCAAACTCGTTCATGTATGCATTTGCATACGCGGGTGCTACGTGCGAACCCATGGCGGTCCCCTGCTTCTATGTATGTATGTTGCACACAGCTCCTGGTTATTGCCACTCTGGCCACTACTGCGCAGGCGCCCTGTGTTCTAATGAACACATAGCACTTCCAAGCGTCCATAGTTACACTCACATAAACGAGGTGTACTTGCTAGTTAGCGCTACATCACTTCCGGTTTCGCTATAGCTACTTCCGGTCGGCGCCACCACTCACAAGTTTCTATTTAAACCCGGTTATTACCCCTTACTGGTGCAGCACAGCAGGGTGCGGGAGCGCCGCTCTTCACTTCTCAAGCCAAAGGTAATGCACCCCTAATGCGCAGCTTCTGGCCCCCCAAGGCTCTATTTGCATCCAGGATCGCTTATGACACATTTTTTGTCCACAGGCTTTATTTTCTAGCGACAGCTAGCCTGCAAGTGGATTTTCCCCACATTTTTATTAGGTACCTATCATATACTAATTTGACCTACCTCCATTTTCAGTAGTTTTCTAATTATCACACAATTCCCCACAGCATTTCTGCTCAGTGCAATACTCTATCCCGGCTGGGATATCCGCTTACTCTCTTTACTACATGTCATTGTAAGGTAATTCTGACTTCCCTTTACTCACTCCAGTGTGATTTTATGGTGGTTCTGGTCTGTTCTGGTGATTATTCAATATTATTGGTGAATTTTCACCCTTCCTCATTGGGACTGGTATGAGTCTTTACTTATTTTTGATTTGGGGCTACCTCCTTTTGGGCTCTTTGCCTTTTTGTGTACATTTTCTTACTTTCTGCCTTCAATAAACTTTTTTCTTATTGTTTATGATTTGTTATGATTTATGTGTTTATATTTCCCCACTTTTTCCACAGTGTTATATGAATAAGAACCCGGTGGGGTTCGAAACGTCAAAATTTATGTATACGCTTTCTACTGCATACATTTGCACTGCTGTCTTTGATGTGTATGTACACTAATAAATTGTTATATGATTATTTGCAATATATTCCATCCGTGAGTGCGGTGTATTTCCCATTACCATTCCTACTTCTGTGCAGACTACAGATCCTGACCCCACAGTACCTAGTGGTTTATGCGTGAGCTGAGATAGCCCTAACCACAGACTGGACAATGGCATCTCAGAGTTATATTGCCTGAAAGGCCATTGAGTGCTTCGCTTACCCCTAAAAACCAAGAGGTCAAAGCAGAGTGCAAATTACCTACAAAAGGGAAGTGTGTTGAAATAGAAAGAGATCCAAGAGGGAGTAAAACAAACCACTAAATACACAATAAAGGATTAAGTATGTATTATTATAGAATGTGTCGCCTATTTCCTATAAACAAACAGAAAATAGGTGCATGGAATTCCGATACCGAGTTTCGATATTTTTGCGATATCAGAAATCGGAATCGGAAGTGTGTGGTGCGTATGGTTCCCAGGGTCTGGAGGAGAGGAGACTCTCCTTCAGGCCCTGGGATCCATATTCATGTAAAAAATAAATAATAAAAATAAAAAATATTGATATACTCACCCCTCCGGCGGACCCTGGACCTTAGCGGTGCCTCCGTTCCTAAGAATGCAGGGAGTGAAGGACCTTCGATGACGTCGCGGCTTGTGATTGGTCGCGTGAGTGGTCACATGAGCGGTCACGCGACCAATCACAAGCTGCGACGTCATCGAAGGTCCTAGTTCATTCTGCATTCTTACGAACGGAGGCAGACGCTTGGACCGGTGAGAGCCGGGGCCGTCAGAGGGGTGAGTATATCAATATTTTTTATTTTTATTCTTTATTTTATACATGAATATGGATCCCAGGGCCTGAAGGAGAGTTTCCTTTCCTTCAGACCCTGGGAACCATTCCGATATTTTGTGTCCCATTGATATGCATTGGTATCGGGTATCGGTATCGGCGAGATCCAATATTTTGCCGGTATCGGCCGATCCAATCCGATACCGATACCTTTGCATATCGGAAGGTATCGCTCAACACTACTAACTGGTTTAAACTACAGCAGTATGGCTTGATATCCAAATGATGCCATCACCAGCAGGAAATATCAGCAGGAAGAAATTATATAAAGCCACACTTACAAGGTTATAGAGAAGAAAAATTAGTTAACAAAAACAACTGTGACCCTAAAAGACTGAAGCAATGATAACAGAAATGAAACACCCTGAGAAAAGTGTATCTGATGTGCCTCGGCGGAGAGAGAAGCCGACCACAAGGCAGAGGCTCAAGGGTTTGAACCCAGATGCATGACAGTACCCTCCCTTCTGCAAGGGGCAACTAGAACCACTGAGATCACTCACGCCGCTGACAGAACTCTCTCACTAGGCAATCAGCATGCAAATCTTCCACATCACCCCAGTAATTATCCTCCATATCGAAACCCTTCCATTCAATGAGATATTGCAGTTGATGTTTGGCACTCACGCCACTGACAGAACTCCCTTACTAGGAGATCAGCTTGCAAATCTTCCATATCATCCCAGTAATTATCCTCTATACCGAAACCCTTCCATTCAATGAGTTTTTGCAGTTGACGTTTGACACGTTTGGAACCCAAAACTCGTTCCACCTCAAACTCCTTGTCCTCCTCCAAGTCAACCTCAATGATGTCTTGAGGACCTTGCATCCCTTCAAAATTTTTACAAATAGAGGATTTGAAGGAATTATTAATCCTCCACACAACCGAAAATTGAAGCCTGACTGTCACTGGATTAATGATCTTAATTATTTTATATGGACCAACAAATTTGGGAGCAAATTTCCTTGATGTAACTTTCAGATGAAATTTCTTTGAAGATGTGACAACTAGAGTTGAGCGACCTATATATATAGCAAGGCTTAATCAGTGGCACTTCCCACAACAATATATAAACCAATCAGAAGGAAATGAAAGCAAACGCCAAATAAAATCTAAACACTTTATTAATAGACAATATTGGTACAAGTACAAAAAATTAAAATATGAAGATACTAGTGCACAATAAAACTGCCCTGCTGGGTAATACACCCCTAATAAATCCTAAATGTCCCCGTTTGTTAACGCCCACTTGGCTAAATACCATATATTTTATTTTAGAGGCTGTTAATATATAGAGAGATTATTCATATACAAAGTGGCTTATACAAGCCTACATATCATTAAGGAGGCAAAAAATTACCCTCAGTATTGTATATGAAAGACAAAGTCAAATAAACAGATAATTGCTATTAATACTTCATTATAAAGTGCTCAGTGCAAATACATAATCAATCATAAGTTATATATAATATATAATATAATAATGAGGGTAAAGAAATACCTCAATAACACCTTAAGCATAGCAGACGTAAATCAGTCTATGCTTAAATCAATCTAATCACAGTGTAAAGAGCACACCTGCAAAGGGCATAGCCTCACTTATTTAAAGCAGGTATATCCAGCTTAGTAGTCTTAACAGCAAAAAAAGTGGACAGTAGGAGATCAGCTAAAATAGACATAAGGAAGGGGGTATACGACCTAGTTGAGCAGTATGGGTCCCCGACGCACGTTTCGCGTTCCTGCTTCTTCCTGGGGGATTTACCTTGTATGTGGGCTAGTTTGGCGTGCTTTTATCTACCCATGAATCAGTGGTAGCAGTGGTTTTTGCGGCGCTTCCGCCCACGTGTCGGGTATGACGTAAGCCCCTATCGGCGTCATGTGCCGCCGGCACGCACACCCCCATCTGACGCGTCAAGACAGAGGGGCGGAGCCAGCGGCAGTGCAGACACGTCTCCAGGGCTACCCACACCCGGAAGTAAGCCGAAGCGCTCACCGCTGCAAAGAGACTAAGCCTACGTGTCAGTGTTCACTACCCTGCAGCCTGCACCGTCAGTTCTTAGGTAAATGTTTCTACCTCTGTCTCCTAGATAGCATCTCAGTGATCGAAGGTGAACTGTCTATGGTCACTCATATGTCTTTTTGCAGCCCCATAAGATCTCAGATCCCAACATATAGTAAGTGAAAAATACGGTAATTATCTATATTACCGATTAGTGATTAGTGCAATTTTTAAAGGAATAACTACACAAAGTCTATACATAAAAAGCCACTCTTATATACAAAATGGGTGATAAAAAAAAAAAAAAAAAACTAAAGTGAGTTCTAAGCTGGTATTGTCCAATATCGATATACATCTATATAGTGCTAGATAATGAATATGTCACTACCCAGGATTTCACACGGATTATTTTATTTTACCTGATCTCCAAAAGTGCGCACAATAGTGCTGCCTAATAATAGAGCAGAATTTGTGAATAAATAATAAATACATATACATTAAAATATATACACAAAAAAACATATAAGTGAAAGGGCCATTAGAATTAATTGACCTAGAGTATTTTACAAGAATATTTTATATATTATTTACACATGCTGGTGCTCAATTCTTTGTGTAATAAGGGGGCTCAACAAATCATATAGGACCTTGATTAAGAAGACGTGATACCAGTTCAATATTAGTCCAATGCTTCAACTGATGTATCATCTGGACAATCACTTGTTAGAATAAGTCAGTTCCAGCCGGGACATCCTATACACATGAAATTTTCAGCCTGGTTGCTAGATATTTATCAGGATGTATGGAAACACTGACGTCATCATGGGTTGAAGAAAAACACAACATAGATAATAGGTACTAGAAAAAAATAATAAAAAGACAATGTTACTTTAAAAACACATTAAAACAACAATAAAAGAACACAATACAAGAGAAGAACATACATCAGAGGAAAGGGGCAAAGCTTAGGACCTCATTTAGACCTCTGGGTTGTACGGAGTCAATTTTTGAGATCCATTTTGCCTCCAATTGGGCTAGATCTCTCCTCCAGTTCCCACCTCTCTGATCTATACGCACCTTATCAATCCCTATTACCTTTAGGAGTCCGCCATCACAATTATGAAACTGTCTGAAATGCCTAGGTACTGGTTTCAGGTTAGTTATATCCTCAATTTTTTTGGCATTAATGATGTCCCTATAATGCTCTCTCACTCGAATCTTTAACGATCTCGAGGTTAGCCCAACATAGATCTTTTTGCAAGGGCAAACAGCATAAGTAAACCACCCCTACGCTGTTGCAAGTAATATGTTGGGTGATTGTGAATGTCCTGGTTCCTTTACTGGATTCAAACGTAGACGCTTTTACCATATTGGGGCACGCTATACAACTGTTACATGGGAAAAATCCCCATTTCTGCCCTTTGGAGCCAAACGATTTCTCTGGTGTTACCCCAGCATAGTAACTATGGACCAATTGGTCCTTTAAGTTACCCGATCTCCTATAGGTAATTGAAGGTCGGTCATTGATGTGTTTGCCCAGAGTCCTATCAGTTGATAGTAGTGGCCAATACTTTTCAAGGGCCATTCTTACCTCAAACCATTTTTCATTATAAGTTGAGATAAATCTTACTTTGGATTCGGTTTGTTCTTTACTCTTAGGTATCAATAAATTCTTTCGTTGCACTCTATGGGCTCTTTTTAGACCCTTCTTGATACTGCGTCTTGAGTATCCCCTCTCCTCAAATCTAGATGTTAGGATCTTAGCTTGCTCAGAAAAGGCACCATCATTAGAGCATATCCTCCTAGCTCTTAGGAACTGACCTGTGGGGATTCCATTAATCAGCGGTTGTGGATGCGAGGAGGTTGCATGGAGTATTGAGTTGACAGCCGTATCTTTACGATAGACATTAGTTTCCAATGTTCCATGAGGAGTCGGACCCTTCAGAATTTTTATGTCCAGGAAATCAATAGATGTTTGGCTATACTTGCATGTCAATTTAATGTTCATCCCGTTAGTATTAAGGATATCCACAAAATTGAGAAGGTCCTGTTCCGTGCCCTGCCAAATCATAAGAATATCATCAATATAGCAGACCCAGAACAGGACCCTCTCAATGTAAGCAACGGGATTTACAAAGAATATTAATCTTTCCCATCTACCCAAAAACAGGTTTGCATATGAGGGGGCAAAAGCCCCTCTGTCTTGACGCGTCAGATGGGGGTGTGCGCGCCGGCGGCACATGACGCCGATAGGGGCTTACGTCATACCCGACACGTGGGCGGAAGCGCTGCAAAAACCACTGCTACCACTTATTCATGGGTAGATAAAAGCACGCCAAACTAGCCCACATACTAGGTAAATCCCCCAGGAAGAAGCAGGAACGCGAAACGTGCGTCGGGGACCCATACTGCTCAACTAGGTCGTATACCCCCTTCCTTATGTCTATTTTAGCTGATCTCCTACTGTCCACTTTTTTTGCTGTTAAGACTATTAAGCTGGATATACCTGCTTTAAATAAGTGAGGCTATGCCCTTTGCAGGTGTGCTCTCTACACTGTGATTAGATTGATTTAAGCATAGACTGATTTACGTCTGCTATGCTTAAGGTGTTATTGAGGTATTTCTTTACCCTCATTATTATATTATATATTATATATAACTTATGATTGATTATGTATTTGCATTGAGCACTTTATAATGAAGTATTAATAGCAATTATCTGTTTATTTGACTTTGTCTTTCATATACAATACTGAGGGTAATTTTTTGCTTGTATAAGCCACTTTGTATATGAATAATCTCTCTATATATTAACAGCCTCTAAAATAAAATATATGGTATTTATCCAAGTGGGCATTAACAAACGGGGACATTTAGGATTTATTAGGGATGTATTACCCAGCAGGGCAGTTTTATTGTGCACTAGTATCTTCATATTTTAATTTTTTGTACTTGTACCAATATTGTCTATTAATAAAGTGTTTAGATTTTATTTGGCGTTTGCTTTCATTTCCTTCTGATTGGTTTATATAGAGTTGAGCGACTTTTACTTTTTTCAGATCGAGTCGGGTTTCGCAAAACCCGACTTTGTCAAAAATCGGGTCGGGTGAAATCGGACGATTATTGCGAAGAGTCGGGGGCCGACTGAAACACGAAACCCAATGCAAGTCAATGAGGAATCAAAGTCGGCAGTCAGTGGAGGACAGGAAAACACCCAGAGTGCCCATTTTAATGCCAAAAACATCAATTCTTATTACTTAAGCTTGTCAATCTTAATTTACTTTATAATAATAGTTAGGCCTTGAAAACTGGGGGTCATTTGGCTAAAGTTGTGGGAGGGTAGGGCTGGCTCAAGATTTGGTAACAGAAAAAAACAGGCGGCATTGCTTTGTTCAGTGGAGGACAACTGTAATGAGCGGCAGACACAGTTAGTAGGCCCGTGACTTTTGGTCGCACACAGAAGACAAAATGGTGGTAATACACAGCACAACTATACTCAACAGGTCCTTTCTTATCCGAAACATTATTTATGACCCCTGACCTGCTGATTTTAGAAATGCATTGTATTACCTCCATTTTATCTTATTGGTACATATACATATATTTCACACAAAGTGAAGGAACAATGTACATGGCATATCTATACTCACCCGGACAAGTGTCAGGAAAAATGAATTCAAGAGCAAATAGCATCATGAATTCATTAGTTCAGACACGTGACTTGATGACTATAGATCTCTGGTGTAGGCTGCCATCACACTGTCAGTATTCGCTCTGTATTTTACAGCACTATTTGTAAGCCAAAACCTGGAGTGGAACTATGTGAGGAAAAGTACATTAAACAGATATGCACCACTAAAAGCATTTAACTACCGCTCCTGGTTTAGGCTTACAAATACTGATGTTAAGTACTGGACAAATACTGCGACAATAACGGACATCGTCTATACAGTCTGCGGCAAAAAGCTAATGGTGAACCAAGACAGGACTCACGTCAACAACCTAAGCCCAAAAACCCAAAGTGGTTTGTTAAGGAAATAGATAGGAGACATGGTGAAGAAAGTAAAACACAATTATTTTATTTGAAAAAACATTAACATTCCAAACATAAATTTGCAGACCCGAAACCAGCAGTACATTTTACACCATATTGTCCTGCCATGGCACACGTCCAATGTCAGAATCAAAAAACGCTGCAAATTGGTCCCGCATGTGGCCTACTTCAACTGTTGACCGCAGCGGATGATGACGGTAATCAGGCAAAGGGTTGGCAACAGGTTCATCAAGTTCTATGGTGGGTCGCTCCTTAGCCAGAATGAAATTGTGGAGAACCACACAGGCTTTAACTACCTCATCCACTGTCTCCATTTTTAGATTTATTGCAGTTGCTAGAATGCGCCATTTGGACACCATAATCCCAAAGGCACACTCTACTGTTCTGCGTGCCCTGGTTAGTCTGTAGTTGTAGATCCGTTTTGTGCGGTTCAAGTCCCGACTTGAATAGGGCTTCAGGAGATTTTCACTCATCTGAAAGGCCTCATCCCCAACCATTACAAATGGCAGCGGTGGGCCTTGAGTGTAGGGGAGTGGTCGTGGCTGTGGGAAATTAAAATTTTTGCCATAAACACGTCGGCCCATATCAGAGGTTTTAAAAGTCTGTGAATCGTTGCCACGGCCAAAAGCACCAATGTCCACAGCAATGAAGCGACAGTCCGCATCGGCTATTGCCATAAGAACTACAGAAAAATATTTTTTGTAGTTGAAGAACTGTGATCCCGTTCTGGCTGGTTTGGTAATCCGGATGTGCTTCCCATCCACCGCACCCAAACAGTTGGGAAAATCACAAACAGTCCAAAATTTGTCAGCAATTTCTTTCCACATGTCCTCCGTGGGTATGGGTATAAATTCCTCATGGAGAATGGTCCATAAAGCCCGGCAGGTTTCAAAAACAATTCCGGACAGCGTGGAAATCCCAAGGCGGTACTGGAAATGAAGGGATGACAAGCTCTCTCCAGTTGCAAGAAATCTGTAGTAAGAATAAATAATTTACAAAATAGGCAAAAAAACATCAGACCTGCAAAAAATTTTGGTTAGCTTTTGTTTAGAATTATTACGTACCTTAAGGTAACCAGGAGACGTTCCGCTGGTGGAATGGCTCTACGGAGCTGTGTGTCCTGTCTCCGGATGGCTCCTTGGACACGATCAAGCAAATCCCGGAAAGAGTCTTGTGACATCCTGGTATATTCTGGGAATTTTTCTGGGTTCTCATTGAGCTCGCCATACAGGGTGTGATATGTACCACGGCTCTCCCGCAGTTCTACAATGGGGTGTTGCCAAAACCGCCTACGCCTTGTCCTTCTCTGTCTTTCCCGGTTTCGGTGTTGCTCCCAAGCAAACGCACATGCCAGAAAAATCTTGATGCTCAGATCCAGTTTAAAGTAATAGCTATCCATGTGAAGATCCATCTTCTCACAGGACACAGGAGCAAAATCTGAAGATTTCAGCTGTCCTAGGGTCTATATATAGATTTCACATAATACACGCCCTCTGTAGTCCCATTGGCTGGTTCTTGCATCTAGAATTTTTCTCTGGTGAAATTTTGCGCCATGCGCACAAAAAACGCAAACGCATAGAAAACGCAAGCAAAAGCATGTAAACGCTGCGTTTTAATGACGCATGCGGTAACCGTAAGCGTTTTAAAAACGCTGCGTTTACACGCGTTTTCATGCGTTTTTCGTGTCCTTGCGTTTGCGGATTAAACGCTGCAGATTCAAACGCTAATGTGAAAGTAGCCTTAGGCCACTCATCACAATCTGGTAAAACTGGGGGTTAGGCAGGAAGTTAGAGAGAAAGCTGACTGGGTTGGAACCAGGCAACACCTTGTGGCAGAGGGTGTTGTAGGGGAAGATTCAGAGGGGTCCCTGTCAGGTGTGGGATCCTGACAGAGGCCTAGCAACCAGAGAGAACGTTACGGGACCGCGCCTGCACGATATAGCGGCGGTACCCCAAGAAAGGGCAAGAAGCGAGGTTTATTGTGCTGAGTGAGAAACGAGATCAACGCAACAAGGAGAATACCAGTAGGAGTCGTGCTGTAAGACGAGGCAACATCCTATTGAGGCGCATAACCGGTGGCCGGAACACCGAGGAAGTATAGAGCTCCAAGCCAAACTTCAAACCTATGGCAGGACAGTCAGTTACAGGTGGGCTGTCTCACCCAGACCCAGGAAGACACAGGGGGGAACAACAGGAGTGGGGCGACGCTGGAGTCCCGGAAGAGCTCTGAGCCTCCCCGTCATACGGGTGCTTCCTAACCGTAAGATCAGGGGGACGTAGAGGGAGAACATCAGAATCGAGTTGTGAGGGAACACGAGAAACAGACACAACAGTTGTGGGGACTATCCCGTAAGCACAGCAGGGGAGGACCACAACACACAAGCGCAGGAAGGTAGGCACAGATTTCCACCTGCAAAGGGAACTCTGGAGGTGCCATCGGACCGGCCGGACTTGCGCAGCCCGGTTAACCATATTCCAGATTGAGGACTCAGAAACCTTCAGTAAAGAGGTAAAGAGATTGCAACCTGGTGTCCTCGTTATTGACAACGACCGGCACTACACCGCACCATAACATCAGCACCATACCACCACCTTTCATTGTGCGCCCCTCAGCAGGGTCACGGACCGGGTCTAGCCACCGTGACAACCCTAGAGCAGAGACTCAGAGGCCCGGTACCGGGTACCCCTCGGCCCTGCGACAGTGGGGGCACTGCAATGTAACAATGCAATAGCGGCTGTAGAGTGGAATAAAACGTTTTTTGTTTTTTTTATTTAGTCTCTCTGTAGCGGAGATATTAGCAAAATATTTGGCATCTAATGAGTTAACATCCATTTGAACTTCAAAAAAAGTTATCAGATAGCAGCTCATACTAGGCGAAGAATTACATGTTCCCAGCGAAATATCTAATAATACCCACTTGGACTTAAATAATGTTAACTCAATAGGTTACAAATACTTTACTAACATCTCTGCAACGGATAGGCAATTTAAACAGCAAAAAAACAACAACAAAAAATGTATTCTGCTGCAGCTACAATTACATTATGTGTCCAGCTTAACATGAAAAATTTGTTGAAATGTCCTTTTTAAAGAGAAAAAGATTTATTAATGTGCCGCCCTTAAATTCTGTTGCCCTAGGCAATTGGCCTTGTCTAGTGGCAAAGAATGCCCTGATTTTATGAAAGGATAATTAAAATATCAATAAAGATATTCTAAACCATTTGCATATTTTGTTCCCATATGTATTTATCTAACTATGGCTTCACAAAATCCTTTAATTTTCCCAACCCCTGCAACTTAGTAATATCTCAATTCTCAATAGTGATATGTCTAGCTCTAATGATTTATCCAATAATCTTATGGATTTTCACATTATTATAATAGGATGTTGAGACAAGTTCCCAGTAGTTACTTATGGCACTCCAGCTGCAATACGACAGATGTTTGTAAAGGTTTTATAATGCAATTACAAGAGAACAGTTACATTGTATTTTCTTACTTTATTTTATTGCAAAGTACCGTAATCAGTGAATTCATTTCATGTGTGGGATTGGCCATTGATGCTTGTATCTTTATGTGTTCTTGAGTCTGCAAGACAATGAATCAACTTAAAATATAAAAAAATAATCTATGATATTTGTAACTGATGACTAGGGTTGAGCGACTTTCATTTTTTTAAGATCGAGTCGGGTTTTGTGAAACCCGACTTTGTCCAGAGTCGAGTCGAGTGCAGTCGGCCGATTATCGCTAAAAGTCGGGGATCGACCGAAACGCGAAACCCAATGCAAGTCAATGGGGAAGCATAGTCGGCAGTGAGTGGAGGCCAGGAAAACACCTACAGTGCCCATTTTCATGCCAAAAACATCCATTCTTGTTTCTGAAGCTTGTCAATCTTAATTAACTTTATAATAATAGTTGAGCATAGGAAATTGGGGGTCATTTGGCAAAAGTTGTGGGGGGAGTAGGGCTGGCTCAAGTTTTTCGTGGGCCCAGGAAATGCGGACTACGTCACGGCGGTGTTGCAGGGAGAGGTAAGTATTTCAACGTTGCAAGTGCTGTGATCCTGAGCAAGCAGGGGGGGCCCACTGGTTCGCATTGGCACTGGCACAGGGCCCCTCAAAGTACGGCGGTGTGTTTGCATGGCGGGGGCGCCTCCCACCAGCAGCGACACTTTTGCGTACTCTGAGGGGCCCTGTGCCAGTGACGTCGCCAACGAGTATGCCCCCCCACCTGATGAAAGAACCTGCACTTTCATCTGCACCTTCCTCTTTGTCCCTGTGTAAGGTGGTATAACATGCGGGAAGGGGAACCTTACTTTCAGCAGGGTCAGATTCTGGCTGTGTAGAGTACAAGGGGAATGTAGTGGTCTAGGTCAATGTACCAGCAGACTCATCTAGCAGTGGCTGGGCAATGGGCAGGATGATGAGGAAACAGATATAGGGCCAAAGAATAAAGTAGGCTAAATGCAGTTCAAAATTGGTAACAGGACTAAACAGGCGGCATTGCTTTGTTCAGTGGAGTAGCAAACCCAAGAGCAGCAGACACTGTTTCAAGGGCCTAACCACACTAGTAGGCCAAATGCAGTTTAATATCTGATAGTATAGGCCGAAAGCCAGAATGTGGAAGCTCAGCTTTGTTCAGTTGAGGACAACACCAGGCAGGGGCAGACACCTTTAGTAGGCCGGAACAGCCAATTTCATTTTTAAAAATCGTAATTTGGAACAGAAGGTTGAAGCACAGCTTTATTCAGTTGAGGACAACACCAGGCAGGGGCAGACACCTTTAGTAGGCCGGAACAGCCAATTTCATTTTTAAAAATCGTAATTTGGAACAGAAGGTTGAAGCACAGCTTTATTCAGTTGAGGACAACACCAGGCAGGGGCAGACACCTTTAGTAGGCCGGAACAGCCAATTTCATTTTTAAAAATCGTAATTTGGAACAGAAGGTTGAAGCACAGCTTTATTCAGTTGAGGACAACACCAGGCAGGGGCACACACCTTTATTAGGCCGGAACAGCCAATTTCATTTTTAAAAATCGTAATTTGGAACAGAAGGTTGAAGCATAGCTTTATTCAGTTGAGGACAACACCAGGCAGGGGCAGACACCTTTAGTAGGCCGGAACAGCCAATTTTTTAAAAAAACAGCAGTTAATAAGAGGCCGAAGGTAGAAGCTCAGCTTTATTCAGTTGAGGACAACACCAGGCAGGGGCAGACACCTTTAGTAGGCCGGAACAGCCAATTTCATTTTTAAAAATCGTAATTTGGAACAGAAGGTTGAAGCTCAGCTTTATTCAGTTGAGGACAACACCAGGCAGGGGCAGACACCTTTAGTAGGCCGGAACAGCCAATTTCATTTTTAAAAATCGTAATTTGGAACAGAAGGTTGAAGCACAGCTTTATTCAGTTGAGGACAACACCAGGCAGGGGCAGACACCTTTAGTAGGCCGGAACAGCCAATTTCATTTTTAAAAATCGTAATTTGGAACAGAAGGTTGAAGCACAGCTTTATTCAGTTGAGGACAACACCAGGCAGGGGCAGACACCTTTAGTAGGCCAGAACAGCCAATTTTTTTTAAAAAAACAGCAGTTAATAAGAGGCCGAAGGTAGAAGCTCAGCTTTATTCAGTTGAGGACAACACCAGGCAGGGGCAGACACCTTTAGTAGGCCGGAACAGCCAATTTTTTAACAAAAAAGCAGTTAATAAGAGGCCGAAGGTAGAAGCTCAGCTTTATTCAGTTGAGGACAACACCAGGCAGGGGCAGACACCTTTAGTAGGCCGGAACAGCCAATTTCATTTTTAAAAATCGTAATTTGGAACAGAAGGTTGAAGCACAGCTTTATTCAGTTGAGGACAACACCAGGCAGGGGCAGACACCTTTAGTAGGCCGGAACAGCCAATTTCATTTTTAAAAATCGTAATTTGGAACAGAAGGTTGAAGCACAGCTTTATTCAGTTGAGGACAACACCAGGCAGGGGCAGACACCTTTAGTAGGCCGGAACAGCCAATTTCATTTTTAAAAATCGTAATTTGGAACAGAAGGTTGAAGCACAGCTTTATTCAGTTGAGGACAACACCAGGCAGGGGCAGACACCTTTAGTAGGCCGGAACAGCGAATTTTTTAAAAAAACAGCAGTTAATAAGAGGCCGAAGGTAGAAGCTCAGCTTTATTCAGTTAAGGACAACACCAGGCAGGGGCAGACACCTTTAGTAGGCCGGAACAGCCAATTTTTTAACAAAAAAGCAGTTAATAAGAGGCCGAAGGTAGAAGCTCAGCTTTATTCAGTTGAGGACAACACCAGGCAGGGGCAGACACCTTTAGTAGGCCGGAACAGCCAATTTCATTTTTAAAAATCGTAATTTGGAACAGAAGGTTGAAGCACAGCTTTATTCAGTTGAGGACAACAACAGGCAGGGGCAGACACCTTTAGTAGGCCGGAACAGCCAATTTTTTAACAAAAAAGCAGTTAATAAGAGGCCGAAGGTAGAAGCTCAGCTTTATTCAGTTGAGGACAACACCAGGCAGGGGCAGACACCTTTAGTAGGCCGGAACAGCCAATTTCATTTTTAAAAATCGTAATTTGGAACAGAAGGTTGAAGCACAGCTTTATTCAGTTGAGGACAACACCAGGCAGGGGCAGACACCTTTAGTAGGCCGGAACAGCCAATTTCATTTTTAAAAATCGTAATTTGGAACAGAAAGTTGAAGCACAGCTTTATTCAGTTGAGAACAACACCAGGCAGGGGCAGACACCTTTAGTAGGCCGGAACAGCCAATTTAAAAAACAAACAGCAGTTAATAAGAGGCCGAAGGTAGAAGCTCAGCTTTATTCAGTTAAGGACAACACCAGGCAGGGGCAGACACCTTTAGTAGGCCGGAACAGCCAATTTTTTAACAAAAAAGCAGTTAATAAGAGGCCGAAGGTAGAAGCTCAGCTTTATTCAGTTGAGGACAACACCAGGCAGGGGCAGACACCTTTAGTAGGCCGGAACAGCCAATTTCATTTTTAAAAATCGTAATTTGGAACAGAAGGTTGAAGCACAGCTTTATTCAGTTGAGGACAACACCAGGCAGGGGCAGACACCTTTAGTAGGCCGGAACAGCCAATTTTTTAACAAAAAAGCAGTTAATAAGAGGCCGAAGGTAGAAGCTCAGCTTTATTCAGTTGAGGACAACACCAGGCAGGGGCAGACACCTTTAGTAGGCCGGAACAGCCAATTTCATTTTTAAAAATCGTAATTTGGAACAGAAGGTTGAAGCACAGCTTTATTCAGTTGAGGACAACACCAGGCAGGGGCAGACACCTTTAGTAGGCCGGAACAGCCAATTTCATTTTTAAAAATCGTAATTTGGAACAGAAGGTTGAAGCACAGCTTTATTCAGTTGAGGACAACACCAGGCAGGGGCAGACACCTTTAGTAGGCCGGAACAGCGAAATTTTTAAAAAAACAGCAGTTAATAAGAGGCCGAAGGTAGAAGCTCAGCTTTATTCAGTTAAGGACAACACCAGGCAGGGGCAGACACCTTTAGTAGGCCGGAACAGCCAATTTTTTAACAAAAAAGCAGTTAATAAGAGGCCGAAGGTAGAAGCTCAGCTTTATTCAGTTGAGGACAACACCAGGCAGGGGCAGACACCTTTAGTAGGCCGGAACAGCCAATTTCATTTTTAAAAATCGTAATTTGGAACAGAAGGTTGAAGCACAGCTTTATTCAGTTGAGGACAACAACAGGCAGGGGCAGACACCTTTAGTAGGCCGGAACAGCCAATTTTTTAACAAAAAAGCAGTTAATAAGAGGCCGAAGGTAGAAGCTCAGCTTTATTCAGTTGAGGACAACACCAGGCAGGGGCAGACACCTTTAGTAGGCCGGAACAGCCAATTTCATTTTTAAAAATCGTAATTTGGAACAGAAGGTTGAAGCACAGCTTTATTCAGTTGAGGACAACACCAGGCAGGGGCAGACACCGTTAGTAGGCCGGAACAGCCAATTTCATTTTTAAAAATCGTAATTTGGAACAGAAAGTTGAAGCACAGCTTTATTCAGTTGAGGACAACACCAGGCAGGGGCAGACACCTTTAGTAGGCCGGAACAGCCAATTTTAAAAAAAAACAGCAGTTAATAAGAGGCCGAAGGTAGAAGCTCAGCTTTATTCAGTTAAGGACAACACCAGGCAGGGGCAGACACCTTTAGTAGGCCGGAACAGCCAATTTTTTAACAAAAAAGCAGTTAATAAGAGGCCGAAGGTAGAAGCTCAGCTTTATTCAGTTGAGGACAACACCAGGCAGGGGCAGACACCTTTAGTAGGCCGGAACAGCCAATTTCATTTTTAAAAATCGTAATTTGGAACAGAAGGTTGAAGCACAGCTTTATTCAGTTGAGGACAACACCAGGCAGGGGCAGACACCTTTAGTAGGCCGGAACAGCCAATTTTTTAACAAAAAAGCAGTTAATAAGAGGCCGAAGGTAGAAGCTCAGCTTTATTCAGTTGAGGACAACACCAGGCAGGGGCAGACACCTTTAGTAGGCCGGAACAGCCAATTTCATTTTTAAAAATCGTAATTTGGAACAGAAGGTTGAAGCACAGCTTTATTCAGTTGAGGACAACACCAGGCAGGGGCAGACACCTTTAGTAGGCCGGAACAGCCAATTTCATTTTTAAAAATCGTAATTTGGAACAGAAGGTTGAAGCTCAGCTTTATTCAGTTGAGGACAACACCAGGCAGGGGCAGACACCTTTAGTAGGCCGGAACAGCCAATTTCATTTTTAAAAATCGTAATTTGGAACATAAGGTTGAAGCACAGCTTTATTCAGTTGAGGACAACACCAGGCAGGGGCAGACACCTTTAGTAGGCCGGAACAGCCAATTTCATTTTTAAAAATCGTAATTTGGAACAGAAGGTTGAAGCACAGCTTTATTCAGTTGAGGACAACACCAGGCAGGGGCAGACACCTTTAGTAGGCCAGAACAGCCAATTTTTTTAAAAAAAACAGCAGTTAATAAGAGGCCGAAGGTAGAAGCTCAGCTTTATTCAGTTGAGGACAACACCAGGCAGGGGCAGACACCTTTAGTAGGCCGGAACAGCCAATTTCATTTTTAAAAATCGTAATTTGGAACAGAAGGTTGAAGCACAGCTTTATTCAGTTGAGGACAACAACCAGGCAGGGGCAGACACCTTTAGTAGGCCGGAACAGCCAATTTCATTTTTAAAAATCGTAATTTGGAACAGAAGGTTGAAGCACAGCTTTATTCAGTTGAGGACAACACCAGGCAGGGGCAGACACCTTTAGTAGGCCGGAACAGCCAATTTCATTTTTAAAAATCGTAATTTGGAACAGAAGGTTGAAGCACAGCTTTATTCAGTTGAGGACAACACCAGGCAGGGGCAGACACCTTTAGTAGGCCGGAACAGCCAATTTCATTTTTAAAAATCGTAATTTGGAACAGAAGGTTGAAGCACAGCTTTATTCAGTTGAGGACAACACCAGGCAGGGGCAGACACCTTTAGTAGGCCGGAACAGCCAATTTTTTAAAAAAACAGCAGTTAATAAGAGGCCGAAGGTAGAAGCTCAGCTTTATTCAGTTAAGGACAACACCAGGCAGGGGCAGACACCTTTAGTAGGCCGGAACAGCCAATTTTTTAACAAAAAAGCAGTTAATAAGAGGCCGAAGGTAGAAGCTCAGCTTTATTCAGTTGAGGACAACACCAGGCAGGGGCAGACACCTTTAGTAGGCCGGAACAGCCAATTTCATTTTTAAAAATCGTAATTTGGAACAGAAGGTTGAAGCACAGCTTTATTCAGTTGAGGACAACACCAGGCAGGGGCAGACACCTTTAGTAGGCCGGAACAGCCAATTTTTTAACAAAAAAGCAGTTAATAAGAGGCCGAAGGTAGAAGCTCAGCTTTATTCAGTTGAGGACAACACCAGGCAGGGGCAGACACCTTTAGTAGGCCGGAACAGCCAATTTCATTTTTAAAAATCGTAATTTGGAACAGAAGGTTGAAGCACAGCTTTATTCAGTTGAGGACAACAACCAGGCAGGGGCAGACACCTTTAGTAGGCCGGAACAGCCAATTTCATTTTTAAAAATCGTAATTTGGAACAGAAGGTTGAAGCACAGCTTTATTCAGTTGAGGACAACACCAGGCAGGGGCAGACACCTTTAGTAGGCCGGAACAGCCAATTTCATTTTTAAAAATCGTAATTTGGAACAGAAGGTTGAAGCACAGCTTTATTCAGTTGAGGACAACACCAGGCAGGGGCAGACACCTTTAGTAGGCCGGAACAGCCAATTTCATTTTTAAAAATCGTAATTTGGAACAGAAGGTTGAAGCACAGCTTTATTCAGTTGAGGACAACACCAGGCAGGGGCAGACACCTTTAGTAGGCCGGAACAGCCAATTTTAAAAAAAAACAGCAGTTAATAAGAGGCCGAAGGTAGAAGCTCAGCTTTATTCAGTTAAGGACAACACCAGGCAGGGGCAGACACCTTTAGTAGGCCGGAACAGCCAATTTTTTAACAAAAAAGCAGTTAATAAGAGGCCGAAGGTAGAAGCTCAGCTTTATTCAGTTGAGGACAACACCAGGCAGGGGCAGACACCTTTAGTAGGCCGGAACAGCCAATTTCATTTTTAAAAATCGTAATTTGGAACAGAAGGTTGAAGCACAGCTTTATTCAGTTGAGGACAACACCAGGCAGGGGCAGACACCTTTAGTAGGCCGGAACAGCCAATTTTTTAACAAAAAAGCAGTTAATAAGAGGCCGAAGGTAGAAGCTCAGCTTTATTCAGTTGAGGACAACACCAGGCAGGGGCAGACACCTTTAGTAGGCCGGAACAGCCAATTTCATTTTTAAAAATCGTAATTTGGAACAGAAGGTTGAAGCACAGCTTTATTCAGTTGAGGACAACACCAGGCAGGGGCAGACACCTTTAGTAGGCCGGAACAGCCAATTTCATTTTTAAAAATCGTAATTTGGAACAGAAAGTTGAAGCACAGCTTTATTCAGTTGAGGACAACACCAGGCAGGGGCAGACACCTTTAGTAGGCCGGAACAGCCAATTTAAAAAAAAAACAGCAGTTAATAAGAGGCCGAAGGTAGAAGCTCAGCTTTATTCAGTTAAGGACAACACCAGGCAGGGGCAGACACCTTTAGTAGGCCGGAACAGCCAATTTTTTAACAAAAAAGCAGTTAATAAGAGGCCGAAGGTAGAAGCTCAGCTTTATTCAGTTGAGGACAACACCAGGCAGGGGCAGACACCTTTAGTAGGCCAGAACAGCCAATTTCATTTTTAAAAATCGTAATTTGGAACAGAAGGTTGAAGCACAGCTTTATTCAGTTGAGGACAACACCAGGCAGGGGCAGACACCTTTAGTAGGCCGGAACAGCCAATTTTTTAACAAAAAAGCAGTTAATAAGAGGCCGAAGGTAGAAGCTCAGCTTTATTCAGTTGAGGACAACACCAGGCAGGGGCAGACACCTTTAGTAGGCCGGAACAGCCAATTTCATTTTTAAAAATCGTAATTTGGAACAGAAGGTTGAAGCACAGCTTTATTCAGTTGAGGACAACACCAGGCAGGGGCAGACACCTTTAGTAGGCCGGAACAGCCAATTTCATTTTTAAAAATCGTAATTTGGAACAGAAGGTTGAAGCACAGCTTTATTCAGTTGAGGACAACACCAGGCAGGGGCAGACACCTTTAGTAGGCCGGAACAGCCAATTTTTTAAAAAAACAGCAGTTAATAAGAGGCCGAAGGTAGAAGCTCAGCTTTATTCAGTTGAGGACAACACCAGGCAGGGGCAGACACCTTTAGTAGGCCGGAACAGCCAATTTTTTAAAAAAACAGCAGTTAATAAGAGGCTGAAGGTAGAAGCTCAGCTTTATTCAGTTGAGGACAACACCAGGCAGGGGCAGACACCTTTAGTAGGCCGGAACAGGCAATTTTAAAAAAAAACAGCAGTTAATAAGAGGCCGAAGGTAGAAGCTCAGCTTTATTCAGTTGAGGACAACACCAGGCAGGGGCAGACACCTTTAGTAGGCCGGAACAGCCAATTTCATTTTTAAAAATCGTAATTTGGAACAGAAGGTTGAAGCACAGCTTTATTCAGTTGAGGACAACACCAGGCAGGGGCAGACACCTTTAGTAGGCCGGAACAGCCAATTTTTTAAAAAAACAGCAGTTAATAAGAGGCCGAAGGTAGAAGCTCAGCTTTATTCAGTTGAGGACAACACCAGGCAGGGGCAGACACCTTTAGTAGGCCGGAACAGCCAATTTTTTTTTTTAAAAAAAGCAGTTAATAAGAGGCAGAAGGTAGAAGCTCAGCTTTATTCAGTTGCAGCTTCTTGGCAATAATATAAAGAAGACGCGACAGGACAACACTCGGTGGATGCCATATCTGTGTTTTCAATGGAAAAAAAACCTTTCAGTTAACTACTTGCAGGAGAAAGTTTTTGAAGCTGGTGGCCAATTTTTTTTTAAAAAAGCAGTTAATAAGAGGCAGAAGGTAGAAGCTCAGCTTTATTCAGTTGCAGCTTCTTGGCAATAATATAAAGAAGACGCGACAGGACAACACTCGGTGGATGCCATATCTGTGTTTTCAATGGAAAATAACCTTTCAGTTAACTACTTGCAGGAGAAAGTTTTTGTAGCTGGTGGCCAATTTTTTTTAAAAAAAGCAGTTAATAAGAGGCAGAAGGTAGAAGCTCAGCTTTATTCAGTTGCAGCTTCTTGGCAATAATATAAAGAAGACGCGACAGGACAACACTCGGTGGATGCCATATCTGTGTTTTCAATGGAAAAAAACCTTTCAGTTAACTACTTGCAGGAGAAAGTTTTTGTAGCTGGTGGCCAATTTTTGTACTGTACCAGTTTTTTGTTGTATGTGTTTTTGTTTTTAATGTTAAAATGTCTGCATTTGATATCTCTCCAGTATTTTCTTTTTTATAAGCAAAATACTGCAGTTTTACATCGGTTACATGGATACACAGGCAGCTTGGTGGTCAGTGGAGGAGTATTTAAAGTAGGGACCGCAGACAGGCTATCAAAGGCCTAAAATAACAAACAATAGGCTCAAGGCAGTTTTACATCGGTTACATGGATACACAGGCAGCTTGGTGGTCAGTGGAGGAGTATTTAAAGTAGGGACCGCAGACAGGCTATCAAAGGCCTAAAATAACAAACAATAGGCTCATGGCAGTTTTACATCGGTTACATGGATACATGGGCAGGCAGCTTGGTGGTCAGTGGAGGAGTATTTAAAGTAGGGACCGCAGACAGGCTATCAAAGGCCTAAAATAACAAACAATAGGCTCATGGCAGTTTTACATCGGTTACATGGATACACAGGCAGCTTGGTGGTCAGTGGAGGAGTATTTAAAGTAGGGACCGCAGACAGGCTATCAAAGGCCTAAAATAACAAACAATAGGCTCATGGCAGTTTTACATCGGTTACATGGATACACAGGCAGCTTGGTGGTCAGTGGAGGACTATTTAAAGTAGGGACCACAGACAGGCTATCAAAGGCCTAAAATAACAAACAATAGGCTCATGGCAGTTTTACATCGGTTACATGGATACACAGGCAGCTTGGTGGTCAGTGGAGGAGTATTTAAAGTAGGGACCGCAGACAGGCTATCAAAGGCCTAAAATAACAAACAATAGGCTCATGGCAGTTTTACATCGGTTACATGGATACACAGGCAGCTTGGTGGTCAGTGGAGGAGTATTTAAAGTAGGGACCGCAGACAGGCTATCAAAGGCCTAAAATAACAAACAATAGGCTCATGGCAGTTTTACATCGGTTACATGGATACACGGGCAGGCAGCTTGGTGGTCAGTGGAGGAGTATTTAAAGTAGGGACCGCAGACAGGCTATCAAAGGCCTAAAATAACAAACAATAGGCTCATGGCAGTTTTACATCGGTTACATGGATACACAGGCAGCTTGGTGGTCAGTGGAGGAGTATTTAAAGTAGGGACCGCAGACAGGCTATCAAAGGCCTAAAATAACAAACAATAGGCTCATGGCAGTTTTACATCGGTTACATGGATACACGGGCAGGTAGCTTGGTGGTCAGTGGAGGAGTATTTAAAGTAGGGACCGCATACAGGCTATCAAAGGCCTAAAATAACAAACAATAGGCTCATGGCAGTTTTACATCGGTTACATGGATACACGGGCAGGCAGGTTGGTGGTCAGTGGAGGAGTATTTAAAGTAGGGACCGCAGACAGGCTATCAAAGGCCTAAAATAACAAACAATAGGCTCATGGCAGTTTTACATCGGTTACATGGATACACGGGCAGGCAGCTTGGTGGTCAGTGGAGGAGTATTTAAAGTAGGGACCGCAGACAGGCTATCAAAGGCCTAAAATAACAAACAATAGGCTCATGGCAGTTTTACATCGGTTACATGGATACACAGGCAGCTTGGTGGTCAGTGGAGGAGTATTTAAAGTAGGGACCGCAGACAGGCTATCAAAGGCCTAAAATAACAAACAATAGGCTCATGGCAGTTTTACATCGGTTACATGGATACACAGGCAGCTTGGTGGTCAGTGGAGGAGTATTGCAAGGAGTGTCTGTCCCAGTACTCCCAAAATATAAATAGATGTTAATGTCTCGCAAAACAACCAAAAAAAAAAAAAAGGTGGCATACTTAGGTACAGGGGTGGGCTCATCTGCTGAGTTTCTGACATAGTAATTTGGCAGTAACTATTTAATGGTGCCAATATAGGACACAGACACAGACTACTTTAAGTTGCATCATAGATGTCTACAAATTTGTATTGTCAGTGCCAGACATTGAATGATGTCAGCGAATAGACTAAAGATTGGTGGAGCTGTGCGACATAATTTTGCACGTGGTAGAGCACAGTTTGAGCTGGGGGAGGGGGGAACTCTCTTGAGGCCGGCGGGACCGCCCCAGGGCCCCTCATGTTACAACGGTGTGTCTGACGTTGGGTGCGCACCACCACCGCCAGAGACACTACATTGTACTATGAGGGACCCAGTGGCAGTGCCGTCGACCAAAAGCGGCCACACCCACCTCTTCAGACAAACAGCAGTCTCACGGGTGCTTGCGCCAAGTCGCGATACCACGGCCCCGTGTGGGGAGTTTGGCCATTTAGGGAGGTGTAAACATGTCGTATGCTGGACAATCAGCTGCAGCAAATTATACATTAGAAAAGTAATTCACAGTAGTCCACAGGCAAGAGCTTTTCATAGGAAAGCTAGGTGTCGGCCGGGCAAGGTGGGGCAAAAGATTTCGAAATCCAGTTGTGGTTCATTTTAATGAATGTTAGATCGTCAACATTTTGGGTAGCCAGACGAGTCCTTTTTTCGGTTAATATTGAACCTGCAGCACTGAATACTCTTTCTGATAGGACACTTGCTGCCGGGCAAGCAAGCTCCTGCAATGCATATTCTGCCAATTCTGGCCAGGTGTCTAATTTTGATGCCCAGTAATCAAATGGGAATGACGGTTGAGGGAGAACATCGATAAGGGATGAAAAATAGTTAGTAACCATACTGGACAAATTATTGTCTCCTGTCACTTTCAATTGATGCAGCAGTACCTGTCCTGTCTGCGGTCATAGCAAAATCACTCCACAACCTGGTCAGAAAACCCCTCTGTCCAACGCCACTTCTGATGTGTGCACCCCTAACACTCCTAGTCTGCTGCCCCCTGGAGCTCGTGTGAGAACGATCACGTGCGCTGTGTGCTGGGAATGCCTGAAGCAAACGGTCAGCAAGAGTTGATTGTTTGGTTGCTAATATTAGTTCCAAGTTCTCATGTGGCATAATATTTTGCAATTTGCCTTTATAGCGTGGATCAAGGAGGCAGGCCAACCAGTAATCGTCATCGTTCATCATTTTCGTAATGCGTGTGTCCCTTTTTAGGATACGTAAGGCATAATCCGCCATGTGGGCCAAAGTTCCAGTTGTCAAATCTCCGGTTGTGATTGGTTGAGGGGCAGTTTCAGGCAAATCTACGTCACTTGTGTCCCTCAAAAAAACAGAACCCGGCCTTGCCACGCAACCAATTTCCAGTGCCCCCGGGAAAGCTTCCGCATTAAAAATATACTCATCCCCATCATCCTCCTCGTCCTCCACCTCCTCTTCGCCCGCTACCTCGTCCTGTACACTGCCCTGACCAGACAATGGCTGACTGTCATCAAGGCTTTCCTCTTCCTCTGGTGCAGACGCCTGCTCCTTTATGTGCGTCAAACTTTGCATCAGCAGACGCATTAGGGGGATGCTCATGCTTATTACGGCGTTGTCTGCACTAACCAGCCGTGTGCATTCCTCAAAACACTGAAGGACTTGACACAAGTCTTGTATCTTGGACCACTGCACACCTGACAACTCCATGTCTGCCATCCTACTGCCTGCCCGTGTATGTGTATCCTCCCACAAAAACATAACAGCCCGCCTCTGTTGGCACAGTCTCTGAAGCATGTGCAGTGTTGAGTTCCACCTTGTTGCAACGTCTATGATTAGGCGATGCTGGGGAAGGTTCAAAGACCGCTGATAGGTCTGCATACGGCTGGCGTGTACAGGCGAACGTCGGATATGTGAGCAAAGTCCACGCACTTTGAGGAGCAGGTCGGAGAACCCAGGATAAGTTTTCAATAAGCACTGCACCACCAGGTTTAAGGTGTGAGCCAGGCAAGGAATGTGTTTCAGTTGGGAAAGGGAGATGGCAGCCATGAAATTCCTTCCGTTATCACTCACTACCTTGCCTGCCTCAAGATCTACTGTGCCCAGCCACGACTGCGTTTCTTGTTGCAAGAACTCGGACAGAACTTCCGCGGTGTGTCTGTTGTCGCCCAAACACTTCATAGCCAATACAGCCTACTGACGCTTGCCAGTAGCTGGCCCATAATGGGACAACTGGTGTGCAACAGTGTCATCTGCCGATGGAGTGGTTGGCCGACTGCGGTCTGTGGAAGAGCTGTAGCTTCTGCAGGAGGAGGAGGAGGGGGTGCGAACGCCTACAGCCAACTGTTTCCTAGACCGTGGGCTAGGCACAACTGTCCCGAAATTGATGTCCCCTGTGGACCCTGCATCCACCACATTCACCCAGTGTGCCGTGATGGACACATAACGTCCCTGGCCATGCCTACTGGTCCATGCATCTGTAGTCAGGTGCACCTTTGTACTCACAGATTGCCTGAGTGCATGGACGATGCACTGTTTAACGTGCTGGTGCAGGGCTGGGATGGCTTTTCTTGAAAAAAAGTGTCGACTGGGTAGCTCGTATCGTGGTTCAGCGTACTCCATCAGGGCTTTGAAAGCTTCGCTTTCAACTAACCGGTAGGGCATCATCTCTAACGAGATTAGTCTAGCTATGTGGGCGTTAAAACCCTGTGTACGCGGATGCGAGGATAAGTATTTCCTTTTTCTAACCAGAGTCTCATGTAGTGTGAGCTGAACTGGAGAGATGGAGATCGTGGAACTTGCGGGTGTGCCGGTGGACCTGGCAGACTGAGAGACGGTTGGAGACGGTATTGTTTCCGCCGGTGCCCTAGATGCAATATTTCCTCCTACAAAACTGGTGATTCCCTGACCCTGACTGCTTTTGGCTGTCAAAGAAACCTGCACAGATACTGCCGGTGGTGCGGAAAATGGTGGCCTTACAGTGACGGAAGGGATGTTGCGTTGCTGACTAGCTTCATTGGCCGAGGGTGCTACAACCTTAAGGGACGTTTGGTAGTTAGTCCAGGCTTGAAAATGCATGGTGGTTAAGTGTCTATGCATGCAACTAGTATTGAGACTTTTCAGATTCTGACCTCTGCTTAAGCTAGTTGAACATTTTTGACAGATGACTTTGCGCTGATCAATTGGATGTTGTTTAAAAAAATGCCAGACTGCACTCTTCCTAGCATCGGATCCCTTTTCAGGGATTGCAGACTGAGCTTTAACCGGATGGCCACGCTGTCCTCCAACAGGTTTTGGCTTTGACACGCGTTTTGGGCCAGATACGGGCCCGGCAGATGGAACCTGTTGCGATGTTGATGCCTGCTGCGGCCCCTCCTCCACCTCCGCTTCTGAACTACTGCCGCCTGCACCCTGTTCCCCCAATGGCTGCCAATCGGGGTCAACAACTGGGTCATCTATTACCTCCTCTTCGAGCTTGTGTGCAACTTCGTCTGTGTCACTGTGTCGGTCGGTGGTATAGCGTTCGTGGCGGGGCAACATAGTCTCATCAGGGTCTGATTGCGGATCAGTACCCTGAGAGGGCAATGTTGTGGTCTCAGTCAAAGGAGCAGCATAGTACTCTGGCTGTGGCTGTGCATCAGTGCACTCCATGTCAGAATCTATTTGTAATGGGCATGGCCTGTTAAGTGTTTCACTTTCTAAGCCAGGGACGGTATGTGTAAAGAGCTCCATGGAGTAACCCGTTGTGTCGCCTGCTGCATCCTTCTCTCTTGTTGTTGTTTTTGCTGAGAAGGACAAGGAAGCGACTTGTCCCTGACCGTGAACATCCACAAGCGACGCGCTGCTTTTACATTTACCAGTTTCAGAAGAGGAGGCAAAAGAGCTAGAGGCTGAGTCTGCAATGTAAGCCAAAACTTGCTGTTGCTGCTCCGGCTTTAAAAGCGGTTTTCCTACTCCCAGAAAAGAAAGCTTTCGAGGCCTTGTGTAGCCTGACGACGAAACAGCCTCCACAGCTCCAGACTTAGGCGGAATATTTTTATCCCCACGACCACCTGATGCTCCACTACCACTACCATCATTACCAGCTGACAATGAACGCCCACGGCCACGACCTCTTGCACCAGACTTCCTCATTGTTTGAAAAACTTAACCAAATTAACTTTATTTGTTGCTGTCAAACAACTTACACGGTGAGCTATAACTTCAGTATGATTTCAATATCCCGTAACAGGTTGGTGAGACCACAAGGAAAATCAGGCACAATGTTACACACTCTGTTTTCTGTGGCACCAAATCACAGAGATGACACACATGCAGGACTGTCACTCAAGCACAAATGTCAATATTAATCTCCCACCTATTTTTTTTTTTTTCTCAGGGAGACTTTAGAAACCAAATAAGATAAAATGTTTTTTTCAGGGACAATTTAGAAACCAAATAATAAAATAATAATAAAAAAAGGCTTTCTATGGCCCACTGAATGAGAGATGGCACACATAGGAGTGGCACACAAGCCCTGACTGAGGCCAATATTTTTCTCCCACTGATTGATGGAGTTTTTTTTTTTTAAGGTAGATTTTCGAACCCAAATCAAGGAAAAAAATAAATAGGCTTTCTATGGCCCACAATTTGAGAGAGAGAGGTGGCACACCCAGGAGTCAAGACTGGCACACAAGCTGAAAGGGCAATATTAATCTCCCACTGTTTTTTTTTTTATTTATTTTTTTTTCAGGGAGACTTTAGAAACCAAATAATAAAATAAATAATAAAAAAAAGGCTTTCTATGGCCCACTGAATGAGAGATGGCACACACAGGAGTGGCACACAAGCCCTGACTGAGGCCAATATTTTTCTCCCACTGATTGATGTAGTGTTTTTTTGTTAAGGTAGATTTTTGAACCCAAATCAAGGAAAAAAATAAATAGGCTTTCTATGGCCCACTGAGTGAGAGATGGCACACACAGGAGTGGCACACAAGCCCTGACTGAGGCCAATATTTTTCTCCCACTGATTGATGTAGTGTTTTTTTGTTAAGGTAGATTTTCGAACCCAAATCAAGGAAAAAAATAAATAGGCTTTCTATGGCCCACTGAGTGAGAGATGGCACACACAGGAGTGGCACACAAGCCCTGACTGAGGCCAATATTTTTCTCCCACTGATTGATGTAGTGTTTTTTTGTTAAGGTAGATTTTCGAACCCAAATCAAGGAAAAAAATAAATAGGCTTTCTATGGCCCACTGAGTGAGAGATGGCACACACAGGAGTGGCACACAAGCCCTGACTGAGGCCAATATTTTTCTCCCACTGATTGATGTAGTGTTGTTTTGTTAAGGTAGATTTTCGAACCCAAATCAAGGAAAAAAATAAATAGGCTTTCTATGGCCCACTGAGTGAGAGATGGCACACACAGGAGTGGCACACAAGCCCTGACTGAGGCCAATATTTTTCTCCCACTGATTGATGTAGTGTTTTTTTGTTAAGGTAGATTTTCGAACCCAAATCAAGGAAAAAAATAAATAGGCTTTCTATGGCCCACTGAGTGAGAGATGGCACACACAGGAGTGGCACACAAGCCCTGACTGAGGCCAATATTTTTCTCCCACTGATTGATGTAGTGTTGTTTTGTTAAGGTAGATTTTCGAACCCAAATCAAGGAAAAAAATAAATAGGCTTTCTATGGCCCACTGAGTGAGAGATGGCACACACAGGAGTGGCACACAAGCCCTGACTGAGGCCAATATTTTTCTCCCACTGATTGATGTAGTGTTTTTTTGTTAAGGTAGATTTTCGAACCCAAATCAAGGAAAAAAATAAATAGGCTTTCTATGGCCCACTGAGTGAGAGATGGCACACACAGGAGTGCACACAAGCCCTGACTGAGGCCAATATTTTTCTCCCACTGATTGATGTAGTGTTTATTTGTTAAGGTAGATTTTCGAACCCAAATCAAGGAAAAAAGTAAATAGGCTTTCTATGGCCCACTGAGTGAGAGATGGCACACACAGGAGTGGCACACAAGCCCTGACTGAGGCCAATATTTTTCTCCCACTGATTGATGGAGTTTTTTTTTTTTAAGGTAGATTTTCGAACCCAAATCAAGGAAAAAATAAATAGGCTTTCTATGGCCCACAATTTGAGAGAGAGGTGGCGCACCCAGGAGTCAAGACTGGCACACAAGCTGAAAGGGCAATATTAATCTCCCACTGTTTTTTTTTTTATTTTTTATTTTTTCAGGGAGACTTTAGAAACCAAATAATAAAAAAGAAAAAAAAAAGGCTTTCTATGGCCCACTGAATGAGAGATGGCACACACAGGAGTGGCACAAAAGCCCTGACTGAGGCCAATATTTTTCTCCCACTGATTGATGTAGTGTTTTTTTGTTAAGGTAGACTTTCGAACCCAAATCAAGGAAAAAAATAAATAGGCTTTCTATGGCCCACTGAGTGAGAGATGGCACACACAGGAGTGGCACACAAGCCCTGACTGAGGCCAATATTTTTCTCCCACTGATTGATGTAGTGTTTTTTTTAAGGTAGATTTTAGAACCCAAATCAAGCAAAAAAATAAATAGGCTTTCTATGGCCCACAATTTGAGAGAGAGAGGTGGCACACCCAGGAGTCAAGACTGGCACACAAGCTGAAAGGGCAATATTAATCTCCCACTGTTTTTGTTTTTTTCAGGGAGACTTTAGAAACCAAATAATAAAAAAAAAAAAAAAAGGGCTTTCTATGGCCCACTGAATGAGACATGGCACACACAGGAGTGGCACACAAGCCCTGACTGAGGCCAATATTTTTCTCCCACTGATTGATGTAGTGTTTTTTTGTTAAGGTAGATTTTCGAACCCAAATCAAGGAAAAAAATAAATAGGCTTTCTATGGCCCACTGAGTGAGAGATGGCACACACAGGAGTGGCACACAAGCCCTGACTGAGGCCAATATTTTTCTCCCACTGATTGATGTAGTGTTTTTTTTAAGGTAGATTTTAGAACCCAAATCAAGGAAAAAAATAAATAGGCTTTCTATGGCCCACTGAGTGAGAGATGGCACACACAGGAGTGGCACACAAGCCCTGACTGAGGCCAATATTTTTCTCCCACTGATTGATGTAGTGTTTTTTTTTAAGGTAGATTTTAGAACCCAAATCAAGCTAAAAAATAAATAGGCTTTCTATGGCCCACTGAGTGAGAGATGGCACACACAGGAGTGGCACACAAGCCCTGACTGAGGCCAATATTTTTCTCCCACTGATTGATGTAGTGTTTTTTTTTAAGGTAGATTTTAGAACCCAAATCAAGCAAAAAAATAAATAGGCTTTCTATGGCCCACTGAGTGAGAGATGGCACACACAGGAGTGACACACAAGCCCTGACTGAGGCCAATATTTTTCTCCCACTGATTGATGGAGTTTTTTTTTTTTTAAGGTAGATTTTCGAACCCAAATCAAGGAAAAAAATAAATAGGCTTTCTATGGCCCACAATTTGAGAGAGAGAGGTGGCACACCCAGGAGTCAAGACTGGCACACAAGCTGAAAGGGCAATATTAATCTCCCACTGTTTTTTTTTTGTTTGCTTTTTTTCAGGGAGACTTTAGAAACCAAATAATAAAATAAAAAAAAAAAAAGGCTTTCTATGGCCCACTGAATGAGAGATGGCACACACAGGAGTGGCACACAAGCCCTGACTGAGGCCAATATTTTTCTCCCACTGATTGATGTAGTGTTTTTTTGTTAAGGTAGATTTTCGAACCCAAATCAAGGAAAAAAATAAATAGGCTTTCTATGGCCCACTGAGTGAGAGATGGCACACACAGGAGTGGCACACAAGCCCTGACTGAGGCCAATATTTTTCTCCCACTGATTGATGTAGTGTTTTTTTGTTAAGGTAGATTTTCGAACCCAAATCAAGGAAAAAAATAAATAGGCTTTCTATGGCCCACTGAGTGAGAGATGGCACAAACAGGAGTGGCACACAAGCCCTGACTGAGGCCAATATTTTTCTCCCACTGATTGATGTAGTGTTTTTTTTTAAGGTAGATTTTAGAACCCAAATCAAGCAAAAAAATAAATAGGCTTTCTATGGCCCACTGAGTGAGAGATGGCACACACAGGAGTGGCACACAAGCCCTGACTGAGGCCAATATCTTTCTCCCACTGATTGATGTACTGTTTTTTTTTAAGGTAGATTTTAGAACCCAAATCAAGCAAAAAAATAAATAGGCTTTCTATGGCCCACAATTTGAGAGAGAGAGGTGGCACACCCAGGAGTCAAGACTGGCACACAAGCTGAAAGGGCAATATTAATCTCCCACTGTTTTTTTTTTTTTTTTTTTTTTTTCAGGGAGACTTTACAAACCAAATAATAAAATAAAATAAAAAAAAAGGCTTTCTATGGCCCACTGAATGAGAGATGGCACACACAGGAGTGGCACACAAGCCCTGACTGAGGCCAATATTTTTCTCCCACTGATTGATGTAGTGTTTTTTTGTTAAGGTAGATTTTCGAACCCAAATCAAGGAAAAAAATAAATAGGCTTTCTATGGCCCACTGAGTGAGAGATGGCACACACAGGAGTGGCACACAAGCCCTGACTGAGGCCAATATTTTTCTCCCACTGATTGATGTAGTGTTTTTTTTAAGGTAGATTTTAGAACCCAAATCAAGCAAAAAAATAAATAGGCTTTCTATGGCCCACTGAGTGAGAGATGGCACACACAGGAGTGGCACACAAGCCCTGACTGAGGCCAATATTTTTCTCCCACTGATTGATGTAGTGTTTTTTTTTTAAGGTAGATTTTAGAACCCAAATCAAGCTAAAAAATAAATAGGCTTTCTATGGCCCACTGAGTGAGAGATGGCACACACAGGAGTGGCACACAAGCCCTGACTGAGGCCAATATTTTTCTCCCACTGATTGATGTAGTGTTTTTTTTTAAGGTAGATTTTAGAACCCAAATCAAGCAAAAAAATAAATAGGCTTTCTATGGCCCACTGAGTGAGAGATGGCACACACAGGAGTGACACACAAGCCCTGACTGAGGCCAATATTTTTCTCCCACTGATTGATGGAGTTTTTTTTTTTTTAAGGTAGATTTTCGAACCCAAATCAAGGAAAAAAATAAATAGGCTTTCTATGGCCCACAATTTGAGAGAGAGAGGTGGCACACCCAGGAGTCAAGACTGGCACACAAGCTGAAAGGGCAATATTAATCTCCCACTGTTTTTTTTTTTGTTTGCTTTTTTTCAGGGAGACTTTAGAAACCAAATAATAAAATAAAAAAAAAAAAGGCTTTCTATGGCCCACTGAATGAGAGATGGCACACACAGGAGTGGCACACAAGCCCTGACTGAGGCCAATATTTTTCTCCCACTGATTGATGTAGTGTTTTTTTGTTAAGGTAGATTTTCGAACCCAAATCAAGGAAAAAAATAAATAGGCTTTCTATGGCCCACTGAGTGAGAGATGGCACACACAGGAGTGGCACACAAGCCCTGACTGAGGCCAATATTTTTCTCCCACTGATTGATGTAGTGTTTTTTTGTTAAGGTAGATTTTCGAACCCAAATCAAGGAAAAAAATAAATAGGCTTTCTATGGCCCACTGAGTGAGAGATGGCACACACAGGAGTGGCACACAAGCCCTGACTGAGGCCAATATTTTTCTCCCACTGATTGATGTAGTGTTTTTTTGTTAAGGTAGATTTTCGAACCCAAATCAAGGAAAAAAATAAATAGGCTTTCTATGGCCCACTGAGTGAGAGATGGCACACACAGGAGTGGCACACAAGCCCTGACTGAGGCCAATATTTTTCTCCCACTGATTGATGTAGTGTTTTTTTTTAAGGTAGATTTTAGAACCCAAATCAAGCAAAAAAATAAATAGGCTTTCTATGGCCCACTGAGTGAGAGATGGCACACACAGGAGTGGCACACAAGCCCTGACTGAGGCCAATATCTTTCTCCCACTGATTGATGTAGTGTTTTTTTTAAGGTAGATTTTAGAACCCAAATCAAGCAAAAAAATAAATAGGCTTTCTATGGCCCACAATTTGAGAGAGAGAGGTGGCACACCCAGGAGTCAAGACTGGCACACAAGCTGAAAGGGCAATATTAATCTCCCACTGTTTTTTTTTTTTTTTTCAGGGAGTCTTTACAAACCAAATAATAAAATAAAATAAAAAAAAGGCTTTCTATGGCCCACTGAATGAGAGATGGCACACACAGGAGTGGCACACAAGCCCTGACTGAGGCCAATATTTTTCTCCCACTGATTGATGTAGTGTTTTTTTGTTAAGGTAGATTTTCGAACCCAAATCAAGGAAAAAAATAAATAGGCTTTCTATGGCCCACTGAGTGAGAGATGGCACACACAGGAGTGGCACACAAGCCCTGACTGAGGCCAATATTTTTCTCCCACTGATTGATGTAGTGTTTTTTTGTTAAGGTAGATTTTCGAACCCAAATCAAGGAAAAAAATAAATAGGCTTTCTATGGCCCACTGAGTGAGAGATGGCACACACAGGAGTGGCACACAAGCCCTGACTGAGGCCAATATTTTTCTCCCACTGATTGATGTAGTGTTTTTTTTAAGGTAGATTTTAGAACCCAAATCAAGCAAAAAAATAAATAGGCTTTCTATGGCCCACAATTTGAGAGAGAGAGGTGGCACACCCAGGAGTCAAGACTGGCACACAAGCTGAAAGGGCAATATTAATCTCCCACTGTTTTTTTTTTTTTCAGGGAGACTTTAGAAACCAAATAATAAAAAAAAAAAAAAAAAAAGGGCTTTCTATGGCCCACTGAATGAGACATGGCACACACAGGAGTGGCACACAAGCCCTGACTGAGGCCAATATTTTTCTCCCACTGATTGATGTAGTGTTTTTTTGTTAAGGTAGATTTTCGAACCCAAATCAAGGAAAAAAATAAATAGGCTTTCTATGGCCCACTGAGTGAGAGATGGCACACACAGGAGTGGCACACAAGCCCTGACTGAGGCCAATATTTTTCTCCCACTGATTGATGTAGTGTTTTTTTTAAGGTAGATTTTAGAACCCAAATCAAGGAAAAAAATAAATAGGCTTTCTATGGCCCACTGAGTGAGAGATGGCACACACAGGAGTGGCACACAAGCCCTGACTGAGGCCAATATTTTTCTCCCACTGATTGATGTAGTGTTTTTTTTTTAAGGTAGATTTTAGAACCCAAATCAAGCTAAAAAATAAATAGGCTTTCTATGGCCCACTGAGTGAGAGATGGCACACACAGGAGTGGCACACAAGCCCTGACTGAGGCCAATATTTTTCTCCCACTGATTGATGTAGTGTTTTTTTTTAAGGTAGATTTTAGAACCCAAATCAAGCAAAAAAATAAATAGGCTTTCTATGGCCCACTGAGTGAGAGATGGCACACACAGGAGTGACACACAAGCCCTGACTGAGGCCAATATTTTTCTCCCACTGATTGATGGAGTTTTTTTTTTTTAAGGTAGATTTTCGAACCCAAATCAAGGAAAAAAATAAATAGGCTTTCTATGGCCCACAATTTGAGAGAGAGAGGTGGCACACCCAGGAGTCAAGACTGGCACACAAGCTGAAAGGGCAATATTAATCTCCCACTGTTTTTTTTTTGTTTGCTTTTTTTCAGGGAGACTTTAGAAACCAAATAATAAAATAAAAAAAAAAAAAAGGCTTTCTATGGCCCACTGAATGAGAGATGGCACACACAGGAGTGGCACACAAGCCCTGACTGAGGCCAATATTTTTCTCCCACTGATTGATGTAGTGTTTTTTTGTTAAGGTAGATTTTCGAACCCAAATCAAGGAAAAAAATAAATAGGCTTTCTATGGCCCACTGAGTGAGAGATGGCACACACAGGAGTGGCACACAAGCCCTGACTGAGGCCAATATTTTTCTCCCACTGATTGATGTAGTGTTTTTTTGTTAAGGTAGATTTTCGAACCCAAATCAAGGAAAAAAATAAATAGGCTTTCTATGGCCCACTGAGTGAGAGATGGCACAAACAGGAGTGGCACACAAGCCCTGACTGAGGCCAATATTTTTCTCCCACTGATTGATGTAGTGTTTTTTTTTAAGGTAGATTTTAGAACCCAAATCAAGCAAAAAAATAAATAGGCTTTCTATGGCCCACTGAGTGAGAGATGGCACACACAGGAGTGGCACACAAGCCCTGACTGAGGCCAATATATTTCTCCCACTGATTGATGTAGTGTTTTTTTTTAAGGTAGATTTTAGAACCCAAATCAAGCAAAAAAATAAATAGGCTTTCTATGGCCCACAATTTGAGAGAGAGAGGTGGCACACCCAGGAGTCAAGACTGGCACACAAGCTGAAAGGGCAATATTAATCTCCCACTGTTTTTTTTTTTTTCAGGGAGACTTTAGAAACCAAATAATAAAAAAAAAAAAAAAAAAGGGCTTTCTATGGCCCACTGAATGAGACATGGCACACACAGGAGTGGCACACAAGCCCTGACTGAGGCCAATATTTTTCTCCCACTGATTGATGTAGTGTTTTTTTTTAAGGTAGATTTTAGAACCCAAATCAAGCAAAAAAATAAATAGGCTTTCTATGGCCCACTGAGTGAGAGATGGCACACACAGGAGTGACACACAAGACCTGACTGAGGCCAATATTTTTCTCCCACTGATTGATGGAGTTTTTTTTTTTTAAGGTAGATTTTCGAACCCAAATCAAGGAAAAAAATAAATAGGCTTTCTATGGCCCACAATTTGAGAGAGAGAGGTGGCACACCCAGGAGTCAAGACTGGCACACAAGCTGAAAGGGCAATATTAATCTCCCACTGTTTTTTTTTTGTTTGCTTTTTTTCAGGGAGACTTTAGAAACCAAATAATAAAATAAAAAAAAAAAAAAGGCTTTCTATGGCCCACTGAATGAGAGATGGCACACACAGGAGTGGCACACAAGCCCTGACTGAGGCCAATATTTTTCTCCCACTGATTGATGTAGTGTTTTTTTGTTAAGGTAGATTTTCGAACCCAAATCAAGGAAAAAAATAAATAGGCTTTCTATGGCCCACTGAGTGAGAGATGGCACACACAGGAGTGGCACACAAGCCCTGACTGAGGCCAATATTTTTCTCCCACTGATTGATGTAGTGTTTTTTTGTTAAGGTAGATTTTCGAACCCAAATCAAGGAAAAAAATAAATAGGCTTTCTATGGCCCACTGAGTGAGAGATGGCACAAACAGGAGTGGCACACAAGCCCTGACTGAGGCCAATATTTTTCTCCCACTGATTGATGTAGTGTTTTTTTTTAAGGTAGATTTTAGAACCCAAATCAAGCAAAAAAATAAATAGGCTTTCTATGGCCCACTGAGTGAGAGATGGCACACACAGGAGTGGCACACAAGCCCTGACTGAGGCCAATATCTTTCTCCCACTGATTGATGTAGTGTTTTTTTAAGGTAGATTTTAGAACCCAAATCAAGCAAAAAAATAAATAGGCTTTCTATGGCCCACAATTTGAGAGAGAGAGGTGGCACACCCAGGAGTCAAGACTGGCACACAAGCTGAAAGGGCAATATTAATCTCCCACTGTTTTTTTTTTTTTTTTTTTTTTTTCAGGGAGACTTTACAAACCAAATAATAAAATAAAATAAAAAAAAGGCTTTCTATGGCCCACTGAATGAGAGATGGCACACACAGGAGTGGCACACAAGCCCTGACTGAGGCCAATATTTTTCTCCCACTGATTGATGTAGTGTTTTTTTTTAAGGTAGATTTTCGAACCCAAATCAAGGAAAAAAATAAATAGGCTTTCTATGGCCCACTGAGTGAGAGATGGCACACACAGGAGTGGCACACAAGCCCTGACTGAGGCCAATATTTTTCTCCCACTGATTGATGTAGTGTTTTTTTTAAGGTAGATTTTAGAACCCAAATCAAGCAAAAAAATAAATAGGCTTTCTATGGCCCACTGAGTGAGAGATGGCACACACAGGAGTGACACACAAGCCCTGACTGAGGCCAATATTTTTCTCCCACTGATTGATGGAGTTTTTTTTTTTAAGGTAGATTTTCGAACCCAAATCAAGGAAAAAAATAAATAGGCTTTCTATGGCCCACAAATTGAGAGAGAGAGGTGGCACACCCAGGAGTCAAGACTGGCACACAAGCTGAAAGGGCAATATTAATCTCCCACTGTTTTTTTTTTTATTTATTTTTTTTTCAGGGAGACTTTAGAAACCAAATAATAAAAAAAAAAAAAAAAAAAAGGCTTTCTATGGCCCACTGAATGAGAGATGGCACACACAGGAGTGGCACACAAGCCCTGACTGAGGCCAATATTTTTCACCCACTGATTGATGTAGTGTTTTTTTTAAGGTAGATTTTAGAACCCAAATCAAGGAAAAAAATAAATAGGCTTTCTATGGCCCACTGAGTGAGAGATGGCACACACAGGAGTGGCACACAAGCCCTGACTGAGGCCAATATTTTTCTCCCACTGATTGATGTAGTGTTTTTTTTTAAGGTAGATTTTAGAACCCAAATCAAGCTAAAAAATAAATAGGCTTTCTATGGCCCACTGAGTGAGAGATGGCACACACAGGAGTGGCACACAAGCCCTGACTGAGGCCAATATTTTTCTCCCACTGATTGATGTAGTGTTTTTTTTTAAGGTAGATTTTAGAACCCAAATCAAGCAAAAAAATAAATAGGCTTTCTATGGCCCACTGAGTGAGAGATGGCACACACAGGAGTGACACACAAGCCCTGACTGAGGCCAATATTTTTCTCCCACTGATTGATGGAGTTTTTTTTTTTTAAGGTAGATTTTCGAACCCAAATCAAGGAAAAAAATAAATAGGCTTTCTATGGCCCATAATTTGAGAGAGAGAGGTGGCACACCCAGGAGTCAAGACTGGCACACAAGCTGAAAGGGCAATATTAATCTCCCACTGTTTTTTTTTTTGTTTGCTTTTTTTCAGGGAGACTTTAGAAACCAAATAATAAAAAAAAAAAAAAAAAAAAAAAAGGCTTTCTATGGCCCACTGAATGAGAGATGGCACACACAGGAGTGGCACACAAGCCCTGACTGAGGCCAATATTTTTCTCCCACTGATTGATGTAGTGTTTTTTTGTTAAGGTAGATTTTCGAACCCAAATCAAGGAAAAAAATAAATAGGCTTTCTATGGCCCACTGAGTGAGAGATGGCACACACAGGAGTGGCACACAAGCCCTGACTGAGGCCAATATTTTTCTCCCACTGATTGATGTAGTGTTTTTTTGTTAAGGTAGATTTTCGAACCCAAATCAAGGAAAAAAATAAATAGGCTTTCTATGGCCCACTGAGTGAGAGATGGCACACACAGGAGTGGCACACAAGCCCTGACTGAGGCCAATATTTTTCTCCCACTGATTGATGTAGTGTTTTTTTGTTAAGGTAGATTTTCGAACCCAAATCAAGGAAAAAAATAAATAGGCTTTCTATGGCCCACTGAGTGAGAGATGGCACACACAGGAGTGGCACACAAGCCCTGACTGAGGCCAATATTTTTCTCCCACTGATTGATGTAGTGTTTTTTTTTAAGGTAGATTTTAGAACCCAAATCAAGCAAAAAAATAAATAGGCTTTCTATGGCCCACTGAGTGAGAGATGGCACACACAGGAGTGGCACACAAGCCCTGACTGAGGCCAATATCTTTCTCCCACTGACTGATGTAGTGTTTTTTTTAAGGTAGATTTTAGAACCCAAATCAAGCAAAAAAATAAATAGGCTTTCTATGGCCCACAATTTGAGAGAGAGAGGTGGCACACCCAGGAGTCAAGACTGGCACACAAGCTGAAAGGGCAATATTAATCTCCCACTGTTTTTTTTTTTTTTTTTTTTTTTTTCAGGGAGTCTTTACAAACCAAATAATAAAATAAAATAAAAAAAAAGGCTTTCTATGGCCCACTGAATGAGAGATGGCACACACAGGAGTGGCACACAAGCCCTGACTGAGGCCAATATTTTTCTCCCACTGATTGATGTAGTGTTTTTTTGTTAAGGTAGATTTTCGAACCCAAATCAAGGAAAAAAAAAAATAGGCTTTCTATGGCCCACTGAGTGAGAGATGGCACACACAGGAGTGGCACACAAGCCCTGACTGAGGCCAATATTTTTCTCCCACTGATTGATGTAGTGTTTTTTTGTTAAGGTAGATTTTCGAACCCAAATCAAGGAAAAAAATAAATAGGCTTTCTATGGCCCACTGAGTGAGAGATGGCACACACAGGAGTGGCACACAAGCCCTGACTGAGGCCAATATCTTTCTCCCACTGATTGATGTAGTGTTTTTTTTTAAGGTAGATTTTAGAACCCAAATCAAGCAAAAAAATAAATAGGCTTTCTATGGCCCACAATTTGAGAGAGAGAGGTGGCACACCCAGGAGTCAAGACTGGCACACAAGCTGAAAGGGCAATATTAATCTCCCACTGTTTTTTTTTTTTTTTTTTCAGGGAGACTTTACAAACCAAATAATAAAATAAAATAAAAAAAAGGCTTTCTATGGCCCACTGAATGAGAGATGGCACACACAGGAGTGGCACACAAGCCCTGACTGAGGCCAATATTTTTCTCCCACTGATTGATGTAGTGTTTTTTTGTTAAGGTAGATTTTCGAACCCAAATCAAGGAAAAAAATAAATAGGCTTTCTATGGCCCACTGAGTGAGAGATGGCACACACAGGAGTGGCACACAAGCCCTGACTGAGGCCAATATTTTTCTCCCACTGATTGATGTAGTGTTTTTTTTAAGGTAGATTTTAGAACCCAAATCAAGCAAAAAAATAAATAGGCTTTCTATGGCCCACTGAGTGAGAGATGGCACACACAGGAGTGACACACAAGCCCTGACTGAGGCCAATATTTTTCTCCCACTGATTGATGGAGTTTTTTTTTTTAAGGTAGATTTTCGAACCCAAATCAAGGAAAAAAATAAATAGGCTTTCTATGGCCCACAAATTGAGAGAGAGAGGTGGCACACCCAGGAGTCAAGACTGGCACACAAGCTGAAAGGGCAATATTAATATCCCACTGTTTTTTTTTTTATTTTTTTTTTTTTCAGGGAGACTTTAGAAACCAAATAATAATAATAAAAAAAAAAAAAGGCTTTCTATGGCCCACTGAATGAGAGATGGCACACACAGGAGTGGCACACAAGCCCTGACTGAGGCCAATATTTTTCTCCCACTGATTGATGTAGTGTTTTTTTGTTAAGGTAGATTTTCGAACCCAAATCAAGGAAAAAAATAAATAGGCTTTCTATGGCCCACTGAGTGAGAGATGGCACACACAGGAGTGGCACACAAGCCCTGACTGAGGCCAATATTTTTCTCCCACTGATTGATGTAGTGTTTTTTTTTAAGGTAGATTTTAGAACCCAAATCAAGCAAAAAAATAAATAGGCTTTCTATGGCCCACTGAGTGAGAGATGGCACACACAGGAGTGACACACAAGCCCTGACTGAGGCCAATATTTTTCTCCCACTGATTGATGGAGTTTTTTTTTTTTAAGGTAGATTTTCGAACCCAAATCAAGGAAAAAAATAAATAGGCTTTCTATGGCCCACAATTTGAGAGAGAGAGGTGGCACACCCAGGAGTCAAGACTGGCACACAAGCTGAAAGGGCAATATTAATCTCCCACTGTTTTTTTTTTTATTTTTATTTTTTTTCAGGGAGACTTTAGAAACCAAATAATAATAATAAAAAAAAAAAAAGGCTTTCTATGGCCCACTGAATGAGAGATGGCACACACAGGAGTGGCACACAAGCCCTGACTGAGGCCAATATTTTTCTCCCACTGATTGATGTAGTGTTTTTTTGTTAAGGTAAATTTTAAAACCCAAATCAAGGAAAAAAATAAATAGGCTTTCTATGGCCCACTCAGTGAGAGATGGCACACACAGGGATGGCACTCTAGCAGAAATGCCAATCTTAATCTCCCACAAAAAAAAAAACAGGGACTGTCCTACAATTACTATCTCCCTGCAGTAATCTCAGCCAGGTATGGCAGGCAGCAATAGGAGTGGACTGATGCACAAATTAAATAAAAAGTGTGGACAAACAAAAAAGATAGCTGTGCAGAAAGGAAGGAACAAGAGGATATGTGCTTTGAAAAAAGCAGTTGGTTTCCACAGTGGCGTACACACAGCAATACAGCTATCAGGGAGCCTTCTAGGGCAGCCCAATGAGCTACAGCGCTGAGAGAAAAAAAAAAAATTTAGCTTCCACTGTCCCTGCACACCCAAGGTGGTGTTGGACAGTGGAAATCGCTACAGCACAAGCGGTTTGGTGGTTTATGGACCCTGCCTAACGCTCTCCCTGCTTGTGACGAAGCGGCAGCAACCTCTCACTAAGCTCAGATCAGCAGCAGTGAGATGGCGGTCGGCGGGAACGCCCCTTTATAGCCTGTTGTGATCCGCTTTTTGGGCTCCCCTAGTGGTGGCTGGTGGTACTGGAGACTTGTGTGTTCTTTTCTGCCTCAGCTCACCTGCTTCCATCAGTTTTGGGAGTTCCCTATTTAGCCTTGCTCTCCAGTCACTTCCTTGCCGGTCATCATTGTAACCTGAGTCTTTCAGTTTCATGTTCCTGCTACCAGTCTGCTGATCAGCTAAGTGGACTCTTGTCCTTTTTGTTTTGTATTTTTTGTCCAGTTTACAGTTTGTCTTTTCCTGTTACTGGAAGCTCTTGTGGACTGAAATTGCCACTCCTGTGTCATGAGTTGACACAGGAGTCTTAAAGTAATTTCAGGATGGGTTTTTGAAAGGGTTTTTCAGCTGACCGTGAAGTCCTCTTTTGTATCCTTCCTCTATCTAGTAAGTGGACCTCGCTTTGCTAAATCTACCTTCATACTGTGTATGTCTTTTCCTCTGAACTCACCGTTAATATATGTGGGGGCTACTATCATCTTTGGGGAATTTCACTAGAGGTAAGCCAGGTCTGTTCCTTCCTCTTCCAGGCGTAGTTAGTTCTCCGGCTGGCGCATGGCATCTAGGCAGCCGTAGGAATGCTTCCTGGCTACTGTTAGTTGTGTGGTAGATTTAGGTCACGGTCAGCTTGAGTTTCCATCACCCGAGGGCTAGTCTGTTATTTTGTGTTTCTGATGTTCCCATGCCATTGGGGAATCATGACAGTATGACCGGCCACTGTTAAAGTAATTGGCAGAAGAAAGGAGAGTAAAAGAAGTCTGTAGATTTTTTTTTTTTTTTTTTCCCCACATGTTTGCTACTTAGTTGGCTCAGTTGTATTTCTGCTCTATTTACAGCCTTGCCTTTCTCTCCTTCTAATCCTTGTATGGCTCTGATCTCTCTGGTTTAAGGATGGACTCTCAGAGTTTGGCTGCAGGTTTAAATAATCTTGCTACGAAGGTTCAGAATTTACAACATTATGTTATACGTACTCCTATTTCTGAACCTAAGATTCCTACACCAGAGGTATTTTCCGGAGATAGATCTCGGTTTCTGAATTTCAAATGTAATTGTAAATTATTCCTTTCTCTCAGACCTCACTCCTCTGGAGATCCTGTTCAGCAGGTTAAGATTGTGATTTCTTTGCTGCGAGGTGACCCTCAAAATTGGGCATTTTCATTGACACCAGGGGATCCTGCGTTGCTCAATGTGGATGCGTTTTTTCTGGCTTTAGGGTTGCTGTATGAGGAACCTAATTTGGAGATTCAAGCTGAAAAAGCTTTAATAGCCCTGTCTCAAGGGCAAGATGAAGCTGAGATATACTGCCAAAAATTTCGTAAATGGTCTGTGCTTACTCAGTGGAATGAGTGTGCCCTAGCGGCAATTTTCAGAGAAGGCCTTTCTGATGCCGTTAAGGATGTCATGGTGGGGTTTCCTACGCCCACAGGTCTGAATGAGTCCATCACAATGGCGATTCAGATTGATCGGCGTTTGCGGGAGCGCAAACCCGTGCACCATTTGGCGGTATCTTCTGAAGGGACGCCAGAGAAAATGCAATGTGACAGAATTCTGTCAAGAAGCGAGCGGCAGAATTATAGGCGCAAAAATGGCTTGTGCTTCTACTGTGGTGATTCCGCGCATGTTGTATCAGCATGCTCTAAACGTACTAGGAAGGTTGACAAGTCTGTTTCTATTGGCACTTTACAGTCTAAATTTCTTCTGTCTGTAACTCTGATTTGTTCATTATCAGTTATTACCGTGGACGCCTATGTGGACTCTGGCGCCGCTCTGAGTCTCATGGATTGGTCCTTCGCCAGGCGCTGTGGGTTTGATTTGGAGCCTCTGGAAGTTCCTATACCTCTGAAGGGTATTGATTCTACACCTCTGGCTTGTAATAGACCACAGTTCTGGACGCAAGTGACTATGCGTATGACTCCAGACCATCAGGAGATGATTCGCTTCCTCGTGTTGCATAATTTACATGATGTGTTAGTGCTTGGATTACCATGGTTGCAATCTCATAACCCAGTACTGGACTGGAAAACTATGTCTGTGTTAAGCTGGGGATGTCGGGGGGCTCATGGGGACATACCTTTGGTTTCTATCTCGTCATCTATTCCCTCTGAGGTTCCGGCATTTTTGTCGGATTTTGGGGATATTTTTTAAATGCCTAAAATTGGTTCTCTCCCTCCCCACAGAGAGTGTGATTGCGCCATAGATCTGATTCCAGGCAGTAAATTTCCAAAGGGTCGTTTGTTTAACCTATCTGTACCTGAGCATGCTGCCATGCGAGAGTATGTTAAGGAGTCCCTGGAAAAGGGACATATTCGTCCTTCTTCATCACCTTTAGGAGCTGGGTTTTTCTTTGTCTTTAAAAAGGATGGCTCGCTGAGGCCTTGTATTGATTATCGACTCCTGAATAAAATTACTGTCAAATATCAGTATCCGTTGCCGCTGCTTACTGATTTGTTTGCTCGCATAAGGGGGGCTAAGTGGTTCTCCAAGATTGATCTCCGTGGGGCGTATAATTTGGTGCGAATTAAGCAAGGGGATGAGTGGAAAACCGCATTTAATACGCCTGAGGGCCACTTTGAGTATTTAGTAATGCCTTTCGGCCTTTCTAATGCACCTTCAGTTTTTCAGTCCTTTATGCATGATATTTTCCGTGAATATCTGGATAAATTTATGATTGTGTATTTGGACGATATTTTGATTTTTTCTGAGGACTGGGAGTCTCATGTTCAGCAGGTCAGGAGGGTTTTTCAGGTCTTGCGGGAGAATTCTCTGTGTGTAAAGGGTTCTAAGTGTGTTTTTGGGGTTCAAAAGATTTCCTTTTTGGGGTACATTTTTTCCCCTTCTTCTGTTGAGATGGACCCTGTCAAGGTTCGGGCTATTTGTGACTGGACGCAGCCTACTTCTCTAAAGGGTCTTCAGAAGTTCTTGGGCTTTGCTAATTTTTATCGTCGATTTATAACTGGTTTTTCTGGTGTTGCTAAGCCTCTTACGGATTTGACTAAGAAGGGTGCTGATGTTGCCAATTGGTCCTCTGCCGCTGTGGAGGCCTTTCGGGAACTTAAGCGCCGCTTTTCGTCTGCCCCTGTGTTGCGCCAGCCTGATGTCTCTCTCCCCTTTCAGGTTGAGGTCGATGCTTCCGAGATCAGAGCGGGGGCGGTTTTGTCGCAGAAAAGTTCCGATTGCTCAGTGATGAGACCTTGTGCGTTCTTTTCTCGAAAATTTTCTGCCGCCGAAAGAAATTGTGATGTCGGTAATCGGGAGCTTTTGGCCATGAAGTGGGCATTTGAGGAGTGGCGTCATTGGCTTGAGGGTGCTAGACATCAGGTGGTGGTTTTGACTGATCACAAGAATCTGATTTATCTTGAGTCTGCCAGGCGCCTGAATCCTAGACAGGCGCGCTGGTCGTTGTTTTTCTCTCGGTTTAATTTTGTGGTCTCATATCTACCAGGTTCTAAGAATGTGAAGGCAGATGCCCTTTCTAGGAGTTTTGAGCCTGATTCCCCTGGTGATTCGGAACCTACAGGTATCCTTAAGGATGGGGTGATATTATCCGCTATTTCCCCAGATCTGCGACGTGCTTTGCAAGAGTTTCAGGCGGATAGACCTGATCGCTGTCCACCTGGTAGACTGTTTGTTCCTGATGATTGGACCAGTAGAGTCATCTCGGAGGTTCATTCTTCTACGCTGGCGGGTCATCCTGGAATTTTTGGTACCAGGGATTTGGTGGCTAGATCCTTCTGGTGGCCATCTCTGTCTCGAGATGTGCGTGTTTTTGTGCAGTCTTGTGATGTGTGTGCTCGGGCCAAGCCTTGTTGTTCTAGGGCTAGCGGGTTGTTGTTGCCCTTGCCTATTCCGAAGAGGCCTTGGACGCACATCTCGATGGACTTTATTTCTGATCTTCCTGTCTCTCAGAGGATGTCTGTTATCTGGGTGGTGTGTGACCATTTTTCTAAGATGGTTCATTTGGTGCCATTGCCGAAGTTGCCTTCCTCGTCTGAGTTGGTTCCTTTGTTTTTTCAAAATGTGGTTCGCTTGAATGGTATTCCTGAAAATATCGTTTCTGATAGGGGTACCCAGTTCGTTTCTAGATTTTGGCGGGCATTCTGTGCCAGGTTGGGCATTGATTTGTCTTTTTCGTCTGCCTTCCATCCTCAGACTAATGGCCAGACGGAGCGAACTAATCAGACTTTGGAGACGTATTTGAGGTGTTTTGTGTCTGCGGATCAGGATGATTGGGTTGCCTTTTTGCCGTTGGCGGAGTTTGCTCTTAATAATCGGGCTAGTTCGGCCACTTTGGTTTCCCCTTTCTTTTGCAATTCGGGGTTTCATCCCCGTTTTTCTTCTGGTCAGGTGGAGTCTTCGGATTGTCCTGGAGTAGATGCTGTGGTGGATCGGTTGTATCGGATTTGGGAACAAGTGGTGGACAATTTGAATTTGTCCCAGGAGAGGACTCAGCGGTTTGCTAACCGCCAGCGTCGGGTTGGTCCTCGCCTTCGTGTTGGGGACTTGGTGTGGTTGTCTTCCCGTTTTGTCCCAATGAGGGTTTCTTCTCCTAAATTTAAGCCTCGGTTCATCGGTCCCTATAAATTGGAGTACGTTATAGAGAAGATCTTGGACTCCCGTATTTCCAGGCGGAGACTCCAGTATCTGGTTAAATGGAAGGGCTATGGTCAGGAAGATAATTCTTGGGTAACTGCCTCTGATGTTCATGCCTCGGATTTGGTTCGTGCCTTTCATAGGGCTCATCCAGGTCGCCCTGGCGGTTCTTGTGAGGGTTCGGTGCCCCCTCCTTAAGGGGGGGGTACTGTTGTGATCCGCTTTTTGGGCTCCCCTAGTGGTGGCTGGTGGTACTGGAGACTTGTGTGTTCTTTTCTGCCTCAGCTCACCGGCTTCCATCAGTTTTGGGAGTTCCCTATTTAGCCTTGCTCTCCAGTCACTTCCTTGCTGGTCATCATTGTAACCTGAGTCTTTCAGTTGCATGTTCCTGCTACCAGTCTGCTGATCAGCTAAGTGGACTCTTGTCCTTTTTGTTTTGTATTTTTTGTCCAGTTTACAGTTTGTCTTTTCCTGTTACTGGAAGCTCTTGTGGACTGAAATTGCCACTCCTGTGTCATGAGTTGACACAGGAGTCTTAAAGTAATTTCAGGATGGGTTTTTGAAAGGGTTTTTCAGCTGACCGTGAAGTCCTCTTTTGTATCCTTCCTCTATCTAGTAAGTGGACCTCGCTTTGCTAAATCTACCTTCATACTGTGTATGTCTTTTCCTCTGAACTCACCGTTAATATATGTGGGGGCTACTATCATCTTTGGGGAATTTCACTAGAGGTAAGCCAGGTCTGTTCCTTCCTCTTCCAGGCGTAGTTAGTTCTCCGGCTGGCGCATGGCATCTAGGCAGCCGTAGGAATGCTTCCTGGCTACTGTTAGTTGTGTGGTAGATTTAGGTCATGGTCAGCTTGAGTTTCCATCACCCGAGGGCTAGTCTGTTATTTTGTGTTTCTGATGTTCCCATGCCATTGGGGAATCATGACAATAGCCCCTGTGACGCCGCAGACAGCAAGCCAATCACTGCAATGCCCTTCTCTAAGATGGTGGGGACCAGGACCTATGTCATCACGCTGCCCTCACTCTGCGTTCACCTTCATTGGCTGAGAAATGGCGCTTTTCGCGTCATTGAAACGCGACTTTGGCGCGAAAGTCGCGTACCGCATGGCCGATGCAACGCTGGGATCGGCTCGGTTTCATGAGACGTCGACTTTGCCAAAAGTCGGCGACTTTTAAAAATGAACGTCCTGTTTCGCTCAACCCTACTGATGACTTTATTTATACATGAAACATTTCTGACCAATGGGATTGCTGCATTGTTGGACTTGTAATGTGGTATCCAACAAACAAATTAGAAAAAAGTTTTTTTCAAAGCTTACTTCTCTAACTACTACTACTTATTTATTACTTCTACTCTTACTACTACTCTTAGATTAGGTCGTCAATATCATATCGGTGGGGATCGACACCTGAATCCCTCACAGCTATTTTTAGCTTCGGCAGTGACTGAATGTAAAGAGGAAATGGAGCCGAATACCATAGCTCTGTGAAAAGAAGCCGAGCTGCAGTTCCTGGGAATGGCCAAACACTGTAAACAGAGCCATGCTATTCACCTCCACTCACTGTTTACATCCATTCTGCCAAATGAAGGATCCCCACTTAAATTGATGACCCACTCTAGAGATAGGTACCTGGTGGAAATTTCCACACCCTCTTTTTCTGGGACAATCTCTCCTTTCTTGCCTTTTCTCAGTAGCCAGATACCTGCATTTTCTGTTCTCTAGTTCACCATTTCATCCTTGAACATATCGATCATGTCTATTGGCTTCCTACATGTATGTAGCCTCCAAAGTGTCTATTAAGGAATCTAGCTTCTTTTGTGGGTGTGAGACCATCGCTATCTATTGAGTTACAGGATCAGTTGCACATTATTCTTTCTTTTACTGTTGAACAGTTATGTCTGGTGCAGCCAAGAATTTTGAGGACTTGGAATAAAGGATTTTTATACAGACGGTGAGTGCCACCTTTTCTTTGCTCATTCAACCAAGAATGACCTCTGCTGCAGAGGATAAGTTCAATAGAATTACCAGCCTCAGAAACCGAAAATTGGCAACACCTCAGGTAACAGCCCTCACAAATGATGCACAGGCATAAGGTAACAGAGACAGCTTAACATCAGCTGTCCAGAGGAGACTGTGAGAAGCATGCCTTTATGGTGACATTTCTGTAAAGAAGCCACGACTGACAACAACAAACCTCAAGACTTGTTTGAACCAAACAACACAAGGACTGGTTAGTGGAAATCTGTATTATAGATTGATGAGCAAGAGTCTAATTTAAGATTTTTGGCATCAACCACCATGTCTTTCTGAGACTGCATGAGTGCTGCTGATGTTGGGGAGATACATGTCACTGATGGTATCATTAATTCACAGATATACTGCTCTATATTGAAAGAGAAGATGCTGCCATAAAAAGTCTTTCAATTCTTGTTTGAGGGATTTTTTTCATCCATCATCCATGACTGATCCACCTCCATGCTTAATGATTGGCGAGATGTTCTTTTAATAAAATTCTGCGCCCTTTTCTCTTCACACATACCTTTGATCATTTACAGGTCCTTCTCAAAAAATTAGCATATAGTGTTAAATTTCATTATTTACCATAATGTAATGATTACAATTAAACTTTCATATATTATAGATTCATTATCCACCAACTGAAATTTGTCAGGTCTTTTATTGTTTTAATACTGATGATTTTGGCATACAACTCCTGAAAACCCAAAAAACCTGTCTCAATAAATTAGCATATTTCACCCGTCCAATCAAATAAAAGTGTTTTTTAATAACAAACAAAAAAACCATCAAATAATAATGTTCAGTTATGCACTCAATACTTGGTCGGGAATCCTTTGGCAGAAATGACTGCTTCAATGCAGCGTGGCATGGAGGCAATCAGCCTGTGACACTGCTGAGATGTTATGGAGGCCCAGGATGCTTCAATAGCGGCCTTAAGCTCATCCAGAGTGTTGGGTCTTGCGTCTCTCAACTTTCTCTTCACAATATCCCACAGATTCTCTATGGGGTTCAGGTCAGGAGAGTTGGCAGGCCAATTGAGCACAGTAATACCATGGTCAGTAAACCATTTACCAGTGGTTTTGGCACTGTGAGCAGGTGCCAGGTCGTGCTGAAAAATGAAATCTTCATCTCCATAAAGTATTTCAGCCGATGGAAGCATGAAGTGCTCCAAAATCTCCAGCAGCTGACATGGCACCCCACACCATCACTGACTGTGGGTACTTGACACTGGACTTCAGGCATTTTGGCATTTCCTTCTCCCCAGTCTTCCTCCAGACTCTGGCACCTTGATTTCCGAATGACATGCAAAATTTGCTTTCATCAGAAAAAAGTACTTGGGACCACTTAGCAACAGTCCAGTGCTGCTTCTCTGTAGCCCAGGTCAGGTGCTTCTGCCGCTGTTTATGGTTCAAAAGTGGCTTTACCTGGCGAATGCGGCACCTGTAGCCCATTTCCTGCACACACCTGTGCACGGTGGCTCTGGATGTTTCCACACCAGACTCAGTCCACTGCTTCCTCAGGTTCCCCAAGGTCTGGAATCGGTCCTTCTCCACAATCTTCCTCAGGGTCCGGTCACCTCTTCTCGTTGTACAGCGTTTTCTGCCACATTGTTTCCTTCCAACAGACTTACCATTGAGGTGCCTTGATACAGCACTCTGGGAACAGCCTATTTGTTGAGAAATTTCTTTCTGGGTCTTACCCTCTTGCTTGAGGGTGTCAATGATGGCCTTCTTGACATCTGTCAGGTCGCTAGTCTTACCCATGATGGGGGTTCTGAGTAATGAACCAGGCAGGGAGTTTTTAAAAGCCTCAGGTATCTTTTGCATGTGTTTAGAGTTAATTAGTTGATTCAGAAGATTAGGGTAATAGGTCGTTTAGAGAACCTTTTCTTGATATGCTAATTTATTGAGACAGGTTTTTTGGGTTATCAGGAGTTGTATGCCAAAATCATCAGTATTAAAACAATAAAAGACCTGACAAATTTCAGTTGGTGGATAATGAATCTATAATATATGAAATGTTGTGGATTCTGTTTGTGGGCTCCCTCTGGTGGTTACTGCTGGTACTGGGTGACTTTGGTGGGTTGCGGCCTTTGGTTTCCACCTGTCCATCAGAGGCTGGGTGTTTCCTATTTTACCTGGCCTTTCTGTCATTTCCTTGCCGGCTATCAATGTATTCAGATGTGCTCTGTTTGGTTCCTGCCTACCTGCTCCCAGATCTTTCAGGATAAGCTAAGTGCTGATTTTCAGTTGTTTGGTTTTTTGTCCAGCTTGCTTATTATGTCTCTATGCTAGCTGGTAGCTCTAGTGGACTGAGGTTCTCCCCATGTGCCATGAGTTGGCACATGGGTTCTTGTAATCTCAGGATGGTTTTTTGATTAGGGTTTTTTGCTGACCGCTCAGTCCCCTTTTGTATCGTTCTGCTTTCTAGTTTACAGCGGGCCTCAATTTGCTGAATCTATATATATCATCTCTATGTGTGTGCCTTCCTCTCATTTCACCATCAATACATGTGAGGGGGCAACTATATCTTTTGGGGTTCATTCCTCTGGAGGCAAGTGAGGTCTTTATTTTCTCTGCAGTACTAGTTAGCTCTTAGGCTGGTGCGTGGCGTCTAGAACCAACGTAGGCACGCTCCCTGGCTATCTCTAGTTGCGTTTGTCAGGCGTAGGGCAGCGGTCAGCCCAGGTTCCATCACCCTAGAGCTCGTCCGTTATTTATTTGTACTTTGCTTGTCCTGTGCTATCCCTAGTAGTGATGAGTAGGGTTGAGCGACTTTCATTTTTTTAAGATCGAGTAGGGTTTTGGGAAACCCGATTTTGTCCAGAGTCGAGTCGAGTGCAGTCGGCCGATTATCGCTAAAAATCGGGGATCGACCGAAACACGAAACCCAATGCAAGTCAATGGGGAAGCATAGTCGGCAGTGAGTGGAGGCCAGGAAAACACCTACAGTGCCCATTTTAATGCCAAAAACATCCATTCTTGTTTCTGAAGCTTGCCAATCTTAATTAACTGTATAATAATAGTTGGGCATAGGGAATTGGGGGAAAGTTGTGGGGGGAGTAGGGCTGGCTCAAGTTTTTCGTGGGCCCAGGAAATGCGGACTACGTCACGGCAGTGTTGCAGGGAAAGGTAAGTATTTAAAAGTTGCAAGTGCTGTGATCCTGAGCAAGCAGGGGGGGCCCACTCGTTCGCATTGCCACTGGCACAGGGCCCCTCAAAGTACGGCGGTGTGTTTGCATGGCGGGGGCGCCTCCCACCAGCAGCGACACTTTTGCGTACTCTGAGGGGCCCTGTGCCAGTGACGTCGCCAACGAGTATGCCCCCCCACCTGATGAAGGAACCTGCACTTTCATCTGCACCTTCCTCTTTGTCCCTGTGTAAGGTGGTATAACATGCGGGAAGGGGAACCTTACTTTCAGCAGGGACAGATTCTGGCTGTGTAGAGTACAAGGGGAATGTAGTGGTCTAGGTCAATGTACCAGCAGACTCATTTAGCAGTGGCTGGGCAATGGGCAGGATGAGGAGGAAACAGATATAGGGCCAAAGAATAAAGTAGGCTACATGCAGTTCAAAATTGGTAACAGGACTAAACAGGCGGCATTGCTTTGTTCAGTGGAGTAGCAAACCCAAGAGCAGCAGACACTGTTTCAAGGGCCTAACCACACTAGTAGGCCAAATGCAGTTTAATATCTGATAGTATAGGGCGAAAGCCAGAATGTGGAAGCTCAGCTTTGTTCAGTTGAGGACAACACCAGGGAGGGGCAGACACCTTTAGTAGGCCGGAAAAGCCTATTGCATTTTTTAAAATGGTAATTTGGAGCAGAAGGTTGAAGCTCAGCTTTATTTAGTTGAGGGCAACACCAGGGAGGGGCAGAAGCCGTTAGTAGGCCCTAACCACCATTTTTTTTTTTTTTAAAACCACTTAATGAGAGCCGGAAGGTTGAAGCTCAGCTTTATTTAGTTGAGGACAACACCAGGGAGGGGCAGAAGCCGTTAGTAGGCCCTAACCACCATTTTTTTTTTAAAACCACTTAATGAGAGCCGGAAGGTTGAAGCTCAGCTTTATTTAGTTGAGGACAACACCAGGGAGGGGCAGAAGCCGTTAGTAGGCCCTAACCACCATTTTTTTTTTTTTTAAAACCACTTAATGAGAGCCGGAAGGTTGAAGCTCAGCTTTATTTAGTTGAGGACAACACCAGGGAGGGGCAGAAGCCGTTAGTAGGCCCTAACCACCATTTTTTTTTTAAAACCACTTAATGAGAGCCGGAAGGTTGAAGCTCAGCTTTATTTAGTTGAGGACAACACCAGGGAGGGGCAGAAGCCGTTAGTAGGCCCTAACCACCATTTTTTTTTTTTTTAAAACCACTTAATGAGAGCCGGAAGGTTGAAGCTCAGCTTTATTTAGTTGAGGACAACACCAGGGAGGGGCAGAAGCCGTTAGTAGGCCCTAACCACCATTTTTTTTTTAAAACCACTTAATGAGAGCCGGAAGGTTGAAGCTCAGCTTTATTTAGTTGAGGACAACACCAGGGAGGGGCAGAAGCCGTTAGTAGGCCCTAACCACCATTTTTTTTTTTTAAACCACATAATGAGAGCCGGAAGGTTGAAGCTCAGCTTTATTTAGTTGAGGACAACACCAGGGAGGGGCAGAAGCCGTTAGTAGGCCCTAACCACCATTTTTTTTTTTTTTAAAACCACTTAATGAGAGCCGGAAGGTTGAAGCTCAGCTTTATTTAGTTGAGGACAACACCAGGGAGGGGCAGAAGCCGTTAGTAGGCCCTAACCACCATTTTTTTTTTAAAACCACTTAATGAGAGCCGGAAGGTTGAAGCTCAGCTTTATTTAGTTGAGGACAACACCAGGGAGGGGCAGAAGCCGTTAGTAGGCCCTAACCACCATTTTTTTTTTTTAAACCACATAATGAGAGCCGGAAGGTTGAAGCTCAGCTTTATTTAGTTGAGGACAACACCAGGGAGGGGCAGAAGCCGTTAGTAGGCCCTAACCACCATTTTTTTTTTTTTTAAAACCACTTAATGAGAGCCGGAAGGTTGAAGCTCAGCTTTATTTAGTTGAGGACAACACCAGGGAGGGGCAGAAGCCGTTAGTAGGCCCTAACCACCATTTTTTTTTTTTTTAAAACCACTTAATGAGAGCCGGAAGGTTGAAGCTCAGCTTTATTTAGTTGAGGACAACACCAGGGAGGGGCAGAAGCCGTTAGTAGGCCCTAACCACCATTTTTTTTTTAAAACCACTTAATGAGAGCCGGAAGGTTGAAGCTCAGCTTTATTTAGTTGAGGACAACACCAGGGAGGGGCAGAAGCCGTTAGTAGGCCCTAACCACCATTTTTTTTTTTTAAACCACATAATGAGAGCCGGAAGGTTGAAGCTCAGCTTTATTTAGTTGAGGACAACACCAGGGAGGGGCAGAAGCCGTTAGTAGGCCCTAACCACCATTTTTTTTTTAAAACCACTTAATGAGAGCCGGAAGGTTGAAGCTCAGCTTTATTTAGTTGAGGACAACACCAGGGAGGGGCAGAAGCCGTTAGTAGGCCCTAACCACCATTTTTTTTTTTTAAACCACATAATGAGAGCCGGAAGGTTGAAGCTCAGCTTTATTTAGTTGAGGACAACACCAGGGAGGGGCAGAAGCCGTTAGTAGGCCCTAACCACCATTTTTTTTTTTTTTAAAACCACTTAATGAGAGCCGGAAGGTTGAAGCTCAGCTTTATTTAGTTGAGGACAACACCAGGGAGGGGCAGAAGCCGTTAGTAGGCCCTAACCACCATTTTTTTTTTTTAAACCACATAATGAGAGCCGGAAGGTTGAAGCTCAGCTTTATTTAGTTGAGGACAACACCAGGGAGGGGCAGAAGCCGTTAGTAGGCCCTAACCACCATTTTTTTTTTTAAAACCACATAATGAGAGCCGGAAGGTTGAAGCTCAGCTTTATTTAGTTGAGGACAACACCAGGGAGGGGCAGAAGCCGTTAGTAGGCCCTAACCACCATTTTTTTTTTAAAACCACTTAATGAGAGCCGGAAGGTTGAAGCTCAGCTTTATTTAGTTGAGGACAACACCAGGGAGGGGCAGAAGCCGTTAGTAGGCCCTAACCACCATTTTTTTTTTTTAAACCACATAATGAGAGCCGGAAGGTTGAAGCTCAGCTTTATTTAGTTGAGGACAACACCAGGGAGGGGCAGAAGCCGTTAGTAGGCCCTAACCACCATTTTTTTTTTAAAACCACTTAATGAGAGCCGGAAGGTTGAAGCTCAGCTTTATTTAGTTGAGGACAACACCAGGGAGGGGCAGAAGCCGTTAGTAGGCCCTAACCACCATTTTTTTTTTTTAAACCATATAATGAGAGCCGGAAGGTTGAAGCTCAGCTTTATTTAGTTGAGGACAACACCAGGGAGGGGCAGAAGCCGTTAGTAGGCCCTAACCACCATTTTTTTTTTTAAAACCACATAATGAGAGCCGGAAGGTTGAAGCTCAGCTTTATTTAGTTGAGGGCAACACCAGGGAGGGGCAGAAGCCGTTAGTAGGCCCTAACCAAAGTTGAAGGCCAAATGCAGTTTAATTTCTGATACTATAGGCCGAAAGCCAGAAGGTGGAAGTTCCGATTTAGACAGTGGAGGACAATTTGAATTAGGGACTGCAGACAGACTTAGTAGGCTGTCCCCTGTGGACCATGCATCCACCACATTAACCCATTGCGCCGTAATGGACACGTAATCTTCCGTGGCCATGCCTACAGGTCCATGCGTCTGTTGTCAGGTGCACCTTTGTACTCACAGATTGCCAGAGTGCATGGACAATGCGGTCTTCTACATGCTGGTGGAGGGTTGGGATGGCTTTTCTCGCAAAAGAAGTGTCGACTGGTTAGCTTGTAGCGTGGTACAGCGTAGTCCATCATGGCCTTATTAATAGTAAATAAAATATATAACTAGGCTCTATGAACTTTTAAATAGGTTCCAGGGGTACACGGGCAGCATTGGTGTGGTCAGTGGAGGAGTATTGCAAGTAGGGGCTGCAGACAGGCTATCAAAGGCCTAAAATAACAAACAGTAGGCAGTCATGGCAGTTTTACATCGGTTACATGGATACACAGGCAGGCACTCCAGGCAGCATTGTGCTCAGTGGAGGAGTATTGCAAGTAGGGGCCGCAGACAGGCTATCAAAGGCCTAAAATAACAAACAGTAGGCAGTCATGGCAGTTTTACATCGGTTACATGGATACACAGGCAGGCACTCCAGGCAGCATTGTGGTCAGTGGAGGAGTATTGCAAGTAGGGGCCGCAGACAGGCTATCAAAGGCCTAAAATAACAAACAGTAGGCAGTCATGGCAGTTTTACATCGGTTACATGGATACACAGGCAGCTAGGTGGTGAGTGGAGGAGTATTTAAAGTAAGGACCGCAGACAGGCTATCAAAGGCCTAACATAACAAACAATAGGCTCATGGCAGTTTTACAGCGGTTACATGGATACACGGGCAGGCAGCTTGGTGGTGAGTGGAGGAGTATTTAAAGTATGGACCGCAGACAGGCTTCGAAGGCCTAACACAATAAAATGGGCTGGCTGTAGGCACTTTAAAATTGGTTCCAGGGGTACACGGGCAGCAGTGGTCTGGTCAGTGGAGGCCTAGTGGAAGTATGGACCGCAGACAGGCTTCGAAGGCCTAACACAATAAAATGGGCTGGCTGTAGGCACTTTAAAATTGGTTCCAGGGGTACACGGGCAGCAGTGGTCTGGTCAGTGGAGGCCTAGTGGAAGTATGGACCGCAGACAGGCTTCGAAGGCCTAACACAATAAAATGGGCTGGCTGTAGGCACTTTAAAATTGGTTCCAGGGGTACACGGGCAGCAGTGGTCTGGTCAGTGGAGGACTAGTGGAAGTATGGACCGCAGACAGGCTTCGAAGGCCTAACACAATAAAATGGGCTGGCTGTAGGCACTTTAAAATTGGTTCCAGGGGTACACGGGCAGCAGTGGTCTGGTCAGTGGAGGCCTAGTGGAAGTATGGACCGCAGACAGGCTTCGAAGGCCTAACACAATAAAATGGGCTGACTGTAGGCACTTTAAAATTGGTTCCAGGGGTACACGGGCAGCAGTGGTCTGGTCAGTGGAGGACTAGTGGAAGTATGGACCGCAGACAGGCTTCGAAGGCCTAACACAATAAAATGGGCTGGCTGTAGGCACTTTAAAATTGGTTCCAGGGGTACACGGGCAGCAGTGGTCTGGTCAGTGGAGGACTAGTGGAAGGAGGGAGCGCAGAAAGGCTTCAAAGGCCTAACATAACAAACAATAGGCTCATGGCAGTTTTACAGCGGTTACATGGATACACGGGCAGGCAGCTTGGTGGTGGTGAGTGGAGGAGTATTTAAAGTAGGGACCGCAGACAGGCTATCAAAGGCCTAACATAAAAAAACAATAGGCTCATGGCAGTTTCACAGCGGTTACATGGATACACGGGCAGGCAGCTTGGTGGTGGTGAGTGGAGGAGTATTTAAAGTAGGGACCGCAGACAGGCTATCAAAGGCCTAACATAACAAACAATAGGCTCATGGCAGTTTTACAGCGGTTACATGGATACACGGGCAGGCAGCTTGGTGCTGAGTGGAGGAGTATTTAAAGTATGGACCGCAGACAGGCTTCGAAGGCCTAACACAATAAAATGGGCTGGCTGTAGGCACTTTAAAATTGGTTCCAGGGGTACACGGGCAGCAGTGGTCTGGTCAGTGGAGGCCTAGTGGAAGGAGGGACCGCAGACAGGCTTCGAAGGCCTAACACAATAAAATGGGCTGGCTGTAGGCACTTTAAAATTGGTTCCAGGGGTACACGGGCAGCAGTGGTCTGGTCAGTGGAGGCCTAGTGGAAGTATGGACCGCAGACAGGCTTCGAAGGCCTAACACAATAAAATGGGCTGGCTGTAGGCACTTTAAAATTGGTTCCAGGGGTACACGGGCAGCAGTGGTCTGGTCAGTGGAGGACTAGTGGAAGTATGGACCGCAGACAGGCTTCGAAGGCCTAACACAATAAAATGGGCTGGCTGTAGGCACTTTAAAATTGGTTCCAGGGGTACACGGGCAGCAGTGGTCTGGTCAGTGGAGGCCTAGTGGAAGGAGGGACCGCAGACAGGCTTCGAAGGCCTAACACAATAAAATGGGCTGGCTGTAGGCACTTTAAAATTGGTTCCAGGGGTACACGGGCAGCAGTGGTCTGGTCAGTGGAGGACTAGTGGAAGGAGGGAGCGCAGAAAGGCTTCAAAGGCCTAAAATAACAAACAATAGGCTCATGGCAGTTTTACAGCGGTTACATGGATACACGGGCAGGCAGCTTGGTGGTCAGTGGAGGAGTAGGGACCGCAGACAGGCTATCAAAGGCCTAAAATAACAAACAATAGGCTCATGGCAGTTTTACAGCGGTTACATGGATACACGGGCAGGCAGCTTGGTGCTGAGTGGAGGAGTAGTGCAAGGAGTGTCTGTCCCAGTACTCCCAAAATATAAATAGATGTTAATGTCTCGCAAAACAACCAAAACAAAAAAAAAGATGGCATACTTAGGTACAGGGGTGGGCTCATCTGCTGTGTTTCTGACATAGTAATTTGGCAGTAACTATTTAATGGTGCCAATATAGGACACAGACACAGACTACTTTAAGTTGCATCATAGATGTCTACAAATTTGTATTGTCAGTGCCAGACATTGAATGATGTCAGCGAATAGACTAAAGATTGGTGGAGCTGTGCGACATAATTTTGCACGTAGTAGAGCCCAGTTTGAGCTGGGGTAGGGGGGAACTCTCTTGAGGCCGGCGGGACCGCCCCAGGGCCACTCATGTTACAACGGTGTGTCTGACGTTGGGTGCGCACCACCACCGCCAGAGACACTACATTGTACTATGAGGGACCCAGTAGCAATGCCGTCAACCAAAAGCGAGCACACCCACCTCTTCAGACAAACAGCAGTCTCACGGGTGCTTGCGCCAAGTCGCGATACCACGGCCCCGTGTGGGGAGTTTGGCCATTTAGGGAGGTGTAAACATGTCGTATGCTGTACAATCTGCAGCAGCAAATTAGACATTAGAAAAGTAATTCACAGGCAAGAGCTTTTCATAGGAAAGCTAGGTGTCGGCCGGGCAAGGTGGGGCAAAAGATTTTGAAATCCAGTTGTGGTTCATTTTAATGAATGTTAGATCGTCAACATTTTGGGTAGCCAGACGAGTCCTTTTTTCGGTTAATATTGACCCTGCAGCACTGAATACTCTTTCTGATAGGACACTTGCTGCCGGGCAAGCAAGCTCCTGCAATGCATATTCTGCCAATTCTGGCCAGGTGTCTAATTTGGAGGCCCAGTAATCAAATGGGAATGACGGTTGAGGGAGAACATCGATAAGGGATGAAAAATAGTTAGTAACCATACTGGACAAATGTTGTCTCCTGTCACTTTCAATTGATGCAGCAGTACCTGTCCTGTCTGCGGTCATAGCAAAATCACTCCACAACCTGGTCAGAAAACCCCTCTGTCCAACGCCACTTCTGATGTGTGCACCCCTAACACTCCTAGTCTGCTGCCCCCTGGAGCTCGTGTGAGAACGATCACGTGCGCTGTGTGCTGGGAATGCCTGAAGCAAACGGTCAACAAGAGTTGATTGTTTGGTTGCTAATATTAGTTCCAAGTTCTCATGTGGCATAATATTTTGCAATTTGCCTTTATAGCGTGGATCAAGGAGGCAGGCCAACCAGTAATCGTCATCGTTCATCATTTTCGTAATGCGTGTGTCCCTTTGTAGGATACGTAAGGCATAATCCGCCATGTGGGCCAAAGTTCCACTTGTCAAATCTCCGGTTGTGATTGGTTGAGGGGCAGTTGCAGGCAAATCTACGTCACTTGTGTCCCTCAAAAAACCAGAACCCGGCCGTGACACGCAACCAATTTCCTGTGCCCCCGTGAAAGTTTCCGCATTAAAAATATACTCATCCCCATCATCCTCCTCGTCCTCCACCTCCTCTTCGCCCGCTACCTCGTCCTGTACACTGCCCTGACCAGACAATGGCTGACTGTCATCAAGGCTTCCCTCTTCCTCTGGTGCAGACGCCTGCTCCTTTATGTGCGTCAAACTTTGCATCAGCAGACGCATTAGGGGGATGCTCATGCTTATTACGGCGTTGTCTGCACTAACCAGCCGTGTGCATTCCTCAAAACACTGAAGGACTTGACACATGTCTTGTATCTTCGACCACTGCACACCTGACAACTCCATGTCTGCCATCCTACTGCCTGCCCGTGTATCCTCCCACAAATAAATAACAGCACGCCTCTGTTCGCACAGTCTCTGAAGCATGTGCAGTGTTGAGTTCCACCTTGTTGCAACGTCTATGATTAGGCGATGCTGGGGAAGGTTCAAAGACCGCTGATAGGTCTGCATACGGCTGGCGTGTACAGGCGAACGTCGGATATGTGAGCAAAGTGCACGCACTTTGAGGAGCAGGTCGGAGAACCCAGGATAAGTTTTCAATAAGCACTGCACCACCAGGTTTAAGGTGTGAGCCAGGCAAGGAATGTGTTTCAGTTGGGAAAGGGAGATGGCAGCCATGAAATTCCTTCCGTTATCACTCACTACCTTGCCTGCCTCAAGATCTACTGTGCCCAGCCACGACTGCGTTTCTTGTTGCAAGAACTCGGACAGAACTTCCGCGGTGTGTCTGTTGTCGCCCAAACACTTCATAGCCAATACAGCCTGCTGACGCTTGGCAGTAGCTGGCCCATAATGGGACAACTGGTGTGCAACAGTGTCATCTGCCGATGGAGTGGTTGGCCGACTGCGTTCTGTGGAAGAGCTGTAGCTTCTGCAGGAGGACGAGGAGGAGGAGGAGGGGGTGCGAACGCCTACAGCCAACTGTTTCCTAGACCGTGGGCTAGGCACAACTGTCCCTAAATTGATGTCGCCTGTGGACCCTGCATCCACCACATTCACCCAGTGTGCCGTGATGGACACATAACGTCCCTGGCCATGCCTACTGGTCCATGCATCTGTAGTCAGGTGCACCTTTGTACTCACAGATTGCCTGAGTGCATGGACGATGCGCTGTTTAACATGCTGGTGCAGGGCTGGGATGGCTTTTCTGGAAAAAAAGTGTCGACTGGGTAGCTCGTATCGTGGTTCAGCGTACTCCATCAGGGCTTTGAAAGCTTCGCTTTCAACTAACCGGTAGGGCATCATCTCTAACGAGATTAGTCTAGCTATGTGGGCGTTAAAACCCTGTGTACGCGGATGCGAGGATAAGTACTTCCTTTTTCTAACCAGAGTCTCATGTAGGGTGAGCTGGACTGGAGAGCTGTAGATCGTGGAACTTTCGGGTGTGCCGGTGGACATGGCAGACTGAGAGACGGTTGGAGACGGTATTGTTTCCGCCGGTGCCCTACATGCAATATTTCCTCCTACAAAACTGGTGATTCCCTGACCCTGACTGCTTTTGGCTGGCAAAGAAACCTGCACAGATACTGCCGGTGGTGCGGAAAATGGTGGCCTTACAGTGACGGAAGGGATGTTGCGTTGCTGACTAGCTTCATTGGCCGAGGGTGCTACAACCTTGAGGGACGTTTGGTAGTTAGTCCAGGCTTGAGAATGCATGGTGGTTAAGTGTCTATGCATGCAACTAGTATTTAGACTTTTCAGATTCTGACCTCTGCTTAAGCTAGTTGAACATTTTTGACAGATGACTTTGCGCTGATCAGTTGGATGTTGTTTAAAAAAATGCCAGACTGCACTCTTCCTAGACTCTGATCCCTTTTCAGGGATTGCAGACTGAGCTTTAACCGGATGGCAACGCTGTGCTCCAACAGGTTTTGGCTTTGACACGCGTTTTGGTCCAGATACGGGCCCGGCAGATGGAACCTGTTGCGATGTTGATGCCTGCTGCGGCCCCTCCTCCACCTCCGCTTCTGAACTACTGCCGCCTGCACCCTGTTCCCCCAATGGCTGCCAATCGGGGTCAATAACTGGGTCATCTATTACCTCCTCTTCGAGCTCGTGTGCAACTTCGTCTGTGTCACTGTGTCGGTCGGTGGTATAGCGTTCGTGGCGGGGCAACATAGTCTCATCAGGGTCTGATTGTGGATCTGTACCCTGAGAGGGCAATGTGGTGGTCTGAGTCAAAGGAGCAGCATAGTACTCTGGCTGTGGCTGTGCATCAGTGCACTCCATGTCAGAATATACTTGTAATGGGCATGGCCTGTTAAATGTTTCACTTTCTAAGCCAGGGACGGTATGTGTAAAGAGCTCCATGGAGTGACCCGTTGTGTCGCCTGCTGCATCCTTCTCTCTTGTTGTAGTTTTTGCTGAGGAGGACAAGGAAGCGACTTGTCCCTGACCGTGAACATCCACAAGCGACGCGCTGCTTTTACATTTACCAGTTTCGGAAGAGGAGGCAAAAGAGCTAGAGGCTGAGTCTGCAATGTAAGCCAAAACTTGCTGTTGCTGCTCCGCCTTTAAAAGCGGTTTTCCTACTCCCAGAAAAGAGAGCGTTCGAGGCCTTGTGTAGCCTGACGACGAAACTGGCTCCACAGCTCCAGACTTAGGTGGAATATTTTTATCCCCACGACCACCTGATGCTCCACTACCACTACCATCATTACCAGCTGACAATGAACGCCCACGACGACCTCTTGCACCAGACTTCCTCATTGTTTTAAAATCTTAACCAAAGTAACTTTATTTGTTGCTATCAAACAACTTACACGGTGAGCTATAACTTCAGTATGATTTCAATATCCCTTAACAGGTTGGTGAGACCACAAGGAAAATCAGGCACAATGTTACACACTCTGTTTTCTGTGGCACAAAATCACAGAGATGACACACACGCAGGACTGTCACTCAAGCACTAATGTCAATATTAATCTCCCACCTAATTTATTTATTTTTTTTTCTCAGGGAGACTTTAGAAACCAAATAATATTAAAAAAAAAAAAAAAAAAGGCTTTCTATGGCCCACAATTAGAGAGAGAGAGGTGGCACAACCAGGAGTCAAGACTGGCGCACAAGCTGAAAGGGCAATATTACTCTCCCACTGTTTTTTATGTTTTTTTTGTTTTTTTCAGGGAGACTTTAGAAACCAAATAATATTAAAAAAACCAAAAAAAAAAAAGGCTTTCTATGGCCCACTGAATGAGAGGGAGAGAGGTGGCACACCCAGGAGTCAAGACTGGCACACAAGCTGAAAGGGCAATATTACTCTCCCACTGTTTTTTTATGTATTTTTTGTTTTTTCAGGGAGACTTTAGAAACCCAATAATATTTTTAAAAAAAAAAAAGGCTTTCTATGGCCCACAATTAGAGAGAGAGAGGTGGCACAACCAGGAGTCAAGACTGGCGCACAAGCTGAAAGGGCAATATTACTCTCCCACTGTTTTTTATGTTTTTTTTGTTTTTTTCAGGGAGACTTTAGAAACCAAATAATATTAAAAAAACCAAAAAAAAAAAAGGCTTTCTATGGCCCACTGAATGAGAGGGAGAGAGGTGGCACACCCAGGAGTCAAGACTGGCACACAAGCTGAAAGGGCAATATTACTCTCCCACTGTTTTTTTAGGTTTTTTTTTTTTTTTCAGGGAGAATTAGAAACCAAATAATATTAAAAAAAAAAAAAATAGGCTTTCTATGGCCCACTGAATGAAAGGGAGAGAGGTGGCACACCCAGGAGTCAAGACTGGCACACAAGCTGAAAGGGCAATATTACTCTCCCACTGTTTTTTTATGTATTTTTTGTTTTTTCAGGGAGACTTTAGAAACCCAATAATATTTAAAAAAAAAAATAAATAGGCTTTCTATGGCCCACTGAATGAGAGGGAGAGAGGTGGCACACCCAGGAGTCAAGACTGGCACACAAGCTGAAAGGGCAATATTACTCTCCCACTGTTTTTTTAGGTTTTTTTTGTTTTTTCAGGGAGACTTTAGAAACCCAATAATATTTAAAAAAAAAAATAAATAGGCTTTCTATGGCCCACTGAATGAAAGGGAGAGAGGTGGCACACCCAGGAGTCAAGACTGGCACACAAGCTGAAAGGGCAATATTACTCTCCCACTGTTTTTTTATGTATTTTTTGTTTTTTTCAGGGAGACTTTAGAAACCCAATAATATTTAAAAAAAAAAATAAATAGGCTTTCTATGGCCCACTGAATGAGAGGGAGAGAGGTGGCACACCCAGGAGTCAAGACTGGCACACAAGCTGAAAGGGCAATATTACTCTCCCACTGTTTTTTTAGGTTTTTTTTTTTTTTTCAGGGAGAATTAGAAACCAAATAATATTAAAAAAAAAAAAAATAGGCTTTCTATGGCCCACTGAATGAAAGGGAGAGAGGTGGCACACCCAGGAGTCAAGACTGGCACACAAGCTGAAAGGGCAATATTACTCTCCCACTGTTTTTTTATGTATTTTTTGTTTTTTCAGGGAGACTTTAGAAACCCAATAATATTTAAAAAAAAAAATAAATAGGCTTTCTATGGCCCACTGAATGAGAGGGAGAGAGGTGGCACACCCAGGAGTCAAGACTGGCACACAAGCTGAAAGGGCAATATTACTCTCCCACTGTTTTTTTAGGTTTTTTTTTTTTTTCAGGGAGACTTTAGAAACCAAATAATATTAAAAAAAAAAAAAAAAAAAAAAAAATAGGCTTGCTATAGCCCACTGAATGAGAGATAGCACACACAGCAGTGGCACACAAGCCCTGACTGAGGCCAATATTTTTCTCCCACTGATTGATGTAGTGTTTTTGTGTTGAGGTAGAATTTAGAACACAAATCACGGAAAAAATAAATAGGCTTTCTATGGCCCACTGAATGAAAGGGAGAGAGGTGGCACACCCAGGAGTCAAGACTGGCACACAAGCTGAAAGGGCAATATTACTCTCCCACTGTTTTTTTATGTATTTTTTGTTTTTTCAGGGAGACTTTAGAAACCCAATAATATTTTAAAAAAAAAAAAAGGCTTTCTATGGCCCACAATTAGAGAGAGAGAGGTGGCACAACCAGGAGTCAAGACTGGCGCACAAGCTGAAAGGGCAATATTACTCTCCCACTGTTTTTTATGTTTTTTTTGTTTTTTTCAGGGAGACTTTAGAAACCAAATAATATTAAAAAAAGCAAAAAAAAAAAAGGCTTTCTATGGCCCACTGAATGAGAGGGAGAGAGGTGGCACACCCAGGAGTCAAGACTGGCACACAAGCTGAAAGGGCAATATTACTCTCCCACTGTTTTTTTATGTATTTTTTGTTTTTTTCAGGGAGACTTTAGAAACCCAATAATATTTAAAAAAAAAAATAAATAGGCTTTCTATGGCCCACTGAATGAGAGGGAGAGAGGTGGCACACCCAGGAGTCAAGACTGGCACACAAGCTGAAAGGGCAATATTACTCTCCCACTGTTTTTTTAGGTTTTTTTTTTTTTTCAGGGAGACTTTTGAAACCAAATAATATTAAAAAAAAAAAAAAAAAAAAAATATAGGCTTGCTATAGCCCACTGAATGAGAGATAGCGCACACACAGCAGTGGCACACAAGCCCTGACTGAGGCCAATATTTTTCTCCCACTGATTGATGTAGTGTTTCTGTGTTGAGGTAGATTTTAGAACACAAATCACGGAAAAAATAAATAGGCTTTCTATGGCCCACTCAGTGAGAGATGGCACACACAGGGATGGCACTGTAGCAGAAATGCCAATCTTAATCTCCCACAAAAAAAAAACAAAAAAAAAAAAAAAACTGTCCTACAATTACTATCTCCCTGCAGTAATGTAAGCCAGGTATGGCAGGCAGCAATAGGAGTGGACTGATGCACAAATTAAATAAAAAGTGTGGACAAACAAAAAAGATAGCTGTGCAGAAAGGAAGGAACAAGAGGATATGTGCTTTGAAAAAAGCAGTTGGTTTCCACAGTGGCGTACACACAGCAATACAGCTATCACGGAGCCTTCTAGGGCAGCCCAATGAGCTACAGCGCTGAGGGGAAAAAAAAAAAAAAATAGCTTCCACTGTTCCTGCACACCGAAGGTGGTGTTGGACAGTGGAAATCGCTGCAGCACAAGCGGTTTGGTGGTTAGTGGACCCTGCCTAACGCTCTCCCTGCTTCTGATGAAGCGGCAGCAACCTGTCCCTAAGCTCAGATCAGCAGCAGTAAGATGGCGGTCGGCGGGAACGCCCCTTTATAGCCCCTGTGACGCCGCAGACAGCAAGCCAATCACTGCAATGCCCTTCTCTAAGATGGTGGGGACCAGGATCTATGTCATCACGCTGCCCACACTCTGCGTTCACCTTCATTGGCTGAGAAATGGCGCTTTTCGCGTCATTGAAACGCGACTTTGGCGCGAAAGTCGCGTACCGCATGGCCGACAAGCACAGGGGTCGGATCGGGTTTCATGAGACGCCGACTTAGCCAAAAGTCGGCGACTTTTGAAAATGATCGACCCGTTTCGCTCAACCCTAGTGATGAGCGAACACTAAAATGTTCGGGTGCTCGTTGTTCGAGTCGAACATCTCCCGATGTTCGAGTGTTCGTTTCGAATAACGAACCCCATTGTAGTCAATGGGAGACTCGAACATTTTTCAGCGGGACCAAAGCTCTGCACAGGGAAGGTCGCCTAAAAACCTGGGAAGCTCAGAAAATGATGGAAACAACACTGGAATGGACAGGAAACAGCAGGGGCAGCATGCATAGTTGCCTCTGAGGCTGCCCAAATGCACCATTACGCCAAATTATGGCCAACAGCTTTGTGGTGACAGAGTGACCCACTTTGATGAGGTAGCAGGTGAAACACACCGAAATTGAGCCTGACACAGCATGGCAGCTATGGGCACGGCATGCGGAGGCAGCATCAGGCCGGAGAGCGGCACAGTGACGGACCCTTGAGGAGGCGGCAGCAGCATCATTCCTTACACATTGAGGCCACAGAGTGGCACAATTACATAGTTTGGAGGTAGCGAAGACCCAGCATGTGGAGGCGTCAGCACGGAGAGTGGCACGGTGACGGACCCTTGAGGAGGCGGCAGCAGCATCATTCCTTAATCCTTACACATTGAGGCCACAGAGTGGCACAATTACATAGTTTGGAGGTAGCGAAGACCCAGCATGTGGAGGCGTCAGCACGGAGAGTGGCACGGTGACGGACCCTTGAGGAGGCGGCAGCAGCATCATTCCTTTCACATTGAGGCCACAGAGTGGCACATTTACATAGTTTGGAGGTAGCGAAGACCCAGCATGTGGAGGCGTCAGCACGGAGAGTGGCACGGTGACGGACCCTTGAGGAGGCGGCAGCAGCATCATTCCTTACACATTGAGGCCACAGAGTGGCACAATTACATAGTTTGGAGGTAGCGAAGACCCAGCATGTGGAGGCGTCCGCAGCGTCAGCACGGAGAGTGGCACGGTGACATGACAGACTTCAGTTTGAGCTGCTTTAACATGGTGGCGAGTGGAAATCTGTAGAAATCCATGCTTTATTCATCTTGATAAGCGTCAGCCTGTCAGCGCTGTCAGTTGACAGGCGTGTACGCTTATCGGTGATGATGCCACCAGCTGCACTGAAGACCCGCTCTGACAACACGCTAGCGGCAGGGCAAGCCAGCACCTCCAAGGCGTACAGTGCCAGTTCTGGCCACGTGTCCAGCTTTGAAACCCAGTAGTTGTATGGAGCAGAGTGATCATGCAGGACGTTGGTATGGTCACCTAGGTAGTCCTTCACCATCTTTCTGTAAATCTCGCCTCTACTCTGTCTAGACTGTGGATTGGTGGCATACTCTTGCATGGGTGACATAAAACTGGCAAAGGCCTTGGAGATTGATCCTCTGCCAGCGCTTGACAAGCTGCCTGCTCCCCTCCTCTCCCTCGCTTGTTGGCCCTCAGAACCACGTCCTCTGCTGCTAGCGGTGTCAGATGGGAAGGCTATTTTCAGCTTGTGCACCAGGGCCAGTTGGTATTGATGCAGTCTCATACTCCTTTCCTCTATAGGAATTAGAGTGGAAAAGTTGTGCTTGTACCGGGGGTCCAAGAGGGTGAACACCCAGTAATCGCTGGTGGAAAATATTTTTCTCACGCGAGGGTCACGGGAAAGGCAGCCTAACATGAAGTCAGCCATGTGCGCCAGAGTCCCAACACGTAAGAATTCCCCCTCCGCAACAGGCCGACTCTCCATTTCCTCCTCCTCCTCCTCCTCCAACTCCTCCTCCTCAGCCCAAACACGCTGAACTGAGAAGGGGGAATGGGTACCATCTTCAGTCTCGCCCACAGTCTCCTCCTCTTCATCCTCATCTTCCTCCTCCCCCTCCTCAGTTACACTCTGAGAAACAGACTGGCTGGTGTTCTGGCTCTCAGTCAACTCTTCTTCCCCCATCTCCTGTGACAATCGATGCGCCTCAGACTTCATGCTGAGCAATGATTTTTTCAGCAGACAAAGCAGCGGGATGGTGACGCTGATTATGGCGTCATCCCCGCTGACCATCAGTGTTGACTCGTCAAAGTGGCTTAACACCTTACATATATCAGACATCCACGTCCACTCCTCATTGTAGATTTGAGGAAGCTGACTAACTTGACTACCGGTTCTGGTGGAAGTGGTCATCTGACAGTCTACAATGGCTCTGCGCTGCTGGTAAACCCTGTTTAACATGTGTAGGGTGGAATTCCATCTCGTTGGCACGTCGCACAACAGTCGGTGAGCTGGCAGTTGTAAGCGCCGTTGCACTGCCCTCAGGGTGGCAGCATCAGTGGTGGATTTGCGGAAATGGGCACAGATGCGTCTCACCTTGGTGAGCAAATCTGACAGATTGGGGTAGGTCTTGAGGAACCGCTGAACCACCAGATTGAACACGTGGGCAAGGCATGGAACGTGTGTGAGTCTGCCCAGTTGCAGAGCCGCCACCAGATTACGCCCGTTGTCACACACGACCATGCCTGCTTTCAGGTTCAGCGGCGCCAGCCAAAGATCCGTCTGAGCCGTCATGCCCTGTAACAGCTCCTGGGCAGTGTGCCTCTTGTCACCTAAGCTCAGCAGTTTTAGCACCGCCTGCTGGCGCTTGCCCACTGCGGTCCTGCTGCGACTGCAGCTGCCGACTGAAGGTGGCGTGTCCACGGATGGAAATTTACAAGTGGTGTTTGTGGAGGAGGAGGAGGAGGAGGAGGAGGAGGAGGAGGGGGGAGAAGTATAGTAATCCTGGGAAACAGTCACCGAGGTAGGCCCCGCAATCCTGGGTGTGGGCAACACATGAGCTGACCCCGGTTCAGACTCTGTCCCAGCCTCAACCAAATTAATCCAATGTGCCGTCAGGGAGATATAGTGTCCCTGCCCCCCAGCACTGGTCCACGTGTCCGTGGTTAAGTGGACCTTTTCTGTAACCGCGTTGGTCAGGGCACGGTTGATGTTCTGAGACACGTGCTGGTGTAGTGCTGGGACGGCACATCGAGAAAAATAGTGGCGGCTTGGGACGGAGTAGCGAGGGGCAGCCACCACCATCAGGTTGCGGAATGCCTCCGTCTCCACCAGCCTGTAGGGCAGCATCTCCAAACTCAGGAGTTTGGAGACGTGGACATTTAAGGCCTGTGCATGTGGGTGGGTGGAGGCATATTTGCGCTTGCGCTCAAATGTTTCATGCAAAGACAGCTGAACACTGCGCTGGGACACATTGGTGGATTGTGGGGGGGATGGTGAAGGTGCAGGGGTGGTTGCATGGCGGGAGTCGCTGGTGCCGGGCTCCTGGGCTGGGGAGTTACTGGCAGAGCCAGCATGTGACACAGGGGAAGGAGCAGCGGTGCGACCAGAAGGAGGTGAACGGCCTTGATTCCAATGAGTTGGGTGTTTAGCACTCATATGTCTGCGCATGCTGGTAGTGCTTAGGTTGCTAGTGGTGGCTCCCCTACTGAGCTTGGTGTGGCACAGGTTGCACAACACAGTCCGTCGGTCCTCCTCACTTTCTTTAAAGAAGCTCCAGACTTTAGAACACCGAGGCCTCGACCAAACTGGTTCACTTGTTGAACCTCTGTCTGATGAAATTACTCTGGCCCTGCCTCTCCCTCTGGTCGCACGTCTACCTCTTGCAACGTTTTCTGATGTTACACTTGCCTCCCCCTCCGAAGCACTCTCTTGACTAGGCCTAACAACCCAGCTGGGGTCAGTCACCTCATCATCCACCGGCTCCTCCTCCTCCCATTCATCAGCCTGCTCCCCCCTGGGAATTACTGCACTGACAAGCACCTCACTGTCTGACACCCGTGTCTCATCCTCAGACACCTCTCCACAGACTATTTGTAAATCCCCACTTTCATCACCCACAGACTGGGAAAGCTCTCTATTTTGGGCATCGGGACAGACCCACTGGTCAGGTTGCTGCTCAGCAGTGCTTTGTGAATCTAGGAAGGGTTGGGAAAACAGTTCCTGGGAGTATGCAGGATTTGAATCACTAATTTCCAAGGAGGGGCCAGGCTGGGCGGGAGGAGGTTGAGCTGAAAGATCCTGAGGTCCACTCCCTTGGCTAGCGTTGGTGGACTGCGTGGAAGACTGGGCGGTGGATAAACTACTGGATGCATTATCCGCTATCCAGTTGATCACCTGTTCGCACTGCTGGGGATCCAATAGGGGTGTGCCACGTGACACTGTAAATTGGGACAGGAAGCTAGAAAAGGGTACTCTGCGGCGTTCCAGTGCTCCATCAGAAGCAGGTACTGTGTCACCCTGCCCAGGACTACGGCCTCTGCCTGCAACCTCACTTTGACGCCCACGACCACGTCCTCGTCCTCGTCCCTTACCCCTGGGGTTCACCATTGTAAAGGTTATGCTAGAAAAGCTAGTTATGAAGGTGAAATACACTCTATTTGTCCAAACAGAGGATATATTGCGTGTTGCAAAAAGGACTATTCGGTAAAGAGCGTATTTTATGCAACCAAACCTTGGTTTACAGCAAACTGATGTGTATCAGTAACAGATATAAAACTGTGTTTTATATTTGTGGTATTTCTTCAGATCAAATACCCCTTCTTTATGTAACTATTAGATATGGCGTGCACAAAACTGGCCACAGGCCTAGTCACTAAATACAGAGCTTATTTTTGGACCACAAAACTTGGGTACCAGTAACAGATATAAAACTGTGTTTATATTTGTGGTATTTCTTCACATCAAATACCCTTTATTTCTTTAACTATTAGATATGGCGTGCACAAATCTGGCAACAGGCCTAGTCACTAAATACAGAGCGTATTTTTGAACCACAAAACTTGGGTACCAGTAACAGATATAAAACTGTGTTTATATTTGTGGTATTTCTTCACATCAAATACCCTTTATTTCTTTAACTATTAGATATGGCGTGCACAAATCTGGCAACAGGCCTAGTCACTAAATACAGAGCGTATTTTTGAACCACAAAACTTGGGTACCAGTAACAGATATAAAACTGTGTTTATATTTGTGGTATTTCTTCACATCAAATACCCTTTATTTCTTTAACTATTAGATATGGCGTGCACAAATCTGGCAACAGGCCTAGTCACTAAATACAGAGCGTATTTTTGAACCACAAAACTTGGGTACCAGTAACAGATATAAAACTGTGTTTATATTTGTGGTATTTCTTCACATCAAATACCCTTTATTTCTTTAACTATTAGATATGGCGTGCTATAAAAATGCAATTTTTATCTAATGCGGTTTTTTGGACACACAAAACCTTGGATTAGAATGTAGGGTATTCTATACTATATATATATACTATATATGTGGCAGAATTGCGTATTCTGTACACTGCGCTTATGTGTACGCTAAACAAATATTTTTGGGCCAGGTGTGGTATATCTGTATCACTCAAAAATGCATTTTTATATCTTATGCGGTTTTATTTTTAGGCCGCAAATATTTCCTTTTTTAATTTATTAATTATTGTTATTAATTAATATTATTATTATTAAATGAGGTGACAGCGTGTGCTGTACCACTCTACGGAGTCTGAGGCACTACAAGTCCCAGACAGCAGCACAAATGAGGTTACAGCGTGTGCTGGAGTCTGAGGCACTACAAGTCCCAGACAGCAGCACAAATGAGGTTACAGCGTGTGCTGGAGTCTGAGGCACTACAAGTCCCAGACAGCAGCACAAATGAGGTTACAGACAGCGTGTGCTGGAGGCTAAATGGAGTCTGAGGAACATCCAGCAGCCGATATTCTAATAGTGCGGCGTTCGCCCAAAATGGCGGACGCCGCACTATAAAGCCCAGCCTAATGCACACACGATCCCTGCCTAATGCCTAATGCCTATAAAGATTGACTTGGAGACTGAGATTGAGACTTGGCACTGAGACAGTGAGTGCGCAGCTAAGATGGCGGCCGCTGCACTCCTGGTCCCAGCTGCCACACAGCTAGCCAGCAAATACAAGAGAGGTCTAGTAGTAGTAAACGTAGATTAGCCCTGACAAGGGCTGTTGATTTCTGCACCCTGCCTGCCTGATTAATTCTGGTCTTTGTCCCTGCTCTAGTCCCTATCAATTCCCAGTCCCCCCAGCACGTCTGTCCCTATGCTCTTTCACACTGCAAATGGCTGAAAGCGCCGAACATAATGAAAGCAGTTTATTGGCTGGTCAGGTCACCTGATCTGGCCAGCCACTCACTGCTCTCGTCTTGTACATGTCCCTACGTCATGCTAGTAGCTTAGAAGGCTCACCTAACATGATTGGCTCCTTGAAAAACCGCCAAAAATGAGAAAAACAAAAACGAGATTTCACTCGAGTACCGCGAGATGTTCGGCCGAATACCGAACACCTTCGAACGCCCTAATGTCCGATCGAACACCAGGTTCGAGTGAACACGTTCGCTCATCACTAATCCCTAGCCATTGGGGATTCATGACAGTATAGCCGGCCCACAAAGTGTTAATTGTTTGGGCTGAAGCAGGAGAAAAAGAAGTGTTTAAGGGAATTTTTTTTTTTTTTTTTTTTTTCCCTTCAGAGTTTTGCTGCCTAGCCCTTAATTGATGTCTAGCTGCTTCTTATCTCCTCTTAACCCTTGAATGGCTCTGATCTTAGCTGTTTAACATGGATGTCCAGAGTTTGGCTTCCAGCCTGAGTAATCTCGCGGCAAAAGTTCAAAACATACAGGATTTTGTTGTTCACACTCCCATGTCTGAACCTAGAATTCCTATTCCAGAGTTCTTCTCTGGAGATAGATCTACCTTCCTGAATTTCAGGAACAATTGTAAATTGTTTCTTTCTTTAAAATCTCGCTCCTCTGGAGACCCTGCTCAACAGGTCAGGATTGTAATATCTTTCCTGCGGGGCGACCCTCAGAATTGGGCATTTGCATTGGCACCAGGGGATCCTGCATTGCTCAGTGTGGATGCGTTTTTTCTGGCATTGGGATTGCTCTATGAGGAACCCAACCTGGAGATTCAGGCTGAAAAGGCTTTATTAGCCCTCTCTCAGGGGCATGATGAAGCGGAAATATATTGTCAAAAATTTCGGAAATGGTCGGTGCTTACTCAGTGGAATGAGTGCGCCCTGGCTGCAAACTTCAGAAATGGTCTTTCTGAGGCCATTAAGGATATTATGGTGGGGTTCCCTACGCCTACAGGTCTGAATGAGTCTATGGCTATGGCCATTCAGATTGATCGGCGTTTGCGGGAGCGCAAACCCGTGCACCAGTTGGCGGTGTCTTCTGAACAGGCACCTGAGACTATGCAATGTGATAGAATTCAGTCCAGAAGTGAACGGCAAAATTATAGGCGGAAAAATGGATTGTGTTTTTATTGTGGTGATTCAGCTCATGTTATATCAGCATGCTCTAAACGCACAAAAAAGCTTGATAAATCTTTTGCCATTGGTACTCTGCAGCCTAAGTTCATTTTGTCTGTGACTCTGATTTTTTCACTGTCTTCCATTTCCGTTGATGCCTATGTGGATTCGGGCGCTGCCCTGAGTCTTATGGATTGGTCATTTGCTAAACGCTGCGGTTTTAGTCTGGAGCCTCTGGAAGTCCCTATTCCTCTGAAGGGAATTGACTCTACACCATTGGCTATGAATAAACCGCAGTATTGGACACAATTGACCATGCGCATGACTCCCGTTCATCAGGAGGTGATTCGCTTCCTTGTACTGTATAATTTACATGATGTACTAGTGCTGGGTCTGCCATGGTTACAAACTCATAATCCTGTCCTGGACTGGAAAACAATGTCTGTGTTAAGCTGGGGATGTCAGGGGGTTCATGATGATGCACCTCCGATTTCTATCGCTTCATCTACTCCTTCTGAGATCCCTGAGTTTTTGTCTGACTATAGGGATGTTTTTGAGGAGCCTAAGCTCAATTCGCTCCCTCCTCATAGAGATTGTGACTGTGCTATAGAATTGATTCCTGGCAGTAAGTTCCCTAAGGGTCGTTTATTTAATCTGTCACTGCCAGAGCATACTGCTATGCGGAATTATATTAAGGAGTCCTTGGAAAAGGGACATATTCGTCCATCTTCGTCCCCTCTGGGAGCAGGTTTTTTTTTCGTGGCAAAAAAAGATGGTTCCCTGAGGCCTTGTATAGATTATCGCCTTCTGAATAAGATTACAGTCAAATATCAGTATCCATTGCCATTATTGACTGACTTGTTTGCTCGCATTAAGGGGGCTAGGTGGTTCACTAAGATAGATCTTCGCGGTGCGTATAATCTGGTGCGGATAAAACAAGGTGATGAGTGGAAAACCGCATTTAATACGCCTGAGGGCCATTTTGAGTATTTGGTAATGCCTTTTGGACTCTCCAATGCTCCGTCAGTCTTTCAGTCCTTTATGCACAATATTTTCCGTGAATATCTGGATAAGTTTATGATTGTGTATTTGGATGATATTTTGGTGTTTTCTGATGACTGGGAGTCTCATGTTCTACAGGTCAGGAAGGTGTTTCAGGTTCTGCGGGCCAATTCTCTGTTTGTGAAGGGCTCAAAGTGTCTCTTCGGAGTCCAGAAGATTTCTTTTTTGGGGTACATTTTTTCTCCTTCTACTATTGAGATGGATCCCGTTAAGGTTCAGGCAATTTGTGACTGGACACAACCTACATCTGTTAAGAGCCTACAGAAGTTCTTGGGGTTTGCTAATTTTTATCGTCGGTTCATTGCAAATTTTTCCAGTATTGTTAAACCTTTGACTGATTTAACTAAAAAGGGTGCTGATGTTGCTAATTGGTCTCCTGCGGCTGTGGGGGCCTTTCAGGAACTTAAGCGCCGGTTTTCTTCTGCTCCTGTGTTGTGTCAACCAGATGTTTCACTTCCTTTTCAGGTTGAGGTTGATGCTTCCGAGATTGGAGCGGGGGCGGTTTTGTCACAGAGAAGTTCTGATGGCTCGGTGATGAAGCCATGTGCATTCTTCTCTAGAAAATTCTCGCCCGCCGAGCGCAATTATGATGTGGGTAATCGGGAGCTTTTGGCCATGAAGTGGGCATTTGAGGAGTGGCGTCATTGGCTTGAGGGTGCTAAACATCGTGTGGTGGTCTTGACTGATCACAAGAATCTCATTTACCTTGAGTCTGCCAGGCGTTTGAATCCTAGACAGGCTCGTTGGTCGTTGTTTTTTTCTCGTTTCAATTTTGTGGTTTCATACCTGCCAGGTTCAAAGAATGTGAAGGCAGATGCTCTTTCCAGGAGTTTTGTGCCTGACTCTCCTGGAGACTCTGGGCCTACTGGTATCCTTAGGGATGGGGTAATATTGTCCGCCGTATCCCCAGACTTGCGACGTGCATTGCAGGAGTTTCAGGTGGATAAACCGGATCGTTGTCCACCAGAAAGACTGTTTGTTCCGGATGATTGGACCAGTAGAGTCATCTCCGAGGTCCATTCTTCTGTGTTGGCTGGTCATCCTGGAATATTTGGTACTAGAGACTTGGTGGCCAGGTCTTTTTGGTGGCCTTCCTTGTCTAGGGATGTGCGTACCTTTGTGCAGTCTTGTGAAGTGTGTGCTCGAGCTAAGCCTTGCTGTTCTCGGGCCAGTGGGTTGTTGTTATCCTTGCCCATCCCGAGGAGGCCTTGGATGCACATTTCCATGGATTTTATTTCTGATCTCCCGGTTTCACAGAAAATGTCCGTTATCTGGGTTGTGTGTGACCGCTTTTCTAAGATGGTTCATTTGGTGCCCTTGCCTAAGTTGCCTTCCTCCTCTGAGTTGGTCCCTTTATTTTTTCAGAACGTGGTTCGTTTGCATGGGATTCCGGAGAATATCGTTTCTGACAGGGGATCCCAGTTTGTGTCTAGATTTTGGCGGACGTTTTGTGCCAAGATGGGCATTGATTTGTCTTTCTCGTCTGCATTCCATCCTCAGACGAATGGCCAGACGGAGCGAACTAATCAGACCTTGGAAACTTATTTGAGGTGTTTTGTTTCTGCTGACCAAGATGACTGGGTTGCTTTTTTGCCACTGGCCGAATTTGCTCTTAATAATCGGGCTAGTTCTGCCACGTTGGTCTCTCCTTTTTTTTGTAATTCGGGGCTTCATCCTCGTTTTTCCTCTGGTCAGGTGGAGTCTTCGGATTGTCCTGGAGTGGACATGGTGGTGGACAGGCTACATCAGATTTGGAATCAGGTGGTGGACAATTTGAAGTTATCTCAGGAGAAGACTCAGCAGTTTGCTAATCGCCGTCGCCGCGTGGGTCCCCGACTTCTTGTTGGGGATTTGGTGTGGTTGTCTTCTCGTTTTGTCCCTATGAAGGTCTCTTCTCCTAAGTTCAAGCCTCGGTTCATCGGTCCTTATAGGATCTCGGAGATTCTTAACCCTGTATCTTTTCGTTTGGATCTCCCAGCATCGTTTGCTATTCATAATGTGTTCCATCGGTCGTTGTTGCGGAGGTATGAGGTGCCCGTTGTTCCTTCGGTTGAGCCTCCTGCTCCGGTGCTGGTGGAGGGAGAATTGGAGTATGTTGTTGAGAAGATCTTGGATTCTCGTGTTTCCAGACGCAAACTCCAGTATTTGGTTAAGTGGAAGGGTTATGGTCAGGAGGATAATTCCTGGGTGATCGCCTCCGATGTTCATGCGACTGATTTGGTTTGCGCCTTCCATAGAGCTCACCCTGATCGCCCTGGGGGTTCTCGTGAGGGTTCGGTGACCCCTCCTCAAGGGGGGGGTACTGTTGTGGATTCTGTTTGTGGGCTCCCTCTGGTGGTTACTGCTGGTACTGGGTGACTTTGGTGGGTTGCGGCCTTTGGTTTCCACCTGTCCATCAGAGGCTGGGTGTTTCCTATTTTACCTGGCCTTTCTGTCATTTCCTTGCCGGCTATCAATGTATTCAGATGTGCTCTGTTTGGTTCCTGCCTACCTGCTCCCAGATCTTTCAGGATAAGCTAAGTGCTGATTTTCAGTTGTTTGGTTTTTTGTCCAGCTTGCTTATTATGTCTCTATGCTAGCTGGTAGCTCTAGTGGACTGAGGTTCTCCCCATGTGCCATGAGTTGGCACATGGGTTCTTGTAATCTCAGGATGGTTTTTTGATTAGGGTTTTTTGCTGACCGCTCAGTCCCCTTTTGTATCGTTCTGCTTTCTAGTTTACAGCGGGCCTCAATTTGCTGAATCTATATATATCATCTCTATGTGTGTGCCTTCCTCTCATTTCACCGTCAATACATGTGAGGGGGCAACTATATCTTTTGGGGTTCATTCCTCTGGAGGCAAGTGAGGTCTTTATTTTCTCTGCAGTACTAGTTAGCTCTTAGGCTGGTGCGTGGCGTCTAGAACCAACGTAGGCACGCTCCCTGGCTATCTCTAGTTGCGTTTGTCAGGCGTAGGGCAGCGGTCAGCCCAGGTTCCATCACCCTAGAGCTCGTCCGTTATTTATTTGTACTTTGCTTGTCCTGTGCTATCCCTAGCCATTGGGTATTCATGACAATGAAAGTTTAATTGTAATCATTACATTATGGTAAATAATGAAATTTAACACTATATGCTAATTTTTTGAGAAGGACCTGTAGATGTTCTTTTGCATACTACTGATGCTGAATTTTATGGTTAAGACACAGGAGAGATTTAAATTGCCAGATGTCCAGGCTACAATCCGTACTGTAAGAACACAGATCATAGACAGGAGCCTAGAAACCCTGACTTCACCAGGGCCAGCTCTGATTGGTGCGATCGGACGATGAAGTCGATCGAACCAATCACAGTGCACAGACACGATCTCACACCACATTGACCACCCTGTACTTCCTCATTCTAGTGCAGACATGTACAGAGTGGTCACTGTGTTGTTCTGTCACACTTTTCTAGATCTAGTGGTGCCACAGAATTTTTCAAGCCTGTGCCATCACTGCTGGTGTTCCTGCTGCAGCTGCAGAAGAAGAAAGAAGGCGTTCATGATCCTTCCTTGATCTGTTCCTGATCTTTCCTAATCCAACCCATTGCCCCTCTCCCCACCTTTACCCGTCTCCACCCTTTTTCCCCTCTAACCCTCTGCCCACCCTTATGATCAGTACTTGATCACGAGTACTTGATTTTTGGCAGGTTTTTTCAAATCACTATTCCACACTCGTGCTCACTGTTTTTCAGGAAATTTTTGGCCCTGCTTGTTTTCTCACACCCGCTTTGCACCACTTCCATGCATGTGTCCTGGCAGCATGGAAGCACTTTTTTCCCTGTCTTTTATTATCCCCTTTTTGCACCACATTTGTGCTTGCATCATACAGCCGTCAAGCGCTGATTGGTTACTAACATCACTGACCTGCCTCCAGTTGTTGGTTTTTATTGTGTGAAAAAAGAATCTAATAAAAAGTAATTTAGATTAGTTGATAGGACTAGAGTAGGGACAGTAAAAATATACTGTAGTAATCTGTATCTACTATAGTATTTTTTATTGAATTTAGCCGGGATAGAGTCTGATAGCGAGGAAAAAAAATTATCACATCCTTACATGTGTCCTACATCCTTTGAATGCTGATCAGCGACATTTCACTGATCGACCTACAGTTGTTTTTTATTGTGAGTGAAAAAAGAATTTAAAAGATAATTTAATTAGTTGATAGGATTAGATTAGGGACAGTAAGAATATACCATAGTAATCAGCATCTACTACAGTATTTTTTACTGAAATTAGTCAGAGATAGTGTTAGATAGCAAAGTGGAAAAAAAATAATCACATTCGTGCATGCGTCCTACAACCATAGAGCACCGATCAGCGACACATGATTTATCGACCCCCGGTTGTTGTTCTTTTTTCTGTGTGTGAAAAAAGAATAAAAAATAATAATTTAGATTAGGTGATAGGATTAGATTAGATAGATTTATTCTCTCTTTTCTAAATAATAAAGTTTACACCAAGCACTCCCACACACACCTGAATAAAATATGGTACACTGATAGTGAGGAAGAGGATCCCACCTTTCTTTATTTTTCCAACTCCTCCTCTTCCTCAAGTGATATCAAACAACCACATAGACACCCCTGGACAGAAAATTAACCAGCACCCACCATTATTGACCCTGTATGGACCTCACCTCCTGAAGATTATGAGCCACAGATTCCTGATTTTGTGGAGCAATAATGGATCTAATTTGATGCCACCAGCCTCACAGAAATAGACTTTTCATCATTTCTAGCTGGACCCCTGTAGACGCAGTAGAAATGTTGATGTTTTGGAACCTGGTTATTAACATGGGATTTGGGAAGAAGCCAGAACTTTAGCAATATTGGAATATTGATGTTTTATAGAACACTCCAATGTTCCACATGACCATGACCCATAAATGTTTTGAGACCAACCACAATTTTTTGTATTACAATGATAATATTTGCTGTCCTCCCCGAGATGACCGCAACTTTGACTGATTTTTCAAACTTTGGCCGGTCATTGGTCACTTCAGCAATAACTTAAGTTTGCTGAGGTGTACATTACCCAAAGGAACATCTGGTAGGCAAGTACCTAATCCATTTTATGGGGAAGCTCTAAATTTGGCAATACCAGCCCACTAAGAGGGCCAGGTATGGAATAAAACTCTCCAGGCTCTCCAAACTCGGCATGACGTGCTCCCAAACTTTAGTTTTCCTCCACATATGAGGTATCATCGTACTCATGAGAAATTTCACAACATATTTTGGGATAAATTTTCTCCTGTTACCCTTCTGATAATAAAAAAAATGGGGCTAAAATAATATTTTTGTGGAAATGTTTTATTTTTTTATTTTTACAACTCAAAGTTATAATTTTCTGTGAAGCACCTGGGGGTTCAAGGTGCTCACAACATATCTAAATAAATTCCTTGGGAGTCTAGTTTCCAAAATGGGGTCACTTGTGGGGGATTTCCACTGTTTAGTCACATCATGGGCTTTCCATACGTGACATGGTGTCCGCTCTCATTTTCAGACAATTTTGTGTTAAAAAATATATATAAATATCAGTCTCTCTATTACTTGGTGTGTTCCACTAGCCCAAACAGTCTGTGTCTGACAAATGTTCTTCTGTGTGATACAAACACCTCAAACTTGGATTTGTCTGTCCATAACACTTTTTTCCCATCGTCCTCTGTCCAATGTCTGTGTTCTTTTGCCTATATTAATCTTTTCCTTTCATTAGCAAGTCTCAGATATAGCTTCTTCTTTGCTACTCAGCCCTGAAGGCCAGCATCCCCGGAGTCGCCTCTTCCCTGTAGACATTGACACTGGCATTTTGCATGTAATATTTAATGAAGCTGCCAGTTGAGGACCTGTGAGGCGTTGATTTCTCAAACTACAGACTCTAATATACTTGTCTTGTTGCTCAGTTGTGCAGTGGGGCCTCCCACTTCTCTTTCTACTCTGGTTAGAGCCTGTTTGTGCTCTCCTCTGAAGGGAGTAGTACACACTGTTGTAGGAAATCTTTAGTTTCTTGGCAAATTCTTGCATGGAATAGCCTTTATTTCTAAGAACAAGAATAGACTGTCGAGTTTCACATGAAAGTTCTTTTTTTTGGCCATTTTGAGAATTTAATGGAACCAAGAAATGTAATGCTCCAGATTCTCAACTAGCTCAAAGGAAGGTCAGGTTTATAGGTTCTCTAATCAGCCAAACTGTTTTCAGCTGTGGTAACATACTTGCACAAGGGTTTTCAAGGTATTCTAACCATCCATTAGCCTTCTTGCACAGTTAGCAAACACAAAGTACCATAAGAACACTGGAGTGATGGTTGTTGGAAATGGGCCTCTATACACCTATGAAGATATTGCATTACAAACCAGACGTTTGCAGCTAGAATAGTCATTTACCACATTAACAATGTATAGAGTGTATTTCTGAATCATTTAATGTTAGCTTAATTGGAAAAAACTGTGACCCTAAACTTTTGAACGGTAGTGTATGGGGTATCGGAATGCTCAGAAAAAATGTCACAACTCATTTTTGGGGTCCACTTTCTCCTATTACCTTTGAGAAAATAACACATTTTCGCTCTAAAGTAAAATTTTTGTGAAAAAAAGTTAAATGTTCATTTTTTCCTTCCACATTCCATGAATTCCTGTGCAGCACCTTAATAAGGGTTAATAAACTTCTTGAATGTGGTTTTAAGCACCTTGTTTATTAGAATGGTGTTGCTGTTGGGTATTTTCTCTCATATATACCCCTCAAAATCAGTTCAAATGTGATGTGGTCCCTAAAAAATGGTTTTGTTAATTTTGTGGGGAAAATGAAGAATCGCTGGTCAACTTTTAACCTTTATAACTTCCTAACAAAGAAAAATTATGTTTCAAATATTGTGCTGATGTAAAGTCGACATTAGGGAAATTTTATTTATTAACTATTTGGTGTGACATATCTCTCTGATTTAAGGACATAAAAATTATAAGTTTAAAAATTGCAAAATTTTCGCCAAATTTCTGTATTTTTCACAAATAAACGCAAGTAATATTGAATAAATGTTACCACTTTCATGAAATACAATATGTCTCAAAAACAAATCTCAGAATCAGTGGGATCTGTTGAAGCATTTCCAGAGTTATTACCTCATAATGTGACACTGGTCAGAATTGTAAAATTTGTCCTTGCCATGAAGGTGAAATCAGGCTTGTAGGATAAAAGGGTTAATATATGTGTTTTAGGTGGTTCATAATTAAAGTGCAGGAATTTAAAACTTATGAGAGTAGATTTATAGCTTTCGTTTTTGTTTTCCCTTAAAACCAATAGACAGCATATGTATTTCACATTAATAAATAAGGATAGATCTTCTTGATAATGCAAGGTAATCTGTCAGCAGGCTTTTGCAATGTAATCTAAGAGCAGCATGATGTAGTGGCAGAGACCCTGTTTTCAGTGATGTGTCACTTACTGTGATTTCTGTGGTTGTTTCAATAAAATCATTTATTATACTATCGTTAAAGGACTAGGTTTCTCGTGCCTCCTAGTCAACTGCTGTGTGCAACTCTCGTGCCACCACTGATTAGCAGCTTTCTGCCTACGTACAGTGCACACAGAAGGCTGTCAATCAGTAGTGTGCGGGGTTATACAGAGCTCAGCATTCTGAGCACTGCTTGATCTGTAGAAGAGAAAACTTCTGCATCAAAATGACAGCAAGCAGACCAGCAAATGACACATCATTAGAATCAGGATATCAGCCCTTTTATCGTACTGCTTTTTGATTACATGGCAAAAATCTACTGACAAATTCCTTTAAATGTAGTCTTTATACCAATGCTATTGTTAATTTCCTAAGAAAACCTCAATAATTTAATGCTACACTCAATTTAAGAAAAATGCTACTACTACAAGCGATAATAATGATATGGCCTGTGATAACGTATTACTGTATATTATTAGAGGGTGCATATCTGTTTAACATCAGGAGCCAGTCAGTAACCGGTTGTAACAACGGCTTCTGAACCGACGGGCGAAAAATATAATTATTATCTTATATTTTAGAACTTCATCAAACTTTGCCAGTCACCACTGTGTTTCAGGCATGGGCTCGATGACTCACTATCACCTAGAGCTGCGGAGCTCGCATGAACCTTTTAAGTGAGAATAGATGTCATTGAGTCTCCAAGTAGGGTTTTTTTCATGTTATGAATCCTGACAGAGAAGAGTTCTTTCTTCATTTTGCTTTCTTTCCACTTTTCATTGCTTTGTAAGCTTTTATTTGCCGTGCAAGGAAAGTGTTGCGGGTTTTAGAAATTCAATCACTGCTTCCTGTATATGTGCATGTTTCATATTTATACCTAGGAGTAAAAACTGTAAGCAGTCATTGTGTAGGGAAGAATAAAGCTGCTTTATCAGCTAGGAAAGGTCAAATGAAGGAGAGGTGTATGTGTCTGTTCTGTAGCGCCTTGTGAGCAGTCGCTATAGTGTTGGGTAGAAGAGGAAGTTGCTCGAGTCTTGAACCAGTGACACTAGAAGTTAAAAGGGCACTAATATGGTTTAAGCAAGTACACAACAATATTACATTGCCTGGCTGCTTTATGAAGAATTAGCTTCCTACGGAATAAAGAATTAAGATCACATCATTATCAACTAACCTGGATCTTGCGATTTTATGCAGTGATATAATGGGGTTGTTAAGACTTTTGCAAGCAATAACGTTAAACAGCAATAACATGTTGTCAGTGGCGTAACTTGAAACTCATGGGCCCCGATGCAAAAGCGCCAATGGGGCCCCCAAATATTTTAAATCTTTAATAGCAATAGTCTTTTTCTTTAGGCCAAAGGGACTTTTAGGGCCCCCTAGGCTCCAGGGCCCAGGTGCAATTGCAACCCCTGCACCTATTGTAGTTACACTCTTGCATGTTATACTGTACATCACTTAGACCAAGGATAACATGTTACTTATGATTTATTCGGGAAATATATATATCGGTCTGACGAATACTTTAAGGCTAGGAATAAACATATATTCAGAGATTCAATATAGCTTTCCTGTGATGACAACAAACTTTAGTGTCAATGTTCTAAAAGAAAACCACTACTTTCTGGTATTGTAACAGCCTCTTAGAAACATGTCTGCATTGCATATGGGGGCAATTTCATAGACGGATAATTTGCAATGGAATGTACGGTTTCAGAGACCTGGATTTCCAGTCAGACACTGCTTACAACTGTATCCAAGACCTCAGGATGCAGATATACTTGAAAACTGTGGCAGAGCAGAGAGTGATTGGCTCCCTGCACCACCACTTTTTCTGGGAAGTCTAGGCCTACATTAGGCCAATGATCTACCTGTGCCAGAATTGTAAGAAGGAAGTCAGGCACTGTGCCAATGCTGAATGGTACGACCACCACAGTCAAGACATGGAATGCCAGAATGGAGTTGACCCGCACAGGAGATAGATATAAAATAGCCTTTATTACAGTGAGTGGCAAAACAAGGGTTATATGTACATAAAATTTGCAATAAAATATACAATAAAAACAAGTACGCGATTTACTTTCAGGACAATAGAAAAAAATATATATATTTTAACAAGAAAATATAATATATGGTGCCCTCCAATCTTGGTTCATACAGATAGAAACCTACTTAAAAATATAAAATTATAAATAAACGGTGACCACCTAAAATTTCAACTCAATAAAAACGCATTAAAGTGCATAAGTGAAAAAATGTATGAATACCATATGGTGGTAGTATGTGGGACTCCAAAATATAAAGGCACACCATTCAATGCGTGCAGAACCACTCATGAAAGCAGCATGTAGCTGCAAAGTGAACACACCGAAAAAAGTGCTGAGTGCAAAGGAATGATTGGGGTATTCTATCTGTAAATTACCTGTGAGGAGGGACGCCAGGTCCTGACACCGCGCACCCCGACGCGCGTTTCGGAAAACACTTTCCTTCGTCAGGGGGTTTTCCGAAACGCGCGTCGGGGTGCGCGGTGTCAGGACCTGGCGTCCCTCCTCACAGGTAATTTACAGATAGAATACCCCAATCATTCCTTTGCACTCAGCACTTTTTTCGGTGTGTTCACTTTGCAGCTACATGCTGCTTTCATGAGTGGTTCTGCACGCATTGAATGGTGTGCCTTTATATTTTGGAGTCCCACATACTACCACCATATGGTATTCATACATTTTTTCACTTATGCACTTTAATGCGTTTTTATTGAGTTGAAATTTTAGGTGGTCACCGTTTATTTATAATTTTATATTTTTAAGTAGGTTTCTATCTGTATGAACCAAGATTGGAGGGCACCATATATTATATTTTCTTGTTAAAATATATATATTTTTTTCTATTGTCCTGAAAGTAAATCGCGTACTTGTTTTTATTGTATATTTTATTGCAAATTTTATGTACATATAACCCTTGTTTTGCCACTCACTGTAATAAAGGCTATTTTATATCTATCTCCTGTGCGGGTCAACTCCATTCTGGCATTCCATGTCTTGACTGTGGTGGTCGTTTCATACTCGAGTGTTTAGTCACTACTTTTCACAGAGCACCGATACACAATGTATATTTTATTGAATTTTAACTTCTATTATTATTGGTTTAATTTTTATTGGTGCATCTGTGTATTCTAATACCAATGCTGAATGGTGAAATTGGTGTGACATGAGTTTCAGTATATTTTTTTTAATGGCTCAGCCACAGAGGGGTTATGTAAGAACAATAATTGTAAACATTGTTTTATAGGGGCCCAAAAGTGGCATTAGAAATATATTGAGATGTAAGGAGATAGACCAGACCACGGGTACCTGCATTCTGGGTCCGGAACTGAAAGGGCTGCATCCTCTGTTTCTGGTGGAAAGCCTGAGGGAGGCAGACCTTCCCCTGCTGCCGGAGGAAGGCCTGAAAGAGCAAGCAAGTTTCTTGCTGACAGGAGGCAGCGGGGTGAGCCTGAGGAGAGTGCACAGCGTTGGAGACAAAAGGGGAAGCCAAGCAGTGAGATGCCGGCGCAGAGCAGCGTGGAGCAGAGCAGTGAGCGGCATGATGGGCTGCCCCTTCACCCATCTGAGAGTACCAGGCCTGTGACCAGCCATGCTGCTGCCATCCAGGAGGAAAGGAGCTGTAATGCTGGGGGGATTAGTGTGCCAGAGCTATGTGCTTAGAGCAGAGCCGGGTGCAGGAAAGCCGAGTGGTGAGTCTAGGGCAGTGTCTGCTGACAGGGCAGAGCGTGCCATGCATATAGCCCGACCCAACAGTACTCCTTCACATAGGCCCACCGCTGATGAACTACTAGGCAACAGGTCCCTACCATCCTCTGTGACTGGAGAAGACACAGACTTGACATCCAGGTGTGCGACGCCGAGAAAGGCAAGTGACTAGGCCCAAGCCCTGTCACCCAGGACCAGTGTACGCCACAGAGTGAAGTCTCATTCCGGCGGTCTCTTATATTGGACTTAGTACCGTGCCAGACACAAGTGGGCACGGGAAAGTGATTGCCTCCAGAATGACTACAGCTAGATGGCACGCGCTGCTGTTGTTGGCGCCACTGTTGGATCCTCACTCATGACAGACTACCTTGAGACATCATGTGCCGTTGTTGTCAGTGCCACCTTTGGAACCCAGAGAGGCTGCACAGAAGAAGACTACAGTCCGATGAGTTTAACTTCTTTATCACTAAACTTCCGTTCGTCCCTATCCTACCCTGCCAAACTCCCAGTTCTGCCCCATTAATTACGATAACTGTTGTGAATTTGCTTTTTGCTCCCTCTAGTGGTTACTAGTTTTTTGACTCTGGTTTTTCTGTCATTCCTTTTATCCGCACCTGGGTCGTTAGTTAGGGGTGTTGCTATATAAGCTCCCTGGACCTTCAGTTCAATGCCTGGCAACGTAGTTATCAGAGCTAGTCTGCTGTGCTCTTGTCTACTGATCCTGGTTCCAGTTATATCAGCTAAGTCTGCCTTTTGCTTTTTGCTATTTGTTTTGGTTTTGTATTTTTGTCCAGCTTGTTCCAAATCTATATCCTGACCTTTGCTGGAAGCTCTAGGGAGCTGGTGTTCTCCCCCCGGACCGTTAGACGGTTCGGGGGTTCTTGAATTTCCAGTGTGGATTTTGATAGGGTTTTTGTTGACCATATAAGTTACCTTTCTTTATTCTGCTATCAGTAAGCGGGCCTCTCTGTGCTAAACCTGATTCATTTCTGTGTTTGTCATTTCCTCTTACCTCACCGTCATTATTTGTGGGGGGCTTCTATCCAGCTTTGGGGTCCCCTTCTCTGGAGGCAAGAAAGGTCTTTGTTTTCCTCTACTAGGGGTAGCTAGATTCTCCGGCTGGCGCGTGTCATCTAGAATCAACGTAGGAATGATCCCCGGCTACTTCTAGTGTTGGCGTTAGGAGTAGATATATGGTCAACCCAGTTACCACTGCCCTATGAGCTGGATTTTTGTATTCTGCAGACTTCCACGTTCCTCTGAGACCCTCGCCATTGGGGTCATAACAGTTTGCCAGGCCAGTATTAAATGTTTAATGCATTGCAGAAGAGGGATTATAAGAAAGAAGATTCTGAGTTTTTTTTTTTTTTTTCTTCTTCCCCTTTACCTCAGAGTGGCTATGCTTGCTGCAGACATGAATGTCCAGACCTTGATTACAAGTGTGGACCAGCTGGCTACTCATGTGCAGGGCATACAAGACTATGTTATCAGAAATCCTAGGTCAGAACCTAAAATACCGATTCCTGAACTATTTTCCGGAGACAGGTTTAAGTTTAGGAATTTCGTGAATAATTGTAAATTGTTTTTGTCCCTGAGACCCTGTTCATCTGGAGATTCTGCTCAGCAAGTAAAAATTGTTATTTCGTTCTTACGGGGCGACCCTCAGGATTGGGCTTTTTCGCTGGCGCCAGGAGATCCGGCATTGGCTGATCTTGATGCGTTTTTTCTGGCGCTCGGTTTACTTTATGAGGAACCCAATCTTGAGATTCAGGCAGAAAAGGCCTTGCTGGCTATGTCTCAGGGGCAGGACGAGGCTGAAGTTTATTGCCAAAAATTTCGGAAATGGTCCGTGCTGACACATTGGAACGAGTGTGCACTGGCCGCTAATTTTAGAAATGGCCTTTCTGAAGCCATTAAGAATGTTATGGTGGGTTTTCCCATTCCCACAGGTCTGAATGATACTATGGCACTGGCTATTCAAATTGACCGGCGGTTGCGGGAGCGCAAAACCGCAAATTCCCTCATGGTGTTGTCTGAACAGACACCTAATTCGGTGCAATGTGATAGAAAAACCGCAAATTCCCTCATGGTGTTGTCTGAACAGACACCTGATTTAATGCAATGTGATAGAATCCTGACTAGAAATGAGCGGAAAATTCATAGACGCCGGAATGGCTTGTGCTACTACTGTGGTGATTCTACACATGTTATCTCAGCATGCTCTAAACGTATAGCTAAGGTTGTTAGTCCTGTCACCGTTGGTAATTTGCAACCTAAATTTATTCTGTCTGTAACTTTGATTTGCTCACTGTCATCTTATCCTGTCATGGCGTTTGTAGATTCAGGTGCTGCCCTGAGTCTCATGGATCTCTCATTTGCTAAGCGCTGTGGTTTTACTCTTGAACCATTAGAAAATCCTATTCCTCTTAGGGGTATTGATGCTACACCATTGGCAGCAAATAAACCGCAGTATTGGACACAGGTTACCATGTGCATGACTCCTGAACACCGCGAGGTGATACGTTTCCTGGTTTTACATAAAATGCATGATTTGGTTGTTTTAGGGCTGCCATGGTTACAGACCCATAATCCAGTCCTGGACTGGAAGGCTATGTCAGTCTCAAGTTGGGGCTGTCGTGGTATTCATGGGGATTCCCTGCCTGTGTCTATTGCTTCTTCTACGCCTTCGGAAGTTCCGGAGTATTTGTCTGATTATCAGGATGTCTTCAGTGAGTCTGAGTCCAGTGCACTGCCTCCTCATAGGGACTGTGACTGTGCTATAGATTTGATCCCAGGCAGTAAGTTTCCTAAGGGAAGACTGTTTAATCTGTCGGTACCTGAACATACCGCTATGCGTTCATATATCAAGGAGTCTCTGGAGAAAGGACATATTCGTCCGTCTTCTTCCCCTCTTGGTGCGGGATTCTTTTTTGTGGCAAAAAAGGACGGATCTTTGAGACCTTGTATTGATTATCGGCTTTTAAATAAGATCACTGTCAAATTTCAGTATCCTTTACCGCTGTTGTCTGACTTGTTTGCCCGGATTAAGGGTGCCAAGTGGTTCACCAAGATAGACCTTCGTGGTGCGTACAACCTTGTGCGCATTAAGCAAGGTGATGAATGGAAAACCGCATTCAATACGCCCGAAGGTCATTTTGAGTACTTGGTGATGCCTTTTGGGCTCTCCAATGCGCCTTCAGTTTTTCAGTCCTTTATGCATGACATTTTCCGGAAGTATCTGGATAAATTTTTGATTGTTTATCTGGATGATATTTTGGTTTTTTCTGATAATTGGGATTCGCATGTGGAGCAGGTCAGGTTGGTCTTTAAAATTTTGCGTGAAAATTCTTTGTTTGTCAAGGGCTCAAAGTGTCTCTTTGGTGTACAGAAGGTTCCCTTTTTGGGGTTCATTTTTTCTCCTTCTGCTGTGGAGATGGACCCAGTCAAGGTCCGAGCTATTCTTGATTGGACTCAGCCCTCGTCAGTTAAGAGTCTTCAGAAGTTCTTGGGCTTCGCTAACTTCTACCGTCGTTTTATTGCTAATTTTTCTAGCATTGTGAAACCTTTGACGGATATGACCAAGAAGGGCTCCGATGTAGCTAACTGGGCTCCTGCTGCCGTGGAGGCTTTCCAGGAGTTGAAACGCCGGTTTACTTCGGCGCCTGTTTTGTGCCAGCCTGACGTCTCACTTCCCTTTCAGGTTGAGGTGGATGCTTCGGAGATTGGGGCAGGGGCCGTTTTGTCGCAGAGAGGCCCTGGTTGCTCTGTTATGAAACCTTGTGCCTTTTTCTCTAGGAAGTTTTCGCCTGCCGAGCGAAATTATGATGTGGGCAATCGGGAGTTGTTGGCCATGAAATGGGCATTTGAGGAGTGGCGTCATTGGCTCGAGGGTGCTAAGCATCGTGTGGTGGTCTTGACTGATCACAAAAATCTGATGTATCTCGAGTCTGCTAAACGCCTTAATCCGAGACAGGCCCGCTGGTCATTGTTTTTCTCCCGCTTTGATTTTGTTGTCTCGTATTTACCAGGTTCAAAGAATGTGAAGGCCGATGCTCTTTCTAGGAGCTTTGTGCCTGATGCTCCTGGAGTCGCTGATCCTGTTGGTATTCTTAAAGATGGAGTTATCTTGTCAGCTATTTCTCTGGATCTGCGACGTGTGTTGCAGAGATTTCAGGCTGATAGGCCTGAGTCTTGTCCACCTGACAGACTGTTTGTCCCGGATAAGTGGACCAGCAGAGTCATTTCCGAGGTTCATTCCTCGGTGTTGGCAGGTCACCCGGGAATTTTTGGCACCAGAGATCTGGTGGCCAGGTCCTTTTGGTGGCCTTCCTTGTCAAGAGATGTGCGGTCATTTGTGCAGTCCTGTGGGACTTGTGCTCGAGCTAAGCCTTGCTGTTCTCGTGCCAGCGGTTTGCTCTTGCCCTTGCCTGTCCCGAAGAGACCTTGGACACATATCTCCATGGATTTCATTTCTGATCTTCCGCTATCTCAGGGCATGTCCGTTATCTGGGTGATATGTGATCGCTTCTCCAAGATGGTCCATTTGGTTCCTTTGCCTAAGCTGCCTTCCTCTTCCGATCTGGTTCCTGTGTTTTTCCAGAACGTGGTTCGTTTGCACGGCATCCCTGAGAATATTGTGTCAGACAGAGGATCCCAGTTCATTTCCAGGTTCTGGCGATCCTTTTGTAGTAGGATGGGCATTGATTTGTCGTTTTCGTCTGCTTTCCATCCTCAGACTAATGGACAGACGGAGCGAACCAATCAGACTTTGGAGGCTTATTTGAGGTGTTTTGTCTCTGCTGATCAGGACGATTGGGTGACATTCTTGCCGTTGGCTGAGTTTGCCCTTAATAATCGGGCTAGTTCCGCCACCTTGGTTTCGCCTTTTTTCTGCAACTCTGGTTTCCATCCTCGCTTTTCTTCGGGTCATGTGGAGCCTTCTGACTGTCCTGGGGTGGATTCTGTGGTGAATAGGTTGCAGCAGATCTGGAATCATGTGGTGGACAACTTGAAGTTGTCACAGGAGAAGGCTCAGCGCTTTGCCAACCGCCGCCGCGGTGTGGGTCCCCGACTACGCGTTGGGGATTTGGTATGGCTTTCTTCCCGCTTTGTTCCTATGAAGGTCTCCTCTCCCAAATTTAAACCTCGTTTTATTGGGCCTTACAAGATATTGGAAATCCTTAATCCTGTATCTTTTCGTCTGGATCTTCCTGTGTCGTTTGCTATTCACAATGTATTTCATAGGTCCTTGTTGCGGCGGTACATTGTGCCTGTAGTTCCTTCTGCTGAGCCTCCTGCTCCGGTGTTGGTTGAGGGCGAGTTGGAGTACGTGGTGGAGAAGATCTTGGATTCTCGCCTCTCCAGGCGGAGGCTTCAGTACCTGGTCAAGTGGAAGGGCTATGGTCAGGAGGATAATTCCTGGGTGGTCGCCTCTGATGTTCATGCGGCCGATTTAGTTCGTGCCTTTCATGCCGCTCATCCTGATCGCCCTGGTGGTCGTGGTGAGGGTTCGGTGACCCCTCACTAAGGGGGGGGTACTGTTGTGAATTTGCTTTTTGCTCCCTCTAGTGGTTACTAGTTTTTTGACTCTGGTTTTTCTGTCATTCCTTTTATCCGCACCTGGGTCGTTAGTTAGGGGTGTTGCTATATAAGCTCCCTGGACCTTCAGTTCAATGCCTGGCAACGTAGTTATCAGAGCTAGTCTGCTGTGCTCTTGTCTACTGATCCTGGTTCCAGTTATATCAGCTAAGTCTGCCTTTTGCTTTTTGCTATTTGTTTTGGTTTTGTATTTTTGTCCAGCTTGTTCCAAATCTATATCCTGACCTTTGCTGGAAGCTCTAGGGAGCTGGTGTTCTCCCCCCGGACCGTTAGACGGTTCGGGGGTTCTTGAATTTCCAGTGTGGATTTTGATAGGGTTTTTGTTGACCATATAAGTTACCTTTCTTTATTCTGCTATCAGTAAGCGGGCCTCTCTGTGCTAAACCTGATTCATTTCTGTGTTTGTCATTTCCTCTTACCTCACCGTCATTATTTGTGGGGGGCTTCTATCCAGCTTTGGGGTCCCCTTCTCTGGAGGCAAGAAAGGTCTTTGTTTTCCTCTACTAGGGGTAGCTAGATTCTCCGGCTGGCGCGTGTCATCTAGAATCAACGTAGGAATGATCCCCGGCTACTTCTAGTGTTGGCGTTAGGAGTAGATATATGGTCAACCCAGTTACCACTGCCCTATGAGCTGGATTTTTGTATTCTGCAGACTTCCACGTTCCTCTGAGACCCTCGCCATTGGGGTCATAACAGATAACCCTACAATCCCTCACTCCCTGCGTGGAGTACATTCCCTGTTTAATAAATACTTTTACTCTTTTTACCCGTGTTCCTGCGATTTCTACAGAGACACCAAGAGGGCATTATTGAAATATAGAGGCACAAAGGTGACATTATTAGTGCTTGGAGGCTCAAAGGGGCTTTATTAATACATGGAGGCTCAAGGGGTATTAATACACTAAGGATCACTGGCTCATGACCCTCTCTCAGAGCTGATGTGGCTAATAAACCTCCCGCGGAGCTAAATGGGGCTCGTGACCCTCTCTTGGAGCTGAATGTGGATCGTGACCCTCTTTCAGAGGTGAACGTTGCTCACGACCCTCTCTCGGAGCTGATGTGGCTCGCGACCCTCTCTCACAGCTAAATGTGGCTCGTGACCCTCTCTCAGATCTATTAGGCTCGTGATCCTCTTTCTAAGCTGAATGTGGCTCGCAACCCTCTCTCGGAGCTGAATGTGGCACGCGACCCTCTATTGCAGCTGAATTTGACTCGCAACCCTCTCTCGGAGCTAAATGTGGCACGCGACCCTCTATTGGAGCTGAATGTGACTCGCAACTCTCTCGAAGCTCAATGTGGCTCACGAACCTCTCTCAGAGCTGAATGTGGCTTTCAAGGTTACAAATCTTAGGGACCACTCATCTAGAGTGCTGCTAAAACCTTGCATATCTCAAGTAACAATGTCACAGTCAATATAAATTTCATATCCACTGTCTTAGGAGTCCTGAAAAGCACAAGAAAAATTGTCATGGTTCAGGAAAAGAACCTCAATGATTGGCCAGGAAATTGAAATACAGTAGATGAGATATAGCAGACCTACTGTTGAAGATCAGAAGAAATGGAATACTGCCTCCAGCTCTAAAGCCACTACAACCTGGACTCTTTTAGAAAACTTTTGTCTCCTCAAAAACACTGTAGTCTATAAGGTAGAGCTGCCATCAATACACACATTACTCCTGTCTAAACACAAAAAGGCAAATCAAAATCAAAGGTTCTATATTATAACTAGCAATTCTTTGTTTATCTGATTCTCCAATATGTAAATTAGCCCAGTTATGACTAATTCAAACCTCTACTTGCTTTCATCTTTTTTTTTTTATCACAGGTCATTTAAAAAATTAAGGCCATATTCACATATATTGAAAATGATCTTTATTATGCTTTTTATCCCCATGTTTTCCACAAATATCCATACCAAAATACGGAATAAAAATCTTCTTTGCTTATTGCATTTTGCCCTGTTTTTAAGGTGCTTTCCCCGTTATTTGACGCTTTTCTGGTTCAGATTTGGAAAACCTTTTTTTATGTTTTTTTTTTTTCAACTATATTATTTAGATGCGTTTTTACATGTTTTTTTCCAGACTCTCTATAGAAGCCTCTAGAGAAACAATGCACTAAACAAAACGTAAAGTTCAACAGCATCAATAAATGCACAGTGGGCACTTTTCCTGAAAGCATATCCAATTTACTTAGAATTTTTAAAAACAGGAGAAAAAAAATTCAATATTTATGCTACATGTGAGCATGACCACAGCCTTCTTTCATCTTCTTCAGGTGTTTAGTATACATCATTAATCGTACAATAATCAACCCTGTTATATGTAAACATAATTAATTAGAATCAAACAAACATTAAACCTATCATTTAATAAAACATACACATAGCTGATAACAAGAAATTACTTTATTAATCAGAAAAATAAATACAAAGATGCAAAGAAAAAACACAATGTGACCCAAACCAAATAAAAAAAAATCACACAATAAAAGAGAGGTAAAAATTATACAACGTACACCTTCTCATTTAAAGATTTTTCTGTATTTTCATGTCTATGAAAATTGTAAGTTCACACTGAAGGCATCAAAACTATGAATTAACACATGTGGAATTATATACTTAACAAAAAAGTGTGAAGCAACTGAAAATATGTCTTATATTCTAGGTTCTTCAAAGTAGCCACCTTTTGCTTTGATGACTGCTTTGCACACTCTTGGCATTTTCTTGATGAGCTTCAAAAGGTAGTCACCCGGAATGGTTTTCACTTCACAGGTGTGCCCTGTCAGGTTTAATAAGTGGGATTTCTTGCCTTATAAATGGGGTTGGGACCATCAGTTGTGTTGTGCAGAAATCTGGTGGATACACAGCTGATAGTCCTACTGAATAGACTGTTAGAATTTGTATTATGGCAAGAAAAAAGCAGCTAAGTAAAGAAAAATGAGTGGCCATCATTACTTTAAGAAATGAAGGTCAGTCAGTCCGAAAAATTGGGAAAACTTTGAAAGTGTCCCCAAATGCAGTGGCAAAAACCATCAAGTGCTACAAAGAAACTGGCTCAAATGAGGACCGCCACTGGAAAGGAAGACCAAGAGTCACCTCTGCTTCTGAAGATAAGTTTATCTGAGTCACCAGTCTCAGAAATCGCAGGTTAACAGCAGCTCAGATTAGAGACCAGGTCAATGCCACATAGAGTTCTAGCAGCAGACACATCTCTACAACAACTGTTAAGAGGAAACTTTGTGCAGCAGGCCTTCATGGTAAAATAGCTGATAGGAAACCACTGCTAAGGACAGGCAACAAGCAGAAGAGACTTTATTGGGCTAAAGAACACAAGGAATGGGCATTAGACCAGTGGAAATCTGTGCTTTGGTCTGATGAGTCCAAATTTGAGATCTTTGGTTCCAACCACCGTGTCTTTGTGCGACATAGAACAGATGGACTCTACATGCCTGGTTCCCACTGTGAAGTGTGGCGCCCCTAGGGGTATTTGCCACAAAAATAGTTATTGACACCAAATACAAATATTAAAATAGCAAGACTGCACTACCATCTCCGGCCAGAAGGGGGAGCTCCAGAGACTCCCCTTGATCTATTCTGGTCTGAGAAAAGGACTGGCAGTTGGGTTGAGGAGCTGAAAGTGAGAGGTCGTATAACTGAACTCCTAACAGCCCTATGACGGATTATAGGCCCGTAATACCCATAGTAGGAAAAGAGGAATAGAGAAAAAGGACATTGTGAGAACCGGGTAGCAATAATTTCTACCCAAAATAGGCGCAGGGACGGATACCGGATCCGTGGCTATATTCGTTATATATAATACAGCAACCGGAAGAAAGTGAGGTGATATCAGCTTCACCAGGGTAAGACGCAGCAACAGACACAGAGTTCAGCGGTACTCCCAAAGGGGGTAAGCCGACAAAAAGGACTCGGGTTGTCCGTCGAACCAGAGCACAGAAGAGACAGATTGGGTCGGCAGCCAGTTCACATACAGCAGCAGGGCCATACAGAAACTGCGCATAATAAGAGGTGGAAATCCTGACAGGGTCAAAGTAATTCAGAGTTCTTATACAGACTCCGGTGACAGTATTGGTTGCAAATCCCTTTTTGTTGAAGTAAACTGGTTAAACGTTTCAGCGCCTCAGTCTTTCATTTGGACAATAGCCATCGATCCAGGATCGGGGTCATCACAGCTGAGAGGACCTGCTGCTGATCAAGTAAGTGTCTGTTCCTTCATGATATCCCTTGCACTGTGCATCGCCTGAGGCCACAGCACCGGGTCAAGCCATTCGTGACATCCCCCTCAAGAGACGGACCTCTTTGATCTGGTGCTGGGTACCTCGGTCTTCCGGACGTCACAACTGGCGTCACGAACAGGATTGGGCCAGCCCGTACACCGGGTATTGTGTGCCGTAATTGGAGTCTGAAACTGTGAAAATTTGGATGAAAAATCTTGGAAATTGACTTTGTTAAAGAAAATCCCGTTCCCCATTGAAAACTATTGAAAGTGACTTTTCTCCATTGGTTATAATGGGGTAAAAATGGCCGCCATCCCCTGATGTGATCATCTCATAACCGTTAGGCACAAAACTGTTAATCGAGCTACGTCATTACCCAAGCCCCAGTCTAACTGAAAAACTTCAAAATCCATCATCACAGAGCGTGCGGCAGTTAGAGGCAGCAGGGGGCGTGTCATTGTCATCCTGCTGCACAGAGGAACGAATCTACATTATCTAGACGGAAGCTGGGACCGGAGGGGTCTGGATTAACTAAGGGGGTACAGTATGTCACAGCACAGAGACGCCACAGCACCCGGCGACGCTAATGCAGCTGAAAGACAGAGTGTCGATAGAGAGCCTGGCAGCGCAGCAGTGCAAGGAGTGGCGCCCATCATGCCGGTGTTGATACCATATACCCCGGGTGGCCCGTGGCTTCCAATGTATGAAGGTGAACCTAATACCCTTGACGGTTTCAGGGAAAAGATGCTGGCTCATTTTGATATGTTCCCCGTGGGTAAAGCTCAGCGTGTTAGTCTCCTGATGATGCAGTTAAGTGGCCATGCTAAGCGAGAAGTCACGGCATGGGCAACTGATCTAAAAGGTACTGTTCAACGCATATTTGCTGGATTAAAAGCTACATTTGAAACCACTGCCAGCAGCAAAGCTAAAGTACGATTCTTTAATTGCAAACAAAAAGCTAATGAGGGCGTGAGAGATTTTGCCTTAAACCTGCTGGAAGTCCTTAAATCACTTACACTGGCTGAACCCATTTTTAACACAGGAGCCGATAAACTGCTAAGAGATCAATTTATTGAGGGACTTTACACCCCTTCTCACCGGGGGCATGTGAGCATGCTTGTTTTTAAGAACCCTGAATTGACATTTGCCCAATTAAAGGAGAGCGCTATACGTCTCCAGCTGGCAGAGGCACCTCGGGATCAGGATCTCACACAACCCATGGCAGATGCACTTCAGCAACGGGGAATGTCAGTGACATCAGCTACGTCCGGTGCCAGTGCTAAGTCCCTGGGGCCCATTACTAATGAGACTCTTCAGCAAAAGCTTGACTCTTTAACTGATGTTGTTGCTTCAATGGCTAAAACCATGCAGGAGATGAGAGAACCCAAGATGGAGTTGGTAAACCGTAGAGCGGATGTTCCATGGATGAGGTCCCGGAGATACCCGACATGGAGAGGACGGCCCCGTGACCGCTGCCAACCGGATGGACAGCCCATTTGCCGCCGTTGCCAGCAGCCAGGCCACTTTGCACGAAATTGTGATTTAAACGGGAATCCCCTGGGAATGCGGGCCGCTTCGCAGGAATAAATTTTCAAGGCCCAACACCCTGGCACGACAGATACATCGGAGGACGACCCATCATCCCTATCGTGCTGGACGGAATTCCCCTCAACGCTTTGCTGGATACAGGTTCCCAGATTTCATCTATACCATATATCCTTTATAAGAGGTACTGGGCTGAGGTAGATATTGATAAAGGACCCTCTGATGTTGAACTAGATATATGGGCCAGTAATGGTAAGTTGGTACCGAAACTAGGATTCAGGGAGATGACCATAAAGATTGGTAAAGCAGAATTGAAGAAACAGGGTGTAATTGTCGTTGATGTTGATCGGCAGAACTGTGAACCAACTGTATTGATAGGGATGAATGTGTTAGAGAATTGCTTTTCCGAAGTTATTTCTGTCTTACAACAAATTGCTGAAACTGCCCGATCCTGCCAGCAGAGCGTTCTCCGGAGGGAAATAAAAGTATTAATGTTAAGGCAACAGATAGAAGTTGCAGGTGGAGAAATCGGCAGTGTGAGGGTGAGTGATCCAACGTCTATTGTAATCCCACCAAAAATAGAAATGCTGGTATGGTGTAGAGCGGCCATTGGTACTAAAGGACGAGACTATCAAGCCTTAATAGAACCAGCGTACACCGACAGCAGGCCCACTATACTCACGGCCCGAGGGGTGGTCGAGGTACACCGGGGACGGGTGCCGGTACGACTTTTGAACTGTGGAGAGGAAGAGGTCACTTTGCCAAGGTACGCTACAGTGGCAAAGTTATATACTGTTGACAACAATGCCATCACAACCGTTGAGCCCTTAGAATCGACCTGTCAGGTGGAAAATAACAGCTCAGATGGAGAATCGGAGGATTGGAGCCAACAGCTAGACATGGGCGTAGATTCAACACCTATCCATCAAAGACAAGGGGTGTATAGATTAGTGACGGAATATGAACAGGTCTTCAGTAAACACCCATTGGACTTCGGATGGATAGAAGGGGTGGAACATACAATCCCCACCGGTGACCATCCCCCGATAAAAGAAAGATATAGACCCATACCGCCCGCTCACTATCAATGCGCGAAGGACATGCTGAGAGAGATGAAACAGGCCGGGGTAATAAGAGATAGTTGTAGCCCTTGGGCGGCCCCTCTGGTGATTGTCAAAAAAAAGGATGGAACCATGAGAATGTGCGTAGACTACCGGCGGATTAATAATATCACCCATAAAGACACCTATCCCTTGCCTAGGATAGAAGAGTCCTTGACTGCTTTGAAATCTGCTAATTATTTTTCCACCTTAGACTTAACAAGCGGGTATTGGCAAGTCCCTGTGGCTGAGAGAGATAAAACAAAAACGGCATTCACCACACCAATGGGTCTATGCGAATTTAATCGCATGCCGTTCGGAATCTGCAACGCATCCGGTACTTTCCAGCGACTGATGGAATGTTGCCTCGGACACAAGAACTTCGAGACCGTCCTCCTGTACCTAGATGATGTGATCGTCTACTCAAAGACTTACGAACAGCACTTAACAGACCTGGCAGAGGTGTTCGAAGCCTTATCCAAGTATGGTATGAAAATCAAACCATCCAAATGTCACCTTCTCAAGCCAAAAGTACAATACAAAGCACATCGTGAGTTCGGAGGGAGTAGCACCGGATCCCGAGAAAATAACTGCCATAAGGGATTGGCCAAGACCTACCAATGCAAAAGAAGTGAGGCAATTCTTGGGATTAGTGGGTTACTATCGTAGATTTATAAAAAGGATTTACCAAATTGGCAGCACCCTTGCAAGATGCTTTGATAGGACAGACGAAGAAACCTTCAAACCGAAACCCTCCTTTTCAGTGGAACGACGAAAGAGAAGACTCCTTTGAACAACTAAAGAAAGCACTAACCGGAGAAGAAGTTCTGGCGTACCCGGATTACCATCAACCTTTCATCCTCTACACCAATGCCAGCAATGTGGGATTGGGAGCGGTGCTGTCACAAAAGCAAGAAGGTCGGGAGAAAGTCATTGCCTTTGCAAGTAGAAAACTCCGGCCTACTGAAAGAAATTCAAAAAATTATAGTTCCTTCAAATTGGAGCTACTGGCAGTAGTTTGGGCTGTGACTGAACGTTTCAAACACTATTTGACTGGTGCAGAATTTATTGTCTATACTGACAACAATCCATTGACCCACCTAGACACGGCTAAATTAGGTGCGTTAGAACAGCGATGGATAGCCCGGTTATCTAATTGCAACTTCGTGATCAAGTATCGAGCAGGTCGCAAGAATGGAAATGGCGATGCCCTATCCCGGATGCCACACTTGAGAGATGTAGAAGAAGAAACGGGGGAGCTTGAAGAAATTGAACTACCAGCCTTTCATCAGCCCAAGGCAAAACATCGTCAGTCAAATACCTATCAGAAACAACAAGAAGTGAATTTTAATCCGTTAGCACCCCATAGATGGGCTGACACCCAAGATATCAATCCGGCTGTGAAGCTAGTGAAGGAACTATTGACTGAGCAAAGTGCATATTCCGATGAGGATGCCCCAGAAGAGACGCATCAACTCTGGAAAGAGAGAGGCAAAATGTTCCTGTATCAAGGGAAACTCTGTAGAAGATACACCAATCCGAAAACACATGAATTGGTTTGGCAGATTATCGTGCCTAAACAAGATGTGAAGATGGTCCTCGAGGCTTACCACAATGGTGCTGGTCACTTTGGTTGGAAAAAGCTAGAAGTACTTCTGAGAGAAAAATTTTATTGGGTCGGGGTGAGAAAATCAATCGAACAGTGGTGTAGAAACTGTGGCCCATGCAACCTCAGAAGGAACGATCAAAAGAGCCAAAGAGCACCACTGCAGCCCATAATCACCAAACAACCACTTGAACTGGTAGCCATGGACCACGTGAAGTTGACACCGAGCTGGTCCGGTTACGTCTATGCCTTGACCATCGTGGACCATTATTCACGCTTCTTGGTAGTAGTACCTGTAAAAGATCTAACTGCAAAAACAGCAGCCAAAGCGTTCCAAACGTACTTTTGTAGACCCCATGGATATCCGGAACAGGTTCTCACTGACCAGGGTACAGCCTTTGAATCAGAGATCTTCAGAGAATTCTGTAATATGTATGGTTGCAAAAAGATCCGGACGACGGCATATCATCCGCAAACAAACGGCTTATGTGAGAAGATGAACCATATTGTGATAGACCTACTAAAGACTTTACCTGAAACGGAAAGGAATCAATGGCCAGAGAAATTGCCTGACTTGGTGGATCTGTATAATCATGTCCCGGTGAGCTCTACCAACTGCACCCCAGCTTATCTTATACGTGCAAGACCCGGCCAATTGCCAATCGATCTAGAAATGGGAATTCTGAAACCAGACGCAGAAGTTCAAGACTCCAATTGGGATGTTGTACGGCAAAAGCAGTATCACCAAGTGCAAGAGAGTGTGGAAAGAAGCCTCCAGCAAACCAGAGAAAGACAAGAGCGAACTTTCAACCAGAATGCTCTAGCAACTCCATTAAGACCGGGTGACCAAGTACTCAAGAGGAATCGTCGAACCAATAAACTGGATAATCAATGGGAAGCTGTACCCTACACAGTTTTACCAACAAGAATGGATAATCCTAAAATGTGTCTAATTAGCAAAAACGGAGGTTTAACATCTGTACTAGTGTCAAGAGACAATCTTAAATTATGTCCGGAAACGTTGAAAGAGCCAGAAGTTGTCCAGCCAGAATCAGAAGTTATTCAACCTATACAGGTTCAACCAGTAAAGGAAAAAGAGGAGGAAATGTATCACACCTGTATAGGAGACTTTCCCAAAACCCTACTAACATACCATGGTGCAGTAGTGGTTCCCATGGTGGCCTTTTATCCAACACCGAACCCAATATTAGAAGTCCCAAGACAGGAAGAGGCTGACCCCGTTCTACAAGAGGTTCCAGACCAGGAAGAACAGATTCCTGATCAGAGTGATCCCATTCACGGTGGACTTGCCAACCCCTTAGTGGTGGAATTATCTTTAGCAGAGAGGGCAGATACTATATCCGCAGTAGACAGTAGTACACCACATAAAGAGACACCGCTATTACGTAGATCCCAGCGTAGTACCCAGGGTCAATTACCGGCCAGGTATGCGGATTACCAACTATAAGACTATAGTCATTGTTATCGTTCTGTAACGTTTAAGCCCAGTACCTACAGAGACTTACCTGTATGAACTTCTTGCATATTCTTGAACTTTTATCAGCCCAGAAACACTAAATCAAAGCTCCGGAAAGACTGCTTTGTGAACTTTGCTTCCTAGTACCTTCAAGGATAACACTGTATTAATGGACGCTATTTGAAGTGACTTTTTACAGAATTCCATTTTTTTTGTTTCTTTGAGTGGTTTTTGTAACTTTTCATTTTTAAGACTCTGTACATATCAATTGTTATTTCAAAATGTTATCGTCCCACAGTCCCGGAGTACTGTTCTTAACTAAGGGGGAATGTGGCGCCCCTAGGGGTATTTGCCACAAAAATAGTTATTGACACCAAATACAAATATTAAAATAGCAAGACTGCACTACCATCTCCGGCCAGAAGGGGGAGCTCCAGAGACTCCCCTTGATCTATTCTGGTCTGAGAAAAGGACTGGCAGTTGGGTTGAGGAGCTGAAAGTGAGAGGTCGTATAACTGAACTCCTAACAGCCCTATGACGGATTATAGGCCCGTAATACCCATAGTAGGAAAAGAGGAATAGAGAAAAAGGACATTGTGAGAACCGGGTAGCAATAATTTCTACCCAAAATAGGCGCAGAGATGGATACCGGATCCGTGGCTATATTCGTTATATATAATACAGCAACCAGAAGAAAGTGAGGTGATATCAGCTTCACCAGGGTAAGACGCAGCAACAGACACAGAGTTCAGCGGTACTCCCAAAGGGGGTAAGCCGACAAAAAGGACTCGGGTTGTCCGTCGAACCAGAGCACAGAAGAGACAGATTGGGTCGGCAGCCAGTTCACATACAGCAGCAGGGCCATACAGAAACTGCGCATAATAAGAGGTGGAAATCCTGACAGGGTCAAAGTAATTCAGAGTTCTTATACAGACTCCGGTGACAGTATTGGTTGCAAATCCCTTTTTGTTGAAGTAAACTGGTTAAACGTTTCAGCGCCTCAGTCTTTCATTTGGACAATAGCCATCGATCCAGGATCGGGGTCATCACAGCTGAGAGGACCTGCTGCTGATCAAGTAAGTGTCTGTTCCTTCATGATATCCCTTGTACTGTGCATCGCCTGAGGCCACAGCACCGGGTCAAGCCATTCGTGACATCCCCCTCAAGAGACGGACCTCTTTGATCTGGTGCTGGGTACCTCGGTCTCCCGGGCGTCACAACAGCATAGAGGAGGAGGAGGTGTGAGGGTGTGGGGGTGCTTTTCTGGTGACACTGTTGGGGATTTAATCAAAATTGAAGGCATACTGAACCAGCATGGCTATCGCATCTTGCAGTGGCATGCTATTCCATCCGATTTGCGTTTAGTTGGACCATCATTTATTTTTCAACAGGACAATGACCCCAAACACACCTCCAGGCTGTGTAAGGGCTATTTGACCAAGAAGAAAAGTGATGGGGTGCTACGCCAGATGACCTGGCCTCCACAGTCACCAGACCTGAACCCACACTTTTTTGTTAAGTATATAATTCCACATGTGTGAATTCATAGTTTTGACGCCTTCAGTGTGAATGTAAAATTTTCATAGTCATAAAAATACAGAAAAATCTTTAAATGAGAAGGTGTGTCCAAACTTTTGGTCTGTACTGTATATGTTGTATTAAGTAAGTACCAGCAACAGAATAGTAGATATACTCAAAATAATACATTGAAACTGGTTGTGATAAGAGATAAAGAATAATTAATTAGTAGCCAGAAACAATCAACAGTCTGATCATAACATGATTCTGAAAGGTGTAATTTTTGTGATTAATCAGGCTCGCTCACAGCAGTGCATATATCGAATGTGTGCTATCTGATATTTTATTGGATAGCACTCTGACCAATGCTAATCTGTGGAGCAGTGCTGATGACTGATAGAATCTGCTTGTGAAAAATATTGCAGCCTGCTAAAATTTCACTTTGACATCTGATGCCATTCCTGTCTATGGGTACGTGGAAAATATCGCACTGCAATCGGATGACATCTGAGTGCAGTCCTATGTCTGCGGACTCAGTCAATGGAGAAGATGGAAAAATCTTATTCTCCTTCTCCTCACAGTGCACTGCGATTTTCTCATCCAAGAGACTCGGGTCACCTTATTCTGACATTCCGATCAAGCGCTGATCAGAATTTGATCAGTATCTTTTGCATAATCGGCCCGATTCTCTCGGATGGGAGATTCTTCTGACCACAGCCGTAAAGTAATTTATTTGTATTAATTACCGTATGTATTATATTGTATTTTTGATCAGATTACAGGTTTAATGATCATTAATGATCTCCATAGACTCTTATGAGCACCAACTGCCATCCCCTATCTTAGTAATGGGAAGATCTGTCTTCACCTAGTACACATTTTATTCTTAAATTGAGAATGAAAGATCAATCCAGGAAGCAGATTTCTCTGATGAGCTATTGTACAAAGTTTCTTATTTTCATGTGTACTGTTTTATTTATTAAATGAAAGATAGCACAATATTTACAAATCCAGTGGTGCCATTGGCACCAACAAAAGAAAAACTACAACTCTCAGCATTCTGCATATTGATGTATGTGATTGATGGAATCCGGAGAACATCATGGCATCTCTGTAGTGTACATAACGTGGGTATAATTATCGCAGCTATTTCCGCCACTAGCTCTGTTGTCAGTGCCTTCTGACCATGGCAACTGCTTGGAGATCTCGTCCGCTTTTATAAAAATGTTTAGTGTACTATGATGAGATAAGCGTAATTGTAAAATTGCCTCTTATATTGAGATCAACTTTCATGTGATTTTAACCAGTTACTTAGCCACCTTTTATCTGCCCGCTTTCTCTCGAGCTGGCATTTTCTGCCTAATGTCAGTACATTCACGTGTAATAGAGAAAGACACCAGAGATTCACAGACATTTCATACAGAATAGACATCAGTGAAGTTTAATATTTAGATGGTGGATGCTCACGAAGGAATAACAAGGCTATTTGTTTAGGTTTTTCTCCGATTTCTCATCTTGTGAGCAATATGAGAGCATTTCATCTTAGAGAATCAAAAAAGGTTTAACCCCTTTACCCCCAAGGGTGGTTTACACGTTAATGACCGGGCCGATTTTTACAATTCTGACCACTGTCCTTTTATGAGGTTATAACTCTGGAACACTTCAACGGATCCTGATGATTCTGACATTGTTTTCTCGTGACATATTGTACTTCATGATAGTGATAAAATTTATTTGATATTACCTGCGTTTATTTGTGAAAAAATGGAAATTTGGCGAAAATTTTGAACATTTTGAAATTTTCCAACTTTGAATTTTTATGCCCTTAAATCACAGCGATACAGTACAGACCAAAAGTTTGGACACACCTTCTCATTTAAAGATTTGTCTGTATTTTCATGACTATGAAAATTGTACATTCGCACTGAAGCCATCAAAACTATGAATTAACACATGTGGAATTATATACTTAACACAAAAGTGTGAAACAACTGAAAATATGTCTTATATTCTAGGTTCTTCAACGTAGCCACCTTTTGCTTTGATGACTGCCTTACACACTCTTGGCATTCTCTTGATGAGCTTCACGAGACAGTCACCGGGAATGGTCTTCCAACAATCTTGAAGGAGTTCCCAGAGATGCTTAGCACTTGTTGGCCCTTTTGCCTTCACTCTGCGGTCCAGCTCACCCCAAACCATCTCGATTGGGTTCAGGTATGGTGACTGTGGAGGCCAGGTCATCTGGTGTAGCCCCCCATCACTCTCCTTCTTGGTCAAATAGCCCTTACACAGCCTGGAGGTGAGTTTGGGGTCATTGTCCTGTTGAAAAATAAATGATGGTCCAACTAAACGCAAACCGGATGGAATAGCGTGCCGCTGCAAGATGCTGTGGTAGCCATGCTGGTTCAGTATGCCTTCAATTTTGAATAAATCCCCAACAGTGTCACCAGCAAAGCACCCCCACACCATCACACCTCCTCCTCCATGCTTCACGGTGGGAACCAGGCATGTAGAGTCCATCCGTTCACCTTTTCTGTGTCGCACAAAGACACTGTGGTTGGAACCAAAGATCTCAAATTTGGACTCATCAGACCAAAGCACAGATTTCCACTGGTCTAATGTCCATTCCTTGTGTTCTTTAGCCCAAACAAGTCTCTTCTGCTTGTTGCCTGTCCTTAGCAGTGGTTTCCTAGGAGATATTTTACCATGAAGGCCTGCTGCACAAAGTCTCCTCTTAACAGTTGTAGAGATGTGTCTGCTGCTAGAACTCTGTGTGGCATTGACCTGGTCTCTAATCTGAGCTGCTGTTAATCTGCGATTTCTGAGGCTGGTGACTCGGATAAGCTTATCCTCAGCAGCTGAGGTGACTCTTGGTCTTCCTTTCCTGGGGCGGTCCTCATGTGAGCCAGTTTCTTTGTAGCGCTTGATGGTTTTTGCCACTGCACTTGGGGACACTTTCAAAGTTTGCCCAACTTTTCGGAGTGACTGACCTTCATTTCTTAAAGTAATGATGGCCACTCGTTTTTCTTTAATTAGCTGCTTTTTTATTGCCATAATACAAATTCTAACAGTCTATTCAGTAGGACTATCAGCTGTGTAGCCACCAGACTTCTGCACAACACAACTGATGGTCCCAACCCCATTTATAAGGCAAGAAATCCCACTTATTTAACCTGACAGGGCACACCTGTGAATTGAAAACCATTCCCTGTGACTACCTCTTGAAGCTCATCAAGAGAATGCCAAGAGTGTGCAAAGCAGTCATCAAAGCAAAATGTGGCTACTTTGAAGAACCTACAATATAAGACATAATTTCAGTTGCTTCACACTTTTGTGTTAAGTATATAATTCCACATGTGTTAATTAATAGTTTTGATGCCTTCAGTGTAAATGTGTAATTTTCATAGTAATGAAAATACAGAAAAATCTTTAAATGAGAAGGTGTGTCCAAACTTTTGGTCTGTACTGTATGTCACACAAAATACCATTTTTTTTTTTCATTATGGAGTTATAAAGGTTAAAAGTTTACCAGCAATTTCTCATTTTTACAACACCATTTTCTTAGGGACCACATCACATTTGAAGTCACTGTGAGGGGTCTATATGATAGAAAATACCCAAGTGTGACACCATTCTAAAAACTGCTCCCCTCAAGGTTGACGTTTTTATTGGTACCATTTTTGGGCATGTTACTTTTTTGATCGCTTTTTATTCCGATTTTTGTGAGGCAGAATGACAAAAAAAACAGCTATTCGTGAATTTCTTTTGGGGGAGGCGTTTATACCGTTCCACATTTGGTAAAATTGATAAAGCAGTTTTATTCTTCGGGTCAGTACGATTACAGCGATACCTCATTTATATTTTTTTTATGTTTTGGCGCTTTTATACAATATAAACTATTTTATATACAAGATAATTATTTTTGCATCGCTTTATTCTGAGGACTAACTAACTTTTTTATTTTTTCACTGATGATGATGTATGGCGACTCATTTTTTTGCGGGACAAGATGACGTTTTCAGTGGTACCATTTTTTTTATATCCATCTTTTTGATCACGTGTTATTCCACTTTTTGTTCGGCAGTATGATAATAAAGCGTTATTTTTTCCTCGTTTTTTTTTTTTACTGTGTTCACTGAAGGGGTTAACTAGTGGGACAGTTTTATAGGTCAGGTCGTTACGGACGTGACGATACTAAATGTGTGTACTTTTATTGTTTTGTTTTTTTATTTAGATAAAGGAATGTATTTATTGGAACAATATTTTTTTTTCTTTATTTAGGAATTTTTTTTTACACATGTAAATATATATTTTTTTACTTTTTTACTTTGTCCCAGGGTGGGACATCATGCTATAGTGTCAGATCGCTGATCTGACACTTTGCAAAGCTCGCAAGACACCTCCCTGCATTACCTGGAAGGAGCCCTGCGGCCATTTTGGATCCAGGGCCTGCAGGGAGGAGGACGTAGGAGACCCCCTGAACAACGCGATCACATCGAGCTGCTCCGAGGGTCTCAGGGAACCATGCAGGGAGCCCCCTCCCTGCGCGATGCTTCCGTATGCTGCCAGAACACTGCGATCAGACAACTTTAGCTTCTAGTCTCCCATGGAGGCTATTGAAGCATGCCAAAAGTTAAAAAAAACGTTTTTAAAAATATTAAAAAAATAAAAGTTCAAGTCACCACTAGTGTTGAGCGATACCGTCCGATACTTGAAAGTATCGGTATCGGAAAGTATCGGCCGATACCGGCAAAATATCGGATCCAATCCGATACCGATACCCGATACCAATACAAGTCAATGGGACTCAGGTATCGGACGGTATTCCTGATGGTTCCCAGGGTCTGAAGGAGAGGAAACTCTCCTTCAGGCCCTGGGAACCATATAAATGTGTAAAATAAAGAATTAAAATAAAAAATATCGCTATACTCACCTGTCCGACGCAGCCGGGACCTCGGCGATTGTAAGCGGCAGCGTTGTTTCTTTAAAATTCGCGCTTTTACTTGCTTACGTGAATTCCCGGCTTCTGATTGGTCAGGGCGGCCATGTTGCCGGGACTCGGACCAATCACAGCAAGCCGTGACGAAATTACGTCACGGCTTGCTGTGATTGGTCCGCGTCCCGGCAATATGGCGCCGTGACCAATCACAAGCCGTGACGTCACGGGAGGCTGGACACGCGCGCTTTTCAAAATAAGCGCGTGTCCAGCCTCCCGTGACGTCACGGCTTGTGATTGGTTAATGGCGGCCATGTTCCTGGGACGCGGACCAATCACAGCAAGCCGTGACGTAATTTCGTCACGGCTTGCTGTGATTGGTCCGCATCCCGGCAATATGGCGCCGTGACCAATCACAAGCCGTGACGTCACGGGAGGCTGGACACGCGCGCTTTTCAAAATAAGCGCGTGTCCAGCCTCCCGTGACGTCACGGCTTGTGATTGGTTAATGGCGGCCATGTTGCCGGGACGCGGACCAATCACAGCAAGCCGTGACGTAATTTCGTCACGGCTTGCTGTGATTGGTCCGAGTCCCGGCAACATGGCCGCCCTGACCAATCAGAAGCCGGGAATTCACGTAAGCAAGTAAAAGCGCGAATTTTAAAGAAACAACGCTGCCGCTTACAATCGCCGAGGTCCCGGCTGCGTCGGACAGGTGAGTATAGCGATTTTTTTTATTTTAATTCTTTCTTTTACACCTTTTTACATTAATGTTGTTTCGATACCGATATCCGATATTACAAAAATATCGGATCTCGGTATCGGAAATTCCGATACAGCAAGTATCGGCCGATACCCGATACTTGCAGCATCGGAATGCTCAACACTAGTCACCACCCTTTCACCCCATTAAAAAAAAAACAATATAAAAAAATCAAATATACACATATTTTTTATCACCACTTTCAGAATCACCTGATCTATCAATATAAAAAAAGAATTAACCCAATTGCTAAATGGCGTAATGAGAAAAAAAAATTAAAACCCCCAAAATTACGTTTTTTCCGTCGCTGCAACATTGCATTAAAATGCAATAATGAGTGATCAAAAGATTGTATCTACACCAAAATGGTATAACTAAAAATGTCCTATCGGCACACAAAAATTAAACCCTCAACCAACCCGAGATCACAAAAAATGGAGACGCTACGGGTGTCAGAAAATGGAACATTTTTTTTTTACCAAATTGTGGATTGTTTTTCACCACTTAAATAAAAAAGAACCTAGACATGTTTGGTATCTGTGAACTCGTAATGACCTGGAGAATCATATTGGCAGGTCAGTTTTAGCATTTAATGAAGGTGGTAGAAAAAAAAACAACTGTGGAAGTGCACTTTGTTTCAACTTCATCACACTTGGAATTTTTTTGCTGTTTTCCAGTACAGGATATGTTTAAACCAACGGTGTTGTTCAAAAGTACAACTCGTCCTGCAATAAACAAGCCCTCAAATGGCCATATTAACTGAAAAAATAAAAAAGCTATTGCTCTGGGATGAAGTGAGGGAAAAACGGAAACGCAAAAACAAAAATACCTTTGGTCATTAAGGGGTTACGGAGCCATATTTTTTTTTCCAACATAGCCTCATGAGTAGTGTTGAGCATTCCGATACCGCAAGTATCGGGTATCGGCCGATACTTGCGGTATCGGAATTCCGATACCGGGATTCCGATACTTGCCGCGTATCGGATACCGGAATCGGAAGTTCTAAGATTCAAAAAGCAGAAATTCAGCCAATGAGATTGATTCCAAGTGTGGGCACATCCTGTTTAGCATGGAGGGCATGAAACTACTGGCAAGGCTGTGATTGGCTGGTGTAATGATGTCATGATGCAGTTTAAAAGTCGCTGGCGCCATTTTGCGATCACTCTGCTGTGAATTCAGTTAGTGACAGGACGCTGTTTGCTGACTGAGGGACAGTTTAGAGATAGCGATTTGCTTCTTTGTGCTTTCCAAAGGCTAATTTAGCAACCGCTGTGTTCACCTACTATTCACCTTGCTTTTGCCTTGTAGCGCTGTTTTCACAGCGATCTGCAGGGTCTGTGTGTGTGTGTGTGTGAGTGCAGCCCAGTCTCCAGTCTGAGTGCAGCCACATAGGCCATCCATAGCTGGTTGTATTCAGTTCAGGGAGGGTGGTTCATTGCCTCATACTGTTCCTTTTTTTTTTTTTTTTCCCAAGTAGTGTAGTCTGCTGCTAATTTATTCAAAAAAATCCTATTAGTGTCTTTCCACCCGTCTCCAGCTAATTTGTGGAAAAACACTACATAGGATAAAGTAGAGGAGGGTTTTTGGGCCTTGCAGCGCCGTTTACGGCTGTCTGCACGGTCTCCGTGTGACTGCAGCTCGCCCTGTAATCTGTGAGCAGCTGTAGCCTGGTTGTCTCCAGCTCAGGGTTTTTCACTGCGTCATACCGCCAAATCAATTTTCTTTTTTTTCAAAGTAGTGTAGTCTGCTGCTAATTAATTTAAAAAAATCCTATTAGTGTCTTTCCACCCGTCTCCAGCTAATTTGTGGAAAAACACTACATAGGATAAAGTAGAGGAGGGTTTTTGGGCCTTGCAGCGCCGTTTACGGCTGTCTGCACGGTCTCCGTGTGACTGCAGCTCGCCCTGTAATCTGTGAGCAGCTGTAGCCTGGTTGTCTCCAGCTCAGGGTTTTTCACTGCGTCATACCGCCAAATCAATTTTCTTTTTTTTCAAAGTAGTGTAGTCTGCTGCTAATTAATTTAAAAAAATCCTATTAGTGTCTTTCCACCCGTCTCCAGCTAATTTGTGGAAAAACACTACATAGGATAAAGTAGAGGAGGGTTTTTGGGCCTTGCAGCGCCGTTTACGGCTGTCTGCACGGTCTCCGTGTGACTGCAGCTCGCCCTGTAATCTGTGAGCAGCTGTAGCCTGGTTGTCTCCAGCTCAGGGTTTTTCACTGCGTCATACCGCCAAATCAATTTTCTTTTTTTTCAAAGTAGTGTAGTCTGCTGCTAATTAATTTAAAAAAATCCTATTAGTGTCTTTCCACCCGTCTCCAGCTAATTTGTGGAAAAACACTACATAGGATAAAGTAGAGGAGGGTTTTTGGGCCTTGCAGCGCCGTTTACGGCTGTCTGCACGGTCTCCGTGTGACTGCAGCTCGCCCTGTAATCTGTGAGCAGCTGTAGCCTGGTTGTCTCCAGCTCAGGGTTTTTCACTGCGTCATACCGCCAAATCAATTTTCTTTTTTTTCAAAGTAGTGTAGTCTGCTGCTAATTAATTTAAAAAAATCCTATTAGTGTCTTTCCACCCGTCTCCAGCTAATTTGTGGAAAAACACTACATAGGATAAAGTAGAGGAGGGTTTTTGGGCCTTGCAGCGCCGTTTACGGCTGTCTGCACGGTCTCCGTGTGACTGCAGCTCGCCCTGTAATCTGTGAGCAGCTATAGCCTGGTTGTCTCCAGCTCAGGGTTTTTCACTGCGTCATACCGCCAAATCAATTTTCTTTTTTTTCCAAATAGTGTAGTCTGCTGCTAATTTATTCAAAAAAATCCTATTAGTGTCTTTCCACCCGTCTCCAGCTAATTTGTGGAAAAACACTACATAGGATAAAGTAGAGGAGGGTTTTTGGGCCTTGTAGCGCCGTTTACGTCTGTCTGCACGGTCTCCGTGTGACTGCAGCTCTATCTGTTGTCAGTTCAGCCCCCAAAAAATAAATAAATAATAAAGTTCACCAAACACACCAGTTACACCACTTTACATTTCTGTAGGCCACATTAGCTCATATTAAAGTCTAGTCCACACTTTAGATAATTAGTGCTTCTTATACCTGTTAGGAGGAGTTGCTCAGGAATAAGCACACAAATCCGTTAGTACTTTTCTGCTTATCTTTATCAGTCAACCAAGATGAAGAAGGCAGTGAGTAAGGCACGGGGGCGTGGGAGCCGTCGCGGAGCAGGGAGGGGACGTGGGGATTCTGTGCCTGCTGCGGGCACCGGTGACTCATCAGCACCCACTTTCACCAGGCAACAGTCGTTCATGCGAAGCTTTGTGTCCGAGCGCCGTACACCGCTGCTGCGTGAAGAACAAATTGAAGCTGTTGTCGGATGGATGGCAGCTAATGCATCAACTTCCATTAGTGCCACATCCTCTCAGACACAGAGCACTGGAGAGCAGCCATCTGTCTCTTCACCACCTGCCAAATTGCCCAGGCAGACAGAGAGCCCAGGACAGGAGCCGTCTCTACTTCTGTTCTCTGAATCTCTTGGCTTGGAAACAGGGGGCCAGCCAAGCAGCATTGGAGAAATGGAAGAAGAGGCAGGGTGCAGTGATGCCCAACAGCTTTTTCTGTCTTCCTCTGAAGAGGCGGGTGGGCCAGTGGCTCCGGTCACCACATCGCAGGCCGCATCAGCTGATGATGACACTCAGGTGCCACTTACTGGTGCGTGCTCTGCTGCTGAGACTACCCAGGAGGAGCAGTTGGGGGCAGAGGGTAGTGTAGATGATGAGGTCCTCGACCCATCTTGGCGTGAGGGACAGGAAGGTGGTGGGAGCAGCTCTGAGGAAGAGATTCCCCGTACGGCCCAAAGAGGGAGAGGGAGGGGGAAGACTGCGGATCCTGCAGCCTCCGCTTTGGCACCCGTTAGGAGCATGTCTCTTCCAAAAGCCAAAAAGGGCGCTCCCAAGACTTGCAGTGCCTGGTCCTTTTTTGACACAGTTGCAGATGACATTTGCTATGTCAGATGCAACGTGTGTCATCAAAAAGTCAAAAGAGGGAAAAATGTCAGCAACCTCAATACCTCCAACATGTGGAAACATGTGCGCAACAGGCACCCGGCGGAGTTAGAAAAACACACTGAAGAGGTAGGCCAACCAACAGCGGCAGCTACCACCTCTTCAGCTCGTGTTGCCTCTTCCTCTACCTCACACGCAGCTGGTTCGGCGTCCTCCCAGGATCGCCGTGGAAGAACCTCTGCCCCTGTTGTCCAGAGACCCGCTGTAATTCCACCCGCAGCGCCACTTTCCCAGTCATCCACACACTCCCAGCCCAGTCTACAGCCATCGGTAGTACAGGCATGGGAGAAAAGGCGGCCTTTCTCGTCAAACCACCCACGAGCACAGGCTCTGACTGCAGGCATTGCCAAACTTCTGTCACTGGAAATGCTGTCATTCAGGCTGGTGGAGACTGACAGCTTCCGTGACTTGATGTCATTGGCAGTCCCACAGTACAATGTGCCCAGCCGCTTTTACTTCAGCAGGCAAGCCGTCCCTGCCCTGCAGAAGCATGTGGAGGGACACATAAAACACGCGCTACTGAACGCCGTCAGTAGCAAGGTCCACCTCACCACCGATGCGTGGACCAGTCAACATGGACAGGGGCGATACCTTTCCCTCACTGCCCATTGGGTTAATGTCGTTGAGCCGGGTACAGACCGTGCGAGTGGCGCAGGACGTGTCCTGCCCACTCCAAGGATTGCAGGAATCCATTCTGTACGCATTGACTCCTCCTCTTACACCAGTTCCTCAGAATCATCGCTGCAGGAGCCGTCACAGTCCACCTCCACATGGACCCGTGATGAACGTGTACCTGTTACGACCGACATGAGCACAGCCGTGGCCAAACGTCAACAGGCCGTCTTGAAATTAATTTTCTTGGGGAATCGTAGCCACACAGCGCAGGAGCTCTGGAATGCCATCAAGCAGGAGAGCGATGTGTGGTTTGTGCCAGCGAATCTCCAGCCAGGCATGGTAGTGTGTGATAATGGCCGAAATCTGGTGGCAGCTCTGGGCCTCGGCAACCTCACTCACATCCCATGTCTGGCACATGTGCTCAATTTGGTCGTGCAGAGCTTTTTGAGGGACTATCCGGATCTTGATGCACTGCTGCACAAGGTCCGCCTAGAGTGTGCTCACTTGCGGCGTTCCAGCACGGCAAAAGCGCGCATTGCGGCTCTGCAGCGCCGACACCGCCTGCCGGAACATCGCATCATATGTGACCTACCTACCAGATGGAATTCCACGTTACATATGTTGGAGCGGTTGTGTGAGCAGCAGCAAGCTGTAATGGAGTACCAGCTGCTTCAGGCGCAAAAAAGTCGCAGTCAGCGCCGTACAGACTTCACAACCACAGAGTGGGCCACTATGAATGACGTCTGCCAGGTTTTGCGTCCCTTTGATTATTCCACGCGGATGGCGAGTGCAGATGATGCACTAGTCAGCATGACTGTCCCCCTTATCTGCCTGCTTGAAAAATCACTGCAAGCGCTAAGGGATGATGTTGTGGAAGAGGTGGAGGATGAGGATTCACCATTTCCATCATCTTCTGGACAGTCAGCGCCACGTGGTTCCTCACAAACGCGTAGGCAGGGGACCGTTTGTGAGGAGGATGAGGAGGAGTCAATGGAGGAGGAAGACATCCGTCCAGAGGAGGGAGTTACACAATTGTCCAGTACTCAGTGTGTACAGCGAGGGTGGGGTGATGACGAGCGGGCAGAGATCACGCCTCCAGCAGGGGACAGCGTTTCTTGGGCAGTTGGCAGTCTGCAGCACATGGTGGATTACATGCTGCAGTGCCTGAGAAACGACCGCCGCATCGCCCACATTCTCAACATGTCTGATTATTGGGTGTTCACCCTCCTCGATCCTCGCTACCGGGACAACGTAGAAAGCCTCATCACACCGTTGAACCGGGAGCGAAAAATGCGGGAGTACCAAGACACACTGGTCAATTCCATCATCTTCTCCATTCCAACTGAGAGAAGTGCTGCTAGTGCATTCCAAAGCAGCTCAGTGCGTCCAGGCCGTGGTGGAGGCTCTGCACAAAGAGGGAGCAGAAGCAGTGCCTCTGCCCAAGGCAAGACCAGTATGGCCGAACTGTGGCACAGTTTTCTGTGCCCGCCACAAAAGTCTACACCATCACAGACGGCTCCAGTCAGCAGGAGGCAACGGTTCCGTCAGATGGTGACAGACTACATGTCTTGCCCTCTTGCTGTACTCCCAGACGGCTCTTCCCCTTTCAAGTTTTGGGTCTCAAAGCTGGATACATGGCCAGAGCTAAGCCAGTATGCATTGGAGGTGCTGTCTTGCCCTGCGGCCAGTGTATTATCGGAACGTGTCTTTAGTGCTGCAGGTGGTGTACTAACTGACCGTCGCATGCGACTATCCTCCGATAACGTTGACCGGCTTACTTTCCTGAAAATGAACAAGGCCTGGATCTCGCCGGAATTTGCCACTCCTCCTCCTGATTGAATAATTAGGTCACTGTATACGTTATCCAGGTCTCCTGTTGTGTTCATCTTTCTACCACCTGAACTTAAATTCCTGGGCTCCAACACCGCCAGTTGAGGCTCAGACGTGCCGTCTGCACAGTCAAAACATACGACCCAGTGTTATTGGGTTTCAGTAACGTCAGCTGATCCCCAGCTGTGTAGCCGGCAATGTGTCATGCGACCGCCACGCTGACACAACAACTGAAATGTAAGGGAATCTGTCCCCCCCCCCCAAGGCGTTTGTTACTGAAAGAGCCACCTTGTGCAGCAGTAATGCTGCCCAAGGAAAAGGTAGCTATTTTTGTTTAGCTCCTTGCACACGCAGAACTTAACACTTATAAAATGTGTCCACTGATACCGTAAAACCGTCCCGGAGGTGGGACTTTCCTTCGTAATGTGACGCAGCCCAGCCGTCATTCCTACCCCCCCGGCGCCGCGCACCGGCTCCTCAGCGTTGTTTTATTCCGTCCAGGAGCCTGCGCTGTTATGTTATCCCGTGGCCAGGCACACTTAGCGCTGCCCGTCTTCTGGCATCATTTGGTGTCTGGATGGCTGCGCCTGTGCGGCCGCGCTGGCAGAGAGCCCGCCTCGCAGTGTCTTCTGATTTAATCCCACTGGGGGCCTGGGATCCATGGACATGCGCAGTGCATATCTGAACCTCCACCTCTCACTCATTTCCCTATGGCTTCTTCAGACTGTTCGGTGTCAGCTGGTCCCTAACAGCATGCCACGGCCGTGACACCGCACAGTCTGAAGAAGCCATAGGGAGATGAGTGAGAGGTGGAGGTTCAGATATGCACTGCGCATGTCCATGGATCCCAGGCCCCCAGTGGGATTAAATCAGAAGACACTGCGAGGCGGGCTCTCTGCCAGCGCGGCCGCACAGGCGCAGCCATCCAGACACCAAATGATGCCAGAAGACGGGCAGCGCTAAGTGTGCCTGGCCACGGGATAACATAACAGCGCAGGCTCCTGGACGGAATAAAACAACGCTGAGGAGCCGGTGCGCGGCGCCGGGGGGGTAGGAATGACGGCTGGGCTGCGTCACATTACGAAGGAAAGTCCCACCTCCGGGACGGTTTTACGGTTGCAGGGGACACATTTTATAAGTGTTTAGTTCTGTGTTTGCAAGGAGCATGATGAAAAGAGCCACCTTTTCCTTTTGCATCTTTTGTGCTGCACAAGCTGGCTCTTTCAGCTACAAACGCCTTGGGGGGGGGTTAAAGGTTCCCTTTCGACTTTCTCAGGCTTCGGCCTACATTGTGTTCCTCTGCTTTTCCACCTGTCCCTGGGCTCCAACACCGCTAGTTGTTGCCTGGTAGTGCTGTACGCACAGTCCCAACAGTCGCTCCTCTGTTATTGGGGTTCAGTAACGTCAGCTGTTCCCCTGCTGTGTGTGTGGCAATCCCTCCTACCTCCTCCAACCTCCTCCTCCTCCACCTGTCCCTGGGCTCCAACACCGCCAGTTGCCGTCCAGAAGTGCTGTACGCACAGTCAACAGTCGCTCCTCTGTTATTGGGGTTCAGTAACGTCAGCTGTTCCCCTGCTGTGTGTGTGGCAATCCCTCCTACCTCCTCCAACCTCCTCCTCCTCCACCTGTCCCTGGGCTCCAACACCGCCAGTTGCCGTCCAGAAGTGCTGTACGCACAGTCAACAGTCGCTCCTCTGTTATTGGGGTTCAGTAACGTCAGCTGTTCCCCTGCTGTGTGTGTGGCAATCCCTCCTACCTCCTCCAACCTCCTCCTCCTCCACCTGTCCCTGGGCTCCAACACCGCCAGTTGCCGTCCAGAAGTGCTGTACGCACAGTCAACAGTCCCTCCTCTGTTATTGGGGTTCAGTAACGTCAGCTGTTCCCCTGCTGTGTGTGTGGCAATCCCTCCTACCTCCTCCTACCTCCTCCAACCTCCTCCTCCTCCACCTGTCCCTGGGCTCCAACACCGCCAGTTGCCGTCCAGAAGTGCTGTACGCACAGTCAACAGTCGCTCCTCTGTTATTGGGGTTCAGTAACGTCAGCTGTTCCCCTGCTGTGTGTGTGGCAATCCCTCCTACCTCCTCCAACCTCCTCCTCCTCCACCTGTCCCTGGGCTCCAACACCGCCAGTTGCCGTCCAGAAGTGCTGTACGCACAGTCAACAGTCGCTCCTCTGTTATTGGGGTTCAGTAACGTCAGCTGTTCCCCTGCTGTGTGTGTGGCAATCCCTCCTACCTCCTCCAACCTCCTCCTCCTCCACCTGTCCCTGGGCTCCAACACCGCCAGTTGCCGTCCAGAAGTGCTGTACGCACAGTCAACAGTCCCTCCTCTGTTATTGGGGTTCAGTAACGTCAGCTGTTCCCCTGCTGTGTGTGTGGCAATCCCTCCTACCTCCTCCTACCTCCTCCTCCTCCACCTGTCCCTGGGCTCCAACACCGCCAGTTGCCGTCCAGAAGTGCTGTACGCACAGTCAACAGTCCCTCCTCTGTTATTGGGGTTCAGTAACGTCAGCTGTTCCCCTGCTGTGTGTGTGGCAATCCCTCCTACCTCCTCCTACCTCCTCCAACCTCCTCCTCCTCCACCTGTCCCTGGGCTCCAACACCGCCAGTTGCCGTCCAGAAGTGCTGTACGCACAGTCAACAGTCGCTCCTCTGTTATTGGGGTTCAGTAACGTCAGCTGTTCCCCTGCTGTGTGTGTGGCAATCCCTCCTACCTCCTCCAACCTCCTCCTCCTCCACCTGTCCCTGGGCTCCAACACCGCCAGTTGCCGTCCAGAAGTGCTGTACGCACAGTCAACAGTCCCTCCTCTGTTATTGGGGTTCAGTAACGTCAGCTGTTCCCCTGCTGTGTGTGTGGCAATCCCTCCTACCTCCTCCTACCTCCTCCAACCTCCTCCTCCTCCACCTGTCCCTGGGCTCCAACACCGCCAGTTGCCGTCCAGAAGTGCTGTACGCACAGTCAACAGTCCCTCCTCTGTTATTGGGGTTCAGTAACGTCAGCTGTTCCCCTGCTGTGTGTGTGGCAATCCCTCCTACCTCCTCCTACCTCCTCCAACCTCCTCCTCCTCCACCTGTCCCTGGGCTCCAACACCGCCAGTTGCCGTCCAGAAGTGCTGTACGCACAGTCAACAGTCCCTCCTCTGTTATTGGGGTTCAGTAACGTCAGCTGTTCCCCTGCTGTGTATACGGCAACGTGTACTGCGACCGCCACGCAGGCACAACAAGTTAAATGTAAGGGAACCTGACCCCCCCCCCCCCCAGGCGTTTGTTACTGAAGGAGCCACCTTGTGCAGCAGTAATGATGCAAAGGGAAAAAGTGCCTCTTTTCGTGATGCTCCTTGCACATGCTGAACCAAACACTTATGAAATGTGTCCCCACACAGCGTTACACCGTCCGGTAGGTGGAACTTTCCTTTGTCGTGTGACGCAGCACAGCCATCATTTTTACCCCCTTGGCGCCGTGCGCCCCCTCCTCAGCGTTGTTTGAATCTGTCCCGGAGCCTGCGCTGTTAGGTTAGCCCTTGGCCATGCACACATGTTGCGCTGCCCGTCTTCTGACCTCATTTGGTGTCAGGCTGGCTGCGCCTGTGCGGGTGCGCTGGCCGAGATCCCGCCTCGCAGTGTCGTCTAATGTAATCCCACCGCGGGCCTGTGATCCGTGCCCGTGCGCAGTGCATATCCTCTCCTCTCACTCCCCTCCCTACGGCTTCTTCAGACTGTGCGATGTCAGCTGGTCCCTAATAGCATGCCACGGCCGTGACACCGCACAGTCTGAAAAAGCCGTAGGGAGGGGAGTGAGAGGAGAGGATATGCACTGCGCATGGGCACGGATCACAGGCCCGCGGTGGGATTACATGAGACGACACTGCGAGGCGGGATCTCGGCCAGCGCACCCGCACAGGCGCAGCCAGCCTGACACCAAATGAGGTCAGAAGACGGGCAGCGCAACATGTGTGCATGGCCATGGGCTAACCTAACAGCGCAGGCTCCGGGACAGATTCAAACAACGCTGAGGAGGGGGCGAACGGCGACAAGGGGGTAAAAATGATGGCTGTGCTGCGTCACACGACAAAGGAAAGTTCCACCTACCGGACGGTTTAACGCTGTGTGGGGACACATTTCATAAATGTTAGGTTCCGCATGTACAAGGACCATAATTAAAAGAGCTAAGTTTACCTTTTCCAGCATTAGTGCTGTACACAATGGCTCTTTCAGCTACAAACGCCTGGGGGGGGGGGGGTTAAAGGTTTCCTTTCAACTTGCTCGAGTGCAGGCTTCGGCCTACACTCCGCTCCCCCTGCTCCTCCTGCTGACCCTGGGCTCTAACACCGCCAGTTTTTGCCCAGATGTGCTAGCTGCACAGAGAAAAACACCAGCCAATGTGTCAGTGGGGTCCAGCACCGCCAGCTGTTCCCCTGCTGTGTAGCCGGCAACGTGTCCTGCGACCGCCACGCAGACACAAGAACTGAAATTGAAGGGAACCTGTCCCCCCTCCCCCAGGTGTTTCTATGTTTTACAGCTACCTTGAACAGCAGTAATGCTGCATGTGTTCAAGGTGGCTCAGAAACTTATTCTCCTTGCCCATGTTGAAGTGAACACGTCTAAAATGTGTCCTCTGTGACCATTAAAACGTCCCTCAGGTGTGATTTGACTTTGTATTGACACACGCAACAAGCTCCTTGGTAACGCTGCCCGTCTTCTGGCATCATTGTTTGGCTGGCTGCGCTTCTGCGGCCGCCCTGACCCACACAACAGCCCTCGTTGTCTTATTTAATGGGACTGCGAGGGTGTGATTGATGGGCAGGATCAGTGCATCAGTTCGCCTGTCCCTCCTCTCCTTCCGCCTTCTTCGGACTGTGCGGCTTCATGGCCGTGGCATGCGATAAGGGATCAGATGACGCCGCACAGTCTGAAGCGGGTGTAAGGACCCGAGTGTGAGAGGCGAACATATGTGCTGCGCCAGGCCCTGAATCCCAGCCCCGCAGTGTTTTAACAATGTTAAGACACTGCGGGGCTGGGATTCATGGTCATCGCGAACCGCACCGGCCGACATTACATGATGCCAGAAGATGGGCAGCGCTAACGGCGCTAGGCCAGGGGATAACACGACAGCGCAGACTCCTGTACAGCAAATAACAACGCTCGGGAGGCTGCACCCAGCACCAAGGTGGGATTCTTGACACCTGTGCTGCGTCTCATTACAAAGGGAACTCTCGCCTCCATTACACAGTTTGACTGTATAAAGGGCTAAATGTTATACGTGTTCCATTCAGCGTGTGCAAGGAGAAAAATTACAAGAGCAACCTTTGACTTGCGCAGCACTGCTGCTGCATAAGCTGTGGCTCTTCTACTTTGTAACCCCTGAGGGGGGGTTAAAGGTGACTTTTGAAATCGGTTCAATTAGGCTTCGGCCTACACTCTGCTCCACCTGCAGAGCCCGGGCTCCAACAACGCTAGTTGCTGTCCGGAAGTGCTGGCTGCACAGAGCCAAACACCTCGCCAATGTGTCAGTGGGGTCCAGCACCGCCAGCTGTTCCCCTGCTGTGTAGCCGGCAACGTGTCCTGCAAAAGCCACGCAGACACAACACACCCAAAGCTGCCGCCTGTGCAGGCTTCGGCCTACACTCCCCTCCCCCTGCTCCTCCTCCTCCTGCTCCTCCTCCTGCTGTCCCTGGGCTCTAACACACCGCCAGTTTTTGCCCAGATGTGCTAGCTGCACAGAGAAAAACACCAGCCAATGTGTCAGTGGGGTCCAGCACCGCCAGCTGTTCCCCTGCTGTGCAGCCGGCAACGTGTCCTGCAAAAGCCACGCAGACACAAGAACTGAAATTGAAGGGAACCTGTCCCCCCTCCCCCAGGCGTTTTTACGTTATCCAGCCACCTTGTACAGCGGTAATGCTGCATGTGTGCAAGGTGGCTCAGAAACGTATTCTCCTCGCACATGTGGAACTGAAAACACGTCTGCAATGTGTCCTCTGTGTGACCATTTAACCGTCCCGGTGGTGTGACTTTCCTTTGTAATGACACGCTGCAACCCCCTTGGTAGCGCTGCCCGTCTTCTGGCATCATTGTTTGGCTGCCTGCGCCTCTGCGGCCGCCCTGACCCACACAACGCCCCTCGGTGTCTTATTTATTGGGACTGCGAGGGTGTGATTGATGGGCAGGATCAGTGCATCAGTTCGCCTGTCCCTCCTCTCCTTCCGCCTTCTTCGGACTGTGCGGCTTCATGGCCGTGGCATGCGATAAGGGATCAGATGACGCCGCACAGTCTGAAGCGGGTGTAAGGACCCGAGTGTGAGAGGCGAACATATGTGCTGCGCCAGGCCCTGAATCCCAGCCCCGCAGTGTTTTAACAATGTTAAGACACTGCGGGGCTGGGATTCATGGTCATCGCGAACCGCACCGGCCGACATTACATGATGCCAGAAGATGGGCAGCGCTAACGGCGCTAGGCCAGGGGATAACACGACAGCGCAGACTCCTGTACAGCAAATAACAACGCTCGGGAGGCTGCACCCAGCACCAAGGTGGGATTCTTGACACCTGTGCTGCGTCTCATTACAAAGGGAACTCTCGCCTCCATTACACAGTTTGACTGTATAAAGGGCTAAATGTTATACGTGTTCCATTCAGCGTGTGCAAGGAGAAAAATTACAAGAGCAACCTTTGACTTGCGCAGCACTGCTGCTGCATAAGCTGTGGCTCTTCTACTTTGTAACCCCTGAGGGGGGGTTAAAGGTGACTTTTGAAATCGGTTCAATTAGGCTTCGGCCTACACTCTGCTCCACCTGCAGAGCCCGGGCTCCAACAACGCTAGTTGCTGTCCGGAAGTGCTGGCTGCACAGAGCCAAACACCTCGCCAATGTGTCAGTGGGGTCCAGCACCGCCAGCTGTTCCCCTGCTGTGTAGCCGGCAACGTGTCCTGCAAAAGCCACGCAGACACAACACACCCAAAGCTGCCGCCTGTGCAGGCTTCGGCCTACACTCCCCTCCCCCTGCTCCTCCTCCTCCTGCTCCTCCTCCTGCTGTCCCTGGGCTCTAACACACCGCCAGTTTTTGCCCAGATGTGCTAGCTGCACAGAGAAAAACACCAGCCAATGTGTCAGTGGGGTCCAGCACCGCCAGCTGTTCCCCTGCTGTGCAGCCAGCAACGTGTCCTGCAAAAGCCACGCAGACACAAGAACTGAAATTGAAGGGAACCTGTCCCCCCTCCCCCAGGCGTTTTTACGTTATCCAGCCACCTTGTACAGCGGTAATGCTGCATGTGTGCAAGGTGGCTCAGAAACGTATTCTCCTCGCACATGTGGAACTGAAAACACGTCTGCAATGTGTCCTCTGTGTGACCATTTAACCGTCCCGGTGGTGTGACTTTCCTTTGTAATGACACGCTGCAACCCCCTTGGTAGCGCTGCCCGTCTTCTGGCATCATTGTTTGGCTGCCTGCGCCTCTGCGGCCGCCCTGACCCACACAACGCCCCTCGGTGTCTTATTTATTGGGACTGCGAGGGTGTGATTGATGGGCAGGATCAGTGCATCAGTTCGCCTGTCCCTCCTCTCCTTCCGCCTTCTTCGGACTGTGCGGCTTCATGGCCGTGGCATGCGATAAGGGATCAGCTGACGCCACATAGTCTGAAGCAGGTGTAAGAACCCAAGCGAGAGGCGAACATATGTACTGCGCCAGGCCATGAATCCCAGCCCCGCAGTGTTTAAACTATGTCAATACACTGCGGGGCTGTGATTCATGGGCATCGCGAACCGCACCGGCCAACATTAAATGAGGTCAGAAGATGGGCAGCGCTAACAGCGCTAGGCCAGGGGATAACACGACAGCGCAGACTCCTGTACAGCAAATAACAACGCTCGGGAGGCTGCACCCAGCACCAAGGTGGGATTCTTGACACCTGTGCTGCGTCTCATTACAAAGGGAACTCTCGCCTCCATTACACAGTTTGACTGTATAAAGGGCTAAATGTTATACGTGTTCCATTCAGCGTGTGCAAGGAGAAAAATTACAAGAGCAACCTTTGACTTGCGCAGCACTGCTGCTGCATAAGCTGTGGCTCTTCTACTTTGTAACCCCTGAGGGGGGGTTAAAGGTGACTTTTGAAATCGGTTCAATTAGGCTTCGGCCTACACTCTGCTCCACCTGCAGAGCCCGGGCTCCAACAACGCTAGTTGCTGTCCGGAAGTGCTGGCTGCACAGAGCCAAACACCTCGCCAATGTGTCAGTGGGGTCCAGCACCGCCAGCTGTTCCCCTGCTGTGTAGCCGGCAACGTGTCCTGCAAAAGCCACGCAGACACAACACACCCAAAGCTGCCGCCTGTGCAGGCTTCGGCCTACACTCCCCTCCCCCTGCTCCTCCTCCTCCTGCTCCTCCTCCTGCTGTCCCTGGGCTCTAACACACCGCCAGTTTTTGCCCAGATGTGCTAGCTGCACAGAGAAAAACACCAGCCAATGTGTCAGTGGGGTCCAGCACCGCCAGCTGTTCCCCTGCTGTGCAGCCGGCAACGTGTCCTGCAAAAGCCACGCAGACACAAGAACTGAAATTGAAGGGAACCTGTCCCCCCTCCCCCAGGCGTTTTTACGTTATCCAGCCACCTTGTACAGCGGTAATGCTGCATGTGTGCAAGGTGGCTCAGAAACGTATTCTCCTCGCACATGTGGAACTGAAAACACGTCTGCAATGTGTCCTCTGTGTGACCATTTAACCGTCCCGGTGGTGTGACTTTCCTTTGTAATGACACGCTGCAACCCCCTTGGTAGCGCTGCCCGTCTTCTGGCATCATTGTTTGGCTGCCTGCGCCTCTGCGGCCGCCCTGACCCACACAACGCCCCTCGGTGTCTTATTTATTGGGACTGCGAGGGTGTGATTGATGGGCAGGATCAGTGCATCAGTTCGCCTGTCCCTCCTCTCCTTCCGCCTTCTTCGGACTGTGCGGCTTCATGGCCGTGGCATGCGATAAGGGATCAGATGACGCCGCACAGTCTGAAGCGGGTGTAAGGACCCGAGTGTGAGAGGCGAACATATGTGCTGCGCCAGGCCCTGAATCCCAGCCCCGCAGTGTTTTAACAATGTTAAGACACTGCGGGGCTGGGATTCATGGTCATCGCGAACCGCACCGGCCGACATTACATGATGCCAGAAGATGGGCAGCGCTAACGGCGCTAGGCCAGGGGATAACACGACAGCGCAGACTCCTGTACAGCAAATAACAACGCTCGGGAGGCTGCACCCAGCACCAAGGTGGGATTCTTGACACCTGTGCTGCGTCTCATTACAAAGGGAACTCTCGCCTCCATTACACAGTTTGACTGTATAAAGGGCTAAATGTTATACGTGTTCCATTCAGCGTGTGCAAGGAGAAAAATTACAAGAGCAACCTTTGACTTGCGCAGCACTGCTGCTGCATAAGCTGTGGCTCTTCTACTTTGTAACCCCTGAGGGGGGGTTAAAGGTGACTTTTGAAATCGGTTCAATTAGGCTTCGGCCTACACTCTGCTCCACCTGCAGAGCCCGGGCTCCAACAACGCTAGTTGCTGTCCGGAAGTGCTGGCTGCACAGAGCCAAACACCTCGCCAATGTGTCAGTGGGGTCCAGCACCGCCAGCTGTTCCCCTGCTGTGTAGCCGGCAACGTGTCCTGCAAAAGCCACGCAGACACAACACACCCAAAGCTGCCGCCTGTGCAGGCTTCGGCCTACACTCCCCTCCCCCTGCTCCTCCTCCTCCTGCTCCTCCTCCTGCTGTCCCTGGGCTCTAACACACCGCCAGTTTTTGCCCAGATGTGCTAGCTGCACAGAGAAAAACACCAGCCAATGTGTCAGTGGGGTCCAGCACCGCCAGCTGTTCCCCTGCTGTGCAGCCGGCAACGTGTCCTGCAAAAGCCACGCAGACACAAGAACTGAAATTGAAGGGAACCTGTCCCCCCTCCCCCAGGCGTTTTTACGTTATCCAGCCACCTTGTACAGCGGTAATGCTGCATGTGTGCAAGGTGGCTCAGAAACGTATTCTCCTCGCACATGTGGAACTGAAAACACGTCTGCAATGTGTCCTCTGTGTGACCATTTAACCGTCCCGGTGGTGTGACTTTCCTTTGTAATGACACGCTGCAACCCCCTTGGTAGCGCTGCCCGTCTTCTGGCATCATTGTTTGGCTGCCTGCGCCTCTGCGGCCGCCCTGACCCACACAACGCCCCTCGGTGTCTTATTTATTGGGACTGCGAGGGTGTGATTGATGGGCAGGATCAGTGCATCAGTTCGCCTGTCCCTCCTCTCCTTCCGCCTTCTTCGGACTGTGCGGCTTCATGGCCGTGGCATGCGATAAGGGATCAGCTGACGCCACATAGTCTGAAGCAGGTGTAAGAACCCAAGCGAGAGGCGAACATATGTACTGCGCCAGGCCATGAATCCCAGCCCCGCAGTGTTTAAACTATGTCAATACACTGCGGGGCTGTGATTCATGGGCATCGCGAACCGCACCGGCCAACATTAAATGAGGTCAGAAGATGGGCAGCGCTAACAGCGCTAGGCCAGGGGATAACACGACAGCGCAGACTCCTGTACAGCAAATAACAACGCTCGGGAGGCTGCACCCAGCACCAAGGTGGGATTCTTGACACCTGTGCTGCGTCTCATTACAAAGGGAACTCTCGCCTCCATTACACAGTTTGACTGTATAAAGGGCTAAATGTTATACGTGTTCCATTCAGCGTGTGCAAGGAGAAAAATTACAAGAGCAACCTTTGACTTGCGCAGCACTGCTGCTGCATAAGCTGTGGCTCTTCTACTTTGTAACCCCTGAGGGGGGGTTAAAGGTGACTTTTGAAATCGGTTCAATTAGGCTTCGGCCTACACTCTGCTCCACCTGCAGAGCCCGGGCTCCAACAACGCTAGTTGCTGTCCGGAAGTGCTGGCTGCACAGAGCCAAACACCTCGCCAATGTGTCAGTGGGGTCCAGCACCGCCAGCTGTTCCCCTGCTGTGTAGCCGGCAACGTGTCCTGCAAAAGCCACGCAGACACAACACACCCAAAGCTGCCGCCTGTGCAGGCTTCGGCCTACACTCCCCTCCCCCTGCTCCTCCTCCTCCTGCTCCTCCTCCTGCTGTCCCTGGGCTCTAACACACCGCCAGTTTTTGCCCAGATGTGCTAGCTGCACAGAGAAAAACACCAGCCAATGTGTCAGTGGGGTCCAGCACCGCCAGCTGTTCCCCTGCTGTGCAGCCGGCAACGTGTCCTGCAAAAGCCACGCAGACACAAGAACTGAAATTGAAGGGAACCTGTCCCCCCTCCCCCAGGCGTTTTTACGTTATCCAGCCACCTTGTACAGCGGTAATGCTGCATGTGTGCAAGGTGGCTCAGAAACGTATTCTCCTCGCACATGTGGAACTGAAAACACGTCTGCAATGTGTCCTCTGTGTGACCATTTAACCGTCCCGGTGGTGTGACTTTCCTTTGTAATGACACGCTGCAACCCCCTTGGTAGCGCTGCCCGTCTTCTGGCATCATTGTTTGGCTGCCTGCGCCTCTGCGGCCGCCCTGACCCACACAACGCCCCTCGGTGTCTTATTTATTGGGACTGCGAGGGTGTGATTGATGGGCAGGATCAGTGCATCAGTTCGCCTGTCCCTCCTCTCCTTCCGCCTTCTTCGGACTGTGCGGCTTCATGGCCGTGGCATGCGATAAGGGATCAGCTGACGCCACATAGTCTGAAGCAGGTGTAAGAACCCAAGCGAGAGGCGAACATATGTACTGCGCCAGGCCATGAATCCCAGCCCCGCAGTGTTTAAACTATGTCAATACACTGCGGGGCTGTGATTCATGGGCATCGCGAACCGCACCGGCCAACATTAAATGAGGTCAGAAGATGGGCAGCGCTAACAGCGCTAGGCCAGGGGATAACACGACAGCGCAGACTCCTGTACAGCAAATAACAACGCTCGGGAGGCTGCACCCAGCACCAAGGTGGGATTCTTGACATCTGTGCTGCGTCTCATTACAAAGGGAACTCGCGCCTCCAACACAGTTTGACTGTATAAAGGGCTAAATGTTATACGTGTTTCATTCAGCGTGTGCAAGGAGCGAAATTAAAAGAGCAACCTTTGACTTGTGCAGCACTACTGCTGCATAAGCTGTGGCTCTTCTACTTTCTAACCCCTGAGGGGGGGTTAAAGGTTACCTTTGAAATTGGTTCAAGTAGGCTTCGGCCTACACTCTGCTCCCCCTGCAGAGCCCGGGCTACAACACCGCTCGTTGCTGTCCGGAAGTGCTGGCTGCACAGAGCCAAACACCTCGCCAATGTGTCAGTGGGGTCCAGCACCGCCAGCTGTTCCCCTGCTGTGCAGCCGGCAACGTGTCCTGCAAAAGCCACGCAGACACTTGCTCTTGTACCTTCTGCTCCACATCCTGGTTCCAGTACCGTCAGCTGGTTCCGGGCAGAGCCTTTGGCTTAGGTGCCTCCCTCTGGGTATCCGAGTTCCACCAACGTCAGGTGGTCCTTGGTAGTGCTTTCAGGCACGGGTACCTCCTGCTTAGTAACCGGGTTCCAGTAACGTCAGCTGGTCCTCGGTAGTTCCATTGGCTCTTGGACCTTCGGCTACCCATCCGGGTTCCAGCACCGTCAGCTGGTTCTCGGCAGTGTCTTTTGCTCTTGTACCTTCTGCTCCCCATCCTGGTTCCAGTACCGTCAGCTGGTTCCGGGCAGAGCCTTTGGCTTAGGTGCCTCCCTCTGGGTATCCGAGTTCCACCAACGTCAGGTGGTCCTTGGTAGTGCTTTCAGGCACGGGTACCTCCTGCTTAGTAACCGGGTTCCAGTAACGTCAGCTGGTCCTCGGTAGTTCCATTGGCTCTTGGACCTTCGGGTAGCCATCCGAGTTCCAGTTCCATCAGCTGGTTCTCGGCATTTTCTCAGCCTTCTTGTACCTTCTGCTACATTTCCAAGTTCAAGAGACTAAACACGATGACCCGGAAGAACACCCCTAAGATGACGACGACACCAGAGACGACAACCACCGTGATGACGACGACCCTGGAGACGATGACCCTGAAGACCACCCCGATGACGACGACCCCGGAGACCACCCCGATGACGACGACCCCGGAGACGACGACCCTGGAGACGACGACGACCTGGAAGACCGAGAAGCAGAAGAACAAGAGGCTGCAGAACAAAGAGCAGAAGGACATTAAGCATAACACAAAATATCAGAGCAAAAAAATATTATGTAAATTATAAGCAGAAGAAGACTAAGCAGTGTATGGGGGTGAGTCCGTTCCTCCTCGTGGTGCCCCTGGATAAAGCCTGATGCTGCAGGCCAAACTGAACGCGGACAAATGTAACTGGTTTGTGACAGGCAGAACGGAAGGTGTAATCTTCAAACTTTTATAGATAACAACTACGGGAATGCCTGTCACAAATAAGAATATGATGAAGAAGTTGAATATGATGAAGATAATAGTAAAATAAAAAGAATATGAACAATGTAACCCAAAAAATAATAGGTAGAAGATGAAGAAGAAGATGAATAAGGTGAAGAAGTTGATGTCAAAGAAGCTGATGATGAGGATAATTAAGAAGAAAGCGTGGGAGAAGTAAAAAAGAAGGTGAAGGGCGTGGAAGTAGTGAAACATCAATATCTGACATAAAAAAAAAAAAAAATAACATAGTCAAATTCTTTCTAACGCCGAACTTCATAAAAAAAAATTAAAAATCCTGCTATTCTATTACATTGGGCTAAACCTCTGTCCCTTTAATATCTCCGCCACGTCCCCCAATACATCCTACAATATTCTTAGTTGTTTTCCTTCATGTAGAATGAACCTACAAGTTTATAAAGGGTTTATTTTAATTCCGATATTTTCGTCCCATTGACTTGCATTGGGATCGGGTATCGGTATCGGATTGGATCCGATATTTTGACGGTATCGGCCGATACTTTCCGATACCGATACTTTCCGATATCGGAAAGTATCGCTCAACACTACTCATGAGCGCTTTTTTTTGCAGGATATATTGCAGTTTTGAATAACACAATTAATTTTACAATTCGACATAATAGTATACAGGTAAAAACTTTTAACTGTGATAATATTGTGAAAGCAAAATGTGATTCTGGAATTATTTTTTAGGCTGGTTGGGGGCAGTTTCTTGTAATTGTGTTCATTGTGCAGTAAAAATGACCTCGCAAAATGATTATTCGAGTCAGAAAGATTACAGCAGTGACAGCATACATTGTGTTTTTTTACTTAAGGGGTGAAAAAAATTCTCAAATTTGTAAAAAAAAATAAATTTGGTTTTGTCGCCATATACTGAATCCTGTATCATTCTTGAATTGTCTACCGATGGAGCTGTGTGAGAACTTGAATTTTTTGCATAGTGAGCTGTGATTTTATATTAATACCTTTTGGGGGTGGAAATTAATTTTATATGTTTTTGTTGTAAATTTGTAAGTAAATGCAATGACCAAAATATGGAACTCTGACGTTTTATTTTTTTTCTTGTTACCATGTTTACCCCATGGGCCAATTAATTTTATGTTTTAATAATTTAGACTTTTACAGATATGTAAATACCAAATAAGTGTTTTTTCATTGTTTTATTTCTTTGTTAATGGTTGAAAATTGGTGATTCAAGTTTTTGTTTTTTCATGTTTTTAAAAACTTTTTTTTCTTTATTTTTTTAGTCCCCTTTGGGGACTTAAACTTGCTATCAACTGACTGATTATACTTTAGGCTGCAATACAACTGCACTGCAGTATATAGCTAATATAACCTTCTCGTATGAAGTCGTGCCACAGGTGACAGCCCTGTTGACTTTCAGCAAACCTTGGCACCCGTTGCCCAAGTGATTAACAAAAAATTCCTTTAAATTCAAATTTTATTAAATGTTTAAATGTAACCCCCAAACTACAAAATGAAGTAATCAGAAGAAAACACACAAGCTGACAAAATCTGCATAAAATAAAGGGGAGTATAAATAAATATCCCCCAACTCTGGAGATAATTCTCCACCTATGACATTTGTAGTCTCAATGGGTCCTAAGATAAGGAAGCAAAAGTTGCAATACACAATTTTATAGATGTGCAAATCGATACAAGTTGATATCCTATGTAGCGCTATGTTCACACATTGTGTTATTATGCATCTTTTTTCCCGCAGGCAAAATTTGATCTCCTGGCAGTAAGAAACTTGCTTAAAAAAAGCAGGTTTTGTTTAGTATTTGTTGCCTTTTTTTGCTGCATTTTTGTCGGTGCATTTGTCTGATAGAGTTTACTGCATAGAAAACAAATCTGATTCTATTTCAATAGGTTTTCACACAAAAAATGCAGCAAAAACTGATACCTGTATTGTCTCAGCGCTTTTTCAGCATTTTTAGCACCACACATTGCTTTCAATGGGTGAAAAAAATCTGAAAAATGCTGAAAGTAGTAACATACTGCTTTTGCAAAAACCGAGGTATTGCTCAAAATACCGAGGACAAAAAAAAAAACCAACAAGCTGTGCGCATGAGGTTTCTGAAATCTCTGAACTGAAATAGTACGCAACTAAAGATTTGCATTAAAAAAAATGCTGAAAAAATGCAATGTATGAACATAGCCTAACAAAAAAATGACTCAAATGGTGTAGTATGTGGCATATGCCCCAAATAAATATGTTGCTCAAGTGGTATTCATCAGGCTGTCCGGGATCATGGGATAGCTTGACTGTCAAACCCTAGTCTCACCCCTAACTAGACAGCGGAGTTTGGCACCGTGAAATAGAAAGGCATGTGGCGTCCCTTCCCCCCGCTCAAAACTACTGTGCAAATAGATGTGACGTTTCATAAAAATAGCTATCCTGGTATCACAGATAAATTTTAACTTGAGAAAAACATTCCAATATAGTAATATATTCATGTATATCCAAAAGTCATAGAGACACCCTCTATAACGATAAGAGCTAATAATAAACCAGATACAAAGTGACTGTAATAATTATAGGGGATAACTCAGGAGACTCTTTGCGTGGAACAAGACAACTACAGGACACAGTTTTATAAGTGGTAAAGTCTATATTATCACACGGTGATTCAAACAGGTGCAGAGAGAAACTCAAGTCCACAACACTTGGTGTAAATATTAAACGCAGCTTAGCAGTCAATAGGAAACTTCAGAGGAAAATGCAATCAAGCAGAAAGTCTATGAATTATACACCTCTTCTCCTGCTTTCACTCCGACCTTCTTAGAAAACACCAGTGATTGTGTTACCGCTGTCTCTAACATCATGTCCTCCCTCTATCTGAAACTGAACCTGTCAAAAACTGAACTCCTCGTGTTCTCTCCCTCTACTAACCTACCTTTGCCTGACATCGCCATCTCCGTGTGCGGTTCCACCATTACTCCCAAGCAACATGCCCGCTGCCTTGGGGTCATCCTTGATTCCGAGCTTTCATTCACCCCCCACATCCGATCATTGGCTCGCTCTTCTTATCTGCATCTCAAAAATATTTCTAGAATTCGCCCTTTTCTTACTTTCGACTCTGCAAAAACTCTTACTGTCTCACTTATTCATTCTCGTCTGGACTATTGTAACTCTCTACTAATCGGCCTCCCTCTTACCAAACTCTCCCCGCTCCAATCTGTCCTGAATGCTGCTGCCAGGATCATATTCCTCACCAACTGTTACACCGATGCCTCTACCTTGTGCCAGTCATTACACTGGCTACCCATCCACTCCAGAATTCAGAACAAAACTACTACCCTCATCCACAAAGCACTCCATGGCTCAGCACCACCCTACATCTCCTCTCTGGCTCAGTCTACCACCCTACCCGTGCCCTCCGCTCCGCTAATGACCTCAGGTTAGTATCCTCAATAACCAGAACCTCCCATTCCCATCTCCAAGACTTTACACGTGCTGCACCGATTCTTTGGAATGCACTACCTAGGTTAATACGATTAATCCCCAATCCCCACAGTTTTAAGCGTGCCCTAAAAACGCATTTGTTCAGACTGGCCTACCGCCTCAACGCATTAACCTAACTATCCCTGTGTGGCCTAATGAAAAAAACAAAACAAAAAAAAAACATAATCAGGTTCCTCGCATCATGTTCTCATACACTTTATGCAGTCAATAGCCTCTGTGTCTGTACTGCTACATACTTAGGCTGTTAACTGGTTCATGCAGCTTTACATGAACACCCAAGCCTTACACTATGGCTGGTCCAAATAACTAAAGCAATTGTTACCATCCACCTCTCCTGTCTCCCCTTTTCCTTATAGGTTGTAAGCTTGCGAGCAGGGCCCTCATTCCTCCTGGTATCTGTTTTGAACTGTGATTTCTGTTATGCTGTAATGTCTATTGTCTGTTCAAGTCCCCTCTATAAGTTGTAAAGCGCTGCGGAATATGTTGGCGCTATATAAATAAAATTATTATTATTATTATTATTATTATTATTATTATGAAGCACAATTATTCTTGAGGAAACTTGACATGAATTAATCCTTGTCTTAGTCGAAACACAGATAGATATGCTTATAAGGCAGTTCAAATCATATCTTTAGCTCAACCAGGGAGGCCTCGTTAATAGTCTCAGGTTATTGCAGAGAAGCACAGTTTATATGTCCAGCAAATGCAGATGAAGTAAACACGAGCAGCAGATGAAGGAGGATTACTGGAAACTGGTGTATGCAGCAGGAACTCAGAGCAGAGTAGCAGGATCACCACACAGGTTCACATTAGCAGAGCAGGTGTATAGCCAGGGAGTAATCAGAGGTCAGGAGCTGGATGCAAGGCAGAATACTCTAGCACAGACTGAAGGCTGGGGTGGAGTTTTATAGCAGGAAGACACAGTGCACATGAGACCAAAGATGCCATCTTGGAAAAGGGCAGTAATGCACAAAAGGTAATAAAAATGTTCAGAGTCCTGACAGTGACACAAGTATAACAGTGGGCATATACTGGGCCCACCAATATAACCTAACAGACCCTGATAGTGTCCGTGACTAACTGTGGCGGTTGGCACCCTATAGAATGTACAATTGGCACCCCCGCTCAGTGTAGTCTGGCTCTATGTGGCCCTGACTGCTCCAGTATGAGTCTAATGTACTAGGATTTCAAAAGATCCACCATATCTACATAATACGTTTATAAAAAACCAAAATACATCAAACTCCTCAAAAATAGATGCACAGTAGTTAGTATAGGCAAATCTCAATGGATATGTTATCCAAAAGGATCCTATACCAGACATCAGTATACCCAAAGATAAATGCAAGTTAATTAGCACAGGACGAATCTGAATAGATAATATATCTGGTCAAGATAAATAAAGATCCACATGTTATGTTAAATTCCTTCAAAAGCAAACAGTATGTGTGAAATGAAACTGATCACTCCACACGATGTGCCTCTATGCGTCTCCCCTCTACATTTAGGTTAATCAGGAGGCAGTACAATGAGCTTTAAAGAAGATGGAGCAGAGGTCATGTTGATTTTGCTTTTTAGGGGATTTTTTTATTACTCATTTGTACTATGTACCTTTCTTTTTTGGTAGCAACTCCTATCACCATCCCCCCGTGTTCACATCATGGAGGGTCTATGGGAAACTGCAGTGATCAGTGCAGTCTGGTCGCTGCAGTTACAGGTAAATGCCAGCTATGTAACAGTCAGTATCTTGCTGGTATGGTGCGGGCTCAGTTCCTGAGCCTGCTGCATTCTTCTTCTGCAATTGATTGGCTCAGTGCAGTGCAGTCCATTAGCTGATCAGTAATAATTATTAATCCCTCCTATCATGTGCTGAACATATAAAAATATATCTTGTGTGGGTAAATGGCTGTGTTATACCTGCTGTGTTATACAGTCAGCACCCACTGCTAATAGTACTGACTAAAACTTGCTTTGACCTCTGCTGTTAAAAAGGTACAGTAACAGAAGTTAAAAAAATTAATGAATTAAAAATCTGTAAAAGTTAGAATCACCCCTCTTAAAAAAAGCTAAAAAGAAAAAACATTTGGCATTGCCACATCTGCAGTCTCTCAAAGTATAAATAATAATAATAATCTTTATATAGCGCCAACATATTACTCAGCGCTTTACAGTGTAACAGTTTCAAGCACAACAGTCAAGTAACAACGTTAACAATACAATAATTAAAGCAAAACAAGATGACCCTGCTCATGAGAGCTTACAATCTACAATGAGGTGAGGGAGATACAAAGTACAGGTGTGTGTTTACAGTGAAGGTCCAGCCATCTTCAGGGGGTGGGGGATAGATGGAGATAGTGAATAGGCTACACACAAACATAAAATGACTTTGATTAGTTAACATGGTAGGCCTCTCTGAACAAATGTGTTTTGAGCGAGCGCCTAAAACTATGCAAATTGTAGATGGTCCTAATATCTTGGGGTAGAGCATTCCAGAGGATTGGCGCAGCACGGGAGAAGTCTTGGAGTCGGGAGTGGGAGGTACGGATTAATGCAGAGGTTAGTTGAAAGTATAAAATTATTTAACCCATTAACTAAGCACCATAAAGCAAATAAAAAATCTAAACCTTAAAATTGCCAGTTTTTGGACACTGCACCTTCATAAAAAATAATGTAATAAAAAGAAATGAAAAAGTCTTACTACAGTGGTGTGGTGGGGCCCTGTAGGTTTTATTTCTTTATCCCTTAATAATAAAGACTAGAGTTGAGCGACTTTCATTTTTTTAAGATCGAGTCGGGTTTTGTGAAACCCGATTTTGTCCAGAGTCGAGTCGAGTGCAGTCGGCCGATTATCGCTAAAAGTCGGGGATCGACCGAAACACGAAACCCAATGCAAGTCAATGGGGAAGCATAGTCGGCAGTGAGTGGAGGCCAGGAAAACACCTACAGTGCCCATTTTAATGCCAAAAACATCCATTCTTGTTTCTGAAGCTTGTCAATCTTAATTAACTTTATAATAATAGTTGGGCATTGGAAATTGGGGTTCATTTGGCAAAAGTTGTGGGGGGTAGGGCTCGTTCAAGGTTTTAGTGGGCCCAGGAAACGTGAACTACGTCACGGCAGTGGAGCAGTGAGAGGTAAGTATGTAAAGTTTGCAAGTGCTGTGATCCTAAGCAAGCAGCCAGGGCCCACTCGTTGGCACTGGAACTGGCACAGGGCCCCTCAAAGTACGGCGGTGTGTTTGCATGGCGGGGGCGCCTCTCACCAGCAGCGACACTTTTGCGTACTCTGAGGGGCCCTGTGCCAGTGACGTCGCCAACGAGTATGCCCCCCCACCTGATGAAGGAACCTGCACTTTCATCTGCACCTTCCTCTTTGTCCCTGTGTAAGGTGGTATAACATGCGGGAAGGGGAACCTTACTTTCAGCAGGGTCAGATTCTGGCTGTGTAGAGTATAAGGGGAATGTAGTGGTCTAGGTCAATGTACCAGCAGACTCATCTAGCAGTGGCTGGGCAATGGGCAGGATGAGAAGGATACACAGATATAGGGTCAAAGAATAAAGTAGGCTAAATGCAGATCAAAATTGGTAACAGGACTAAACAGGCGGCATTGCTTTGTTCAGTGGAGTAGCAAACCCAAGAGCAGCAGACACTGTTTCAAGGGCCTAACCACACTAGTAGGCCAAATGCAGTTTAATATCTGATAGTATAGGGCGAAAGCCAGAATGTGGAAGCTCAGCTTTGTTCAGTTGAGGACAACACCAGGGAGGGGCAGACACCTTTAGTAGGCCGCAACAGCCAATTTTTAAAAAAAACAGCAGTTAATAAGAGGCAGAAGGTAGAAGCTCAGCTTTATTCAGTTGAGGACAACACCAGGCAGGGACAGACCCCTTTAGTAGGCCGGAACAGCCAATTGCATTTTTAAAAATGGTAATTTGGAACAGAAGGTTGAAGCTCAGCTTTATTCAGTTGAGGACAACACCAGGCAGGGACAGACCCCTTTAGTAGGCCGGAACAGCCAATTGCATTTTTAAAAATGGTAATTTGGAACAGAAGGTTGAAGCTCAGCTTTATTCAGTTGAGGACAACACCAGGCAGGGACAGACCCCTTTAGTAGGCCGGAACAGCCAATTGCATTTTTAAAAATGGTAATTTGGAACAGAAGGTTGAAGCTCAGCTTTATTCAGTTGAGGACAACACCAGGCAGGGACAGACACCTTTAGTAGGCCGGAACAGCCAATTGCATTTTTAAAAATGGTAATTTGGAACAGAAGGTTGAAGCTCAGCTTTATTCAGTTGAGGACAACACCAGGCAGGGGCAGACAGACACCTTTAGTAGGCCGGAACAGCCAATTGCATTTTTAAAAATGGTAATTTGGAACAGAAGGTTGAAGCTCAGCTTTATTCAGTTGAGGACAACACCAGGCAGGGGCAGACAGACCCCTTTAGTAGGCCGGAACAGCCAATTGCATTTTTAAAAATGGTAATTTGGAACAGAAGGTTGAAGCTCAGCTTTATTCAGTTGAGGACAACACCAGGCAGGGGCAGACAGACACCTTTAGTAGGCCGGAACAGCCAATTGCATTTTTAAAAATGGTAATTTGGAACAGAAGGTTGAAGCTCAGCTTTATTCAGTTGAGGACAACACCAGGCAGGGACAGACCCCTTTAGTAGGCCGGAACAGCCAATTGCATTTTTAAAAATGGTAATTTGGAACAGAAGGTTGAAGCTCAGCTTTATTCAGTTGAGGACAACACCAGGCAGGGGCAGACAGACACCTTTAGTAGGCCGGAACAGCCAATTGCATTTTTAAAAATGGTAATTTGGAACAGAAGGTTGAAGCTCAGCTTTATTCAGTTGAGGACAACACCAGGCAGGGGCAGACAGACACCTTTAGTAGGCCGGAAGAGCCAATTGCATTTTTAAAAATGGTAATTTGGAACAGAAGGTTGAAGCTCAGCTTTATTCAGTTGAGGACAACACCAGGCAGGGGCAGACAGACACCTTTAGTAGGCCGGAACAGCCAATTGCATTTTTAAAAATGGTAATTTGGAACAGAAGGTTGAAGCACAGCTTTATTCAGTTGCAGCTTCTTGGCAATAATATAAAGAAGACGAGACAGGACAACACTCGTTGGATGCCATATCTGTGTTTTCACTGGTAAAAAAACTGTCAGTTAACTACTTGTAGGAGAAAGTTTTTGTAGCTGGAGGCCACTTTTTGTATTGTACCAGTTTTTTGTTGTATGTTTGGAACTGAAGGTTGAAGCTCAGCTTTATTCAGTTGAGGACAACACCAGGCATGGGCAGACAGACCCCTTTAGTAGGCCGGAACAGCCAATTGCATTTTTAACCCCTTCACCCCCGGAGCTTTTTCCGTTTTTCCGTTTTCGTTTTTCGCTCCCTTCCTTCCCAGAGCCATAACTTTTTTATTTTTTCGTCAATTTGGCCATGTGAGGGCTTATTTTTTGCGGGACGAGTTGTACTTTTGAACGACATCATTGGTTTTAGCATGTCGTGTACTAGAAAACGGGAAAAAAATTCCAAGTGCAGTGAAATTGCAAAAAAAGTGCAATCCCACACTTGTTTTTTGCTTGCCTATTTTGCTAGGTTCACTAAATGCTAAAACTGACCTGCCATTATGATTCTCCAGGTCACTACGAGTTCATAGACACCTAACATGACTAGGTTATTTTTCACCTAAGTGGTGAAAAAAAATTCCAAACTTTGCAAAAAACAAAACAAAACAAAATTGCGCCATTTTCCGATACTCGTAGCGTCTCCATTTTTCGTGATCTGGGGTCAGGTGAGGGCTTATTTTTTGCGCGCCGAGCTGGCATTTTTAATGATAGCATTTTGGTGTAGATACGTTCTTTTGATCGCCCGTTATTGCATTTTAATGCAATGTCGTGGCGACCAAAAAAACGTAAATCTGGCGTTTCGAATTTTTTTCTCATTACGCCATTTAGCGATCAGGTTAATGCTTTTTTTTAATTGATAGATCGGGCGATTCTGAACGCGGCGATACCAAATATGTGTAGGTTTTTTTTTTTTTTTATTGATTTATTTTGATTGGGGCGAAAGGGGGGTGATTTAAACTTTTATGTTTTTTTTATTTTTTTCACATTTTTAAAAACTTTTTTTTTTTACTTTTGCCATGCTTCTATAGCCTCCATGGGAGGCTAGAAGCAGGCACAGCCCGATCGGCTCTGCTACATAACAGCGATCATCAGATCGCTGTTATGTAGCTAAAATGCAGGTGTGCTGTGAGCGCCGACCACAGGGGGGCGCTCACAGCCACCGGCAATCAGTAACCATAGAGGTCTCAAGGACCTCTATGGTTACAATGGAGGAGCATCGCCGACCCCCGATCATGTGACAGGGGTCGGCGATGCGCTCATATCCGGCCGCACGGCCGGATGCGGTAGTTAAATGCCGCTGTCTGCGTTTGACAGCGGCATTTAACTAGTTAATAGCGGCGGGTGATCGCGATTTCACCCGCCGCTATTGCGCGCACATGTCAGCTGTAAAAAACAGCTGACATGTCGCGACTTTGATGTGCGCTCACCGCCGGAGCGCACATCAAAGCGGGGGTCCCGACATGTGACGTACTATACCGTCACATGTCGGGAAGGGGTTAAAAATGGTAATTTGGAACAGAAGGTTGAAGCTCAGCTTTATTCAGTTGAGGACAACACCAGGCAGGGGCAGACAGACCCCTTTAGTAGGCCGGAACAGCCAATTGCATTTTTAAAAATGGTAATTTGGAACAGAAGGTTGAAGCTCAGCTTTATTCAGTTGAGGACAACACCAGGCAGGGGCAGACAGACACCTTTAGTAGGCCGGAACAGCCAATTGCATTTTTAAAAATGGTAATTTGGAACAGAAGGTTGAAGCTCAGCTTTATTCAGTTGAGGACAACACCAGGCAGGGGCAGACAGACACCTTTAGTAGGCCGGAACAGCCAATTGCATTTTTAAAAATGGTAATTTGGAACAGAAGGTTGAAGCTCAGCTTTATTCAGTTGAGGACAACACCAGGCAGGGGCAGACAGACACCTTTAGTAGGCCGGAAGAGCCAATTGCATTTTTAAAAATGGTAATTTGGAACAGAAGGTTGAAGCTCAGCTTTATTCAGTTGAGGACAACACCAGGCAGGGGCAGACAGACACCTTTAGTAGGCCGGAACAGCCAATTGCATTTTTAAAAATGGTAATTTGGAACAGAAGGTTGAAGCACAGCTTTATTCAGTTGCAGCTTCTTGGCAATAATATAAAGAAGACGAGACAGGACAACACTCATTGGATGCCATATCTGTGTTTTCACTGGTAAAAAAACTGTCAGTTAACTACTTGTAGGAGAAAGTTTTTGTAGCTGGAGGCCACTTTTTGTATTGTACCAGCTTTTTGTTGTATGTTTGGAACTGAAGGTTGAAGCTCAGCTTTATTCAGTTGAGGACAACACCAGGCAGGGGCAGACAGACACCTTTAGTAGGCCGGAACAGCCAATTGCATTTTTAAAAATGGTAATTTGGAACAGAAGGTTGAAGCTCAGCTTTATTCAGTTGAGGACAACACCAGGCAGGGGCAGACAGACACCTTTAGTAGGCCGGAACAGCCAATTGCATTTTTAAAAATGGTAATTTGGAACAGAAGGTAGAAGCTCAGCTTTATTCAGTTGAGGACAACTTGAATTAGGGACTGCAGACAGACTTTGCAGGCTGTCCCCTGTGTGGACCATGCATCCAATACATTAACCCATTGAGCCACAAAGGACACGTAACCTTCCGTGGCCAGGCCTACAGGTCCATGTGTCTGTTGTCAGGTATACCTTTGGACTGACAAATTGACAGAATGCAAGGACAATGCGGTCTTTAACATGCAGGTGGAGGGGTGGGATGGCTTTTCTCGCAAAAGAATTGTCAACTGGGTAGCTCATAGCGTGGTATATCGTAGTTCATCCTGGCTTTATTAATATTAAATTAAATAAAAAAATAGGCTCTAGGCACTTTATAATTGGTTCCAGGGGAACACGGGCAGCAGTGGTCTGGTCAGTGGAGGCCTAGTGGAAGGAGGGACCGCAGACAGGCTTCGAAGGCCTAACATAATAAAATGGGCTGGCTGTAGGCACTTTATAATTGGTTCCAGGGGAACACGGGCAGAAGTGGTCTGGTCAGTGGAGGCCTAGTGGAAGGAGGGACCGCAGACAGGCTTCGAAGGCCTAACATAATAAAATGGGCTGGCTGTAGGCACTTTATTATTGGTTCCAGGGGTACACGGGCAACAGTGGTCTGGTCAGTGGAGGCCTGGTGGAAGGAGGGACCGCAGACAGGCTTCTAAGGCCTAACATAATAAAATGGGCTGGCTGTAGGCACTTTATTATTGGTTCCAGGGGTACACGGGCAACAGTGGTCTGGTCAGTGGAGGCCTAGTGGAAGGAGGGACCGCAGACAGGCTTCAAAGGCCTAACATAATAAAATGGGCTGGCTGTAGGCACTTTATTATTGGTTCCAGGGGTACACGGGCAGCAGTGGTCTGGTCAGTGGAGGCCTAGTGGAAGGAGGGACCGCAGACAGGCTTCAAAGGCCTAACTTAATAAAATGGGCTGGCTGTAGGCACTTTATTATTGGTTCCAGGGGTACATGGGCAGCAGTGGTCTGGTCAGTGGAGGCCTAGTGGAAGGAGGGACCGCAGACAGGCTTCAAAGGCCTAACATAATAAAATGGGCTGGCTGTAGGCACTTTATTATTGGTTCCAGGGGTACACGGGCAGCAGTGGTCTGGTCAGTGGAGGCCTAGTGGAAGGAGGGACCGCAGACAGGCTTCAAAGGCCTAACATAATAAAATGGGCTGGCTGTAGGCACTTTATTATTGGTTCCAGGGGTACATGGGCAGCAGTGGTCTGGTCAGTGGAGGCCTAGTGGAAGGAGGGACCGCAGACAGGCTTCAAAGGCCTAACATAATAAAATGGGCTGGCTGTAGGCACTTTATTATTGGTTCCAGGGGTACACGGGCAGCAGTGGTCTGGTCAGTGGAGGCCTAGTGGAAGGAGGGACCGCAGACAGGCTTCAAAGGCCTAACATAATAAAATGGGCTGGCTGTAGGCACTTTATTATTGGTTCCAGGGGTACATGGGCAGCAGTGGTCTGGTCAGTGGAGGCCTAGTGGAAGGAGGGACCGCAGACAGGCTTCAAAGGCCTAACATAATAAAATGGGCTGGCTGTAGGCACTTTATAATTGGTTCCAGGGGAACACGGGCAGCAGTGGTCTGGTCAGTGGAGGCCTAGTGGAAGGAGGGACCGCAGACAGGCTTCAAAGGCCTAACATAATAAAATGGGCTGGCTGTAGGCACTTTATTATTGGTTCCAGGGGTACACGGGCAACAGTGGTCTGGTCAGTGGAGGCCTAGTGGAAGGAGGGACCGCAGACAGGCTTCAAAGGCCTAACATAATAAAATGGGCTGGCTGTAGGCACTTTATTATTGGTTCCAGGGGTACACGGGCAACAGTGGTCTGGTCAGTGGAGGCCTAGTGGAAGGAGGGACCGCAGACAGGCTTCTAAGGCCTAACATAATAAAATGGGCTGGCTGTAGGCACTTTATTATTGGTTCCAGGGGTACACGGGCAGCAGTGGTCTGGTCAGTGGAGGCCTAGTGGAAGGAGGGACCTTAGACAGGTTTCGAAGGCCTAACATAATAAAATGGGCTGGCTGTAGGCACTTTATTATTGGTTCCAGGGGTACACGGGCAACAGTGGTCTGGTCAGTGGAGGCCTAGTGGAAGGAGGGACCGCAGACAGGCTTCGAAGGCCTAACATAATAAAAAGGGCTGGCTGTAGGCACTTTATAATTGGTTCCAGGGGTACACGGGCAGCAGTGGTCTGGTCAACGGAGGCCGATTGTAATGAGTGTCTGCCAGTTAGTAGTCCAAAACAACAACTAAATGTGAATGTCTCGCATTAAAACAAAACAAAAACACTAAAGGGTGCAATCATTAGGTTCAGGGGTGGGATCCTCTGCGTTGTTTCAGACCTACTAATTTTGCGCAAAGTATTTACTGTGGTAAATAGAGGACACTGCCCCTGACTATGTTAAGTACCATCATACATGTCAACACAATGGTATTGTCAGTGGCAGGTATGGAAGGATGTCAGCGCATAGACTTAACATTGGTGGAAGTGTGAGAGATAACTGTGGAAGTGGTAGAGCAATGTTTGACCTGGGGGTGGGTGAACTCTCTTGTGGCCGGCGTTACAGGCCCAAGGCCCCTCATGTTACAACAGTGTGTCTGACGTTGGGTGGCCACCACCACCGCCAGAGACACTTTATTGTACTATGAGGAACCCAGTAGCAATGCCGTCAACCAAAAGCGAGTACACCCACCTCTTCAGACAAACAGCAGTCTCACGGGTGCTTGCGCCAAGTCGCGATACCACGGCCCCGTGTGGGGAGTTTGGCCATTTAGGGAGGTGTAAACATGTCGTATGCTGGACAATCAGCTGCAGTAAATTAGACATTAGAAAAGTAATTCACAGTAGTCCACAGGCAAGAGCTTTTCATTGGAAAGCTAGGTGTCGGCCGGGCAAGGTGGGGCAAAAGATTTCGAAATCCAGTTGTGGTTCATTTTAATGAATGTTAGATCGTCAACATTTTGGGTAGCCAGACGAGTCCTTTTTTCGGTTAATATTGAACCTGCAGCACTGAATACTCTTTCTGATAGGACACTTGCTGCCGGGCAAGCAAGCTCCTGCAATGCATATTCTGCCAATTCTGGCCAGGTGTCTAATTTTGATGCCCAGTAATCAAATGGGAATGACGGTTGAGGGAGAACATAGATAAGGGATGAAAAATAGTTAGTAACCATACTGGACAAATGTTGTCTCCTGTCACTTTCAATTGATGCAGCAGTACCTGTCCTGTCTGCGGTCATAGCAAAATCACTCCACAACCTGGTCAGAAAACCCCTCTGTCCAACGCCACTTCTGATGTGTGCACCCCTAACACTCCTAGTCTGCTGCCCCCTTGAGCTCGTGTGAGAACGATCACGTGCGCTGTGTGCTGGGAATGCCTGAAGCAAACGGTCAACAAGAGTTGATTGTTTGGTTGCTAATATTAGTTCCAAGTTCTCATGTGGCATAATATTTTGCAATTTGCCTTTATAGCGTGGATCAAGGAGGCAGGCCAACCAGTAATCGTCATCGTTCATCATTTTTGTAATGCGTGTGTCCCTTTTTAGGATACGTAAGGCATAATCCGCCATGTGGGCCAAAGTTCCAGTTGTCAAATCTCCGGTTGTGATTGGGTGAGGGGCAGTTGCAGGCAAATCTACGTCACTTGTGTCCCTCAAAAAACCAGAACCCGGCCTTGACACGCAACCAATTTCCAGTGCCCCCGGGAAAGGTTCCGCATTAAAAATATACTCATCCCCATCATCCTCCTCGTCCTCCACCTCCTCTTCGCCCGCTACCTCGTCCTGTACACTGCCCTGACCAGACAATGGCTGACTGTCATCAAGGCTTTCCTCTTCCTCTGGTGCAGACGCCTGCTCCTTTATGTGCGTCAAACTTTGCATCAGCAGACGCATTAGGGGGATGCTCATGCTTATTACGGCGTTGTCTGCACTAACCAGCCGTGTGCATTCCTCAAAACACTGAAGGACTTGACACATGTCTTGTATCTTCGACCACTGCACACCTGACAACTCCATGTCTGCCATCCTACTGCCTGCCAGTGTATGTGTATCCTCCCACAAAAACATAACAGCCCGCCTCTGTTGGCACAGTCTCTGAAGCATGTGCAGTGTTGAGTTCCACCTTGTTGCAACGTCTATGATTAGGCGATGCTGGGGAAGGTTCAAAGACCGCTGATAGTTCTGCATACGGCTGGCGTGTACAGGCGAACGTCGGATATGTGAGCAAAGTCCACGCACTTTGAGGAGCAGGTCGGAGAACCCAGGATAAGTTTTCAATAAGCACTGCACCACCAGGTTTAAGGTGTGAGCCAGGCAAGGAATGTGTTTCAGTTGGGAAAGGGAGATGGCAGCCATGAAATTCCTTCTGTTATCACTAACTACCTTGCCTGCCTCAAGATCTACTGTGCCCAGCCACAACTGTGTTTCTTGTTGCAAGAACTCGGACAGAACTTCCGCGGTGTGTCTGTTGTCGCCCAAACACTTCATAGCCAATACAGCCTGCTGACGCTTGCCAGTAGCTGGCCCATAATGGGACAACTGGTGTGCAACAGTGTCATCTGCCGATGGAGTGGTTGGCCGACTGCGGTCTGTGGAAGAGCTGTAGCTTCTGCAGGAGGACGAGGAGGAGGAGGAGGAGGGGGTGCGAACGCCTACAGTCAACTGTTTCCTAGACCGTGGGCTAGGCACAACTGTCCCTAAATTGATGTCCCCTGTGGACCCTGCATCCACCACATTCACCCAGTGTGCCGTGATGGACACATAACGTCCCTGGCCATGCCTACTGGTCCATGCATCTGTAGTCAGGTGCACCTTTGTACTCACAGATTGCCTGAGTGCATGGACGATGCGCTGTTTAACATGCTGGTGCAGGGCTGGGATGGCTTTTCTGGAAAAAAAGTGTCGACTGGGTAGCTCGTATCATGGTTCAGCGTACTCCATTAGGGCTTTGAAAGCTTCGCTTTCAACTAACCGGTAGGGCATCATCTCTAACGAGATTAGTCTAGCTATGTGGGCGTTAAAAGCCTGTGTACGCGGATGCGAGGATAAGTACTTCCTTCTTCTAACCAGAGTCTCATGTAGTGTGAGCTGAACTGGAGAGATGGAGATCGTGGAACTTGCGGGTGTGCCGGTGGACATGGCAGACTGAGAGACGGTTGGAGACGGTATTGTTTCCGCCGGTGCCCTAGATGCAATATTTCCTCCTACAAAACTGGTGATTCCCTGACCCTGACTGCTTTTGGCTGTCAAAGAAACCTGCACAGATACTGCCGGTGGTGCGGAAAATGGTGGCCTTACAGTGACGGAAGGGATGTTGCGTTGATGACTAGCTTCATTGGCCGAGGGTGCTACAACCTTAAGGGACGTTTGGTAGTTAGTCCAGGCTTGAAAATGCATGGTGGTTAAGTGTCTATGCATGCAACTAGTATTGAGACTTTTCAGATTCTGACCTCTGCTTAAGCTAGTTGAACATTTTTGACAGATGACTTTGCGCTGATCAATTGGATGTTGTTTAAAAAAATGCCAGACTGCACTCTTCCTAGCATCGGATCCCTTTTCAGGGATTGCAGACTGAGCTATAACCGGATGGCAACGCTGTGCTCCAACAGGTTTTGGCTTTGACACGCGTTTTGGGCCAGATAGGGGCCCGGCAGATGGAACCTGTTGCGATGTTGATGCCTGCTGCGGCCCCTCCTCCACCTCCGCTTCTGAACTACTGCTGCCTGCACCCTGTTCCCCCAATGGCTGCCAATCGGGGTCAACAACCGGGTCATCTATTACCTCCTCTTCGAGCTCGTGTGCAACTTCGTCTGTGTCACTGTGTCGGTCTGTGGTATAGCGTTCGTGGCGGGGCAACATAGTCTCATCAGGGTCTGATTGTGGATCTGTACCCTGAGAGGGCAATGTGGTGGTCTGAGTCAAAGGAGCAGCATAGTACTCTGGCTGTGGCTGTGCATCAGTGCACTCCATGTCAGATTCTACTTGTAATGGGCATGGCCTGTTAAGTGTTTCACTTTCTAAGCCAGGGACGGTATGTGTAAAGAGCTCCATGGAGTGACCCGTTGTGTCACCTGCTGCATCCTTCTCTCTTGTTGTAGTTTTTGCTGAGGAGGACAAGGAAGCGACTTGTCCCTGACCGTGAACATCCACAAGCGACGCGCTGCTTTTACATTTACCAGTTTCAGAAGAGGAGGCAAAAGAGCTAGAGGCTGAGTCTGCAATGTAAGCCAAAACTTGCTGTTGCTGCTCCGGCTTTAAAAGCGTTTTTCCTACTCCCAGAAAAGAGAGCGTTCGAGGCCTTGTGTAGCCAGACGACGAAACTGGCTCCACAGCTCCAGACTTAGGTGGAATATTTTTATCCCCACGACCACCTGATGCTCCACTACCACTACCATCATTACCAGCTGACAATGAACGCCCACGGCCACGACCTCTTGCACCAGACTTCCTCATTGTTTTAAAAAATTAACCAAAGTAACTTTATTTGTTGCTGTCAAACAACTTACACGGTGAGCTATAACTTCAGTATGATTTCTATATCCCTTAACAGGTTGGTGAGACCACAAGGAAAATCAGGCACAATGTTACACACTCTGTTTTCTGTGGCACAAAATCACAGAGATGACACATACGCAGGACTGTCACTCAAGCACTAATGTCAATATTATTCTCCCACCTAATTTTTTTTTTTTTTTCTCAGGGAGACTTTAGAAACCAAATAAGATAAAATGTTTTTTTTCAGGGACAATTTAGAAACCAAATACTAATAAAAAAAAAAATAAAATAAAAAAATAAACAGGCTTTCTATGGCCCACTGAATGAGAGAGAGAGAGGTGGCACACCCAGGAGTCAAGACTGGCACACAAGCTGAAAGGGCAATATTACTCTCTCACGGTTTTTTTATGTATTTTTTTTTTTTCAGGGAGACTTTAGAAACCAAATAATATTAAAAAAAGGAAAAAAAATAAATAGGCTTTCTATGGCCCACTGAATGAGAGAGAGAGAGGTGGCACACCCAGGAGTCAAGACTGGCACACAAGCTGAAAGGGCAATATTACTCTCCCACTGTTTTTTTATGTTTTTTTTTTTTTTTTTCAGGGAGACTTTAGAAACCCAATAATATTAAAAAAAAATAAAAAATAAATAGGCTTTCTATGGCCCACTGAATGAGAGAGAGAGAGGTGGCACACCCAGGAGTCAAGACTGGCACACAAGCTGAAAGGGCAATATTACTCTCCCACTGTTTTTTATGTATTTTTTTTTTTTCAGGGAGACTTTAGAAACCCAATAATATTAAAAAAAACTAAAAAATAAATAGGCTTTTTATGGCCCACTGAATGAGAGATGCCACACACGCAGGACTGTCACTCAAGCACAAATGTCAATATTAATCTCACACGTTTTTTTTTTTTTTTCTCAGGGAGACTTTAGAAACCAAATAAGATCAAATGATTTCTTTCAGGGACAATTTAGAAACCAAATACTAAAAAAATAAAAAGACTTTCTAGGGCCCACTGAGTGAGAGATAGCACACACAGGAGTCAGGAGTGGCACACAAGCCCTGAGGCCAATATTAATCTCCCACTGATTGATGTTTTATTTTTTTTTTCTGGTAGATTTTAGAACCCAAATCAAGCAAAAAAATAAATAGGCTTTCTATGGCCCACTGAGTGAGAGATAGCACACACAGGAGTCAGGAGTGGCACACAAGCCCTGAGGCCAATATTAATCTCCCACTGATTGATGTTTTATTTTTTTTTCTGGTAGATTTTAGAATCCAAATCAAGCAAAAAAATAAATAGGCTTTCTATGGCCCACTGAGTGAGAGATGGCACACACAGGAGTCAGGAGTCAGGAGTGGCACACAAGCCCTGAGGCCAATATTAATCTCCCACTGATTGATGTTTTATTTTTTTTTCTGGTAGATTTTAGAACCCAAATCAAGCAATAAAATAAATAGGCTTTCTATGGCCCACTGAGTGAGAGATGGCACACACAGGAGTCAGGAGTCAGGAGTGGCACACAAGCCCTGAGGCCAATATTAATCTCCCACTGATTGATGTTTTATTTTTTTTTCTGGTAGATTTTAGAACCCAAATCAAGCAAAAAAATAAATAGGCTTTCTATGGCCCACTGAGTGAGAGATGGCACACACAGGAGTCAGGAGTGGCACACAAGCCCTGAGGCCAATATTAATCTCCCACTGATTGATGTTTTATTTTTTTTTCTGGTAGATTTTAGAACCCAAATCAAGCAAAAAAATAAATAGGCTTTCTATGGCCCACTGAGTGAGAGATAGCACACACAGGAGTCAGGAGTGGCACACAAGCCCTGAGGCCAATATTAATCTCCCACTGATTGATGTTTTATTTTTTTTTCTGGTAGATTTTAGAACCCAAATCAAGCAAAAAAATAAATAGGCTTTCTATGGCCCACTGAGTGAGAGATGGCACACACAGGAGTCAGGAGTGGCACACAAGCCCTGAGGCCAATATTTTTCTCCCACTGATTGATGTAGTGATTTTTTTAAAGGTAGATTTTAGAACCCAAATCAAGCAAAAAATTAAATAGGCTTTGTATGGCCCACAATTTGAGAGAGAGAGGTGGCACACCCAGGAGTCAAGACTGGCACACAAGCTGAAAGGGCAATATTAATCTCCCATTGTTTTTTTAATTTTTTTTTTTTTGTTTCAGGGAGACTTTAGAAACCAAATAATAAAAAAACAAAAAATAATAAGCTTTCTATGGCCCACTGAGTGAGAGATGGCACACACAGGAGTCAGGAGTGGCACACAAGCTGAAAGGGCAATATTACTCTCCCACTGTTTTTTTATGTTTTTTTTTTTTTTTTCAGGGAGACTTTAGAAACCCAATAATATTAAAAAAAAAATAAAAAATAAATAGGCTTTCTATGGCCCACTGAATGAGAGAGAGAGAGAGGTGGCACACCCAGGAGTCAAGACTGGCACACAAGCTGAAAGGGCAATATTACTCTCCCACTGTTTTTTTATGTTTTTTTTTTTTTTTCAGGGAGACTTTAGAAACCCAATAATATTAAAAAAAAATAAAAAATAAATAGGCTTTCTATGGCCCACTGAATGAGAGAGAGAGAGAGGTGGCACACCCAGGAGTCAAGACTGGCACACAAACTGAAAGGGCAATATTACTCTCCCACTGTTTTTTTATGTATTTTTTTTTTTTTCAAAATGACTTTAGAAACCCAATAATATTAAAAAAAAAAAAAAAATAATAATAAATATGCTTTCTATGGCCCACTAAATGAGAGAGAGAGAGGTGGCACACCCAGGAGTCAAGACTGGCACACAAGCTGAAAGGGCAATATTACTCTCCCACTGTTTTTTTATGTATTTTTTTTTTTTTCAGGGAGACTTTAGAAACCCAATAATATTAAAAAAAACAAAAAAATAAATAGGCTTTCTATGGCCCACTGAATGAGAGATGGCACACACAGGGATGGCACTGTAGCAGAAATGCCAATCTTAATCTCCCACAAAAAAAAAAAAAAAAAAAAAAAAATGTCCTACAATTACTATCTCCCCTGCAGTAATCTCAGCCAGGTATGGCAGGCAGCAATAGGAGTGGACTGATGCACAAATTAAATAAAAAGTGTGGACAAACAAAAAAGATAGCTGTGCAGAAAGGAAGGAACAAGAGGATATGTGCTTTGAAAAAAGCAGTTGGTTTCCACAGTGGCGTACACACAGCAATACAGCTATCACGGAGCCTTCTAGGGCAGCCCAATGAGCTACAGCGCTGAGATAAAAAAAAAAAAAAAATAGCTTCCACTGTCCCTGCACACCGAAGGTGGTGTTGGACAGTGGAAATCGCTACAGCACAAGCGGTTTGGTGGTTAGTGGACCCTGCCTAACGCTCTCCCTGCTTCTGACGAAGCGGCAGCAACCTCTCCCTAAGCTCAGATCAGCAGCAGTAAGATGGCGGTCGGCGGGAACGCCCCTTTATAGCCCCTGTGACGCCGCAGACAGCAAGCCAATCACTGCAATGCCCTTCTCTAAGATGGTGGGGACCAGGACCTATGTCATCACGCTGCCCACACTCTGCGTTCACCTTCATTGGCTGAGAAATGGCGCTTTTTGCGTCATTGAAACGCGACTTTGGCGCGAAAGTCGCGTACCGCATGGCCGACAAGCACAGGGGTCGGATCGGGTTTCATGAGACGCCGACTTAGCCAAAAGTCGGCGACTTTTGAAAATGAACGACCCGTTTCGCTCAACCCTAATAAAGACCTTCATTTAAAAACTGTATTTTGTGATTACTTATGTTATCTTTGTCTAATATATTTATTTGTTTGGTGATGTGAAACATTTAAGTGTGACAGACATGCAAAAGAATAGGAAACCTGGAAGACACTTTTCACACCATTGTATATGTGTCCCGACATGTCATTAAAATTATTTTCAGCTCACTACACAAAACCAAGCTCTCACACAATTACTTCATTAATTAAAAAAATGATAAGTTGCTGGTTACAGACAATGGAAAAAGAAATAAAAAATAAGTCTTTTTTTTCACAAATTCCTGCATTTTTTATGGATTTAATTATTCATCCATACAGTTTAATGTGGTTCTTATTAGATTAAGGTGGTATATAAAATTCCACAAAAAATTCTAAAAAATGTTATGGATTCAATGAGTCATTTTTTTTTGTAAAAAAATTTACTATTGTCATTTACACTGTAGCATTCAGTTTGTGAGCAATTTCGTTGGTTAAAAATAAAAGCCAAAATTGGCCTGCTACAGATGTACAAATTTGGTTGTTCAAAAATTGGCTAATGTCATATATACTATAGAACTTGGTTTGTGTGCAATTTTGTTGGTTTGAAATAAAAAATCAAAATTGGCCTACTACAGGTGTACAAATTTGATCCCTCAGTACTCTGTCACTAATTGCCACTATTTCACCTGGTGTGGCATACCCGCCTTTTACCAGCACATGTCCAGGAACATTACCTGTATCCTTGCCAACATGATACTGGGATTTCCCACTTAACAACAGACACATTGGCAAGCATTTGTGGCCAAGGATGCTACATTTCACAAATGGCACATTGGTTGAACATTGTGGAGGCTGAAGCTGAGTCCCACCCTAGTGCTGAGGTTTGATGTGCCTACTTTTATCAGGGCTTCTTTCACCTTCTGCAAAAGTTCCTGCAGCCCTTCCTGCAACTCCTCATCTTTCATCTCTGATGTGCTATCTCAGAGCATGTCGTCCACTCATGTGGAAGGTCTTCAGCACTGCCTTAATGAAGCGTCAACGGGCTCCGTTGAAGCTAATTTGTCTAGGAGACAAACTGCACACACCAGGTACAGTAGAGTCGGGGGTACACTGTCAAAGACCTGGGCCAATTTCATGACACCCTCCCAATGTCCAGTCTCTGATGACTGGTTATTTTTGACAAGGAGGGAAAAGTTTTTAAAGAAGGTCAATCAATACCTTGCTGACAAAACCAGTGAACTCCCTAATTCCTCTGCGACCTAACGTTATGGGGACTCAAAGCTTGATACCTGGCTTGAGCTGTCCCGCTATGTCTAGGAGTTGTTGTGCTGCCCTGCCACTAGCATCTTGTCTGAGTGGGTTTTCAGTGCTGCCAGGGGGTCAAAACAGACAGGCACTTTCGCCTGTCAACAGAATGTGCTGACAGCTCACTCTGATAAAAATTAACAAAGCTTCAATCAACCTCAACTTTTCCACACCACCATATGACAGCAGAACATAGAGTGTTTTTAATCATCAATATTTGAATGAGGCCACCAGTTGTTGCGTTCAAAGGTCAATGGATGACTGGTTTACCCTACTTGTAATTTTTTCCTAGCTTTGCACTTTGCGCAAAGCCTTTATTATTTTAGCAGTAGAGCAACTACACTCTAAAAATCTTTTAATGAGGCCCTCCAGTTGTTGCCTTTAAGGGTCTATGGAAAACTGTATTACCCTAGTGATCTTTTTTTTTCATTCCTTTAGACTTTGTTCAGAGCCTTTATGAGTGTAGCAGTACATCAAATCCATTTTCTTAATATTTTAATGAGGTCCACTAGTTGGTGCCTTTAAAGGTGTATGGATAAGTCTATTTATAATATTTTCTTGACTTTGCACTGTGTGCAGAGCCTTTATGAGTGTAGTAGTACCCCAACTGTACTTTGTTCACAATATTTGAGTGAGGAAATACAGTTGGTGACTTCAAAGGTGTATGAATGACCATGTTTCTAATTTTTGGCAGGCTTTGCACTTAGTATAGCTTTTCTGAGTGTAGGAGTAGTACAATTATACTTTGTTCTGAATATTTGAATGAGGTACTACATCTGGTGGCTTCAAGAGTGTGTGAATGACCCTGCTTGTAATTTTTGGCAGGCTTTGCACTGTGCAGAACATTTCTGAGTGTTTGAGTACCAAAATTACACATTGTTCAGATAATTCGACTGGGGTAATACAGTTGATGCCTTCAAGGGTGTATGGATGACCATGCTTGAAATTTTTGGCAGGCTTTGCACTTAATGTATAGCCTTTGATTCTAGGAGTACCACTACATGACAATTTGAACATAATGTTTATGAGACCCTCCTTTATGTCTAGTTCAGGGTGTACCTGAGTCCCTCTTCCATCACATTTTTATCACTTCTTGCTTTCTTGATAAATTACACTGAAATGTCCAATTTTTTTTATACAAATTTCAAATTTTTAAATCCTTTTTAAATTTTGTCTTATATACAAGTCATTTTACAGGAAAAACATTTTGTTTCCCGTAAACTCCAATTTCTCCTTGATTTTGAATGTTTTATTTAAAGAAGAAGACACATTGTACTGAACAGTGGAAAAAGTGGAATAAAAGTGTGACGCATTGTACTGAGCAGTGATGTGAGAGTCAGAGATGCTTCCAGGGTGCTTCCCCATGCTGTTCTTTTTCCATTCAGAACTTTTTCCATCCATTTCAACATTTTCACTGCCCCCTGACCTCTTTGTAGGGTCTGCAGGGAAAAATGCTCGGATTTAGATTGACTCCCATTATACTCATTCAAATTAACATCTGAACCTTAAGAATAGAGTAACGAGCATCGAAGCAATTTAATGCTCGCTCATATTTAGTCAATACCCTAAAAAAATAACTTCTTATTAAGGGCTTTCTTTTCTTTCTAATAGGGTTGAGCGACCTTTACTTTTATAGGATCGGGTTGGGTTTGACGAAACCCGACTTTTTCAAAAGTCGGGTCGAGTGAAATCGGCCGATCCTATAAAAAAGTCGGGGTTGGGGTCGGCCGAAACTCGAAACCCAATGCAGTGCATTGGGTTTCCAATGGTTCCCAGGGTCTGAAGGAGCGGAAACTCTCCTTCAGGCCCTGGGATCCATATTTAAGTGTAAAATAAAGAATTAAAATAAAAAATAAATAAAATAAAAAATATCGCTATACTTACCCTCTGACGGGCCCTGGTACTAACCGGGAACCTTCCTTCCTTAGAATCAGCCTTCCAGGACCTTGCGGTGACGTCGCGGTGACGTCGCGGCTTGTGATTGGTCGCGCGGCCGCCCATGTGACCGCTCGCGCGACCAATCACAAGCCGCGACGTCACCGTGACATCACCGAAGGTCCTGGAAGGGCTGATTCTTAGGAAGGAAGGCTGCCGGAAAGAAGCAGGGCGTGTCCGAGGGTGAGTATATACGTAATATACTCACCCTCGGCTTCGTTCCGGCAGCCTTCCTTCCTAAGAATCAGCCCTTCCAGGACCTTCGGTGATGTCACGGTGACGTCGCGGCTTGTGATTGGTCGCGCGAGCGGTCACATGGGCGGCCGCGCGACCAATCACAAGCCGCGACGTCACCGCGACATCACCGCAAGGTCCTGGAAGGCTGATTCTAAGGAAGGAAGGTTCCCGGTTAGTACCAGGGCCCATCAGAGGGTAAGTATAGCGATATTTTTTATTTTAATTCTTTATTTTACACTTAAATCTGAATTCCGATACCAATTCCCGATATCTTAAACATATCGGGAATTGGTATCGGAATTCCGATTCCAGATTCAGAAGATCGCCGACTTCATGGCCGACCCCACACAGGGGTCGGGTCGGGTTTCATGAAACCCGACTTTGCCAAAAGTCGGCGACTTCTGAAAATTGCCGACCCGTTTCGCTCAACCCTACTTTCTAATGGAATCTTCAATTTGACTAATGTAAAGTTTTAATTTCCAAAATATTTTTAAAAACACTTAGACTAATTTGAAATGTGCCCCTAAATATTTTTAGAGCCGTGATGTATTTTTCTCAGTTACCTCAGTGATGTTATCTAAGCACCTGGCACATAACGTATCTGCTTGTACATATAACATACAGATGCTTCTCACAAAATTAGAATATCATCAAAAAGTTAATTTATTTCAGTTCTTTAATTAAAAAAGTGAAACTCGTATATTATATAGAGTCATTACAAACAGAGTGATCTATTTCAAGTGTTTTATTTCTGTTAATGTTGATGATTATGGCTTACAGCCAATAAAAACCCAAATGTCATTAACAGAAACAAATAATAATAATAATAATAATAATAATTTTATTTATATAGCGCCAACATATTCCGCAGCGCTTTACAACTTATAGAGGGGACTTATACAGACAACAGACATTACAGCATAACAGAAATCACAGTTCAAAACAGATACCAGGAGGAATGAGGGCCCTGCTGCTCGCAAGCTTACAATCTATGAGGAAAAGGGGAGACACAAGAGGTGGATGGTAACAATTGCTTTAGTTATTTGGACCAGCCATAGTGTAAGGCTCGGGTGTTCATGTAAAGCTGCATGAACCAGTTAACTGCCTAAGTATGTAACAGTACAGACACAGAGGCTATTAACTGCATAAAGTGTATGAGAACATGATGGAGGAACGTGATTATGTTGTTGTTTTTTATTAATAGGCCACACAGGGATAATTAGGTTAATGCGTTGAGGCGGTAGGCCAATCTGAACAAATGAGTTTTTAGTGCACGCTTAAAACTGTGGGGATTGGGGATTAATTGTATTAACCTAGGTAGTGCATTCCAAAGAATCGGCGCCGCACGTGTAAAGTCTTGGAGACGGGAGTGGGAGGTTCTGATTATTGAGGATGCTAACCTGAGGTCATTAGCAGAGCGGAGGGCACGGGTAGGTTGGTAGACTGAGACCAGAGAGGAGATGTAGGGTGGTGCTGAGCCATGGAGTGCTTTGTGGATGAGGGTAGTAGTTTTGTACTGGATTCTGGATTGGATGGGTAGCCAGTGTAATGACTGGCACAAGGTAGAGGCATCGGTGTAACGGTTGGCGAGGAATATGATCCTGGCAGCAGCATTCAGGACAGATTGGAGCGGGGAGAGTCTGGTAAAAGGTAGGCCAATTAGTAGAGAGTTACAATAGTCCAGACGAGAATGAATAAGTGAGACAGTAAGAGTTTTTGCAGAGTCGAAAGTAAGAAAAGGGCGAATTCTGGAAATGTTTTTGAGATGCAGATAAGAAGAGCGAGCCAGTGATCGGATGTGGGGGGTGAATGAAAGCTCGGAATCAAATACTTGAAATAGATCACTGTTTCTAATGACTCTATATAATATTTGAGTTTTACTTTTTTGCATTGAAGAACTGAAATAAATTAACTTTTTGATGATATTCTTACTTTGTGAGAAGCACCTGTAGGAATCATTTTAACTTTTTCAGTGATGGAAATAGGTAACCACTTTTGATAGTAACTGCTACTCTGGCCACTTGCATGCCTTCTAATCATTTTGCTCTGCTCCTCCCAGTACCTGACCATTGCCCTGTGTTGCCTTATGCTGGTTGTCAGAAATAGGGGGCACAGCTAAACTCTGCAGGAATTTATATCCTACCTGTCCTACAGAGATTTTCTTCCTCAGCCTAGCACCTGCTAGAATGTGACATATCAGGCAACTTCACCCCCATTGGTGCTTAGCCTGGTAGCACCTATTCATGCACTTCACCATATTCTATCTCCAGTTAATGATCCGGCTTGTTTGACTGTCCTGTCTGACCTCTCTGTTCCTGATCTCAGATACATTTACTGATCCTGTGCTGTCTGCCCCGACCTTAGACCTGCTGACTACGCCTCTGTCTTGCCCTCCTGCACCTCATACCCATGCCTTGGACTCTCAGGTCAGCTGCTGCACACTGGGGGACTCTCCTGGAGTGGTACCTGGTGACTATCCTCACCATCAGAGGCTCTAATGAACCCATTAGTACTACCCATTAGTCACTTAGTTACGCCCCTCCAGGGTAAGCCTGGCCTATAGCGCAGTGGATCCACACCCACCAGGGTTAGAGTAACGAAAGTTCATCTGTACTAACAATCACAATGCCTTTTTGGATTTCCTCGTACTGTACATGTAAGATTTTCGTCCCTTCCAACAAAAGCTTTTCATCTTAATGTACACTGCTGAGCAAAAGGGTGACAATTTTTTCAACATTTGACTTTCAGGTTCCCTATCTCACTATCCACTACTGCTTCGAATGTGAGACTACCATCATTTTGTAGACAATTATTTTGGCTATCGCATACCCAAATTTAACTTGCAAATATGCTACATTGCTATAAGACAAATTTGTTGTAAGACACATTCTAAACATGTGGATCCTGAAAGTCAAAGGTTCAAAATATTGTTACCCTTTTGCTCATCAGTGTATATCTAGATTTGCTAATGCTAATTTACTGCCTTACTAAATGGCAATTACAAGGTAATTTTTTCCCTAGGAACTTCAATTAAAAATGTGGCTTGGGTAGGATTGTAGTGAGATTGTGCATGTGTATAGGAGCTAATCTGAAAAGACGAGACCTTGGCGTAAAGTATTGGGAAGGGAAATAGCAGCTATCCCAATCTCTCATAAATGAGGCAGGGGATTTTAGACTGACTCATAACTCCAGCAAACAGTGTGTACAGACTGAAGTCACTAACCATAGGGAATCTGTCAGCAGGTGTTTGCTATCTCATCTGAGGGAAAATAAATCCTGATTCCAGTGATGAGTCACTTAGTTTACTTGGTCCAGCAGTTGTGACACAATAAGGCTATGTCTCCACGTTCAGGATGGCCGGCGGTATCGCTGCAGCGGCGAAGCCGCTTGGCGCTAAGCCCCGCCCCCTTTCTGGGACGCGATCATGCCGGATGTGTTAACTCTTCACATCCGGGATGATCGCTCTGTCCCATAGGGCCCTGTGATATGCCTTGCGGGAACGCTGCGTCCCTGCAAGGGGTGTACGGACATGCTGCGATCTGAAAAGACGCGCAGCATGTCCGGAGTCGCAGGGCCGCCGCGTGCGGGTTTCCACGCATAGTGGAGACGGGATTTCATAAAATCCCCTCCACTATGCTGGAACATCTGGACGCTGCTTGTTTGACGCTGCAGCTCTGCGCAGCGTCAAACAAGCAGCGTTTCCTGACCGTGGAAACATACCCTAAGAGTTCTCTCTACTGTAGATGCAGCAGTGCCCGGAAAGCTGCCCCTGCCCACACCATGTCACAGCTTATTATATACATTGTATATTGACAGTAAGCTGCTAATCAGTGCTGGGGGCAGAGTTGGACCAGGTGTCAGGGTGCACCAGTGTCTCCTGCTGATAAAGAACAATTAGATTGAAACAACAGCACTCATCCTAATAAGTAACACACTCACGCACAATTCAGTGTTTCAGCTCCTACCTCACGATGCCCTCAGATTACATAGTGAAAACCTGCTGACAGACTCCATTTAAGGCCGGCGTCACACTAGCGAGTTTTACGGACGTATGAGCGCAGAAAATACGTCCAGAAAATACACATTGCACACGGCCCAATGATTCTCTATGGGGCAGCTCCTATTTGCCGTATATTACGCATCCGTAATATACGGTATGTTAAGGGCGTGGAAAACCGCAGCATGCTGCGTTTGTCAGTGTATTGCGCAAAAAATCCGCCAATGAAAGTCTATGGGGGCGAGAAAATTACGGATTACACACAGACCATGCGTGTGACTTGCGAGAAATACGCAACGGTGTTCTATAGAAAAGCCGGTAATTCAGTGCGGTGTACAGTAAAATCACACTGACAGAATAGAATAGAATAGGTAGAATAAATGTCTACACATAGAATAGATTAGAACCATTTTGTACTATTGGATTAATAATGGATAGATGTCATAATTGATGCCTCTCCATTATTAACCAGGCTTAATGTCACCTTACAATAGCAAGGTGACATTAACCCTTCATTACCCCATATCCAACTGCTACAGGGGAGTGGGAAGAGAGTGGCCAAGTGCCAGAATAGGCTCATCTTACAGATGTGCCTTTTCTGGGGTGGCTGGGGGCAGATGTTTTTAGCCAGGGGGGGTCCTATAACCATGGTCCCTCTCTAGGCTATTAATATCTGCCCTCAGTCACTGGCTTTCCCACTCTGGCGGAGAAAATTGCGCGGGACATATATATATATAGACTGTATATATGTTTTTAAGAATATTTCAGCCAATGGATCCATGATATGTCAATTTTGCAAGCCTGCGAGAAAAAAATCGCCGTACGGAAGCCATCCGGATGCCATACGGATGACACACAGATAAATTTGTGTGTAAAAATCGCACCCTCGCATTGAATACGGAACAGTGTTTTGGGACAATTACTGCATATTACGGCCGTAAAAAATGGACCGTATTTTCATACTCCTAGTGTGACGCCGGCCTAAGGGTTATTCCAATCTGAGCCTTTCATACCTGAGACTAGAGTAACTCCATCCAATCTTCGACCACTAAGGGTGGATCTATAGAAACTTTCTGTTGCAGAGGATGTCTGGTCTAAAACGATAAATCTGCAGTCACTCTATGTGTCCTTACAATGTGTGCAGAACGCACTGTGAGGATTCTCTGGTGACAGCACTGGGCAAGGCAGTCACGTGACTGCAAGTATCCAATATGTTTCTCTCAGTTAGGTTGGGGTCACACTAGAGAGTTTTACGGACGTATGAGAGGCGCAAAAACAACACACTGCACAAGGACCAATGATTCTCTATGGGGCAGCTCCTATCTGGCGTATATTTTGCAGCCCTATTTTACGGGCGTAGAAAATCGCAGCATGCTGCGTTTGTCAGCGTATTGCACAAAAAATCGGCCAATGAAAGTCTAAGGGGTGAGAAAAATACGGATTACACACAGACCATCAGTGTGACTTGCGAGAAATATGCAGCGGTGTTCTATAGAAAAGCCTGCAATTCAGTTTGGTGTACAGTAAAATCACACCGACAGGTTAGAATAGAATAGATAGAATAAATGTCTACACATAGTATAGGTAGATATACTGTATATATATATATATATATATATATATATATATATATATATATATATGAAAAATATTCAGAAAAATTCCCACGCTAGCGTTCATATGAGTTTATGCCACCAGGGGGCGCATCACCGCAAGTCTACAATGCTACATTCCCCTGCATTCCATTCATTCCCCAGTTTTTACAACCAGGAGCAACAGCTGCATTAGCAGGCTCCTGGTTGTAAATTTATTTAACCCCTTCAGATGGATTTACTGCGTGGGACATGACTGGTCGCCGAAAAGGTATGTGTTTTTATTTTATTTTTGTCACAGAACGAGGGTCTTCAGGTGGATTAAGCATACAATAAAGATTTTAAAACCCCATGTGTGTATTTATTTCATTAAAATACTTTATTCATAGTGTGTGTGTGTATTATTAACCCTTTACTACTATTGGATTAATAATGGATATGTGTCTTATAATGGATATGTGTCTTATTGACAGCTCTCCATTATTAACCAGGCTTAATGTCACCTTACAATAGCAATGTGACATTAACCCTTTATTACCCTATATCCCACCTCTACTCGGGAGTGGGAAGAGAGTGGCTAAGTGCCAGAATAGGCGCATCTTACAGATGTGCCTTTTCTGGGGTGGCTGGGGGCAAATGTTTTTAGCCAGGGGGGCCAATAGCCATGGTCCCTCTCTAGGCTATTAATATCTGCCCTCAGTCACTGGCTTTCCCAGTCTGGAAGAGAAAATTGGGCGGGAGCCCACGCCAGTTTTTTCCGTGATTGAAACCTTTATTTTAACAGCTAGAGCCATCAAATTTTGCACACACACTCAACTAACATTAGTAGTGAGGAATATGTAAAAAATAAGGGCTATGAAATGGCTTACTGTATGTAAACCATATGTCATATCCTGTCGGTTTTGATAAGGAGATAGCAAAAGCAGGCAAAGCAGGCTTTTAAGCTATCTAGCTCTATTAAATATAAATATATATATATATATATGTGTCTCACTGATGTGTATATATATATATATATATATTGTATATATATAGACTGTATATATGTTTTCACAAATATTTAAGCCCATGGATCCATTATATGTCCATTTTGCAAGGTTGCGAGAAAAAAACGCAGTACGGATGCCATACGGATTACATACGGAGGATTACATGCGTAAAATACTCAGCCACACCCTGCCTATGGATGACATACGGATCACTGTTTAGGGAACATTTCTGCGTATTACGCCTGTAAAAAATGGCCCGTATTTCCCTACACTTAGTGTGACCCCGGCCTTAGGGCTCATACTCATTTGCACGAGACTCGGATGAGTCTCGCATGGCAATACCCGGCGCTGTGCCGGCACTCAGATCGGAGCGTGCAGCAGCATAGGAATATATGCAGCCGCACGCTCCGCTCCTCTGTGCTAGGTGCAGTGTGGGTATTGCCGTGCGAGACTCATCCGAGTCTCGCGCAAGTGAGTATGAGCCCTTAGAGTCAGACTATACTTCCTCTCACAACACACTTGCATTGAGCGTGCTGACAACAGTGTAGTCAGATTCTGTCCTGGAGTATACATATTGCATACTTACGATCATACGACTGCCGCTTCCAGCGCTGACACCGGAGAATCCTCACAGCACGCAGTGCGCTCGATGTGAGGATTCTCAAGTCTGCAGTGTCACAGAGTAACTGCAGAATTGTCGGGCACTGTGTTACACTGCTTCCATGACTTCCATTTATTTCTATGGGAGATATGGCAATAGCATAGTCCTGTTTGAGTATGTCCACCTCCAGAGGTCAGAGCCTGGAAAGAGTTATTCCTGTCTCAGTTATGAAAGGATAATATGGGAATAACCCTTTAATGGAATGGAGAGCAGCAAGCCACCATACTGTAGCAGGTTCACATGCTGTTTGTGGTATTCTTTGTATTTACTGCTTATGGTATTATCAAGAAACCTTGCCAACGACAACATTGAATGCATCAATACTTTTCCTTTTTTCATTGTCTGCATTTCCATCTGTAAGGAGGTCAGCCTTGACTATTGTTTCTGAGCTTTTCTAATCATGCTATTGAAAGGTTTATCTTAGATAAGGACAAGTTGACATGATGCAAACCAATACCTACAAGTTATATTAGGTGTCTGACATCCTGTTGTCTCATAGACTACAGTTCCACCACAAATTAGATGTTTGTTCTCTTCCTATTCCGTCGTATTGAAGATCTGCCGTGTAATTTCCTTGTCCATTAGTGACCACTTACCCGCAGACCATGCCTTCTTGTCACAGTATATACTGTATAATTGCACACATTCTATATAAATCCTCAGTCTGCATGTGTAATAACAGTCAAACTAATGTTCAGATCACATCATTGTCAGGGCTCCTTAAGAAAATACACTCCTCTGCTCTGTGCTTTACAAAAAGACGGATTACACTTTATTGCTATTTATTGATTTCTACGGAGGAGAGTAAATTACAGATACCATTGATTTTAGATGAACATTAGAACAACATTTTATCAGGAGATCACTTATCACGTTTGTCATCATTAAAGCTGTTCCTAATTGTGTTATCTTATTCAGATATTGGATTCTACAGCATTTATTATAAAATAGCGGAGTAGAGTTACTATTATGGATTCTATGTATGTGAGATGGCTGTAATTACAGCACTATTTTGAGATCCAGATTTCAGCGGCAACATGTAAACTCACGAATCTACTGAATTTGAAGAAGTTTTACACAGGGGCATACCTAGAGTCCTATTCGTTCCAGGGCAACTTTTGGACTTGATTCTCTGCATGCAACCGAGAGCTGGTTGCTTGTATACCTGGGCCATTGTAGTTCTAAAGTTTGTAAAGTTATCTGCCACCTGCATCAAGAAAAATAAAATAAAGTAATACAGATAGCAAATAATACCACTATACAAGTACCGTAATAACTGCTACCATACTGCTAAAGGGAACCTGTCAGCAGGACTGTGCACAGTAACCTACAGACAGTGTCAGGTCGGCGCCATTATACTGATTAGAATGATACCTTGGTTGGTGAAATCCATCTTGTGGTTGTTGTTGTTTAATCTTTATTTTCAGTTTTGAGTTAATGATATGCTCGTGCTCCGGGGTGGCCTGTGGGGGGTCTTCATGTGGTGCTCTGATTAGGTATTCACCTGTATGGATTATGACCGGTCACTGATCCCTCCCTGACCTGCCCCCTTGTTTACATAATGAATATCTATTATATAAAGTTGAGTGTATGTGTGTATGTGTGTATATGTGTGTGTATCAGCCATGCCCACTCCACATAGCCGGAACCAATCACTAAGCATCTTTCATTTCGCCAGGGCTGTTTAAAAGAAGCTGAGCTGTAATTGGTTGCTATGATCAACAGTTTTCCTTGTAGACAGTTGTGGTAACTGAGACCTATTATTCTTATCATTTCTATGGTGTTATTGTCCTTCTGTAAAGTTGGAAATAACACAATTTATTGCCGTGCCGACACAGACCACCCTCTGACACGAATTGCAGGGGGAGCCCAGAATCAGGAACTTCTCTTTGTCTGGCATGAAGCATCCTCATTACTTTAAAACTTCAAACACAGATTTAAAAACGAAACACAAGACAAATTTCTCCAACCCAGGTATCATTTTAACCAATGTAACAGCACCAACCTAACAATGTTGTCTCTGACGGGATGATGTGGGATATTAGGGGTAGTAGTCCGGAGGCTCTGACAGGATGATGTGGGATATTAGGGGTAGTAGTCCGGAGGCTCTGACAGGATGATGTGGGATATTAGGGGTAGTAGTCCGGAGGCTCTGACAGGATGATGTGGGATATTAGGGGTAGTAGTCCGGAGGCTCTGACAGGATGATGTGGGATATTAGGGGTAGTAGTCCGGAGGCTCTGACAGGATGATGTGGGATATTAGGGGTAGTAGTCCGGTGGCTCTGATGGGATGATGTGGGATGTTAGGGGTAGTAGTCCGGTGGCTCTGATGGGATGATGTGGGATGTTAGGGGTAGTAGTCCGGTGGCTCTGACAGGATGATGTGGGATATTATGGGTAGTAGTCCAGTGGCTCTGACAGGATGATGTGGGATATTAGGGGTAGTAGTCCGGTGGCTCTGATGGGATGATGTGAGATATTAGGGGTAGTAGTCCGGTGGCTCTGACAGGATGATGTGGGATATTATGGGTAGTAGTCCAGTGGCTCTGACAGGATGATGTGGGATATTAGGGGTAGTAGTCCGGTGGCTCTGACAGGATGATGTGGGATATTAGGGGTAGTAGTCCGGTGGCTCTGACAGGATGATGTGGGATATTAGGGGTAGTAGTCCGGTGGCTCTGATGGGATGATGTGGGATGTTAGGGGTAGTAGTCCGGTGGCTCTGACAGGATGATGTGGGATATTAGGGGTAGTAGTCCGGTGGCTCTGACAGGATGATGTGGGATATTAGGGGTAGTAGTCCGGTGGCTCTGACAGGATGATGTGGGATATTAGGGGTAGTAGTCCGGTGGCTCTGATGGGATGATGTGGGATATTAGGGGTAGTAGTCCAGTGGCTCTGACAGGATGATGTGGGATATTAGGGGTAGTAGTCCGGTGGCTCTGATGGGATGATGTGGGATATTAGGGGTAGTAGTCCAGTGGCTCTGACAGGATGATGTGGGATATTAGGGGTAGTAGTCCGGTGGCTCTGACAGGATGATGTGGGATATTAGGGGTAGTAGTCCGGTGGCTCTGACAGGATGATGTGGGATATTAGGGGTAGTAGTCCGGTTGCTCTGATGGGATGATGTGGGATATTAGGGGTAGTAGTCAGGTGGCTCTGGCTGATGGCATGATGTGGGATATTAGGGGTAGTAATCCAGTGGCTCTGGCAGGTGGGATGATGTGGGATATTAGGGATAGTAGTCTGGTAGCTCTGGCTGACGGGATGATGTGGGATATTAGGGGTAGTAGTCTGGTGGCTCTGGCTGATGGGATGATTGGAATATTAGGCATAGTAGTCCAGTGGCTCTGGCTGATGGGATGATTGGAATATTAGGCATAGTAGTCCAGTGGCTCTGGCTGATGGGATGATGTGAGAAATCTGTTAATCTTTGCACTGGAAGGAAAAAACAAAAATGTTGTTTACCAAAATGCCCTTGAAAGAGCTGAAAATATAATACTATCAATATTTGGGTAATCATTTAGTTAATTTGTGTTGTAAATCTGTAGTGTTGAATATATGATGTGAAATGTTTTTATGTCCAATGTAATCATTACAATTTGTTATAACTGACCACAGTTAGTTACTATGCCTGGGCAACGCTGGGCTCTCCAGCTAGTTATATGTATTTTTAAAAAAAATCCCCTCTGCAGACTGGTGCTGGTGGAGGCGTCTGCACTGCATCATGATCACATCCATAATGTGCATTTATTTATTCTTTTTGATAGTATTCATAAATTCATAAAACAAAATCAGTTTGAAAATGGCGCCGTCCAACATTTTATTTATTTTTTTCTCTAGCAAGATGGCGCCACTAATGCCTGCACAGTAACAGCTATCGGCGAACCGATAAATGCTACTGTGAAGGCGGTGCCATCTTGCTAGAGGAAAAAAAAAGCCTCTTTCAAGATGGCGCCTGAGGCGCCTGCACAGTGGCATTTATCGGATCGCCGATAGCTGCTACTGCGCAGGCGCTAGCGTCGCCATCTTGCTAGAGAAGAATAAAATAAAATTGTCTCCATTAAGCTGGCACTTGCCACGCCTGTGCAGTAACATCTATGGGCAATCCTATGGATGCTCTGCGCAGGTGCCGGCAAAGCCTTATTGGAAGAGGCAATTTTTTTCTCTAGTAAGATAGTGTCACTACTGCGCAGGCGCTGCCGCTGCCATTTTCTAACTGATTTTTTTTAATGAATTTATGGATACAATAAAAAATAATAATTAAATGCACATTGTGGATGAAATCATGGTGCAGCACAGGCACTGCCGGCATTAGCCTGCAGAAGGGGATTTTTTAAAAAAAAAAATATATAATATATGTTATGTAAACGAGGGAGCAGGTCACTAAGGGATCAAAAGTCCATGGCGATGAATAGGTAAGCAGAGCACCAGATGAAGACCCCTCCCCACAGGCCCACCCCAAAGCATGAGCATATCATTAACTTAAAACTGAAAATAAAAATTGAACAAGAACCACAAGATGGATTTCTTCACCCCAGGTATCATTTTAATCAGTATAACGGTGCCAGCCTGACACTGTATGTAGGTTACTATGCACAATCCTGCTGACATGTTCCCTTTAACTACACTAATTTAGAAAAAATATGTCTGTACAGCTACAAAACCACAAATTCACCGTATAAAATACTGTACTTTAGGTTATCTTTATTATTTAACTAAACACACCATGCAGTGATATTATAGAAAGGACCACTTCCACCAATTCAAAAAGAAGAAATACCAGGAGGTGCCTGTACCTGTATCTATGCTAGACTGTTCCTACCTGCCAGCGGAGGTTGGCACCCTACACCTGCCCAATGGTGCCCCCGCTCACCGTCGACTCTCCCTTCTAATCCCTGTATGACCCTGCCAGGGTTTGGGAAAGGAAAAGGATGATATAATGTTGTAAACAATAGTATCAACTAAATGTGGGAAGTCACATTGTTCCTATACCCCACAAATTGATAAAGTACAAATGTCAATAGAAGAGGGGGGGAGTGAAGGCAAATAGGAAAAGGACACCATCCCTTATCTATCCCCTGCCTAAGGGTATGTGCACACGTTGCGGATTTCTTGCAGAAAATTCCTGAAGAAAACCGGAAATTTTCTGCAAGAAATCCGCATTTTTTTTTTTGCGTTTTTTTTTCCGTTTTTTTCGCGTTTTTTTAGCATTCTGCAAGCGTAATTAGCTTGCAGAATGCTAAAGTTTTCCCTGCGATCTGTAGCATCGCTTGGAAAACTGACTGACAGGTTGGTCACACTTGTCAAACATAGCGTTTGACAAGTGTGACCAACTTTTTACTATAGATGCTGCCTATGCAGCATCTATAGTAAAAGATAGAATGTTTAAAAATAATAAAAAAAATAAAAAAATGCTTATACTCACCCAGACATCTCACCGGCGTCCGTTCCGTATAGCTGGTCTGTGCGCACAGGACCTCCCGTGACGTCACGGTCACGTGAGCGGTCACATGACCGCTCACGACCAATCACAGGACAGTGACGTCATTCGGCGAGGTCCTTCAGCGCACACCAGGTACAGAAACCGAACGGCAGCGTGCGAGGAGGCGGCAAGACATCGAGGGTGAGTATAGGACTGTTTATTATTTTATTTCTTATTTTTTGACCACTTATATGGTGCCCAGTGCGTGGAGGAGAGTCTCCTCTCCTCCACCCTGGGTACCAACCGCATATAATCTGCTTACTTCCCGCATGGTGTGCACAGCCCTGTGCGGGAAGTAAGCAGATCAATGGACCCCTAGGTGTGCGGAATCCCTGCAATTCCGCATTTTTAAGGCCATGTGCACACGTTCAGGATTGTTAGCGTTTTTTTCGCGTTTTTTCGCTATAAAAACGTGATAAAAACGCGAAAAAAAACGCTTACATATGCCTCCTATTATTTACAGGGTATTCCGCATTTTTGGTGCAAATGTTGCGATTTTTTCCGCGAAAAAATCGCATAGCGGAAAAAAAAGCAACATGTTCATTAAAAATGCGGAATTGCAGGGATTCCGCACACCTAGGGGTCCATTGATCTGCTTACTTCCCGCACGGGGCTGTGCACACCATGCGGGAAGTAAGCAGATTATATGCGGTTGGTACCCAGGGTGGAGGAGAGGAGACTCTCCTCCACGCACTGGGCACCATATAAGTGGTCAAAAAATAAGAAATAAAATAATAAACAGTCCTATACTCACCCTCGATGTCTTGCCGCCTCCTCGCACGCTGCCGTTCGGTTTCTGTACCTGGTGTGCGCTGAAGGACCTCGCCGAATGACGTCACTGTCCTGTGATTGGTCGTGAGCGGTCATGTGACCGCTCACGTGACCGTGACGTCACGGGAGGTCCTGTGCGCACAGACCAGCTATACGGAACGGACGCCGGTGAGATGTCTGGGTGAGTATAAGCATTTTTTTATTTTTTTTATTATTTTTAAACATTCTATCTTTTACTATAGATGCTGCACAGGCAGCATCTATAGTAACAAGTTGGTCACACTTGTCAAACGCTATGTTTGACAAGTGTGACCAACCTGTCAGTCAGTTTTCCAAGCGATGCTACAGATCGCAGGGAAAACTTTAGCATTCTGCAAGCTAATTACGCTTGCAGAATGCTAAAAAAACGCGAAAAAAACGGAAAAAAAACGCAAAAAAAAAAATGCGGATTTCTTGCAGAAAATTTCCGGTTTTCTTCAGGAATTTTCTGCAAGAAATCCGCAACGTGTGCACATACCCTAATGAACATGTTGCTTTTTTTTCCGCTATGCGATTTTTTCGCGGAAAAAATCGCAACATTTGCACCAAAAATGCAGAATACCCTGTAAATAATAGGAGGCTTATGTAAGCGTTTTTTTTTCGCGTTTTTATCACGTTTTTATAGCGAAAAAACGCGAAAAAAACGCTAACAATCCTGAACGTGTGCACATGGCCTAACAGAGGAGGTTGGCACCCTAATTGATAAACAAATTCTTGGCGCCCTCCTTTCTCTAGAAAATAGAGTGGTATATCTATACAATAAGCATGTAAATGTGTATAGGGAAAGTTTTTAATCAGTATGGGGATAAAGAAAACAAATATTATCTAGCAGTATTGCATAATAGCAACAGAACAATACCTACAAATAGTATTGCACCATCCAAAGTATGGAACACAAAATACAGTGAGCTCAATGGATTACAAAATGTGACTCCACTGTAAAAAGAGGGAACAATTGCAACCGATCTCTATGAGACCCTGTTCAAAAAAGCCTTGTTTGGCATTATTCTATCAATGTTCCATGTTTTGTCTATTGCACCACCCCAAACAAAAAACTGATAAAGTTAAAATATAATCAATACCAAGTATAACTCTGCCATATACTATAAATACACTCATGATTATCAGCAGAAAACAGCATGTAAAGAGACTAAGAGCTCCAAAAAACAACACTCGACGCGTTTCCCCTCTCAAGGTTCATCAGGAGTGACAGGGATATAAAGAAACTACTTAGCTGATGAAGAAAGTGCCACAGTCCGGCATAATAGCAAGATTTTGAAATTGAGCATCTGAGGAACAGTGTCCCAATCATGATGTGCAGCACGACACAGTGTTTGTCCATTCAGGAAGTTCAGTAGTTCAGTGTCTACACAATGTGACTTCCCACATTTAATTGATACTTTTGTTTACAACATTATATCATCCCTTTCCTGTCCCAAACCCTGACAGGGTCATACAGGGATTAGAAGAGAGACTCGACGGTGAGCGGGGGCACCATTGCACAGGTGTAGGGCGCCAACCTCCGCTAGCAGGTAGGAACAGTCCATCATAGTTACAGGTACAGGCACCTCCTGGTATTTCTTCTTTTTTAATTGGTGGAAGTGGTCCTTTCTATAATATCACTGCATGGTGTGTTTAGTTAAATAATAAAGATAACCTAAAGTACAGTATTTTATACGGTGAATTTGTGGTTATCAGAGACTAATTTAATTTTTTTCTAAGAGCTTACTGGCTGGTAGTGGCTAACTACCTGCCTGTTGTACCCAACACTGATCTTTGCCTTCTCAGAGCTGTCAAAGACTGCTCCTGTGGCTCATTGTGACGTTACGTTAACAAAGCAGCAACTTCGCTTCCACTCTGCTTTGTTGACAGGGAGTGACTGCCGAAGTCATGTTTATTGACAGCCAGCTCCCTACTGCCTAACTGCAGCGAGGTTGCTGTCAATCAGCACGACATTAGCAGTCATTGAGCAAAATATGCATGTAGGTAGTTAACAACTACCTGACTATTAGTTTATAGACCAATGAGAAAAAAAATAGTTCCTGATAACCCCTCTAATGAATTAAACTAATCATATAACAAACACCAGTGTTACCAACATTACCACTTTATAAAGAATAACTCCATAGCATTACCACATATTACCTTTACATAGCAACCAAATTATATCACCATATTGATTGTTACCAAAAACCACTTTACCAAGATTGATTTTACCACACACAGTGACTACACACTGTTTGCAGTTATTCTGCAATTTGTGTTTTAGGTGACTAATTTTATTATTGAACAGTGACGTTGGTCCCTCCAAAAGGTTAGTAAACCTTATACATTAATATTTAAGACAGTAAGGTGAGGAGAATTTCTGTGTGCAGAATTATTATACAACTAAATAATAACTGTAAATTTTCCCATATCAGTTGTTTAATTAAAAAAAAATATCAGTTAGCAATATAACCACCCTTGTTTTCAATAAAAGTTATATGCTGCTCATCCATGAAGTCTGTCAGTTTTTTATTCAGTTAAAAATCAACTTTTTGGCCCGCACCAACCACAGCTTACCAGAGATTGCTCAGAGAAGTGACTGTTTTCCGTCATCATATATCTCCCATTTATCCCAAGAAGTAGAAGCTCACAAGTTCATAATAGGGTTTAGGTCACGCGAGGAAGGGGCCGGGTCATTATTTTTCCATCTCTAAGGCCTTTACTGGCAGCCAAGTAGGGGAGATTTTGATGCTGCAATGGAGCAATAACCTGAATAAAAATCATAATTTTCTAGAAAGATTCAGACTTTTTTCTGTATCACTGCTGGAAAAAAGCATCTGAGTCAAAGTGGATGTCAAGCACAGTGTGGGAAGACTAAGTGCAACACGAGGGGAAGATGGGACAGAAGCCCAAACACTAGGGAAAGGGGAAGTAGAGATCCCTAGGCAGATCTAATTGCACCCTGCTTCACTTACCATCCCTATATTGGTTCCACACTAATCGCCGAGAAGAAACCTAAGTCCTGTATAATCCCTAGAGCTAGCCCTGAATAGGGAAGGGGGATGCCACTGGTCAGTCCCCACTGTAACTAAAGATAAGAAGAGAGACAAACAAGGAGGAAGCAACTTATCTTGAGCAGACTTAGAGAGGTAACACCAAACGTCTTCCAACAGCACCAGAGAGGAAGTAAGATGACTGCTATAGATGCAAGTCTTCACAAGGGAAAATGTGAATATCACCGGCCACTCCCTGAAGAAAACTGAGAGTCCATAAACACCCAGGTCCAGGTGTGTCAATTAGAGCTGGAGGTAGATTGCCACTGGGTCCAAAAGTTAGAACGATTAAGAAGTCGTCTGCAATGCCAAACACAGAGATGTTCTGCAGCTATATGCAGAGCGACTTTCTGTAGCATCTGACACACCCGTGACAGTGGAGGTCTGTGCCCATTACTGATCCAGCCTTGGGCCCACCCATCTGGTCCGTCAAGAGTCACTTTCATCATTTTACCACTCCATAAAACCTTTGAAAAAAATCTATCCAAATATTTTTTGCTCCTGTTTTGACTTTTCACCTTCAGTGTCTTGGTCAGTGGTGGTCGCGTTTCAGCCATCCTTAACTTGACCATATCTCTGAGCACTGAACATCATGTACTTCTGGACACTCCAGGAAGACTGCAGTTGTGGAATATGATAGCACTGGAGGATAATGCTTCAAATCGCTTCAAATTGAATTATTTTTAAATCATTGGCAATTAATGTGACTGTTTGCAACAAACCTTTTGGTGGTTCTGCGTTCACTACCCAATATCTTAGCAATCTTAAGAATGCTGTATCCTTCTGTAAGACTTGTAACAATTTTTGACTTTACAGAGTCATGTAAATCTATTTTTTGGCCAATTTTGCCCGGGGAAAACAATGTGCCTTATAATTCTGCACCCCTTACAAAAAGGTGCTGATATGCTTAGGCCACACCCCCTCATTGCACAAATACACATCACCTGATCTGCTTCATACAATAAGCATTTAAATATATACAGCTTGGAGGTGGAAAATCTGCATAAAAATGATTATACGATCAAAATACTCACTTGGTTAATATTTATGCACACAGTGTATAGTGGTAGATATGAGTACTGATACAAATTCTATGGATACTATTTATGTATGTACTTTCACTTTCCCTCTGATTGTTCTCTTTAGTTATCCTTGCTCTGCTACATCCGTCCCAGGCCACCATCACAGCTTCTTCCATCCAAGTCTTGTTCCTGCAGAATGTAACACACATAAATCTTTGGCTTTTAGCTTTTAACAACCTCTATACATTTTGCATAGTGCCCTGTGGGGGCGTATATTAAAATTGAGCTCAATGGTAGAAATTCTAATTAGGCCCCAAACTGCCACCCCTCAAAAAATATTTGTTGGAATAGGCAGAGTCACAGCGCATAGGCATAGTCACAGAACGGTGTATCTCTCAACTTTTAAAGGCAGAGAGACGGACATGCATTTCTGTGCTTAGGCAGAGGTCACACTAGTGAGTGCAATGCGAGAAACTCGCACAAGTCTCTCGCATCGATACCCAGCACTGCTGACAGCACTCGGGAACGGTGCGTGCAGCTGCATAGAAATACATGCAGCTGAACGCTCTGGTCCCGAGTGCCGGCGGCAGTTCCGAGTATTGATGCGAGAGACTCTCGCTAGTTTCTCGCATTGCATATGCAAGTGTGACCCCGGCCCAACAATGTAATTTTGCCCCTTCTGCAGTCCTTTAATATTCTCACTGACTACAATTTCATGGCCCCCATGAAGTATGAGGCAAAAAAAATACTCACCAAATGCAGTATGATAAACCCACCGTGAATTTGTCCACCGTACTCACCACACACACATTATGAGGCCTCAGTGACCCCAACACAGTTTGATGGCCCCACAGTCCTACTAAAACAATTCAATGGCTCCTCCACAGGCCAAAATTAAAGCATGATGGCTCCCATCAGCCCTCCACACAGTATTCGGCATCTACAGCCCCCTACACAGTTTAATGGCTGCTTATGGATCGCTGTGACAGCAATCGCTGAAACACTGATTGTATTCTTTTTTTTAACAAATCTTTTGACGTCATGATTTCTTAGTACTTACAGATGTGTAAGTATTACAACCTTTCCTTTTTTGTGAAGTTCTGTCCACTTGATATTGCAGCCTTACTCACAGACAGCACAACTCTCCTATTCTCACAATGGCTACTGATGGAGGAGCATGTGATCACACCTGTCCATCTACCTCCTCCAAATGAAAAATAGCTTGCCCATAAGCAGCATTTTCCTGTCAGAGGAGGATAATAGATATGATAGAGCCCTATGTTGATTCAAGATCGTTTCAGTAGAACTGCTGAAGAATGTGGGACCAGATACTTGTGGCCATAATATGGCAATGATGCAATCTATGAAGCTAGTCTCAGGCTTCGTACATGTGGCCGAGATGCAGTATGGTGCCATTGTCTTATAGATTAATTCTCTAAAAGCAATGCTGCTACGTTAGTATACCTTTGTAATACAACGTCTGATGGAACATGCTATGATTTTTTAGTCCATATCAGAAATAAAGCCAAGTGTACTTTAGACCAATAGGGCAACATAAACATTTATGAGCAGCATATTGTGGCTTCATGCAGCTTTGGATCCATGGGCTGTAATACGGTAGTGTGCACAAGCCCTAACCCTGGTCTACATCATCATTGTACTTAATGCTCTCATTCTCCTGCCCAAACCATCCTGTATTTGGTGGTGATTGGCCATGCGATTTTGATTGGGATATCTTTGTTTACCTGTAGTGAATGTTACGGCCTGACCATGTGGTGTAAAGATCCAGCATTTTTGGGATCTAATTTGCGTCAACTTGATAGACCATGAATGATATTGGTTATACCATTTAGCCAGCAAAACTGATGAAATGTGTGACTATTCTCTTACACATAATCAGAGGTAGCAGATAAATAACTTGGAGTGACTTCTGCTGACTTTTTAGACTTCACTCCCCTTGGACTTGTTCATGCTTTATTGTGCATCATCTCTGAATCATAGTGGAATCAGTAAGGTTCTCGCTTTACTTGGATCAACAGGAAAAGGCTAAGTCAGAGCGACCTCAAACCAATAGAGAGTTTGACCGAAACTTTAAATAGTTGTTTACAAACTGACCCCAAAGAAACTTGAGTTTGAAGAGTTTTACAAAGATAAAATGCGGAAAATGTCAATCTCTGTTTGTGCAAAACTAAAAATACCAAGCGTTCTATTTCTGACAAGGTGGCATCAAAAAGGGAATAGTTAGAGCAAGTGTTTGTGATTAGAGTTGAGCGACTTTTACTTTTTTCGTATCGAGTCGGGCTTCGCGAAACCCGACTTTGTCAAAAGTCAGGTCGGGTGAAATCGGCCGATTATTGCGAAAAGTCGGGGGCCGACTGAAACACGAATCCCAATGCAAGTCAATGGGGAATCAAAGTCGGCAGTGAGTGGAGAACAGGAAAACACCTACAGTGCCCATTTTAATGCCAAAAACATCAATTCTTATTACTTAAGCTTGTCAATCTTAATTTACTTTATAATAATAGTTAGGCATTGAAAACTAGGGGGCATTTGGCTAAATTTGTGGGGGGGTAGGGCTGGCTCAAGATTTTCGTGGGCCCAGGAAACGCAGAATACGTCACGGCGGTGGAGCAGGGAGAGGTAAGTATTTCAACTTTGCAAGTGCTGTGATCCTGAGCAAGCAGGGGGGCCCACTCATTGGCACTGGCACAGGGCCCCTCATAGTACGGCGGTGTGTTTGATGGCAGGTGGCGCCTCCCACTGGCAGAAACAATTTTGCGTACTATGAGGGGCCCTGTGCCAGTGATGTCGCCAACGAGTATGCCCCCCACCTGATGAAGGAACCTGCACTTTCATCTGCACCTTCCTCTTTGTCCCCGTGTAAGGTGGTATAGTATGCGGGAAGGGGAACCTGACTTTCAGCAGGGTCAGATTCTGGCTGTGTAGAGTACAAGGGGAATGTAGTGGTCTGGGTCAATGTACCAGCAGACTCATCTAGCAGTGGCTGGGCAATGGGCAGGATGAGGAGGAAACACAGATATAGGCCCAAATAATAAAGTAGGCTAAATGCAGTTTAAATGTGGTAACAGGACTAAATAGGTGGCATTGCTTTGTTCAGTGGAGGACAACTGTAATGAATGGCAGACACAGTTAGTAGGCCCAAATAATAAAGTAGGCTAAATGCAGTTCAAATGTGGTAACAGGACTAAACAGGCGGTATTGCTTTGCTCAGTGGAGGACAACTGTAGTGAGCGGCAGACACAGTAGGCCCAAATAAAAAAGTAGGCTAAATGCAGTTCATATGTGGTCACAGGACTAAACAGGCGGCATTGCTTTGTTCAGTGGAGGACAACTGTAATGAGTGGCAGACACAGTTAGTAGGCCCAAATAATAAAGTAGGCTAAATGCAGTTCAAATGTGGTAACAGGACTAAACAGGTGGCATTGCTTTGTTCAGTGGAGGACAACTGTAATGAGTGGCAGACACAGTTAGTAGGCCCAAATAATAAAGTAGGCTAAATGCAGTTCAAATGTGGTAACAGGACTAAACAGGCAACAATGCTTTGTTCAGTGGAGGATAACTGTAATGAGTGGCAGACACAGTTAGTAGGCCCAAATAATTAAGTAGGCTAAACGCAGTTCAAATGTGGTCACAGGACTAAACAGGCGGCATTGCTTTGTTCAGTGGAGGACAACTGTAATGAGTGGCAGATACAGTTAGTAGGCCCAAATAATAAAGTGGGCTAAATGTCTGCCCAAAAATTGTTCATAAATAAACAGGTGGAATAGCTAGGTACAGGGGTGGGCTCCTCTGCTGAGAAGCAGACAGTGGTAGTAGGCACAAAGTATTAACTGGTCTAAATGGAGGCCAGGGCCCCTGTATATTTTAACTATCATCTATCATTTCAACAAATTTGTATTGGCAGTGCCATTTAGGGATTTTACAGCACAGACTACACAGTGGTGGAGCATGGAGAGGTAAGTATTGCAAGTGGTAGAGCACTGTTCGAGCTGGGGGGAACACTCTCTCGTGGGCGGCGGTACTGGCACAGTGCCCCTCATATTACGATGGTGTGTCTGATGATGGTTGTGCACCACCACCGTCAGAGACACTTCATTGTACTATGAGGGACCCTGTGCCAGTGCCGTCGCCCAAGAGTGGGCCCACCCACCTGTCCAGGCAAATGGCACTCGCATGGGTGCTTGCGCCAGATGGTGACCACGATCCTGTGGGGGGAGTCAGCCCATTTAGGGAGGTATAAAAATGGCCTATGGTGGTCATTCAGCAGCTGCAAATGGAGGAATTGGGGGAAGTCAGTAAGAGGAGGCCAAAAGCAAGACATTTTTCAGGCAAGCTACGTGTCAGCAGGGGAAGGTGGGGCAAAATAATTTGAAATCCATAATTGGTTCATTTTAATGAAGGTTAGATCATCAACATTGAAGTATTCAGTATTCAACCAGCAGCACTGAAGACTCTTTCTGATAGCACACTAGCAGCAGGGCAAGTGAGCTCCTGTATTGCATATTCTGCCAATTCAGGCCAGGTGTCTATTTTAGATGCCCAGTAATCAAAGGGTAATGACTAGTGTTGAGCATTCCGATACCGCAAGTATCGGGTATCGGCCGATACTTGCGGTATCGGAATTCCGATACCGAGTTCCGATACTTTTGTGATATCGGAAATCGGAATCGGAAGTGTGCGGTGCGTATGGTTCCCAGGGTCTGGAGGAGAGGAGACTCTCCTTCAGGCCCTGGGATCCATATTCATGTATAAAATAAATAATAAAAATAAAAAATATTGATATACTCACCCGTCCGGCGGCCCCTGCTCTTAGCGGTGCCTCCGTTCCTAAGAATGCAGGGGTGAAAGACCTTCGATAACGTCGCGGCTTGTGATTGGTCGCGTGAGCGGTCACATGATCGCTCACGCGACCAATCACAATCCGCGACGTTATCGAAGGTCCTTCAGGCGCTCATTCTTAGAAACGGAGTCTGACGGTTACAGCGGTTACTACCAGGGCGCGTCAGAGGGTGAGTATATCCCTATTTTTTATTTTTATTCTTTATTTTACACATGAATATGGATCCCAGGGCCTGAAGGAGAGTTTCCTCTCCTTCAGACCCTGGGAACCATCCAGGATACCTTCCGATACTTGTGTCCCATTGACTTGTATTGGTATCGGGTATCGGTATCGGCGATATCCGATATTTTTCGGATATCGGCCGATACTATCCGATACCGATACTTTCAAGTATCGGAAGGTAGCGCTCAACACTAGTAATGACCTGTGAGGGAGAACATCGATAAGGGAGGAAAAGTAGTTAGTAACCATACTGGACAAATGCTGTCTCCTGTCACTTTGAATCGATGCAGCAGTACCTGTCGTGTCAGCGGTCATTGTGAAATCACTCCACAACCTGGTCATAAAACCCCTCTGTCCAACGCCACTTCTGATTTGTGCACTTCTAACACCTCTGCCATGTTGCCCCCTACGTCTCGTGTGAGAACCATCACCGCCGCTGTGTGCTGGGAATGCCTGAACCAAACGGTCTACAAGAGTTGCTTGTTTAGTAGCCAATATTTGCTCAAGGTTCTCATGTGGCATGATATTTTGTAATTTTCCTTTATATCGTGGATCCAGGAGGCAGGCCAACCAGTAATCGTCATCGGTCATCATTTTGATAATGCGGGGGTCCCTTTTTAGGATACGCAAGGCATACTCAGCCATGTGGGCCAATGTTCCAGGTGTCAATTCACTGCTTGTGCTGGGTTGAGGAGCACTTTCTTGCAAATCAACATCACTTGTGTCCCGCAAAAACCCTGTACCTGACCTTGCAACGCCACCAGTTTCTATTGCCCCCTGAGAAGCATCCTCCTCCCATAAATATTCATCCCCATCATCCTCCTCCTCCTCTTCATCTGTAAGTGGCAGAAAGTGGCTGGCTGATATACGACAAACTAACAGGACTGAAGTACAGGTCCTTCTCAAAAAATTAGCATATAGTGTTAAATTTCATTATTTACCATAATGTAATGATTACAATTAAACTTTCATATATTATAGATTCATTATCCACCAACTGAAATTTGTCAGGTCTTTTATTGTTTTAATACTGATGATTTTGGCATACAACTCCTGATAACCCAAAAAACCTGTCTCAATAAATTAGCATATCAAGAAAAGGTTCTCTAAATGACCTATTACCCTAATCTTCTGAATCAACTAATTAACTCTAAACACATGCAAAAGATACCCGAGGCTTTTAAAAACTCCCTGCCTGGTTCATTACTCAAAACCCCCATCATGGGTAAGACTAGCGACCTGACAGATGTCAAGAAGGCCATCATTGACACCCTCAAGCAAGATGGTAAGACCCACAAAGAAATTTCTCAACAAATAGGCTGTTCCCAGAGTGCTGTATCAAGGCACCTCAATGGTAAGTCTGTTGGAAGGAAACAATGTGGCAGAAAACGCTGTACAACGAGAAGAGGTGACCGGAACCTGAGGAAGATTGTGGAGAAGGACCGATTCCAGACCTTGGGGAACCTGAGGAAGCAGTGGACTGAGTCTGGCGTGTGCAGGAAATGGGCTACAGGTGCCGCATTCCCCAGGTAAAGCCACTTTTGAACCATAAACAGCGGCAGAAGCGCCTGACCTGGGCTACAGAGAAGCAGCACTGGACTGTTGCTAAGTGGTCCCAAGTACTTTTTTCTGATGAAAGCAAATTTTGCATGTCATTCGGAAATCAAGGTGCCAGAGTCTGGAGGAAGACTGGGGAGAAGGAAATGCCAAAATGCCTGAAGTCCAGTGTCAAGTACCCACAGTCAGTGATGGTGTGGGGTGCCATGTCAGCTGCTGGTGTTGGTCCACTGTGTTTCATCAAGGGCAGGGTCAATGCAGCTAGCTATCAGGAGATTTTGGAGCACTTCATGCTTCCATCGGCTGAAATGCTTTATGGAGATGAAGATTTCATTTTTCAGCACGACCTGGCACCTGCTCACAGTGCCAAAACCACTGGTAAATGGTTTACTGACCATGGTATTACTGTGCTCAATTGGCCTGCCAACTCTCCTGACCTGAACCCCATAGAGAATCTGTGGGATATGGTGAAGAGAAAGTTGAGAGACGTAAGACCCAACACTCTGGATGAGCTTAAGGCCGCTGTCATGTTCTCAATGGCAAGAGAACATAGCATCAGCATATATAGGAACTAGCTCTTGGAAGATGGGAACTGAGCTGACCATGAACTAAACCTAACGCACAACTAGCAGTGGCCGGGTAGCATGCCTACGTTGATTCTAGATGCCCAGCACCAGCCGGAGGACTAAATAATGCTAGCAGAGGAAAATATTAGTCCTAGCTCACCTGTAGAGAAATACCCCGAAAGGAGACAGAGGCCCCCCACATGTATTGGCGGTGAATTAAGATGAAATAACAAACGTAGTATGAAAATAGGTTTAGCAAATTTGAGGTCCACTTACTACATAGCAGAAGACAGAAAGGACACTTTCATGGTCAGCTTAAAACCCTATCAAAACACCATCCAGGAATTACTTTAAAACTCTGGCATTAACTCATAACACCAGAGTGGCAATTCCTGTTCACAAGAGCTTTCCAGACACAGTAACGAAACTACAGCTGTGAACTGGAACAAAAATGCAAAAACAAACATGGACAAGAGTCCAACTTATCTAGTAGTTGTCTAGGAGCAGGAACAAGCACAGAGAGGCTTCTGATAACATTGTTGACCGGCAAGCAACTAACAGAGCAGCAAGGTTATATAGCGACTCCCACATCTTGATGGGAACAGGTGAACAGAGAAGATGAAAACACCAGTTCAATTCCACCAGTAGCCACCGGGGGAGCCCAGAATCCAAATTCACAACAGTACCCCCCCCTCAAGGAGGGGGCACCGAACCCTCACCAGAACCACCAGGGCGATCAGGATGGGCCCTATGAAAGGCACGAACCAGATCAGAGGCATGAACATCAGATGCATTCACCCAAGAATTATCCTCCTGGCCGTATCCCTTCCACTTGACCAGATACTGGAGTCTCCGTCTGGAAACACGAGAGTCTAAGATTTTCTCCACAACGTACTCCAACTCACCCTCAACCAACACCGGAGCAGGAGGCTCAACGGAAGGCACAACCGGTACCTCATACCTGCGCAATAATGACCGATGAAAAACGTTATGAATAGAGAAGGATGCAGGGAGGTCCAAACGGAAGGAAACAGGGTTAAGAATCTCCAATATCTTATACGGGCCGATGAACCGAGGCTTAAACTTAGGAGAAGAGACCCTCATAGGGACAAAACGAGAAGACAACCACACCAAATCCCCAACACAAAGCCGAGGACCAACACGACGGTGGCGGTTGGCAAAAAGCTGAGTCTTCTCCTGGGACAACCTCAAATTGTCCACCACCTGCCCCCAGATCTGATGCAATCTCTCCACCACAGCATCCACTCCAGGACAATCCGAAGATTCCACCTGACCAGAGGAAAATCGAGGATGAAACCCCGAATTACAGAAAAACGGGGACACCAAAGTGGCAGAGCTGGCCCGATTATTGAGAGCGAACTCTGCCAATGGCAAAAAAGCAACCCAATCATCCTGGTCAGCAGACACAAAACACCTCAGATATGTCTCCAGGGTCTGATTAGTCCGCTCGGTCTGGCCATTCGTCTGAGGATGGAAAGCGGACGAAAAAGATAAATCTATGCCCATCCTAGCACAGAATGCCCACCAAAATCTAGACACGAATTGGGTCCCTCTGTCAGAAATGATATTCTCAGGAATACCATGCAAACGAACAACATTTTGAAAAAACAGAGGAACCAACTCGGAAGAAGAAGGCAACTTGGGCAGAGGAACCAAATGGACCATCTTAGAGAAACGGTCACACACCACCCAGATGACAGACATCTTCTGAGAAACAGGCAGATCTGAAATAAAATCCATCGAGATGTGTGTCCAAGGCCTCTTAGGAATGGGCAAGGGCAACAATAATCCACTAGCCCGAGAGCAACAAGGCTTGGCCCGAGCACAAACGTCACAAGACTGCACAAAGCCTCGCACATCTCGTGACAGGGAAGGCCACCAGAAGGACCTTGCCACCAAATCCCTGGTACCAAAAATGCCAGGATGACCTGCCAACGCAGAAGAATGAACCTCAGAGATGACTCTACTGGTCCAATCATCAGGAACAAACAGTTTATCAGGTGGGCAACGATCCGGTCTATCCGCCTGAAACTCCTGCAAGGCCCGCCGCAGGTCTGGAGAAACGGCTGACAATACCACTCCATCCTTAAGGATACCTGTGGGCTCAGAGTTACCAGGCGAGTCAGGCTCAAAACTCCTAGAAAGGGCATCCGCCTTAACATTCTTAGAACCCGGTAGGTACGACACCACAAAATTAAACCGAGAGAAAAATAATGACCAGCGCGCCTGTCTAGGATTCAGGCGCCTGGCGGTCTCAAGATAAATCAAGTTTTTGTGGTCAGTCAATACCACCACCTGATGTCTGGCCCCCTCAAGCCAATGGCGCCACTCCTCAAAAGCCCACTTCATGGCCAAAAGCTCCCGATTCCCAACATCATAATTCCGCTCAGCGGGCGAAAATTTACGGGAAAAGAAGGCACAAGGCCTCATCACGGAGCAGTCAGAACTTTTCTGCGACAACACTGCCCCAGCTCCGATCTCAGAAGCGTCGACCTCAACCTGAAAAGGTAGAGCAACATCAGGCTGACGCAACACAGGGGCAGAGGAAAAACGGCGCTTAAGCTCCCGAAAGGCCTCCACAGCGTCAGGGGACCAATCAGCAACATCAGCACCCTTCTTAGTCAAATCGGTCAATGGCTTAGCAATATCCGAAAAACCAGCAATAAATCGACGATAAAAGTTAGCAAAGCCCAAAAATTTCTGAAGACTCTTAAGAGAAGAGGGCTGCGTCCAATCACAAATAGCCTGAACCTTGACAGGATCCATTTCAATGGAAGAGGGAGAAAAAATATATCCCAAAAAGGAAATCCTCTGTACCCCAAAAACACACTTAGAACCCTTCACACACAAAGAATTAGACCGCAAAACCTGGAAAACCCTCCTGACTTGCTGGACATGAGAGTCCCAGTCATCCGAAAAAATCAGAATATCATCCAGATACACAATCATAAATTTATCCAAATAATCGCGAAAAATATCATGCATAAAGGACTGGAAAACTGACGGAGCATTTGAAAGACCAAAAGGCATCACTAAATACTCAAAGTGGCCCTCGGGCGTATTAAATGCGGTTTTCCACTCATCCCCCTGCCTGATTCGCACCAAATTATACGCCCCACGAAGGTCAATCTTAGAGAACCACTTGGCCCCCTTTATGCGAGCAAACAAATCAGTCAGCAACGGCAATGGGTATTGATATTTTACAGTGATTTTATTCAAAAGCCGATAATCGATACATGGTCTCAAAGAGCCGTCTTTTTTTGACACAAAGAAAAAACCGGCTCCTAAGGGAGATGACGATGGACGAATATGTCCCTTTTCCAAGGACTCCTTTATATATTCTCGCATAGCAGCATGTTCAGGCACAGACAGATTAAATAAACGACCCTTTGGGTATTTACTACCCGGGATTAAATCTATGGCACAATCGCACTCTCGGTGCGGAGGTAATGAACCAAGCTTGGATTCTTCAAAGACGTCACGATAGTCAGACAGGAACTCAGGAATTTCAGAGGGAATAGATGATGAAATGGAAACCACAGGTACATCCCCATGAGCCCCCTTACATCCCCAGCTCAACACAGACATAGCTCTCCAGTCGAGGACTGGGTTGTGAGATTGCAGCCAAGGCAATCCTAGCACCAAATCATCATGTAGATTATACAGCACCAGAAAGCGAATAATCTCCTGGTGATCCGGATTAATACGCATAGTTACTTGTGTCCAGTATTGTGGTTTATTATTAGCCAATGGGGTGGAGTCAATCCCCTTCAGAGGAATAAGAGTCTCCAAAGGCTCTAAATCATACCCACAGCGTTTGGCAAAGGACCAATCCATAAGACTCAAAGCGGCGCCAGAGTCGACATAGGCGTCCGTGGTAATAGATGACAAAGAGCAAATCAAGGTCACAGATAGAATAAACTTAGACGGTAAGGTGCAAATGGAAACAGATTTATCAAGCTTTTTAGTGCGCTTAGAGCATGCTGATATAACATGAGTAGAATCACCACAATAGAAACACAACCCATTTTTCCGTCTAAAATTCTGCCGCTCGCTTCGGGACAGAATTCTATCACACTGCATACTCTCTGGCGACTTCTCAGTGGACACCGCCAGATGGTGCACTGGTTTGCGCTCCCGCAAACGCCTATCGATCTGAATAGCCATTGTCATGGACTCATTCAGACCCGCAGGCACAGGGAACCCCACCATAACATCCTTAATGGCATCAGAGAGACCCTCTCTGAAAGTCGCCGCCAGGGCGCACTCATTCCACTGAGTAAGCACAGACCATTTACGGAATCTTTGACAGTAAATTTCCGCTTCATCTTGCCCCTGAGATAGGGACATCAAAGTTTTTTCTGCCTGAAGCTCCAAATGAGGTTCGTCATAAAGCAACCCCAAGGCCAGAAAAAACGCATCCACATTGAGCAACGCAGGATCCCCTGGTGTCAATGAAAAAGCCCAGTCTTGAGGGTCGCCCCGGAGCAAGGAAATCACAATCCTGACCTGCTGTGCAGGGTCTCCGGCAGAGCGAAATTTCAGGGACAAAAATAATTTGCAATTATTTCGAAAATTCTGAAACCCAGATCTATTCCCCGAGAAAAATTCCGGCCAAGGAATTCTCGGCTCAGATACAGGTGCATGACAAACAAAGTCTTGCAAATTTTGTACCTTCGTGGCGAGATTATTCAAACCTGCAGTTACACTCTGAAGATCCATTACAAACAGGTGGACACAGAGCCATTCAAGGGTTAAGAGGAGGTAAGAAGCAGCTAGACAGCAATTAAGGGCTAGGCAGCAAAACTCTGAGGGAAAAAAAAAAAAAAAATTCCCTTAAACACTTCTTTTTCTCCTGCTTCAGCCCAAACAATTAACACTTTGTGGGCCGGTCAAACTGTCATGTTCTCAATGGCAAGAGAACATAGCATCAGCATATATAGGAACTAGCTCTTGGAAGATGGGAACTGAGCTGACCATGAACTAAACCTAACGCACAACTAGCAGTGGCCGGGTAGCATGCCTACGTTGATTCTAGATGCCCAGCACCAGCCGGAGGACTAAATAATGCTAGCAGAGGAAAATATTAGTCCTAGCTCACCTCTAGAGAAATACCCCGAAAGGAGACAGAGGCCCCCCACATGTATTGGCGGTGAATTAAGATGAAATAACAAACGTAGTATGAAAATAGGTTTAGCAAATTTGAGGTCCACTTACTACATAGCAGAAGACAGAAAGGACACTTTCATGGTCAGCTTAAAACCCTATCAAAACACCATCCAGGAATTACTTTAAAACTCTGGCATTAACTCATAACACCAGAGTGGCAATTCCTGTTCACAAGAGCTTTCCAGACACAGTAACGAAACTACAGCTGTGAACTGGAACAAAAATGCAAAAACAAACATGGACAAGAGTCCAACTTATCTAGTAGTTGTCTAGGAGCAGGAACAAGCACAGAGAGGCTTCTGATAACATTGTTGACCGGCAAGCAACTAACAGAGCAGCAAGGTTATATAGCGACTCCCACATCTTGATGGGAACAGGTGAACAGAGAAGATGAAAACACCAGTTCAATTCCACCAGTAGCCACCGGGGGAGCCCAGAATCCAAATTCACAACAGGCCGCTATTGAAGCATCCTGGGCCTCCATAACATCTCAGCAGTGTCACAGGCTGATTGCCTCCATGCTACGCCGCATTGAAGCAGTCATTTCTGCCAAAGGATTCCCGACCAAGTATTGAGTGCATAACTGAACATTATTATTTGATGGTTTTTTTGTTTGGTATTAAAAAACACTTTTATTTGATTGGTCGGGTGAAATATGCTAATTTATTGAGACAGGTTTTTTGGGTTATCAGGAGTTGTATGCCAAAATCATCAGTATTAAAACAATAAAAGACCTGACAAATTTCAGTTGGTGGATAATGAATCTATAATATATGAAAGTTTAATTGTAATCATTACATTATGGTAAATAATGAAATTTAACACTATATGCTAATTTTTTGAGAAGGACCTGTATATCCACTTTGTGAGAATTTGAATCTCACTTTTTTTTTTGGAGACTTAACCAAAACTCAGGCCCAGTGTACACTCACCGGCCTCTTTATTAGGTACACCTGTCCAACTTCTTGTTAACACTTAATTTCTAATCAGCCAATCACATGGCGGCAACTCAGTGCATTTAGGCATGTAGACATGGTCAAGACAATCTCCTGCAGTTCAAACCGAGCATCAGTATGGGGAAGAAAGGTGATTTGAGTGCCTTTGAACGTGGCATGGTTGTTGGTGCCAGAAGGGCTGGTCTGAGTATTTCAGAAACTGCTGATCTACTGGGATTTTCACGCACAACCATCTCTAGGGTTTACAGAGAATGGTCCGAAAAAGAAAAAAAATCCAGTGAGCGGCAGTTCTGTGGGCGGAAATGCCTTGTTGATGCCAGAGGTCAGAGGAGAATGGGCAGACTGGTTCGAGCTGATAGAAAGGCAACAGTGACTCAAATCGCCACCCGTTACAACCAAGGTAGGCCTAAGAGCATCTCTGAACGCACAGTGCGTCGAACTTTGAGGCAGATGGGCTACAGCAGCAGAAGACCACACCGGGTACCACTCCTTTCAGCTAAGAACAGGAAACTGAGGCTACAATTTGTACAAGCTCATCGAAATTGGACAGTAGAAGATTGGAAAAACGTTGCTTGGTCTGATGAGTCTCGATTTCTGCTGCGACATTCGGATGGTAGGGTCAGAATTTGGCGTAAACAACATGAAAGCATGGATCCATCCTGCCTTGTATGGAGCATCTTTGGGATGTGCAGCCGACAAATCTGCGGCAACTGTGTGATGCCATCATGTCAATATGGACCAAAATCTCTGAGGAATGCTTCCAGCACCTTGTTGAATCTATGCCACGAAGAATTGAGGCAGTTCTGAAGGCAAAAGGGGGTCCAACCCGTTACTAGCATGGTGTACCTAATAAAGTGGCCGGTGAGTGTATATAACAACGCAATCTATGTGGCAGAAAGTGGCTGGCTGACATACGACAAACTAACAGGACTGAAGTATATCCACTTTGTGAGAATTTGAATCTCACTTTTTTTTTGGAGACTGAACCAAAACTTAGGCCCAGTGTATATAACAACGCAATGTGAGTGGCAGAAAGTGGCTGGCTGACATATGACAAACTAACAGGAGTGAAGTATATCCACTTTGTGAGAATTTGAATCTCCCTTTTTTTTGGAGACTGAACCAAAACTCAGGCCCAGTGTATAAAACAACACTGTCATGGTTCTCAATGGCAAGAGACCGTAGTAAAGCATACAAAAGACTAGCTCTTGGAAGATGGGAACTCGAGCTGACTGTGAGCTAAACCTTCCGCACAACTGACAGTGGCCGGGTAGCGTGCCTACGTTTTATCCCTAGACGCCCAGCGCCAGCCGGAGGACTGACTGACCCTAGCAGAGGAAAATACAGACCTGGCTTACCTCTAGAGAAATTTTCCCCAAAAGGCAGACAGTAGCCCCCACATATATTGTCGGTGATTTTAGAGGAAAATGACATACGAAGTATGAAGATAGGTTTAGCAAATTGAGGTCCGCTTACTAGATAGTAGGAAGACAGAAAAGGGAACTTCACAGTCAGCTGAAAACCCTTTCAAAACACCATCCTGAAATTACTTTAAGACTCTAATATCAACTCATGACACCAGAGTGGCAATTTCAGCTCACAAGAGCTTCCAGCCTCAGAAATATTCAAAAACAGAGAACTGGAACAAAAATGCAAAACAATCTTAGGACTACAAGTCCAACTTAGCTGATAGTAGTCTAGGAGCAGGAACATGCAACAGAAAGGCTTCTGGTAACATTGTTGGCCGGCATAGAAATGACTGAGGAGCAAGGCTAAATAGAAACTCCCACATCCTGATGGAAACAGGTGAACAGAGGAGATGAAGCACACAAGTTCAGTACCACCAGTAACCACCGGGGGAGCCCAGAAACCAAATTCACAACAGTACCCCCCCCCTCAAGGAGGGGGCACCGAACCCTCACCAGAACCACCAGGGCGATCAGGATGAGCCCTATGAAAGGCACGGACCAAATCGGAGGCATGAACATCAGAGGCTGTCACCCAAGAATTATCCTCCTGACCGTAGCCCTTCCACTTGACCAAATACTGAAGTCTCCGTCTGGAAACACGGGAGTCCAAGATCTTCTCGACAACGTACTCCAACTCACCCTCAACCAACACCGGAGCAGGAGGCTCAACGGAAGGCACAACCGGTACCTCATACCTGCGCAACAATGACCGATGGAAGACATTATGAATAGAAAAAGATGCAGGGAGGTCCAAACGAAAGGACACAGGGTTAAGAATCTCCAATATCTTGTACGGGCCGATGAACTGAGGCTTAAACTTAGGAGAAGAAACCTTCATAGGGACAAAACGAGAAGACAACCACACCAAGTCCCCAACACAAAGACGAGGACCAGCACGACGACGGCGGTTGGCAAACTGCTGAGTCTTCTCCTGGGACAACTTCAAATTGTCCACCACATGCCCCCAAATCTGATGCAACCTCTCCACCACAGCATCCACTCCAGGACAATCCGAAGACTCCACCTGACCGGAAGAGAAACGAGGATGAAACCCCGAATTACAGAAGAAAGGAGAAACCAAGGTGGCAGAACTAGCCCGGTTATTGAGGGCAAACTCCGCCAAGGGCAAAAAGGCAACCCAATCATCCTGATCCGCAGACACAAAACACCTCAAATAAGTCTCCAAGGTCTGATTATTCGCTCGGTCTGGCCATTAGTCTGAGGATGGAAAGCAGACGAAAAAGACAAATCAATGCCCATCCTAGCACAGAACGCTCGCCAAAATCTAGACACGAATTGGGTTCCCCTGTCAGAAACGATATTCTCCGGAATACCATGCAAGCGAACCACATTTTGAAAAAACAGAGGAACCAGCTCGGATGAGGAAGGCAATTTAGGCAAGGGGACCAAATGGACCATCTTAGAGAAACGGTCACACACCACCCAGATGACAGACATCTTCTGAGAAACAGGGAGATCAGAAATAAAATCCATGGAGATGTGAGTCCAAGGCCTCTTCGGAATAGGCAAAGATAACAACAATCCACTAGCCCGAGAACAACAAGGCTTGGCCCGAGCACAAACATCACAAGACTGCACAAAACCTCGCACATCTCGCGACAGGGAAGGCCACCAGAAGGACCTAGCCACCAAATCCCTGGTACCAAAGATTCCAGGATGACCAGCTAACGCAGAAGAATGGACCTCCGAGATGACTCTACTGGTCCAATCATCCGGAACAAACAGTCTACCAGGCGGGCAACGATCAGGTCTATCCGCCTGAAACTCCTGCAAGACCCGTCGCAAGTCTGGGGAAACAGCAGATAATATCACTCCATCCTTAAGGATACCTGTAGGTTCAGAATTACCAGGGGAATCAGGCTCAAAACTCCTAGAAAGGGCATCCGCCTTCACATTTTTAGAACCCGGTAGGTAAGAAACCACAAAATTAAACCGAGAGAAAAATAACGACCATTGCGCCTGTCTAGGATTCAGGCGCCTGGCAGACTCAAGATAAATCAAATTCTTGTGGTCGGTCAATACCACCACCTGATGTCTAGCCCCCTCAAGCCAATGACGCCACTCCTCAAAAGCCCACTTCATAGCCAAGAGCTCCCGATTACCAATATCATAATTTCGCTCAGCGGGCGAAAATTTACGAGAAAAGAACGCGCAAGGTCTCATCACGGAGCAGTCGGAACGTTTCTGCGACAAAACCGCCCCAGCTCCGATTTCTGAAGCGTCGACCTCAACCTGAAAAGGAAGAGTAACATCAGGCTGACGCAATACAGGGGCGGAAGAAAAGCGGCGCTTAAGCTCCCGAAAGGCCTCCACAGCAGCAGGGGACCAATCAGCAACATCAGCACCCTTCTTAGTCAAATCAGTCAACGGCTTAGCAACATCAGAAAAACCAGTTATAAATCGACGATAAAAATTAGCAAAGCCCAAAAACTTCTGAAGGCTCTTAAGAGAAGAGGGTTGCGTCCAATCACAAATAGCCTGAACCTTGACAGGGTCCATCTCAATGGAAGAGGGGGAAAAAATGTACCCCAAAAACGAAATCTTTTGAACCCCAAAAACACACTTAGAACCCTTTACACACAAGGAATTAGAGCGCAAAACCTGAAAAACCCTCCTGACCTGTTGGACATGAGAGTCCCAGTCATCCGAAAAAATCAAAATATCATCCAGATACACAATCATAAATTTATCCAAATATTCACGGAAAATGTCATGCATAAAAGACTGAAAGACTGAAGGGGCATTTGAAAGACCAAAAGGCATTACTAAATACTCAAAATGGCCCTCAGGCGTATTAAATGCGGTTTTCCACTCATCCCCCTGCTTAATTCGCACTAAATTATACGCCCCACGAAGATCAATCTTAGAGAACCACTTGGCCCCCTTTATTCGAGCAAACAAATCAGTAAGCAGTGGCAAAGGATACTGATATTTAACCGTGATTTTATTCAAAAGCCGATAATCAATACACGGCCTCAAAGAGCCATCTTTTTTAGATACAAAGAAAAAACCGGCTCCTAAGGGAGATGACGAAGGACGAATATGTCCCTTTTCCAAGGACTCCTTAATATATTCCCACATAGCAGCATGTTCAGGCACAGATAGATTAAATAAATGACCCTTTGGAAACTTACTGCCCGGAATCAGATCTATAGTACAATCGCAATCTCTGTACAGAGGTAGTGAACCAAGTTTAGGCTCCTCAAAAACGTCACGATAATCAGATAAAAATTCCGGAATCTCAGAGGGAATAGATGACGAAATGGAAACCAAAGGTACGTCCCCATGAGTCCCCTGACATCCCCAGCTTAACACAGACATTGCTTTCCAGTCGAGGACTGGGTTATGAGATTGCAGCCATGGCAATCCAAGCACCAACACATCATGTAGATTATACAACACAAGGAAGCGAATAATCTCCTGGTGATCCGGATTAATACGCATAGTTACTTGTGTCCAGTATTGTGGTTTATTACTAGCCAATGGCGTGGAGTCAATACCCTTCAGAGGTATAGGAACTTCCAGAGGCTCTAAATTAAACCCACAGCGTTTGGCAAAGGACCAATCCATAAGACTCAAAGCGGCGCCAGAGTCGACATAGGCGTCCGCGGTAATAGACGATAAAGAGCAAATCAGGGTCACAGATAGAATAAACTTAGACTGTAAAGTGCCAATTGAAACAGACTTATCAACCTTCTTAGTACGTTTAGAGCATGCTGATATAACATGAGTTGAATCACCACAATAGAAGCATAACCCATTTTTTCGCCTAAAATTCTGTCGTTCGCTTCTGGACAGAATTCTATCACATTGCATAATCTCTGGCGCCTTCTCAGTAGACACCGCCAAATGGTGCACAGGTTTGCGCTCCCGCAAACACCGATCAATCTGAATAGCCATTGTCATGGACTCATTCAGACCTGTAGGCACAGGGAACCCCACCATAACATCTTTAATGGCATCAGAGAGACCCTCTCTGAAATTCGCCGCCAGGGCGCACTCATTCCACTGAGTAAGCACAGACCACTTACGAAATTTTTGGCAGTATATTTCAACCTCATCTTGCCCTTGAGACAGGGCCATCAAGGCTTTTTCAGCCTGAATCTCTAAATGAGGTTCCTCATAAAGCAACCCCAAAGCCAGGAAAAACGCATCCACATTGAGCAACGCAGGATCCCCTGGTGCCAAAGCAAATGCCCAATCCTGAGGGTCGCCCCGGAGCAAGGAAATTACAATCCTGACCTGCTGTGCAGGATCTCCAGCGGAGCGAGATCTCAGAGACAAAAATAATTTACAATTATGTTTGAAATTCTGGAAGCGAGATCTATCCCCGGAGAAAAATTCAGGTAAAGGAATTCTAGGTTCAGATATAGGAGCATGAATTACAAAATCCTGTAAACTTTGAACCTTCATAGCGAGATTATCCAAACCTGTAGCTAAACTCTGAGGATCCATATTAATCAGGTGAAATCAGAACCATTCAAGGATTAGAAGGAGAGAGAGACGAAGGCTGCAGTAAGCAGAGATGCAAGTGAATCAACTAATGAGCAAACTCAGAAAAAAAAAAAAAAAAAAAAAATTCTCTGCAGACTTCTTTTCTCTCCTTTCTTCTGCCAATTATTTTACCTCTTGGCCGGCCAAACTGTCATGGTTCTCAATGGCAAGAGACCGTAGTAAAGCATACAAAAGACTAGCTCTTGGAAGATGGGAACTCGAGCTGACTGTGAGCTAAACCTTCCGCACAACTGACAGTGGCCGGGTAGCGTGCCTACGTTTTATCCCTAGACGCCCAGCGCCAGCCGGAGGACTGACTGACCCTAGCAGAGGAAAATACAGACCTGGCTTACCTCTAGAGAAATTTTCCCCAAAAGGCAGACAGTAGCCCCCACATATATTGTCGGTGATTTTAGAGGAAAATGACATACGAAGTATGAAGATAGGTTTAGCAAATTGAGGTCCGCTTACTAGATAGTAGGAAGACAGAAAAGGGAACTTCACAGTCAGCTGAAAACCCTTTCAAAACACCATCCTGAAATTACTTTAAGACTCTAATATCAACTCATGACACCAGAGTGGCAATTACAGCTCACAAGAGCTTCCAGCCTCAGAAATATTCAAAAACAGAGAACTGGAACAAAAATGCAAAACAATCTTAGGACTACAAGTCCAACTTAGCTGATAGTAGTCTAGGAGCAGGAACATGCAACAGAAAGGCTTCTGGTAACATTGTTGGCCGGCATAGAAATGACTGAGGAGCAAGGCTAAATAGAAACTCCCACATCCTGATGGAAACAGGTGAACAGAGGAGATGAAGCACACAAGTTCAGTACCACCAGTAACCACCGGGGGAGCCCAGAAACCAAATTCACAACACAACACAATGTAAGTGGCAGAAAGTGGCAGGAAGATATATGAAAAAATCCAAGGACTGTAGTACAATTTCAATCTCCCTACAATGATCTCAGGACAAGTATGGCAGCAATAAAAAGGACTGCTGCACACAAAAGTGTGGACAAATAAACAAGATAACTGTGCAGAAAGGAGCAACAGGATTTTTGCTTTTAAAAAAACAGTTGGTTTGCACAGCAGCGTGCAAACAGCAATGCAGCTATCAGGGAGCCTTATAAGGCACAAAACTGACGGTCTATCTCATTAGATAGCCGAAAAACACGAAGAGATCCAAGATACTATTAAAATAAGGCTTTATTAGTGGAAAGTATATCCAATGCCATAGGGCACAAGCACCTAAACAAGAGGTGGGAATCTACCACAAATATCATGCTAAAAAGCACTTTATACAATATAAGACAGAAAGCAGCGCTAAATATAAATCAGGTACATACCACTTAACATTGCATAAGCATACATATAGTGACATCAATATATTAAATGTACAAGAGCAACCGCCATATCTACCTGTAACTGGCCCAGCGTCCCACCTCACCCCTTTCGCGCGTTTCGCAATTGGCTTCTTCCGGGGGCGTGTCTGGGGCAGGGAAGTGCAGAGTTTTTATTGTACATAAGCACCAATCAGCCAGGATGCCCGGAGGTGGGGTGGGACGCTGGGCCAGTTACAGGTAGATATGGCGGTTGCTCTTGTACATTTAATATATTGATGTCACTATATGTATGCTTATGCAATGTTAAGTGGTATGTACCTGATTTATATTTAGCGCTGCTTTCTGTCTTATATTGTATAAAGTGCTTTTTAGCATGATATTTGTGGTAGCTTCCCACCTCTTGTTTAGGTGCTTGTGCACTATGGCATTGGATATACTTTCCACTAATAAAGCCTTATTTTAATAGTATCTTGGATCGCTTCATGTTTTTCGGCTATCTAATGAGATAGACCGTCAGTTTTGAGCGTAAGTTTAGAAGTGCCAGTCTAATTATGAGGACATAGATTGTTTAGCCTTATAAGGCAGCCTAATAAGCTACAGAGCTGATGCACCAAAATATAGCCTCCACTGTCCCTGCAAAAAAAAGGTGGTGTTGGACAGTGGAAATCGCTACAGTACAAGCAGTTTGGGGGTTAATCTTCCCTCCCTAACTATATCCCTTCTTCTGATGAAGCTGCTGCAACCTCTCCCTATGCTCAGTTCGGCAGAAGTAAGATGGCGGTCGGCGTGCACGCCACTTTATAGCTCCTGTGACACCACAGAAAGCAAGCCAATCACTGTCATGCCCTTCTCTAAGATGGTGGGGACCGAGACCTATGTCATCACGCTGCCCACACTCTGCGTCCTCCTTCATTGGCTGAAAAATGGTGCTGAAAGCGTCATATGAAAATCGCCGTCCTCATGGCCGATCCCACACTAGGATCAGGTCGGGTTTCATGAAACCTGACTTTGCCAAAAGTCGGCGATTTTTTAATTTGTCCGATCCGTTTCGCTCAACCCTATTTGTGATGATTATAGATTAAGGGGTGGTCCAGGCAAATGGTGCTTGTAACCTTGGGGGCTAAATTCTGGAAAAATAATAAAGGAATGGATACAGTACAAAACACTCCCCCGGAAGCAATGACTGATGTTCTACCAGCCGCAGGACTGCTGCAGCTCGTGATGGGCTGCAGTGGTCAGGTGACTAGAGCCGCGTATCATTAGAAACACATGGTTCACAAGCTGCAGAAGTCCTGTGGTTGGTAGAATATCACAGCCATTGCTTTCCTTTCCAGCCCAGACCACGGCCTCTGCTGGACCCAAAATAGTGGCAGCAGGAGAGTGTGATTGATTTTGATATTTTTACAGATTCTAGCCACCCAGTTAACAAGCACTTGGTGGACCATTCTGACAGTCTTTAAGTTTTAGAGGAGAGTTTGTACACTTTTTATACTGTATATCTTTTCCTAAGCTCCTCTTAGTGTACTTTCCTATGATCAGTGTTTACTTAGGCTTTCACGCCACTGAATTTCTGCACCTCAGCTCACTTACGTTTTTCCTTGCGTTTTTGCTACATGCGTTTTTTTTCACCAATTTATTGCAAAAATGTTGACATGCAGGTCTGAAGTAATCCACGTTCCTTGATGTTTCCGATGAATGTGAACAGAAGTAAAGTGACAGCTATTCACAGGAGCCAGGTACTTTCTCACTTTACTGTTATTCACATTTGCCGTAGACGTCGAGCAATGTGGAATACCTCAATGTCAACATTTTCTGTAATAAATTGGTGAAAGAGGGAAAGTGTGTTGAGTGTGTTTCAAATAAAGCATTTTTTTCCTATGTGTGTTTTGTTTGGATTACTGGCTTAATGCCAAGTGACATTACAGAGCTGACATCAACCCCTCAAAATATTACTCCAATTGCTACAGCACCAGGGCAGTCGGGAAAAGCTGGGCAAAGTGCCAGAATTGGTGCATCTAATGATGTGGGTGGCTGAGGGTTAGTATTTTTAGCCTGGGAAGGGGATAATAACCATTTACCTTCCCAACCTAACAAGTTGTTAATAAATAAATATTTAAATAAATAAATGTAAAAATTGTGTGGGTTCCCCCTATTTTTGGTAACCAGTAAAAGTAAATCAGACAGCTGCTGGCTGCTTTTATCAGGCTGGGAGGGTCCATGAATATTGTCCCCCCTCTTTGTCCCTGGTTATTGGGGTAATCCCAGTGTAAAAATACCAGCTTTCAGCCAACCCAGAATTGGCACATTACATGAGATGAGCCAATTTTGGCACTTTACCTGGCTCTTCTCGATTGCCCTGGTGTGGTGGCAATTGGGGATAATGGTATTTGAGGTTGATGACAGCTGTGATTTGTCAAAAATCACATCAGCCATCAACCCCTGAGGTTAGTAATGGAGAGGTGTCGATCAGACACCCCCATTATTAACTTAGTATTAAAAAAATAAAAACACACAGAAAAAATACTTTATTTGAATACACACTCCCACACACTTTCCCTTTTTCACCAATTTATTTAAAAAAATGTTGTCAGCTCTGTCATGTCACCTGGCATTAAGCCCAGGGTTAGTAATGGAGAGGCGTCTATCAGACACTCCCATTATTGACCCAGTAATCCAAAAAACACACACAGAAAACATACTTTATTTGAAAACACACTCCCACACACTTTTCCTCTTTATAAAAAATGTTGACACAAGGTCCTCCGAAGTAATCCTCATTCCTCAATGTCTCTGACGAATGAGAATAGCAGTAAAGTGAATCACTACCTGGCGCCTGTGAATAGCAGTCACTTTACTGCTACTCACATTTGCTGGCGACATCAAGGAACATGGATTACTTCGGAGGACCTGCATGTCAACATTTGTAGCAATAAATTGGTGAACAATGAATAGTGTGAGGGAGTCTTTATTGCAACAAAGTGTTATTTCTTGGGTGTATGACTTTATTTTTCTTATCGGGATAGTAATAGGGATGTCTGGTACCTTTCCATTACTAACTCCAGGAGTTGATGCCAGATGTGATTTTTGATACATCACAGCTGTCATCAACCCCAAAAACCATTACCCCTATTGCCACTGCTCCAGGGCAATTGGGAAGAGCCTGGTACAGTGCCAGAATAGGAGCATCTCATGTGATGTGCCAATTCAGGGGTGGCTGCGGGCTGGTATGTTCAGGCATGGGTTGGGCCCAATAACCAGGGACCTTCCCAGCTTGATGATACAAGCTTACAACTGTCTGCTTTATCTTGGCTGGTTAAGAAAAATAAGGGAGCCCCTTTTTGTTTTATTAAATGGTTTATTTATTAAAACCAGGTTAAAAACACATGTATAAAGCACTTACAATACATGTGCCTTTTTATAAACTGCATATTTACTGCATCTAATGCAAGTCTATGAGGAAATTCTGCGCAAAAAACTGAGCGTTCCAAAAGAGTAATTGACATGCTGTGGCTCAGAAATGTGCAGAGCAAGCACATTAGGCATGGGATTAATCCCATCTATTAATCCCATCCACTGTGCATGTACTGTGCAATGCAGCATTTTGGACGCAGATAAAATATCTTGCATGCAGAATGCTAGTATTACTGATCATGGGCACACAGCCTTAGCTGATTGACAACTGCAGACCACATCAAAATTAAACGGGCAGAGAAACAAAGAGCATGTAAAAGCCAAAGGGTACAAAATTATTACATTAATTGAATTGAATTATTTAATAAAAACCGATTGCAAGTGTGGCGCCCCAGGGTCCTGGTCGTCGCAGTGGTATTGCTTTCCTCTCGGGGAGAGTGATGCTACGTTTGGAGGCAATGAATGATAACTGCATCCAGGTAACATACTGCATGCAACATGTTCACTCTCCAGACCAAAAGGGGGACCTCTAAGCCTGTTTTAGGTGAACTCCCCTATAAGAACATCCTGATCTGGAGGGAAAGGGTTCAGTTCCTGTCATAGAGACAGAGGGAAAGGAAGCAGAGGAGCCGTGTAGCCTGAAGTGCTACAGCTCCTGGGAAGAGACATTCAGAAGGCAGAACTGTATTGCAGTGAGCTTGAAGGAAGTCAGAGCAAAGGAGAGGATACCAGAAGGGGACCCGCCCTGCTCAGGCTGCCTCCTTCTGAGGTGCAGAATCCCAGTAGCCGGAACACCGAGGGAGTAAGGACCTTTATGCTTTACTTCAGAGACTGGCAGGACAACTACTTGCAAGTTACCTGTCCGCACCTACACCGAGGAGGCACAGTGACACCTACAGAGCCGGGTTATCTAAGAGACCCTATAAACAGGCTCAAGCCACCAGTCATATTGGTATTGTCCTATCTGACTACGGGGGACAGAGAGAGACACACCACATTTGTGAGGCCCTTATTTGAAGCTTATGCAGTAAGGGACTACTACACCACTGCAGCACAAGGGAAGGCTACAGACTTCCACCTGGACAAAGTGGACTCTGGACTTGCCTCCAAACCGGACGGACTCTGCCTGCCCTGTGATCTGGTGCCCTGGACTGTGGATGCTGAAGTCTTCAGTAAAGGTAAAGAGACTGCAACCTTGTGTCCTCGTGATTCCCTGCACCATTCACCATATCACCATCTACACACCGGGAAGCCCTGGGGATATACTTCACCTGTGGGAAAGTATACCATCTAGCTGTCATAACATCACCCCAGCGGACCCCTTAAAGCAGCGTCGGTCACCCTGATCGAATAACACAGGTGGCGTCACGAACACAAACTTTATCCCTTTAAAGACCTTTCCCTTTTACACGGACGTCCCAGGGCCACGGACTGGGTCAGCCACCGTGACATCCCCCTGTGAACCGCAGGACCCGGGACCGAGTATCCCACTGCCCCATCGGAGCGATCCAACTTTGGTGTCACGAACAGGATCTACTCACGCCCTCAAATCGGGTCATGTGCGCCTAAAGACTGAGCCAGAACTGTGCCTAACCGTGATTTGTGCTAAAAGACTGTATGACTAATGAACTGTGATATACCGCCAAAAATTCCCACCAAAACCGCCGCCATTATAGTGCCATGCGGCGTGCAGGACCACGGACAGGGTCAACCACCGTGACATCCCCCTGTGAACCGCAGGACCCGGTACCGAGTACCCCACAGCCCCATGGGGGCGATACACAAAAATCAGGTGGATACATTTAATTTATGCTTTCATTGAACCTCCAATATATGCCACAGTACAGGTATTTAGTGGCATGTGTTAGCCATTGATTCCCATCGTAAAATTAAACACATATAGATTTCCATTGCACTGGGAAACATACAAATATCAACAAATATCAGCCCAGCAAGTACCAGAGGACCCACTTGGCTGGATGCAAGGATCCCATGTACACGTTTGGCATGTGCAGCAGCAGCTTCACTGCTTCACAGGCTGAAAAAATAGAAAAAGTGACACGTGATCAAATAATAATATTTACATGTGTATAAATAATAAATGTGCAAATATATTACATGCCAGATGTGTTATAAAGCACAGAGGATCCCGAAGTAAGATAATTTCTTTTATAACAGTCCTCTCGTACAAATGTTAATGTTGTACAGTGTAAGATTGCTCTCAGTAATGGCAGGTGTAACAGTTTTGTCCTAAAGATGATAAATCTTCATCTTCTCCTGGAGCAATCCTCCTGTGCTCTTTATGGAAAGCCTGCATGACTCATGGAAGACATTTACGCACTTTGATTTGCTGTTTTCCGAAACCGTTCTTAGTCAGAATGGGAGCAGCCATTTTACAAGCAGTTCCATTTTGAGAAATTATTGAAGACATCTATCTATCTATCTATCTATCTATCTATCTATCTATCTATCTATCTATCTATCATCTATCTATCTAGAAAAAGAAAGCACAGCAGCACCCTATATAAGCCAAGATATATGCAAACACTCAAAACATTGAATTTCAACTGTGTTATTACTCAGTAAGATGAACTTACAAAATGTGTGAACGGGTGCTCTATCGCAGCTTGCACCTGTTCACACATAGGAGATGCTGGTCAGATTTTTTATCTATATTTTACTATCAAGATTGTCTTCCTAGAGCCCCAACTAGCGGTGTTGGAGCCAAGGGTCAGCAGGGGGAGCAGAGTGTAGGCCGAAGCCTGCACTGGAGGCAGCTTAGTGTCTGTTGTGTCAGCGTGGTGTTTGCAGGACACGTTGCCGGCTACACAGCAGGGGAACAGCTGGCGTTACTGAATCCCACTGACACAGTGGCGAGTGTTTTTCTCTGTGCAGCCAGCAATTCTGGGCACCAACTGGCAGTGTTAGAGCCCAGGGAATCAAGGAGGAGCAGAGGAGCAGTGTAGGCCGAAGCCTGCACTGAAGGCAGCTTAGTGTCTGTTGTGTCTGCAAGGCTTTTGCAGGACACGTTGCCGGCTACACAGCAGGGGAACAGCTGGCATTACTGAACCCAACTGACACAATGGCGAGTGTTTTTCACTGTTCAGCCAGCACTTCCGAGCACCAACTGGCGGTGTTAGAGCCAAGGGACAGCAGGAGGAGCAGAGTGTAGGCCGAAGCCTGCACTGGAGGCAGTTTAATATCTGTTGTGTCTGCATGGCGTTTGCAGGACACATTGCCGGCTACACAGCAGGGGGACAGCTGGCATTGCTGAATCCCTCTGATACAGTGGCGATGCGAGTGTTTTTCTCTGTGCAGCCAGCACTTTCGAGCAGCAACTAGCGGTGTTAGAGCCCAGCGTTAGCAGGAGGAGCAGAGTGTAGGCCGAAGCCTGCACTGGAGGCAGCTTAGTGTCTGTTGTGTCTGCGTGGCGTTTGCAGGACATGTTGCCGGCTGCACAGCAGGAGAACAGCTGACGTTACTGAACCCCACTGACACAGTGGTGAGTGTTTTTCTCTGTGCAGCCAGCACTTCCAAGCACCAACTGGCGGTGTTAGAGCCCAGGGACAGCAGGAGGAGCAGAGTGTAGGCCGAAGCCTGCAATGGAGGCAGTTTAATATCTGTTGTGTCTGCGTGGCATTTGCAGGACAAGTTGCCGGCTACACAGCAGGAGAACAGCTGACATTACTGAACCCCACTGACACAGTGGCGAGTGTTTATCTCTGTGCAGCCAGCACTTCCAAGCACCAACTGGCGGTGTTAGAGCCCAGGGACAGCAGGAGGAGCAGAGTGTAGGCCGAAGCCTGCACTGGAGGTAGCTTAGTGTCTGTTGTGTCTGTGTGGTGTTTGCAGGACACATTGCCGGCTACACAGCAGGGGAACAGCTGGCATTACTGAACCCCACTGACACAGTGGCGAGTGTTTTTCTCTGTGCAGCCAGCACTTCCGAGCAGCAACTGGCGGTGTTAGAGCCCAGGGACAGCAGGAGGAGCAGAGTGTAGACCGAAGCCTGCACTGGAGGTAGTTTAATATCTGTTGTGTCTGCATGGGGTTTGCAGGACACGTTGCTGGCTGCACAGCAGGGGAACAGCTGACGTTACTGAACCCCACTGACACAGTGGCGAGTGTTCTTCCCTGTGCAGCCAGAACTTCCTAGCACCAACTGGCGGTGTTAGAGCCCAGGGAATCAAGGAGGAGCAGAGTGTAGGCCGAAGCCTGCACTGGAGGCAGCTTATTGACTGTTGAGTCTGCATGGCATTTGCAGGACACGTTGCCGGCTACACAGCAGGGGAACAGCTGACATTACTGAACCCCACAGACACAGTGGCGAGTGTTTTTCTCTGAGCAGCCAGCACTTCCGAGCACCCACTGGCAGTGATAGAGCCCAGGGAATCAAGGAGGAGCAGAGTGTAGGCCAAAGCCTGCACTGGAGGCAGCTTATTGTTTAATATCTGTTGTGTCTGAGTGGCGTTTGCAGGACATGTTGCCGGCTACACAGCAGGGGAATAGCTGGCATTACTGAACCCCACTGACAGTGGCGAGTGTTTTTCTCTGTGCAGCCAGCACTTCCGAGCACCAACTGGCGGTGTTAGAGCCCAGGGACAGCAGGAGGAGCAGAGTGTAGGCCGAAGCCTGCAATGGAGGCAGTTTAATATCTGTTGTGTCTGCGTGGCGTTTGCAGGACACGTTGCCGGCTACACAGCAGGAGAACAGCTGACGTTACTGAACCCCACTGACACAGTGGCGAGTGTTTATCTCTGTACAGCCAGCACTTCCGAGCACCAACTGGCGGTGTTAGAGCCCAGGGACAGCAGGAGGAGCAGAGTGTAGGCCGAAGCCTGCACTGGAAGCTGCTCAGTGTCTGTTGTGTCTGTGTGGCGTTTGCAGGACACGTTGCCGGCTGCACAGCAGGGGAATAGCTGGCATTACTGAACCCCACTGACACAGTGGTGAGTGTTTTTCTCTGTGCAGCCAGCACTTCTGAGCACCAATTGGCGGTGTTAGAGCCCATGGAATTAAGGAGGAGCAGAGTGTAGGCCGAAGCCTGATTGGAGGAAGTTGAAAGGGAACCTTTAACCCCCCCCCCAAGGCGTTTGTAGCTGAAAGAGCCATCTTGTGCAGCACTAGGATGCAAAAGGAAAAGGTGGCTCTTTTTATTATGCTCCTTGCAAACGCAGAACTAAACACTTATAAAATGTGTCCCCTGATACCGTGAAACCGTCCCAGAGGTGGGACTTTCCTTCAGAATGGGAAGCAGCACAGCCGTCATTCCAACACCCTTGGCGCCGTGTGCCGCCTCCTCAGTGTTGTTTGAATCTGTCCCCTAGCCTGCGCTGTTATGTTCAACCTTGGCCATGCGCAGTTAGCGCAGCCCGTTTTTTGACATCATTTGGTGTCAGGCTGGCTGTGCCTGTGCGGACACGCTGCCCGAGATCCCGCCTGGCAGTGTCGTCTAATGTAATCACACTGCGGGCCTGGGATCCATGGGCATGCGCAGTGCATGCATATCTTCGCCTCTCACTCCCCTCCTTCCGGCTTCTTCAGACTGTGCAACGTCACGGCCGTGACATGCTATTAGGGATCAGCTGACGGCGTACAGTCTGAAGAAGGCGGAGGGAGATGAGTGAGAGCCTGAGGTGAAGATACGCACTGCGCATGCCCATGGATACCAGGCCTGCAGTGTAATTAAATCAAAAGAGACTGCATTACTGCTGCACAAGGTGGCTCTTTCAGTAACAAACGCCTGGGGGAGGGGGGACAGGTTCCCTTAAATTTCAGTTGTGGTGTCAGCGTGGCGTTCACAGGACACATTGCTGCAACACAGCAGGGGAGCAGCTGGCGTTACTGAACCCCAATAACAGAGGAGCAACTGTTGACTGTGCAGACAGCACTTACGGACAGCAACTGGTGGTGTTGGAGCCCAGGGAATGCAGGAGGAGCAGGCTAGAGTTATTGCCGCAACACAGCAGGGGAGCAGCTGGCGTTACTGAACCCCAATAACAGAGGAGCAACTGTTGACTGTGCAGACAGCACTTCCGGATGGCAACTGGCGGTGTTGGAGCCCAGGGAATGCAGGAGGAGCAGGCTAGAGTTATTGCCGCAACACAGCAGGGGAGCAGCTGACGTTACTGAACCCCAATAACAGAGGAGCAACTGTTGACTGTGCAGACAGCTCTTCCGGACAGCAACTGGCGGTGTTGGAGCCCAGGGACAGCAGGAGGAGCAGACTAGAGTTATTGCCGCAACACAGTAGGGGAGCAGCTGGCGTTACTGAACCCCAATAACAGAGGAGCAACTGGTGACTGTGCAGACAGCACTTCCGGACAGCAACTGGCGGTGTTGGAGCCCAGGGAATGCAGGAGGAGCAAAGTGTAGGCCGAGACTTAATTGGAGCAAGTTGAAAGGGAACCTTTAACCCCCCCAAGGCATTTGTAGCTGAAAGAGCCAACTTGTGCAGCACTAATGCTGCAAAACGAAAAGGTGGCTCTTTTTATTATGCTCCTTGCAAACGCAGAACTAAACACTTATAAAATGTGTCCCCTGATACCGTGAAACCGTCCCGGAGGTGGGACTTTCCTTCGTAATGGGACGCAGCACAGCCGTCATTCCTATTCCCTTGGTGCCGTGCGCCGCCTCCTCAGCGTTGTTTGAATCTGTCCCGTAGCCTGCGGCGCTGTTATGTTATCCCTTGGCCATGCGCAGTTAGCGCTGCCCGTCTTCTGTCATCATTTGTTGTCAGGCTGGCTGCGCCTGTGCGGACGCGCTGCCCGAGATCCCACCTCGCAGTGTCATCTAATGTAATCACACTGCGGGCCTGGGATCCATGGGCATGTGCAGTGCATATCTTTGCCTCTCACTCCCCTCCTTCCGGCTTCTTCAGACTGTACGGCGTCACGGCCGTGGCATGCTATTAGGGATCAGCTGACGGCGCACAGTCTGATGAAGGCGGAGGGAGATGAGTGAGAGCCTGAGGTGAAGATATGCACTGCGCATGCCCATGGATCCCAGGCCCGCAGTGTGATTAAATCAGAAGAGACTGCGAGGCGGGATCTCGGGCAGCGTGGCCGCAGAGGCGCAGGCAGCCTGACAACAAATGATATCAGAAGACGGGCAGCGCTAAGTGCGCATGGCCAAGGCATAACATAACAGCGCAGGCTACGGGACAGATTCAAACAACGCTGAGGAGACGGCGAACGGCACCAAAGGGGTTGGAATGACGGCTATGCTGCGTCCCATTACGAAGGAAAGTCCCACCTCCGGGACGGTCTCACGGTATCAGGGGACACATTTTATAAGTGTTTTCTGCGTGTGCAAGGAGCTAAACTAAAAGAGCTACCTTTTCCTTGTGCAGCATTATGGCTGCACAAGATGGCTCTTTCAGTAACAAATGCCTGGGGGGGACAGGTTCCCTTAAATTTCAGTATTTGTGTCAGCGTGGCGGTCGCAGGACACATTGCCGGCTGCACAGCTGGGGATCAGCTGACGTTACTGAACCCCAATAACACTGGGTCATGTGTTTTGACTGTGCAGATGGCACTTCTGAGCAGAAACTGGCGGTGTTGGAGCCCAGGGATTACAGTTCAGGTGGTAGAAACATGAACGCAACAGGAGACCTGGATACTGTAGCCAACCAATTATTTAATCTGGAAGAGGAGTGGCAAATTCCTGCGAGATCCAGGCCTTGTTCATTTTCAGAAACGTAAGCCGGTCAACGTTATCGAAGGATAGTCGCATGCGACGGTCTGTTAGTACACCACCTGCGGCACTAAAGACGCGTTCCGATAATACACTAGCAGCAGGGCAAGCCAGCACCTCCAATGCATACTGGCTTAGCTCTGGCCATGTATCCAGCTTAGAGACCCAAAATGTGAAGGGGGAAGAGCTGTCTGGGAGTACAGTAAGAGGGCAAGACATGTAGTCTGTCACCATCTGACGGAAACGTTGCCTCCTGCTGACTGGAGCCGTCTGTGATGGTGTAGACATGTGTGGCGAGCACACAAAACTGTGCCACAGTTGGGCCATACTGGTCTTGCCTTGTGCTGAGGCACTGCTTCTGCTCCCTCTTTGTGCAGAGCTTCCTCCACTGCCTCGACGCACTGAGCTGCTTTGTAAAGCACTAGCAGCACTGCTCTCATTTGGACTGGAGAAGATGATGGAATTCACCAGTGTGTCTTGGTACTCCTGCATTTTACGCTCCCGGTTCAACGGTGTTATGAGGCTTTGTAAGTTGTCCCAGCGAGGATCTAGGAGGGTGCACACCCAATAATCAGCCGCGTTGAGAATGTGGGTGATGCGGCGGTCGGTTCTCAGGCACTGCAGCATGTAATCAGCCATGTGCTGCAGACTGCCAACTGGCCAAGAAACGCTGTCCCCTGCTTGAGGCATGATCTCTGCCTGCTCTGCATCACCCCACCCTTGCTCTACACACTGACTACTGGAGAATTGTGTAACTCCCTCCTCTGGACCGATGACTTCCTCTTCCATTGACTCCTCCTCACCCTCCTCACAAAGTGTCCCCTTCCTAGGCCTTTGTGAGGAACCACGTAGCGCTGACTGTCCAGAAGCTGATGGAATTGGTGACTCCTCATCCTCCACCTCTTCCACAACATCATCCCTTAGCGCTTGCAGTGTTTGTTGAAGCAGGCAGATAAGGGGGACAGTCATGCTGACTAGTGCATCATCTGCACTCGCCATCCGCGTGGAATCATCGAAGGAACGCAAAACCTGGCAGACGTTCTTCATAGTGGCCCACTCAATGGTTGTGAAGTCTGAACGGCGCGGAGTGCGATTTCTTTGCGCCTGATGCAGCTGGTACTCCATTACTGCTGGCTGCTGCTCACACAACTGATCCAACATATGTAACGTGGAATTCCACCTTGTGGGTAGGTCACATATGATGCGATGTTCCGGAAGGCGGAATCGGCGCTGCAGAGCTGTAATGCGCGATCTTGCCATGCTGGAACGCCGCAAGTGAGCACACTCTAGGCGGACCTTGTGCAGCAGTGCACCAAGATCCGGATAGTCCCTCAAAAAACTCTGCACGACCAAGTTGAGCACATGTGCCAGACATGGGATGTGAGTGAGGTTGCCTAGGGCAAGAGCTGCCACCAGATTTCGGCCATTGTCACACACTACCATGCCAGGCTGTAGATTCGCTGGCACAAACCACACATCGCTCTCCTGCTTGATGGCATTCCATAGCTCCTGCGCTGTGTGGCTTCGATTCCCCAAAGAAATTAATTTCAAGACGGCCTGTTGACATTTGGCCACAGCTGTGCTCATTTCAGTCATCATAACAGGTAAACGTTCACGGGTCCTTGTGGAGGTGGACTGTGACGGCTCCTGCAGCGATGATTCTGAGGAACTTGTGTATGAGGAGGAGTCAATGCGTACAGACTGGATTCCTGCAATCCTTGGAGTTGGCAGAACACGTCCTGTGCCACTCACACAATCTGTACCCGGCTCAACAACATTAACCCAATGGGCAGTGAGGGAAATGTATCGCCCCTGTCCATGGTGACTGGTCCACGCATCGCTGGTGAGGTGGACCTTGCTACTGACGGCATTCAGTAGCGTGTGTTTTATGTGTCCCTCCATATGCTTGTGCAGGGCAGGGACGGCTTGCCTGCTGAAATAAAAGTGGCTGGGCACATTGTATTGTGGGACGGCCAATGCCATCAAGTTACGGAAGCTGTCAGTCTCCACCAGCCTGAATGACTGCATTTCAAGGGACAGTAGTTTTGCAATGCCAGCATTCAGAGCCTGTGCTCGGGGGTGGTTTGCCGAGAAAGGCTGCCTTTTCTCCCATGCCTGTGCTACTGATGGCTGTAGACTGGGCTGGGAGTGTGCGGATGACTGGGAACGTGGTGCTGTGGGTGGAATTACAGTGGGTCTCTGGACAACAGTGCCAGAGTATCTTCCATGGCGATCCTGTGAGGAAGCCGAACCAGCTGTGTGTGAGCTGGAGGAAGAGGCAACAAAACGAGCTTGGTCGCACATGTTTCCACATATTTGTGGTATTGAGGTTGCTGACATTTTTCCCTCTTTTGACTTTCTAGTGACACACCTTGCATTTGACAAAGCAAATGTCATCTGCAACTGTGTCAAAAAAGGACCAGGCACTGCAAGTCTTGGGAGCGCCCGTTTTGGCTTTTGGAGGATGCATGTTCCTAACGGGTGCTGAAGTGGAGGCTACAGGAACCGCAGTCTTCCCCCTCCCTCTCCCTCTTTGGCCCGTTTGGGGAATCTCTTCCTCAGAGCTGCTCCCACCAACTTCCTGTACCTATCGCCACGATGGGTCAAGGACCTCATCATCTACACTACCCTCTGCCACCAACTGCTTCTCCTGGGTAGTCTCGGCAGCACAGTATGCACCAGAAACTGGCACCTGAGTCTCATCATCAGATGCGTACCGCGGTGTGGTGACCGGAGGCACTGGCCCACCCATCTCTTCAGAGTCAGAGAGACAAAGCTGTTGGGCATCACTGCATACTGCCTCTTCTTCCATTTCTCCAATGCTGCTTGGCTGGCCCCCTCTTTCCAAGCCAAGAGATTCAGAGAACAGAAGTAGAGATGGCTCCTGTCCTGGGCTCTCTGACTGCCTGGGTAATTTGGCAGGTGGTGAAGAGACAGATGGGTGCTCTCCAGTGCTCTGTGCCTGAGAGAATGTGGCACTGATTGAAGTTGATGCGTTAGCTGCCATCCATCTCACAACGGCTTCAATTTGTTCTTCACACAGCAGCGGTGTACGGCGATCTCCTACAAAGCTGCGCATGAAGGACTGTTCCCTGCTGAAACTGGGTGATGATGAGTCACCGGTGCCCGCAGCAGGCACAGAATCCCCACGTCCTCTCCCTGCTCCTCACCCACGCCCACGTGCCTTACTCCCTGCCTTCTTCATCTTGGTTGACTGATAAAGATAAGCAGAAAAGTACTAAGGGCTTAGTGTGCTTATTCCTGAACAGCTCCTAACAGGTATAAGAAACACTAATTTTCTAAAGTGTGGACTAGACTTTAATATGAGCTAATGTGGCCTACACAACTGTAAAGTGGTGTGTTTGGTGAACTTTATTAATTTTTTTTTTTTCGCAGAACTGACAGAGTGCACACACACACAGGATAAATTTGAAAAAATGTGCAGCAGGCTGCACTAATTGAGAAACAGACAATAGAACGGTATGAGGCAGTCACGCACCCTGAGCTGACTGCAACTGGCTGTGGCTGCGGACAGACTACAGAGCGATGTGCACTCACACAGAGACCGTGCAGACAGCCGTAAATGGCGCTGCAAGGCCAAAAAAGCTGCTCTATGTAATCCTATGTAGTGTTTTTCCACAATTCAGCTGGATACGGATGGAAAGCCACTAATAGGAAATATTTGAAAAAATGTGCAGCAGGCTGCACTAATTGCAAAAAAGGACAATGGATTGAACGGTATGAGGCAGTCACGCACTCTGAGCTGACTACAACCGGCTGTGGCTGCAGACAGACTACAGAGCTATGTGCACTCACACACACAGAGACCTTGCAGACAGCTGTGAACAGCACTGCAAGGCAAAAGCAAGGATCTCACACAGCGGTTGCTAAATTAGCCTTGGTAAAGCACAATGAAGCAAATCGCTATCTCTAAACTGGCCCTCAGTCAGAACACAGCGTCCTGTCCCTAACTGAATTCACAGCAGAGTGAGCCCTAAATGGCGGCAGCGACTTTTATAGTGCATCATGACATCATTTCAGCAGCCAATCACAGCCATGCCAGTACATCTATGCCCACCATGCAGAACAGGATGTGCCCACACTTCTAATCATTCCTCATTGGCTGAATTCGGGCACTTTGAATTGTGGGAACTTCCGATTCCGGTATTCGATATACTGAAAATATCGGAACTCGGTATCGGAATTCCGATACTGCAAATATCGGCCGATACCCGATACTTGCGGTATCGGAATGCTCATCACTAGTATTCATAGAATAGGTATCACTCCCATTTTAAATGTGCTTCAATGATGCAGTAGTACAGGGCAATCCAATTCTAGCCTCTCTTTATCCATATGTTGAATGATCTATGTGCTCTAACCTCTTACTCATACCCCATAAAAGAGAAGTGCTACATGGCTAGTCCCCTACCCATCTTTTATAATGTTCCCCCATCTTTTATACTGTCTATGATAGTCTCCCCTGATTGGATGCACTAGACCTTGTGATGTGATAGCTGTAGGGCATAATAGGGAAGCCTACCTGGCTGCACCTAACTGTTTAAAATTGGAGGCACTTTTGAATTTTAAGAAAATTTGTCTCAAATTCTACTCTCCATGGATTGATATGATCTGCTCTAGTGGCATCCTATTACAGTACTACGTTCAGATTAAGTGAGCAATTTAGCAAATGCTAATATTTGTAAATCAGACTGCATGGCTAAGTGCTTGATTTGAAAAACCCGTGATGTGGGACCTATAACACTTTGATAATGAGCACACAGCTTTGTTTTTTTTTCCTTTTATGTCTTCTCTTTCTCTATTGCATTACCAGACTTTTTCTTACCTTGCACATTAGCGCTCTTTTTTAAATTTCTTTGAATATTTAACCCACCAGATGTGTCAACCCACAACTAGTTTGTTTTAAAAAAAGGTTCAGTTTGAACCAGAAACACGTCGATAAAAGCTACTTGAACATGTACCATTTTCCTTCTGCAGTGTGGTCAGTATTACACTTTGTAGGGTTTCAGCAGCCTAGTAGCCGCTTGGATATGCACAGAGTTTCTATATAAAAATTGCACAAAGATTATTGTTCATCATAAGCGTCAAAACAGCTTTTCTCCAATACAAGTCAATAACATAAACAGTCCTTTCTTTAGGTACATTGAAACAACGTAGATGTAGCAGCCTCACCAATCTTTACATTCCAGGCAGTCAAGGCTCACGCATTTTAAACATGTTGTTCACCAAACATACCTCTGTTCAGCTCCAGCCCAAACTCCACTCTGCTGAGCTAACCCAACTGCAGTTATTAGGCCCGTAAATCCAAAGCTGGATTACTTTTCCCATCCGGACTCTTTTGGTTGCTCCTAAATCTAATAACCTAGTTTTACTAGTACAGACTTTACATTGCGCCAACCACTTTGATGGCAGATATCTACTATCCAGGACCTAACCTCCTGCTTTCTTACAACGTCTATCCTCTACTACCTATCAAATCATTTTCAAACTGCGGCCTCATTCACACGTCTGTGTTAAAACGTGAAAAAATGGTACCGGTGTCATCACTGTTGTGCATCAGTGTGTCATCACTGTGTCTGTTTTTACCATCAGTGTGTCATCAGTGTTTTTTATGAATGGATAAAGAAAGAAAGAAATGACAAAGCTTCCCCTATACTTTGTAATGTTAAACATGGATGGTACAGTGATGCGATCCATGTGCTGTACGTGTTTTTCTTGGATCCATAGACTTACATTGGCCATTTGTCATCCGTGTTGAAGGAAAAAAATGGACGTCTCCGTATATTTTGCATGGCCACAGGTTCCATGAAAAACACAGACATGTGAATGGCGCTATAGCTTATAATGGATACATGTTGTATCCATGAAAGAAACCGATACAACACGTATGTGCGACACTGATGTCTGAATGAGGCCTGAAAGAAAATTTCAAATGACCATTTCTGGGATATATCATCTCCTCTAAAAGTCTGCACAAGGACCCACAGAAAGTCTCTGCTAATGTAGATTGGCTACATGCTCTACCTTGAAGCCCTTCAGACATTCCTTAACTTTGTGTCATATCCATATCTGAACCTGCTCTAGCATTTGCCTCTATCATCAGAGTCTGCTGTGTTCACTCTGTGGGTGGGCACTGGTGATGGAGGTGGTCCTGTGCCATTGGTTATGGTGATGAAGTAGGTGTCATTGCTGGTAGCACTTGGCAGCCAGTAATTTTGGGAAGGCTAGGAATTGTCATACTGTTCAGAAAGGGAAAACGGGTGTGTCAAGCTGCTCAGCAGGAGTAGTCATTGTCATCCAATGGACTAAAAGATCAGTTGTTGCTTCGTTATGTATTTATACCCAGGTGCTACACTTGTTGATCTTATCAAGTGTGGTAAGATTATTACCAGCGACTAGAGAGTTGCCGTTCACATGCTGTCAAATGACAGCGTAAGCCAGCAGCTGTGACCAGCGGTAAAAAGATCACCGGTCATCGAGGCATCACTGATGTAAGTACTACTCCCATCAGCCCACGCCTGCTGTTGCTAATAGCAGCAGAGCAAGCGCCACTGATGGGAGTAGTAATCAGCCAGCGCATGTGCTATGAATACATTAAAAATATAACGGTTGGTCTCTTCTACTTTTGATAACTAGCATGACAAAACAGCTGTTGGTTGCAATCCTCAGCTGTCAGGTTTATCATGGCTGTCTATCAAGAATAGAGGGGTCCCATCACAGGTTTTTAAATTGTTCAAAACAATAATAATTTTAAAAACATGGTGTGGGGTCCCTCACATTTTTCCTAACCAGCCAAGGTAAAGAAGACAGCTGGGGGCTGGTATTCTCAGGCTGGTAAGGGGCCATGAATAAAGGGAAGCCCACATCTATTACATGTGCCAATTCTGATGCTTTGCCTGGCTCTTTCCACTTGCCTTGTGATGGTAGAAAGTGGGGTTAATATTTTTAGGGTTGATGTCACCTTTCTATTATCAGGTGACATCAAGCCCACAGGTTAGTAATGGACAAGCGTCTATAAGACAGTAAGTTTAACCATTCTATTACCTATATGCCCTTATTAATAGATCAAAATCGTCCAGAGGGGACAGTTTCCGTTTAAAAAAGCTATGGCTGCCTAGAAAAGATGTAAATGTGGGAAAAAAATAATCTAGCTATTTTAAGTGCAACACCAAAATTTTCATCAGTACAAAGATAATATGACTTTGTGGCATATAGCTGCACTATATTTTCAGGGTTTTTTGCGCTCTTTGGTAGAAATTACAGGAAAATATATTTATGCCTTTATATAATTGGTGCAATTTGCATATACTGTATAAGTAATTTGTAAAAGCTTGAGTAAATATATGTGTGATATAAATGCATGTGTACATACTGTATATATACATCTGTGTACAAATGCTTTCCTAATGTGAATATCTATGTGTGTTTGTGCAGTGTGGCATGACAGAAGGAGACATCAGGCTCAAGACTTGCAAAGGGATCATTGGCTATTAGTGTCCACCCCTGGAGTTCTGATTCTTTTGTCCATATAGAATAGAGAGATAGACTTTTCCTTATTGCTTTGTAAGCAATTGTTTCCTTATTGAAAGCATGATTACCTGACTACAGCCAGTGATGATCGTTAAATAAATTTAGATGAGGAACGGATTGATTTCTAATTATGAAATAATAGAGATAAAAGGTGACTTTTATTTACCATTAATTTGCTATTCATCATCCACTCACATTGCTTCACTCAAGTACTATAAGTTAGTTTGTATAAAGCGCTGAAAATAAATATGACACAGATGTGAAATTGATAGACAGATGATAGATAGATAGATAGATAGATAGATAAATAAAAAAAAGTTGAAGCAGCACTCGATAGAGTAATTATAAGGTGCTATTTATTAGCCCATGTGGTGACATTTCAGTCCTATGTGTGGACCTTTCAAGTTTGATAAAGGTCCAAACCTATGACCGAAACGTCATAACATGGGCTAATAAATAGCACCTTATAATTACTCTATCGAGTGCTGCTTAAACTATTTTTATTTATATGGAAGGTCTGGTATGTACCTATGAGGTCCTGCACCCTATACACACTTGTGCTGATTTTTACTATTTTTTCTAGATAGATAGATGAATAGATAGATAGATAGATAGATAGATAGATAGATAGATAGATAGATAGACAGATAGATAGATAGGTAGATAGATAAATAGATCGTAGAAAAAAATGGAGGCAGCACACCAGCTTGTAGAGGTGAAAAAAGTGCTATTTAATAGCACATAATGGTGACATTTCAGCTCCAAGTGTGAGTCATTGGCTACCGAAGTCACATGTCCCTCTCTATATGAAAAGCTGACATGTTGTTTTTCCGACATTTTGTCAGTGTAACAGTGCAGAGAGGCTGCTCCTGCTGCTGCCAGTAGTCTTATACTTAGCTAGGCAGTTATCAGCTAGTTCAACTAGACAGGATCCTGTGTCAAATCAACCATCCAGAATCTAAATCGTTTGTGCTAATAGTGTGGTGCAGCAAGGAGTTCACTTTTGAGAATTTAAATCATTTTTGCTAATACTGTGGTGCATGCAGGAGTCCACATTTCAGAATCTAAATCCATTGTGCAAATTGTGTGGTCCAGCCAGCAGTATACCTTTCACCATCTAAATCCTTTGTGCTAATTGTGTTGTCCATCCAGGAGTCCACATTTGAGCATCTAAATCCTTTTTGCCAATTGTGTGGTCCAGACATCAGTCCACATTTCAGCATCTATACCTATTGTGCTAATTCTATGGTCCGGCCACACTATCTCAGCAAATTTATGCAGATTGCTAATTTTCCGACAGGTAAATGATAGTTGTTGGCCTAGGGTTTTGAAACAGCTGGCTAAATGTCGCCACATAAGAGCGCGATCTGCGCTATTCCCCTGGTGATCGGTGGGGGCGGCCATCTTCCTGAGGCCGCGTGTGCGCAGATGGAGCGCTCTGCTGCCCGGGGCTTCAGGAAAATGGCCGCGGGATGCCACGCGTGTGCAGATGGAATAGCGCAGATCGCGCTCTTATTCCTCACCTGTGCAGTGGATTCCGCAGTTGGGCATGCGCAAACCACTACGCCACCAACGGAAAAATAAGCAAGATCTGGGGGAAGAAACAGCGATGTCACCACGTCCATTTGACCAGACCAGCCTGATTGACAGGCAAAAACGGCGACTTTGGTAACGTATTTCGGCAGCATAGGTGGGGAATCAGGGTACACAAAATACACTATTGTAACGCACAGCTCAGGCCCTATTTAAAGGGAACCTGTCACCCCCAAAATGGCTGGTGGGGTAAGCTCACCGGCATCAGGGGCTTATCTACAGCATTCTGTAATGCTGTAGATAAGCCCCCGATGTTACCTGAAAGAGGAGAAAAAGACGTTAGATTATACTCACCCAGGGGCGGTCCCGGTGCGGTCAGGTCAGATGAGTGTCTCCGGTCCACTCCGGCGCCTCCCATCTTCATTCCATGACGTCCTCTTCGGGTCTTTACGCCGCGGCTCCGGCGCAGGCATACTTTGTCTGCCCTCCTGAGGGCAGAGCAAAGTACTGCAGTGCGCAGGCGCCGGAAAGGTCAGAGAGGCCTTAGGTGACGTCACTGCTTTGTGATTGGTCGCGTAGCGGTCACGCGACCGCTACGCGACCAATCAGAAGCTGCGGACGTCTTCTAAGGTATTTCAAGCGCTTGAAAGACCTTAGGTGACGTCAGTGCTTTGTGATTGGTCGCGTAGCGGTCACGCGACCGCTACGGACCAATCAGAGCGCAGTGACGTCATCTAAGGCCCTTCAAGCGCGCATTCTTAGGTACAACGGCTCCCGGTTACGGCGGTAAAGTCCAGGCTGCGTCGGAGGGTGAGTATATCCCTATTTTTTATTTTAATTCTTTCTTTTACACATTGATATGGATCCCAGGGCCTGAAGGAGAGTTTCCTCTCCTTCAGACCCTGGGAACCATACAGGATACCGTCCGATACTTGGTGTCCCATTGACTTGTATTGGTATCGGGTATCGGTATCGGATTAGATCCGATACTTTGCCGGTATGGGCCGATACTTTCCGATACCGATACTTTCAAGTATCGGACGGTATCGCTCAACACTCGTCAGGATGCTACCAGCAGCACTGAAGACATGTTCTGAGAGAATGCTGGCTGTCGGGCATGACAAAACCTCCAAGGCGTGACAGGCAAAATGCAATAGGGTCCATACCCCGGCTAATGGTATTGATATTGAGCTCAAGATACTCCTGCAACATCCTCTCCAGTCCTTCACTATGTGTCAAACTTGTACTCTTTTCTACTGGTGCATGGGCTGGTCTAAAAATTGTGTGACATGACTAACAGAATTTTCTTTGGCCACTTACACTGCTGCTGCTGCTAATGTGTTTGCATTGGTGACTAGTGATGGGCGAGCACTAAAATGCTTGGGTGCTCGTTGCTCGGGTTGAGCAAATTGGAATACTCGGGTACTCGTCCCGAGCACCAAGCCCAATGTAAGTGCAGCGCCCCAGAGTACTGATCATTGCAGTACTGTTTCTCCGCCACTAAGGGGGGCTATGTTACGTCTGATGGCACTGAAGGAGTTCTTCTGACCAGGTATCACAGACACCAATACACTTCACAGTCTGGCCTCCAGGGGGAGCTAAGGGTTCTATGTATTAGGCCACTCCTCGCAATCTGGTAAAAATGGGGGTTAGGCAGGAAGTTAGTTCAGAAAGCTGACTGGGTTGGAACCAGGCAACACCTTGTGGCAGAGGGTGTTGTAGGGGAAGATTCAGAGGGGTCCCTGTCAGGGGTGGGATCCTGACAGAGGCCTAGCAACCAGAGAGAACGTTACGGGACCGCGCCTGCATGATATAGCGGCGGTACCCCAAGAAAGGACAAGAAGTGAGGTTTATTGTGCTGAGTGAGAAACGAGATCAACGCAACAAGGAGAATACCAGTAGGAGTCGTGCTGTAAGACGAGGCAACATCCTATTGAGGCGCATAACCGGTGGCCGGAACGCCGAGGAAGTATAGAGCTCCAGGCCAAACTTCAAACCTACGGCAGAACAGTCAGTTATAGGCGGGCTGTCTCACCCAATTGACCTAGGAAGACACAGGGGGGTAACAACAGGAGTGGGGCGACGCTAGATGTTGTGAATTAGACTTTTTTGGCTCCCTCTTGTGGTCACTAGTGATATGACTCTGGGATTGTCTTTCCTCAGTTTGGCACCCACCTGGGTCGTTAGTCCAGGGGTGTTGCTATATAAACTTCCTGGTTTCTCAGTCCAGTGCCTGGCATCGTTGTAATCAGTTCCTTTCTGTTTGCTCCTGTCTGCTGGTCTTGGATCTTGCAAAATTAAGCTAAGTCCTGCTTCCTTGTTTTTTGGCTATTTGCTTTGTTCTTATTTTTTGTCCAGCTTGTACTAAATGTGATTCCTGATTTTGCTGGAAGCTCTAGGGGGCTGGTGTTCTCCCCCCGGGCCGTTAGACGGTTCGGGGGTTCTTGAATATCCAGCGTGGAAATTTTGATAGGGTTTTTGCTGACCATATAAGTCATCTTGCTATATTCTGCTATTAGTCAGTGGGCCTCTCTTTGCTAAATATCTAGTTCATTCTTACGTTTGTCTTTTCTCCTTACCTCACCGTTATTATTTGTTGGGGGCTTGTATCCAACTTTTGGGGTCTTTTCTCTGGAGGCAAGAAAGGTCTATCTTTTCCCTTCTAGGGTTAGTTAGTTCTCCGGCTGACGCGAGACGTCTAGAACCAACGTAGGCACGTTCCCCGGCTGCTGCTATTTGTGGTGCTAGGATTAGATATATGGTCAGCCCAGTTACCACTGCCCTATGAGCTGTTTTTTTGTGTTTGCAGACTTGGTATGTACTTTTGAGACCCTCTGCCATTGGGGTCATAACAGTATGCCAGGCCAAGGTTGAATGTTTAATGCATTGCAGAAGTGGGATTACAAGAAAGGAAAGTCTGAGTTTTTTTTTTTTTTTCTTTCCTCTCTTTTTTCCTCCCCTTTACCTCTGAGTGGCTTGTGTTTGCTGCAGACATGAATGTCCAGACTTTGATTACAAGTGTGGATCAGCTTGCTGCTCGTGTGCAGGGCATACAAGATTTTGTTACCAGTAGTCCAATGTCTGAACCTAAAATACCTATTCCTGAACTGTTCTCTGGAGACCGATTTAAGTTTAGGAATTTCAGGAATAATTGTAAATTGTTTCTATCTCTGAGACCCCGTTCATCTGGAGACTCAGCTCAGCAAGTAAAAATTGTTATCTCTTTCTTACGGGGCGACCCTCAGGATTGGGCCTTCTCGCTAGCGCCAGGAGATCCGGCATTGGCAAATATTGATGCGTTTTTTCTGGCGCTCGGATTGCTTTACGAGGAACCCAATCTTGAAATTCAGGCAGAAAAAGCCTTGCTGGCTATTTCTCAGGGTCAGGATGAAGCTGAAGTGTATTGCCAAAAATTTCGGAAATGGTCCGTGCTTACTCAGTGGAATGAGTGTGCTCTGGCCGCAAATTTCAGAAATGGCCTTTCTGAAGCCATTAAGAATGTGATGGTGGGTTTCTCCATTCCTACAGGTCTGAATGATTCCATGGTGCTGGCTATTCAAATTGACCGGCGTTTGCGGGAGCGCAAAGCCGCGAATCCTCTGGTGGTATTGTCTGAACAAACACCTGATTTAATGCAATGTGGTAGAATTCAGACTAGAAATGAACGGAAAAATCATAGACGTCAGAATGGGTTGTGTTTTTACTGTGGTGATTCTACACATGTTATATCAGCATGCTCTAAACGCCTAACTAGGGTTGTTAGTCCTGTCACCATTGGTAATTTGCAACCTAAATTTATTTTGTCTGTGACTTTAATTTGCTCATTGTCCTCCTACCCTGTTATGGCGTTTGTGGATTCAGGTGCTGCCCTGAGTCTTATGGATCTGTCGTTTGCCAAGCGCTGTGGTTTTGTTCTTGAGCCGTTGGTAAATCCTATCCCTCTTAGAGGTATTGATGCTACGCCATTGGCGGAAAATAAACCGCAGTTTTGGACACAGGTAACCATGTGCATGACTCCTGAACATCGGGAGGTGATTAGTTTTCTTGTTCTGCATAAAATGCATGATTTGGTCGTTTTGGGTCTGCCATGGTTACAGACCCATAATCCAGTCTTGGATTGGAAGGCAATGTCTGTGTCAAGTTGGGGCTGTCAGGGAATTCATGGTGATTCCCCGCCGGTGTCTATTGCTTCCTCTACTCCTTCGGAAGTTCCTGAGTATTTGTCTGATTACCAGGATGTATTCAGCGAGTCCAGGTCCAGTGCTCTTCCTCCTCATAGGGACTGTGACTGCGCTATAGATTTGATTCCAGGTAGTAAATTTCCTAAGGGAAGATTATTTAATCTGTCTGTACCTGAGCATACCGCAATGCGTTCGTATATTAAGGAATCTCTGGAGAAGGGGCATATCCGTCCATCCTCTTCCCCTCTTGGTGCGGGATTCTTTTTTGTGGCCAAGAAGGACGGATCTTTGAGACCTTGTATTGACTATCGGCTTCTGAATAAAATCACTGTTAAATTTCAGTATCCTTTGCCTCTGTTGTCGGACTTGTTTGCCCGGATTAAAGGTGCCAAGTGGTTCACCAAGATAGATCTTCGTGGTGCGTACAACCTTGTGCGCATTAAGCAAGGAGATGAATGGAAAACTGCATTTAATACGCCCGAAGGTCATTTTGAGTACTTGGTGATGCCTTTCGGGCTCTCTAATACTCCTTCAGTGTTTCAGTCCTTTATGCATGATATTTTCCGGAAGTATCTGGATAAATTTATGATTGTTTATCTGGATGATATTCTGTTTTTTTCTGATGATTGGGACTCGCATGTAGAGCAAGTCAGGATGGTGTTTCAGGTTTTGCGTGAGAATGCTTTGTTTGTTAAGGGCTCAAAGTGTCTCTTTGGAGTACAGAAGGTTCCCTTTTTGGGTTTTATTTTTTCCCCTTCTGCGGTGGAGATAGACCCAGTCAAGGTCCGAGCTATTCATGATTGGACTCAACCCACGTCAGTTAAGAGTCTTCAGAAGTTCTTGGGTTTTGCTAACTTCTACCGTCGTTTTATCGCTAATTTTTCTAGCATTGTTAAACCTTTGACGGATATGACCAAGAAAGGTTCTGATGTTGCTAACTGGGCTCCTGCAGCCGTGGAAGCCTTTCAAGAGTTGAAGCGCTGGTTTACTTCGGCGCCTGTTTTGAGCCAGCCTGATGTCTCACTTCCCTTTCAGGTTGAAGTGGATGCTTCTGAGATTGGGGCAGGGGCCGTTTTGTCGCAGAGAGGCCCTGGTTGCTCTGTAATGAGACCATGTGCTTTTTTCTCTAGGAAGTTTTCGCCTGCTGAGCGGAATTATGATGTTGGCAATCGGGAGTTGTTAGCCATGAAGTGGGCATTTGAGGAGTGGCGTCATTGGCTCGAGGGTGCTAAGCATCGTGTGGTGGTCTTGACTGATCACAAAAATCTGATGTATCTCGAGTCTGCTAAACGCCTGAATCCTAGACAGGCCCGCTGGTCATTGTTTTTCTCCCGTTTTGACTTTGTGGTCTCGTATTTACCAGGTTCAAAGAATGTGAATGCTGATGCTCTTTCAAGGAGCTTTGTGCCTGACTCTCCTGGAGTCGCAGAACCAGTTGGTATTCTCAAAGAGGGAGTTATCCTGTCAGCCATTTCTCCGGATTTGCGACGTGTGTTGCAGAGATTTCAGGCTGGTAGACCTGACTCTTGTCCACCTGACAGACTGTTTGTTCCTGATAAGTGGACCAGCAGAGTCATTTCCGAGGTTCATTCCTCGGTGTTGGCAGGGCATCCGGGAATTTTTGGCACCAGAGATCTGGTGGCTAGGTCCTTTTGGTGGCCTTCCTTGTCACGGGATGTGCGGTCATTTGTGCAGTCCTGTGGGACTTGTGCTCGAGCTAAGCCTTGCTGTTCTCGTGCCAGCGGGTTGCTCTTGCCCTTGCCTGTCCCGAAGAGGCCTTGGACACACATTTCCATGGATTTCATTTCAGATCTTCCGGTGTCTCAGGGCATGTCTGTCATCTGGGTGGTATGTGATCGCTTTTCCAAGATGGTCCATTTGGTATCTTTGCCTAAGCTGCCTTCCTCTTCCGATCTGGTTCCTTTGTTCTTTCAGAATGTGGTTCGTTTACACGGCATTCCTGAGAATATTGTGTCTGACAGAGGATCCCAGTTTGTTTCCAGGTTCTGGCGATCCTTTTGTGCTAAGATGGGCATTGATTTGTCGTTTTCGTCTGCCTTTCATCCTCAGACTAATGGACAAACGGAGCGAACTTATCAGACTCTGGAGGCTTATTTGAGGTGTTTTGTTTCTGCAGATCAGGATGATTGGGTGACCTTCTTGCCGTTGGCTGAGTTTGCCCTTAATAATCGGGCTAGTTCCGCTACTTTGGTTTTGCCATTTTTTTGCAACTCTGGTTTCCATCCTCGTTTTTCCTCGGGACATATGGAGCCTTCTGACTGTCCTGGGGTAGATTCCGTGGTGGATAGGTTGCAGCGGATCTGGAATCATGTGGTGGACAACTTGAAGTTGTCACAGGAGAAGGCTCAGCGTTTTGCCAACCGCCGCCGCGGTGTGAGTCCCCGACTTCGTGTTGGGGATTTGGTATGGCTGTCTTCTCGATTTGTTCCTATGAAGGTCTCCTCTCCTAAATTTAGGCCTCGCTTCATCGGTCCTTACAAGATATTGGAAATCCTTAATCCTGTGTCCTTTCGCTTGGATCTTCCGGTGTCGTTTGCCATTCACAACGTGTTCCATAGGTCTTTGTTGCGGCGGTACATTGTACCTGTGGTTCCTTCTGTTGAGCCTCCTGCTCCGGTGTTGGTTGAGGGCGAGTTGGAGTACGTGGTGGAGAAGATCTTGGATTCTCGTCTCTCCAGGCAGAGGCTTCAGTATCTGGTCAAGTGGAAGGGCTATGGTCAGGAGGATAATTCCTGGGTGGTTGCCTCTGATGTGCATGCGGCCGATTTAGTTCGTGCCTTTCACGCTGCTCATCCTGATCGCCCTGGTGGTCTTGGTGAGGGTTCGGTGACCCCTCCTTAAAGGGGGGGTACTGTTGTGAATTAGACTTTTTTGGCTCCCTCTTGTGGTCACTAGTGATATGACTCTGGGATTGTCTTTCCTCAGTTTGGCACCCACCTGGGTCGTTAGTCCAGGGGTGTTGCTATATAAACTTCCTGGTTTCTCAGTCCAGTGCCTGGCATCGTTGTAATCAGTTCCTTTCTGTTTGCTCCTGTCTGCTGGTCTTGGATCTTGCAAAATTAAGCTAAGTCCTGCTTCCTTGTTTTTTGGTTATTAGCTTTGTTCTTATTTTTTGTCCAGCTTGTACTAAATGTGATTCCTGATTTTGCTGGAAGCTCTAGGGGGCTGGTGTTCTCCCCCCGGGCCGTTAGACGGTTCGGGGGTTCTTGAATATCCAGCGTGGAAATTTTGATAGGGTTTTTGCTGACCATATAAGTCATCTTACTATACTCTGCTATTAGACAGTGGGCCTCTCTTTGCTAAATATCTAGTTCATTCTTACGTTTGTCTTTTCTCCTTACCTCACCGTTATTATTTGTTGGGGGCTTGTATCCAACTTTTGGGGTCTTTTCTCTGGAGGCAAGAAAGGTCTATCTTTTCCCTTCTAGGGTTAGTTAGTTCTCCGGCTGGCGCGAGACGTCTAGAACCAACGTAGGCACGTTCCCCGGCTGCTGCTATTTGTGGTGCTAGGATTAGATATATGGTCAGCCCAGTTACCACTGCCTTATGAGCTGGTTTTTTGTGTTTGCAGACTTGGTATGTACTTTTGAGACCCTCTGCCATTGGGGTCATAACAGCTAGAGTCCCGGAAGAGCTCTGAGCCTCCCCGTCATACGGGTGCGTCCTAGCCATATCATCTGGGGGACGTGAAAGAACATCAGAATCGAGTTGTGAGGGAACACGAGAAACAGACACAACAGTTTTGAGGACTATCCCGTGGTGCTTAGCAGGGAAGGACTACAACACACAAGCGCTAGAAGGTAGGCACAGATTTCCACCTGCAAAGGGAGCTCTGGAGGTGCCATCGGACCGGCCAGGCTTGCGCAGCCTGGTTAACCGTATTCCGGATTGAGGATCCTGAAGCCTTCAGTAAAGAGGTAAAGAGACTGCAACCTGGTGTCCTCGTTATTTACTGCCACCTGCACTGCACCACCACAACATCATCACCATTCCCTCCACCTATCATTGTACGCCCCTCAGCAGGGTCACGGACCGGGTCTAGCCACCGTGACAACCCCAGGACAGAGACTCAGAGGCCCGGTACCGGGTACCCTTCGGCCCTGCGATAGTGGGGGCACTGCAAACTTGGCATCACGAACAGGATCTACTTAAGCCTGAAGAATCAGGTCATGTGTGCCTTGGAACTGTGATTTATTATACTTGGACTGTGACTTATTGCAAAGACTGTGCATTGCGACTTGCCGCCAAAAGTTCCCACCAAGACCCGCCGCCATTGCAGTACCACAGGGAGCGCAGAGGAAGAAGAGGGGCGTGCCATGGGAGGAGACCACCAAAGCGGTGCCAAAAGTAGCGACCGCCCCCTTCGGCTTCTGCTGCAAGATGATGACCTGCCCAGCAGCAGAGGAGAACCACCCCTTGATTTGCAACGGCGGGAACGAGGCGAAGAAGGAGCTCGACCTTGGAGAAATGGCGGAGCCAGGTGCATGCGTTGCCGCCGAATGCCGGACAGCGACGATGAACAGCAAGTGCCCGAGCGACAGCGAAGTGATTCCGGCTTGCCCGCACCCGCCAGAGGCGGATCCACTTCCACCACAGCGGAAGGGTCTGAACTCCTTGGAACCGCCGGCGGAGGAGCCAAGCCTACCTATCCTGACCACGGAGCCATGGAGAGCGGAGCCACATCGAGAGGCCACCTTGGAGGAGCCGCGGTCCGGGCTGCAGCCGATTCCAGTGTCCTTGTCAACGGAACGGATCGACATCGGTGGAATCACATCAGGCGCAGGTATGGAGGGCGCCCCTACTCCCCCGGCCGATTCTGCTCCCCCGACCGATCCCGCTCACCTGACCGATCCCACTCCCACGACTGCTCCTCACCCCAACAATAACTGTCTCCTCTCGGAGGGGTTGGCGGGGCTCACCCCCGACGTGATGAGGAGGCTGGTACCTCCACTACCGACCAGGATGGGGGAACCCATAGACGTGAGCGCAGACAGGGTGGTCCTCCGGTGGGACACCCCCTGGACCGGGCCGGACAGAATTCGGGAGGAAGGCCTCACCCTTGCTGTGCTCACCTGGGAACAATATAAACAGTGTCTGATCCTACATTGGAAAAACCGGAAGGAGACCGAACAGACTGATCCGCTAACAGTACGACACCCAAAACCTGCGCACGGCAGGAGAGACGTGGTAAAGCGGGGAACTGTGCTGGCCTTTCACCCAAAGCGGGGTTGGGGCTCCATACAGGAACCGGGAATACCAACTGACGTCTTCGTTACCAGTTACAACGTGAAGACTCCCTGCCGCAACCAATATGGTGACCCATTATTGCAAAGGGGGGATCAGGTGACCTACACCCGCCACCGGAGAGCGCAAGGATGGTGCGCTCGGAATGTCCAACTATGTGGGCCTGAGGGGGTGTCACCTGTTGCCCCGACCATGATTGAACCGGACTTGACAGATCTTATTACTATCGCCACTGTGTGCCTTGTTGCGGCTACCGAGCTTGCAGCCAGGGTTAGCCTTCGAATCCAGACACCGGGTGACCTGATTGCACCCGAGAGACCAACCCTTGACACTGCATCAGCCGCAGACCAGAGACCGTCTCCTGCACAGCCAGAAACTGAGTAAGCAAGAATGCTTCATTATGTAAATAGTTAACTGTTTGTTTCCCGTTTGCTGCTACAACCCGATCAGGGTTAACTCTTAAAGGGATCCCTTTGTTTACCCGGGATCCCTATTGCTTTTTACTTTTTGTTTTCTACCTGTTTGCACAAGTTATCAAGAACTGCTGAATCATGAACAATGCATGATTACAAACTTTTTGTACATAGTTTGCACCTTCTTAAAGGTGCTCTCTACTGGTTTTACACAAGGAAAGGACTCTTTGCGAAGACACTGGTCTTGGAACCAGCACCGGAGTCCTTACTGTGAACAGACTTGCAGCTTGAGAAGTTGCACTACTTCTTAGAGACTTAGTCCCTTCTTAAAGGGGATGTTCATCAAAAGCACTTAAAGAATGATGATGTTTTGAAAGAAAGTACTAATAATGCTGATATGTAAAAGTTATATGTAGCTAACTAGTTGATTGTGAGAAATGTTTAATGATGTTGATAAAAGGATGAGGACAGAAAGTGAACCCGTACGGGGTTAGTCAGTGAGTCCTCCTAGGAGCCATACAGAGATGGCTCAGTAATCCTGAACTGAAAGATGGATGATAAGTTCTATACCGTGTATAGTAGTAGAAAGGCAGTAGGCCCGGGCAGAAAGGGGCGGTCCTGTAACAGAAAGGAAAGGCAGTAGGCCTGGAGCAGATAGGACAGGCGGTCCTGCAGATGTAAAGAAGGAGAATGCAGAAAAGTTGATTAGCCTTACAATGTTTTATAAGAGGGTCTTTAGTGGATTTAGCGAGTACGTCCTTAAAGGCAACGTTAAATTATTGTTCGAAAATTTGCACTTAGTAGAATACCTGGTTGGGTAAAAGAAAAGTTATTTGTAGCATGTTATTTAAAGTATTTAACCATGTTTGTAACGTTCAAGTGTCCTCACCTCCCATAAAGGGAAACTCTGTTCAAATTTGCTTATTGTTATTGCATTTCAAATTGTATGTCTTTTTGCTGACATGTATTGTTGTTTTCTTCCCAGTCCAGGAGTACTGGATTTAACCGGGGGGAGTGCAGCGCCCCAGAGTCCTGGTCATTGCAGTACTGTTGCTCCGCCACTAAGGGGGGCTATGGTACGTCTGATGGCACTGAAGGAGTTCTTCTGACCAGGTATCACAGACACCAATACACTTCACAGTCTGGCCTCCAGGGGGAGCTAAGGGTTCTATGTATTAGGCCACTCCTCACAATCTGGTAAAACTGGGGGTTAGGCAGGAAGTTAGTTCAGAAAGCTGACTGGATTGGAACCAGGCAACACCTTGTGGCAGAGGGTGTTGTAGGGGAAGATTCAGAGGGGTCCCTGTCAGGGGTGGGATCCTGACAGAGGCCTAGCAACCAGAGAGAACGTTACGGGACCGCGCCTGCACGATATAGCGGCGGTACCCCAAGAAAGGACAAGAAGCGAGGTTTATTGTGCTGAGTGAGAAACGAGATCAACGCAACAAGGAGAATACCAGTAGGAGTCGTGCTGTAAGATGAGGCAACATCCTATTGAGGCGCATAACCGGTGGCCGGAACGCCGAGGAAGTATAGAGCTCCAGGCCAAACTTCAAACCTATGGCAGGACAGTCAGTTATAGGCGGGCTGTCTCACCCAATTGACCTAGGAAGACACAGGGGGGTAACAACAGGAGTGGGGCGACGCTAGAGTCCCGGAAGAGCTCCGAGCCTCCCCGTCATATGGGTGCGTCCTAGCCATATCATCTGGGGGACGTGAAAGAACATCAGAATCGAGTTGTGAGGGAACACGAGAAACAGACACTACAGTTGTGAGGACTATCCCGTGGTGCTTAGCAGGGAAGGACTACAACACACAAGCGCTAGAAGGTAGGCACAGATTTCCACCTGCAAAGGGAGCTCTGGAGGTGCCATCGGACCGGCCAGGCTTGCGCAGCCTGGTTAACCGTATTCCGGATTGAGGATCCTGAAGCCTTCAGTAAAGAGGTAAAGAGACTGCAACCTGGTGTCCTCGTTATTTACTGCCACCTGCACTGCACCACCACAACATCATCACCATTCCCTCCACCTATCATTGTACGCCTCTCAGCAGGGTCACGGACTGGGTCTAGCCACCGTGACAACCCCAGGACAGAGACTCAGAGGCCCGGTACCGGGTACCCCTCGGCCTTGCGACAGTGGGGGCGCTGTGTTGTGATTCGGTTATTTGGCTCCCCCAGTGGTCGCTTGTGGTACTGGTGTCTTGTGAGCTTTTCACCTGTTTCTATCAGGATGTGGGAGTTTCCTATTTAGCCTTGCTCCTCAGTCATTCCAATGCCGGCCATCAATGTAACCAGAGTCTTTCTGTTGCATGTACCTGCTTCCAGTCTGCTGACCAGCTAAGTTGGACATTTCTGTCCTTAGTCTATTTTTGTATGTTTTGTCCAGTTTGCAGTTATGTGATTCTCTGCAGCTGGAAGCTCTTGTGGGCTGAAATTGCCACTCCGGTGCCATGAGTTGGCACATGAGTTTAAGGTAATTTCAGGATGGTTTTTGATAGGGTTTTGTAGCTGACTGCGAAGTCCACTATTGTATCCTTCTGCTATCTAGTTAGTGGGCCTCGCTGTGCTAAATCTGTTTTCATACTACGTTTGTCTTTTCACCTTAACTCACCGTTATTATATGTGGGGGGCTACTATCTCCTGTGGGGAATTTTCCTCTGGAGGCAAGCCAGGACTGTGTTTCATCTATTAGGGGTAGTTAGTCCTCCGGCTGGTGCGAGACGTCTAGCGAAAACGTAGGCACGTTCCCTGGCTACTATTAGTTGTGTGTATAGGTTTAGCATCGCGGTCAGCTCTAGTTTCCATCACCCGAGAGCTTGTCCGTTTTTCTATGTTTCTGATGTTCCCCTGCCATTGGGAACCATAACAGTATGGCCGGCCTACATGTTTAATCTATGGGCTGAAGCAGGAGAGAAAAAGGAACTGTGTGGAATTTTTTATTTTTTTTTTTTTCTCTGAAGTTGCACTCCAGCTCTAATTGCAGTCTCCTGCTTTCCTCTCCTCTTAACCCCTGAATGGCTCAGATTTTATCTGTTGAAATATGGATCTCCAGAGTCTGGCTACCAATTTGAATAATCTTGCTGCTACAGTTCAGAATATATAAGATTTTGTTATACATGCTCCTCGGTCTGAACCTAAAATTCCTTTACCAGAGTTTTTCTCCGGAGATCGATCTTGTTTTCTGAATTTTAAATACAATTGTAAATTGTTTCTTTCTCTGAGATCTCACTCTGCTGGAGATCCTGCACAGCAGGTTAAAATAGTGATTTCATTATTGCGGGGTGACCCTCAAAATTGGGCATTTTCATTGGCGCCAGGGGATCCTGCGTTGCTCAATGTGGATGCGTTTTTTCTGGCCTTAGGGTTGCTTTATGAGGAACCTAATTTAGAGATACAGGCTGAAAAGGCCTTGATAGCCCTCTCTCAGGGGCAAGATGAAGCCGAAATATATTGCCAAAAATTTCGAAAATGGTCTGTGCTTACTCAGTGGAATGAGTGCGCTCTGGCGGCAAATTTCAGAGAAGGTCTCTCTGATGCCGTAAAAGACGTCATGGTGGGGTTTCCTACGCCTACGGGTCTGAATGAGTCCATGACAATGGCTATTCAGATTGATCGGCGTTTATGGGAACGCAAACCTGTGCACCATTTGGCGGTGTCTTCTGAGAGGGTACCAGAGAGTATGCAATGTGATAGTTTTCTGTCCAGAAGCTTACGACAGAATTATAGGCGCAAAAATAAGTTGTGCTTCTGTTGTGGGAATTCAACTCATGTTACAGTTAGGTCCATATATATTTGGACAGAGACAACATTTTTCCAATTTTGGTTATAAACATTACCACAATGAATTTTAAACAAAACAATTCAGATGCAGTTGAAGTTCAGACTTTCAGCTTTCATTTGAGGGTATCCACATTAAAATTGGATGAAGAGTTTAGGAGTTTCAACTCCTTAACATGTGCCACCCTGTTTTGAAAGGGACCAAAAGTAATTGGACAGATTCAATAATTTTAAATAAAATGTTCATTTCTAGTACTTGGTTGAAAACCCTCTGTTGGCAATGACTGCCTGAAGTCTTGAACTCATGGACATCACCAGACGCTGTGTTTCCTCCTTTTTGATGCTCTGCCAGGCCTTCACTGCGGTGGTTTTCAGTTGCTGTTTGTTTGTGGGCCTTTCTGTCTGAAGTTTAGTCTTTAACAAGTGAAATGCATGCTCAATTGGGTTGAGATCAGGTGACTGACTTGGCCATTCAAGAATATTCCACTTCTTTGATTTAATAAACTCCTGGGTTGCTTTGGCTTTATGTTTTGGGTCATTGTCCATCTGTAGTATGAAACGAAGACCAATCAGTTTGGCTGCATTTGGCTGGATCTGAGCACACAGTATGTCTCGGAATACCTCAGAATTCATTCGGCTGCTTCTGTCCTGTGTCACATCATCAATAAACACTAGTGACCCAGTGCCACTGGCAGCCATGCATGCCCAAGCCATCACACTGCCTCCGCCGTGTTTTACAGATGATGTGGTATGCTTTGGGTCATGAGCTGTACCACGCCTTTGCCATGCTTTTCTCTTTCCATCATTCTGGTAGAGGTTGATCTTGGTTTCATCTGTCCAAAGAATGTTCTTCCAGAACTGTGCTGGCTTTTTTAGATGTTTTTTAGCAAAGTTCAGTCTAGCCTTTTTATTCTTGATGCTTATGAGTGGCTTGCACCGTGCAGTGAACCCTCTGTATTTACTTTCATGCAGTCTTCTCTTTATAGTAGATTTGGATATTGATACGCCTACCTCCTGGCGGGTGTTGTTCACTTGGTTGGCTGTTGTGAATGGATTTCTCCTCACCATGGAAATTATTCTGCGATCATCCACCACTGTTGTCTTCCGTGGGCGCCCAGGTCTTTTTGCATTGATGAGTTCACCAGTGCTTTCTTTCTTTCTCAGGATGTACCAAACTGTAGATTTTGCCACTCCTAATATTGTAGCAATTTCTCGGATGGGTTTTTTCTGTTTTCGCAGCTTAAGGATGGCTTGATTCACCTGCAAGGAGAGCTCCTTTGACCGCATGTTTACTTCACAGCAAAACCTTCCAAATGCAAACACCACACCTCAAATCTACTCCAGGCCCTTTATCTGCTTAATTGAGAATGACATAACGAAGGGATTGCCCACACCTGCCCATGAAATAGCCTTGGAGTCAATTGTCCAATTACTTTTGGTCCCTTTAAAAACAGGGTGGCACATGTTAAGGAGTTGAAACTCCTAAACCCTTCATCCGATTTTAATGTGGATACCCTCAAATGAAAGCTGAAAGTCTGAACTTCAACTGCATCTGAATTGTTTTGTTTAAAATTCATTGTGGTAATGTCTGTAACCAAAATTAGAAAAATGTTGTCTCTGTCCAAATATATATGGACCTAACTGTATATCAGCATGCTCAAAACGAACAAACAAAGTTGCTAAATCCTCTGCTATTGGCACTTTGCAGTCCAAGTTTATTTTGTCTGTGACTTTAATTTGTTCGTTATCTTCTATTGTCGCGGATGCTTATGTGGATTCTGGTGCCGCTTTGAGTCTTATGGATTGGTCCTTTGCCAGGCGCTGTGGGTTTGATCTAGAGCCTCTGGAAGTCCCTATACCTTTAAAGGGTATTGATTCTACACCATTGGCTAGTAATAAACCACAATACTGGACACAAGTGACTATGCGTATGACTCCAGACCATCAGGAGGTGATTCGCTTCCTTGTGTTGTTTAATCTACATGATGTATTAGTGCTGGGATTGCCATGGTTGCAAACCCATAACCCAGTCCTTGACTGGAAAACAATGTCTGTACTAAGCTGGGGATGTCAGGGAAATCATGGGGGCGCACCTTTGGTTTCCATTGCTTCATCTATTCCCTCTGAGATCCCGGCTTTTTTGTCTGATTATTGTGATGTTTTTGAGGAGTCTACTCTTAATTCTCTTACCCCTCACAGAGATTGTGATTGCGCCATAGATTTGATTCCTGGCAGTAAATTTCCTAAGGGTCGTTTATTCAATCTGTCTGTACCTGAACATGCTGCTATGCGAGAGTATATTAGGGAGTCCTTGGAAAAAGGACATATTCGTCCTTCTTCGTCTCCTTTAGGAGCAGGGTTCTTTTTTGTAGCCAAAAGAGATGGTTCTTTGAGACCTTGTATTGATTATAGACTCTTAAATAAGATCACAGTCAAATATCAGTATCCTTTGCCATTGCTGACAGATTTATTTGCTCGCATTAAGGGAGCTAAGTGGTTCTCTAAGATTGATCTTCGCGGTGCGTATAATTTGGTGCGAATTAAGCAGGGGGATGAGTGGAAAACCGCATTTAATACGCCCGAGGGCCATTTTGAGTATTTGGTAATGCCTTTTGGTTTGTCAAATGCCCCTTCGGTCTTTCAGTCTTTTATGCACAATATTTTCCGTGAATATCTGGATAAATTCATGGTTGTGTATCTGGATGATGTTTTGATTTTTTCGGATGACTGGGAGTCTCATGTTCAACAGGTTAGGAAGGTTTTTCAGGTTTTGCGGACCAATTCTCTGTTTGTAAAGGGTGCAAAGTGTGTTTTTGGGGTTCAGAAGATTTCTTTTCTGGGGTACATTTTTCCCCTTCTTCTATTGAGATGGATCCTGTTAAGGTTCGGGCAATTTGTGACTGGACGCAGCCAACTTCTCTTAAGAGCCTTCAGAAATTTTTGGGCTTTGCTAATTTTTATCGTCGATTCATAACTGGTTTTTCTAGCGTGGTCAAGCCTTTGACTGATTTGACTAAAAAAGGTGCTGATGTTGCCGATTGGTCTCCTGCTGCTCTGGAGGCCTTTCGAGAGCTTAAGCGCCGCTTTTCTTCTGCCCCTGTGTTGTGCCAGCCTGATGTTTCACTTCCTTTTCAGGTGGAAGTTGATGCTTCCGAGATTGGAGCGGGGGCGGTTTTGTCACAGAAAAGTTCAGATGGTTCAGTGATGAGACCTTGTGCGTTCTTTTCTCGAAAATTTTCGCCCGCCGAGCGAAACTATGATGTTGGTAATCGGGAGCTTTTGGCGATGAAATGGGCATTCGAGGAGTGGCGTCATTGGCTTGAGGGTGCTAGACATCAGGTGGTGGTCTTGACTGATCACAAGAATTTGATTTATCTTGAGTCGGCCAGACGTCTGAATCCTAGACAGGCGCGCTGGTCGTTGTTTTTCTCTCGGTTTAATTTTGTGGTCTCGTATCTGCCAGGTTCTAAAAATGAGAAGGCTGATGCCCTTTCTAGGAGTTTTGAACCTGATTTCCCTGGTGATTCCAAACCTACGGGTATCCTTAAGGATGGGGTGATATTGTCTGCTGTCTCCCCTGACCTGTGACGTGCTTTACAAGAGTTTCAGGCGGATCGGCCTGATCGTTGTCCGCCTGATAGATTGTTTGTGCCGGATGAGTGGACCAGTAGAGTCATCTCGGAGGTTCATTCTTCTGCGTTGGCAGGTCATCCGGGAATTTTTGGTACCAGGGATTTGGTGGCTAGGTCCTTCTGGTGGCCTTCCCTGTCTCGGGACGTGCGTACTTTTGTGCAGTCTTGTGATGTTTGTGCTCGGGCCAAGCCTTGTTGTTCTCGGGCTAGTGGATTGTTGTTGTCCTTGCCTATTCCTAAGAGGCCTTGGACACACATCTCTATGGATTTTATTTCTGATCTCCCTGTTTCTCAGAAAATGTCTGTCATCTGGGTGGTGTGTGACCGTTTTTCTAAGATGGTTCATTTGGTACCTTTGCCCAAGTTGCCTTCCTCATCTGAGTTGGTGCCTCTGTTTTTTCAGAATGTGGTTCGGTTGCATGGTATCCCGGAGAATATAGTTTCTGACAGTTTGTGTCCAGATTTTGGCGGGCGTTTTGTGCCAGGATGGGCATTGATTTGTCTTTTTCATCTGCATTTCATCCTCAGACGAATGGCCAGACGGAGCGTACTAATCAGACCTTGGAGACTTATTTGAGGTGTTTTGTGTCTGCTGATCAGGATGACTGGGTCACCTTTTTGCCGTTGGCAGAGTTTGCCCTTAATAATCGGGCCAGTTCTGCCACTTTGGTTTCCCCTTTCTTTTGCAATTCGGGGTTCCATCCTCGTTTTTCATCTGGTCAGGTGGAATCTTCGGATTGTCCTGGAGTGGATACTATGGTGGACAGGTTGCATCGTATTTGGGGTCAGGTGGTGGACAATTTAAAGTTGTCCCAGGAGAGGACTCAGCATTTTGCTAATCGCCATCGTCGTGTTGGTCCTCGTCTTCGTGTTGGGGACTTGGTGTGGTTGTCTTCCCGTTTTGTCCCTATGAGGGTCTCTTCTCCTAAGTTTAAGCCTCGGTTCATCGGTCCTTATAGGATTTTGGAAATTCTTAACCCTGTGTCTTTTCGTTTGGACCTCCCAGCATCCTTTGCTATCCATAATGTTTTCCATCGGTCGTTATTGCGGAGGTATGAGGTGCCAGTTGTGCCTTCTGTTGAGCCTCCTGCTCCTGTGCTGGTTGAGGGTGAATTGGAGTACGTGGTGGAGAAAATCTTGGACTCCCGTGTTTCCAGACGGAGACTTCAATATCTGGTTAAGTGGAAGGGCTACGGTCAGGAGGATAATTCTTGGGTTTCAGCTTCAGATGTTCATGCCTCTGATTTGGTCCGTGCCTTTCATAGGGCTCATCCAGATCGCCCTGGTGGTTCTTGTGAGGGTTCGGTGCCCCCTCCTTAAGGGGGGGGTACTGTTGTGATTCGGTTATTTGGCTCCCACAGTGGTCGCTTGTGGTACTGGTGTCTTGTGAGCTTTTCACCTGTTTCTATCAGGATGTGGGAGTTTCCTATTTAGCCTTGTTCCTCAGTCATTCCAATGCCGGCTATCAATGTAACCAGAGTCTTTCTGTTGCATGTACCTGCTCCCAGTCTGCTGACCAGCTAAGTTGGACATTTCTGTCCTTAGTCTATTTTTGTATGTTTTGTCCAGTTTGCAGTTATGTGATTCTCTGCAGCTGGAAGCTCTTGTGGGCTGAAATTGCCACTCCGGTGCCATGAGTTGGCACATGAGTTTAAGGTAATTTCAGGATGGTTTTTGATAGGGTTTTGTAGCTGACTGCGAAGTCCACTATTGTATCCTTCTGCTATCTAGTTAGTGGGCCTCGCTGTGCTAAATCTGTTTTCATACTACGTTTGTCTTTTCACCTTAACTCACCGTTATTATATGTGGGGGGCTACTATCTCCTGTGGGGAATTTTCCTCTGGAGGCAAGCCAGGACTGTGTTTCATCTATTAGGGGTAGTTAGTCCTCCGGCTGGTGCGAGACGTCTAGCGAAAACGTAGGCACGTTCCCTGGCTACTATAAGTTGTGTGTATAGGTTTAGCATCGCGGTCAGCTCTAGTTTCCATCACCCGAGAGCTTGTCCGGTTTTCTATGTTTCTGATGTTCCCCTGCCATTGGGAACCATAACAGCGCTGCATAAGTCTATGCGAAACCCGAGCATTTTTACAGCGGTCCCCCTGAGGGTACATTTAAGGTCTAAAAACATCTGAAAATGATGGAAACACTGTTCAAATGACATGGGAACATCATAGGGATCACCCCTGGAAGATTTTCTGACTCTTAGGTCACAGCTGTAAACAATGTTGTCAGAGTTTCACGCCATTTTTACAGGTGCACCAAAAAGCATACAAAAACAAAAGCAAAATGGATTTTGCTGTGAAATATGTTAAGGAACATCTTTTCCAGGATAATGAATTATATAAAGCAAAATAACTAACCCCATCCAAAAATGTTCCTCCACCACTTGGGCTAGGTTCACATGCAGCATTTTTGATGCGTTTTTGAACTTTAGCATTGCTTTCAACCAATACAAATGCATTCACCGGGTAATGTCATTGTAACATTGAACAACCCTAGCTGGCCATGAGATGTGTGACAGTGACACACAAGCAGACACATCTTGTTTCATTTATGAAGAAGGGACTCTTAAAGTCACAGAGCCTATTTTTCGAGGGGTATCAGACGGCATTAAAGTTCTTAAAGGGCCATTAAACAGTGGGTCTCCTATGCTGTTATTGCCTATGCAGTGAGTGGCTGGGCTGCCAAAAATTATGACGCACTCCAATACCCCTTTCACGAGATGTACAGGAGGACCTCTTGAAAAAATGTTGCATTGAATGCAAGGCCTCCCCTGCCCCAAAGTTACATGCACCCCAATAACCGTTTCTGCAGATGTTCTTGAGGGCCACATGTAAAAATTGTTCCCATTAGAAGAGAGTGTGTCTCCCATACTGTTTTCTTATGCATTGAATGCAAGGCCAGGCCAGTCTCAAAGTTACATGCACCCCAATAAGCCTTTCAGCAGACGTACTTTACCGCCTCATGACAAAATTGTTCCCATTAGAAGAAAGTGTGTCTCCCATACTGTTTTCTAATGCATTGAATGCAAGGCCTGCCGTGCACCAATATTAGATGCACCCCAATAATCCTTTGAAACCACGTACTGAATGGCCACATGAAACAAAAGTTCACGTTATTATTTTTTTTTTATTGCCATAAATTTTGTCCATGAAGTGAATGCAAGGCCTGGCCATAATTTGCAGGAACCACAATCAACCTTGGAAGAAACGTGGAGGAGGGTCTCATAAAAAAAATTGTCACATTAAAAAGGAGCGCTTCACCTGTACTTGGAATGCCCATACACTAAGTGTATGGGCTAACAAACATTTCCCTTCACCCTTGTGTTCGAAGAGACGTGGATGATGTCCTCATGTGTTTCTATTCCCAATTTAAAGGAGCAGGTCTCCTACATTTTGAAAGCCATATACTAAGTGTATGGGCTGACAAACATTTCCCCCTAGGGGGTACAACATTTTTATTTTTGGTAAGTATTTACGGGCATCATAAATACCCTTTCCAAAAAATAGAGTGACTGTTGCATCACGGAATCCGTTCACCCTCATGTTATAGTGGTGGTGCCTGAAGAGACGTGGAGGATGTCCTCATATGTCTCTATTCCCAATTTAAAGGAGCAGGTCTCCTAAATTTTGAATGCCCATACATGGGCTGACAAACATTTCCCCCTGGGGGGTAGAACATTTTTAATTTTGGTAGGTATTTTTGTAGCCCACAGAAAGACCGGGCGTCTGACTGAGATAACAGACTGTTTCAATATGTGTAATAATCACAAATTTGTCCTAAACTCAGAAACCCATTGGTACTTCTATAGCTATGTACAACACAGGTAGCAGTAATTACACCGCTAACCCAATGAAGCCAACCAATTCAAAATTCATTAAAATATATCATTTATTTAGTAAACTGTAAAAAGATCCAAATGACCACATAAATAATTTTCACAAACATGTACCCCAAATCAGAGAGGAACACCTAATCGGGACCCTAATAATAGAGATCTAGTAGTATAGCATGCATAGGAAAGAGAAAAATAAACTAGCTGTGCAAACAAATGTAAGTATATGAATTATGATACAGGACAGATATATATCTTGGTACCGTGTTAGCCAGTAGATAGAAAAATGTTTAGAATTGAGAGTCCTCAGTGGTTGATACCTTTTAATGGCTAACTGAAAAGATGGTAACAAATTGCAAGCTTTCGAGACTACTCAGGTCTCTTCATCAGGCATAGACTAATACAAATTCTGAAGAATCACATATTTATGCACAACATAGCACAGAACAAAAAAAACAAAAAAAAAAACATTGATAAGACAGGTGGCATGAAGCAGAATTACCATGAGTGATAAACAGTTATGTCCATAAATGTTGGGCCAGTTCTTAGATGAGGAATGTTTTATTGTCCTGATTGGGGTCTCTGTTGTGATGACCCCTTATAGTCTGAGGGGCAAGTTCCTTAGTTGATGTAAAAAGACATAAATCCATGCGACACATTCATTCCACCACTAAGACAGTCAAAGGTCGTCATCAGTTTATATTCCCAGACTCTTCTGTCTCTCTGTGTTTTGAAGTTACCTTTCAATACAAGTAATTTCATGTCCATAATGCTATAATTTGGGAGACAAAAATGTATTGCCACAGGTAGATCCATTCTTTTTTCTCTTATTGTGTGGCGGTGAGAATTCATTCATGTTCTAAGCTTTTGCCCTGTCTCCCCCATATACAGACCCCCAGTTGGACATTTAGTACAAATAATTAAGTACACCACATTAGAAGTGTCGCAGCTGAAAGTACCTGGTATCTTGTAGTCCTGATGTGAGTTGGGGATCTTTATCTTGTCCGTGGTCATTATAAATGGACAGGTTTTACATTTTTTCTGATTGCAGGGAAAGGTACCTGCAGCTGTTGGAGAGGACAGGGAGCTCTTGACAATGATGCTTCTTAGATTTGGGGGCTGTCTAAAACACAGTAGTGGGGGTCTGGAAAAATGGATTGTAATCAGGCATCTTTTTGTAGTAAAGGTTGTAATTTCCGTGCAGCTCCCCTTAGCACCTCCAGATTTGGATTGTAGGTATCTACTAGAGGTACCCTGTTATTTTCTTCTTTAGCTTTGTAATATAGCAGGTGATTCCTTGATATTCTGGTGGCTCTTGTAATCTGGTTTTCAATTGTTCTTGGATGGTAGCCCTGATTCAAAAAGGTCTTTCTGAGGCGACCAAGGTGTTCATCCCTGTCCATTGGGTTGGAACATATACGATTGTATCTGATGGCTTGGCTGTAGACAATGGAGTTTTTTATGTGTTTTGGATGGAAACTGTCCCATTTAAGGTATGTTGGATGGTCGATTGGCTTCTGATACAGGGATGTCTTATAAAATTCATCCTCACCCACAATTATTTTGAATTTGTCAAGAAGATCTATCTACAGGAGACTGGCACAGCAATGGGAAGTAAAATGGCCCCACAGTATGCAAATCTTTTCATGGCCAAGCTTGAAAGCGACTTTTTGTCCTCATGTCCCATCAGGCCTCTGGTGTACTACCACTACATTGATGACATTTTAATCATGTGGACGGAGTCTGAACCACAGCTAAAGATGTTCCATGAACAGATTAATCAATTTCACCCTACCATCAACTTGACACTCAACTACTCCTGTACTGAAATTAACTTTTTGGACACCATCATTAAGCAGCAGAACAATAAAATAGAGACATCCCTGTATCAGAAGCCAATCGACCGTCCAACATACCTTAAATGGGACAGTTTCCATCCAAAACACATAAAAAACTCCATTGTCTACAGCCAAGCCATCAGATACAATCGTATATGTTCCAACCCAATGGACAGGGATGAACACCTTGGTCGCCTCAGAAAGACCTTTTTGAATCAGGGCTACCATCCAAGAACAATTGAAAACCAGATTACAAGAGCCACCAGAATATCAAGGAATCACCTGCTATATTACAAAGCTAAAGAAGAAAATAACCGGGTACCTCTAGTAGTTAAATACAATCCAAATCTGGAGGTGCTAAGGGGAGCTGCACGGAAATTACAACCTTTACTACAAAAAGATGCCCGATTACAATCCATTTTTCCAGACCCCCCACTACTGTGTTTTAGACAGCCCCCAAATCTAAGAAGCATCATTGTCAAGAGCTCCCTGTCCTCTCCAACAGCTGCAGGTACCTTTCCCTGCAATCAGAAAAAATGTAAAACCTGTCCATTTATAATGACCACGGACAAGATAAAGATCCCCAACTCACATCAGGACTACAAGATACCAAGTACTTTCAGCTGCATCACATCTAATGTGGTGTACCTAATTATTTGTACTAAATGTCCAACTGGGGGTCTGTATGTGGGGGAGACAGGGCAAAAGCTTAGAACAAGAATGAATTCTCACCGCCATACAATAAGAGAAAAAAGAATGGATCTACCTGTGGCAATACATTTTTGTCTCCCAAATCATAGCATTATGGACATGAAATTACTTGTATTGAAAGGTAACTTCAAAACACAGAGAGACAGAAGAGTCTGGGAATATAAACTGATGACGACCTTTGACTGTCTTAGTGGTGGAATGAATGTGTCGCATGGATTTATGTCTTTTTACATCAACTAAGGAACTTGCCCCTCAGACTATAAGGGGTCATCACAACAGAGACCCCAATCAGGACAATAAAACATTCCTTATCTAAGAACTGGCACAACATTTATGGACATAACTGTTTATCACTCATGGTAATTCTGCTTCATGCCACCTGTCTTATCCATGTTTTTTTTTTTTGTTCTGTGCTATGTTGTGCATAAATATGTGATTCTTCGGAATTTGTATTAGTCTATGCCTGATGAAGAGACCTGAGTAGTCTCGAAAGCTTGCAAGTTGTTACCATCTTTTCAGTTAGCCATTAAAAGGTATCAACCACTGAGGACTCTCAATTCTAAACATTTTAGTATATGAATTAGTACTATGATACAAAACAATCTTTACTACTAAAGAACAGGGACAAGAAAGAACATAAACGGTGCTAAATAGCATCCATATTACTGATCTGTCTATAGTATAATAACTGATCAAATGACAAAATCATAGTACATCTTGAAAGTGCATTTGGCTAAAGGCTTTATTCGCAAGTCCTCCTCCCCTGCAGGTGCTGTTTTTTTCTTCATTAAGAAGAAGGATGGCTCCCTCCGTCCTTGTATTGACTACCGAGGCCTCAACAATCTCACGATCAAAAACAAGTATCCTCTACCTCTTATTCCAGAGTTGCTCAATCGCCTTAGGGGAGCACAAATTTTCACAAAATTGGTTCTTCGCGGAGCTTACAACCTAATCCATATTCGTTCTGGAGACGAGTGGAAAACCGCCTTTAACACCCGAGATGGCCACTATGAGTATCTAGTCATGCCTTTTGGCCTGTATAACGCTCCAGCGGTGTTCCTGGAGTTTGTGAATGATGTCTTCCGGGATCTACTCTACTCCTGTGTGGTGGTATATTTAGATGACATTCTTGTGTTTTCCTTGGATCTTGCTTCCCACAGGAGAGATGTCCGCCAAGTCCTATCTCGTCTTAGACAGAATCATCTTTATGCCAAACTCGAGAAGTGTGTCTTTGAACAATCTTCATTACCGTTCCTCGGCTATATCATCTCTGACTCAGGTTCACGGATGGATCTGGATAAAGTGTCTGTTGTTCTTAACTGGCCACATCCTCAAGTGGTAAAGGCAATTCAACGCTTCCTCGGGTTCACAAATTACTACCGGCAGTTTATTCCACATTTCTCTACGCTGGTCTCCTCAATTCTGCCTTGACTCGCAAAGGGTCCAATCCTCACATCTGGGCTTCTGAAGCTGAAGAAGCATTTCGGTCTCTTAAGCAAGCCTTTGCTTCCACTCCTGTACTTCGTCGTCCTGAGGTCAACAAACCTTTCATCCTTGAGGTAGATGCTTCCTGCCATTGGAGCTGGAGCGGTACTTTCCCAGAGATCATCTTCCAGACAACTGGCTACTTGTGGTTTCTTTTCCAAAATCTTCTCCGTCTCGGAGAGAAATTACGCCATTGGTGACAAAGAACTGTTGGCCATCAAGTTGGCGCTGGAGGAGTGGTGGTATTTGCTGGAGGGAGCTGTTCACCCATTCAAGATCTATACTGACCACAAGAATCTGGAATACATCCGTTCTGCGCAAAGACTTAATCCCCGACAGGCCAGATGGTCGTTATTCTTAGCCCGCTTTGACTTCGAATTACATTTCTGCCCTGGCAACAAAAACGTCAAAGCTGATGCCTTGTCCAGATCTTTTCTTGCATCCGATGTTGAAGAAGAACCTTCACATATCATAGATCCCAGCAAGATCATTCTAGTAGCTCCGATCAGCATGTCTTCCTTACCTCCAGGTAAGACCTTCGTCCAGGCAAACAAGAGGTCTCGAGTTCTACGTTGGGGTCATGCCTCCAAATTGGCAGGCCATGTAGGGTACAAGAAGACACTCGCTCTCATCACACGCTATTATTGGTGGCCATCTCTCCTGCAAGACGTCTGAAGTTTTATCGCCTCATGTCCTTCTTGTGCAAAGAACAAGGTTCCTAGACATTTGCCCTCCGGTCTCTTGCATCTGCTTCCAGTTCCTTTGGCTCCCTGGCAACACATCGCCATGAATTTTATTACTGATCTTCCTCACTCTTCTGGATATTCGGTCATTTTTGTAGTCGTGGATCGATTTTCCAAGATGGCTCATTTTGTCCCTTTGCCTGGTTTACCTTCAGCTCGAGTTGGCAAGAATCTTCATAGCTCACATCTTCCGGATTCACGGTTTTCCTCTACACATAGTTTCTGATAGAGGAGTCCAGTTCACCTCTCGGTTCTGGCCGACTCTATGCAAGCTGATGAATGTTACCTTGAATTTCTCTACTGCTTACCATCCACAGACCAACGGACAAGCTGAGCGCACGAACCAAATTCTAATGACCTATCTCCATAATTTTTCCAACGGTCATCATAATAACTGGGCTGATTTGCTTCCGTGGGCCGAGTTCACGTACAATAACCATATCAGTGACTCTTCTTCCAAATCTCCCTTCTTCATCGTTTATGGGCAACATCCTGGAGTTCCTCTGCCGGTGCTTCCTGTCTCAGGTGTGCCAGTGGCTGATCTTCTGTCCGAGGAGTTCTCCAGGGTCTGGCAGGAGACCAAAATTGCTCTTGAACAGGAACAGGTCAGGATTAAGAGACATGCTGATAAGTGACGCCTGGATCCTCCATTACATCGGCCAGGTGATAAGGTCTGGTTGTCTTCCAGGTTCATTCATCTTAAGATCCCCTCGCATAAGTTGGGTCCACGGTACATATGCCCCTTCGAGGTTTTGGCTCGTATCAACGATGTTACCTACAAGTTGAAGTTGCCCGCTTCACTTCGCATACCCAACTCTTTTTATGTTCCCCTTCTTAAACCTGTCGTTTTCAATCAGTTCCATGCTTCTCCTGCTCAAACTCCTTTGCCTGTTTTCAACCCGGATGTTTTTGAGGTTAAAGATATTCTTGCCATGAAAAAGTCTAGAGGTAGAACCCTCCTGGTTGATTGGAAGGGTTTTGGTCCCGAGGAGAGGTCTTGGGAGCCCCGTGAGAACATACAGGCTCCTCAGATTTTAGCCAGATTTCTTTCAGGTCTTAGAAAGAGGGGAAGTAAGGGGGGTACTTTCACGGCGCTGCTCTGCACCGCCGCTCCTGCTGCCCTGCCTGCCGCTCTGCCCCTCGCTCGTTTCTCCGCTCGCCAGCATACTTACCTGCTTTGGCAAACTCCTGCAGGCGCACGTCCTTCCTTCTCCTCTTCATTACTCACCGCAGCTTCTGGGATTCCACCGGCTGCGCGTGCGCACCTCGCACTCCAGCTCTCTGTGCACACGCACTTCCTCTTTTGATATACAGGCACGCCGCTTCTCCTCTCTTTGATCTGGAGGACCCTGACCTGGAAGATCTTCTGCATCCCATGTATTTAAGGTAACCCTTCCTCTGCCTCCTTGCCTGATTGTCATTTGTGCTACTAATGACCCAGGTCCACTCTTATCTCTGCGTGCTCCGTCCTGTGTCTCTGCTCAGTCTAGTTCGCCTAGTGTCTCTGTCATATTCAAGTCTTCCTTGTTTCTCCATTCTAGTCCAGTCGGTCCTATGTCTCCTCCGTGTCTTGTCCATGTTCCGCCTCTGTCTCTCCCAGCCATCCCTGTGTCTGCGTCATTTTCAGTTATCTTCTTGTCTCGTTTCTTTCCAGTCCACATCAGTCCATCCAACGTCTTTTCTCGCTCCATCAGACCTACACTCTCCCTCTCTCTTTTGAACCTCCTATTTCCTGTCCCCAGGTGCCAGCTTCTGCAGCAATAGTCTTTCTTTGGCCTGTCCCTAACGCTCCCTGTATTGGGGGTGGTCTACCTGGCAAAGCTCACCCTTGGGAGGTTCGTTGTCGCAGATCTGCGGGTTCACTCTAGGAGTTCCAAAGACGTACAGTAACATCACACACTCATTTAGGATTTGCGCAAAGTGCAAAGCCAGGAAAAAAATTATAAGTAGGGTCATCCATACACCCCTGAAAGGCAACAACTGGCGGGTCTCATTCAAATATTTTTAAAGTGCAGTTGCTGAACTCCTACAATCATAAAGACTTTGCACAAAGTACAAAGCCAGGAAAAAATTATAAGCATGGTAATACAGTAATCTTCTTCAGGTGTCCGCTTCTTCTTCTCCTTCCTCAGGAGGTTGGGGGGATTGCCTCCACCTGCTTCATGAAGATTGATTTCCAGTTGCCTAGGATGTAAGTGACAGGTAATGCCGAAGCCCCAAGTAAAAATGGGAAACAGTCCCAGTTTTACATTCACCATCGACTGCTTCCGCATAGGAAACCCTGGGGACAGTATGCTCTCTCGGGGTTGATAGTAACGCTGTCTCAAGCTGCCTCTAGGAGCCTCTCCCAGGACTTCTCATTCCTCAAGAAGGGTTCATCCCGCTCCTTTACTTCTGGGATCAAATCCACTGCATGCGAGCGACGCTGACCCTCCATTTTGAGAAACATGAACCTGATTTCAGCCATCAGCACTTTGCAGACATTATGGAAGGTGTTCCGTCTCTAAGGCACAATGTTTGAATGAGATGTGATGACTGGTTTTAAACTCCTCAATAGGCCCTCTTCTCCGCTGACAGTCATAAGTAACGACCACCCCACAAGGTGACAACTCTCGGTACTTTGCTGCTAGTGGGCCCAATAACATTTCTCCAGACCTGGTCCTGTCTTGCCTTTTTGTATCTTTTGACCAGTCTAGGCCCTGCAGTCCGTTCACCAGTTCCTGGATTCTGGCTCTCCCATCAGCAGTCTGCAAGAACCCCAGTGGTAAAGGATGAGGTCTGGGTTCGGGCCTTGGTAGTGCCAGGTAATTGTCATGATCCAGACCACAGGCTTCTGCCAACTCCGCTGTTGTGCCAGCTTCCTGTGGCTCCAATATTCCTCTGGTCACTCCCTCGGGACACTAGTGTGGCTCTGCTATCTTTGTTGCTCATTAAGCATTTACACTGTGTGGATGACTAATTGAATAGAGCAAACAATTTTAACACTTTTTTGGAGTATTATATATCACAAAAATGTGAATGGAATACTGCATGGCTGAGAAATTTAACCAAGATCTAATTATCTAAATTATAAGCAGAAGAAGACTAAGCAGTGCATGGGGGTGAGTCCGTTCCTCCTCGTGGTGCCCCTGGAAAAAGCCTGCTGCCGCAGGCCTAACTGAACGCGGACAAATCCTGTTGTAACTCTTTTGTAACTCTTTTGTGACAGGCAGAACGGAAGGTGTAATCTTCAAACTGTTATAGATAACAACTACAGGAATGCCTGTCACAAATAAGAATATGATGAAGTAGAATATGAAGAAGAATAATAGTTTAATAAAAAGAATATGAAGAATGTAACAAAAAAAAAATAATAGGTAGAAGATGAAGAAGAAGATGAATAAGGTGAAGAAGAAGTTGATGTCAAAGATGCTGCTGCAGGATGATGAAGAAGAATGTGTCGGAGAAGTAAAAAAGAAGGTGAAGGGCATGGAAGTAGTGAAACATCAATATCTGACAAAATAAAAAAAATCTTAACATAGTCAATATCTTTGTAAATCCGAACGTCTTAAAAAAAAAAATTAAAATTCCTGCTATTCTATTTGATTGGGCTAAACCTCTATGCCTTTATTGTCTCCGCCACCTCCCCCAATACATCCTACATTATTCTTAGTTCTAGGAATTTAGGACCTGAGAATGACGTCGCGGCTTGTGATTGGTCGCGTGGCGGTCACATGAGCGGCACACGACCAATCAGAAGCCGTGATGTCATGGAAGGTCCTGAACGCTCTCATTTTAAGCAAAGCAGGCTGCCGGTTAACAGCGGTAAGGTGCAGGGGCCTCCGGACGGGTGAGTATATCAATATTTTTTATTTTAATTCTTTATTTTACACATTAATATGGATCCCAGGGCCTGAAGGAGAGTTTCCTCTCCTTCAGACCCTGGGAACCATCAGGATACCTTCCGATACTTGGTGTCCCATTGACTTGTATTGGTATCGGGTATCGGTATCCGATACTTTTCGGGTATCGGCCGATACTATCCGATACCAATACTTTCAAGTATCGGACGGTATCGCTCAACACTACAGCTGGGGCGTCAAGACAATCCATATCCGAAACGTCATGCTGAGGGGTGCCAGGTGTTTTGACTTTGCTTGGCTCCGTGTTGCTTCACACATAAGCTGCATGTTGCAGAGCCACCTGCTCTGCAGTTTGCAAACCAAGACTGACACACCCAACCCTTTAATGCAGGGTTTTTAAATGGAATCTTTGGCCATAGGCCACTTGTAAGACCCAGCTGGACAGAGCAAACCACCCCACTACCATCCTGTAGTTCTCTCCAGAAATAAAAGCCCTTAACAGGCTTTCCTAAACATTGGAAAGTTTTAATGTCATCGCGGTATTTATTAGATGGTTCTTACCCAGCTATAATGGGTGGAGACTGGATGGTTTTTAGTGTTTTTTGCTGGTTTAATATATTTAATATTTGAGTAATCATTAATAAAAACCGCAGCCTTTTATCTGCACTTTATGTGTCGTGTTTTTATTTTAGTTGGGAAAGTGGTGAAGGGATGGGGGGGTTGGTGTCAGCCATCTCATATATTTTAACAGCGCATACATTGAAGTAGATAATTGATTATAATAATAATAGTAATCTTTATTTTTATATAGCGCTAACACACAGGTCTGGCAAAAATTAAGAGACTACTGCAAAATGTTCAGTTTGTCTGATTTTTCTCTTTATAGGTATATTTTTGAACAAAATGTAAATTGTTCTTTTATTCTATAAACTTCTGACAACATATCTCCGAATATCCAAGAAGTAAAATCTGTATTTTTTTTCTGACAAAGAAAAATGGTCAAATTAAAAAAAAACAGTGCTTTCAGACCTCAAATAATGCAAAGAAAACAAGTTCATAATCATTTAGAAACAACAATACTAATGTTTTACCTCAGGAAGAGTTCAGAAATCAATATTTTGTGGAATAACCATGATTTTTAATCACAGCTTTCATGCGTCTTGGCATGCTTTCCACCAGTCTTTCACACTGCTTCTGGGGCAAACATTTAAGCAGCAGTTCTGTTATGACCCCAATGGCGAGGGTCTCAGAGGAACGTGGAAGTCGGCAGAATACAAAAATCCAGCTCATAGGGCAGTGGTAACTGGGTTGACCATATATCTACTCCTAACGCCAACACTAGAAGTAGCCGGGGATCATTCCTACGTTGATTCTAGATGACACGCGCCAGCCGGAGAATCTAGCTACCCCTAGTAGAGGAAAACAAAGACCTTTCTTGCCTCCAGAGAAGGGGACCCCAAAGCTGGATAGAAGCCCCCCACAAATAATGACGGTGAGGTAAGAGGAAATGACAAACACAGAAATGAACCAGGTTTAGCACAGAGAGGCCCGCTTACTGATAGCAGAATAAAGAAAGGTAACTTATATGGTCAACAAAAACCCTATCAAAATCCACACTGGAAATTCAAGAACCCCCGAACCGTCTAACGGTCCGGGGGGAGAACACCAGCCCCCTAGAGCTTCCAGCAAAGGTCAGGATATAGATTTGGAACAAGCTGGACAAAAATACAAAACCAAAACAAATAGCAAAAAGCAAAAGGCAGACTTAGCTGATATAACTGGAACCAGGATCAGTAGACAAGAGCACAGCAGACTAGCTCTGATTACTACGTTGCCAGGCATTGAACTGAAGGTCCAGGGAGCTTATATAGCAACACCCCTAACTAACGACCCAGGTGCGGATAAAAGGAATGACAGAAAAACCAGAGTCAAAAAACTAGTAACCACTAGAGGGAGCAAAAAGCAAATTCACAACAGTACCCCCCCCTTAGTGAGGGGTCACCGAACCCTCACCACGACCACCAGGGCGATCAGGATGAGCGGCATGAAAGGCACGAACTAAATCGGCCGCATGAACATCAGAGGCGACCACCCAGGAATTATCCTCCTGACCATAGCCCTTCCACTTGACCAGGTACTGAAGCCTCCGCCTGGAGAGGCGAGAATCCAAGATCTTCTCCACCACGTACTCCAACTCGCCCTCAACCAACACCGGAGCAGGAGGCTCAGCAGAAGGAACTACAGGCACAATGTACCGCCGCAACAAGGACCTATGAAATACATTGTGAATAGCAAACGACACAGGAAGATCCAGACGAAAAGATACAGGATTAAGGATTTCCAATATCTTGTAAGGCCCAATAAAACGAGGTTTAAATTTGGGAGAGGAGACCTTCATAGGAACAAAGCGGGAAGAAAGCCATACCAAATCCCCAACGCGTAGTCGGGGACCCACACCGCGGCGGCGGTTGGCAAAGCGCTGAGCCTTCTCCTGTGACAACTTTAAGTTGTCCACCACATGATTCCAGATCTGCTGCAACCTATCCACCACAGAATCCACCCCAGGACAGTCAGAAGGCTCCACATGACCCGAAGAAAAGCGAGGATGGAAACCAGAGTTGCAGAAAAAAGGCGAAACCAAGGTGGCGGAACTAGCCCGATTATTAAGGGCAAACTCAGCCAACGGCAAGAATGTCACCCAATCGTCCTGATCAGCAGAGACAAAACACCTCAAATAAGCCTCCAAAGTCTGATTGGTTCGCTCCGTCTGTCCATTAGTCTGAGGATGGAAAGCAGACGAAAACGACAAATCAATGCCCATCCTACTACAAAAGGATCGCCAGAACCTGGAAACGAACTGGGATCCTCTGTCTGACACAATATTCTCAGGGATGCCGTGCAAACGAACCACGTTCTGGAAAAACACAGGAACCAGATCGGAAGAGGAAGGCAGCTTAGGCAAAGGAACCAAATGGACCATCTTGGAGAAGCGATCACATATCACCCAGATAACGGACATGCCCTGAGATAGCGGAAGATCAGAAATGAAATCCATGGAGATATGTGTCCAAGGTCTCTTCGGGACAGGCAAGGGCAAGAGCAAACCGCTGGCACGAGAACAGCAAGGCTTAGCTCGAGCACAAGTCCCACAGGACTGCACAAATGACCGCACATCCCTTGACAAGGAAGGCCACCAAAAGGACCTGGCCACCAGATCTCTGGTGCCAAAAATTCCCGGGTGACCTGCCAACACCGAGGAATGAACCTCGGAAATGACTCTGCTGGTCCACTTATCCGGGACAAACAGTCTGTCAGGTGGACAAGACTCAGGCCTATCAGCCTGAAATCTCTGCAACACACGTCGCAGATCCGGAGAAATAGCTGACAAGATAACTCCATCTTTAAGAATACCAACAGGATCAGCGACTCCAGGAGCATCAGGCACAAAGCTCCTAGAAAGAGCATCGGCCTTCACATTCTTTGAACCTGGTAAATACGAGACAACAAAATCAAAGCGGGAGAAAAACAATGACCAGCGGGCCTGTCTCGGATTAAGGCGTTTAGCAGACTCGAGATACATCAGATTTTTGTGATCAGTCAAGACCACCACACGATGCTTAGCACCCTCGAGCCAATGACGCCACTCCTCAAATGCCCATTTCATGGCCAACAACTCCCGATTGCCCACATCATAATTTCGCTCGGCAGGCGAAAACTTCCTAGAGAAAAAGGCACAAGGCTTCATAACAGAGCAACCAGGGCCTCTCTGCGACAAAACGGCCCCTGCCCCAATCTCCGAAGCATCCACCTCAACCTGAAAGGGAAGTGAGACGTCAGGCTGGCACAAAACAGGCGCCGAAGTAAACCGGCGTTTCAACTCCTGGAAAGCCTCCACGGCAGCAGGAGCCCAGTTAGCTACATCGGAGCCCTTCTTGGTCATATCCGTCAAAGGTTTCACAATGCTAGAAAAATTAGCGATAAAACGACGGTAGAAGTTAGCGAAGCCCAAGAACTTCTGAAGACTCTTAACTGACGAGGGCTGAGTCCAATCAAGAATAGCTCGGACCTTGACTGGGTCCATCTCCACAGCAGAAGGGGAAAAAATGAACCCCAAAAAGGGAACCTTCTGTACACCAAAGAGACACTTTGAGCCCTTGACAAACAAAGAATTTTCACGCAAAATTTTAAAGACCAACCTGACCTGCTCCACATGCGAATCCCAATTATCAGAAAAAACCAAAATATCATCCAGATAAACAATCAAAAATTTATCCAGATACTTCCGGAAAATGTCATGCATAAAGGACTGAAAAACTGAAGGCGCATTGGAGAGCCCAAAAGGCATCACCAAGTACTCAAAATGACCTTCGGGCGTATTGAATGCGGTTTTCCATTCATCACCTTGCTTAATGCGCACAAGGTTGTACGCACCACGAAGGTCTATCTTGGTGAACCACTTGGCACCCTTAATCCGGGCAAACAAGTCAGACAACAGCGGTAAAGGATACTGAAATTTGACAGTGATCTTATTTAAAAGCCGATAATCAATACAAGGTCTCAAAGATCCGTCCTTTTTTGCCACAAAAAAGAATCCCGCACCAAGAGGGGAAGAAGACGGACGAATATGTCCTTTTTCCAGAGACTCCTTGATATATGAACGCATAGCGGTATGTTCAGGTACCGACAGATTAAACAGTCTTCCCTTAGGAAATTTACTGCCTGGGATCAAATCTATAGCACAGTCACAGTCCCTATGAGGAGGCAGTGCACTGGACTCAGACTCACTGAAGACATCCTGATAATCAGACAAATACTCCGGAACTTCCGAAGGCGTAGAAGAAGCAATCGACACAGGCAGTGAATCCTCATGAATACCACGACAGCCCCAACTTGAGACTGACATAGCCTTCCAGTCCAGGACTGGATTATGGGTCTGTAACCATGGCAGCCCCAAAACAACCAAATCATGCATTTTATGTAAAACCAGGAAACGTATCACCTCGCGGTGTTCAGGAGTCATGCACATGGTAACCTGAGTCCAATACTGCGGTTTATTTGCTGCCAATGGTGTAGCATCAATACCCCTAAGAGGAATAGGATTTTCTAATGGTTCAAGAGTAAATCCACAGCGCTTAGCAAATGAGAGATCCATGAGACTCAGGGCAGCACCTGAATCTACAAACGCCATGACAGGATAAGATGACAGTGAGCAAATCAAAGTTACAGACAGAATAAATTTAGGTTGCAAATTACCAACGGTGACAGGACTAACAACCTTAGCTATACGTTTAGAGCATGCTGAGATAACATGTGTAGAATCACCACAGTAGTAGCACAAGCCATTCCGGCGTCTATGAATTTTCCGCTCATTTCTAGTCAGGATTCTATCACATTGCATTAAATCAGGTGTCTGTTCAGACAACACCATGAGGGAATTTGCGGTTTTTCTATCACATTGCACCGAATTAGGTGTCTGTTCAGACAACACCATGAGGGAATTTGCGGTTTTGCGCTCCCGCAACCGCCGGTCAATTTGAATAGCCAGTGCCATAGTATCATTCAGACCTGTGGGAATGGGAAAACCCACCATAACATTCTTAATGGCTTCAGAAAGGCCATTTCTAAAATTAGCGGCCAGTGCACACTCGTTCCAATGTGTCAGCACGGACCATTTCCGAAATTTTTGGCAATACACTTCAGCCTCGTCCTGCCCCTGAGACATAGACAGCAAGGCCTTTTCTGCCTGAATCTCAAGATTGGGTTCCTCATAAAGTAAACCGAGCGCCAGAAAAAACGCATCAAGATCAGCCAATGCCGGATCTCCTGGCGCCAGCGAAAAAGCCCAATCCTGAGGGTCACCCCGTAAGAACGAAATAACAATTTTTACTTGCTGAGCAGAATCTCCTGATGAACAGGGTCTCAGGGACAAAAACAATTTACAATTATTCACGAAATTCCTAAACTTAAACCTGTCTCCGGAAAACAGTTCAGGAATCGGTATTTTAGGTTCTGACCTAGGATTTCTGATAACATAGTCTTGTATGCCCTGCACACGAGTAGCCAGCTGGTCCACACTTGTAATCAAGGTCTGGACATTCATGTCTGCAGCAAGCATAGCCACTCTGAGGTAAAGGGGAAGGAGAAAAAAAAACAACTCAGAATCTTCTTTCTTATAATCCCTCTTCTGCAATGCATTTAATACTGGCCTGGCAAACTGTTATGACCCCAATGGCGAGGGTCTCAGAGGAACGTGGAAGTCGGCAGAATACAAAAATCCAGCTCATAGGGCAGTGGTAACTGGGTTGACCATATATCTACTCCTAACGCCAACACTAGAAGTAGCCGGGGATCATTCCTACGTTGATTCTAGATGACACGCGCCAGCCGGAGAATCTAGCTACCCCTAGTAGAGGAAAACAAAGACCTTTCTTGCCTCCAGAGAAGGGGACCCCAAAGCTGGATAGAAGCCCCCCACAAATAATGACGGTGAGGTAAGAGGAAATGACAAACACAGAAATGAACCAGGTTTAGCACAGAGAGGCCCGCTTACTGATAGCAGAATAAAGAAAGGTAACTTATATGGTCAACAAAAACCCTATCAAAATCCACACTGGAAATTCAAGAACCCCCGAACCGTCTAACGGTCCGGGGGGAGAACACCAGCCCCCTAGAGCTTCCAGCAAAGGTCAGGATATAGATTTGGAACAAGCTGGACAAAAATACAAAACCAAAACAAATAGCAAAAAGCAAAAGGCAGACTTAGCTGATATAACTGGAACCAGGATCAGTAGACAAGAGCACAGCAGACTAGCTCTGATTACTACGTTGCCAGGCATTGAACTGAAGGTCCAGGGAGCTTATATAGCAACACCCCTAACTAACGACCCAGGTGCGGATAAAAGGAATGACAGAAAAACCAGAGTCAAAAAACTAGTAACCACTAGAGGGAGCAAAAAGCAAATTCACAACAAGTTCTTCTTTGTTTGATGGCTTGTGACTAGGGTTGAGCGACTTTTACTTTTTTGGGATCGAGTCGGGTTTCGCGAAACCCGACTTTGTGAAAAGTCGGGTTGGGTGAAATCGGCCGATTATTGCAAAAAGTCGGGGGCCGACCGAAACAAGAAACCCAATGCAAGTAAATGGGGAATCAAAGTTAGCAGAGAGTGGAGGACAGGAAAACACCTACAGTGCCCATTTTAATGCCAAAAACATCAATTCTTATTACTGAAGCTTGTCAATCTTAATTTACTTTATAATAATAGTTAGGCATTGAAAACTGGGGGTCATTTGGCTAAAGTTGTGGGGGGGTATGGCTGGCTCAAGTTTTTCGTGGGCCCAGGAAACGCGGAATACGTCACGGCAGTGGAGCAGGCAGAGGTAAGTATTTAAACTTTGCAAGTGCTGTGATCCTGAGCAAGCAGGGGGGGCCCACTCGTTCGCATTGGCGCTGGCACAGGGCCCCTCAAAGTACGGCGGTGTGTTTGACGGTGGTGGCACCTCCCACCGGCAGAGACACTTTTGCGTACTATGAGGGGCCCTGTGCCAGTGATGTCGCCAATGAGTATGCCCCCCCACCTGATGAAGGAACCTGCACTTTCATCTGCACCTTCCTGTTTGTCTCCGTAAGGTGGTATAGTATGCATGAAGGGGAACCTGACTTTCAGCAGGGTCAGATTCTGGCTGTGTAGAGTGCAAGGGGAATGTAGTGGTCTGGGTCAATGTACCAGCGGACTCATCTAGCAGTGGCTGGGCAATGGGCAGGATGAGGAGGAAACACAGATCTAGGCCCAAATAATAAAGTAGGCTAAATGCAGTTCAAAACTGGGAAAAGGACTAAACAGGCGGCATAGCTTTGTTCAGTGGAGGACAACTGTAATGGGAGGCAGACACAGTTAGTAGGCCCAAATAAGTAGGCTAAATGCAGTTGAAAACTGGAAAAAGGACTAAACAGGCGGCATAGCTTTGTGCAGTGGAGGACAACTGTAATGGCAGGCAGACACAATTAGCAGGCCCAAATAAGTAGGCTAAATGCTGTTCAAAACTGGTAAACGGACTAAACAGGCGGCATAGCTGTGTGCAGTGGAGGACAACTGTAATGGGAGGCAGACACAGTTAGTAGGCCCAAATAAATAGGCTAAATGCAGTTCAAAACTGGTAAAAGGACTAAACAGGCGGCATAGCTTTGTGCAGTGGAGGACAACTGTAATGGGAGGCAGACACAGTTAGTAGGCCCACATAAATAGGCTAAATGCAGTTCAAAACTGGTAAAATGACTAAACAGGTGGCATAGCTTTGTGTTGTGGAGGACAACTGTAATGGCAGGCAGACACAGTTAGTAGGCCCAAATAAGTAGGCTAAATGCAGTTCAAAACTATCATCTATCATTTCAACAAATTTGTATTGGCAGTGCCATTGAAGGATATAACAGCACAGGCTACACAGTGGTGGAGCAGGGAGAGGTAAGTATTGCAAGTGGTAGAGCACTGTTCGAGCTGGGGGGAACACTCTCTCGTGAGTGGCGGTACTGGCACAGGGCCCCTTATATTATGATGGTGTGTCAGAGACACTTCATTGTACTATGAGGGACCCTGTGCCAGTGCTGTCGCCCAAGAGTGGGCACACCCACCTGTCCAGGCAAACGGCACTCGCACGGGTGCTTGCGCCAGGTGGTGACCACGGCCCTGTGGGGGGAGTCAGCCCATTTAGGGAGGTATAAAAATGGCCTATGGTGGACATTCAGCAGCTGCAAATGGAGGAATTGGAGCAGTCAGTAAGAGGAGGCCAAAAGCAAGACATTTTTCAGGCAAGCTACGTGTCAGCAGGGGAAGGTGGGGCCAAATAATTGGAAATCCATGATTGGTTCATTTTAATGAAGGTTAGGTCATCGACATTTTGGGTAGCCAGACGTGTCCTTTTTTTGGTCAGTATTGAACCAGCCGCACCGAAGACTCTTTCGGATAGCACACTAGCCGCAGGGCAAGCGAGCTCCTGTAATGCATATTCTGCCAATTCAGGCCAGGTGTCTATTTTAGATGCCCAGTAATCAAAGGGGAATGACCTGTGAGGGAGAACATCGATAAGGGTGGAAAAGTAGTTTGTAACCATACTGGACAAATGCTGTCTCCTGTCACTTTGAATCGATGCAGCAGTACCTGTCGTGTCAGCGGTCATTGTGAAATCACTCCACAACCTGGTCATAAAACCCCTCTGTCCAATGCCACTTTGGATTTGTGCATCTCTAACACCTCTGCCATGTTGTCCACTACGCCTCGTGTTAGAACCATCACCGCCGCTGTGTGCTGGGAATGCCTGAACCAAACGGTCTACAAGAGTTGCTTGTTTGGTAGCCAATATTTGCTCAAGGTTCTCATGTGGCATGATATTTTGTAATTTTCCTTTATATCATGGATCCAGGAGGCAGGCCAACCAGTAATCGTCATCGGTCATCATTTTGATAATGCGGGGGTCCCTTTTTAGGATATGCAAGGCATACTCAGCCATGTGGGCCAATGTTCCTGGTGTCAATTCACTGCTTGTGCTGGGTTGAGGAGCACTTTCTTGCAAATCAACATCACTTGTGTCCCGCAAAAACCCTGTACCTGATCTTGCAATGCCACCAGTTTCTATTGCCCCCTGAGAAGCATCCTCCTCCCATAAATATTCATCCCCATCATCCTCCTCCTGCTCCTCTTCGTCCGCCACCTCGTCCAGGAGAGTTCCCTGAGCAGACAATGGCTGACTGTCATCAAGGCTTCCCTCATCCTCGGCTGCAGACGCCTGCTCCTTAATGTGCTTCAAACTTTGCATCAGCAGACGCATTAGTGGGATGCTCATGCTTATTATGGTGTCGTCTGCACTTACCAGCCGTGAGCATTCCTCAAAACACTGAAGGACTTGACAGAAGTCTTGTAGCTTCGACCACTGCACACCAGACAACTCCATGTCTGCCATCCAATTGCTTGCCCGTGTATGTGTATCCTCCCACAAATACATTTCAGCACGCCTCTGTTCGCACAGCCTCTGAAGCATGTGCAGTGTGGAGTTCCACCTTGTTGCAACGTCGATTATTAGGCGGTGCTGGGGAAGATTCAGCGATTGCTGATGGTTCAGCATACGGCTGGAGTGTACGGGCGACCGGCGGATGTGCGAGCAAAGTCTTCGCACCTTGAGGAGCAGGGCTGGTAACCCCGGATAATTTTTCAGGAAGCACTGCACCACCAGGTTCAAGGTGTGAGCCAGGCAAGGTATGTGTTTCAGTTCTGAAAGGGCTATGGCAGCCATAAAATTCCTTCCGTTATCACTGACTACCTTGCCTGCCTCAAGATGTACACTGCCCAGCCATGACTGAGTTTCTTGCTGCAAGTACTCGGCCAGAACTTCCACGGTGTGTTTGTTGTCGTCCAAACACTTCATTTGCAACACAGCTGCTGACGCTTACCACTAGCTGTTCGATAATGGGATACCTCGTGTGCAACATTGGCAGCTGCCGATGGAGTGGTCATGCGACTGCGCTCTGTGGACGAGCTTTTGCTTCTGGAGGAGGAGGGGGAGGAGGAGGAGGATTGGCGAACGCCTACAGCCAACTGTTTCCTAGGCCGTGGGCTAGGCAGAACTGTCCCACTATGGCTGTCGCCTGTGGACCCTGCATCCACCACATTAACCCAGTGCACCGTGATGGACACGTAACGTCCCTGGCCATGCCTACTGGTCCATGCATCTGTTTTGAGGTGCACCTTTCCACTGACTGATTGCCTCAGGGCATGGACAATGCGGTCTTTGACATGCTGGTGGAGGGCTGGGATGGCTGTTCTCGCAAAGAAGTGCCGACTGGGTAGGTCATAGCGTGGTACTGCGTAGGCCATCAGGTCTTTGAAAGCTTCGCTTACAACCAACTGGTAGGGCATCATCTCTAAAGAGATTAGTCTAGCAATGAGACCGTTCAAACCCTGTGTACGCGGATGAGAGGATTAGTACTTTCTTGTCCTAACGAGAGTCTCTTCTAGGGTGAGCTGGACTGGAGAGCTGCATATGGTGGAACAAGCGGTGGTGGTGGTGCTGGACATGGCGGATTGAGAGAGGGTTGGTGATGGTATTTTTGATGTTGACCTACATGCAGTGTTTCCTACCAAAAATCTTGTGATTCCCTGACTGCTTTGGCTTTGCGACGATACCTCCACATTTGCGGCTGGTGGTGTCCTAACCGGTGGGCTTACAGTGAGGGAAGCAATGTAGCGTTGCTGACTACCTTGATTCTGAGCAGGTGCACCAACGGTATGGGACGTTTGGTAGTTAGTCCAGGCTTGCAAGTGCATGGTGGTTAAATGTCTACGCATGCATGTTGTATTTACATTTTGGGGATTCTTCCCTCTGCTAAAGGTCTTTGAGCATTTCTTACAGATAACTTTGCACTGATCATTCGGATCTTGGTTAAAAAATTGCCACACTCCACTATTCCTACTATGGAATACCTTTTCAGGCATTGCACACTGTGCTACTTTCACCAGATGGCCACGCTGTCCTAAAACTGTTTTTTTGGGTGACAAACGTTTTTGGCCTGAGTCGGGCCTGCCAGATGAAAGCTGTTGCGATGTAGATGGCTACTGCGGATCATCCTCGTCCGCTTCTGAGCTACTGACAGCGGCACCCTCTTCTCCCAATGGCTGCCAATCTGGGTCAACAACTGGGTCATCTATCACCTCCTATTCAATGTCATGTGCACCTTTCTCTGTGTCACCGTGTAAGGTGCTATAGCGTTCGGGACGGGGCACCATAGTCTCATCAGGGTCAGATTCTGGCTCAGTAAAGTGCGAGGGCAATGTAGTGATCTGAGTCAATGGAACAGCATAATAATCTAGCTGTGGCTGTGCATCAGTGCACTCCATGTCCGATTCATCTTGTAATGGGCAGTTAACAATTTCCCTTTCTAACCCAGGCACGGTATGTGTAAAAAGCTCCATGGAGTAACCTGTTGTGTCGCCTGACACATCCTTCACTGTTGGTTTGGGTGAAGGACACAAGGAAGCGACTTGTTTCTGACTGGGAGCATCCACTGACGACTCGCTGCTTTTAAATTTGGAACTTTCTGAAGAGGAGGCGAAAGAGCTAGAGGCTGAGTCAGCAAGGAAAGCCAAAACTTTTTCCTGCTGCTCCGGCTGTAAAAGCGGTTTTCCTACTCCCAGATAAGGGAGCCTTCGAGGCCTTGTGTAGCCAGACGATGACGCTGGCTCAACACCTCCAGCCTTAGCTGCTATTTTGCTTTTACCACTACCACCAGATGCTCCACCACCACCACCACCATCAGTACCAGCTGGCAATCACCGCCCACAGCCTCTTCCACCAGACTTCCTCATTTTTGGGAAAATCTAACCAAAATAACAACCATTATATGGTACTGTAAAACAAGGTAGAAGGTGTATATAAACTTGTTGAGAATTTAATTCTCCCTTTTTTTGGGGGGAGACTGCACCACAACTCAGGCCCAGTGTATAACACAACACAATGTAAGTGGCAGCAAGTGGCTGGCTGATACACGACAAACTAAGAGGACTGAGGTATATCCACTTTGTGAGAATTTCAATCTCACTTTTTTTTTGGGACACAGAACCCAGACTCAGGCCCAGTGTATTTTACAACGCAATGTGAGTGGCAGCAAGTGGCTGGCTGATACACCACAAACTAAGAGGACTGAGGTATATCCACCTTGTGAGAATTTCAATCTCACTTTTTTTTGGACACAGAACCCAAACTCAGGCCCAGTGTATTTTACAACGCAATGTGAGTGGCAGCAAGTGGCTGGCTGATACACCACAAACTAAGAGGACTGAGGTATATCCACTTTGTGAGAATTTCAATCTCACTTTTTTTTGGGGGGAGACTGAACCCAAACTCAGGCCCAGTGTATTTTACAACACAATGTAAGTGGCAGAACGTGGCTGGCTGATATACGACAAACTAACAGAACTGACGTATATCCACTTTGTGACAATTTGAATCTCCTTTTTTGGAGGGGAGACAGCACCACAACTCAGGCCCAGTGTGTAACACAACACAATGTAAGTGGCAGCAAGTGGCTGGCTGATACACCACAAACTAAGAGGACTGAGGTATATCCACTTTGTGAGAATTTCAATCTCACTTTTTTGGGGGGGAGACAGAACCCAAACTCAGGCCCAGTGTATTTTACAATGCAATGTGAGTGGCAGCAAGTGCCTGGCTGATAAACCACAAACTAAGAGGACTGAGGTATATCCACTTTGTGAGAATTTCAATCTCACTTTTTTGGGGGAAACTGAACCCAAACTCAGGCCCATTGTATTTTACAATGCAATGTGAGTGGCAGCAAGTGGCTGGCTGATACACCACAAACTAAGAGGACTGAGATATATCCACTTTGTGAGAATTTCAATCTCACTTTTTTTTTTGGACACAGAACCCAAACTCAGGCCCAGTGTATTTTACAACGCAATGTGAGTGGCAGCAAGTGGCTGGCTGATACACCACAATCTAAGAGGACTGAGGTATATCCACTTTCAATCTCACTTTTTTTGGGGGGGAGACTGAACCCAAACTCAGGCCCAGTGTATTTTACAACACAATGTAAGTGGCAGAACGTGGCTGGCTGATATACGACAAACTAACAGAACTGACGTATATCTACTTTGTGACAATTTGAATCTCACTTTTTTGGAGGGGAGACAGCACCACAACTCAGGCCCAGTGTGTAACACAACGCAATGTAAGTGACAGAACGTGGCTGGCTGATATACGACAAACTAACAGAACTGACATATATCCACTTTGTGACAATTTGAATCTCACTTTTTTGGAGGGGAGACAGCACCACAACTCAGGCCCAGTGTGTAACACAACGCAATGTAAGTGGCAGCAAGTGGCTGGAAGATATCTGAAAAAATACAAGGACTGTAGTACAATTTAGATCTCCCTACAATGATCTCAGGACAAGTATGGCAGCAACAAAAAGGACTGCTGCACCCAAAAGTGTGGACACATAAACAAGATAACTGCAGAAAGGAGCAACAGGATTTTTGCTTTTAAAAAAGCAGTTGGTTTGCACAGCAGCGTGCAAACAGCAATGCAGCTATCAGGGAGCCTTATAAGGCAGCCTAATAAGCTACAGAGCTGATGCACAAAGATATAGCCTCCACTGTCCCTGCAAAAAGAGATGGTGTTGGACAGTGGTAATCGCTACAGCACAAGAGGTTTGAGGGTTAATCTTCCCTCCCTAACTATATCCCTGCTTCTGACGAAGCTGCAGAAACCTTTCCCTATGCTAAGATCGGCAGAAGTAAGATGGCGGTCGGCGTGCATGCCCCTTTATACCCCCTGTGACGCCGCAGAAAGCAAGCCAATCACTGTCATGCCCTTCTCTAAGATGGTGGGGACTGAGACCTATGTCATCACGCTGCCCACACTCTGCGTCCTCCTTCATTGGCTGAGAAATGGCGCTGAACGCATCATATGAAACGCGATTTTGGCGCGAAGATCGCCGACCTCATGGCCGATCCCACAGTGGGATCGGGTTGGGTTTCATGAAACCCCACTTTGCCGAAAGTCGGTGATTTTTGAATTTGTCCGATCCGTTTCGCTCAACCCTACTTGTGACTATCCATCATCCTCTTGATTACATTCCAGAGGTTTTCAATGGGGTTCAGGTCTGGAGATTGGGCTGCCCATGACAGGGTTTTGATGTGGTGGTCTCTTAATTTTTGCCAGAGCTGTATTATAGAAGCTGTCCTTGAGGCTGCTCTGAGTTTTTGGAAAGAGGGGTTCTAGTCCTTTCTCTGTCTTTTAACATAGGGAGAAATTATGCAGGACTTCCCCTACAGAGGAGCTGCTAAATACTTTCCCAATGTCTGTTTTGAATGGATTGTCATGCAAACAATAGTCAGATAGTCTGGATATGGAAAAATAGCCCCTAAAATGGGTGTTTTTTGAAAGTTTGGTGGAATTTCATGGCCAAATTTGGGGCAGAGCTCAATATGCCTTATAAACGGGGCTTCAAATGTTGAGCATTGGGCTTCATTGTTAGCAAATGAGGAGGTAAAATAGGTCCAGGATGAAAGAAGAAACAAACCTTAGGCCCCAGATGGCAAAACCTATCATCCTAATCTGGGGTCAAATTTTATTCTACTATAAGGTTTTTTCATCCCTGTACACACCATATTTTACAACAATCCTACTTTTCTATGGGATTACATGGTGTGAATTGTAACGCTTGGGACTTTAAAATTATCATAAAGTGTGTGAAAGTTTGTGTTTCTAGGAGGATTGTGTGAGTTCCTGTGCAGATGGGAGTTGTCCAAAGTGTTCCATATGTCACACAGTCAGGACATTGATTCAAAATTATGGAGATAATCCATCTTCAGTTTTTGGGGATATTTTTTGACTTCCTGTAACAATGTACAGAGCCGAAACAGCACAGCTCAGTACACTGCTGCTAAAATGGAACTGCCATTTAATAACAAAAAGTTTGAACTGCAGTACCTGGGAGTAGCCACAAAACAATGCACGGCATTCCTGAGTGCTGCTCTGTACATTGTTTACATCTAACCACTGTCGAAGTAGGTTTCAGGGGATCAGTGGGCGTGCCAGGTATACTGTAGGACCCCTACTCATCCAATGGATGTGTCATCAATAAGTTAATACAACCCCTCTACTGCAATAGTTTATAATACAGCTTTCATGAGGTCAAAATAGTAGAATCATTTGTATAGTTCTGTCTTCTCCAGGAATATTGCACAAAGTTATTTGAAGCTAGCTCTATATCGGCAGCACTGTCACATTGCAGCACTGGGGTCCTGGGTTCAAAACCTAGCAAGGACAACATCTGCAATGAGTTTGTATGTTCACCCCACGTTTGTGTGGGTTTCCTCCAGGTTCTCCGGTTTCCTTACACAATTCAAAGACATACTCATAGGGAATTCAGAAAACACATACATACCCAACCTGTTTTCCAAATAATTTCTTATCACTTACAGATCTGTCCAAAATACTTATACCTGACACTGGCACATATTATGTGAACTCAGGGGCCATTTTGAAATGAGAAACTCTAGTTGACCTCATACCATCATCAAGACTTCCCCAACCTGCTAAGAAGGTGCTCCAGCAAAAATAAAGCACATAATGAATGACTCCAATGGAAAAAATAGTTTTAACCTTAAAGTATCTTCAGTTACATAAATGGTATGCCTACTGCAACAATGTTTGATGGCTTGTGACCATCCATCATCCTCTTGATTACATTCCAGAGGTTTTCAATGGGGTTCAGGTCTGGATATTGGGCTGCCCATGACAAGGTTTTGATGTGGCAGTGTCTTAATTTTTAAGAATATATAATTATACGGTATGTTAGAGGGTTCGTTTGTCAATTACAGAGTGTTTTCTGATGAAACCTATAGTAAACAGCTGTAATCTGTGTGGGAACCAAGTTTTCAATCTTCCTGCAGTGCCCCCAGAGAAGAAACATAGTATTGCAAATTACTGATTAAAATCAATGCACTGTCCTTGTAATCCCTCTGAAAAAGGGAATTTGTCTCTACTTATTCAGAATGTCCTAATATGCTTTTCATAAAGTATTTCTCTAAACTAATCCCTTTAAATACTTATTTATGTGATGCTTTCAAGTGTTTCTATTACAGCTAATATATATATTTGTTTTATACCCACACTCTTTGCTGAAAAAGGATTTAAAAAAAATCAAACCAAAGACGTTAATACTCCAGAGTCCAGACAGTTAGGAAAAGTACTGGAATCAGAGAAACCCAAGGTCTGACTCATATTTTAAGTGACTGATCTCTAATTGCAACTGTTGAAAAAAACATGAACAGAGTTGAGGAGCGCATTATACTGAACTTTGTCTTGGAAACCGTGACGCACCTGTTCCCCATGCTAATCTACACATGTTTTGTTGGGTGGGGATGTGGCGGAAGTTTTCTTCTTTCTTTTGAAGTTCCTCACTTTCAATTTTAGCTAACCTGCAATTTGCTGAGGTTTAATCTCCTTATTGCAGTAGAAGTACATCTACAGTGCCATCTCTTTGGAAGTCTATGTGAACAAGCCCTTAGGCAAATAGTAATATTTGCACAATTAACTGGCAAAATTTCCAATTGCAGAAATTGCTCAAATTGCCTTAAAATAGGAAAAGTATTTATGTGAATAAAAAACAAACAAAACAAAAAATGATGACAGTATATAACACAGCCCACATAGTATACAACACTGCCCACGTAGTATATAGCAGCCATGTAGTATATAACGCAGCCCACGCAGTATATAACACAGCCCACATAGTATATAACACTGCCCATGTAGTATATAGCAGCCATGTAGTATATAACACTGCCCATGTAGTATATAGCAGCCATATAGTATATAACACTGCCCATGTAGTATATAGCAGCCACGCAGTATATAACACAGCCCACGCAGTATATTACACAGCCCACTTAGTATTTAGCAGTGTGGGCAGGGCACCATATCCCTGTTAAAAAAAATAATTAAAATAAAAAATAGTTCTATACTCACCCTCCGTCGTCCAGCGAAGCTCTGTCAATGCGCACGCGGCTTGCGCCAGCTTCCGTTTCCAGGATGCATTGCAAAAATACCCAGATGAAGTAGCAGTCTCGCGAGACCGCTAAGTCTTCTGGGTAATTTCGCAATGCATCTCTGGGAATGGAAGCTGGTTGCAGCCGCGCGCGCCTAGGCGGACGACAGATGGTGAGAATAGCAGGTTTTTTGTTTTTTTATTATTTTTAACATTAGATCTTTTTACTATTGATGCTGCATAGGCAGCATCAATAGTAAAAAGTTGGTCACACAGGGTTAATAGCAGCGTTAACGGAGTACGTTACCCACGGCATAACGCGGTCCATTAACGCTGTCATTAACCCTGTGTGAGTGCTGACTGGAGGGGAGTATGGAGCGGGTGCCGGGCACTAACTGGACGGGAGTAGGGAGGGACTAATTCTAGGCCAAACTGTGCCCATTGCTGATTGGTCACGGCAGCCAGGACAGGCAGCTGGCGAGACCAATCAGTGACGCGGGATTTCCGTGACAGAAGTTGCAGACAGAAAGACGGAAGTACCCCTTAGACAGTTATGTAGTAGATATGTATCTTTATTGTTTATACAAGTACCCTTCTCTTCTATATGCACTACTGGATCATTATGCTCTCTTTTTTGTCACATATAAAAAAGAATACGTTTAAGAATTATTATTAATAATAATAATAATAATGTTTTTTTTTTTACTAATTTGGCTGGATAGTCACAAACAATTATGCAGAACAGGAGGCTTTTAAACCCTATGAGTCATCCAGGTATTATGAAGGCAAGTTGCAGAAGCCTGTATTATTTCTCTCTTTCACAGGCATCTACCGGTTTAAAGAGACTCTTTGGAATGATGGATAGACAAGGCCAAAAAGAAGGAATGTAGACCTTGAAACAGACAATGTTCTTACAGTGATGCAGATGAGTATTTGCTTCCTTATGATCAATATTTAACTCGCTTATATATATTGAAGGAAAAAAATCAGCATCACCAATTGCAGAATGTATAAAAAATTGTAGTGTAGATTTTTTGGCAGATTAAGGGCCAACCCTAACCTCAACGCTTCAAATCATTATTCCCATTTAATGAAGGTGTTCACCTCTTCACCTACTCTGGGTTTGTTTGTAGTCCGTAACCTTGAAGACGCTTGGTTGTATATAGGAGCTGTAGGCAGAAGGATATTTGCAACATTACTTTATTCTTTTTGTCAGAGGCATTGCCTCAGTTCAAACAATGGTTCTGAAGGTACAGATTCGTTTTAAGCAATTCATCTGTGCAAAAAAAAATTCTATCCAACAATGCACGCAATATTTACTTCTACAGCATTTAGGGCAGAACAGAAATAAGCTTAGAATTCAATAGAGACCATTACACTTCGTTATTTACCAAAAAATATCTCTTGAAATCATATAAAATACATAGATAGCTGAGCTGAATTTTTCATTAAACGGTTTAAGGGTGCATTTACCGAAGCTGAGTTGGCATTGGGACTTATGTAACATAGCAGTTGACCATTCTGATAATACGGGATGGAAGGATTATGTTGGCCATATTCATTTTTTATGTAAAATAACAATTAGGTGCTCCTTGATTTTTTTTTTATGTCTACAGTTAGAACTAATGTTTAGCTATGCATCGTAAAATACTGTCATGCTCCTGGGTTCGGACGCATGAGTCTGTGTTTTGTGGTTGGCCACAGCAGATACCTCTTCTCTCTGGTTGTTTAGGTTCATTTATTCTGGCTGGGGTCTCTTTAGCACAACTCAGATGTTTTCATTTGTCTGCCCTATCACCTTTTTTGGTAAGTTATAACAGTACTTACTTTATACTTTAATTTATATTTCATGGTTCACATTACTCACTTTGGGATATTTCCTTATTTTTCAGCACATTTTCCCTTTTGTAGGTAATTTACACTCTGCTTTGCTCTCCGGTTCTTTAGGAGAAACGTAAAGCGCTTTATGGCCTCTCAGAGAGCATCGATCCAAGCTGCCATCTTCTAGTCTTTGATTAGGGCTATCTCTGCTCACACATTATCCTTAACCCCTTTCTGCCAGCTGACGGAATAGTACGTCAGCTGGCAGATCCCCTGCTTTGAGGTGGGCTCCGGCGGTGAGCCCACCTCAAAGCCACGACATGTCAGCTGTTTTGTACAGCTGGCATGTGCGTGCAATCCGCCCGTGCCCATTAACTAGTTAAATGCCGCTGTCAAGCGCTGACAGCAGCATTTAACTAGCGCTCCCGGCTGCGCAGCCGGGAGTGCTCGCACCGCTGACCCCCGTCACATGATCGGGGGTCATTGGTGCATTGCCATAACAACCAGAGGTCCCCGGGTGTCCGCTTCCCTGCACTCCTCCTGCATCCTGTGTAAGCGCGGCCGTAAATCAGAGCGGTGACGTCACCGCTGTGCTCTGATGTACGGCCGGCCGGCGCTGACACAGGATGCAGGAGGAGTGCAGGGAAGCGGACGCCCGGGGACGTGACAGGCACCGGAATATAAGTATGTAGTGTTTTTTTTTTTTACATTTACAATGGTAACCAGGGTAAACATCGGGTTACTAAGCGCGGCCCTGCGCTTAGTAACCCGATATTTACCCTGGTTACCAGTGAAGACATCGCTGCATTGGCGTCACACACGCCGATCCAGCGATGTCAGCGGGTGATCCAGCGACGAAATAAAGTTTCAAACGATCTGCTACGACGTACGATTCTCTAACTCAAGAAGGATTATTAGGAATATAAGGTCAGTATCAGAGAATCAGTAGACATAGCACCAGAGATATATGATGTGATCAAACACAATAACTGGCAGCTCTTCACAGTATGCTGGGAGTTTCAGTAGGGTGTGGTACTTCCCATTTGGCCTTAGCAAGGAGGTTATTAGGCTGTGATTGCTTGGCGACATTTGTCACAACAGAAATTCTCAGAAAAGATTATTTTAGAGCTCTGATTTTGCTGTTAAATAAAACAGCCAAGTTGCGAAAAGTCGCATATTGCTTGCAACTTGCATTAAAATATATGGCAAGTGAGTCGCTTGGGACTTGTAACTTGAGACAGAAAATCCAACTCATTTTGAAATATTTGCATCTCTGAGTCGCAGGGTGTCACAGTTCACATTGCAGCAAATGTCGCTGTGTAACCCTAGCCTTATACCTGCTCACCTGATGGACAGCGCACAACTAATCTGTCTGGCTGGACCACACTTCTCAGCCAAACTGGTATTCCTGGATGGACAGCGCATGTGCTTGGTAATGATATTTCTTCCATAACCAGTACATCTTGCAGAGTGAATATTGTCTCGTCTGGTGACAGAAGCAAATATTGCTGGTATAAGTCCATTTTGGAGTACCTGACAACCCATTTAACCCTTTCTCTATAAGAATCACAATGAGATCTAAAGCAACCATGAAACAATGCTTGATTTTTCAAATTTTCAAATAAAAAATGTTACACTTATATTTTTGTCTCAAAGATTTTCTAGAAATCTGAGAAAAAACCTCTGTGCATCAGAAAAAAAATTGGATTTACAGTATGGGCTTCTAGCACCCTGTGGGCATCGTAAAACAACCCAGATCTGTAATAAGTCTGTGTGTATGCTCCCTTATACTGACTCATATACTAAATACGGGTGCATTGTGTAGGTATTAATGATTTAGAGAACTTGCCAGATCATCCCTGGCTTTCACAAAGCCTGTTGCATCCAACTGACTTATTACCCATAGTCTACAAATTATACAGTTATAAAATGAATGGTGATCCTGCATTATAAAAATAGAAAAATCAGGAGACATGTGAATAAGATTCCCTTCGTCCTACAGTATTTGCTGTCCCTCCTACCCAAGTGAGCGATGAAATGTCTCTGAAGTTGCTCAGCTCCCATCCTACCATTCCTCATTTGGATGTTATCTGTGTATCTCTCAGTGGCAGCTGCCAGTCTGGCAGCACTTCCAGTGATGCCATCTGTCTCTCTCGTGAGTTCATCAGGTAGTGTGGGCAGCATTGAAGTATCTTTTGGATCAGATGTGTGGTTGGTTTGATGACGAGGTGTCAATTTTTTCTTACATGTGCCATTTAATTTCATTTAACATTGATGTAACAACCAGCTATGACTCTGTGAGTTGGAGTTATGTAAAAGCTGTCTCTCTGTGAGAAGGCTAAACTGAAATGACTTTAAATAGAACATACTGCAGCTTGCATAACTATTTTCTCTTTATTTTTGTGTTTTTATGTGTGAGTCAGTGTCCTTGTGATACAAATGTGCTATCAATTCACATACTGGTGGATACTGTGAAAAGCAAAAAATGGTAGACAGGGTGTATTGCAAAAAAATAATATCATGATTCATGACGTAAACATTTATTTCATTTGTCATTGAGATTTAGTAAACCAAATATGGAATTTTACAGGCAAAGAGTCTGCATTTACATTTTTTTGCATTCTTCAACAACCCCTTAAATTATAGACCAGTGTTCATCCCCATAACTTTCTTTATCACCATCACTGAAGAAAAGCTTGCTCATTATCTTTCAAAGTCACACCTTACCGTTTGTGTGCTGGACTCTTTCCAAAACCACCTAACCCGCAACCTTACACCATACATTTACGAGCCCTAATTTGTCTCTTCAACCTATCATTAGCCTTTGGTGTTTTCCATTCTTTTTTCAAACATGCCGCAATCATAAATGTCATGAAAAAGTGATCCCTTGACAGAGCCTCTATGCCCAGCTATTCACCTCCAATCTCCTCAAATAGCATATCCACATTTAACTTTCCTCTTCCTTCTCATCCATAAATATTATTTGACAGCCTACAGGCCAGCTTCCATCCCCACCACTCAATGTGGACAAATTATAATCTTTCCTCCATCTCACTCCACTCCATAACAGATCTATCACAAAAATGACATCACGCTTTTCCCTATATCACAAGTCCACTGCTTCGGTGTGACCCCTGTTGTCCTTCAAACCACACATCCAAGCTCTTACTCCCACTGCCACCTTCAACTCAAAAATATTTTCAGAATTAATTGGTTCCACAACCTCAAATCTACTAAAATTTTAGTGCATTCCCTAATCATCTCCAATCTCTGCTTCTGAAATATTCTCTATGTGGACTCAAGAATAACACTGTCACTTCTCTCCAGCCGATCCTTAACTCAGCTGCCCAATTAATTCATCTTTCATCTTCCTACTTTTCTGCTCCAACCCTCTGCAAATTACTTTAGTGGCTTTCAATTCCCAAGTGAATCCAGGAACAGGTGAAACCTGCAGAAGTGGTGAAGTGTTTCTATAAGGCTACATTTCCACTGGCGAGGAAAACGGACGAGTGCAATCCGATAAAAAATCGGATTGCACTCGGACCAATGTTATTCAATAGGTGTCTTTTCATTTGCGATTTTTTTCTCTGCTGAAATCGGACTGAGAAAAAAATCGCAGCCTGCTGCGATTTGCTGCGAGTCTCGGACGAGACTCGCCAATGCAAGTCAATGGGTGCGAGAAAAAAAACGGACGGAAAACGGATGGTCCGTATTCTGTCCGTATTTTACGGAACACAAGACCTGAAATGTCTCAGAAAGTAAAAAAAACAAAAACCAGGAAGTGACACACAGGGAAGTGTGCAGAGGGATTGCATAAAAACCAGTGAGAGAGAGACTTTTGCATGAGACCCACCTCCACGGAGTTACGTTCTCAGCTTCTTTCACCATGTCCAGACCAATCAATGTGGAGCTGATGTTGGTGCTTATCCAAGAGAGGCCTGAATTGTGGGATCCCAGAGATCCGAACTATCAAAACCGTACGTTACGGGATGCATCATGGACATATATCTGCCGCCAAATGTTTTCGAATTATTCAGAAAGTTCCCAGGGTGTTCAGCTTGGAATGAGTAAGTTTAATAATGCCTTTTCATCTCTTTGCAATTTTGGGGGCCAACACCCTTGTTTATTTGGTAAATATGTTTAAATTAGTGGGGCTGCGTTTAATCCAGGGTCGTACAGTCGCTGATGTAGGAGGCAAGAGTAGAGCATTTGCGCAGGCTGGGATGAGGGTGTGATCTAAAGTGTGTAACACTGCTGCAGGTGTCCTGGTGCCAATGCTGGCCTTTTTTCACAAGTTGCGCTGCTGCGCTCTGGCCACTGTCCATGGTGTCGTTGTTTTGCTGTGCTAGGTCTATGTTGTTGCGGGGTGCTCTGCGACATTTTTGGTGAAAGGGCAGAGCAACCTGCAGCAACATGAACAGAGCGCATCAACGCACCGCCACCATGGACACAGCACACCACTGCCACTCCAGAAAACAGTGCGGCCTTGGCACCACGACATCCTCAGCGGCCCGCTGAGAAGGTAATTCTGCATTATAAGACGCACCCACATTTTTGTGCCAAAAATGTGACTGGTATATTTCTTTTCATTCCCCCCAGCTGCATGATTAACGGCTGCTAGCCAGATATATTACATGTGGGTATTTGGTACCAACAGGGCAACCACCACATGTCCTCAGGCTGTGTTGCCTCCGAAAATCATGCAGCTGCACCACCCCCAAAAATATATCACACCAGTCCCAATTATTACTCAGACACCACCCATCCAATGAGTATCAGCCAGCTCATCATCAGTTAAAACTTAAATTGAAAAATTAAAGAACACTCGTGTTTAATACTAGCTATTTGGACCATAGGATAACCCTCACCTTTTCTTACATGTCAGATTTCGGGCTTAATTATTTGATCTTGCTGCCATAACACTGTTTTTTTTTTTTAAAATGGATGCTTCAAACACCAACAATTTTTCTTTAATTTTGCATTGTCTTATGCGGAATACTTTGCACAACAATGATTTGAATGTTTCGACATTTTTATGTCTTAACATTTTCTTTTGCTTTACAATTATACAGTGGCTGATGTTCAGCGAAGATGGCGCAGCTGCCGGGATCAATATAGAAGGGAGCGGCAGAGTCGGCAGAAAAGTTGTTCCGCAGCCCCCCAAAAAAGACCATATATATATATATATATATATGAGCCGTCTAAATTTCTTGGCTCCTGTAATGGATTTAAGAACGTCAGTTTTTTGATACGATACGCAATGTAAATGTGTGACCTAATTTTATAAAAAAAAAAAATAACAAATATGTGTCTGCATTATAGAACCGAATCTAACTTAGTGGAAACCGAGCCAGCGTCTGAGGTGGAACCTGCAAACACAGAAAATGAAGAAGCAGGAACAGCAGAGGAGGATGCTCCTGGACCATCCAGGGCGGAAAGGGCCATTCCTGGTTCACTAGGCCAACTCCCAACAGAGCAAGAGGAGCCGCCAAGAAGCAGCAGCCCAACCCTGCCCCTTGATACCTCACCCCAAGCTACTACTGTTGCACGCAATATACGAAGAAGGAGAGAGCACCAAAGTCAAGTTATACGACGACAGGTTGACAGTCGTGTGATGGACTACATACAACGCACAATCTCGGATGATGGTGAGGAAGCATTTGGACGAAGTTTGGCCCAGCACCTGCGCCAAATTCCAACACAATTACGCCTGCCCACAAAAACAGCCATATTACAGCTTCTAACTTCGGCAATTCCACCAAATAACCCCCAAGCCATATTTGAATGTATTCAAAGAAGGTACCAAACACAAATTATCAGCCAAATCTCAGACAGTTCTGTTGCTACAGCAGGAACAATATCCACAGCATCAGGACATACACAAACAACCACTGATCAACACACTCAGACAATAAACACTGGAAACATTAGTGAACATATTGACAGACGTAATACTACTACCATAGATCAAACACATTACCAACAACATCATCAGCTCTATGGCCAACACACATCAAGGCCTACGCATAGCTACACAGAAATGCCTCCATCATCTGCTGCGTCACAGTTTTTGAGTGAGTGGTACCACCATGGACCACAAACTAGTTTTACACAGGCTTATGGGCATGGTCAATTTGGGCAGCAAGTACCACAACAACAAGGGCCTTTAGACCAACGCAGACCAAGAGTATCCTGGCCTTTGGAAAATGCTCCGGGTTGGACACATGGTCCACATGATGCATATAGCCAGAGTCAGGAAGCCAGAACCCAACATCATATACCCACCCAGGCACACAATGTTCCTTTGCCTACAAACACTCAACAGCACTCTGAAATCCAAACAACACAAACACCAACCTCACCAGCAACATCCCATCATTCTTTATTGGACTTGTAATGTTTTTTTTTGGTTAAATGACACAAGCCTTGCAAAGTTGGGTACCTTGTTATTTACCTCAAAATGTAGGTTGAGTTCTGTTTCTATGTTGTTAGAATAAACAAAATACTTTGTTGTTTCCTCAAAACATGTTTTATATATTTCTTGCAAAATCAAACCATTGTGGTGATAAGTACATAAACAAAATGGTCTGTTAATTTTAAATTGCGACATTTTGAAATTAAGACAGAAGCAAATGAAATAATCAGATGACAACATCTTGTTGCCAGGGTACTGCTCCCTCTGGTGATAAAAAATAATTAGCGAAAAAATTACGAACTCGGAGGCCTGACAGCTGGGTGGCCTGGGGCAATGCCTGTGCGATGGGTCCACGATTGGGTGGTAATCCCACATCGCCATCCTGAGGCCCCGAGACATCATGTTGGCGGGTATAGTTATGCAGTATGACACATGCCTGGATTACAATGTTGACATTGTTGGGGCTTAACTGGAGGGCACTGAGTAAGACCCTCCATTTAGCTGCCAAAATTCCAAAAGAACATTCCACAAGCCGCCGAGCTCGAGTTAGTCTGTAATTAAAAATGTGGCCCCGTCTGTTCAGACCCCGTCGCGGAAAAGGCCTCATAACATTCCGTGTAAGTTGAAAGGCTTCATCAGCTACAACTACATAGGGCATAGGTTCACCACCAGAGGAAGGAAGACTCCTTGGGGGTGGCACACCCAATTCATTGGCCTTCAGCCGCCGACCCATAATGGAAGAATTGAAGATTCTTGAATCTCCAGTTCTTCCATAGGCCCCTATATCTACAATTATAATATTGTACTTGCTGTCTACTAATGCCAACAAGACAATGGAAAAATAACCCTTATAATTGTAGAATAGGGACCCTGAGTTCGGCGGCTTCTTGACCCGGATGTGCTTGCCATCAAGAGCCCCCAGACAATTTGGAAATTGACACGTGTCATAGATCCCATTAGCTATCCGTTCCCAATCTTGAGTTGTGGGCTCCGGCATAACTTTGTCCTTAAGGCAAATCCATATTTGCGAGCATGTGTGCTTCACTATATTGGATATCGTAGTAATGCCCAGAAGATACTCGAGATGGAGTGAAGCATACGATTGGCCCGTAGTCAAAAATCTAAAAATGGAAACACAGAGACAAAATAAGAGAAAGTTAATATTCATGTATATCAGACGATGGGTAAAGCAAAATCATTTACATGCCCCACAAACAAGACTGCCCGCTTGCTCTCTACATCTGCACTGACTGCGTAGGTTGAGGAGGGGTCTCTGGCCACTTCAAGCACAAATCAGCATGTGAAGCAGCTGGCACAATGATGTTTTATCAGCGCATCAGCTGTGTTCTGCGTAGAGTGAGCACACCAGAGACAACAAGACAGGAGCATAAACAATGAGGAACCTGACCGAGGGCACTTGTGCTGTGATTTACTAAAATATGTATTGGATGTTAGGTTGTGCATGGGGATGATAGGTGTTGGACATGCAGCACATGTGTACACTCTGGGCTCATACAGTCTATATAGTGATGGGCTGGACACTGGTTCAAAATATATAGCGGGATGTGAGCAGAATTCATTATGACTAATCTTAAGCGTTCAAAATGAGAGTAGTCCGTTTAAACACATCCTAAGATCATGATATTAAATAATGATGTTAAATTTAGTGGGGCTTAGTGTTTTGTCTTTACACAACAGTAATGTTGTATCACGTCGCACAAGATTAAATGTATTTGGGCACACCTGATGTCCAGGAATGGCAAACAATAGATTTACATTTGTTTAGTCTCATTAACACATACCACATGTTAGTCCCAGATCACATACATTTTTACATGTGTCAAATTAGAACAAGGTTATTTTTCTGTGTTCAATATCCACATGCATATAGTGTATTTTCCGGCATATAAGATGACTGGGCGTATAAGACGACCCCCCAAGTTTGCCAGTTAAAATATCAAATCTTCTTAAAAGTCGGGGGTCTTCTTAGACGCCGTATGTCGTCTTATAGGGCCGGTGACTATTGTGCCTTTTGGGGGGGAGTGGTCCTGATGACGAAGAGGGGGCATCTCACAGGAAACTGTGAGTGGAGTATCCCCCATTACCTCATTGTAGCTGCAGTGTGGGGTGCTGGGAAGCGGCGGCAGCCACCGCCCCACAGCACAGCACCCATGCGGCACAAAGAGGAGCAGCAGCTGCCGCCTCTCCCCAGCACAGATACCCCGTGCTGCAGCTACAATGAGGTAATGGGGGATACTCCACTCACACTTTCCAGGGAGACAAATATACACATTGGTGTCTGCACTCGGCATACAAGACGGCACCCGGCGTATAAGACGACCCCCGACTTCTAATAAGATTTTCAGGGGTTAAAAAGTAGTCTTATACGCCAGGAAATACAATAATTTGACAATATGCATAGCTAAAATGTTACCATACCTCAAGGTTAGCAGAAGCCGTTGTTCAGCTGAAATGCAGGGCCGCCAATTGGTAGTTTTGAACGTGATGGCTGGACGAAGTTCAGCAAGCAGAGAGTCAAAGGCCTCGATTGACATCCTTGTGTAGGCATAAAATTTATCACGCTGTCTACGCAAATGTACATACAGCCGGTAAAAATGTCCTTTTCTCGGACGCTGTCTGAGTAGCGGATGAATCCAAAATCGACGCCGCATCCTGGGCGCGCCAACATATCCCACACCATATTCCCGGGATAAAACCCAGTTAAACAGGAGCTCCTCAGTCGGGTCAAGACTCAGATTTCTTCTTGATGCCATGCTTGGTGGAAAGCCCAAAAGACACACACCACAAGTCACACCAAGCAATCACACATGTTGCTAAATGCCTTTATATAGGTGTTGCCCAAATGTTGTCTGATTGATTTGGGCTTTCCGCAAAAAAAAAACGGATTGCATACGGATTGCATACGGATGTAAAACGGATGGTGCGATTAAAAATCGCATTGCACTCGCATTACACTCGCATGACAATCGCATACGCTACATCCCTTTTTTCGGTCCAGATTACGGACCGATTTGTCTCTCGGCAGTGGAAATGTAGCCTTATACTTTTTCTCTGACTCTTCCACCCCTGGTTTTGGCTTACAAATACTGAGGTAAAATACTGACCAAATACTGATAGTGTAACTGTAGCCTAACCGTGATTTACAAGGTTGTCCATAATCTGTTCCCCCCCATGCATCTGCAAACTAATATCCCGATAGCATACCAAATGTAATCTTTTGTCCTCACAACAAGACCTTCTTTCCATTGCCATCATATGTTTTTCACCTAATAACCTCCAAGATATTTCCCAAGCATCCCCGTTCTCAGGAATTCAGTGACTCAACATATGTGATTGTCTCCTACATTTGGAGCTTTTAGAGGTGCCCTGAAAATCTTGTTCAGAAACACAGCCTGCAGTAACTCCACTGCTATTAGGAAGATATAAATAATAATAAGGGACTAAAAGTGTGAACACATAACCCTCAAAAAATACATTTATTAGAAAATGTAAAATAACACCTAATGAAACCCTCAGTGCACAAAAATAATGATGGACAAGCAGATAATTTCAAAATATACTTAAATGATGACTATTTTGGTAAACCATGTCTTAAAACAGTCACAAGTACTCTAATAGACACTATCTTTGTCTCCTCCTACATGTACCAGAGTATAAGTGGATCAATTAAAAGGTAGCAGGAGGGACAAGTGGATTAAATTAGATCTTTAGGAGAAATCTCAGGTACTACACAAGGCCTAGGATGCCCTACGTGTCCACTTAAACATCCCTGCCTACCAGTGGAGTTTGGCAATCTAAATATGATGTTTGGTGCCCCTGATTCATGGTGGCTGGTCCACACTTGCCCTACAGGCCCTATGCTGATATGTCTACAGGGAGCAAAGACTAGACAACCAACAACTAGGCAACAAGTGGGGAAGGAATGCTAAATATTATGGTTGGCAGATTGCGCTAAATAAAATAAATAATAAAGCGCAATCGCAAACCGGGGTCCCCCGTGCAGAGATGGAAAACTGCTGCTAGTAAACAATGACGGAACACATGGCGAGCGATTGCCTGTACACACTGGGTTAATGCCACTCAGTGTGAACAAAACGCTGAGTTCTAAACTCTGTTACTCCACGGAGAAGAACAGTACAGAAATGAAAGAGAAGCTCTGCAACTGAGCTGTGTCACTTGCACACAAAAACAAAACAGATGCTCTGCAACTGAGCTGTATCACTCGTACACAGAAACAAAAAGGAAGCTCTGCAACTGAGCTGTGTCACTCGCACACAGAAATGGAACAGATGCTCCGAGCTTAATACTCTGACTAGGGTTGTGCTTTTGAAAGCAGGTATCAGGATGCAGTAACGGTCGGAAGCAGAGCAAGGGTTAACAGGGGGATTTAATATAACAGCGATACTCCACACAGGGAGAAGATAATTGGAGGGAAGGATGATAAAGCTATGTTTGATAAACTTAGGGGTAACAGTTGTATGAAAGGGTGGGGGAGAGTTCAAAGGTATCAAACTTATCAATCTGGTCTCGATGAGGAGCAGTCTTTGCGATGATGGAGGTGGCGTTCCAGTTTGAGCGCTTGAAGAATCCACTGTTGTCCTGGTCCGGAAGGGGTCCTGGCTCCCGATGTCGTCAGTGGTCCTGGGATGTCTGGTCACGGGTCCTGGATCCAAGAGAAGATATGCTGGAGAGAGGAAAGTCCTTTCTTTTAACCGCCAACACGGCACTGGAGTATGCGGGAGCAGATATGTCAGGCAGCCGTATTAGGTCTGAGGCCTGGTTGTCCCATCTTGCCCCCTGTAGTCTGGTCATAAGGAGGACTCAAGCTCAGTGGCGTTACAGGAGTCGGAATGGTCAGGGATCTCAGGAAGCGTCTCAGCCTATGGTCTCCCGTAAGCCTCCATGTGCTCCTCTGGCTTGGGCCTACTTTGTCCTGAATAGTGTTGAGCGATACCTTCCGATATCGGAAAGTATCGGTATCGGAAAGTATCGTCCGATACCGTCAAAGTATCGGATCTAATCCGATACCGATACCCGATCCCAATGCAAGTCAATGGGACGAAAATATCGGAATTAAAATAAACCCTTTCTTTCCTTGTAGGTTAATTCTACATGAAGGAAAACAACTAAGAATAATGTAGGATGTATTGGGGGACGTGGCGGAGACATTAAAGGCACAGAGGTTTAGCCCAATCTAATAGAATAGCAGGATTTTGTTTTGTTTTTTATGACGTTCGGCGTTAGAAAGATTTTGACTATGTTAATCTTTTTTTTTATTTTGTCAGATATTGATGTTTCACTACTTCCACGCCCTTCACCTTCTTTTTTACTTCTCCCACACTTTCTTCTTCATTATCCTCATCATCAGCTTCTTTGACATCAACTTCTTCACCTTATTCATCTTCTTCTTCATCTTCTACCTATTATTTTTTTGGTTACATTGTTCATATTCTTTTTATTTTACTATTATCTTCATCATATTCTACTTCTTCATCATATTCTTATTTGTGACAGGCATTCCCGTAGTTGTTATCTATAAAAGTTTGAAGATTACACCTTCCGTTCTGCCTGTCACAAAACAGTTACATTTGTCCGCGTTCAGTTTGGCCTGCAGCATCAGGCTTTATCCAGGGGCACCACGAGGAGGAACGGACTCACCCCCATACACTGCTTAGTCTTCTTCTGCTTATAATTTAGATAATATCTTTTGCTCTGATATTTAGTCTTATGCTTAATGTTCTTCTGCTCTTTGTTCTGCAGCCACTTGTTCTTCTGCTTCTCGGTCTTCCAGGTCGTCGTCGTCTCCAGGGTCGTCGTCTCCGGGGTCGTCGTCATCGGGGTGGTCTTCAGGGTCATCGTCTCCAGGGTCGTCGTCATCACGGTGGTTGTCGTCTCCGGGGTCGTCGTCATCGGGGTGGTCTTCAGGGTCATCGTCTCCAGGGTCGTCGTCATCACGGTGGTTGTCGTCTCTCCCGGAACCAGCTGACGGTACTGGAACCAGGATGGGGAGCAGAAGGTACAAGAGCAAAAGACACTGCCGAGAACCAGCTGACGGTACTGGAACCCAGATGGGTAGCCGAAGGTCCAAGAGCCAATGGAACGACCGAGGACCAGCTGACATTACTGGAACCCGGTTACTAAGCAGGAGGTACCCGTGCCTGAAAGCACTACCAAGGACCACCTGACGTTGGTTGAACTCGGATACCCAGAGGGAGGCACCTAAGCCAAAGGCTCTGCCCGGAACCAGCTGACGGTGCTGGAACCAGGATGGGGACCTATTCAAGCTTGTCTTCCTAGAGCCCCAACTAGCAGTGTTGGAGCAAAGGGTCAGCAGGAGGAGGAGAGGGAGCAGAGTGTAGGCCGAAGCCTGCAGTGGCGGCAGCTTTGGGTCTGTTGTGTCTGCGTGGCAGTTGCAGGACACGTTGCCGGCTGCACAGCAGGGGAACAGCTGGCGGTGCTGAACCCCACTGACACATTGGCTGGTGTTTTTCTCTGTGCAGCTAGCAGTACTGGGCCCCAACTGGCGGTGTTGGAGCCCGGGCTCTGCAGGGGGAGCAGAGTGTAGGCCGAAGCCTAATTGAACCAATTTCAAAGGTAACCTTTAACCCCCCCTCAGGGGTTACAAAGTAGAAGAGCCACAGCTTATGCAGCAGTAGTGCTACACAAGTCAAAGGTTGCTCTTTTAATTTTTCTCCTTGCACACGCTGAATGAAACACGTATAACATTTAGCCCTTTACACAGTCAAACTGGGTTGGAGGCGCGAGTTCCCTTCGTAATGAGACGCAGCACAGATGTCAAGAATCCCACCTTGGTGCTGGGTGCAGCCTCCTGAGCGTTGTTATTTGCTGTACAGGAGTCTGCGCTGTTGTGTTATCCCCTGGCCTAGCGCTGTTAGCGCTGCCCATCTTCTGACATCATTTAATGTCGGCCGGTGCGGTTCGCGATGACCATGAATCCCAGCCCCGCAGTGTCTTAACATTGTTAAAACACTGCGGGGCTGGGATTCATGGCCTGGCGCAGCACATATGTTCGCCTCTCACACTCGGGTCATTACACCCGCTTCAGACTGTGCGGCGTCAGCTGATCCCTTATTGCATGCCGCGGCCATGAAGCCGCACAGTCGGAGGAAGGCGGAAGGAGATGAGGGACAGGCGAACATATGCACTGCTCATGCCCATCAATCACACCCTCGCAGTCAAAATAAATAAGACACCGAGGGGCATTGTGTCGGCCAGGGCTGCCGCAGAGGCGCAGCCAGCCAAACAATGATGCCAGAAGACGGGCAGCGCTACCAAGGTGGTTGCAGCGTGTCATTACAAAGGAAAGTCACACCTCCGGGACGGTTAAATGGTCACACAGAGGACACATTTTAGACGTGTTTTCAGTTCCACATGTGCGAGGAGAATACGTTTATGAGCCACCTTGCACACATGCAGCATTACCGCTGTACAAGGTGGCTGTAAAACATACAAACGCCTGGGGGAGGGGGGACAGGTTCCCTTCAATTTCAGTTCTTGTGTCTGCGTGGCTTTTGCAGGACACGATGCCGGCTACACAGCAGGGGAACAGCTGGTGGTGCTGAACCCCACTGACACATTGGCTGGTGTTTTTCTCTGTGCAGCTAGCAGTACTGGGCCCCAACTGGCGGTGTTGGAGCCCGGGCTCTGCAGGGGGAGCAGAGTGTAGGCCGAAGCCTAATTGAACCAATTTCAAAGGTAACCTTTAACCCCCCCTCAGGGGTTACAAAGTAGAAGAGCCACAGCTTATGCAGCAGTAGTGCTACACAAGTCAAAGGTTGCTCTTTTAATTTTTCTCCTTGCACACGCTGAATGAAACACGTATAACATTTAGCCCTTTACACAGTCAAACTGGGTTGGAGGCGCGAGTTCCCTTCGTAATGAGACGCAGCACAGATGTCAAGAATCCCACCTTGGTGCTGGGTGCAGCCTCCTGAGCGTTGTTATTTGCTGTACAGGAGTCTGCGCTGTTGTGTTATCCCCTGGCCTAGCGCTGTTAGCGCTGCCCATCTTCTGACATCATTTAATGTCGGCCGGTGCGGTTCGCGATGACCATGAATCCCAGCCCCGCAGTGTCTTAACATTGTTAAAACACTGCGGGGCTGGGATTCATGGCCTGGCGCAGCACATATGTTCGCCTCTCACACTCGGGTCATTACACCCGCTTCAGACTGTGCGGCGTCAGCTGATCCCTTATTGCATGCCGCGGCCATGAAGCCGCACAGTCGGAGGAAGGCGGAAGGAGATGAGGGACAGGCGAACATATGCACTGCTCATGCCCATCAATCACACCCTCGCAGTCAAAATAAATAAGACACCGAGGGGCATTGTGTCGGCCAGGGCTGCCGCAGAGGCGCAGCCAGCCAAACAATGATGCCAGAAGACGGGCAGCGCTACCAAGGTGGTTGCAGCGTGTCATTACAAAGGAAAGTCACACCTCCGGGACGGTTAAATGGTCACACAGAGGACACATTTTAGACGTGTTTTCAGTTCCACATGTGCGAGGAGAATACGTTTATGAGCCACCTTGCACACATGCAGCATTACCGCTGTACAAGGTGGCTGTAAAACATACAAACGCCTGGGGGAGGGGGGACAGGTTCCCTTCAATTTCAGTTCTTGTGTCTGCGTGGCTTTTGCAGGACACGATGCCGGCTACACAGCAGGGGAACAGCTGGCGGTGCTGAACCCCACTGACACATTGGCTGGTGTTTTTCTCTGTGCAGCTAGCAGTACCGGGCCCCAACTAGCGGTGTTAGAGCCCAGGGTCAGCAGGAGGAGGAGAGGGAGCAGAGTGTAGGCCGAAGCCTGCAGTGGCGGCAGCTTTGGGTCTGTTGTGTCTGCGTGGCAGTTGCAGGACACATTGCCGGCTGCACAGCAGGGGAACAGCTGGCGGTGCTGAACCCCACTGACACATTGGCTGGTGTTTTTCTCTGTGCAGCTAGCAGTACCGGGCCCCAACTGGCGGTGTTGGAGCCCGGGCTCTGCAGGGGGAGCAGAGTGTAGGCCGAAGCCTAATTGAACCAATTTCAAAGGTAACGTTTAACCCCCCCTCAGGGGTTACAAAGTAGAAGAGCCACAGCTTAAGCAGCAGTAGTGCTGCACAAGTCAAAGGTTGCTCTTTTAATTTTGCTCCTTGCACACGCTGAAAGGAACACGTATAACATTTAGGCCCTTACACAGTCAAACTGATTTTGATGCGTGAGTTCCCTTCGTAAAGAGACGCAGTACAGCTGGCAAAAATGCCACCTTGGTGCTTTGCGCGGCCTCCTGAGCATCGTTATTTGTTGCACAGGAGTCTGCGCTTTTGTGTTATCCCTTGGCCTTGTGCTGTTAGCGCTGCCCATCCTCTGACATCATGTAATGTCGGCCGTTGCGGTTTGCGATGACCATGAATCCAAGCCCCGCAGTGTCTTAACATTGTTAAAACACTGCGGGGCTGGGATTCATGGCCTGGCGCAGTACATATGTTCGCCTCTCGCTTGGGTTCTTACACCCGCTTCAGACTATGCGGCGTCAGCTGATCCCTTATCGCATGCCACGGCCATGAAGACGCACAGTGCGAAGAAGGCGGAAGGAGATGAGGGACAGGCGAAGAAATGCACCGTTCATGCCCATCAATCACACCCTCGCAGTCCAAATAAAAAAGACACCGAGGGGCGTTGTGTGGGGTAAGGCGGCCGCAGAGGCGCAGGCAGCCAAACAATGATGCCAGAAGACGGGCAGCGCTACCAAGGAGCTTGTTGCGTGTCAATACAAAGGAAAATCACACCTGAGGGACGTTTTAATGGTCGCAGCGGACTCATTTTAGACGTGTTCAGTTCAACATGGGCAAGGAGAATACGTTTATGAGCCACCTTGCACACATGCAGCATTACTGTCGTACAAGGCGGCTGTAAAACGTAAAAACGCCTGGGGGAGGGGGGACAGGTTTCCTTCAATTTCAGTTCTTGTGTCTGCGTGGCTGTTGCAGGACACGTTGCCGGCTACACAGCAGGGGAACAGCTGGCGGTGCTGAACCCCACTGACACATTGGCTGGTGTTTGGCTCTGTGCAGCCAGCACATCTGGGCCCCAACTGGCGGTGTTAGAGCCCAGGGTCAGCAGGAGGAGGAGAGGGATTAGAGTGTAGGCTGAAGCCTGCACTGGAGCAAGTTGAAAGGGAAACTTTAACCCCCCCCCCAAGCGTTTGTAGCTGAAAGAGCCATCGTGTACAGCACTAATGCTGGAAAAGGTAAACTTAGCTCTTTTAATTATGGTCCTTGCACATGCTGAACCTAACACTTATGAAAAGTGTCCCCTCCTACCGTGATACCGTCCGGTTGGTGGAACTTTCCTTTGTGATGTGACGCAGCACAGCCGTCATTCTTACCCCCTTGGCGCCGTGCGCCGCCTCCTCAGCGTTGTTTGAATCAGTCCCGGAGCCTGCGCTGTTAGGTTAGCCCTTGGCCATGCACACATTTTGCGCTGCCCGTCTTCTGACATCATTTGGTGTCAGACTGGCTGCGCCTGTGCGGCTGCGCTGGCCGAAAGCCTGCCTCGCAGTGTCGTCTAATGTAATCCCACCGCGGGCCTGGGATCCGTGGCCATGCGCAGTGCATATCCTCACCTCTCACTCCCCTCCCTACGGCTTCTTCAGACTGTGCGGTGTCACGGCCGTGGCATGCTATTAGGGACCAGCTGACACCACACAGTCTGAAGAAGCCGTAGGGAGATGAGTGAGAGGTGGAGGTTCAGATATGCACTGCGCATGTCCATGGATCTCAGGCCCCCAGTGGGATTAAATCAGAAGACACTGCGAAGCGGGCTCTCGGCCAGCGCGGCCGCACAGGCGCAGCCAGCCTGACACCAAATGATGTCAGAAGACGGGCAGCGCAAAATGTGTGCATGGCCAAGGGCTAACCTAACAGCGCAGGCTCCGGGACTGATTCAAACAACGCTGAGGAGGCGGCGCACGGCGCCAAGAGGGTAAGAATGACGGCTGTGCTGCGTCACATCACAAAGGAAAGTTCCACCAACCGGACGGTATCACGGTAGGAGGGGACACTTTTCATAAGTGTTAGGTTCAGCATGTGCAAGGAGCACCACGAAAAGAGGCACTTTTTCCCTTTGCATCATTACTGCTGCACAAGGTGGCTCCTTCAGTAACAAACGCCTGGGGGGGGGGACAGGTTCCCTTAAATTTAACTTGTTGTGCCTGCGTGGCGGTCGCAGTACACGTTGCCGTATACACAGCAGGGGAACAGCTGGCGGTGCTGAACCCCACTAACACATTGGCGAGGTGTTTGGCTCTGTGCGGACAGCACTTCTGGACAACAACTAGCGGTGTTGGAGCCCAGGGACAGGTGGAGGAGGAGGAGGTGGAGGAGGTAGGAGGGATTGCCACACACACAGCAGGGGAACAGCTGACGTTACTGAACCCCAATAACAGAGGAGGGACTGTAGGGACTGTGCGGACAGCACTTCTGGACGGCAACTAGCGGTGTTGGAGCCCAGGGACAGGTGGAGGAGGAGGAGGTGGAGGAGGTAGGAGGAGGTAGGAGGGATTGCCACACACACAGCTGGGGAACAGCTGACGTTACTGAACCCCAATAACAGAGGAGGGACTGTAGGGACTGTGCGGACAGCACTTCTGGACGGCAACTAGCGGTGTTGGAGCCCAGGGACAGGTGGAGGAGGAGGAGGTGGAGGAGGTAGGAGGGATTGCCACACACACAGCAGGGGAACAGCTGACGTTACTGAACCCCAATAACAGAGGAGGGACTGTAGGGACTGTGCGGACAGCACTTCTGGACGGCAACTAGCGGTGTTGGAGCCCAGGGACAGGTGGAGGAGGAGGAGGTGGAGAAGGTAGGAGGAGGTAGGAGGGATTGCCACACACACAGCTGGGGAACAGCTGACGTTACTGAACCCCAATAACAAAGGAGGGACTGTAGGGACTGTGCGGACAGCACTTCTGGATGGCAACTAGCGGTGTTGGAGCCCAGGGACAGGTGGAGGAGGAGGAGGTGGAGGAGGTAGGAGGAGGTAGGAGGGATTGCCACACACACAGCTGGGGAACAGCTGATGTTACTAAACCCCAATAACAGAGGAGGGACTGTAGGGACTGTGCAGACAGCACTTCTGGACGGCAACTAGCGGTGTTGGTGCCCAGGGACAGGTGGAGGAGGAGGAGGTGGAGGAGGTAGGAGGAGGTAGGAGGGATTGCCACACACACAGCTGGGGAACAGCTGACGTTACTGAACCCCAATAACAGAGGAGCGACTGTTGGGACTGTGCGGACAGCACTTCTGGACGGCAACTAGCGGTGTTGGAGCCCAGGGACAGGTGGAGGAGGAGGAGGTGGAGGAGGTAGGAGGAGGTAGGAGGGATTGCCACACACACAGCTGGGGAACAGCTGACGTTACTGAACCCCAATAACAGAGGAGCGACTGTTGGGACTGTGCGGACAGCACTTCTGGACGGCAACTAGCGGTGTTGGAGCCCAGGGACAGGTGGAAAAGCAGAGGAACACAATGTAGGCCGAAGCCTGATTGGAGAAAGTCGAAAGGGAACCTTTAACCCCCCCCCAAGGCGTTTGTAGCTGAAAGAGCCAGCTTGTGCAGCACAAAAGATGCAAAAGGAAAAGGTGGCTCTTTTCATTATGCTCCTTGCAAACACAGAACTAAACACTTATAAAATGTGTCCCCTGAAACCGTGAGACCGTCCCGGAGGTGGGACTTTCCTTCGTAATATGACGCAGCACAGCCGTCATTCTTACCCCCCCGGCGCCGTGCCCCGGCTCCTCAGCGTTGTTTGATTCCGTCCCGGAGCCTGCACTGTTATGTTATCCCGTGGCCAGGCACACTTAGCGCTGCCCGTCTTCTGACATCATTTGGTGTCAGGATGGCTGCGCCTGTGCGGCCGCGCTGGCCGAGAGCCCGCCTCGCAGTGTCGTCTAATGTAATCCCACCGCGGGCCTGGGATCCGTGGCCATGCGCAGTGCATATCCTCGCCTCTCACTCCCCTCCCTACGGCTTCTTAAGACTGTGCGGTGTCACGGCCGTGGCATGCTATTAGGGACCAGCTGACACCGCACAGTCTGAAGAAGCCGTAGGGAGATGAGTGAGAGGTGGAGGTTCAGATATGCACTGCGCATGTCCATGGATCTCAGGCCCCCAGTGGGATTAAATCAGAAGACACTGCGAGGCGGGCTCTCGGCCAGCGCGGCCGCACAGGCGCAGCCATCCTGACACCAAATGATGTCAGAAGACGGGCAGCGCTAAGTGTGCCTGGCCACGGGATAACATAACAGCGCAGGCTCCGGGACGGAATCATACAACGCTGAGGAGCCGGGGCACGGCTCCAAGGGGGTAGGAATGACGGCTGTGCTGCGTCATATTACGAAGGAAAGTCCCACCTCTGGGACGGTTTTACGGTATCAGTGGACACATTTTATAAGTGTTAAGTTCTGCGTGTGCAAGGAGCTAAACAAAAATAGCTACCTTTTCCTTGTGCAGCATTACTGCTGCACAAGGTGGCTCTTTCAGTAACAAACGCCTTGGGGGGGGGGGGACAGATTCCCTTACATTTCAGTTGTTGTGTCAGCGTGGCGGTCGCAGGACACATTGCCGGCTACACAGCTGGGGATCAGCTGACGTTACTGAAACCCAATAACACTGGGTCGTATGTTTTGACTGTGCAGACGGCACTTCTGAGCCTCAACTGGCGGTGTTGGAGCCCAGGAATTTAAGTTCAGGTGGTAGAAAGATGAACACAACAGGAGACCTGGATAACGTAGACAGTGACCTAATTATTTAATCAGGAAGAGGAGTGGCAAATTCCTGCGAGATCCAGGCCTTGTTCATTTTCAGGAAAGTAAGCCGGTCAACGTTATCGGAGGATAGTCGCATGCGACGGTCAGTTAGTACACCACCTGCAGCACTAAAGACACGTTCCGATAATACACTGGCCGCAGGGCAAGACAGCACCTCCAATGCATACTGGCTTAGCTCTGGCCATGTATCCAGCTTTGAGACCCAAAACTTGAAAGGTGAAGAGCCGTCTGGGAGTACAGCAAGAGGGCAAGACATGTAGTCTGTCACCATCTGACGGAACCGTTGCCTCCTGCTGACTGGAGCCATCTGTGATGGTGTAGACTTTTGTGGCGGGCACAGAAAACTGTGCCACAGTTGGGCCATACTGGTCTTGCCTTGGGCAGAGGCACTGCTTCTGCTCCCTCTTTGTGCAGAGCCTCCACCACTGCCTGGACGCACTGAGCTGCTTTGGAATGCACTAGCAGCACTTCTCTCAGTTGGAATGGAGAAGATGATGGAATTCACCAGTGTGTCTTGGTACTCCCGCATTTTTCGCTCCCGGTTCAACGGTGTGATGAGGCTTTCTACGTTGTCCCGGTAGCGAGGATCGAGGTGGTTGAGCACCCAATAATCAGACATGTTGAGAATGTGGGCGATGCGGCGGTCGTTTCTCAGGCACTGCAGCATGTAATCCACCATGTGCTGCAGACTGCCAACTGCCCAAGAAACGCTGTCCCCTGCTGGAGGCGTGATCTCTGCCCGCTCGTCATCACCCCACCCTCGCTGTACACACTGAGTACTGGACAATTGTGTAACTCCCTCCTCTGGACGGATGTCTTCCTCCTCCATTGACTCCTCCTCATCCTCCTCACAAACTGTCCCCTGCCTACGCGTTTGTGAGGAACCACGTGGCGCTGACTGTCCAGAAGATGATGGAAATGGTGAATCCTCATCCTCCACCTCTTCCACAACATCATCCCTTAGCGCTTGCAGTGATTTTTCAAGCAGGCAGATAAGGGGGACAGTCATGCTGACTAGTCATCTGCACTCGCCATCCGCATGGAATAATCAAAGGGACGCAAAACCTGGCAGACGTCATTCATAGTGGCCCACTCTGTGGTTGTGAAGTCTGTACGGCGCTGAGTGCGACTTCTTTGCGCCTGAAGCAGCTGGTACTCCATTACAGCTTGCTGCTGCTCACACAACCGCTCCAACATATGTAACGTGGAATTCCACCTGGTAGGTAGGTCACATATGATGCGATGTTCCGGCAGGCGGTGTCGGCGCTGCAGAGCCGCAATGCGCGCTTTTGCCGTGCTGGAACGCCGCAAGTGAGCACACTCTAGGCGGACCTTGTGCAGCAGTGCATCAAGATCCGGATAGTCCCTCAAAAAACTCTGCACGACCAAATTGAGCACATGTGCCAGACATGGGATGTGAGTGAGGTTGCCGAGGCCCAGAGCTGCCACCAGATTTCGGCCATTATCACACACTACCATGCCTGGCTGGAGATTCGCTGGCACAAACCACACATCGCTCTCCTGCTTGATGGCATTCCAGAGCTCCTGCGCTGTGTGGCTTCGATTCCCCAAATAAATTAATTTCAAGACGGCCTGTTGACGTTTGGCCATGGCTGTGCTCATGTCGGTCGTAACAGGTAAACGTTCATCACGGGTCCATGTGGAGGTGGACTGTGACGGCTCCTGCAGCGATGATTCTGAGGAACTGGTGTAAGAGGAGGAGTCAATGCGTACAGAATGGATTCCTGCAATCCTTGGAGTGGGCAGGACACGTCCTGCGCCACTCGCACGATCTGTACCCGGCTCAACGACATTAACCCAATGGGCAGTGAGGGAAAGGTATCGCCCCTGTCCATGTTGACTGGTCCACGCATCGGTGGTGAGGTGGACCTTGCTACTGACGGCGTTCAGTAGCGCGTGTTTTATGTGTCCCTCCACATGCTTGTGCAGGGCAGGGACGGCTTGCCTGCTGAAGTAAAAGCGGCTGGGCACATTGTACTGTGGGACTGCCAATGACATCAAGTCACGGAAGCTGTCAGTCTCCACCAGCCTGAATGACAGCATTTCCAGTGACAGAAGTTTGGCAATGCCTGCAGTCAGAGCCTATGCTCGTGGGTGGTTTGACGAGAAAGGCCGCCTTTTCTCCCATGCCTGTACTACCGATGGCTGTAGACTGGGCTGGGAGTGTGTGGATGACTGGGAAAGTAGTGCTGCGGGTGGAATTACAGCGGGTCTCTGGACAACAGGGCCAGAGGTTCTTCCACGGCGATCCTGGGAGGAAGCCGAACCAGCTGCGTGTGAGCTGGAGGAAGAGGCAACACGAGCTGAAGAGGTGGTAGCTGCCGCTGTTGGTTGGCCTAGCTCTTCAGTGTGTTTTTCTAACTCCGCCGGGTGCCTGGTGCGCACATATTTCCACATGTTGGAGGTATTGAGGTTGCTGACATTTTTCCCTCTTTTGACTTTGTGATGACACACCTTGCATTTGACATAGCAAATGTCATCTGCAACTGTGTCAAAAAAGGACCAGGCACTGCAAGTCTTGGGAGCGCCCTTTTTGGCTTTTGGAAGAGACATGCTCCTAACGGGTGCCAAAGCGGAGGCTGCAGGATCCGCAGTTTTCCCCTCCCTCTCCCTCTTTGGGCCGTACGGGGAATCTCTTCCTCAGAGCTGCTCCCACCACCTTCCTGTCCCTCACGCCAAGATGGGTCAAGGACCTCATCATCTACACTACCCTCTGCCCCCAACTGCTCCTCCTGGGTAGTCTCAGCAGCAGAGCACGCACCAGTAAGTGGCACCTGAGTGTCATCATCAGCTGATGCGGCCTGCGATGTGGTGAACGGAGCCACTGGCCCACCCGCCTCTTCAGAGGCAGAGAGAAAAAGCTGTTGGGCATCACTGCACCCTGCCTCTTCTTCCATTTCTCCAATGCTGCTTGGCTGGCCCCCTGTTTCCAAGCCAAGAGATTCAGAGAACAGAAGTAGAGACGGCTCCTTGTTGTGAATTTGCTTTTTGCTCCCTCTAGTGGTTACTAGTTTTTTTGACTCTGGTTTTTCTGTCATTCCTTTTATCCGCACCTGGGTCGTTAGTTAGGGGTGTTGCTATATAAGCTCCCTGGACCTTCAGTTCAATGCCTGGCAACGTAGTTATCAGAGCTAGTCTGCTGTGCTCTTGTCTACTGATCCTGGTTCCAGTTATATCAGCTAAGTCTGCCTTTTGCTTTTTGCTATTTGTTTTGGTTTTGTATTTTTGTCCAGCTTGTTCCAAATCTACATCCTGACCTTTACTGGAAGCTCTAGGGGGCTGGTGTTCTCCCCCCGGACCGTTAGACGGTTCGGGGGTTCTTGAATTTCCAGTGTGGATTTTGATAGGGTTTTTGTTGACCATATAAGTTACCTTTCTTTATTCTGCTATCAGTAAGCGGGCCTCTCTGTGCTAAACCTGGTTCATTTCTGTGTTTGTCATTTCCTCTTACCTCACCGTCATTATTTGTGGGGGGCTTCTATCCAGCTTTGGGGTCCCCTTCTCTGGAGGCAAGAAAGGTCTTTGTTTTCCTCTACTAGGGGTAGCTAGATTCTCCGGCTGGCGCGTGTCATCTAGAATCAACGTAGGAATGATCCCCGGCTACTTCTAGTGTTGGCGTTAGGAGTAGATATATGGTCAACCCAGTTACCACTGCCCTATGAGCTGGATTTTTGTATTCTGCAGACTTCCACGTTCCTCTGAGACCCTCGCCATTGGGGTCATAACAGTTTGCCAGGCCAGTATTAAATGTTTAATGCATTGCAGAAGAGGGATTATAAGAAAGAAGATTCTGAGTTTTTTTTTTTTTTTTTTCTTCTTCCCCTTTACCTCAGAGTGGCTATGCTTGCTGCAGACATGAATGTCCAGACCTTGATTACAAGTGTGGACCAGCTGGCTACTCGTTTGCAGGGCATACAAGACTATGTTATCAGAAATCCTATGTCAGAACCTAAAATACCGATTCCTGAACTGTTTTCCGGAGACAGGTTTAAGTTTAGGAATTTCGTGAATAATTGTAAATTGTTTTTGTCCCTGAGACCCTGTTCATCTGGAGATTCTGCTCAGCAAGTAAAAATTGTTATTTCGTTCTTACGGGGCGACCCTCAGGATTGGGCTTTTTCGCTGGCACCAGGAGATCCGGCATTGGCTGATCTTGATGCGTTTTTTCTGGCGCTCGGTTTACTTTATGAGGAACCCAATCTTGAGATTCAGGCAGAAAAGGCCTTGCTGGCTATGTCTCAGGGGCAGGACGAGGCTGAAGTGTATTGCCAAAAATTTCGGAAATGGTCCGTGCTGACACATTGGAACGAGTGTGCACTGGCCGCTAATTTTAGAAATGGCCTTTCTGAAGCCATTAAGAATGTTATGGTGGGTTTTCCCATTCCCACAGGTCTGAATGATACTATGGCACTGGCTATTCAAATTGACCGGCGGTTGCGGGAGCGAAAAACCGCAAATTCCCTCATGGTGTTGTCTGAACAGACACCTATTTCGGTGCAATGTGATAGAAAAACCGCAAATTCCCTCATGGTATTGTCTGAACAGACACCTGATTTAATGCAATGTGATAGAATCCTGACTAGAAATGAGCGGAAAATTCATAGACGCCGGAATGGCTTGTGCTACTACTGTGGTGATTCTACACATGTTATCTCAGCATGCTCTAAACGTATAGCTAAGGTTGTTAGTCCTGTCACCGTTGGTAATTTGCAACCTAAATTTATTCTGTCTGTAACTTTGATTTGCTCACTGTCATCTTATCCTGTCATGGCGTTTGTAGATTCAGGTGCTGCCCTGAGTCTCATGGATCTCTCATTTGCTAAGCGCTGTGGGTTTACTCTTGAACCATTAGAAAATCCTATTCCTCTTAGGGGTATTGATGCTACACCATTGGCAGCAAATAAACCGCAGTATTGGACACAGGTTACCATGTGCATGACTCCTGAACACCGCGAGGTGATACGTTTCCTGGTTTTACATAAAATGCATGATTTGGTTGTTTTAGGGCTGCCATGGTTACAGACCCATAATCCAGTCCTGGACTGGAAGGCTATGTCAGTCTCAAGTTGGGGCTGTCGTGGTATTCATGAGGATTCCCTGCCTGTGTCTATTGCTTCTTCTACGCCTTCGGAAGTTCCGGAGTATTTGTCTGATTATCAGGATGTCTTCAGTGAGTCTGAGTCCAGTGCACTGCCTCCTCATAGGGACTGTGACTGTGCTATAGATTTGATCCCAGGCAGTAAATTTCCTAAGGGAAGACTGTTTAATCTGTCGGTACCTGAACATACCGCTATGCGTTCATATATCAAGGAGTCTCTGGAGAAAGGACATATTCGTCCGTCTTCTTCCCCTCTTGGTGCGGGATTCTTTTTTGTGGCTAAAAAGGACGGATCTTTGAGACCTTGTATTGATTATCGGCTTTTAAATAAGATCACTGTCAAATTTCAGTATCCTTTACCGCTGTTGTCTGACTTGTTTGCCCGGATTAAGGGTGCCAAGTGGTTCACCAAGATAGACCTTCGTGGTGCGTACAACCTTGTGCGCATTAAGCAAGGTGATGAATGGAAAACCGCATTCAATACGCCCGAAGGTCATTTTGAGTACTTGGTGATGCCTTTTGGGCTCTCCAATGCGCCTTCAGTTTTTCAGTCCTTTATGCATGACATTTTCCGGAAGTATCTGGATAAATTTTTGATTGTTTATCTGGATGATATTTTTGTTTTTTCTGATAATTGGGATTCGCATGTGGAGCAGGTCAGGTTGGTCTTTAAAATTTTGCGTGAAAATTCTTTGTTTGTCAAGGGCTCAAAGTGTCTCTTTGGTGTACAGAAGGTTCCCTTTTTGGGGTTCATTTTTTCCCCTTCTGCTGTGGAGATGGACCCAGTCAAGGTCCGAGCTATTCTTGATTGGACTCAGCCCTCGTCAGTTAAGAGTCTTCAGAAGTTCTTGGGCTTCGCTAACTTCTACCGTCGTTTTATCGCTAATTTTTCTAGCATTGTGAAACCTTTGACGGATATGACCAAGAAGGGCTCCGATGTAGCTAACTGGGCTCCTGCTGCCGTGGAGGCTTTCCAGGAGTTGAAACGCCGGTTTACTTCGGCGCCTGTTTTGTGCCAGCCTGACGTCTCACTTCCCTTTCAGGTTGAGGTGGATGCTTCAGAGATTGGGGCAGGGGCCGTTTTGTCGCAGAGAGGCCCTGGTTGCTCTCTTATGAAACCTTGTGCCTTTTTCTCTAGGAAGTTTTCGCCTGCCGAGCGAAATTATGATGTGGGCAATCGGGAGTTGTTGGCCATGAAATGGGCATTTGAGGAGTGGCGTCATTGGCTCGAGGGTGCTAAGCATCGTGTGGTGGTCTTGACTGATCACAAAAATCTGATGTATCTCGAGTCTGCTAAACGCCTTAATCCGAGACAGGCCCGCTGGTCATTGTTTTTCTCCCGCTTTGATTTTGTTGTCTCGTATTTACCAGGTTCAAAGAATGTGAAGGCCGATGCTCTTTCTAGGAGCTTTGTGCCTGATGCTCCTGGAGTCGCTGATCCTGTTGGTATTCTTAAAGATGGAGTTATCTTGTCAGCTATTTCTCCGGATCTGCGACGTGTGTTGCAGAGATTTCAGGCTGATAGGCCTGAGTCTTGTCCACCTGACAGACTGTTTGTCCCGGATAAGTGGACCAGCAGAGTCATTTCCGAGGTTCATTCCTCGGTGTTGGCAGGTCACCCGGGCATTTTTGGCACCAGAGATCTGGTGGCCAGGTCCTTTTGGTGGCCTTCCTTGTCAAGGGATGTGCGGTCATTTGTGCAGTCCTGTGGGACTTGTGCTCGAGCTAAGCCTTGCTGTTCTCGTGCCAGCGGTTTGCTCTTGCCCTTGCCTGTCCCGAAGAGACCTTGGACACATATCTCCATGGATTTCATTTCTGATCTTCCGCTATCTCAGGGCATGTCCGTTATCTGGGTGATATGTGATCGCTTCTCCAAGATGGTCCATTTGGTTCCTTTGCCTAAGCTGCCTTCCTCTTCCGATCTGGTTCCTGTGTTTTTCCAGAACGTGGTTCGTTTGCACGGCATCCCTGAGAATATTGTGTCAGACAGAGGATCCCAGTTCGTTTCCAGGTTCTGGCGATCCTTTTGTAGTAGGATGGGCATTGATTTGTCGTTTTCGTCTGCTTTCCATCCTCAGACTTATGGACAGACGGAGCGAACCAATCAGACTTTGGAGGCTTATTTGAGGTGTTTTGTCTCTGCTGATCAGGACGATTGGGTGACATTCTTGCCGTTGGCTGAGTTTGCCCTTAATAATCGGGCTAGTTCCGCCACCTTGGTTTCGCCTTTTTTCTGCAACTCTGGTTTCCATCCTCGCTTTTCTTCGGGTCATGTGGAGCCTTCTGACTGTCCTGGGGTGGATTCTGTGGTGGATAGGTTGCAGCAGATCTGGAATCATGTGGTGGACAACTTGAAGTTGTCACAGGAGAAGGCTCAGCGCTTTGCCAACCGCCGCCGCGGTGTGGGTCCCCGACTACGCGTTGGGGATTTGGTATGGCTTTCTTCCCGCTTTGTTCCTATGAAGGTCTCCTCTCCCAAATTTAAACCTCGTTTTATTGGGCCTTACAAGATATTGGAAATCCTTAATCCTGTATCTTTTCGTCTGGATCTTCCTGTGTCGTTTGCTATTCACAATGTATTTCATAGGTCCTTGTTGCGGCGGTACATTGTGCCTGTAGTTCCTTCTGCTGAGCCTCCTGCTCCGGTGTTGGTTGAGGGCGAGTTGGAGTACGTGGTGGAGAAGATCTTGGATTCTCGCCTCTCCAGGCGGCGGCTTCAGTACCTGGTCAAGTGGAAGGGCTATGGTCAGGAGGATAATTCCTGGGTGGTCGCCTCTGATGTTCATGCGGCCGATTTAGTTCGTGCCTTTCATGCCGCTCATCCTGATCGCCCTGGTGGTCGTGGTGAGGGTTCGGTGACCCCTCACTAAGGGGGGGGGGGTACTGTTGTGAATTTGCTTTTTGCTCCCTCTAGTGGTTACTAGTTTTTTTGACTCTGGTTTTTCTGTCATTCCTTTTATCCGCACCTGGGTCGTTAGTTAGGGGTGTTGCTATATAAGCTCCCTGGACCTTCAGTTCAATGCCAGGCAACGTAGTTATCAGAGCTAGTCTGCTGTGCTCTTGTCTACTGATCCTGGTTCCAGTTATATCAGCTAAGTCTGCCTTTTGCTTTTTGCTATTTGTTTTGGTTTTGTATTTTTGTCCAGCTTGTTCCAAATCTACATCCTGACCTTTACTGGAAGCTCTAGGGGGCTGGTGTTCTCCCCCCGGACCGTTAGACGGTTCGGGGGTTCTTGAATTTCCTGTGTGGATTTTGATAGGGTTTTTGTTGACCATATAAGTTACCTTTCTTTATTCTGCTATCAGTAAGCGGGCCTCTCTGTGCTAAACCTGGTTCATTTCTGTGTTTGTCATTTCCTCTTACCTCACCGTCATTATTTGTGGGGGGCTTCTATCCAGCTTTGGGGTCCCCTTCTCTGGAGGCAAGAAAGGTCTTTGTTTTCCTCTACTAGGGGTAGCTAGATTCTCCGGCTGGCGCGTGTCATCTAGAATCAACGTAGGAATGATCCCCGGCTACTTCTAGTGTTGGCGTTAGGAGTAGATATATGGTCAACCCAGTTACCACTGCCCTATGAGCTGGATTTTTGTATTCTGCAGACTTCCACGTTCCTCTGAGACCCTCGCCATTGGGGTCATAACAGCTCCTGTCCTGGGCTCTCTGTCTGCCTGGGCAATTTGGCAGGTGGTGAAGAGACAGATGGCTGCTCTCCAGTGCTCTGTGTCTGAGAGGATGTGGCATTAATTGAAGTTGATGCATTAGCTGCCATCCATCCGACAACGGCTTCAATTTGTTCTTCACGCAGCAGCGGTGTACGGCGCTCTGCCACAAAGCTGCGCATGAATGACTGTTCCCTGGTGAAAGTGGGTGCTGATGAGTCACCGGTGCCCGCAGCAGGCACAGAATCCCCACGTCCCCTCCCTGCTCCGCGCCCACGCCCACGCCCACGTGCCTTACTCACTGCCTTCTTCATCTTGGTTGACTGATAAAGATAAGCAGAAAAGTACTAACGGCTTTGTGTGCTTATTCCTGAACAACTCCTCCTAACAGGTATAAGAAACACTAATTTTCTAAAGTGTGGACTAGACTTTAATATGAGCTAATGTGGCCAAAACAAATGTAAAGTGGTGTCACTGGTGTGTTTGGTGAACTTTATTATTTATTTATTTTTTGGGGGCTGAACTGACAACAGATAGAGCTGCAGTCACACGGAGACCGTGCAGACAGCCGTAAACGGCGCTGCAAGGCCCAAAAACCCTCCTCTACGTTATCCTATGTAGTGTTTTTCCACAAGTTAGCTGGAGACGGGTGGAAAGACACTAATAGGAATTTTTTGAAAAAATGTGCAGCAGCCTGCACTACTTAAAACAAAATGAAAATTGATTTTGCGGTATGACGCAGTGAAGAACCCTGAGCTGGAGACAACCAGGCTATGGCTGCTCACAGACTACAGGGCGAGCTGCAGTCACACGGAGACCGTGCAGACAGCCGTAAACGGCGCTGCAAGGCCCAAAAACCCTCCTCTATGTTATCCTATGTAGTGTTTTTCCACAAATTAGCTGGAGACGGGTGGAAAGACACTAATAGGAATTTTTTGAAAAAATGTGCAGCAGCCTGCACTACTTAAAACAAAATGAAAATTGATTTTGCGGTATGACGCAGTGAAGAACCCTGAGCTGGAGACAACCAGGCTATGGCTGCTCACAGACTACAGGGCGAGCTGCAGTCACACGGAGACCGTGCAGACAGCCGTAAACGGCGCTGCAAGGCCCAAAAACCCTCCTCTACGTTATCCTATGTAGTGTTTTCCACAAATTAGCTGGAGACGGGTGGAAAGACACTGATAGGATTTTTTGTTAAAAATTAGCAGCAGACTACACTACTTGGAAAAAAAAAAAAAAAAAGAACAGTATGAGGCAATGAACCACCCTCCCTGAACTGAATACAACCAGCTATGGATGGCCTATGTGGCTGCACTCAGACTAGAGAGTGGGCTGCACTCACACACACACACACACAGACCTTGCAGATCGCTGTGAAAACAGCGCTACAAGGCAAAAGCAAGGTGAATAGTAGGTGAACACAGCGGTTGCTAAATTAGCCTTTGGAAAGCACAAAGAAGCAAATCGCTATCTCTAAACTGGCCCTCAGTCAGCAAACAGCGTCCTGTCACTAACTGAATTCACAGCAGAGTGATCGCAAAATGGCGCCAGCGACTTTTAAACTGCATCATGACATCATTTCAGCAGCCAATCACAGCCATGCCAGTAGTTTCATGCCCTCCATGCTGAACAGGATGTGCCCACACTTGGAATCATTCTCATTGGCTGAATTTGTGCATTTTGAATCTGGGAACTTCCGATTCCGGTATCCGATACGCGGCAAGTATCGGAATCCCGGTATCGGAATTCCGATACCGCAAGTATCGGCCGATACCCGAAACTTGCGGTATCGGAATGCTCAACACTAGTCCTGAATGTACGGCACGGGAGGACTCACACTCAGCCTCCGCACACTACAGCTTCCCGCCACCACTCTCTCTGTTCCCGCACACTGTTGCCATTTTATGCTCTTCACGCCCCTTGGTCTTAAGTTCAAAAGTCTGTCCAGAGAACTAAACTCTCCCCCCCTGCAACTCGGGTGACAGCACCGATGGTTCCGGACTTGTCCCAGACAAGGCATGCCAAGGCCGGCTCTCCTCCTTACACTTGCTCTGGTACGCTGCTATGCTAACCACACACATGTAGGAACCAGATGCTAAGCCAACGGCTAATTGCCCCCACTGACGCTGCCTGCCTATGTGTACAGTCCCAAGCTAGACAGAGGCACAACACTTGCAGACAGAGCAGTAGAGACTACGCTCACATAGCCATACATAAAATGATACTAGCGCAGCTGCCTGTGCCACTGGAGGCTTTTTATACGTAAGGCTCCACCCCAAACACTTACTCCCAGTCGAGCGAGACAGCGCATGCGAGCCAATCCAGAGATGCCACATCACCAGAGACAGAGATGTCTGACCACCAATAGGAAGACGCCACATCACGGACATGCTCAGTAAGATGATTTCTGGACTTAGCCTCCAGAGTGTCTGGTCGCTGCTGCCTATCGCTTGTTACCATAGACTTGGCTGGAGAGCCAGCGATAACCAAATGAACATCACGAGCCTGAGCAAGTCACTGGGACTGACATCTATGCTCAGCAGCACCCGCTGCTGCTAAAGTTGAATGGGAGACCGCAGAGGCAGATAATGCTTGGGATCTATCCCATGCAGTTGGAGAATCCCGATGCCAAACACTAGATACCATTTAATAAATCAGGGCAAGTGTTACTTATTGTTCTGATACATGTTGATACACAATGCTTCTATGCCTCTGCCTCAACGTGTTTCTCCTTGGGTGGGTCATCAGGAGGCTACAGTTGTTCAATAGGAGGTACAGATGCTGGGGGATAGTCAGGATCCCATGGTATCTAGCATTCCTTGCCTAGTTGTTGATTGTCTATTCTAGGTTCCCTATAGATATGTCAGCATAGGGCCTGCTAGATTCTAGATACAATGGGCTTCTGACTATCCTCCAGCATCTGTACCTCCTATTGAACAACTGTATCCTCCTGATGAACCATAAAAGGTGAAACGCATCGAGGCAGAGGCCTAGAAGCATTGCATATCAACATGCATCAAAACGATAAGTAACACTCGCCCTGATTTATTAAGTGGTATCTAGTATTCCTTCCCCACTTGTAGCCTAGTTGTTGATTGCCTAGTCTAGGCTCCCTGTAGACATATCAGTATAGGGCCTGTAGGGCAAGTGAGGGCCAGCCACTGTGAATCGGGGGTGCCAAACATTGTATTTAGGTTGCCAACCTCCGCTGGTAGGCAGGGATGTTGTAGTGGGCAGGAAAGGCATCCTAGGCCTTGTGTGGTAGTACATGGGATGTCTCCTATGTTAATTTAGTCCACTTGTCCCTCTGCTACCTTTCAATTCAATCCCTTATGCTCTGGTATATGTAGGAGGAGACGAAGATAGTGGCTCTCTATTGGAGTACTTGTGACTGTTTAAGGCTAAGTTCACATTAGCGCTTCTGTGCGCAGCGTATCATCTGCATACCAAAAAGCATGCCTACGCCTGCGCTTCATCTTATGCATGACGCAAACAAAAATTCTGTGTGTGCATGCGTTTAAATGCGTTTTACCATGCGCCTGCATTTTTTATGCGCATGGTGGAGGCGGTGACATCATTTTCTGGACATGTGCAGTCTAAAGTACGCATGCGTATTGAATGCATTCGTACGCATGTCATTGCGTACCAATGTGTTCCCATTGACAGTAATGCTTTTTTTGATGCAATCATCCGCAATCGTCTGCATGTGGACGATTGCGCAATATTTGACGCCTCAAAAAATGCTAAATGTTGCGTTTGCCGGAAATCACCGCACACCGCAAAATGACACATGCGTAAGCATCCAAAAGCATGTCCCTGCATACACCATGTTAAAGATATGTGCGCATGACGCATGCGGATGTATGCGGATCATAGACAGTGCACAGAAACGCCAATGTGAACTCGGCCTAGACATGGTTTATAAAAACAGTCATCATTTAAGTATGTTTTGAGATTATCTGTATTTCCATTACTATTTTTGCAAACTGAGGGTTTCATTAGGTGTTATTTTAGATTTCGTTAATAAACATATGTTTTAAGGGTTATATGTACATACAATAACTCCACTGCTACCTCACTACCACCAGAGTTGTTCCAACCCCCCAACCTACTGTCTCCTTCCTCTGAAGATTGTAAAACCCGGAGGGCAGGGTCCTCTCTTGCATCTGTACCAGTCTCCTAGTTTACTTTATTTCATGTAAACAATCTATACACACAAGGCCTATATCCACAAACAATCAAAATGAATATGTGGAAGAGAAGGAATGGATTCAGTGCCAAATAAATATGAAACTCATATAGAGACCAAGCACCACCAAGAATCAATAGATAAAAGGGTATCAAAACTTTATTGTAGACAATTATATAAAATACAAGGATGTGACAGAGGTAAGCCAAAAATAAGTGGGATCCCAATAAGCACCAGGCACCAACAGGTGTATAAGAATTAGAGACTAAGTAAATTGCTCAGTAGTTTGTATATACCCAATAGTATTAGTAATATAAGATCTAAAGTAGAAAAAAGTATATACCAGAGCAAATGCGCTCCAGAGGGGCTGTGTACCACATCTAGAGACAACCAAACAAAAGGGGACTAGGTCTGATCATACGATCATGGTCTTTACCTGAAAGTGCCTGGAGCCCTGCGATGCCCACCGTCCCCAACGCTCATTTCGGCGCTTCAGCCTTCTTCCGGGGGAGTGGCTGTAGTGGCTTCTTACTGATGGATTCTTAGTTCATCTCATTCTACAATGTAGTCAACAATGAATACAGAAATAAACAGCCTTAAAAGCCAAATGGTACAAAATGTTTTAAAAAGGCTAATTGCAAAAATTATTTTTAGCTGAAAATGCATTAATTGAAGTAAAAACAAAGCCACACAAGTGTCTATATCCTTTAAAGTGACTATATAGCAATCCACTGAGCGTGCAAGTGTTTTCAATGGGGAGATACGTCTTTGGTAGTGGATTATTTTCAGGGAGAATAAAAAGATGAGTACTGAAGTTCAAAAATTCAATAGACGGTTGTCTAAGGCTATGTTCACATAGCCTTTTTTTTGCTTCTTTCTTTCTGCAGCCAACCTGATCTTTTGGCAGTAAAACAGTTGCAGACGAAAAGTAGGTTTTGCTGGCGTTATTGCTGTTTTTGTTGTTGTCTTTTTGCATTATTCAGTGTCACAAAGTTCACTTTTGCTTCTACCATACAAGCTTGAACAATGCATGTTTTTGGCCACCAATGCAAGATGTATGTGACACCAGAAAATATTTTTGTAAAAAAGGGAAATTTGATCAAATTGTTTAGTGTAAAAAGGTTTTTTATGTCTGAAAAAATAGTGACTATTCTGAACAAAAAAGTTCATGTGTATATGAAAAGTGTGGGGGGAGTTTAATTGGTCAGGCGCAGTTTACCTAAAATATTGGCAGAACATTGTTCAATTTCACACATTGCTCAGGCATTATTTACTTTCACACGTTGGTCGGCCATTGAGTTTGTAGGGCATTGTTACCTTTCACACATGGATCAGCTATTAAGTTGGTAGGGCATTATTTACTTTCACACATTGGTTGGCCATTGACTTGGTAGGACATTGTTTACTTACACTCATATCACTAATTTAATTAAACTGTACTAATCCTAACTGCCAAGCTCCGGTGAGGAGACCAAGGCATTTGGATATAAACTTGACAAAATCACAAAAATAAATACGTTTTATATCTCACTGTGCCTACTTTTTTTTAACTAAAAACTCTGCCAAAACTGATGGCAAATTATTTTTTGCTGCATTTTTGGTCTTTCTCATTGCTTTGTAGGGATGAAAAAATGCTGCAAAAGCACAGAAATTGTTAACATGCCACAGTAGTAAAAAAATAGCATTTTTTTTTCAATTCAGTCAGGGAAAAAAAGCATGTGCATGAGATTTCTGAAATGTCATAGATTTTTCTGGTAGTGTAAAAAAACAACTTTTTATTTGCATAAACAATCGAAGCAAAAAACGCAACTTGTAAACAGAGCATAACTCCGCCAAAGTTTTGCTGGCTTTTGTGTGACCAGTATGATGTCCTTTAGAATTAGAAATCAGTAAACAATAGATGCAGACATCATAATTTGAACAATTCTTCAAGTTATGTGGCATTTTTGTATCTGTTTTATTTCAGGTATCAGCAAATTATTTTATACAAGAGAAAAGGAAAAACAACAGAAGAGCATAACTTTAAAGGAGCAGACACTGATACCACTAAGAGTAAGTTTTTAAAAGAATTTTTCACGGTGATCTGCTGTGAAGACATTGAGCTTGAACTGCAGTAACCTCATCACTGACTTTTTCCCAGGGTGCTGAGGTCACAGCAGTTCAGCCCTGCTGGGAAGGCAGCCTCAGGAACAGATGTAACCTCGATGAAGTCACCGCTAGTCACTCACACTGTGCTTGCAGTAGCTCATTCACCAGTGGTTCTCAGCCTGGATGATCACATCTTTGCACCATCCAGGTTGAAAACTGTTTATCCCCCAGACATGGATTACAGCATGGGACAAAACGATGGAGAGGTGAGGGATATATATTTTTTTATTTTTGTTTTCTTACAGTAGACAAGGACTTCCGTGGAATAGGCATTAGTTGAGCATAACTGTGTTTGCTATTTTTAAATAAAAATGGAAAAGTGTGTTCTGTTTTATTTCTAATAAAGGACTTTATTCTTGCCGTGTCTTTATTTACCATATAACTACAGGATTAGTAATGGATAGGTGTCTTATAGATGCATTTCAATTACTAAGCCCTGGGCTTGATGTCACCTGACAATACAAAGGTGACATCAACCCCACAAATATGAACTTCACTTGCTACCGCTACAAGGCAAGTGGGAAGAGCCAGACAAAGAGCTAGAATTGGTGCATCTAATAGATGTGCATTTTCTGGGCAGCTGTGGGATTCCATTTTTATGCTGGGGGGTTAATATCCAAGGCACCTTACCAGCCTTCGAATACCAACCCTCAGCTGTCTGCTTTAACAAGGCTGGTTGTCAAAAATGGGGGGGACCCCATGCAAACTTGCTGCAGCTGACAGCTGAGGGTTGCAGTCCCCAGCTGTGAGTTTTGCCTGGCTGGTTATCAAAAATACAGGGGAACTCACGCTGTTTTTTTTTTTATTATTTATTTACCGCACAGGAGCTGGCTGATAAATACTCCCACTAGCCACTCTTGCTCTCACTGTTATTAGCGGCAACAGGCGTCGGCTGATGGGAGTTGCAGTCCCATCAGCTGACACCAGTGACTAGAGGTGAACTTTATACCTTCAGTCACAGCTGAGTGCTCACACTGTCTATTGACAGCATTGGAACCATGGCTCTCTGACCGGTGGGAATGATTTCACCGCCTATCAGAAGCGATGTTTGCCACAATCATGCACATGACAGTGCGACAAACACCTGGTGTTCAGGCAGCCAATCACAGTAATGCCACACCAAAGATGGTGCCAGCATTACTGTGATTGACAAGCAAATAAAGTGCTAAACATGCTGAGCGGGTCACTCAAATATACCGACGAGAATAGCAAATTATTCGCCGAGTAACGAATAGTGCTGAATATATTCGCTCATCACTAACAGCGATCCATATCTCTTCTCTCTGATCCGTTGAAGACAGGGCCTATTCCAATAAAACCAGAAGATTTAATAAACGGCACCACTCCTAGTTGTCTGCTACTTTTCTATTTGTTTCATGAGCTCATACTAAGGCCATCTTCAAATGTCCTGGTGATTCTGGTACTGGAAAAAAAAACAGTGCTGGTGAGATCTGGGGTCTGTGCCCATGTTTTATCTATGTGTACATATATAACATCTATGCGACAGCCATGTGACATCCGTGTGTCCGTGTGCTGTCAGTGAATGCAACATGGAAATTAAAACGTGTTATGTATTAAAGATGTTCAATAATAGCAATAGATAGCAATCAGTAAAAAGTTAGATGGATAGGTAGATATATATATATATATATATAGATGATAGATAGAAATATGTCAGTTTGATATATAATCAGTAGAGATGAGCGAATACATTCGTCACTGTTCGTTACTCGTCTATTGCTTAAATACTCAATATTTGTCTAGCAGTTGTGCAACTGTCGCAAAACCTGCTGAGATACAGAAACTTCGCTATTTCCCATTAATTTCCCTGAGTCTGTAATTGGCGTGTCTCATAAAGGCGATTTAAAAAAATCCCCCCAAAAAATATTTGTTTAAAAAATAGTGTTTCTTTATCTAGCAGTTGTGTGACTGGCGCAATCTGGGTAGAGATAATCTTACATGACAATTTAGCAAGGGAAATAATCTTCATTAGGGCGGGGACACACACAACGTATAAAAAAATGGTCCGTTTTTCACGGACGAGAATCGCACAAATGTTTCCAAAACAGTGATCCGTGTGCAGTGCGAGGATGCGATTTCCTCGCATCAAATGATCCTTTTGACATCCGTGTGACATCCGTACTGCAATATTTTCTCACAGGCTTGCAAAACCGACATCTAATGGATTTATGTGCTCAAATGTTCGTTAAAACATATATACAGTATGTATATATATATATATATATATATATATATATATATGTCATTGAGACACACACATATATACAGTATATACTAGACTGTGGCCCGATTCTAACGCATCGGGTATTCTAGAATATGCATGTCCCCGTAGTATATGGACAATGATGATTCCAGAATTCGCGGCAGACTGTGCCCGTCGCTGATTGGTCGAGGCAACCTTTATGACATCATCATCGCCATGGCAACCATTATGACATCTACGTCGATACTGTGCCCGTCGCTGATTGGTCGAGGCCTGGCGGCCTCGACCACTCAGAGACGCGGGATTTCCAGGACAGACAGAAAGAAAGACAGACAGACAGACAGACAGATGGAAAAACTCTTAGACAATTATATATATATATATATATATATATATATATATATATATATATATATACTGTATTCATATTTAATTCAGCGCGAGCTGTGAAAAGCCGGTAATTCAATTGCTGGCTTTTCAATTCTCCTTCCGAAACCCGACATGATATGAAACATGGTTTACATACAGTAAACCATCTCATATCCCTTTTTTTTTTGCATATTCCACACTACTAATGTTAGTAGTGTGTATGTGCAAAATTTGGGGGCTGTAGCTTGTAAAATAAAGGGTTAAATGGCGGAAAAAATTGGCGTGGGCTCCCGCGCAATTTTCTCTGCCAGAGTGGTAAAGCCAGTGACTGAGGGCAGATATTAATAGCCTAGAGAGGGTCCATGTTTATTGGCCCCCCTGGCTACAAACATCTGCCCCCAGCCACCCTAGAAAAGGCACATCTGGAAGATGCGCCTATTCTGGCACTTGGCCACTCTCTTCCCACTCCCGTGTAGCGGTGGGATATGGGGTAATGAAGGGTTAATGTCACCTTGCTATTGTAAGGTGACATTAAGCCAGATTAATAATGGAGAGGCGTCAATTCTGACACCTGTCCATTATTAATCCAATGGAGAAATGAAAAGCCGGCAATTGAATTACCGGCTTTTCTCTAACACCGGTGCGTATTTCTCGCAATGCACACCCATGGTCCGTGTGTAATCCGATTTTTTTCTCGCACCCATAGACTTGCATTGGCGAGTCTCGGCCGGGATACGCTGGCAATCGCAGCATGCTGCGATTTTAATTGGATCCTGAATACGGCGGAGAAATTGATGGGAGCTGCACCATAGATTAACATTGGGCCGAGTGCTATGCGATTTTTTATCGCATAGCACTCGTCCGTATTACGGTCTAGTGTGACCCCGGCCTTACTCTGCATTTGGAGTGTCAGCAAGGTGATTAAAAATAAAATAATAATTTCTGTCGTTTTAAAAAATAGCGTTTCTTTATCTAGCAGTTGTGCGACTGGCGCAATCTGGGTAGAGATAATCTTACTTGACAATTTAGCAAGGGCAGTATTCTGTTGGAGTGTGTCAGCAAGGCAATCAATAGGGAGTACAATTTTCACCATTGCACAATGTGCCAAGTTTTCACAAAGTACAAAACATTAGCCACGTGGGGTATACATGCATGACCACTAAGTACTTGTTGCAGAAGCAGGAGGAGGTGATTTTATGAACAAAATGGGTTTGGATGGTAAGGGATTAGTGTTGAGCGATACCGTCCGATACTTGAAAGTATCGGTATCGGAAAGTATCGGCCGATACCGGCAAAGTATCAGATCTAATCCGATACCGATACCCGATACCAATACAAGTCAATGGGACTCAAGTATCGGACGGTATCCCGGATGGTTCCCAGGGTCTGAAGGAGAGGAAACTCTCTTTCAGGCCCTGGGATCCATATTAATGTGTAAAATAAAGAATTAAAATAAAAAATATTGCTATACTCACCTCTCCGACGCAGCCTGCACCTTACCGAGGAAACCGGCAGCCTTGTTTGCTTAAAATGCGCGCGTTTACTGCCTTCCGTGACGTCACGTGTCATGGTTCCCAATGGCAAGGGAACGTAAGAAACATATAAGTAACGAACGAGCTCTCGGGTGATGGAAACTCGAGTTGACCGTGAGCTAAATCTACCACACAACTAACAGTAGCCAGGGAGCATACCTACGGCTTCCTATATGCCACGCGCCAGCCGGAGGACTAACTACACCTGGTAGAGGAAGAAACAGACCTGGCTTACCTCTAGGGAAATACCCCAAAAGATGATAGCAGCCCTTCACATGTAATAACGGTGAATTAAGAGGAAAAGACATACACAGTATGAAAGTAGATTTAGCAAAGAGAGGTCCACTTACTAGATAGCAGAAGGATACAAAAGAGGACTTCACGGTCAACTGAAAACCCTTTCAAAAACCATCCTGAAATTACTTTAAGACTCCTGTGTCAACTCATGACACAGGAGTGGCAATTTCAGCCCGCAAGAGCTTCCAGCTACAGAGAATTACAAAAACTGCAAACTGGACAAAAGGTACAAAACAAAAGGACAAAGTCCACTTAGCTGATCAGCAGACTAGTAGCAGGAACATGCAACCGAAGGCTCTGGTTACAATGATGACCGGCAAGGAAATGACTGGAGAGCAAGGCTAAATAGGAAACTCCCAAACACTGATGGAAGCAGGTGAACAGAAGCAGCAAAGTGCAAACAAGTCACCAGTACCACCAGCAACCACCAGGGGAGCCCAAAAAGCGGATACACAACAGTACCCTCCCCTTAAGGAGGGGGCACCGAACCCTCACAAGAACCGCCAGGGCAATCTGGATGAGCCCTATGAAAGGCACGAACCAAATCCGAGGCATGAACATCAGAGGCAGTTACCCAAGAATTATCTTCCTGACCATAGCCTTTCCATTTAACCAGATATTGAAGTCTCCGTCTGGAAATACGGGAGTCCAAGATCTTCTCTACGACGTACTCCAATTCACCCTCCACCAGCACAGGAGCAGGAGGTTCAGTAGAAGGAACCACCGGTACCTCATATCTCCGCAACAACGACCGATGGAACACATTATGGATAGCGAAAGATGCCGGGAGGTCCAAACGAAAGGTAACAGGGTTAAGAATCTCCAAAATCCTATAAGGACCGATGAACCGAGGCTTAAATTTGGGAGAAGAAACCCTCATAGGGACAAAACGGGAAGACAACCACACCAAGTCCCCAACGCGAAGGTGGGGACCAACACGACGACGACGGTTAGCAAACTGCTGAGTCCTCTCCTGGGACAATTCCAAATTATCCACCACTTGTCCCCAAATCCGATGCAACCAATCCACCACCGCATCCACTCCAGGACAATCCGAAGATTCAACCTGACCAGATGAAAAACGCGGATGAAACCCTGAATTGCAAAAGAAAGGAGAAACCAAAGTGGCAGAACTAGCCCGATTATTAAGAGCAAACTCCGCCAACGGCAGAAAGGCAACCCAATCATCCTGATCCGCAGACACAAAACACCTCAAATAAGTCTCCAAAGTTTGATTAGTTCGCTCCGTCTGGCCATTGGTCTGAGGATGGAATGCAGACGAAAAGTACAAATCAATGCCCAACCTGGCACAGACTGCCCGCCAAAATCTAGACACGAACTGGGTACCCCTGTCAGAAACGATGTTTTCCGGAATACCATGCAAGCGAACCACATTTTGAAAAAACAGAGGGACCAACTCAGATGAGGAAGGCAACTTAGGCAATGGCACCAAATGAACCATTTTAGAAAAACGGTCACACACCACCCAGATGAAAGACATCTTCTGAGAAACAGGGAGATCCGAGATAAAGTCCATAGAGATGTGCGTCCAAGGCCTCTTCGGAATAGGCAAGGGCAACAACAACCCACTAGCCCTAGAACAACAAGGCTTGGCCCGAGCACACACATCGCAAGACTGCACAAAAACACGCACATCTCGAGACAGGGAAGGCCACCAGAAGGATCTAGCCACCAAATCTCTGGTGCCAAAAATTCCCGGATGACCTGCCAGAGTAGAAGAATGAACTTCCGAGATGACTCTAGTGGTCCACTCGTCAGGAACAAACAGTCTACCAGACGGACAACGATCAGGTCTATCCACCTGAAATTCTTGCAAAGCACGTCGCAAATCTGGAGAGACAGCAGACAAAACCACTCCATCCTTAAGGACACCAGCAGGTTCAGAATTCCCAGGAGAATCAGGCTGAAAACTCCTAGAAAGAGCATCTGCTTTCACATTCCTAGAACCCGGTAAGTACGAGACCACAAAATTAAACCGGAAAAAAAACAACGACCAACGAGCCTGTCTAGGATTCAGGTGCCTGGCAGACTCCAAATAAATTAAATTCTTGTGATCAGTCAAAACTACCACCTGATGTCTGGCACCCTCAAGCCAATGACGCCACTCCTCAAATGCCCACTTCATGGCCAAAAGCTCCTGATTACCAACATCATAGTTTCGCTCGGCGGCCGAAAATTTTCGCGAAAAGAACGCACAAGGTCTCATCACTGAGCAGTCGGAACTTTTCTGCGACAAAACCGCCCCCGCTCCGATCTCGGAAGCATCGACCTCAACCTGAAAGGGAAGAGAAACATCAGGCTGGCGCAACACAGGGGCAGACAAAAAGCGGCGCTTAAGCTCCCGAAAGGCCTCCACGGCAGCAGGGGACCAATTGGCAACATCAGCACCCTTTTTAGTCAAATCCGTCAGAGGTTTAGCAACGCCAGAAAAACCAGCTATAAATCGACGATAAAAATTAGCAAAGCCCAAGAATTTCTGGAGACTCTTCAGAGAAGTAGGCTGCGTCCAGTCGTAAATAGCCCGAACCTTGACAGGGTCCATCTCAATAGAAGAAGAAATCAGCTGGGTATACTCCAAACAAAAAGTAAACAGTAGCTATAGCAATTGGTTATAGTTAAAACGTAACCTTTAATCGATTACCATAAAAAATGGCTACAAAAACACACACCCAAAAAAAAGTGAATGAACTGTGCCCTAAAAACCACACAGGACAGGAGGACTAATACAGACAAACACATAAATGTTTAAAAATTGACTGCACCTTGGTTAATATTTAATGTATCCAACCGTGGCCCAAGAAAAAAGGGGCTCTGAGGGGCGGGATTATGCTATATATACACTCACCGGCCACTTTATTAGGTACACCATGCTAGTAACGGGTTGGACCCCCTTTTGCCTTCAGAACTGCCTCAATTCTTCGTGGCATAGATTCAACAAGGTGCTGGAAGCATTCCTCAGAGATTTTGGTCCATATTGACATGATGGCATCACACAGTTGCTGCAGATTTGTCGGCTGCACATCCCAAAGATGCTCCATACAAGGCAGGATGGATCCATGCTTTCATGTTGTTTACGCCAAATTCTGACCCTACCATCCGAATGTCGCAGCAGAAATCGAGACTCATCAGACCAAGCAACGTTTTTCCAATCTTCTACTGTCCAATTTCGATGAGCTTGTACAAATTGTAGCCTCAGTTTCCTGTTCTTAGCTGAAAGGAGTGGTACCCGGTGTGGTCTTCTGCTGCTGTAGCCCATCTGCCTCAAAGTTCGACACACTGTGCGTTCAGAGATGCTCTTAGGCCTACCTTGGTTGTAACGGGTGGCGATTTGAGTCACTGTTGCCTTTCTATCAGCTCGAACCAGTCTGCCCATTCTCCTCTGACCACTGGCATCAACAAGGCATTTCCGCCCACAGAACTGCCGCTCACTGGATTTTTTTTCTTTTTCGGACCATTCTCTGTAAACCCTAGAGATGGTTGTGCGTGAAAATCCCAGTAGATCAGCAGTTTCTGAAATACTCAGACCAGCCCTTCTGGCACCAACAACCATGCCACGTTCAAAGGCACTCAAATCACCTTTCTTCCCCATACTGATGCTCGGTTTGAACTGCAGGAGATTGTCTTGACCATGTCTACATGCCTAAATGCACTGAGTTGCCGCCATGTGATTGGCTGATTAGAATTTAAGTGTTAACAAGAAGTTGGACAGGTGTACCTAATAAAGTGGCCGGTGAGTGTACATACGTCTCAAACCCTTGATTTCTTAAAGGATATAAGCCCCCCAAATTTCTAGGGGTCCGTTATTCCTCCAATGTATTACGCACTAAAGTATGTTAGCATAAATCACTGTTCTTAGATATACCAATACAGATACATCCCCTATACGGTTTTTCTATAACCCAATAGTGACAGTCAATAGATATAAGCAGCGTTTCACTGCGGCTTCAGAATAAGCAATAGCGCATAATATCCCAAATCACATGCCTCAAGGAACCCCTGCTTCCTCATCTATTTTGAGCGTTCCAGCTATGCTTAATACAGGATTTAACGTGAATTCATATTAAAAGTGCTCTACAATAAGGCACTAATATGTCAAATGTGCGCCTGCAGAAAAAAGCCCACTACCGTGGGTGGATCTCACCAGCATGTCACAGGTATATTCTGTCACTATCCAAATGCTCCATATGATGAGATGTTAATGAAGCCGCAGCGGTGGACAGCGTCTCCCATCTCAATAGAAGAAGGGGAAAAAATATACCCCAAAAATGAAATTTTTTGAACCCCAAAAACACACTTTGAACCCTTTACACACAAAGAATTCTCCCGCAAAACCTGAAAAACCCTCCTGACCTGCTGAACATGAGACTCCCAGTCATCAGAAAATATCAAAATATCATCCAAGTACACAATCATAAATTTATCCAAATATTCACGGAAAATATCATGCATTAAGGACTGAAAGACAGAAGGTGCATTAGAAAGGCCGAAAGGCATTACCAAATACTCAAAATGGCCCTCAGGCGTATTAAATGCGGTCTTCCACTCATCCCCCTGCTTAATTCGCACCAAATTATACGCCCCACGAAGATCAATCTTAGAGAACCACTTAGCCCCCCTTATGCGAGCAAACAAATCAGTCAGCAAAGGCAACGGATACTGATATTTGACTGTAATTTTATTCAGGAGACGATAATCAATACAAGGCCTCAGAGAGCCATCCTTTTTAGAGACAAAGAAAAAACCGGCTCCTAAAGGTGATGAAGAAGGACGAATATGTCCCTTTTCCAGGGACTCCTTAATATACTCGCGCTTAGCAGCATGTTCAGGTACAGATAGGTTAAACAAACGACCCTTTGGAAATTTACTGCCAGGAATCAGATCTATGGCGCAATCACAATCCCTGTGTGGAGGGAGTGAACCAATCTTAGGCTCTTCAAAAACATCACGATAATCAGACAAAAATGCCGGAATCTCAGATGGAATAGATGACGAAATGGACACCATAGGAGTGTCCCCATGAGCCCCCCGACATCCCCAGCTTAACACAGACATAGCCTTCCAGTCAAGGACTGGGTTATGAGACTGTAACCATGGTAATCCAAGCACCAAAACATCATGTAAATTGTACAACACAAGGAAGCGAATCACCTCCTGATGGTCTGGAGTCATACGCATAGTCACTTGCGTCCAGAACTGTGGTTTATTACAAGCCAAAGGTGTAGAATCAATACCCTTCAGAGGTATAGGGACTTCCAGAGGCTCTAAATCAAACCCACAGCGCCTGGCAAAGGACCAGTCCATAAGACTCAGAGCGGCGCCAGAGTCCACATAGGCATCCACGGTAATAACTGATAACACTGGTCAACAGCATTTTTGGTGCCAAAGATATTTCTTCGAATTTAGGGTATTTTTGGGGTGCTGATTCTGAATATGTCATCAGTTTTGCCAGATTGGCTCAAGTTTTTGACATTTTTGGTATCTTATTTATAGCACTTGTTGGTAAATGCGACGCATCATCTCATTAATTTCTTTGGATTAGTACTTGAACTGAGCAGTTCTCAATATAGTTTTGTGTTAATTAGTGTTCTAAAAGTTTGTTCATAGCTTGATTTTTGCACTAACTTTATGTTGTTGTCTGTTTTCCAGTGAAAAGCATGAACTCATCAAGAAGAAGTTGTCTTAACGATCCAGACTCATTCTGTTACATTTGTGGTGAATACACACTGCCAAAACATAGAAGAAACATAACAGACTTCGTAAAAAAAGTGTATTTTGCCTATTTTGGGGTTATGCTTGGGGACCAAGACAAGTTTTGGGCACCACACATAGTGTGCAAAGCATGTATCGAATTATTACGAAAATGGAGCAAAGGACAAAGAAAAAGCTTCAAATTTGGTGTTCCAATGGTGTGGAGAGAGCCAAAAAATCATCATGATGACTGTTATTTATGGTAAACACAGGTACAGGCACATCTTCACAATGAGGGACAGGCCTTCTTGCAGATTCCATGTTACTCCCATTTTCGTTTCTTATGCTTATTGAATCCTTGCACTTGCACTGCACAGAAATAACAGTCATCATGATGATTTTTTGGCTCTCTCCACACCATTGGAACACCAAATTTGAAGCTTTTTCTTTGTCCTTTGCTCCATTTTCGTAATAATTCGATACATGCTTTGCACACTATGTGTGGTGCCCAAAACTTGTCTTGGTCCCCAAGCATAACCCCAAAATAGGCAAAATACACTTTTTTTACGAAGTCTGTTATGTTTCTTCTATGTTTTGGCAGTGTGTATTCACCACAAATGTAATAGAATGAGTCTGGATCGTTAAGACAACTTCTTCTTGATGAGTTCATGCTTTTCACTGGAAAACAGACAACAACATAAAGTTAGTGCAAAAATCAAGCTATGAACAAACTTTTAGAACACTAATTAACACAAAACTATATTGAGAACTGCTCAGTTCAAGTACTAATCCAAAGAAATTAATGAGATGATGCGTCGCATTTACCAACAAGTGCTATAAATAAGATACCAAAAATGTCAAAAACTTGAGCCAATCTGGCAAAACTGATAGCATATTCAGAATCAGCACCCCAAAAATACCCCAAATTCATTAAAATATTTTGGACACCAGAAAAAAAATTTTTTTTTGTTGACCTGTGTAATGAACAAATCAAGGTTACAGACAAAATAAATTTGGACTGTAAAGTGCCAATTGAAATAGACTTGTCAACCTTCCTAGTACGCTTAGAGCATGCCGATATAACATGAGCAGAATCACCACAATAGAAGCATAACCCATTTTTACGCCTATAATTCTGCCGCTCGCTTCTGGACATAACTCTGTCACATTGCATTTTCTCTGTCGTCTCTTCAGAAGATACCGCCAAATGGTGCACGGGTTTGCGCTCCCGCAAACGCCGATCAATCTGAATTGCCATTGTCATGGACTCATTCAGACCTATAGGCGCAGGGAACCCGACCATAACATCTTTAACGGCATCAGAAAGGCCCTCTCTGAAATTTGCCGCTAAGGCGCACTCATTCCACTGAGTAAGCACAGACCACCTACGAAATTTTTGGCAGTATATCTCCGCTTCATCTTGCCCTCGAGATAGGGCTATCAAAGCTTTTTCAGCTTGAATCTCCAAATTAGGTTCCTCATAAAGCAACCCTAAAGCCAGGAAAAACGCATCCACATTGAGCAACGCAGGATCCCCTGGTGCCAATGAAAATGCCCAATTTTGAGGGTCACCTCGCAGCAAAGAGATTACAATCTTAACCTGCTGGACAGGATCTCCTGAGGAGTGAGGTCTGAGAGAAAGGAATAATTTACAATTATATTTGAAATTCAAAAACCGAGATCTATCTCCGGAAAACACCTCTGGTGTAGGGATTTTAGGTTCAGAAATAGGAGCATGTATAACAAAATCTTGTAAATTTTGAACCTTCGTAGCAAGATTATTTAAACCTGCAGCCAAACTCTGAGGATCCATCTTTAAACAGGTGAGCTCAGAGCCATTCAAGGATTATAAGGAGAGAAAGGCAAAGGCTGTAATTAAAGCTGAAATACAACTGATCCGACTATGAAGCAAGCATAGAGGAAAAAGGGCAAAAAAAAAAAAAAAAATGTACAGACTTCTTTTTTCTCTCCTTTCTTCTGCCAATAAGTTTAACACAGGCCGGTCATACTGTCATGGTTCCCAATGGCAAGGGAACGTAAGAAACATATAAGTAACGAACGAGCTCTCGGGTGATGGAAACTCGAGTTGACCGTGAGCTAAATCTACCACACAACTAACAGTAGCCAGGGAGCATACCTACGGCTTCCTATATGCCACGCGCCAGCCGGAGGACTAACTACGCCTGGTAGAGGAAGAAACAGACCTGGCTTACCTCTAGGGAAATACCCCAAAAGATGATAGCAGCCCCCCACATGTAATAACGGTGAATTAAGAGGAAAAGACATACACAGTATGAAAGTAGATTTAGCAAAGAGAGGTCCACTTACTAGATAGCAGAAGGATACAAAAGAGGACTTCACGGTCAACTGAAAACCCTTTCAAAAACCATCCTGAAATTACTTTAAGACTCCTGTGTCAACTCATGACACAGGAGTGGCAATTTCAGCCCGCAAGAGCTTCCAGCTACAGAGAATTACAAAAACTGCAAACTGGACAAAAGGTACAAAACAAAAGGACAAAGTCCACTTAGCTGATCAGCAGACTAGTAGCAGGAACATGCAACCGAAGGCTCTGGTTACAATGATGACCGGCAAGGAAATGACTGGAGAGCAAGGCTAAATAGGAAACTCCCAAACACTGATGGAAGCAGGTGAACAGAAGCAGCAAAGTGCAAACAAGTCACCAGTACCACCAGCAACCACCAGGGGAGCCCAAAAAGCGGATACACAACAGTCACGGCTTCTGATTGGTCGCGTGCCGCTCATGTGACCGCGATGCGACCAATCACAACAAGCCGTGACGTAATTTTCAGGTCCTGAATGCCTAGAATTAGGCATTCAGGACCTGAAAATTACGTCACGGCTTGTGATTGGTCGCGTCGCGTCACATGGGCGGCACGCGACCAATCACAAGCCGTGACGTAATTTTCAGGTCCTGAATGCCTAGAATTAGGCATTCAGGACCTGAAAATTACGTCACGGCTTGTTGTGATTGGTCGCGTCGCGGTCACATGGGCGGCACGCGACCAATCAGAAGCCGTGACGTCACGGAAGGCAGTAAACGCGCGCATTTTAAGCAAACAAGGCTGCTGGTTTCCTCGGTAAGGTGTAGGCTGCGTCGGAGAGGTGAGTATAGCAATATTTTTTATTTTAATTCTTTATTTTACACATTATATCGATCCCGATACCGATTCCCGATACAACAAAAGTATCGGATCTCGGTATCGGAATTCCGATACCGCTAAGTATCGGCCGATACCCGATACTTGCGGTATCGGAATGCTCAATACTATAAGGGATGTATGTTAAGACAACTTCCCCACAAAAATATTTGGGCTGAGTTTACTTTACATAAACAAACCCTCCACAATAAAGGAAGGGAGAGGAAGGTGTATGATGATCAATACTTTTATTTATACTTACATATTACATATTCATACATCAAATCAACAAAAATAATAATAAAATGGATGCCTCGTGTCAGAGAACTGGCAAAATTTGCTAACCACTCATTATAAATTGTGAAATTGCCCAAATCTAAATAGTTCTATGGCTTGCTGGTTTTGCTTACTAATAGCAGCTATACATTAACAAAACCACCTATATACACTTTTTAACTGTAAGTAGATATATAAATAATTAATAATTCATAAAAATAAAATGCTCTAGTGCAATGAACAGGTATATATCAGGTAGGTAGTGAAATGGATGTAAACAATAACCACTGTTTAAATAATCCAAGAAAGTGCCTTAGTGCATGTAAAGTACCAACTCGGATAAGCAGCATAAGGAAATCTCAACACGCGTTTCGACGTGTCTTCTTCTGGGGGCGTCGAAACGTGCATTGGGTTGGGAGACAGGGCAATTTTGACTTTTCCACCAAGGTAAAAAACTTATATACACCTTTCTTTTCATCTGGTTGGAGGTTCAGAAGGGAGAGCCACTGATTGTTCTGTTCTTTTATCACTTCAACAGATTAGCTGCGTTATGAGCTTTATTACCAAAACAGATGAGCTTCAGCAGAGCATGCTGCCGCTTCGCCAAGGCAGTGCTGCAGATCTCCCAGTTGTGGAATGATGGGGAGGCTACTTTCAGTGAGGAGGAGAGACAGGAACTGTAATATGAGGAGGCTGAAACCCTGATGGAAGTTGGGACCGCTATTCTTGGTATGGGTAAGATGTGTGATGTCCAGCCTCTGACTCTGTCCCAAACTCCTCCAGGTTCAGCCAGTGTGCAATAAGGGAAATGTAGCGTCCCTGTCCACAAGAACTTGTCCATGTGTGTGTGCTAAAGTAGACCTTCCTTGTGACTGCGATGGCCACTGCATGCCTGATATTGTGTAACACGTGCTTGCTTATGTAACGCGTTGACGGCACATAGTGAAAAATAGTGTCGTGCTGCCACCACTAAGATGTCGCGGAAAGACTCAGTTCCCACAAGTCAAAATGGCAACATTTCCAGGACTACAAATCTGCCAATGTGGGTGTTTACAGTTTATGACTGTTGGTGGGTGGATATTTCTGCTTTCTGTTAAATGTCTGGGGCAGGGATAAGTGAGCGCTGCGCTGGGACAACAAACTGGAATGGTTGCTGACTGTTGTGTCTGTGCAACTGCAGGCTGTGGGCAGGAGGCATCAGCACCTGCTTCATGGACAGCAGATTTGGAAAGCCATAACAACAGGGGAAAGGGCAGTCGTTTCACCATCAGACAAAGATTTCGTACCAGACATTCTGCTCAACTTATGGGGTGATTGGCTGCCAATGCGGGGTCTCTGTGGAACAGTTAACCAAGTTTCTCCCTCTGGTCAAACAAATATATCTTCTTGCCTGTTTTTGTGCTGCTAATCCATCCCTGTCTGCACTGCTGTGGTCGCTAGGGGTGCCACCGTGCCAGGTTCGAACAGTGGCCTCATCATCGACCACGTAATTTTCCAATTCCTCAATCTGATCCTCCTTCTGAGTTGCGATTTTAGGCTGACATCATAGCAATTCTGCGGCATGATTATCCTCCAATTCTTCAGACATAAATTGACCTTATCCAACGTGGCTTTCTCCTGGTCGTGGGTGCTGAAATGTTTGGGCATCACTGCACTCCACCTCCTCATGACCCTCTCTAATGGTACACGTTAATAGGCCTGACAAATTACAAGGAAACATAAACAGTTCTTCAGAGTGGCTAGTGGGGTCATATGTCTCCTGGGACTCTTGATGGTGGGAGGAAAAATGTCCAGGTTGAGGATTCAGAGGCCCAGTTTCTTGACTACTGAGACTGGACCGTGTGGAAGACTTCGTGGTGCTGCTTTTCAACACACTGGAGCTTTTGTCTGCCATCCAACCCACAACATCATGGCAATCGTCTGAGTTCATCAGTGGTGCATCGCACTGACCACATTTTGTCAGGAAGCTAGAATGAGATCCAGTCACCTTCAGATCTGTAATATGGCTTTGGCGGGCACCACCACATCCATGTCCCTTAACGTCACCCTTTCTCATATTGAATGCTTTATGCTTATGAAAAAAAATGTCCTGGCTTTATTTTTGACCAGCACCCCACAGAGGTGTTATGTACAAATGCAATATATCTAACAATGTGTGGCAATTTTTGTTTAAGATATCAGCTTTATTACACATGGCAACAGGAGACTCACAAAAATTAAAGATACATAGTCATGTTTGCATATCTCTGTAATCTTTGCACCAGTTGCACAACTGCTAAATAAAGATACGCTATTTATTAAACCAATGGAAAATGTATAGGCTTGTGCAGATTGGTCAATGGCACTCTTGTCTCTTTCCCTTGAGGAGGCTGCTTCCAAGTAAAATGACGCTTTTACATGTTCCTGACATGGGTTTCAGGCCTGACAGACTGTCGACAATACAGGCCCTCGATTGCATACACTGTATTCATAATTTAATTCTAATGCTTTTGGTGTCTGGTAGAATGTAAATTACTGACATTGATCATTCAGCTCCCCTGCTTCAACTGCTATGACAGTTGTTCCACTGGTATCTGGTGGCAAAAATGAACTGTGAAGCTTACAAAACGCAGGTTTCAGAGCACGTGCTGGCCCTCTGCAAATTGTAAGCGAGGGCCGCATAATGACATGGTGGTGGATATGTTGGTGATAGCAGGCAAAGCCCAAAATTCAAATGGGCATGTTTGAAATGGCATTGTAAAGGGATTGGAAATATGTATTCCACTGTCTTGCTGAATATTTGGCAAATGTAACAGTGAGAGCCCTCACAAATGTTAAAGTAAATAATAAGGCCAAAACGCTCCATGTGAACATATGCTAAAGGGGAGGTAAATATTTTTATTTTATTTTATTTTTATTTTGCATTATATACATGTAATTATGAAGAAAATAATGTTTCTCAGCATTTTTCCCTTTTAAAAAAAATTTTTTGCTTCAGTTTGTTAGGTCTTTTTAAAAATCTATACAACCGGCGCAATAGCCTGACAACATTATTCCCAGATACCGTATGTGAGTCAGAAAAGCATGCAGGCATCTTCTCCATGCTGTTCCCATTTAATTTTAGCTCTTTCCCATCAATTTCAATTTTTTCCCCATTACCGCAGACTTGTTTGTTGGTTTCAGCAGAAAAATATTTGGCTTTCCCATTGTCTTGCATTGGATTCGGTATTCGGTATGAATACACAGATATTAGAAATTATTTGGGCTGATTTTCCCGAATCCGAATATTTCACTATTCGATCATCAATATTAAACAGTGTTTTGCGTGCTTATTTTTTTATACATGTATTTATTGTCTAAATAAATAAATAGATAAAAAACGGTATGGCGTCCCCCTTAATTTTCCTAATCATCTGAGGGAAACCCGATAGCTGGTGTGAGGGCTAGTGTGAATATTCTGGGAAGGGGCCAATAGCCATAAAGGTTACCAGCCTATTAATAACAGCTCACCGCTTTTTGCTTATCCTTTACTGGTTAATAAAAAGGAGACCTGAAAAGCAATCACACGCGGTTCCCCCTACATTTGCAATCCATCAAAGTCTAAAAAGACAGCTGCGGGCTAATATTAATAAGCATTGATGAGGCCATGGATATTGGCCCCTCCCACACTATGATCATCAGCCCTCAGCCTCACCAGAAATGGTGCATTCATTAGATGCACAAAATCTGGGAAAAGCCTTGGCTCTTCGCCCTTGCCCTGGTTCAGTGGCAAGTGGGTACTAGTTTTGGGGGTGATGTCAGCTGTTTTATGTCTGCTGACATCATGCCCAAGATTTAGTAATGGAGAGGCATCTATTAGACACCCCCATTACTAACCCCATAGTCAAAAGTAATAAAGACACATGCAGAGAAAAGTTCTTTAATTGAAAAAATATTCTGCCACAATAACCCTCTTTTGCCCATTTATTAACCAAAAAAAATCAAAATAAAAAATCAAAGAAATCCTCACCTTTTTACCAGTGTCCATGATGCTGATGTCCCACAATGATCCTCATCTCTGCTACATCCAGATGGTGTTGTGAGTGGTGAAATCAGTGATGCCACTGCTCAACACGCCATCGAGAACACAGTGAGCTGAGCATGAGAACTTCTGCCTGTCACCACCAGACACATGCAGCCGTGTTCTTACGCTCAGCTCAGTGTGTTCCAGCTGATGTGGTGAGAGGTCGCTAACTGTACTGCTCTTCCCAGATGCTGGAACCTGTCACATGGATGTCATCTCATGTGTCATCAGTAGGGTTGAGCGACTTTTATTTTTATAGGATCGGGTCGGGTTTCACGAAACCCGACTTTCTCAAAAGTCGGGTCGAGTGAAATCGGCCGATCCTATAAAAAAGTTGGGGTCGGGGTCGGCCGAAACATGAAACCCAATGCAGTGCAATGGGATACTATGGTTCCCAGGGTCTGAAGGAGAGGAAACTCTCCTTCAGGCCCTGGGATCCATATTAATGTGTAAAATAAAGAATCAAAATAAAAAATATTGATATACTCACCCTCGGACGCGCCCTGGTACTAATCGGCAGGCTTCCTTCCTAAGAATGAGCGCGTGAATGACCTGCGGTGACGTCGCGGCTTGTGATTGGTCGCGATCGGTCACATGGACAAGCCGCGACGTCATCTAAGGTCCTTCACGCGCTCATTCTTAGGAAGGAAGGCTGCCGGAAAGAAGCAGGGTGCGTCCGAGGGTGAGTATATTCCTATTAGGTATATACTCACCCTCGGACGCGCCCTGCTTCTTTCCGGCAGCCTTCCTTCCTAAGAATGAGCGCGTGAAGGACCTTAGATGACGTCGCGGCTTGTCCATGTGACCGCTCGCGACCAATCACAAGCCGCGACGTCACCGCAGGTCATTCACGCGCTCATTCTTAGGAAGGAAGCCTGCCGATTAGTACCAGGGCGCGTCCGAGGGTGAGTATATCAATATTTTTTATTTTGATTCTTTATTTTACACTTAAATATGGATTTCGATACCGATTCCCGATATCGCAAACATATCGGAACTCGGTATCGGAATTCCGATACCAGATTCAGAAGATCGCCGACCTCATGACCGACCCCACACAGGGGTTGGGTCGGGTTTCATGAAACCCGACTTTGCCAAAAGTCGGCGACTTCTGAAAATGGCCGACCCGTTTCGCTCAACCCTAGTCATCAGTGTGCATGTGTGCGGCGCTCATTTCCTAGGTGCTGCTAGAAAAAAAGGACATGTCTGCAGGTTTTTCACATGGACATATGGTCTGTGCAAAAACCTGACATGTGCGCACCACCACTGAATACAATGGGTGTGCGTGTGTCAATATTTGCGGTCCTTGAAAAACGAATATGTAAAGAAGTCATAAAAAAGGGTTTTGGAAGGCAAAATGGGAGTCAATCTCCGCTGACAAAAAGATAATAATTGATGATGACAAATGCATATTTATTATTGTAAGTAATCTACAATTTAAAATACAAACTTTGTTAATGTTATATTACAATGCTATTGCTATGATGTAATTTATATATGGCTAATTAGCATAACATGATCATTTTGTAGGTATTTGGTGATCTGTTCAACCATCTTAGATAGTGAAAAGTCTCCAAGACATTTTTGGAGTAAAATGTAAATTACTGCTATTTTATCATATAATGAGCACAGCTGGTACATCTGCTACATACGCAAATTAAAATTATCCAAAATTCTTCTGTCCTGCCTTCTTTTTTTCATATAGACATACATGGTGCTTATATTCCTAAGATACTTTAAGCCACATGGGTGCAAGTTATTTTAACTCCTAAATAATACTAAGCCTCATTTCTATCTATAGCTCCAAAAACAGCAGAGTATACTATACACGATAGTAACACCACACAATTACATTGTATTGATCAATAGGCTTTTTATTGAAGTCAGCTCCTTCCTTTCTACCACAAGGGCCCACTCAGTCTAACGCAACAGCAAATGACTTAAATAACGATGTGTCATCTCTCGTACCGTTTCAGATTCCTGGGGCTTTCTGTAGTTTTTCTGGCTCTCTTTGTGTAACACCTAAAAATGTAACTGCTATGTAAGAAATAAATGAATGAGCTATTACAGACAGCAGAAATACCAACGTTCGGGACACTGACAGAATGAGTTGACAAGTCTGTATGTCAAGCCTAATAATTCAGCTCTTACATTTTGCAGCATGTCAGTTCTCGGGTTCTTCCAGCAAAGTTTATGGCTTTGGTTACAAAATCACATTGACAGTACTTAAGCTTCTAATTAGAAAGAAAGGACTTGTATGAGGAGACCCTTATAGGGTAGTGTGCATGTGCTACAGAACCTAGCTCCGTAAGCGGAACTGAACCTTCCTCCTATGCGCTGTAAATGTCATAGTATATCCTATCCTGTGTAATTCATTGCTTGCACATTGACTAATACATATCTCAGCAGGTACCTAATAGTGCTATGTATTTGTATGCATACTTGTACCTACAGATGTAAAATAGTGAAGAATTTTTAGGACTCCCTTATTTTGTTGTACCAGAAAAAATCTGTAATCTAAGCTAAATTAAGGCTTATTCACATTAGTCGATAAACGAGAACGAACTGACAGTCACTTGAAGAAAGGGCAAAATACTCATTCGCTGGGTGTAATGGTTCTTAGACTTGCTTAAAAAGCAACATTCCCATCAATAAAACATCCTGCATATAAATTAAATCTGAGGCTATGTTCGCATGATGCGTTTTTGCAGCTTTTTTTCACATAGTTGCCAGGAAAAATGCAAAGTGAATGATATTTCTGAAATCTCATGCACATGTCGCTTATTTTTCCTAGCTGATGTGAAGCAGTTTCAAATTTCCAGCATGTCAATTCTTTCTGCATTTGTCACCATTTTAATGAATGGGAAAAAAAAGAATATAAAAGCACTCCAAAACGTGACAAAAAACCCCTTGAGACAATTGTTAATTGCCCCCGATCAGGGTGAAAACTCTTTGTCTTCTCCATATATAGCTGGACCATACTGACCTGTTCCCTGGATCAGAATCTCATCCTCAAAATCTAGAACTCATACCTGTAATATCATATTTTTCAAGAAAGGTGACCAGGCCCTCCTTGGGCTTCTGTAGTGAATCAATCATTACAACATGTGGCAGAGAGTTTTATAGTCTCACTGCTCTTACAGTAAAGAATTGCTGTCTGTGATGATGATTAACATGCTCCTCCATCATTTTTTTTCTTTTTCCACCCTTTAGCTATCAGTAATGTATGTCCACTGTGTGTATTAAAATGCTTACTGGTAGCTGTTTTATGCCGTTTCCAGCACAGCACCGTTCCCTCTCAATTGCATCATGTGACTGCAGCTCACACTGAAGACCTTTAGGTCCTTTCATAATGTAAGTTTATAATAGCCTCGTTCCTTCTCATGGACTATCGGCTTGCTCACACGAGCGTATAACTAGATGTTTTATCGGATAGCACTCGGACTAATATTATACTATGGGGCAGTGCCGATCTGCAAGTGGCTATGCAAATCTAATTCAAGTGTATGAGTGCGTGTGAAACATCAGACTGTACAAGGATGCATGCTGAGTTAGACAATGGAGAAGATGGAGAAATTAAATTCTCCCTCTTCTCCACACCTGAGATACAATTCTCTCATCTCAGAGAATCGGATCACAGTAAACTGAAACTCTAATCAATCTCAGATCAAAGTTTGATCAGAGTGTCATTACCATAATCGATATGATTATCTTGGAAGTGAGAATCATCGCTTGTGTGAGCGAGTCCTTATATTGAGAATGAGACTTCTGGTCCATATAGAAATGCAGTGTGAGCTGGCTGGGCAGGAGTGTACTGGAGCAGGGCTGGAAATGGAAGATAGCAACTGGTATATACATTACTGATAGTTAATAGATGGTGAAATTAAAAAAAAACCCCTCTGAAATGGTACTTTATCCCCTTCATGACCGGAGCTTTTTTCGGTTTTGCGTTTTCGTTTTTCGCTCCCCTCCTTCCCAGAGCCATAACTTTTTTATTTTTCTGTCAATATGGCCATGTGAGGGCTTATATTTTGTGGGAAGAGTTGTACTTTTGAACAACATCATTGGTTTTAGCATGTCATGTACTAGAAAATGGAAAAAAATTCCAAGTACGGTGAAATTGCAAAAAAAGTGCAATCCCACACTTGTTTTTTGCTTGGCTTTTTTTCTAGATTCACTAAATGCTAAAACTGATGTACCATTTTGATTCTCCAGATCATTATGAGTTCATAGACACCAAACATGTCTAGATAATTTTTGTCTAAGTGGTAAAAGAAAATTCCAAACTTTGCTAAAAAAAAAAATTGTGCCATTTTCTGATACCCGTAGCGTCTCCATTTTTCGTGGTATGGGGTTGAGTGAGGGCTTATTTTTTGCATACCAAGCTGACAGTTTTAATTGTACCATATTGGTGCAGATATGTTCTTTTGATCGCCCGTTATTGCACTTTAATGCAATGTCATGGCGACTAAAAAATGTAATTCTGGAGTTTTGACATTTTTTCTCATCACGCTGTTTAGCGATCAGGTTAATCCTTTTTTTAATTGATAGATCAGGTGATTCTGAAAGCGGCAATACCAAATATGTGTATGTTTGATTTTTTTATTGTTTTATTTTAAATGGGGTGAAAGGGGATTTAAACTTTAATATTTTTTTATTTTTTTCATATATTTTAAAACATTTTTTTTTACTTTTGCCATGCATCAATAGCCTCCATGGGAGGCTAGAAGCTGGCACAACTCGATCGGCATAGCTACATAGGAGCGATGCATAGATTGCTCCTATGGAGCTGAATTACTGCATTGCTATGAGCGTCAACCACAGGTTGGCGCTCACGGCAATCTGTCATCAACAACCATAGAGGTCTTTAATAGACCTCTGGTTGTCATGCTGATGCATCACTGACCGCCGATAACACTAGTTAAATGCCGCTGTCAGCATTTGACAGCGGCAATTAACTAGTTAATAGCGGCAGGTGGATCACAATTCCACCCGTCGCTATTGCAGGCACATGTCAGCTGTTCAAAACTGCTGACATGTCCCAGCTTTGATGCGGGCTCACCGCGGAGGTTCTGACCTCGGATGTACTATCCCGTCCGAGGTCAGAAAGGGGTTAACACCTTACCAACATAGGACATTCTGGAATGTCATATGTCAGCTCTCTGTCTTTGATGCGGGATCAGTTCTTGAGCCAGCTTTGCTAGCAGATGATGGCTATGTTATTCAGCCATCATCTGCCTTTAAGAGCATCAAGTGGTGTGGATCTTTCTCCATGGCTGTTAAATGCCGCTATCAATCTCTGACAACAGCATTTACAGTGCGTGGCCTGGGGGCGTGCTGTTCTAACCAACCATCAACCCTCCCACAATGAGATTGCAGGGCGCCAGTGTGTTGTCATGACTAGAGATTAGCAAATGTGTTTGGGTCCCTGCTTATTTGTCAAGCTATAGCTCTTACCAAATAAGCTACAGCGGGAACCCGGATACATGGAGCACTCCGGCTGATCAGCTGTTCAGCTCTGCAGCTGCATGTGTCACGGCTGTGTGACAGGCACAACACATGCATGGAGAGCAGGCGTTACTGACATTACTGCTGCAGTCAAAACACTGTGTCCAGCGCCACAGTGAGGAGCCAGCAATTGATCAGAGGCTGTGAGAACTATCTGCCATTACAGGAATTGTTTCCAGTACAAGTTTTTAAAAAGTGGTAAACCCCTTTAATATCGGTGGATTATCAGTAAGCATCGGTCAGTGTGCTAATGAGGGGGAAATTATATTGTGAGCTCTAACATGTACCTACAAAGCCAAACATTTTGGCTGAATTGTAATATCTGAGCACATCTCACCTCGGCATCTATCACACTGCATCTATGCAAATGAACACAGCTCCAATGCCTTGAAGACGATATTAATGTTAATATCTTAGATGACTCATTCGACAGGCACTTACAGAAGCACCTCTTCACCTGAATACATAGCTTCACAATTCTCCATCGTCTGTCTCTATTGCGTCTGTTGCTTTATATACTCCAATGACGTGCATGTGTTGCAGCCTGTTTTGCATCTGTTCAGAGCTGTGGAGGACGATAAGCTTATACCTTTGATTTTTTATTAGTAGTGACTGTGTCTGACTGGGATGCCAAAGGCCCACAAGTAGCATTGACTCTTCTGGCCCACTGTTAAAAGCTATATGCAAATATTACATTACACTCAGTTGTAAATTTTCACCTAATAATATACTGGGTAGCTTGGTAAATGAATATTGACGTGCTGCCTTGTCTGTACACAGGGTTGGTCTGGCCTGGCGGAAAGCTGGGGAAATCCCCGGTGGGCCCTTTGCATTGGATCAGGGAGATGGGGATGGGAAGGAGAGGGAAAAAAAATCTGCGGTTTTTAGGGGCGTGGGCCTTTTAAAAGCATAGGCATAGTCTGTGCAGGGGCGACCACGCACGCAGTGTTCACTACCTGAACCACCGCTGCACGCGTCCCGATCAACACTGACTAGTATGTGCCCGTCGTCACCGGCGTATGACATCAGTGTCATGCGCCGCAAGCGACGGGCACACACAAGTCAGCCATTGGCCTCTGCTAGGTCGGCGGCCATATTAATTGGATCTCGCCGAACCTGCAGAGGAAGAGGACATCGCCCGGCGCTGGGAGTGCAGGCAGGTAAGAGGAATATTTTTTTTTCTTCTTCTGTCCATGCGGCCAGGAAAAGGGACCAGTTTGAATATATGGGTAGGGGGGAGAGAGCAACACAAGGGACCAGTATGGATATATGGGGGGAGAGAGAGCAACACAAGGGAACTGTGTGGATATATGGGGGGAGAGAGCAAAACAAGGGACCAGTATGGATATATGGGGGGAGAGAGAGCAACACAAGGGACCAGTATGGATATATGGGGGGAGAGAGAGCAACACAAGGGAACTGTGTGGATATATGGGGGGAGAGAGCAAAACAAGGGACCAGTATGGATATATGGGGGGAGAGAGCAACACAAGGACCAGTATGGATATATCCGGGGGGGAAGGGGGGAAGAGATCACCACAAGGTACCAGTATGGATATATGGGGGGAGAGAGCAACACAAGGGACCAGTATGGATATATGGGGGAGAGAGAGCAACACAAGGGACTAGTTTGGATATATGGGGGGAGAGAAAGCAACACAAGGGACTAGTATGGATACATGGGGCGGAGAAAGAGCAACACAAGGGACCAGAATGGATATATGGGGGGGAGAGAGCAACACAAGGGACTAGTATTATATGGTGGGGAGAGAGAACAACACAAGGGACCAGTATGGATATATGGGGGGGGGGAGAGCAACACTAGGGATTAGTATAGATCTATAGGTGGGAGAGAGAGCAACACAAGGGACCAGGATGGCTATATGGGGTAAAGAGAGCAACACGAGGGACTAGTATGGATCTATGAGGGGAAGAGCAACACAAGGGAACAGGATGGATATATGGTGGGGAGAGAGAGAAACACAAGGGACCAGTATGGATATATGGGGGGAAGAGCAACACAAGGGACCAGGATGGATATATGGGGGGGCAGCACATGGAGCCATGATTGATATATTGGGGTAGCAGCACAAGGGACCAGGATGGATATATGAGGGGAGCAGCACAAGCGACCAGGATGAATATATGGGGGGAGCAGCACAAGGGACCAGGATGGATATATGGTGGGGAGAAGCACAAGGGGCCAGGATGGATATATGTGGGGAGCAGCACAAGGGACCAGGATGGATATATGGGGGGAGCGGCACAAGGTACCAGGATGGATATATGGAGGGGCTAGCACAAGGGACCAGGATGGATATATGGTGGGGAGTAGCACAAGGGGCCAGGATGGATATATGTGGGGCGCAGCACAAGGGACCAGGATGGATATATGGTGGGGAGCAGCACAAGAGATGGATATATGAGGGGGAGCAGCACAAGGGACCAAGATGGATATATGGGGGGAGCGGCACAAGGTACCAGGATGGATATATGGAGGGACTAGCACAAGGGGCCAGGATGGATATATTGGGGGGAGCAGCACAAGGGTCCAGGATGGATATATGAGGGGGAGCAGCAAAAGGGGCCAGGATGAATATATTTGGAGGAGCAGCACAAGGGGCCAGGATGGATATATGGCATTAAGCAGCACAAGAGGCCAGGATGGATAAATGGTGGGGGTAGCAGCACAAGGGACCAGCATGGATATATGGAGGAGCAGCACATGGAGTCATGACTGATATATGGGAGGAGCAGCACAAGGGACCAGGATGGATATATTGGAGTGAGCAGCACAAGGGGCCATGATTGATATATGTAAGCCAGGACAAGGGGCCATGTTGGATATATGGGGGGCCAGGATAGATATGTGGAAGAGCAGGACAAGGGACATATAGGGTCCTGTATGGATAGCTGGGGGGCAGGATAGATAGCTGGGCCCAGGCTGCAGATATTGGGGCCAAACCAGATAAGAAAATAACAGTCGAAAAGTCCAAATATATACAAAAATACAAAGAAGCTTTATTAATAATAACAACAGGTAAAAACATGACAGGAAGAACCAATCCCCGTGCCACCCATAGCATGCACAAGAAAAGGGCAGGGGTAGGTGCCTATAATGAAAACAAATACATACACTGACCGTACAAGGGATACAATAGTGATGGAAGGCTAATAGGCATAACTGCATGTAAAAAGTACTAAAAATTTAAAGTTTAGCAGCAGAAAAAAAGCCTCCCATAAGTATACATACCGGTCAGTATAAGAGTATTACTCGTAGAACAAGGCACCTCTCCCCTGTCCACCCCGGTCAGTATAAGAGTATTACTCGTAGAACAAGGCACCTCTCCCCTGTCCACCCCGACGCGCGTTTCTGCTGATGCCTTTCTCAAGGGGTATGCTAGTGTAGTACTGGATTCAATATATACAGAATAAGATGCAAATTGGTAGGGCTGGAATTAATTGATTATCCAATAACGCCCTCAGGAACACCTCCAATATCGGTCACCGGTTCACCTGGTCACAACACACCGGAAAGCACACGGGCCCCATGCGCTCCGGGGAAAGCGACACCGCGATACACAAGACCAAGAAAGAGGTTCCGGGGGCTTAGCGCGGTCAAATAATGCCTGAGCATGCGCACATAATGCCGCTCGGCCATCTTACTGAAGGCCATAGTTAGATATCACTATGCGGCCATTTTTGATGGTATTAGACATGCGCAAATCATACCGCACAGCCATCAGGGTGAAGACCATAGCTCAATAGCGACATACAGCCATATTTGTGATACCCAGCGAGCGCAGATCATACCTGCATAGCCATCTCGCTAGGGAAAGAGACCATATAGGTAAGCAGCAATATTCCACCAGCTCGATATATTCACATATGCAGGGCCATCATGTATAGAATTAATATTATATAGCCCTATACCAACATCCTATTAAGAGCTATAGCCAGATGGTACTGTGCAAGCGTACTAAGAAGGAAAAGACATATAGGCATGTTCCATAGATGAAGTGGAATGATCACCTTAGCAAGTGTTCTACCACTAAGCTAACCCACCCATAGATAAATATAGCAAAAACAAATAAAGACATGTCCACATTAATAAAAAATATATACGCCCCACAAAAAATACACACAAAAAAGACAAAACAGAGATTGCGGCATATAAAGCGAAGTGAAAGGAAGTACGACCACCATACTAAATATAGGGATATTAGTAAGATGATAAGATATCACAGTATCATATTGAAAATAAGAACAGTGGCGTATCTAGGGGGGGGGGGCAGCCGTGGCATTTGCTCCGGGCGCAGCCGGCAGGGAGGCGCAGTCGGGCCGCCTAATTCGGCGGTCCGCAGTGTCTCCCCCGGCGGCTGCATTCTGCCTCCCCCGGTCTGGGAGTCAGCTGTTCTCTGTGCCGACTGTCAAGCTGAAAGCTGGCACAGAGAAGCTGCAGAGTGCCGGCTCCCAATGTGTGCAGAGGGGGAGGGGAGCCCCTGCAGAGTGGCTGCGGTGGGCAGGGAGAAATCCCTGCAGCTCCGCTGCCCAGCGATCTGTCTTCGGGCTTCCTCTCGCTTCCTCTCACACAGACGCGCCGCTGGATGACGTCATCATTCAGCGGCCGGCTGTGTGAGAGGAAGGCGATGGAGCTGCTGCGGCAGAGCACGAGGAGAGGTGAGAGGTATGTGTGAATGTGTGTGTATGTGAGTGTGTGTGTGTATGTGTGTATATGTGAGTGTGTGTGTATGTGAGTGTGTGTGTGTGAATGTGTGAATGTGTGTATGTGAGTGTGTGTGTGTATGTGTGAGTGTGTGTGTATGTGTGTGTGTGTGAATGTGTGAATTTGTGTATGGGAGTGTGTGTGTATGTGAGTGTGTGTGTATGTGTGTGTGTGTGTGTGTGTGTGTGTGTGTGTGTATGAGTGTGGCTCAGTATTGTGTGTGTGTGTGTATCGCGCTGCAGGGGAATGTGCAAAGAAGTGAATGGTGTGTGGGGGGAGGGGAGGGCAATGACGGGGCTGATGGGGGGCATATGTCCTGGGGGGGGCGCCAAAATGAATCCTTGCCCCGGGTGCCAGAAACGCTAGATACACCTCTGAATAAGAATAACCCATCTCTCCGAACAGCACAAATATAAACAAAATACACGAATATAACAGCTGTCATATTGCCATAATTGTCCATCCCCCAAAGGAGAGCGACTGTATAGTCCCAGTGGAGTTCTTCAACCAGCATGATCAAATATTGCTCATAGCATCATCATCCAGAAGACGTACTGATGGTCCATAGAATTTATTGCGCTGCTCCCGAAATGTTAGCCACAGCAGTCACCCTCACGTGCCCCAATCACTAATACTGAGAAAAAAAATAATAAAAAAACCCATTAAAACCAAATAAAATAAAGTACATGCGGAAGTGTGCACAGTAGATCTAGCAGAAGCAGCCGGTGGATTACAGATATGGGGAAAAATAAATATTTTCATTCAAACCCTCAGGATGGGTAGTCTGGAGACACCATATCCATTGCGTCTCAAGCATCCCAAGCCTTTTAGAGAGTTGACCCCCCCTAACATTAATTTTTAAGGTATCAATTCCCCTGACCCTAAGAAGAGATGCATTACAGCCATGAAACTCCTTAAAGTGTCTGGGCAAGGTTTTAAGCATAGATCCATCCGTGTGGCCAGAGGCCACCTGTATCCCCAAAACGTGCTCCCTAATGCGGACTTTTAGTTGGCGAGTAGTCAGGCCTACATAAATGAGTCCGCTAGGGCAAGTGGCATAATAAATTACATATCGTGTCGTACACGTAATATGTGTTCTAATAGAATATACCTTAATGCCCTTAGAATCGGTAAATGTATCACAGGTATCCACGTTGGGGCAGGTGACACAATGGCCACACGGACTACATCCAGACCTTGGAGTAAAAGACTTCTCCCGAATATCACCCATCCTCTGGAATTCAGTGCCCCAACACATCCGGTTATCCACTACTTTTGGATCCTTCAAAAGAAACCTGAAAACCCATCTCTTCAAAGAAGCTTACAGCCTGTAAAGACCACACAGCCACCTCAACACCATTGGAGCTACTGCAACCCTCGACCTACTGTCTTATTCCCCATAATCCTGTAGAATGTAAGCCCGCAAGGGCAGGGTCCTCTTCACTCTGTACCAGTCTGTCATTGTTAGTTTTGTTTACTGTAAGTGATATTTGTATTTTGATGTAACCCCTTCTCATGTACAGCACCATGGAATTAATGGTGCTATATAAATAAACAATAATAATAATAATAATAATAATAATAATAAATCTATCCAAGAAAGTTGGAGGGTGCTGGTTCACATGATGACTACGGACCAGATGATCTCGAAGATTTCTGGCACGCCTGAATGTCAAAGAGGGTTGAACAGGGAGGAATTTCTTAATAATGGGGTCTACCATCAAAATTGGCCATGCCTTCTCCAATATCAGGCAGATATTGGGGCCAGGCTAGACGAAGTGTAATAATTATAGGGGATAACTCAGGAGACTCTTTGCGTGGAACAAGACAACTACAGGACACAGTTTTATAAATGGTAAAGTCTATATTATCACACGGTGATTCAAACAGGTGCAGAGAGAAACTCAAGTCCACAACACTTGGTGTAAATATTAACCCCTTTATGACCTTGGGATTTTTCATTTTTCCGTGTCCATTTTTCACTCCCCTCCTTCCCAGAGCCATAACTTTTTTACTTTTCTGTCAATTTGGCTATGTGAGGGCTTATTTTTTGTGGGACGAGTTGTACTTTTGAACAACATCATTGGTTTTAGCATATCATGTACTAGAAAACGGGAAAAAAATTCCAAGTGCGGTGAAATTGCAAAAAAAGTGCAATCCCACACTTGTTTTTTGCTTGGCTTTTTTGCTAGGTTCACTAAATGCTAAAACTGACCTGAATTATGATTCTAAAGGTCACTACGAGTTCATAGACACCTAACATGACTAGGTTATTTTTTACCTAAGTGGTGAAAAAAAATTCCAAACTTTGCTAAAAAAAACCCCAAAAAAACATTGCGCCAATTTCCGATACTCGTAGCGTCTCCATTTTTCATGACCTGGGGTCGGTTGAGGGCTTATTTTTTGCATGCTGAGCTGGCATTTTTAATGATTCCAATTCAGTGCAGATACGTTCTTTTTATCGCCCCTTATTGCATTTTAATGCAATGTCGCAGCGACCAAAAAAATGTAATTCTGGCGTTTCGATTTTTTTTCTCGTTACGCCGTTTAGCGATCAGGCTAATGCTTTTTTTTATTGATAGACCGGGCGATTCTGAACGTGGCGATACCAAATATGTGTAGGTTTGATTTTTTTTTTATTGATTTATTTTGATTGGGGCGAAAGGGGGGTGATTTAAACTTTTATATTTTTTTATTTTGTTCACATTTTTTTAAACTTTTTTTTAAACTTTTGCCATGCTTCAATAGCCTCCATGTGAGGCTAGAAGCAGGCACAGCACGATCGCCTCTGCTACATAGCAGCGATATGCTATGAGCGCCGACCACAGGGTGGCACTCACAGCTACCGGCGATCAGTAACCATAGAGGTCTCAAGGACCTCAATGGTTACAATAGAGAAGCATCGCCGACCTCCGATCATGTGACAGGGGTCGGCGATGCGCTCATATCCGGCCACCCAGCCAGATGCGGTAGTTAAATGCCGCTGTCTGCGTTTGACAGCGGCATTTAACTAGTTAATAGCGGCGGGTGAATCGCGATTTCACCCGCCGCTATTGTGGGCACATGTCAGCTATTCAAAACAGCTGACATGTCCCGGCTTTGATGCGGGCTCACCGCGGAGCCCTGCATCAAAGCAGGGGAGCTGACCTCGGACGTACTATCCCATCCGAGGTCAGTAAAGGGTTAAACGCAGCTTAGCAGTCTATAGGGAACTTCAGAGGAAAATGCAATCACGCAGAAAGTCTATGAAGCACAGTTATTCTTCAGGATACTTGACATGAATAAGTCCTTGTTTTAGTCCAAACACAGATAGATATGCTTATAAGGCAGTTCAAGTAATGTCTTATCTCTACCAGGAAGGCCTGGGTGATAATCTCAGGTTTAAGCAGAGCAGCAACAGCTTACATGTCCAGCAAATGCAGATGGAAGTAAACACGAGCAGCAGATGAAGGAGGATTACTGGAAACTGGTGTATGCAGCAGGAACTCAGAGCAGAGTAGCAGGATAACCACACAGGTTCACAGGAGCAGGTATATAGCCAGGGAGTCATCAGAGTCAGGAGCTGGATGCAGGGCAGAATACTCTAGACAGACTGAAGGCTGGGGTGGAGTTTTATAGCAGGAAGACACAGTGCACATGAGAACAAAGACGCCATCTTGGAAAAGGGCAGTTGTTATGGTTCTCAATGGCAAGAGAACATAGCCCAGCAAACATAAGTACTAGCTCTTGGAAGGATGGAAACTAAACTGACCATGAACTAAACCTGCCGCACAACTAACAGTAGCCGGGTAGCGTTGCCTACGTTTTTTATCCCTAGATGCCCAGCGCCGGCCGGAGGACTAACTAATCCTGGCAGAGGAAAATATAGTCCTGGCTCACCTCTAGAGAAGTTTCCCCGATAGGCAGACAGAGGCCCCCACATATATTGGCGGTGATTTTAGATGAAATGACAAACGTAGTATGAAAATAGGTTTAGCAAAATTGAGGTCCGCTTACTAGATAGCAGGAAGACAGAAAGGGCACTTTCATGGTCAGCTGAAAACCCTATCAAAATACCATCCTGAAATTACTTTAAGACTCTAGTATTAACTCATAACATCAGAGTGGCAATTTCAGATCACAAGAGCTTTCCAGACACAGAAACGAAACTACAGCAGTGAACTGGAACAAAATGCAAAAACAAACGAGGACTAAAGTCCAACTTAGCTGGGAGTTGTCTAGCAGCAGGAACATGCACAGAAAGGCTTCTGATTACAATGTTGACCGGCATGGAAGTGACAGAGGAGCAAGGTTAAATAGCGACTCCCACATCCTGATGGAAACAGGTGAACAGAGGGGATGATGCACACCAGTTCAATTCCACCAGTGGCCACCGGGGGAGCCCAAAATCCAATTTCACAACAGTACCCCCCCCTCAAGGAGGGGGCACCGAACCCTCACCAGAACCACCAGGGTGATCAGGATGAGCCCTATGAAAGGCACGGACCAGATCGGAGGCATGAACATCAGAAGCAGTCACCCAAGAATTATCCTCCTGACCGTATCCCTTCCATTTGACCAGATACTGGAGTTTCCGTCTGGAAACACGGGAGTCCAAGATTTTTTCCACAACGTACTCCAACTCGCCCTCAACCAACACCGGAGCAGGAGGCTCAACGGAAGGCACAACCGGTACCTCATACCTGCGCAACAATGACCGTTGAAAAACATTATGAATAGAAAAAGATGCAGGGAGGTCCAAACGGAAGGACACAGGGTTAAGAATCTCCAATATCTTGTACGGGCCGATGAACCGAGGCTTAAACTTAGGAGAAGAAACCCTCATAGGGACAAAACGAGAAGACAACCACACCAAGTCCCCAACACAAAGCCGAGGACCAACCCGACGCCGGCGGTTGGCAAAAAGCTGAGTCTTCTCCTGGGACAACTTCAAATTGTCCACTACCTGCCCCCAAATCTGATGCAACCTCTCCACCACAGCATCCACTCCAGGACAATCCGAAGATTCCACCTGACCAGAAGAAAATCGAGGATGAAACCCCGAATTACAGAAAAAAGGAGACACCAAGGTGGCAGAGCTGGCCCGATTATTGAGGGCAAACTCCGCTAAAGGCAAAAAAGCAACCCAATCATCCTGATCTGCAGACACAAAACACCTCAAATATGTCTCCAAGGTCTGATTCGTCCGCTCGGTCTGGCCATTAGTCTGAGGATGGAAAGCAGACGAGAAAGACAAATCTATGCCCATCCTAGCACAGAATGCTCGCCAAAATCTAGACACGAATTGGGTTCCTCTGTCAGAAACGATATTCTCCGGAATACCATGCAAACGGACCACATTTTGAAAAAACAGAGGAACCAACTCGGAAGAAGAAGGCAACTTAGGCAGGGGAACCAAATGGACCATCTTAGAGAAACGGTCACACACCACCCAGATGACAGACATCTTCTGAGAAACAGGAAGATCCGAAATAAAATCCATCGAGATGTGCGTCCAGGGCCTCTTCGGGATAGGCAAGGGCAACAACAATCCACTAGCCCGAGAACAACAAGGCTTGGCCCGAGCACAAACGTCACAAGACTGCACAAAGCCTCGCACATCTCGAGACAGGGAAGGCCACCAGAAGGACCTTGCCACCAAATCCCTGGTACCAAAGATTCCAGGATGACCTGTCAACGCAGAAGAATGAACCTCAGAAATGACTTTACTGGTCCAATCATCAGGAACAAACAGTCTACCAGGTGGGCAACGATCAGGTCTATCCGCCTGAAACTCCTGCAAGGCCCGCCGCAGGTCTGGAGAAACGGCAGACAATATCACTCCATCCTTAAGGATACCTGTAGGTTCAGAGTTACCAGGGGAGTCAGGCTCAAAACTCCTAGAAAGGGCATCCGCCTTAACATTCTTAGAACCCGGCAGGTAGGACACCACAAAATTAAACCGAGAGAAAAACAACGACCAGCGCGCCTGTCTAGGATTCAGGCGTCTGGCGGACTCAAGATAAATTAGATTTTTGTGGTCAGTCAATACCACCACCTGATGTCTAGCCCCCTCAAGCCAATGACGCCACTCCTCAAAAGCCCACTTCATGGCCAAAAGCTCCCGATTCCCAACATCATAATTCCGCTCGGCGGGCGAAAATTTACGCGAGAAAAAGGCACAAGGTCTCATCACGGAACAATCGGAACTTCTCTGCAACAAAACTGCCCCAGCTCCGATTTCAGAAGCGTCGACCTCAACCTGAAAAGGAAGAGCAACATCAGGCTGACGCAACACAGGGGCGGAAGAAAAGCGGTGCTTAAGCTCCCGAAAGGCCTCCACAGCAGCAGGGGACCAATCAGCAACATCAGCACCCTTCTTAGTCAAATCAGTCAATGGTTTAACAACATCAGAAAAACCAGCAATAAATCGACGATAAAAGTTAGCAAAGCCCAAAAATTTCTGAAGACTCTTAAGAGAAGAGGGTTGCGTCCAATCACAAATAGCCTGAACCTTGACAGGATCCATCTCGATGGAAGAGGGGGAAAAAATATATCCCAAAAAGGAAATCTTTTGAACCCCAAAAACGCACTTAGAACCCTTCACACACAAGGAATTAGACCGCAAAACCTGAAAAACCCTCCTGACCTGCTGGACATGAGAGTCCCAGTCATCCGAAAAAATCAAAATATCATCCAGATACACAATCATAAATTTATCCAAATAATCACGGAAAATGTCATGCATAAAGGACTGAAAGACTGAAGGGGCATTTGAAAGACCAAAAGGCATCACCAAATACTCAAAGTGGCCCTCGGGCGTATTAAATGCGGTCTTCCACTCATCCCCCTGCTTAATTCGCACCAAATTATACGCCCCACGGAGATCTATCTTAGAGAACCACTTGGCCCCCTTTATGCGAGCAAACAAATCAGTCAGCAGTGGCAACGGATATTGATATTTAACCGTGATTTTATTCAAAAGCCGATAATCAATACACGGTCTCAAAGAGCCATCTTTCTTAGCCACAAAGAAAAAACCGGCTCCTAAGGGAGATGACGAAGGACGAATATGTCCCTTTTCCAAGGACTCCTTTATATATTCTCGCATAGCAGCATGTTCAGGCACAGACAGATTAAATAAACGACCCTTAGGGTATTTACTACCCGGAATCAAATCTATGGCACAATCGCACTCCCGGTGCGGAGGTAATGAACCAAGCTTAGGTTCTTCAAAAACGTCACGATATTCAGTCAAGAATTCAGGAATCTCAGAGGGAATAGATGATGAAATGGAAACCACAGGTACGTCCCCATGCTTCCCCTTACATCCCCAGCTTAACACAGACATAGCTTTCCAGTCAAGGACTGGGTTATGAGATTGCAGCCATGGCAATCCAAGCACCAACACATCATGTAGGTTATACAGCACAAGAAAGCGAATAATCTCCTGATGATCCGGATTAATCCGCATAGTTACTTGTGTCCAGTATTGTGGTTTATTACTAGCCAATGGGGTGGAGTCAATCCCCTTCAGGGGTATAGGAGTTTCAAGAGGCTCCAAATCATACCCACAGCGTTTGGCAAAGGACCAATCCATAAGACTCAAAGCGGCGCCAGAGTCGACATAGGCATCCGCGGTAATAGATGATAAAGAACAAATCAGGGTCACAGATAGAATAAACTTAGACTGTAAAGTGCCAATTGAAACAGACTTATCAAGCTTCTTAGTCCGCTTAGAGCATGCTGATATAACATGAGTTGAATCACCGCAATAGAAGCACAACCCATTTTTTCGTCTTAAATTCTGCCGTTCACTTCTGGACATTCTCTGGATATTCTCTGGCGTCTTCTCAGTAGACACCGCCAAATGGTGCACAGGTTTGCGCTCCCGCAGACGCCTATCGATCTGGATAGCCATTGTCATGGACTCATTCAGACCCGCAGGCACAGGGAACCCCACCATAACATCCTTAATGGCATCAGAGAGACCCTCTCTGAAATTCGCCGCCAGGGCGCACTCATTCCACTGAGTAAGCACAGCCCATTTACGGAATTTCTGGCAGTATATTTCAGCTTCGTCTTGCCCCTGAGATAGGGACATCAAGGCCTTTTCCGCCTGAAGCTCTAACTGAGGTTCCTCATAAAGCAACCCCAAGGCCAGAAAAAACGCATCCACATTGAGCAACGCAGGATCCCCTGGAGCCAATGCAAAAGCCCAATCCTGAGGGTCGCCCCGGAGCAAGGAAATCACAATCCTGACCTGCTGAGCAGGATCTCCAGCAGAGCGAGATTTCAGGGACAAAAACAACTTGCAATTATTTTTGAAATTTTGAAAGCAAGATCTATTCCCCGAGAAAAATTCAGGCAAAGGAATTCTAGGTTCAGATATAGGAACATGAACAACAAAATCTTGTAAATTTTGAACTTTCGTGGTGAGATTATTCAAACCTGCAGCTAAACTCTGAATATCCATTTTAAACAGGTGAACACAGAGCCATTCCAGGATTAGAAGGAGAGAGAGAGAGAAAGGCTGCAATATAGGCAGACTTGCAAGAGATTCAATTACAAGCACACTCAGAACTGAAGGGAAGGGGAAAAAAAAAAAAAATCTTCAGCAGACTTCTCTTTTCTCTCCTTTCTCTGTCAATTAATTTAACCCTTTTTCGGGCCGGTCAAACTGTTATGGTTCTCAATGGCAAGAGAACATAGCCCAGCAAACATAAGTACTAGCTCTTGGAAGGATGGAAACTAAACTGACCATGAACTAAACCTGCCGCACAACTAACAGTAGCCGGGTAGCGTTGCCTACGTTTTTTATCCCTAGACGCCCAGCGCCGGCCGGAGGACTAACTAATCCTGGCAGAGGAAAATATAGTCCTGGCTCACCTCTAGAGAAGTTTCCCCGATAGGCAGACAGAGGCCCCCACATATATTGGCGGTGATTTTAGATGAAATGACAAACGCAGTATGAAAATAGGTTTAGCAAAATTGAGGTCCGCTTACTAGATAGCAGGAAGACAGAAAGGGCACTTTCATGGTCAGCTGAAAACCCTATCAAAATACCATCCTGAAATTACTTTAAGACTCTAGTATTAACTCATAACATCAGAGTGGCAATTTCAGATCACAAGAGCTTTCCAGACACAGAAACGAAACTACAGCAGTGAACTGGAACAAAATGCAAAAACAAACGAGGACTAAAGTCCAACTTAGCTGGGAGTTGTCTAGCAGCAGGAACATGCACAGAAAGGCTTCTGATTACAATGTTGACCGGCATGGAAGTGACAGAGGAGCAAGGTTAAATAGCGACTCTCACATCCTGATGGAAACAGGTGAACAGAGGGGATGATGCACACCAGTTCAATTCCACCAGTGGCCACCGGGGGAGCCCAAAATCCAATTTCACAACAGGCAGTAATGCACAAAAGGTAATAAAAATGTTCAGAGTCCTGACATTACTCCCTCCTTAGAAGCGGCCTCAGAACGATCCTGGACCTGGTTTCTCAGGGAATCTCTAATGAAAACGAGAAATATTCTGTTGGGCATTGATGTTTTCCACAGGTTCCCAAGAGTCTTCCTCAGGGGGATATCCCTAACATCTTATCAGATATAGGAGTCGATTCCTGCGAATCCTGGAATCAATAATTTCCTCTATCACAAATTGTTCTTGCCCATCAATCACCACAGGCTGCGGAGGTGGCACAACATGTCCCTGGAAGGTATTAGGAGATACAGGCTTTAGTAAAGATACATGAAAAACTGGGTGTACCTTCATAGTCCTAGGCAGCTTCAGCCGGCAGGCCACAGAGCTCACAATACCGGTGATCTTGAAAGGGCCAATGAATTTCTGTCCAAGTTTTTGTGAAGGAATGTTTAACTTCAGATTTTTAGTTGCTAACCACACGGAATCTCCTACCTTGAACATGAGTGCAGGTTTACGAAATCTATCAGCCGATCTCTTATAACGTTCTTGAGCTGTGGTCAGGGATTCCTTCAAAACCTCCAGATTTTGCCTCATCGCAGTCAGCCTTTCCTCCACTGCCGGAACCGGAGAATTAATTGGAGACCTAGGTAAGATACACGGATGATAACCCAGATTGGCAAAGAAAGGTGTAAATTTAGTGGAGGCGCTCTGAGAATTGTTATATGGAAATTCAGCTAACGGCAGCAACTCCAACCAATCATCCTGGAGATGGCTGACATAGCATCTTAGATATTGTTCCAGCATCTGGTTGGTACGCTCAGTCTGACCATTTGTCTGGGGATGGTAAGCGGAAGAGAGACAGACATTAATATTGAGTGCAGAGCAAAACCTATTCCAGAATCTTGAAGTGAACTGTACTCCACAGTCAGAGATGATCTCATCCGGGACCCCATGCACCCGAAAGACATTCTGCATAACCAAGTTCACTGTATCTTTAGCTGAGGGGAGGCCGGTGCACGGAACAACATGAGCAGCTTTAGTCAGGCGATCAACTACCATCATGATTGTATTCATGCCCCCCGATGTAGGCAGCTCCACAATAAAGTCCATTGATATAGACCCCCAAGGGCGGGACGGAACAGGTAATGGTTGTAGAAGACCCGTAGGTGCCACATGAGGAGTCTTGTAATGAGCACATACCTCGCAAGAGAGAACATAGTCCTTGGTATCCTTCAGGCAAGTTGGCCACCAGAAGAATCGGCTCAGGAACTCTTGTGTCTTCTGTACCCCCCTGTGACCAGCCAACTTGGAGTCATGTACCAACTTGAGGATCTGCAGACGGACGACCTCAGGGACGTAGATACGTCGATCTCTGAACCACATGCCACCCTTAAAGACAAGATTAATATCCACAGGTGGGTTGGCCAGAAATACATCACCATCATAGGCCTCCCTGCACTCCTTCCACAAGTCCTGATCGTGGATAACTCCGATGAAATTGGCATCAGATAGAATGGTCTTGGACAGGGCTCCAGGTACGGAATCCGCAGCATGGATTCGGGATAAAGCATCAGCCTTCCCATTACGAGAACCTGGACGGTACGAGATAACAAAGTTAAATTGATTAAAAAATAAGTTCCAACGAGCCTGACAAGGAGAAAGACATCTAGCGGATCTAAGGAACTCTAAATTGCGATGGTCAGTTAGCACTATGATCATCTGTTCCTTGCAGATGATGCCTCCATTCTTTGAAAGCCGCAATAATAGCCAACAGTTCCTTGTCTCCCACGTCGTAATTCTTCTCTGCTGAGGTTAGTCTACGGGAAAAGAAAGCACAAGGATGTAGCAGACCCTTCTCTCCAGTTCTTTGGGAGAGAATAGCCCCCAAAGCATTATCAGAAGCGTCCACCTCCACAATGAAAGAAAGTGTTGGATCTGGGTGTATCAACAGCGGTGCTGAGGTGAAAGAAATCTTAAGCCGATCAAAAGCTTCTTGAGCCTGTGATGACCATTTAAAGGGCTTTTCCTTCTTTGTCAAGGAAGTAATGGGATGGACAATATCAGAAAAATTTCGAATGAAGCGTCTGTAGAAATTTGCAAAACCAATAAAACGTTGGACCTCCTTAACGTTCTTGGGTACCGGCCAGTCAAGGGTAGCCTGAATCTTTCCAGATTCCATGTTCAGCCCCTGGGGAGAGATGATATAACCTAAGAACTGTATCTCAGAATGATGGAACTCGCATTTCTCCGGCTTAATATACAGATGGTTCTCTTTCAGACATCTTAAAACAGTTTTGACATGTTCCTCATGTTCCTGTAGAGAGTCAGAAAAGATTAGTATATCATCCAAATAGATCACCACAAGCTGGTCAAACAAATCTCTGAAAATGTCATTAGCAAGGTGTTGCAGGGGCGTTACAAAGCCCGAAGGGCATCACAAGATATTCAAAGTGTCCATACCAGCATCTGAATGCTGTCTTCCACTCATCCCCTGGACGAATGCGCACCAAATTATAAGCCCCACGAAGATCCATTTTGGAGAACACCTTAGCATGGCGGACTCTTTCCAGTAATTTGGGAATCAGAGGCAAAGGGTAACGGTTTCGTATGGTTACCTTATTAAGTTCCTGATAGTCAACACAGAGTCTCAGGGTCCCATCCTTCTTTTTTACAAAAAATATAGGTGCCCCTGCTGGTGAGGAAGAAGGATGTATGAAGCCTTTGGCCAGATTTTCATCAATATACACCTTTAAGGCTTGAAGCTCAGGTGCCGCCAAAGGGTATACGTTACCAAAAGGAATAGCTGCCCCAGGAAGTAGCTCAAAGGGACAGTCATAATGCTTGTGTGGAGGAAGCTGATCTGCATTCTTCTTGTCACAGATGTCAGAGAACTCTTTATATGCTGAAGGTAAAGTAAATACCTGTACATGTGGTTCCATAGCCATGGACTGAGGGACAGCTTCTATTAACGCTGAGTTGCTCCTTTTTGGAAAGATAATCTCCTTGGTCTCCCAGTTGTTAATTGGGTTCTGAGAACGCAACCAAGGAATGCCTAAAATCACTGGAAAATGAGGAGAAGAAATTAGCAAGAAAGAAAGTTGCTTCTGATGAATAGGCTCCAACAAAATTTCAAGGGGTGTGGTCTCCTAATCCACAGGCCCAGAGATTAAAGGTGACCCATCCACTGTTTCCATGGTAATTGGAGAGGCTCTTTGCTGAATTTCAATACCATGTTCCTTGGCAAATGCGATATCCATGAACTTGCCACCTGCACCAGAGTCAATCATAGCTGCACTGGAAATCCACTGTCCTGACCACAGGATCTTAATAGGGAGAGAACAGTGAGAGTTCTTCTCCTTCAGCTCCTTGGGGGGGTGAAGTCATAGAAAGTGAATGAATACAGCGTTTAAAGGCAGGCTACATTCAGAGATGTCAGATTCATCATCACAGTTGTCATATTCTCCTACCGCTGCTAGCACCTTGTTAGGCCACTTGGTACAATTGGGACAGTTGATTAAAAAGTGGTCAGACTTACCGCAGTAGAAACATAGGCTTTCACGAAGGCGATGCTCCTGGCGCTCATTAATTTCACGCCTCTGAACGGAATCAATTTGCATGGGCACCTCCTCCACCTCCCGAGAGGTTTTAAATGCAGGCTCTTTGGAAGGATGGGAAAAGTTAGAAATACGGTTATATGCAGCAAACTTCGCCTGCCTACGCTCAGTAAGGCGAATGTCTATGCACACACAATGCTGTATAAATGTCTCTATCTCTTGTGGTGACTCAGAGCGAGCTAGTTCATCTTTTACAATACTAGACAGACCCCTTTTAAAAATAGGCAATTGTGCATAACTGTCCCAATTGGTATCTACTGCTAATCTCCTGAATTCAGTGGCATACTCAATAACAGAATGTTTAGCATGGCGTAAAGACAATAAAGCAGATTCAGCAGCTGCACGGCGATTAGGATCATCAAACATTATTGCCATAGTGGCCAAGAAATCATCCAAGTTATTTAACCGTGGGTCACGAGACTCAATCATCGGATTTGCCCAGGCGAGCGCTCGTTAGGTCAGCAGCATTATTACACACAATACTTTGGATCTATCAGTAGGAAAACGGTCAGCATGCACATCAAAATATATCATACATTGATTCACAAAGCCACAAAATTTGTCGCGATCACCATTAAATCTGAATGGGAGCAACTTGGGTGGGCTAGCTGGTGGCAGTTGCCCAGAGGCTAAAGTCGCTAGTGTAGCTATTTGCGTGCTTATGTCCTGAAAAGCCCATCCATACTGGGACTCTATGCCAGCAAGTTTGTTTTCCTGGGCTGCCATGCGGGTGCTTAAGTCCTGCAAAGTTTGTCCAAACACTTGTTGATTGTGTTCAATGCTTCCAAACTTCTTTTGCAGACCTTCCACATCTTTCTGCAGTGATCTAATTATGGAAAACCCCTGCTCTAATCTGCTTTCTGCAGTCATTGTTCCAGCAGTCTCCTCTTTTCTGGCTAGAGCATTGTTGTGAATTCTGTTCTCGAACTCCCTCCGGTGGTTATGAATGGTACTTCGGCGAGTTCTGTCCATGGACTCCCTCTGGTGGCTGTGAGTGGAGCTGCTGGTTCTGAGGTTCTGTCCTCAGCTGACCTCGTTTATTCCTAGGCTGGCTGCTCTATTTAACTCCACTTAGATCGTTACTTGATGCCAGCTGTCAATGTCCTAGTACTGGTTCAGTTTGCTCTTGGATCTTTCAGATGACCTGTCTACTCCAGCAAAAGCTAAGTCCCTGCTAGCTTATTTGTTTACCACTGTTTTCTTGTCCAGCTTGCTATCATGATTCTGCCTGGCTAGCTGGAAGCTCTGGGATGCAGAGTGGCACCTCCACGCCGTGAGTCGGTGTGGGGTCTCTTTTGCACACTCTGCGTGGTTTTTTGGTAGTTTTTTATGCTGACCGCAGAGATACCTTTTCTATCCTCAAGTCTGTTTAGTTAAGTCTGGCCTCCTTTGCTGAAACCTATTTCATTCCTGTGTTTCTGACTTCCATCTTAACTCACAGTCAATACGTGTGGGGGGCTGCCTATTTCTTTGGGGAATTTCTCTGAGGCAAGTTAGGCCTTATTTTCTATCTTTAGGGGTAGTTAGCTCTTAGGCTGTGAAGAGGCGTCTTGTTGTGAATTCCGTTCTCGGGCTCCCTCCTGTGGTCATGAGTGGTACTTTGTGAGTTCTGTTCATGGGCTCCCTCTGGTGGCTTTTAGTGTTACGGCTGGTCTGTAGCTGGACTCCAGCTGCCTCATTTCCTGCTAGGCCTGCTGCCTATTTAACTCCATCTGGACCTTTACTTGTTGCCTGCTGTCGTTGTATTCAGTACTGGTTCAGATCTCTTTGGGACTTCCCTTGTGACCTGTCTCCTCGTGGCGAAGCTAAGTTTATGCTAGTCCATTTTTGCTCATTGTTTTTTTGAAAATGTTTCTCAGTATGTTATGAGTTCAGTCCAGCTTGCTTATATGCTATTTGATTGCTAGCTGGAAGCTCTGGGGTGCGGAGTTGCGCCCCTCACATCGTGAGTCGGTGTGGGGGTCTTTTTGTATTCTCTGCGTGGATACTTTTGTAGTATTTTATACTGACCGCACAGATTCCTTGCTATCTTCTGACTATTTAGTTATTAGCAGGCCTCATTTGCTAAATCCTATTTTCATTTCTATGTTTGTGTTTTCCCCTTAATCTCACCGTTATTATTTGTGGGGGGCTGCTTACACTTTGGGGAAAATTTCTCTGAGGCAAGTGAGGCTTTGTTTCTCTCTAGGGGTAGCTAGTTTCTCAGGCTGTGAACGAGGCGTCTAGGCCGAGTTAGGAACGCTCCACGGCTGCCTATAGTGTTTGTTGATAGGATCAGAATTGCGGTCAGTAAAGTTCCCACATTCCCAGAGCTTGTCCTTATTTTTGGTTTACCCATCAGGTCAGTTCATGTGTTCCTTACCACCAGGATCATAACAGTACAGCAGGCCATTAAAGTGTTAATGCATCGCAAAAGAGGGATAAGAGAAGCTCTGGGTTTTTTTTTTCCTCTGCAGTGTGTTTAGCCTCTCTCCTCCCCTTAATCTCTGGGTGGTTCAGGACTCAGCTGCAGATATGGACATTCAAGGTCTGTCCTCTTGTGTGGATCAGCTTGCTACAAGGATACAAAGCATTCAGGATTATGTACTTCGCAGTCCTATGTCAGAACCTAAAATACCAATTCCTGAGCTGTTCTCTGGAGATAGATCTAGGTTTTTGAATTTCAGAAATAATTGCAAATTGTTTCTTTCTCTGAGACCTCGTTCCTCTGGTGACCCTGCTCAGCAAGCTAAAATTATTATTTCTTTGTTACGTGGCGACCCTCAAGATTGGGCATTCTCCCTGGCGCCAGGAGATCCTGCATTGCTAAATGTGGATGTGTTTTTTCTGGCGCTTGGATTGCTTTATAAGGAACCTAATCTAGTAGACCAGGCAGAAAAGATTTTGCTGGCTCTCTCTCAGGGTCAGGATGAAGCAGAGGTTTACTGTCAGAAGTTTAGGAAGTGGACTGTGCTCACTCAATGGAATGAGTGTGCTCTGGCAGAGATTTTCAGAAAGGGTCTTTCTGAAGCCCTAAAGGATGTTATGGTGGGGTTCCCCACGCCTGCGGGTCTGAATGAGTCAATGTCTTTGGCCATTCAAATTGATCGGCGTTTGCGAGAGCGCAAACCTGTGCACCATCTGGCGGTGTTTTCTGAACAGAAGCCTGAGTCTATGCAATGTGACAGGATTCTGACCAGAATCGAACGGCAAAATCACAGACGTCAGAATGGGTTGTGCTTTTACTGTGGTGACTCCACTCATGTTATCTCTGATTGTTCTAAGCGCACAAAGAGGTTCGCTAGGTCTGTCACCATTGGTACTGTACAGCCTAAATTTATTTTGTCTGTTACTTTGATTTGCTCTCTGTCATCCTACTCTGTTATGGCTTTTGTGGATTCGGGCGCTGCCCTGAATTTGATGGATTTGTCATTTGCCAGGCGCTGTGGTTTTATCTTGGAGCCATTGCAATTCCCTATTCCACTAAAGGGAATTGATGCTACGCCATTGGCCAAGAATAAACCTCAGTACTGGACTCAAGTGACTATGTGCATGACTCCTGCACATCAGGAGGTTATTCGCTTTCTGGTGTTACATAATTTGCATGATGTTGTCGTGTTGGGTCAGCCATGGCTGCATTTTCATAATCCAGTCCTGGATTGGAAAGCAATGTCTGTGTCAAGTTGGGGTTGTCAAGGGGTACATGGTGATGTTCCTTTGGTGTCAATTGCTTCTTCTACTCCTTCTGAAGTCCCTGAATTTTTGTCGGATTACCAGGATGTATTTGATGAGCCCAAATCCAGTGCCCTACCTCCTCATAGGGATTGTGATTGTGCCATAAATTTGATTCCTGGTAGTAAGTTCCCTAAGGGTCGACTTTTTAATTTATCTATACCAGAACATACCGCTATGCGGAGCTATATAAAGGAGTCTTTGGAGAAAGGGCATATTCGTCCATCCTCGTCACCTTTGGGTGCAGGGTTCTTTTTTGTGGCCAAGAAGGATGGTTCTCTGAGACCCTGTATAGATTATCGCCTTCTAAATAAAATCACGGTCAAATTTCAGTACCCTTTGCCTCTGCTGTCCGATCTGTTTGCTCGGATTAGGGGGGCGAGTTGGTCCACCAAGATAGATCTTCGAGGAGCTTATAATCTTGTGCGTATAAAGCGGGGCGATGAATGGAAGACAGCATTTAATACGCTCGAAGGTCATTTTGAGTACTTGGTGATGCCTTTTGGGCTTTCTAATGCCCCTTCCGTGTTTCAGTCCTTCATGCACGATATCTTCCGAGAGTATCTGGATAGATTCATGATTGTGTACCTGGATGATATTTTGGTCTTTTCTGATGATTGGGAGTCTCATGTGAAGCAGGTCAGGATGGTGTTTCAGGTCCTGCGTGCCAATGCCTTGTTTGTGAAGGGCTCTAAATGTCTCTTTGGAGTCCAGAAGATTTCTTTTTTGGGCTTTATTTTTTCCCCTTCTACTATCGAGATGGATCCAGTTAAAGTCCAGGCCATCTATGACTGGACTCAACCTACATCGGTGAAGAGCCTTCAGAAGTTCTTGGGCTTTGCTAATTTTTACCGTCGCTTCATCACTAATTTTTCTAGTGTGGTTAAGCCTTTGACGGATTTGACTAGAAAGGGTGCTGATGTGACTAATTGGTCTTCTGCGGCCGTTGAGGCCTTTCAGGAGCTGAAACGTCGGTTTTCTTCGGCTCCTGTCTTGCGTCAGCCTGATGTCTCTCTTCCCTTTTAGGTCGGGGTTGATGCTTCTGAGATTGGAGCATGGGCTGTCTTGTCACAGAGAAGCTCTGATGGCTCGGTGATGAGACCATGTGCTTTCTTTTCTAGAAAGTTTTCGCCTGCCGAGCGGAATTATGATGTTGGTAATCGGGAGTTGTTGGCAATGAAGTGGGCACTTGAGGAGTGGCGACATTGGCTTGAGGGAGCCAAGCATCGCGTGGTGGTCTTGACGGATCACAAGAATTTGATTTATCTCGAGTCTGCCAAGCGGTTAAATCCTAGACAAGCTCGATGGTCGCTGTTTTTCTCCCGTTTTGATTTCGTGGTTTCATACCTTCCGGGCTCAAAGAATGTGAAGGCTGATGCCCTTTCTAGGAGTTTTGTGCCTGACTCTCCGGGAGTTTCTGAGCCGACTGGTATCCTCAGAGAGGGGGTGATCTTGTCCGCCATCTCCCCTGATTTGCAGCGGGTGCTGCAGGAGTTTCAGGCCGATAGACCTGACCGTTGTCCACCGGAGAGACTGTTTGTCCCGGATAGATGGACCAGTAGAGTTATTTCCGAGGTTCATTCTTCAGTGTTAGCGGGTCATCCTGGAATCTTTGGTACCAGGGATTTGGTGGCTAGGTCCTTTTGGTGGCCTTCTTTGTCGCGGGATGTGCGTTCCTTTGTGCAGTCCTGTGGGATTTGTGCTCGGGCCAAGCCTTGCTGTTCTCATGCCAGTGGATTGCTTTTGCCTTTGCCTGTCCTGAAGAGGCCTTGGACGCATATTTCCATGGATTTTATTTTGGATCTTCCAGTCTCTCAGAGGATGTCTGTCATCTGGATGATTTGTGATCGTTTTTCTAAAATGGTCCATTTGGTGCCTTTGCCTAAGTTACCCTCCTCCTCTGATTTGGTTCCGCTGTTTTTTCAGAATGTGGTCCGTTTGCATGGTATTCCGGAGAACATTGTGTCTGACAGAGGGTCCCAGTTTGTGTCCAGATTTTGGCGGTCCTTTTGTGCTAGGATGGGCATTGATTTGTCTTTTTCTTCGGTCTTCCATCCTCAGAGGAATGGCCAAACCGAACGTACTAATCAGACCTTGGAAACTTATCTGAGATGTTTTGTTTCTGCTGATCAGGATGATTGGGTGACTTTTTTGCCATTGGCTGAGTTCGCCCTCAATAATCGGGCTAGTTCCGCTACTTTGGTTTCACCTTTTTTTTGTAATTCTGGTTTTCATCCTCGTTTTTCCTCAGGTCAGGTTGAACCTTCTGACTGTCCTGGGGTGGATTCTGTGGTGGATAGGTTGCAGCAAATTTGGAACCACGTAGTGGACAATTTGACGTTGTCACAGGAGAAGGCTCAGCGCTTTGCTAATCGCCGTCGCTGTGTGGGTCCCCGACTTCGTGTGGGGGATTTGGTATGGTTGTCATCTCGTTATGTTCCGATGAAGGTTTCCTCTCCTAAGTTCAAACCTCATTTCATCGGTCCTTATAAGATTTTAGAAATCCTCAATCCGGTGTCATTTCGTTTGGACCTCCCAGCATCTTTTGCTATTCATAATGTGTTCCATAGGTCATTGTTGCGGAGGTATGTGGTGCCTGTGGTTCCTTCTGTTAACCCTCCTGCTCCGGTATTGGTCAAGGGAGAATTGGAGTACGTGGTAGAGAAGATCTTGGATTCTCGTATTTCGAGACGGAAGCTTCAGTACTTGGTTAAATGGAAGGGCTAAGGTCAGGAGGATAATTCCTGGGTTGTTGCCTCTGATGTCCATGCTGCCGATTTGGGTCGTGCCTTTCATTTGGCTCGTCCTGATCGGCCTGGGGGCTCTGGTGAGGGTTCGGTGACCCCTCCTCAAGGGGGGGGTACTGTTGTGAATTTCGTTCTCGGGCTCCCTCCTGTGGTCATGAGTGGTACTTTGTGAGTTCTGTTCATGGGCTCCCTCTGGTGGCTTTTAGTGTTACGGCTGGTCTGTAGCTGGACTCCAGCTGCCTCATTTCCTGCTAGGCCTGCTGCCTATTTAACTCCATCTGGACCTTTACTTGTTGCCTGCTGTCATTGTATTCAGTACTGGTTCAGATCTCTTTGGGACTTCCCTTGTGACCTGTCTCCTCGTGGCGAAGCTAAGTTTATGCTAGTCCATTTTTGCTCATTGCTTTTTGAAAATGTTTCTCAGTATGTTATGAGTTCAGTCCAGCTTGCTTATATGCTATTTGATTGCTAGCTGGAAGCTCTGGGGTGCGGAGTTGCGCCCCTCACATCGTGAGTCGGTGTGGGGGTCTTTTTGTATTCTCTGCGTGGATACTTTTGTAGTATTTTATACTGACCGCACAGATTCCTTGCTATCTTTTGACTATTTAGTTATTAGCAGGCCTCATTTGCTAAATCCTATTTTCATTTCTATGTTTGTGTTTTCCCCTTAATCTCACAGTTATTATTTGTGGGGGGCTGCTTACACTTTGGGGAAAATTTCTCTGAGGCAAATGAGGCTTTGTTTCTCTCTAGGGGTAGCTAGTTTCTCAGGCTGTGAACGAGGCGTCTAGGCCGAGTTAGGAACGCTCCATGGCTGCCTATAGTGTTTGTTGATAGGATCAGAATTGCGGTCAGTAAAGTTCCCACATTCCCAGAGCTTGTCCTTATTTTTGGTTTACCCATCAGGTCAGTTCATGTGTTCCTTACCACCAGGATCATAACAGCGTCTAGGCAGAGTCAGGTACGCTCCACGGCTATTTCTAGTTGTTGTGATAGGTTTAGGGGTTGCGGTCAGCAGAGTTCCCACTTCCCAGAGCTTGTCCTGTATTACTAGTTTGCTCATCAGGTCATTCCTAGTGCTCCTAACCACCAGGTCATCATAGCAGTACAGCTGGCCCGTAAAGTGTTAATGCATCTCAATAGAGGGATAAAGGAAGTTCTGAGACCATTTTTTTTTCCTCTGCAGCGTGTTTTGTTTTTCTTTTCCCCTAAATCTCTGGGTGGTTCAGGACACAGGTGTAGATATGGACATTCAAGGTCTGTCCTCTTGTGTGGATCAACTCACTGCAAGGGTACAAGGCATTCAAGATTATGTAGTTCAGAACCCGATGTTAGAACCCAGAAATCCAATTCCTGATTTGTTTTCTGAGGATAGATCTAAGTTCCTGAATTTCAAAAATAATTGTAGACTGATTTTTGCTTTGAAACCCCGCTCCTCTGGTGACCCCATTCAGCAAGTAAAAATCATTATTTCTTTGCTACGTGGCGACCCTCAAGACTGGGCATTTTCCCTTGCGCCAGGAGATCCTGCATTGCGTAATGTAGATGCGTTTTTTCTGGCGCTTGGGTTGCTTTATGATGAACCAGATTCAGTGGATCAGGCAGAGAAAATCTTGCTGGCTTTGTGTCAGGGTCAGGATGAAGCGGAGGTATATTGTCAGAAGTTTAGAAAGTGGTCTGTGCTTACTCAGTGGAATGAGTGTGCCCTGGCGGCAATTTTCAGAAAGGGTCTTTCTGAAGCCCTTAAGGATGTTATGGTGGGATTTCCCACGCCTGCTGGTCTGAATGAGTCTATGTCCTTGGCCATTCAGATCGATCGACGCTTACGTGAGCGCAAAACTGTGCACCATTTGGCGGTATCTTCTGAGCAGAGGCCTGAGCCTATGCAATGTGATAGGACCTTGACCAGAGCTGAACGGCAAGAATACAGACGTCGGAATGGGCTGTGTTTTTACTGTGGTGACTCCACTCATGCTATCTCTGATTGTCCTAAACACACTAAGCGGTTCGCTAGGTCTGCCACCATTGGTACGGTACAGCCAAAATTTCTTTTGTCCGTTAGGCTATGTCTCCACGGTCAGGATGGCCGGCGGTATTGCCGCAGCGGCGAAGCCGCTCGGCGCTAAGCCCCGCCCCCTTTCTGGGACGCGATCATGCCGGATGTGTACAGTACACATCCGGGATCATCGCACCCCTCGCCATAGGGCCCTGTGATATGCCTTGCGGGGACGCTGCGTCCCCGCAAGGTGTACAGACATGCTGCGATCTGAAAAGACGCGCAGCATGTCCGGAGTCGCAGGGCCGCCGCGTGCGGGTTTCCACGCATAGTGGAGACGGGATTTCATAAAATCCCCTCCACTATGCTGGAACATCTGGACGCTGCTTGTTTGACGCTGCAGCGTCAAACAAGCAGCGTTTACTTACCGTGGAAAAATACCCTTACTCTGATTCGCTCGTTGTCGTCCTATTCGGTTATGGCATTTGTGGATTCAGGCGCTGCCCTGAATTTGATGGACTTGGAGTTTGCCAGGTGCTGTGGTTTTTTCTTGGAGCCCTTACAGTATCCTATTCCATTGAGAGGAATTGATGCTACGCCTTTGGCCAAGAATAAGCCTCAGTACTGGACTCAATTGACCATGTGCATGGCTCCTGCACATCAGGAGGATATTCGCTTTTTGGTGTTGCATAATCTGCATGATGTGGTCGTTTTGGGTTTGCCATGGCTACAGGTCCATAATCCAGTATTGGATTGGAAATCAATGTCTGTATCTAGTTGGGGTTGTCAAGGGGTACATGGGGATGTCCCATTGTTGTCAATTTCGTCTTCTCATCCTTCTGAAGTCCCTGAGTTCTTGTCAGATTACCGGGATGTATTTGATGAGCCCAAATCCAGTGCCCTACCTCCTCATAGGGATTGTGATTGTGCTATTAATTTGATTCCTGGTAGTAAGTTTCCGAAGGGCCGACTGTTCAATTTATCTGTGCCAGAACATGCCGCTATGCGGAGTTATGTAAAGGAGTCCTTGGAGAAAGGGCATATTCGCCCGTCGTCATCACCGTTGGGAGCAGGGTTCTTTTTTGTGGCCAAGAAGGATGGTTCTCTGAGACCTTGTATAGATTACCACCTTCTCAATAAAATCACCGTTACATTTCAGTACCCTTTGCCGCTACTGTCTGATTTGTTTGCTCGGATTAAGGGGGCTAGCTGGTTCACCAAGATAGATCTTCGAGGGGCGTATAATCATGTGCGTATTAAACAGGGCGACAAATGGAAAACAGCATTTAATACGCCCGAGGGCCATTTTGAGTACCTGGTGATGCCATTCGGGCTTTCTAATGCTCCATCTGTGTTTCAGTCCTTTATGCATGACATCTTCCGAAAGTACCTGGATAGATTCATGATTGTATATTTGGATGATATTTTGGTCTTTTCGGACGATTGGGAGTCTCATGTGAAGCAGGTCAGAATGGTGTTCCAGGTCCTTCGTGCTAATTCCTTGTTTGTGAAGGGGTCTAAATGTCTCTTTGGAGTTCAGAAGGTTTCATTTTTGGGCTTCATTTTTTCCCCTTCTACTATCGAGATGGACCCTGTTAAAGTTCAGGCCATTTATGATTGGACTCAGCCTACTTCTGTGAAGAGCCTTCAGAAATTCCTGGGCTTTGCTAATTTTTACCATCGCTTCATCGCTAATTTTTCTAGTGTTGTTAAACCATTGACTGATTTAACCAAGAAAAGTGCGGATGTGGTCAATTGGTCCTCTGCGGCCGTTGAGGCTTTTCAGGAGTTGAAGCGTCATTTTTCTTCTGCCCCTGTGTTGTGTCAGCCAGATGTTTCGCTCCCGTTTCAGGTCGAGGTGGATGCTTCTGAGATTGGAGCAGGGGCTGTTCTATCTCAAAGAAGTTCTGATGGCTCGGTGATGAAACCATGTGCTTTCTTTTCTAGAAAGTTTTCGCCTGCTGAGCGCATTTATGATGTGGGCAATCGAGAGTTGTTGGCTATGAAGTGGGCGTTCGAGGAGTGGCGACATTGGCTTGAAGGAGCCAAGCATCGCGTGGTGGTCTTGACGGATCACAAGAATCTGACTTATCTCGAGTCTGCCAAGCGGTTGAATCCTAGACAGGCTCGATGGTCGCTGTTTTTCTCCCGCTTCGATTTTGTGGTTTCGTACCTTCCGGGTTCTAAAAATGTGAAGGCTGATGCTCTTTCAAGGAGTTTTGTGCCTGATTCTCCAGGAGTTCCTGAGACGGCTGGTATTCTCAAAGAGGGGTTAATTTTGTCTGCCATCTCCCCTGATTTGCGGCGGGTGCTGCAGGAGTTTCAGGCTGATAGACCTGACCGTTGCCCAGCGGAGAAACTGTTTGTCCCTGATAGATGGACTAGTAGAGTTATCTCTGAGGTTCATTGTTCGGTGTTGGCTGGTCATCCTGGAATCTTTGGTACCAGGGATTTGGTGGCTAGATCCTTTTGGTGGCCTTCCTTGTCACGGGATGTGCATTCTTTTGTGCAGTCCTGTGGGACTTGTGCTCGGGCTAAGCCCTGCTGTTCTCGTGCCAGTGGGTTGCTTTTGCCCTTGCCGGTCCCGAAAAGGCCCTGGACGCATATTTCCATGGATTTTATTTCAGATCTCCCTGTCTCTCAAAGGATGTCGGTTATCTGGGTGGTTTGTGATCGCTTCTCTAAGATGGTCCATTTGGTGCCTTTGCCTAAGTTGCCTTCCTCCTCTGATTTGGTTCCGTTGTTTTTCCAGCACGTGGTTCGTTTACATGGCATTACGGAGAACATCGTGTCGGACAGAGGTTCCCAGTTTGTTTCGAGGTTTTGGCGGTCCTTTTGTGCTAGGATGGGCATTGATTTGTCTTTTTCTTCGGCTTTCCATCCTCAGACAAATGGCCAAACCGAACGAACCAATCAGACTTTGGAGACATATCTGAGATGCTTTGTTTCTGCTGATCAGGATGATTGGGTGTCCTTCTTGCCTTTGGCTGAGTTCGCCCTTAATAATCGGGCCAGCTCGGCCACTTTGGTTTCGCCTTTTTTCTGTAATTCTGGTTTCCACCCTTGTTTTTCTTCAGGACAGGTTGAGTCTTCGGACTGCCCTGGTGTGGATTCTGTGGTGGACAGGTTTCAGCAGATTTGGACTCACGTGGTTGACAATTTGACATTGTCCCAGGAGAAGGCTCAACGTTTCGCTAACCGCCGTCGCTGTGTTGGTCCCCAACTTCGTTTTGGGGATTTGGTTTGGTTATCGTCTCGTTATGTTCCTATGAAGGTTTCGTCTCCTAAGTTTAAGCCTCGTTTCATTGGTCCTTATAAGATTTCTGAAATTCTTAATCCTGTGTCGTTTCGTTTGGACCTTCCAGCTTCTTTCGCCATCCATAATGTGTTCCATAAGTTGTTATTGCGGAGATATGTGGCTCCTATGGTTCCCTCCGTCGACACTCCTGCCCCAGTGTTGGTTGAGGGGGAGTTGGAGTATGTGGTGGAGAAGATTTTGGATTCTCGTATTTCGAGACGGAAACTTCAGTACCTGGTCAAGTGGAAAGGTTATGGTCAGGAGGATAATTCTTGGGTGGTTGCCTCTGATGTTCATGCTGCCGATCTTGTTCGTGCCTTTCATTTGGCTCATCCTGATCGGCCTGGGGGCTCTGGTGAGGGTTCGGTGACCCCTCCTCAAGGGGGGGGTACTGTTGTGAATTCTGTTCTCGAACTCCCTCCGGTGGTTATGAATGGTACTTCGGCGAGTTCTGTCCATGGACTCCCTCTGGTGGCTGTGAGTGGAGCTGCTGGTTCTGAGGTTCTGTCCTCAGCTGACCTCGTTTAGTCCTAGGCTGGCTGCTCTATTTAACTCCACTTAGATCGTTACTTGATGCCAGCTGTCAATGTCCTAGTACTGGTTCAGTTTGCTCTTGGATCTTTCAGATGACCTGTCTACTCCAGCAAAAGCTAAGTCCCTGCTAGCTTATTTGTTTACCACTGTTTTCTTGTCCAGCTTGCTATCATGATTCTGCCTGGCTAGCTGGAAGCTCTGGGATGCAGAGTGGCACCTCCACGCCGTGAGTCGGTGTGGGGTCTCTTTTGCACACTCTGCGTGGTTTTTTGGTAGTTTTTTATGCTGACCGCAGAGATACCTTTTCTATCCTCAAGTCTGTTTAGTTAAGTCTGGCCTCCTTTGCTGAAACCTATTTCATTCCTGTGTTTCTGACTTCCATCTTAACTCACAGTCAATACGTGTGGGGGGCTGCCTATTTCTTTGGGGAATTTCTCTGAGGCAAGTTAGGCCTTATTTTCTATCTTTAGGGGTAGTTAGCTCTTAGGCTGTGAAGAGGCATCTAGGCAGAGTCAGGTACACTCCACGGCTATTTCTAGTTGTTGTGATAGGTTTAGGGGTTGCGGTCAGCAGAGTTCCCACTTCCCAGAGCTTGTCCTGTATTACTAGTTTGCTCATCAGGTCATTCCTAGTGCTCCTAACCACCAGGTCATCATAACAGAGTATCCTGTAATAATTATAGGGGATAACTCAGGAGACTCTTTGCGTGGGACAAGACAACTACAGGACACAGTTTTATAAGCGGTAAAGTCTATATTATCACACGGTGATTCAAACAGGTGCAGAGAGAAACTCAAGTCTACAACACTTGGTGTAAATATTAAATGCAGCTTAGCAGTCTATAGGGAACTTGAGAGGAAAATGCAATCACACAGAAAGTCTATGAAGCATAGTTATTCTTCAGGATACTTGACATGAATAAGTCCTTGTTTTAGTCCAAACACAGATAGATATGCTTATTAGGCAGTTCAAGCAATGTCTTATCTCAACCAGGAAGGCCTGGGTGATAATCTTAGGTTTAAGCAGAGCAGCAACAGCTTACATGTCCAGAAAATGCAGATGGAAGTAAACATGAGCAGCAGATGAAGGAGGATTACTAGAAACTGGTGTATGCAGCAGGAACTCAGAGCAGAGTAGCAGGATAACCACACAGGTTCACAGGAGCAGGTATATAGCCAGGGAGTCACCAGCGTTAGGATCTGGATGCAAGGCAGAATACTCTAGCACAGACTGAAGGCTGTGGTGGAATTTTATAGCAGGAAGACACAGTGCACATGAGACCAAAGACGCCATCTTGGAAAAGGGCAGTAATGCACAAAAGGTAATAAAAATGTTCAGAGTCCTGACACGAAGGACATGGGGGGGCCAAGCTGGGGCATATTATAAAATAAAGGCTGGGTGAGATTATTAAATAAAATGGGCCAGGGGGAGGGACTTAACTACTGTTTGGGGGCCAGAAAGAGGAACATGCTGTATTAGTTTATGGTGACAAGTGGGGAACACAATTTCTTTGCGGTCCAATTAGGGACATTGCTACTGTAAAATTTACTTTTTTAAGAAACTGTTTTCTATGGAAGGAATAAAAGGGAGGTCCTGTTAGTGTGCAGTGCCTCACTATGTCACATTTTTCTTCATCTGACATAGTGTAGAAGTCAGGGAAATAATGGGGAAAGGGCTCTGGAAGCAATCAGCTATTGATGAATTTGTGTTATTTTTTGCAGAGACGAGTCCTGGCTGGAAGAAGTGATGGTAGTCTGTGCTTGCTGAAGAAGAAAAGCGAAGATAATGGACTTCAACTACAGACATCACTGGTGAGTCAGTGTATTACATGTACACGCACACTATACACTATGTACTGCGTACAGAGCTCCCTATATATAATGTCACCGGTGATCACTGTATTACCTGTACACTATACACTATATACAGAACTTCAGTGTATAATATCACTGGTGATTACTGTATTATCTGTACACTATATACCGAGCTCCTGTGTATAATGTCACTGGTGATCACTGTATTACCTGTACACTATATACAAAGCTCCTGTGTATATTGTCACTGGTGATTACTGTATTACCTGTACACTGACACTATATACAGAGCTCCTGTGTATAATGTCACTGGTGATCACTATGACCTGTACACTGACACTATAAACAGAGCTGTGTATAATGTCACTAGTGATCACTGTATTAACTGTACACTGACTCTATATACAGAACTCCTGTGCATAATGTCACTGGTGATCACTGTATTACCTTTACACTGACACTATATACAGCACTCCTCTGTATAATGTCACTGGTGGTAATATGTTATGACCCCAATGGCGAGGGTCTCAGAGAAATAGGTAAGTCTGCGAAGTACAAAAATCCAGCTCATAGGGCAGTGGTAACTGGGTTGACCATATATCTACTCCTAACGCCAACACTAGAAGTAGCCGGGGAACATGCCTACGTTGGTCGCTAGATGTCTCGCGCCAGCCGGAGAACTAACTACCCCTAGAAGAGGAAAACAAAGACCTCTCTTGCCTCCAGAGAAAGGACCCCAAAAGTAGGATACAAGCCCCCCACAAATAATAACGGTGAGGTAAGAGGAAATGACAAACATAGAAATGAACTAGGTTTAGCAAAGAGAGGCCCGCTTACTAATAGCAGAATGTAGTAAGATAACTTATATGGTCAACAAAAACCCTATCAAACATCCACGCTGGAAATTCAAGAACCCCCGAACCGTCTAACGGCCCGGGGGGAGAACACCAGCTCCCTAGAGCTTCCAGCAAGGACAGGATACAGATTAAGTACAAGCTGGACAAAAATGCAAACAAAAACAAATAGGAAAAAGCAAGAAAGCAGACTTAGCTTAATCTAGCAGGAACCAGGATCAGTAGACAAGAGCACAACAGATTAGCTCTGATTACAACGTTGCCAGGCATTGAACTGAAGGTCCAGGGAGCTTATATAGCAACACCCCTGAACTAACGGCCCAGGTGAGCATACAAGGGATGACTGACATACCCAGAGTCAAATCACTAGTAACCACTAGAGGGAGCCAAAAAGCAAATTCACAACAGTACCCCCCCCTTAGTGAGGGGTCACCGAACCCTCACCAAGACCACCAGGGCGATCAGGATGAGCGGCGTGAAAGGCCCGAACTAAATCGGCCGCATGCACATCAGAGGCGACCACCCAGGAATTATCCTCCTGACCATAGCCCTTCCACTTGACCAGGTACTGAAGCCTCCGCCTGGAGAGACGAGAATCTAAGATCTTCTCCACCACGTACTCCAACTCGCCCTCAACCAACACCGGAGCAGGAGGCTCAGCAGAAGGAACCACAGGCACAACGTACCGCCGCAACAAGGACCTATGAAATACGTTGTGAATAGCAAACGACACCGGAAGATCCAGGCGAAAGGACACAGGATTAAGGATTTCCAATATCTTGTACGGACCAATGAAGCGAGGCTTAAACTTGGGAGAGGAGACCTTCATAGGAACAAATCGAGAAGACAGCCATACCAAATCCCCAACACGAAGTCGGGGACCCACACCGCGGCGGCGGTTGGCAAAACGCTGAGCCTTCTCCTGTGACAACTTCAAGTTGTCCACCACATGATTCCAGATCAGCTGCAACCTATCTACCACAGAATCCACCCCAGGACAGTCAGAAGGCTCCACATGTCCCGAGGAAAAACGAGGATGGAAACCAGAGTTGCAGAAAAATGGCGAAACCAAGGTGGCGGAACTAGCCCGATTATTAAGGGCAAATTCAGCCAACGGCAAGAAGGTCACCCAATCATCCTGATCAGAAGAGACAAAACACCTCAAATAAGCCTCCAGAGTCTGATTAGTTCGCTCCGTTTGTCCATTAGTCTGTGGATGAAAAGCGGACGAAAACGACAAATCAATGCCCATCCTACCACAAAAGGATCGCCAGAACCTGGAAACAAACTGGGATCCTCTGTCTGACACAATATTCTCAGGAATGCCGTGTAAACGGACCACGTTCTGGAGGAACACAGGAACCAGATCGGAAGAGGAAGGCAGCTTAGGCAAAGGAACCAAATGGACCATCTTGGAGAAACGATCACATATCACCCAGGTGACAGACATGCCCCGAGACACCGGAAGATCAGAAATGAAATCCATAGAGATGTGTGTCCAAGGTCTCTTCGAGACAGGCAAGGGCAAGAGCAACCCGCTGGCACGAGAACAGCAAGGCTTAGCTCGAGCACAAGTCCCACAGGACTGCACAAAAGACCGCACATCCCTTGACAAGGACGGCCACCAAAAGGACCTGGCCACCAGATCCCTGGTGCCAAAAATTCCCGGGTGCCCTGCCAACACCGAGGAATGAACCTCGGAAATGACTCTACTGGTCCACCTAGCAGGCACAAACAATTTGTCAGGTGGACAAGAGTCAGGCCTACCAGCCTGAAATCTCTGCAACACACGTCGCAGATCCGGAGAAATAGCTGACAAGATAACTCCTTCCTTAAGAATACCCACAGGTTCAGCGACTCCAGGAGCATCAGACACAAAGCTCCTAGACAGAGCATCGGCCTTCACATTCTTCGAACCTGGTAAATACGAGACCACAAAGTCAAAACGGGAGAAAAACAATGACCAGCGGGCCTGTCTAGGATTCAGGCGTTTAGCAGACTCGAGATACATCAGATTTTTGTGATCAGTCAAAACCACCACACGATGCTTAGCACCCTCGAGCCAATGACGCCACTCCTCAAATGCCCACTTCATGGCCAACAACTCCCGATTGCCCACATCATAATTTCGCTCTGCAGGCGAAAACTTCCTAGAGAAAAAGGCACAAGGTCTCATAGTAGAGCAACCAGGACCTCTCTGAGACAAAACGGCCCCTGCCCCAATCTCCGAAGCATCCACCTCAACCTGAAAGGGCAGTGAGACATCAGGCTGGCACAAAACAGGCGCCAAAGTAAACCGGCGTTTCAACTCCTGGAAAGCCTCCACGGCAGCAGGAGCCCAGTTAGCTACATCAGAGCCTTTCTTGGTCATATCCGTCAAAGGTTTAACAACGCTAGAAAAATTAGCGATAAAACGACGGTAAAAGTTAGCAAAACCCAAGAACTTCTGAAGACTCTTAACTGACGAGGGCTGAGTCCAATCATGAATAGCTCGGACCTTGACTGGGTCCATCTCCACAGCAGAAGGGGAAAAAATGAACCCTAAAAAGGGAACCTTCTGTACACCAAAGAGACACTTTGAGCCTTTAACAAACAAAGAATTTTCACGCAAAATCTTGAAAACCATCCTGACCTGTTCTACATGCGAGTCCCAATCATCAGAAAAAAACAGAATATCGTCCAGATAAACGATCAAAAATTTATCCAGATACTTCCGGAAAATGTCATGCATAAAGGACTGAAAAACTGAAGGCGCATTAGAGAGCCCAAAAGGCATCACCAAGTACTCAAAATGACCTTCGGGCGTATTGAATGCGGTTTTCCATTCATCTCCTTGCTTAATGCGCACAAGGTTGTACGCACCACGAAGATCTATCTTGGTGAACCACTTGGCACCTTTAATCCGGGCAAACAAGTCTGACAACAGCGGCAAAGGATACTGAAATTTGACAGTGATCTTATTTAAGAGCCGATAGTCAATACAAGGCCTCAAAGATCCGTCCTTTTTGGCCACAAAAAAGAATCCCGCACCAAGAGGGGAAGAAGAAGGACGGATATGCCCCTTCTCCAAAGACTCTCTAATATATGAACGCATAGCGGTATGTTCAGGTACCGACAGGTTAAATAATCTTCCCTTAGGAAACTTACTGCCTGGAATCAACTCTATTGCGCAGTCACACTCCCTATGAGGAGGCAGTGCACTGGACCTGGACTCGCTGAAAACATCCTGATAATCAGACAAATACTCCGGAACTTCCGAAGGCGTAGAAGAAGCAATAGACACGGGCAGGGAATCCCCATGATTTCCATGGCATCCCCAACTTGACACTGACATGGCCTTCCAATCCAAGACTGGATTATGGGTCTGCAACCATGGCAACCCCAAAACAACCAAATCATGCATTTTATGCAAAACAAGAAAACGTATAACCTCCCGATGTTCAGGAGTCATACACATGGTAACCTGTGTCCAAAACTGCGGTTTATTTTCTGCCAACGGCGTAGCATCAATACCCCTAAGAGGGATAGGATTTTCTAATGGCTCAAGAACAAAACCACAGCGCTTGGCATATGACAGATCCATAAGACTCAGGGCAGCACCTGAATCTACAAACGCCATGGCAGTATAAGATGACAGTGAACAAATCAAAGTTACAGATAGAATAAATTTAGGTTGCAAATTACCAACGGTGACAGGACTAACAACCTTAGTTAGACGTTTAGAGCATGCTGAGATAACATGTGTAGAATCACCACAGTAGTAACACAAGCCATTCTGGCGTCTATGAATTTTCCGCTCATTTCTAGTCAGGATTCTATCACATTGCATTAAATCAGGTGTTTGTTCAGACAGCACCATAGGTGAATTTGCGGTTTTTCTATCACATTGCCTTAAATCAGGTGCCTGTTCAGACAACACCATAAGGGAATTTGCGGTTTTGCGCTCCCGCAACCGCCGGTCAATTTGAATAGCCAGGGCCATGGAATCATTTAGACCTGTGGGAATAGGGAAACCCACCATCACATTCTTAATGGCTTCAGAAAGGCCATTTCTAAAATTTGCGGCCAGTGCACACTCGTTCCACTGAGTCAGCACGGACCATTTCTGAAATTTTTGGCAATACACTTCAGCCTCGTCCTGGCCCTGAGACATAGCCCGGAAGGCTTTTTCTGCCTGAATCTCAAGATTGGGTTCCTCATAAAGTAAACCGAGCGCCAGAAAAAACGCATCAATATCCGCCAATGCCGGATCTCCTGGCGCCAGCGAGAAGGCCCAATCCTGAGGGTCGCCCCGTAAAAAAGAAATAACAATTTTCACTTGCTGAGCGGAGTCTCCAGATGAACAGGGTCTCAGGGACAAAAATAATTTACAATTATTCCTGAAATTTCTAAACTTAAATCGGTCTCCGAAAAACAATTCAGGAATCGGTATCTTAGGTTCTGACATAGGATTTCTGGTAACATAATCTTGTATGCCCTGCACACGAGCAGCAAGCTGGTCCACACTTGTAATCAAGGTCTGGACATTCATGTCTACAGCAAGCTTGAGCCACTCAGAGGTAAAGGGGAAAAGAAAAAAAAAAATGAGAGAGAGGAAAAAAAAAAAAAAAAAAAAACTCAGAATTTTCTTACTTATAATCCCGCTTCTGCAATGCATTTAACATTTAATACTGGCCTGGCAAACTGTTATGACCCCAATGGCGAGGGTCTCAGAGAAATAGGTAAGTCTGCGAAGTACAAAAATCCAGCTCATAGGGCAGTGGTAACTGGGTTGACCATATATCTACTCCTAACGCCAACACTAGAAGTAGCCGGGGAACATGCCTACGTTGGTCGCTAGATGTCTCGCGCCAGCCGGAGAACTAACTACCCCTAGAAGAGGAAAACAAAGACCTCTCTTGCCTCCAGAGAAAGGACCCCAAAAGTAGGATACAAGCCCCCCACAAATAATAACGGTGAGGTAAGAGGAAATGACAAACATAGAAATGAACTAGGTTTAGCAAAGAGAGGCCCGCTTACTAATAGCAGAATGTAGTAAGATAACTTATATGGTCAACAAAAACCCTATCAAACATCCACGCTGGAAATTCAAGAACCCCCGAACCGTCTAACAGCCCGGGGGAGAACACCAGCTCCCTAGAGCTTCCAGCAAGGACAGGATACAGATTAAGTACAAGCTGGACAAAAATGCAAACAAAAACAAATAGCAAAAAGCAAGAAAGCAGACTTAGCTTAATCTAGCAGGAACCAGGATCAGTAGACAAGAGCACAACAGATTAGCTCTGATTACAACGTTGCCAGGCATTGAACTGAAGGTCCAGGGAGCTTATATAGCAACACCCCTGAACTAACGGCCCAGGTGAGCATACAAGGGATGACTGACATACCCAGAGTCAAATCACTAGTAACCACTAGAGGGAGCCAAAAAGCAAATTCACAACAGTAATAAGTGTTGTTAGTATTGTGGATTGTATTCATGATCTGTATTGTAGTATTCGGTCACTATGTGGTGGTAATTTGTGGTTCTGGTCACATTGCTAAAGTATTTTGTTCTTGTATGTGGCGTTATTTGGTCCCTATATGCTGGTAATATGTCATATTATTCGGTCACTATGTCATGGTAATATATGAAATTGAATAAATAGGAGAACCTGAGTCTTCATATATTAAAAACACCAATATTTATTAATATCAAAGACATAATGAAAAACAAAGAAAAAGTAAATAAACAGTTAAATAAATACAATGTTAATTACATGTTACATTCGTATGGATAAAAATATGATCCTAAAAGGTGACAATTTTAAGTGGCCGCTAAACTGGACATGTGTAATACAGCACTGAAGTAACATCCAAATGGACAGTGTAAAAATCGTCAATCTCTAGCCCCAAGAAAATCATGTGCTTACAACCCACATAAAGTGGGATAAGAGTAACAGCATAATACAAATCAAGTCATATGACTAATCTGAGCTAGAAAGACACGATATATTTCCCACAATATAGTGCTGTTTCAGAGAAATAAAGAAAGCATAAAGCAATTAAGTGAAAGGTTAATTACCCATAGCGGTATCTCTTATTTAATCCAGTCCAGGAGGCGACCACTCACCCCGATGCGCATTTCGCGAGCGTGACTGTCGCTTCCTCAAGGAGGCGTGGTCTCAGGTGGATAAACGTTGGCATTAAATGACTGGCAACAACCAATTCCATATTGTGCCATCGCGCATGCACAGTCATCATCCCCAAGCCCCGTAGCGCTAAATCACATCGCTGGTGCACTGGCCATAGGCAGCGGCCGGCGCCAAGCCGCATACCATGTGTATAATGTCACTGGTGATCACTATTACCTGTACACTGACACTATAAACAGAGCTCCTGTGTATAATGTCACTAGTGATCACTGTATTACCTGTACACTGACTCTATATACAGAACTCCTGTGTATAATGTCACTGGTGATCACTGTATTACCTTTACACTGACACTATATACAGAGCTCCTCTGTATAATGTCACTGGTGGTAATAAGTGTTGTTAGTATTGTGGTTTGTATTCTTCATCTGTATTTTAGTATTCGTTCACTATGTGGTGGTAATTTGTGGCTCTGGTCATGTGAAAGTATTTTGTCCTTGTATGTGGCATTATTTGGTCCCTATATGCTGGTAATATGTCATATTATTCGGTCACTATGTGATGGTAATATGTGGTCTGGTCATGGTGTGGCGCTATTGGTCCCTTGTATGTAGTATTATTCGGTCACTATGTGGTGGTAATATGTGGTCTGGTCATGGTGTGTTGGTATTTGTTCCTTGTATGTGGTATTATAGGGTAACTGTGGTGATAACATGTGATCTGGTCATGGTGTGGCTGTATTTGACCCTTGTATGTAGTATTATTTGGTCACTATGTGGTGGTAATACGTGGTCTTGTCATGGTGTGTCGGTATTTCTTCCCTGTATGTGGTATTATTGGTCTTGGAATAAGGGATTGTGTTGTGTATTGCTGTATTTTTTCTCTCTGATATTAATTAGGAGAAGATTCTTTATTTCCATTAGAGATTAGATACTTGGAACACAGCAGCAGAGATGCACTTGCAAGAGTTCTCCTGTGAAAAAAAGTAGTCAGTTCTCTACAGGATAAGTGATAACATCAGAAAAAGAAAAAATGTACACAAGAACCAATCATAATAAAAAATACAAAATGTTATTGACAGAAAGAACCAAAACGACAGACAAGGTTATTAAAAAGTGGGAAACCAAAAAAGTGACACCAGGAATGCACTACATGTTATAAAGAGGTTGTACATGGAGATTGATAAGCTAGCATACTTCACAGAATAATGCATCCAAGAAAGAGCCAAAAATTCCTAGTGACAAAAACTTTGAAGAAGTTTGCCCAGAAGAAGGCAATAGCCGGAACGTGCATAGGGGCAGCACCGGCACCCAGCAGAGGTAACCTTTGTACCATCTTGATTTTTTTTCCCTTGCGGTCCTTCACACTCCTTCATGACAAAGTTTTTTTTTCACTAGGAATTTTTGTCTCTTTCTTGGATGCATTACCCTGTGAAGTGAGCTAGCCTCTTCATAACATGTGGTGGGTTCCTGGTGTCAATTTTTTGGTTTCCCACTTTTTAATAGCCATGTCTATCTTTTTGGTTCTTTTTTGTCAATAAATATTTTTATTTTTTATTATGATTGGTTCCTGTGTACATGTTTTCTTTTTCTGAGTCTACCATATTGTTCTGAACCCTATAGATGTCCATTTTTGTTTGGCACTTTATCATTATTTCTTACATTTTGTAATTGGTTTATTATGATTTGATGCCCTAATTATTGACCCAACTCCTCCATACAGGAGAAGTGATAACATATTGATTGGTGGGGGTCTGACTGCTTGGACCCATTCAGCAAAATGTGGAACTTTTTATCGCCATTAGACTGGATTGGCATGTCCGACTTGACCACTGATCCAGTCATTCCCTCAGTGGCTGCACTTGTTTTTTTCTGGAAGCCCCAAAGAGAATGAATGGAGCAGCGGTCAGACATCTGAACTGCTGCTGCATTTTAAAATGGGGATAAGTGTCCTGTCAGGGATAAAACTTCCTCATTCTTCTGATCGGTGCAGTTTCTAATGGTCGGACCTAAGCGATCACCTATCCTGTGGAGCCCATGGATCGGTGATAACTTGTTTTAACCAAAGAACCCCATTAATGTAAACTACCGTAATTGTACAATCTAGTTATGGGGCGCACGGTAGACGTGCAGAAGCCGCCTGTGTTTTACAGCCGATGCTCCACTATAATGGGGATAACGACAGACAGATATTTGCATATAGCTGTAGGGTGGGCCCCTATAGTCCATTCCCCTGTTGGGCCTCAGACATCCCTGTCCGACCCTGTCTGTACATAGTGGATAAAGTGTATTGGGCCAACAACTGTTCATATAGGGAAATGGGGAGCCCACCAGGGGATTTGCCTGTTCACCCATGGGCCAGTCCAAGCCTGGGTGCTGCTGTATGACTGTTATTACAAATACTGACTACATTAATGGATGCAGCTTATTCCAATACAAATATCCCAAAATATTTTGTTTGCTCTTGAAGAGTTTGTCTCTTTCTAGGTAATGCATGCAAATCTTTACAGAAGGGTTTTAAACTCTTTTGTTGTTGCACATCCATCTTATATGCATCTTACTTTACATGCAAAAGAGGATGTGGCCGGGGATGGCCAAGAAAATGTTAACATAGGTAAATCAGAGGACCGCCATCTTGCAATCTACAGACATGGAGATATGGCTCTGCACTGCTTATATACTGTTGCGCTCTCGTGGGTAAAGAGACCTTCTGTGTCCTGAGCAGCTCGGATAAAGTACTATGAGAATTGCAGATTTATGTGATCAATGGTGTACAGCACCCGAGTAATATTGCTAGGTGCCCAAGTAGGATTCAAATACATCAGCAAGTATAGATAAAAAACTTTAGTTGAGTGCTAATTTCTTCATCTATACTGATTTATGTGCCACAATAATACAGTTTAGGGCCCTTTAGGAGATATTTTTTTAAAGTGGCTCACCCTTTTAAAAAGCTTGTTTTTTTCATTCTTTCAAATTATCAACTTGCAATGCCTTAATAGATCATTGTAATTTACCCCTAGAGACAGGAAACCTGTTCTGAAAATGCTCAACTGTCTTCAAGAGGAACAAGCATGCCCATCTAATGTCACCACTGTGCCAAGTTAATTAAACACTGCTCACAATGAGGATAAAAAAAAACTGAAAATGGTGTTTCCACCACATTGATCAAATTGATAAGGTTTATCCAGAAATGTAAAAAAAATATATTTAAATAAAAAGTAACAGAGAAATCTTTTCCAGTAACATGTATTTTAGTAAAACTAATAAGTATAAAAACACAGCACATTTCGACTATAACAAGCCTTCATCAGGTGTCTACTGTTATGATCCTTAGTGGCTGAGGATCACAAATAGACCAGCAAGTGAATAAACTAAGGACAAGCTCTAGGGAGATGGTAACTGGACTGATCGCAAATCTGAACCTATCCAAAACAACTAGAGGTAGCCGGTGAACGTGCCTAAAAAATTCCTAGACGTCTCGAGCCAGCCTGAGGAACTAGCTACCCCTAAAGAGAAAGAAAGACCTCGCTTGCCTCCAGAGAAATAATCCCCAAAGATATAGAAGCCCCCAACAAATATTAACGGTGAAGTAAGAAGAAGGCACATACGTAGGGATGAAATCAGATTCAGCAAAAGAGGCCCACTAGTACTAGAAAGCAGAAAATAGAGCAGGGGTCTATGCGATCAATAAAAAACCCTTACAAAATATCCATCCTGAGATTTCAAGAACCCACGCACCAACTAATGGTGTGTGGGGAGAAACTCAGTCCACTAGAGCATCCAGCAAGCGAGGGAATCACATTTTAGCAAGCTGGACAAGAAAACATGATAAACACTGCTGATCAAAAAATGAGCAAACAAAACTTAGCTTGTCCTGGATGGACTGGGAGCAAGGTAGTCAGAAGGAATCTGAGTAGCACTGATTACATCGACAGCCGGCAACAAGTGGAAGTAAAACAGAGCTATATAGGAACCTCCCAGAGGATAACGAACCAGCTGATAGCCAGAGACCAGCAGGATAACAAACAAAGCCACCAGGGGGAGCCCAAAGCAAAAGTCACACAATACCACCAGTGACCACAAGAGGGAGCCCGAAAACAGAGTTCACAACAGTCTACTACCAAATGTCACATAATGACCTCCTATACTGTTTGTTTAAAGTACATGGAGTTTCTAAAGTGACAGATAAAATGGTTCCTTGTTATTTATATGCATAACGATAACTAACTTTCTATTTCAATGTTTTCAACTTTTGACTTTCAGGCTCTATATCTCACCATGCACTATTCCTTTCAAAGTTAAAATACTATCATTTTATAGATATCATCTGGCATTATAACATTGCTTAAATGGAATCTGTCACCAGGTTTTAGCCAACAAATCTGAGAGCAGCATATTGTAGAGACAGAGACCCTGATTTGTTACTTAGTGGGCTGCTTGTAGGAAAATATCACTAGAGAGCTAGTAAACCTGCTGTCTTGTAGTCCTCCATATGCATGATCTCTGTATAACCCCTCATCCACCACTTATTTGCAGCTTTCTGTCTGTTCACTGTCAGTGAGATGGACAGATTTATACAGAGCTCAGCAGTCAGAGAACTGGAGTCTGCAGCAGTTTAAAAACTGATTTTATAAAAACTGGAGCAAGTATTCCAGTAATTGAAACATTGCTGGAATCAGGGTATCTGACCCTATATGATGCTGCTCTCAGATGGAGTAGAAAAAACCTGGTGACAGGTTCTCTTTAAGTTCATTAATGTTTGTGAGCATTTGTTTATGCACAGCTCACTTAAGAGCCCGCCATAACAGTTCAATTGGTTTGAGGCCTGGACTTTGGCTAGACATTTGCAAAAAAAAATTAAGCAAAACAAATAAATGTATATCAAATGGAAAGAGGGGGCATATCTAAGGAACTATTTAGTGCAGTCTGCAGGGAAAGCAGGGCACACATTAAAAGAGCTAAAGCGAGTAATGAAGTAAGGCTTGAAAGGGAAACCAAGAGCAATAAAACAGCATTTTGGGGGTATGTCAAAAGCAAAAGAAAAGTCAAAGATGCTATAGGATGTTTACATGAAAATAGTAAAGTGGGGGAAAAAATATGTTGAGAAAAACAAATTTTTGAATTCCTATTTTGCATCTGTGTTCTCTAAGACAGTAATTCTAACATCAACTGATCTTCACTGTGTTATCAAAGGAATAAAATAATCTGCATTATCGATAAACAGAGAGATGGTCAGGGAACATCAGAGGAAATTGCAGAACCACTAGCCAGAATCTTTGAAAATTCCTGGAGACCATGAGAAGTCCCAGAAAATTGGAGAAGGGCAAATGTTGTCCTTATCTTCAAAAAAGAAAGAAGATAGAGTCAGGAAATTACAGGCCAGTGAGCCTTACTTCTATACCAGGAAATATCTTTGAACGAAGTATTAAACAGCATGTATGTAAGTACTTAGATAAGAATACTGTAATGAACCAGATCCAGCATGGGTTTGTAACAAACAAGTCATGCCAAAATAATCTAGTTTCCTTCTATGATGGAATCAATGACTGGGTGCATCAGGAACGTGTGGTAGATATAGTATATCTCAATTTCAGCAAAACATTTGTTAAAGTATATCATACTGTCCTTATTGAAAAAATGACCAAAGATTTGATTGACAAGGCTACGGTTAGGTAGATTCATAACTGACTCAGTGATCGTACTCAAAGAGTGGTAATAAATAGTTGCACATTCAATTGAGAGAATGTGGGGTACCACAAGGCTCTGTCTTGCCCCAGTGTTATTCAAATTTCTTTTAAATTATCTAGATAAGGGAACTGAAGATAAGCTAATCAAATTTTCTGACTATGCAAAGCTAAGAGGGATAGCTAATAGTAGAGAAGACATAGAAAGGATTCAGAAGGATCTAGATAATTTTGAACAATGGGCAGCGACTAGGGTAGAGCGACTTTCATTTTTTTAAGATCGAGTCGGGTTTTGTGAAACCCGACTTTGTCCAGAGTCGAGTCGAGTGCAGTCAGCCGATTATCGCTAAAAGTCGGGGATCGACCGAAACACGAAACCCAATGCAAGTCAATGGGGAAGCATAGTCGGCAGTGAGTGAGTGGAGGCCAGGAAAACACAGTGCCCATTTTAATGCCAAAAACATCCATTCTTGTTTCTGAAGCTTGTCAATCTTAATTAACTTTATAATAATAGTTGTTCAATGGAACTTGGGGGTCATTTGGCAAATTTGTGGGGGGTAGGGCTGGTTCAAGGTTTTAGTGGGCCCAGGAATCGTGGACTACGTCACGGCGGTGGAGCAGGGAGAGGAAAGTATTTCAACGTTGCAAGTGCTGTGATCCTGAGCAAGCAGGGGGGCACACTTGTTCGCATTGGCACTGGCACAGGGCCCTCAAAGTACAGCGGTGTGTTTGCACGGCGGGGGCGCCTCCCACCAGCAGCGACACTTTTGCGTACTCTGAGGGGCCCTGTGCCAGTGATGTCGCCAACGAGTATGCCCCCCCACCTGATGAAGGAACCTGCACTTTCATCTGCACCTTCCTCTTTGTCCCTGTGTAAGGTGGTATAACATGCGGGAAGGGGAACCTTACTTTCAGCAGGGTCAGATTCTGGCTGTGTAGAGTGCAAGGGGAATGTAGTGGTCTAGGTCAATGTACCAGCAGACTCATCTAGCAGTGGCTGGGCAATGGGCAGGATGAGGAGGAAACAGATATAGGGCCAAAGAATAAAGTAGGCTAAATGCAGTTCAAAATTGGTAACAGGACAGGACTAAACAGGCGGCATTGCTTTGTTCAGTGGAGTAGCAAACCCAGGAGCAGCAGACACTGTTTTAAGGGCCCAACCACACTAGTAGGCCAAATGCAGTTTAATATCTGATACTATAGGCCGAAAGCCAGAAGGTTGAAGCTCAGCTTTATTCAGTTGAGGGCAAACACCAGGGAGGGGCAGACACCGTTAGTAGGCCGTAACCAAAGTTGAAGGCCAAATGCAGTTTCATATCTGATACTATAGGCCGAAAGCCAGAAGGTGGAAGCTCCGATTTAGACAGTGGAGGACAATTTGAATTAGGGACTGCAGACAGACTTAGTAGGCTGTCCCCTGTGGACCATGCATCCAACACATTAACCCATTGCGCCGTAATGGACACGTAATCTTCCGTGGCCATGCCTACAGGTCCATGCGTCTGTTGTCAGGTGCACCTTTGTACTCACAGATTGCCAGAGTGCATGGACAATGCGGTCTTCTACATGCTGGTGGAGGGTTGGGATGGCTTTTCTCGCAAAAGAAGTGTCGACTGGTTAGCTTGTAGCATGGTACAGCGTAGTCCATCATGGCCTTATTAATAGTAAATAAAATATATAACTAGGCTCTATGAACTTTTAAATAGGTTCCAGGGGTACACGGGTAGCATTGGTGTGGTCAGTGGAGGAGTATTGCAAGTAGGGGCCGCAGACAGGCTCACAAAGGCCTAAAATAACAAACAATAGGCTCATGGCAGTTTTATATCGGTTACATGGATACACGGGCAGGCAGCATTGTGGTCAGTGGAGGAGTATTGCAAGTAGGGGCCGCAGACAGGCTCACAAAGGCCTAAAATAACAAACAGTAGGCAGTCATGGCAGTTTTACATCGGTTACATGGATACACAGGCAGGCACTCCAGGCAGCATTGTGGTCAGTGGAGGAGTATTGCAAGTAGGGGCCGCAGACAGGCTCACAAAAGCCTAAAATAACAAACAATAGGCTCATGGCAGTTTTATATCGGTTACATGGATACACGGGCAGGCAGCATTGTGGTCAGTGGAGGAGTATTGCAAGTAGGGGCCGCAGACAGGCTCACAAAGGCCTAAAATAACAAACAGTAGGCAGTCATGGCAGTTTTACATCGGTTACATGGATACACAGGCAGGCACTCCAGGCAGCATTGTGGTCAGTGGAGGAGTATTGCAAGTAGGGGCCGCAGACAGGCTCACAAAGGCCTAAAATAACAAACAATAGGCTCATGGCAGTTTTATATCGGTTACATGGATACACGGGCAGGCAGCATTGTGGTCAGTGGAGGAGTATTGCAAGTAGGGGCCGCAGACAGGCTCACAAAGGCCTAAAATAACAAACAGTAGGCAGTCATGGCAGTTTTACATCGGTTACATGGATACACAGGCAGGCACTCCAGGCAGCATTGTGGTCAGTGGAGGAGTATTGCAAGTAGGGGCCGCAGACAGGCTCACAAAGGCCTAAAATAACAAACAATAGGCTCATGGCAGTTTTATATTGGTTACATGGATACACGGGCAGGCAGCATTGTGGTCAGTGGAGGAGTATTGCAAGTAGGGGCCGCAGACAGGCTCACAAAGGCCTAAAATAACAAACAGTAGGCAGTCATGGCAGTTTTACATCGGTTACATGGATACACAGGCAGGCACTCCAGGCAGCATTGTGGTCAGTGGAGGAGTATTGCAAGTAGGGGCCGCAGACAAGCTCACAAAGGCCTAAAATAACAAACAATAGGCTCATGGCAGTTTTATATCGGTTACATGGATACACGGGCAGGCAGCATTGTGGTCAGTGGAGGAGTATTGCAAGGAGTGTCTGACACAGTTAGTACTCCAAAAAAACAAATAGATGTTAATGTCTCGCAAAACAACTATAAGTAAAAAAAGGGTGGCATGCTTAGGTACAGGGGTGGGCTCATCTGCAGAGTTTATGACAAAGTAATTTGGCAGTAAATTAGTATTTACTGGTGTCAATATAGGACACTGACCCAGACTACTTTAACTAGCATCATAGATGCAAACAAATTGGTATTGTTTGTCAGTGCCAGGCATTGAATGATGTCAGTGCATAGACTACACATTGGTGGAGCTGTGCGAGATAATTTTGCACATGGTACAGCACAGTTTGAGCTGGGGGGGGGGGAACTCTCTTGTGGCCGGCGGTACCGCCCCAGGGCCCCTCATGTTACAACGGCGTGTCTGACGTTGGGTGCGCACCACCACCGCCAGAGACACTACATTGTACTATGAGGGACCCAGTGGCAATGCCGTCGACCAAAAGCGGGCACACCCGCCTCATCAGACAATCAGCACTGTAACGGGTGCTTGCGCCAAGTGGCGAGACAATGGCCCCGTGGGGGGATTTTTCCCATTGGGGGAGGTGTAAACATGTCGTATGCTGGACAAACAGCTGCTGCAAATTAACAGATTGGAACACTCAGTAAGACCAGTCCACAAGCAAGACCTTTTTATAGGAAAGCTAGGTGTCAGCCGGGAAAGGTGGGGCAAAATAATTTGAAATCCAGGAGTGGTTCATTTTAATGAAGGTGAGATCATCCACATTTTGGGTAGCCAGACGAGTCCTTTTTTCGGTTAATATTGAATCAGCAGCACTGAATACTCTTTCTGATAGCACACTAGCTGCTGGGCAAGCAAGCTCCTGCAACGCATACTCTGCCAATTCAGGCCAGGTGTCTAATTTTGATGTCCAGTAATCAAATGGGAATGATGGTTGAGGGAGAACATCGATAAGGGAAGAAAAATAGTTAGTAACCATACTGGACAAATGTTGTCTCCTGTCACTTTGAATAGATGCTGCAGTACCTGTCCTGTCTGCAGTCATTGCGAAATCACTCCACAACCTGGTCAGAAAACCCCTCTGTCCAATGCCACTTCTGATCTGTGCACCCCTAACACCTCTGCCATGTAGCCCCCTGCAGCTTGTGTGAGAACCATCACCGGCGCTGTGTTCTGGGAATGCCTGAATCAAACGGTCTACAAGAGTAGCTTGTTTGGTTGCTAAGATTTGTTCGAGGTTCTCATGTGGCATAATATTTTGCAATTTGCCTTTATAGCGAGGGTCAAGGATGCAGGCCAACCAGTAATCGTCATCGCTCATCATTTTAGTAATGCGTGGGTCCTTTTTGAGGATACGTAAGGCATAATCCGCCATGTGGGCCAAAGTTCCTGTTGGCAAATCTGCGGTTGTGCTGGTTTGAGGGGCAGTTACAGGCAAATCTACGTCACTTGTCTCCCTTAAAAAACAGAACCCGGCCTTGCAACGCCACTAATTTCTGTTGGCCCAGGAGAAGCTTCCTCATTAAAAAAGTACTCATCCCCATCATCCTCCTCGTCCTCCTCCTCCTCTTCGCCCGCTACTGCGTCCTCTACACGGCCCTGACCAGACAATGGCTGACTGTCATCGAGGCTTTCCTCTTCCAAGGCTGCAGACGCCTGCTCCTTTATGTGCGTCAAACTTTGCATCAGCAGACGCATTAGGGGGATGCTCATGCTTATTATGGCGTTGTCTGCACTAACCAGCCATGTGCATTCCTCAAAACACTGAAGGACTTGACACAGGTCTTGTAGCTTCGACCACTGCACACCTGACAACTCCATGTCTGCCATCCAACTGCCTGCCCGTGTATGTGTATCCTCCCACAAATACATAACAGCACGCCTCTGTTCGCACAGTCTCTGAAGCATGTGCAGTGTGGAGTTCCACCTTGTTGAAATGTCGATGATTAGGCGATGCTGGGGAAGGTTCAAAGACCGCTGATAATTCTGCATACGGCTGGAGTGTACGGGCGAATGGCGGATATGCGAGCAAAGTCTGCGCACTTTGAGGAGCAGGTCGGGTAACCCCGGATAACTTTTCAGGAAGCACTGCACCACCAGGTTTAAGGTGTGAGCCAGGCAAGGAATGTGTTTCAGTTGGGAAAGGGCTATGGCAGCCATGAAATTCCTTCCGTTATCACTCACAACCTTGCCTGCCTCAAGATGTACAGTGCCCAGCCATGACTGAGTTTCATTCTGCAAGAACTCGGACAGAACTTCCGTGGTGTGTCTGTTGTCGCCCAAACACTTCATTGCCAATACAGCCTGCTGACGCTTGCCACTAGCTGTCCCATAATGGCACACCTGGTGTGCAACAGTGGCAGCTGCGGATGGAGTGGATGTGCGACTGGGGTGTGTGGACGAGCTCTCGCTTCTGCATGAGGAGGAGGAAGAGGAGCAGGGGGGGCGAACGCCTACAGCCAACTCTTTCCTTGCCCGTGGACTAGGCAAAACTGTCCCAATATTGCTGTCCCCTGTGGACCCTGCATCCACCACATTCACCCAGTGTGCCGTGATGGACACGTAACGTCCCTGGCCATGCCTACTGGTCCATGCATCTGTTGTCAGGTGCACCTTTGTAGTCACAGACTGCCTGAGTGCATGGATCATGCGGTCTTTAACATGCTGTTGAAGGGCTGGGATGGCTTTTCTAGAAAAGAAGTGCTGACTGGGTAGCTCATAGCGTGGTACAGCATAGTCCATCAGCGCTTTGAAAGCTTCGCTTTCAACTAACCGGTAGGGCATCATCTCTAATGAGATTAGTCTAGCAATGTGGGCGTTCAAACCCTGTGTACGCGGATGCGAGGATGAGTACTTCCTTTTCCTAACAAGAGTCTCATGTAGGGTGAGGTGGACTGGAGAGCTGGAGATCATGGAACTAGCGGTGGTGCCGGTGGACATGGGTGACTGAGAGAGGGTTGGAGATGGTATTCTTGCCGGTGCCCTACATGCAGTGTTTCCTACTACTAACCTGGTGATTCCCTGACTGCTTTGGCCTGGCGACGAAAGCTGCACAGATACTGCAGGTGGTGTGGGAAATGGTCGGCTTACAGGGAGGGAAGGGATGTAGCGTTGCTGACTAGCTTCATTGGGCGAGGGGGCTGCAACCTTTAGGGACGTTTGGTAGTTAGTCCAGGCTTGCAAATGCATGGTGGATAAATGTCTATGCATGCAACTTGTATTTAGACTTTTAAGATTCTGACCTCTGCTTAAGGTTGTTGAACATTTTTGACAGATGACTTTGCGCTGATCATTTGGATGTTGTTTAAAAAAATGCCAGACTGCACTCTTTCTACTATCGGATACCTTTTCAGGCATTGCAGACTGAGCTTCTTTAACCGGATGGCCACGCTGTCCTCCAACTGGTTTTGGTTTTGCCACGCGTTTTTGGCCAGATACGGGCCCGGTAGATGGAACCTGTTGTGATGTTGATGCCTGCTGCGGCTCCTCCTCCTCCGCTTCAGAACTACTGCCGCCTGCACCCTGTTCCCCCAATGGCTGCCAATCGGGGTCCACAACTGGGTCATCTATGACCTCCTCTTCTATGTCGTGTGCGATTTCGTCTGTGTCACCGTGTAAGCCGGTGGTATAGCGTCCGTGACGGGGCACCATAGTCTCCGCTGGGTTTGATTCTGCCTCAGTACACTGCGAGGGCAATGTTCTGGTCTGAGTCAAAGGAACAGCATAGTAATCTGGCTGTGGCTGTGCATCTGTGCACTCCATGTCCGATTCAACTTCTAATGGACATGGCCTGTTAACTGTTTCACTGTCTAACCCAGGAACGGTATGTGTAAAGAGCTCCATGGAGTAACCCGTTGTGTCTCCTGACGCATCCTTCTCTCTTGTTCTGGGTGAAGAAGACAAGGAAGCGACTTGTCCCTGACCGGGAGCATCCACTGACGATGCACTGCTCTGACATTTGGCACTTTCCGAGGAGGAGGCGAAAGAGCTAGAGGCAGAGTCAGCAATGAAAGCCAATACTTGTTCCTGCTGCTCCGGCTTCAAAAGTGGTTTTCCTACTCCCAGAAAAGAGAGCGTTCGAGGCCTTGTGTAGCCAGACAAGGAACCTGGCTCAACAACTCGAGACTTAGGTGCTGTACTGCTTTTACCACGACCACCTGATGCTCCACCACCACTACCATCATTACCAGCTGACAATGACCGCCCACGGCCACGACCTCTTCCACTAGACTTCCTCATTGCTTGCAAAATGTAACCAAAGTAACACTATTTGTTACTGTAAAACAACTTATAAGGTGAACTCAAACTTCTGTAGGATTTATGTATACCTTTATAGGTGCCTGACACTCAAAGGAAAATCAGGCCCAATGTTACACACTAGGTTTTCTGTGGCCCAATAATTTGAGACAGATGGCACACACAGGCCCAGCACTCAAGCAGGAATGCCAATCTTAATCTCCCACTATTTTTTTTTTTTTCTGGGAGAATTTACCCCCCCCCCCAAAAAAAAAAGGCCCAGTGTTACACAGTGTTTTCGGTGCCACACAATGAGAGAGAGATGCCACACACAGCAATGGCACGGAGTCAGACTTGACAATATTTATCTCCCACTAACTTTTTTTTTGGAAAAGGGAGAATTTAGGAAAAAAAAAAAAAAGGACAAGTATTACACAGTGTTTTCAGTGCCACACAATGAGAGAGAGATGCCACACACAGCAATGGCACGGAGTCAGACTTGACAATATTTATCTCCCACTAACTTTTTTTTTGGAAAAGGGAGAATTTAGGAAAAAAAAAAAAAAGGACAAGTATTACACAGTGTTTTCGGTGCCACCCAATTAGAGAGAGATGCCACACACAGCAATGGCACGGAGGCAGACTTGACAATATTTATCTCCAACTAATTTTTTTTTGGGAAAAGGGAGAATTTAGGAAAAAAAAAAAAAAAGGACAAGTATTACACAGTGTTTTCAGTGCCACACAATGAGAGAGAGATGCCACACACAGCAATGGCACAGAGTCAGACTTGACAATATTTATCTCCCACTAATTTTTTTTTTGGAAAAGGGAGAATTTAGGAAAAAAAAAAAAAAGGACAAGTATTACACAGTGTTTTCAGTGCCACACAATGAGAGAGAGATGCCACACACAGCAATGGCACGGAGTCAGACTTGACAATATTTATCTCCCACTAATTTTTTTTTTGGAAAAGGGAGAATTTAGGAAAAAAAAAAAAAAAAAAAAGTATTACACAGTGTTTTCAGTGCCACACAATGAGAGAGAGATGCCACACACAGCAATGGCACGGAGTCAGACTTGACAATATTTATCTCCCACTAATTTTTTTTTTGGAAAAGGGAGAATTTAGGGAAAAAAAAAAAAAAGGACAAGTATTACACAGTGTTTTCGGTGCCACACAATGAGAGAGAGATACCACACACAGCAATGGCACGGAGGCAGACTTGACAATATTTATCTCCCACTAATTTTTTTTTTGGAAAAGGGAGAATTTAGGAAAAAAAAAATAAAAGGACAAGTATTACACAGTGTTTTCAGTGCCACACAATGAGAGAGAGATGCCACACACAGCAATGGCACGGAGTCAGACTTGACAATATTTATCTCCCACTAATTTTTTTTTTGGAAAAGGGAGAATTTAGGAAAAAAAAAAAAAAGAACAAGTATTACACAGTGTTTTCAGTGCCACACAATGAGAGAGAGATGCCACACACAGCAATGGCACGGAGTCAGACTTGACAATATTTATCTCCCACTAATTTTTTTTTGGGAAAAGGGAGAATTTAGGGAAAAAAAAAAAAAAGGACAAGTATTACACAGTGTTTTCGGTGCCACACAATGAGAGAGAGATACCACACACAGCAATGGCACGGAGGCAGACTTGACAATATTTATCTCCCACTAATTTTTTTTTTGGAAAAGGGAGAATTTAGGAAAAAAAAAATAAAAGGACAAGTATTACACAGTGTTTTCAGTGCCACACAATGAGAGAGAGATGCCACACACAGCAATGGCACGGAGTCAGACTTGACAATATTTATCTCCCACTAATTTTTTTTTGGGAAAAGGGAGAATTTAGGAAAAAAAAAAAAGGACAAGTATTACACAGTGTTTTCAGTGCCACACAATGAGAGAGAGATGCCACACACAGCAATGGCACGGAGTCAGACTTGACAATATTTATCTCCCACTAATTTTTTTTTGGGAAAAGGGAGAATTTAGGAAAAAAAAAAAAAAGGACAAGTATTACACAGTGTTTTTGGTGCCACACAATGAGAGAGAGATGCCACACACAGCAATGGCATGGAGGCAGACTTGACAATATTTATCTCCCACTAATTTTTTTTTTGAAAAAAGGGAGAATTTAGGAAAAAAAAAAAAAAAGGACAAGTATTACACAGTGTTTTCAGTGCCACACAATGAGAGAGAGATGCCACACACAGCAATGGCACGGAGTCAGACTTGACAATATTTATCTCCCACTAATTTTTTTTGGGGAAAAGGGAGAATTTAGGAAAAAAAAAAAAAAAAAGGACAAGTATTACACAGTGTTTTCGGTGCCACACAATGAGAGAGAGATGCCACACACAGCAATGGCACGGAGGCAGACTTGACAATATTTATCTCCCACTAATTTTTTTTTTGGAAAAGGGAGAATTTAGGAAAAAAAAAAAAAGGACAAGTATTACACAGTGTTTTCAGTGCCACACAATGAGAGAGAGATGCCACACACAGCAATGGCACGGAGGCAGACTTGACAATGTTTATCTCCCACTAATTTTTTTTTTGGAAAAGGGAGAATTTAGGAAAAAAAAAAAAAAAGGACAAGTATTACACAGTGTTTTCAGTGCCACACAATGAGAGAGAGATGCCACACACAGCTATGGCACGGAGTCAGACTTGACAATATTTATCTCCCACTAATTTTTTTTTTGGAAAAGGGAGAATTTAGGAAAAAAAAAAAAAAGGACAAGTATTACACAGTGTTTTCAGTGCCACACAATGAGAGAGAGAGATGCCACACACAGCAATGGCACGGAGTCAGACTTGACAATATTTATCTCCCACTAATTTTTTTTTGGAAAAGGGAGAATTTAGAAAAAAAAAAAAAAAAAGGACAAGTATTACACAGTGTTTTCAGTGCCACACAATGAGAGAGAGATGCCACACACAGCAATGGCACGGAGTCAGACTTGACAATATTTATCTCCCTGCTGTGCAGAAAGAAAGGAAAAACAGGATTTGTGCTTTGAAAAAAGCAGTTGGTTTACACAGCGGCGTACACACAAAGCAACACAGCTATCAGGGAGCCTTCTAGGGCAGCCCAATGAGCTACAGCGCTGAGGAAAAAAAAATGTAGCTTCCACTGTCCTGCAAACAAAAGGTGGTATTGGACAGTGGAAATCGCTACAGCACAAGCGGTTTGTGGCTGTATGTACCCTGCCTATCACTATCCCTGCTTCCGAAGAAGCTGCAGCAACCTCTCCCTACGCTCAGATCAGCAGCAGTAAGATGGCGGTCGGCGGGAACGCCCCTGTGACGCCGCAGAAAGCAAGCCAATCACTGCAATGCCCTTCTCTAAGATGGTGGGGACTGAGATCTATGTCATCACGCTGCCCACACTCTGCGTCCACCTTCATTGGCTGAGAAATGGCGCTTTTAGCGTCATTGAAACGCGACTTTGGCGCGAAAGTCGCGTACCACATGGCCGACCCCACACAGGGATCGGCTCGGTTTCATGAGACGCCGACTTTGCCAAAAGTCGGCGACTTATGAAAATGAACGATCCGTTTCGCTCAACCCTAGCAGCGACTAATAGAACAGTGAGAAATGCAGGATTCTACATGTGAGCAAGAAAAACAAAAATTATGTCTATAGAATGGGAGGAATAGAACTAATCAACAGCATATGTGAAAAAGTCTTGGGTATACTAATGGATCACAGACTGTGATGCAGTAACAAAAAAGGTAAACACATTTTTGGGATGTATTAAGAGAAGCATGGAGTGTAGATCATGTGAAGTATTTATATCATTTCTAATCCTCCTTGGTCAGGCATCATCTGGAATGTTGCGTCCAGTTCTGGGCACTACATTTTAAAAAATACATAGAAAAACTGGAGCAAGTTCAGAGAAGAGCTACCATGATGATGAGCGGACTGCAAACTATGTCCTTCGAGAAACCTTTAAAGGATCTGGGAATGTTTAGATTGCAAAAAAGGTTAAGAGGAGACTTAATAGCTATCTACAAATATCTGAAGGGATGTCACAGTGTAGAGGGATCATCCTTATTCTCTTTTACCCATGGAAACATGAGAAGCAATGGAATGAATCTGAAAGGCAGAAGATACAGATTAGATATTAGAAAAACTTTTTGAAAATGAGGGTGATCAATGAGGGGAACAGGCTTCCACGAGAGGTGGTGAGCTCTCCTTCAATGGAAGTCTTCAAACTGAGGCTGGAAAGATATCGGTCTGGTATGGTTTAGTGAATCCTGTATTTAGTAGGGGGTTGCACACTATTACCCTGGTGGTCCCTTTCATCTTTAGCATTCTATGACTCTACAATTCTATGATTCTTTAACACCCTGAATTTTTTCTTCTTTAGCTGTTCTTTTTTTCTGGTGTGCTGTGGACTGTGATTGTCCTGTTGCATGACCCCATTTTGGCCAACCTTTAGCTTTTGGATATATAGCCTCACATTTGACTGTAGAATACTTTGCTGTACAGAAGAGCTCAAGGTTGACTCAGTGACAGCAAGGAGCCCAGGACCTATGGCTGAAAAACAAGCCTAAATCATTACCTGTCCACCACCATACTTAACAGCTGCTATGAGGTGTTTGGGCTCAGGTCCAGCTCGATGTTTTCATGGGCTCAGGAGATAAAGAGTCTCAATGGGCCCCTTTAATGCGTACCACGATTCATTATGCACCCCTTCAGTGTGCATGCCCCCAACATGCAGCCCTGTGAATGCAGCATCAGCCAAATTAAATGTGCAAGAGGAAAAAAATACAACATCACACCCTTACATATGCAAGGGCCCAACATGCAATGTTAACTCATTCCCTGTGCAAGCCTTCACAGCATGCAGCACATGTTACCGCCTTCCGTGTGCTAGACCCTCATCACCAACTTACTAATGCTAGCCTCCAACATGCAACATCACTGCACCATGTGATGACCCTATAAAAATTTTGAGTGAAGGCCGCCTGATGACCCTATAAAGATTTTGAGTGAGGACCGTGGGATGACCCAATAAAGATTTTGAGTGAGGGTAGTCTGATAACCCAATATTTGAATTGGCTTTATGTTCCTCTGCTTTCATCCAATGGGTTTGAGACGTCTGAGCCAACTTAGGCTTTGTTCATTTTCAAAGATGGATGCCTGATGATGACCTTATAAAGATTTTAAGTGAGGGCTGCCGATGACCCTATTAAGTTTTGAGTGAGTGTTGCATGATGACACTATAAAGATTTTGAGGGAGGACCTCCTGATGACCCTGTAAAGTTTTTGAGTGAGTGCCACCTGATGACCCTATAAAGCTTTTGAGTGAGGGCCGCCTGATGACCCTATAAAAATGTTGAGGGAGGCCTGATGACCTTATAAAGATTTTGAGAAAGGGCTGTCTGATGATCTTCTAAAGATTTTGAGTGAGGGCTGCTTGGGGTTCGGATATGTTTGATGAACAGTTTGGCGAACTGTTATCCAAAAATCTGGACGTTTGCCAATCCAAACCGAACCTTGAAAGGTTCGCTCATCCCTAGTAATATATAGGGTATGCAGTGTACAGTAATATTTGACAGTAGCAGAAAAGTAAAAGGGATTTTTAAAAGCATAATGTTTTTTGTCCCTTGCATTTCTTAAGCTAATATGCGTTTTTAACACTGCAACATGTCAATTCTTTCAGCATTGGTGCTGCTTTCTTTAACCAATCCAAAACATCCCCTAGAGACATGCTCTGTATTCACTAGCTCTGTATTCACATATGTATTTTTATGGTCACTATAGTAATGGGTTGTAGAAGTCTATGCAGTGGTGATAGCACTTATTTCTCTATATGTAGGCTTTGCGAGTCTGTGTTTAGGGTCCGCGCTGATTGAGAGTTGTGTCGATTCTATGTGGTTGCTCTTATATTATTACACTATTACAGATATGACATGTAGGTCAATGCCATTGTGATTTTTCTGTTGAGAGTGATATGTATTGCTGACATAGCTAGTACTTCTTCTTTGATTGTCTTTTCTGCGTAAATATCATGTACAGAATTATGAAGTTCTGATACCTAGCATATATAATGCCTGTGGACTCTACGGTGCACTTCTTCTGTTCCTCTGGAAGTGTGTGTATAGCACCTGGTGTAAGCAGAGACATAATAACTGATCATATCTATATAGCTACAGCTGCTGTACAAAGCCATTCACTAAGTGCCATGTAATTCTCATAACTGGAGGTGTCTCTTGATGGTTAAAATCAACCAATAGCACTGCAAAATCTGTATCCCAGGCCAAACTGACAATGAAGGGTTATCATTCCTGTCCTAAATAAGATGCATCACTACGGGTCACAGACAAATAGTAACAGCCATTTCTCAGTTTAGCCATATATTTCCAGGGATAATAATAGAGGAACAACACAATGCAAAAAATACTCCATGATTGTTTTATAGGGAATATAATTATTCACTAACAAAGACAAGTGAGGAGAGTGGAAAGGTCCTTGTTACTTCTCCATGTCTGATCAGTGTTGTAAACTCTTGTAAAGTCCAGAGCGTAGTAATCCTTTGCCTGCACAGACATGGTTTCTGAGCACCACATGGACACTATATGGGGGTATAACTTGCTATATTGGTGTATACTTATCCCTGACTAAAATTACAAGTGCATATCGGTCCTTGGCCGTGTAGTTAAAGAGTTTGTCCAATCTGGTATATTTATGGCACATTGATAAGTTCAACCATTTATGTTCCATACATACAGGTCCCACCAGGATCAATCTGAAATTTTCAGAATTCCTTTAGAAATGAATGGAGAGAGACTCACGTGCGCAGTCACCTCTCGTTTTCTGAAAGCCATCACTTGATCTCCATTCTTTTCATTCAGCAGTGGGATCTGCATTTATCAGATATACGCTATATGGAAAAATAAAAAATGTTCCTAAGCACTAACAGGCAGGTAACTGCAACTTATCTGCCTGCTGTGCATTGCGCTGTTCTTCCCCAGGACAGAGCGGTCACAGACTGTTCCTGGCAGAGAATCAGAAGTCTCTGATGCGGCGGGACTTCGAATTCATGCAGATTGACAGCCAGCTCCCCCTTTTAGGCAGCGGGGATCCAGCTGTCAATCAGAATAACGTCAGACGTGAAGACCCATTTGCAGAGAGGAGGGGAAAAGAAGTTTCCACTGTGTAGATGTGAAGTCAGCAGAAGCTTCTTAATCCCCAGCAGGAGCAGTCTGTGACCGCTCTGTGCCGCATAAGAATGGTGCCGGACACAACCATCAGTTAAGTTTCAATTACCTGCCTGTATTAATGCTTAGGTACATTTTTTGTTTTATTTACAAAGTCCCGGATATTCCCTTTAAGTATTCCACATTTACTCTTCTTGTGGTGATGGTGTGGTTTTTATATTTAAAGAGAGTTGATTAACCCAAAAATGCATATTAAACTAATTATACAATGATATAAGGGACCAAATAAAAATTATACTAATGAAGTACGTTTTAGTGGTGCAGAGCTAAAGAAAGTTACTTTTAATTAAAATGCAAATGAGGGTTGGTGCACCCTTGGTGGGGCAAATAGCTCAGTCACCATTACCACATCTCCAGAAAGGACAATAAGGCAAAGAAGAAATTATATATGTGCTGCTCCTGACTACGCTCGATCACTGAAACCCCATACATGTGTATAGTGGTGCACCGAAATCACCTCACTTGCAATTGAATTAAAATAATTTTCTCAGTTCCCTACAACTAACATGTACACTGCTAGTATGATTTTTACAGTATATAGTCAATTACATCACTGTAACTTAGCTAGATGTGTGGGGAGCACCTTAAACCTAAGGTGCTTCATATACAGCTCTGGCAAAAATTAAGAGACCGCTGCAAAATGTTCAGTTTTGTCTGATTTTTCTCTTTATAGATATATTTCTGAGTAAAATGTAAATTGCTCATTTATTCTATAAACTTCTGACAACGTCTCTGAATTTTCAAACAATACATTTTGTATTTTTTTTCTGAAAAGGAGAAATCGTCAAAATTAAAAAAACAAACAGTGCTTTCAGACCTCAAATAATGCAAAGAAAACAAGTTCTTAATGATTTAGAAACAACAATACTAATGTTTTACCTCAGGAAGAGTTCAGAAATCAATATTTTGTGGAATAACCATGATTTTTCATCACAGCTTTCATGCATCTTGGTATTCTTCCCGCCAGTCTTTCACACTGCTTCTGGCGCAAAAAATATAAGCAGTTCTTCTTTGTTTGATGGCTTGTGACTATCCATCATCCTCTTGATTACATTCCAGAGGTTTTCAATGGGGTTCAGGTCTAGAGATTGGGCTGTCCATGACAGGGTTTTTGATGTAGTTGCAGCGCCCCAGAGTCCTGGTCGTTGCAGTATTGATGCTCCGCTGCTAAAGGGGGGCTATGGTACGTCTGATGGCACTGAAGGAGTTCACCTGACCAGGTATCACAGACACCAATACACTTCACAGTCTGGCCTCCAGGGGGAGCTAAGGGTGCTATGTATTAGGCCACTCCTCACAATCTGGTAAAACTGGGGGTTAGATAGGAAGTTAGTGAGAAGCTGACTGGGTTGGAACCGGGCAACATCCTGTAGCAGAGGGTGTTGCAGGGGAAGACTCAGGGGGGTCCCTGTCAGGGGTGGGATCCTGACAGAGGCCTAGCGAACGGAAAGAACGTTACAGGACCGCGCCTGCACTTCATCGCGGCGGTACCCCAAGAAAGGACAAGAAGGGAGGTTTATTGTGCTGAGTGAGAAACGAGATCAACGCAACAAGGAGAAACACCAGTAGGAGTCGTGCTGTAAGACGAGGCAACATCCTACTGAGGCGCGCAGCCGGTGGCCGGAAACGCCGAGGAAGTATTGTGCTCCAGGCCTTACTTCAAACCTATGGCAGGACAGTCAGTTATAGGTGGGCTGTCTCACCCAAAATCACCTAAGCAGACACAGGGGGCAACATTTGGAGAGGGGCGACTCTAGGGTCCCGGAAGAGCTCCGAGCCTACCCGTCATACGGGTGCGTCCTAGCCATATCATCTGGGGGGACGAAGAAGAACATCATAATCGAGTTGTGAGGGAACTTCAGAAACAGACACAACAGTTGTGGGGACTATCCCATAAGCACAGCAGGGGAGGACCACAACACACAAGCGCTAGAAGGTAGGCACAGATTTCCACCTGCAAAGGGACCGGCCGGACTCAGGTAGCCCAGTTAACCGTATTCCGGACTGAGGATCCTGAAGCCTTCAGTAAAGAGGTAAAGAGACTGCAACCTGGTGTCCTCGTTATTCACCGCGACCTGCACCGCACCACAGCATCATCACCTTCTCAACTTTCACTGGACGCCCCTCAGCAGGGTCACGGACCGGGCCTAGCCACCGTGACAACCCCAGAACCGAGACACAGAGGCCCGGTACCGGGTACCCCTTGGCTCTGCGGCAGTGGGGGCGCTCCATAGTCGTCTCTTAATTTTTGCCAGAGCTGTAAGTTTATAACGTTGAGCTGTGAAAATAAAAATAATCACATTTTTCCCACAAAAATGTTTTTTAGCTCCAAATTTTCCATTTTCACAAGGATAATAGGGGAAAACGGACCCCAACATTTCTTGTTCAATTTCTCCTGAGTTTACAGATATCCCACATAAGCTCAAAAGGGAAGAAGCTCCATATTAGAGTTTAAATTTTGCTGGACTGGTTTGAGGGTGCCATTTTTCCCGAAGCATCACTGATTGTGGATACTTCACACTAGACCTTGGAAATCAAGGTCCCAGAGTCCGGAGGAAGAGTGGAGAGACACAGAATCCAAGCTGCTTGAGGTCTAGTGTAAAGTTTCCACAATCAGTGATGGTTTGGGGAGCCATGTCATCTACTGGTGTAGATACACTGTGTTTTATCAAAACCAAAGTCAGCGCAGCTATCTACCAGGAATTTTTAGAGCACTTCATGCTTCCCTCTACCGACAAGCTTTTTGGAGATGGAAATTTCATTCTCCAGCAGGACTTGGCATCAGTCCACACTGCCAAATGTACCAATACCTGGTTTAAAAACAGTATCACTGTTCTTGATTGGACACCAAACTCACCTGACCTTAACCCCACAGAGAATCTATGGGGTATTGTCAAGAGGAAGATGAGAGACACCAGACCGAACAATGCAGATGAGCTGAAGGCTGCTATCAAAGCAACCTGGGCTTCCAAAATACTTCAGCAGTGCCACATACTGATCAACTCCATGCCATGCCACGTTGATGCAGTAATTGATGAAAAAGGAGCCCCGATCAAGTATTGAGTGCATTTACTGAACATACATTTCAGTAGGCCAGCATTTCGGTTGTTAAATAATTTTTTCAAGCTGGTGTTATAAAGCATTCTAACTTACTGAGATAATGACTTTTGGATTTTCATTGCCTGTAAGCCATAGTCATCAACATTAATAGAAATAAACACTTGAAATACATAACTCTATTTGTAATGACTAGTGTTGAGCGATACCTTTCGATATGTGAAAGTATCGGTATCGGATTGGATCGGCCGATATCCAAAAAATATCGGATATCACCGATACCGATACCCGATACCAATACAAGTCAATGGGACACAAATATCGGAAGTGATCCTGGATGGTTCCCAGGGTCTGAAGGAGAGAAAACTCTCCTTCAGGCCCTCGGATCCATATTCATGTAAAAAATAAAGAATAAAAATAAAAAATATGGATATACTCACCCTCGGACGAGCCCTGGCTGTCACCGCTGCAAGCGTCTGCCTCCGTTCCTAAGAATGCAGAGTGAAGGACCTTCGATGACGTCGCGGTCACGTGAGCGGTCACATGAGCGGTCACGCGACCAATCACAAGCCGCGACGTCATCGCAGGTCCTACACTCACTGCATTCTTAGGAACGGAGGGTGCCAGTTGCACCGCTGAGGTCCAGGGTCCATCGGAGGTATGAGTATATCCATATTTTTTATTTTTATTCTTTATTTTTTACATGAATATGGATCCCAGGGCCTGAAGGAGAGTCTCCTCTCCTCCAGACCGTGGGAACCATACGCACCGCACACGCCTGGGAACTTATAGGAACTTCCGATTCCGATTTCCGATATCACAAAAATATCGGAACTCGGTATCGGAATTCCGATACAGCAAATATCGGCCGATACCCGATATTTGCAGTATCGGAATGCTCAACACTAGTAATGACTGTATCTAATATATGAGTTTCACTTTTTTTATTGAAGAACTGAAATAAATGAACTTTTTGATGATATTCTAATTTTGTGAGATGCACCTGTATGTGTATTGGATGTCTTATCCAAGGCAGGTCACAGGTGGCTTTTCCCTGTACTGATCCCTTTAACAGGTGCCTTCCTATACATAAACATACGTAGGGGGAGACCTTTGAGTCAACTGGAGTAAGACGGAGAGAGGTCTGCTAAAGCATTGTCTCTGTCTGGCTTTTCAAAGTATGTGTATCCAAAATCATATCTGGCTGCAATCGCTCAACCAGTGTCATGGGTGAGTCAGATGCTACAGACAGTCTTTCTGCATCTGGCTGCAGAAGGTCTCTACATTTGGCATTTCAGAAGCCTTCTTAACCTTCTGACTTTTGGATCCAGTGACAACATCCCTCTGGCTGTAATTGACACACCTGGACCTGGGTGTTTATAGACTCCCAGTCTGCTTTGGGGAGTCGCCGGTGATATTTACTTTTTCTCCTTGTGAAGGCTTGGAGCTACAGTAGTCGGCTTATTTCTCCTCTGGTGCTGTTGGAGGACAATTGGTGTTACCGCTCTGAGTCTGCTCAAGATAAGTTGCTTTCCCACCATTTGTCCTCCTTCTTTTTAGTTTACAGTGGGGACTGACCAGTGCTCATCCCTCATTCCCTATTCAGGGCCTATCTCTAGGGATATACAGGGCTTAGATTCCGGCTTGGCGATTGGTGTGGAGTCAACATAGGGATGGTAGGGGAGGCAGGGTGTTATTAGATTTGCCTAGGGGTCTCCACTCCCCTTTTCCCTTGTGTTTGGGCTTCCTTTCCCTCTTACCCTCGTGTTGCACTTAGTCTTTCCATGACAACCATGGTCTGAATCATGCTGCTCGTAGTTTGGCAGCTTGAATGTGATGAGAGGTTCCCTTTATACATAGAAGACTATATATAGTGCCTGTGGTGTAGAAAAAGTAAACAGGTGTATATGTAGCAGTCAGACCAGGGTCTTGGTGCTTGATGGGTCCAAATGTTCTTCTGAAGACATCACAATTGTGAATAGTAATTAGGAGGCGTCCTATTTTAGAATTTACATTAGGGCCCAGAAAAGTCAAGTTCCACATCCGTAATGGCTCAAATATATGTGGCAGGACACTTTTAAGTTACAAGTGTTACTATAGATGAGCAAATCAATCTGAGGAGGATTAAACTTGAGTTAAATTTCCTGAAAATCCTGGTTTCACATGAGTTCAAACATTTTGAGATCAGATTCACGGTTGCAAAAAAAACCTTATGATTTCCCACACTGCTGAAGCATTAAAGAGTGAGCAAATGTGATTTTGCAATGCAACGCGGACCTCCCCACAATGCCCTGCAGCTATGATATCTAGTGGGCTATCATGACTTGTACAGTGGTGGTCAGTACCTGGGTCGACACAGATCAGCAGATCCCAGTCGAGCACAGTTTGTACGGTAGAGGCATTTACCATCTCCTAAGTGACTGGGCAAGTCTCTCTCCTGCAGAGCATTAGTTCTTATGATCAGTGGGATCCTCTCTTTTTCGCTCCTGTAGAGTGTAAGCTCTTGTGATCAGTGGGGTCCTCTCTCTCTCCTGTAGAGTGTAAGCTCTTATGATCAGTGGGGTCCTCTCTCTCTCCTATAGAGTGTAAACTCTTATGGTCAGTGGGGTCCTCTCTCTCTCTCCTATAGAGTGTAAGTTGTTATGGTCAGTCGGGTCCTCTCTCTCTTATCTTCCACATGTATTTCCCGAGCAATTACAAGCTTTCCAGTATTAAGATTCATGTGATATTATTAGCCGGAAATCAAATTTTGGGGGGGAAATGTGGTGACTTTGACTAGATCTCCTCATGTCTAATTGTCACAGTAAAATATGTCCATTTATACGCACACGCATTTTGCAAATGTTGACAACAGCACCGCAGCTTCTTGTAATAATTCTTTCCATGCTGTGCCAGTCATTGGTAAATGTATTCAAGGCAGGAATTTCAAGGTATAATATATAACTTAAGTGCTTTTGTGTTTTGATTTGTTGTTGTGACATTTAAATTTCATTTAGCATTACCAATATAATTGTAGGTTTGTCATGTTTCGACTGCTGTCTAAGTGGCATACGGCATGGGAAGGTGGGAGACAAATTAAGAGGCGCTCAGGAGGCCGAGTCACGAAGTCTAATAACTTACAATGGTTATGGAATATATTTAAGCTTCATCGAGAAAGCAGCTGATAGTGACTCAGTAAATGACTCTTCTTTCTCAGATTTTACTCAGTGGAAAAGCTATAGTTTTAAACTGTTTATGATCCTGCAGGGAGAACAAGTAGCAGTACAAAATTCAGTAATTGCATATGAGGGAATGTTGAATGGCTGAGCTGATAAATAATGTCTCAGCTTTGTTAGCAAGTAGCGAGAAACTTTCATTTTTTTACTGCAAATAATCTTTTAGTGTTTTGGTTTTGTTGCCATAACAGTTAATGAAATCATAAAAAAGGACAGAAAGAAAAACTGCAAGAATTGACTTTATATTGGAAATATTGACAATGCCACCTCCATTAATACCTACAACTTCATTCACCAGCAACCATTCAGTTAGGTTGGTTCACCTGACTTTTGATGGAGGACATTTTTATCGGATCTGAGTAGGATTTGTTTACTTCTTACAGAGACAAGAAATCGGTCAGGAATGCAGGATAAGTTATTACAGGATTAGGAGTAAATTACCTTGAAGAAACACCTTAGTAATTTATTCTTGAAAAGGTGAGTTGAGACAAACGCAAATATTACAGTTCAACCGGCTTGAAGTGTACTTTCTGTTTCTGATCTGAACACTTCATTAAAGGCGTTTTCCAACCCCTTGACAAAAACCTGACAACTGTCATTATACCAATGCCTGTACCTTATACCTGTGCCGATGCCGTACTAGTTTCTCGCTGGTGCCTGTTCATCTGGCGAAAAGACGTCTGCAATTAATCGGGTGTGCCAGGACATTGGTATGGTGGCCACTTACACCTTTATTTTATACAATTAAGAGTTTATTTTTTTTATATGTCTGAACTTAAGGAGTTAGATAAGATTCAGGTCTGATGGAGCCTCTCTTGCCAAAATAATGGCAGGACTTCCATCAAGATTTAATTGTAGAAAGAAAGTATTTTATGGAATCCATTGAAATAACCCTGGCACACTGGGTCCTCTTTCTTGCAGATCGCTCCCATCTATTACATTCATGAGCGCCTATAATGCACATAAAAACAGGTATTATAAGGGCAGGTGCAGCCTAGTGCACTATTGGTCCGAGTGCGATCCAACAATACATCGGATCGCAGTCAGAACAATGTTATTCTATGGGGCCGAGCACATGTCAGATTTTTCCTCTCACCACAAGTATGTATACTATCCTTTTATAAAAATAGATACAGTCACTCTCTTCTTTACCCCTTCTTCTTCTAATGGTAATCTCTTCTTATAGTCCCTAGAAGGCCTTAATGAGTCCTAAAAATTATGTGTATATTGTATTTTGGATATAATCATTTTGCATAAGCTTTACGGAGCCTTTACTCCAAATTACACAGGACTAATTGTTCTCATATTTCATTGTAATTTAGACCTCTAATATATTATTTTGTCCTGTAATTCAGTTGGATGCCTTCTTCAGATGTCCAAAACCTCCTTGAGCCTTATGCACACTGCCATATTAAAAGGGTTGTCAGGGCATATGATACTGATGACCCTCCTTAGGACATGCCATAAATATCAGATAGATCTATGCTTTTTAGTTGATCCTATTTCATAACAGGGGTGATAAGCGGAACAATGTGCACAACATTTATAATCCTAGAGATCTGAGTAGGATAGAAAGTGAGAGATAAGGTTCAGTGTCCAAAAATATAATTTTTCTAGCTGTTTCCAGCCAGCTAACGCTCGGCATGCTCATTGCTATCTAATTAACGCTGCTAGTGATTAAACTAAAGTAAATAATGACAACATTCAATAGCGCTTATGGAGGTGGTAAATTAACTTAAAATGAAGTTAATAACAATAATAATAATTAAAAATCAGAATAATACTAATACATTTTATTCACAGTGTAAAATCAAAACCAAACTGGATTCGTGTGGTAATGTGTGGGGACAGAGCCTCGTGTGGTAATGTGTGGGGACAGAGCCTCATGTGGTAATGTGTGAGGATGGAGTCTCGTGTGGTAATGTGTGGGGATGGAGTCTCGTGTGGTAATGTGTGAGGACGGAGCCTCGTATGGTAATGTGTGGGGACAGAGCCTCGTGTGGCATTGTGGTGGGGGGAGGATTGTGTGTGGTAATGTGGGGGGAGTTGGGATTATGTGTAGTAATGTGGTGGGGGCGGGATTATGTGTGGTAATGTTGTGGGGGGCGGGATTATGTGTGGTAATGTGGTGGGGGGCGGGATTATGTGTGGTAATGTGGTGGGGGGCAGGATTATGTGTGGTAATGTGGTGGGGGGGCGGGATTATGTGTGGTAATGTGGTGGGGGGCGGGATTATGTGTGGTAATGTGGTGGGGGGCAGGATTATGTGTGGTAATGTGGTGGGGGGGTGGGATTTTATGTGGTAATGTGGGGGGCGGGATTGTGTGTGGTAATGTGGTGCGGGGCGGGATTGTGTGTGGTAATGTGGTGGGGGGTGGGATTGTGTGTGGTAATGTGGTGGGGGGGCGTGTTATGGTTCTCAATGGCAAGAGAACATAGCCCAGCAAACATAAGAACAAGCTCTTGGAAGGATGGAAACTAAACTGACCATGAACTAAACCTGCCGCACAACTAACAGTAGCCGGGTAGCGTAGCCTGCGTTTTATCCCTAGACGCCCAGCGCCGGCCGGAGGACTAACTAATCCTGGCAGAGGAAAATATAGTCCTGGCTCACCTCTAGAGAAATTTCCCCGAAAGGCAGACAGAGGCCCCCACAAATATTGGCGGTGATTTTAGATGAAATGACAAACGTAGTATGAAAATAGGTTTAGCAAAATTGAGGTCCGCTTACTAGATAGCAGGAAGACAGAAAGGGCACTTTCATGGTCAGCTGAAAACCCTATCAAAACACATCCTGAAATTACTTTAAGACTCTAGTATTAACTCATAACATCAGAGTGGCAATTTCAGATCACAAGAGCTTTCCAGACACAGAAACGAAACTACAGCTGTGAACTGGAACAAAATTCAAAAACAAACAAGGACTAAAGTCCAACTTAGCTGGGAGTTGTCTAGCAGCAGGAACATGCACAGAAAGGCTTCTGATTACAATGTTGACCGGCATGGAAGTGACAGAGGAGCAAGGCTAAATAGCGACTCCCACATCCTGATGGAAACAGGTGAACAGAGAGGATGATGCACACCAGTTCAATTCCACCAGTGGCCACCGGGGGAGCCCAAAATCCAATTTCACAACAGTACCCCCCCCTCAAGGAGGGGGCACCGCCGAACCCTCACCAGAACCACCAGGGCGATCAGGATGAGCCCTATGAAAGGCACGGACCAAATCGGAGGCATGAACATCAGAGGCAGTCACCCAAGAATTATCCTCCTGACCGTATCCCTTCCATTTGACCAGATACTGGAGTTTCCGTCTGGAAACACGGGAGTCCAAGATTTTTTCCACAACGTACTCCAACTCGCCCTCAACCAACACCGGAGCAGGAGGCTCAACGGAAGGCACAACCGGTACCTCATACCTGCGCAATAATGACCGATGAAAAACATTATGAATAGAAAAAGATGCAGGGAGGTCCAAACGGAAGGACACAGGGTTAAGAATCTCCAATATCTTATACGGGCCGATGAACCGAGGCTTAAACTTGGGAGAAGAAACCCTCATAGGGACAAAACGAGAAGACAACCACACCAAGTCCCCAACACAAAGCCGAGGACCAACCCGACTCCGGCGGTTGGCAAAAAGCTGAGTCTTCTCCTGGGACAACTTCAAATTGTCCACTACCTGCCCCCAAATCTGATGCAACCTCTCCACCACAGCATCCACTCCAGGACAATCCAAAGATTCCACCTGACCAGAAGAAAATCGAGGATGAAACCCCGAATTACAGAAAAAGGGAGACACCAAGGTGGCAGAGCTGGCCCGATTATTGAGGGCAAACTCCGCTAAAGGCAAAAAAGCAACCCAATCATCCTGATCTGCAGACACAAAACACCTCAAATATGTCTCCAAGGTCTGATTCGTCCGCTCGGTCTGGCCATTAGTCTGAGGATGGAAAGCAGACGAGAAAGACAAATCTATGCCCATCCTAGCACAGAATGCTCGCCAAAATCTAGACACGAATTGGGTACCTCTGTCAGAAACGATATTCTCCGGAATACCATGCAAACGGACCACATTTTGAAAAAACAGAGGAACCAACTCGGAAGAAGAAGGCAACTTAGGCAGGGGAACCAAATGGACCATCTTAGAGAAACGATCACACACCACCCAGATGACAGACATCTTCTGAGAAACAGGAAGATCCGAAATAAAATCCATCGAGATGTGCGTCCAGGGCCTCTTCGGGATAGGCAAGGGCAACAACAATCCACTAGCCCGAGAACAACAAGGCTTGGCCCGAGCACAAACGTCACAAGACTGCACGAAGCCTCGCACATCTCGAGACAGGGAAGGCCACCAGAAGGACCTTGCCACCAAATCCCTGGTACCAAAGATTCCAGGATGACCTGCCAACGCAGAAGAATGAACCTCAGAAATGACTTTACTGGTCCAATCATCAGGAACAAACAGTCTACCAGGTGGGCAACGATCAGGTCTATCCGCCTGAAACTCCTGCAAGGCCCGCCGCAGGTCTGGAGAAACGGCAGACAATATCACTCCATCCTTAAGGATACCTGTAGGTTCAGAATTACCAGGGGAGTCAGGCTCAAAACTCCTAGAAAGGGCATCCGCCTTAACATTCTTAGAACCCGGCAGGTAGGACACCACAAAATTAAACCGAGAGAAAAACAACGACCAGCGCGCCTGTCTAGGATTCAGGCGTCTGGCGGACTCAAGATAAATTAGATTTTTGTGGTCAGTCAATACCACCACCTGATGTCTAGCCCCCTCAAGCCAATGACGCCACTCCTCAAAAGCCCACTTCATGGCCAAAAGCTCCCGATTCCCAACATCATAATTCCGCTCGGCGGGCGAAAATTTACACGAGAAAAAAGCACAAGGTCTCATCACGGAGCAATCGGAACTTCTCTGCGACAAAACCGCCCCAGCTCCGATTTCAGAAGCGTCGACCTCAACCTGAAAAGGAAGAGCAACATCAGGCTGACGCAACACAGGGGCGGAAGAAAAGCGGCGCTTAAGCTCCCGAAAGGCCTCCACAGCAGCAGGGGACCAATCAGCAACATCAGCACCCTTCTTAGTCAAATCAGTCAATGGTTTAACAACATCAGAAAAACCAGCAATAAATCGACGATAAAAGTTAGCAAAGCCCAAAAATTTCTGAAGACTCTTAAGAGAAGAGGGTTGCGTCCAATCACAAATAGCCTGAACCTTGACAGGATCCATCTCGATGGAAGAGGGGGAAAAAATATATCCCAAAAAGGAAATCTTTTGAACCCCAAAAACGCACTTAGAACCCTTCACACACAAGGAATTAGACCGCAAAACCTGAAAAACCCTCCTGACCTGCTGGACATGAGAGTCCCAGTCATCCGAAAAAATCAAAATATCATCCAGATACACAATCATAAATTTATCCAAATAATCACGGAAAATGTCATGCATAAAGGACTGAAAGACTGAAGGGGCATTTGAAAGACCAAAAGGCATCACCAAATACTCAAAGTGGCCCTCGGGCGTATTAAATGCGGTTTTCCACTCATCCCCCTGCTTAATTCGCACCAAATTATACGCCCCACGGAGATCTATCTTAGAGAACCACTTGGCCCCCTTTATGCGAGCAAACAAATCAGTCAGCAGTGGCAACGGATATTGATATTTAACCGTGATTTTATTCAAAAGCCGATAATCAATGCACGGCCTCAAAGAGCCATCTTTCTTAGCCACAAAGAAAAAACCGGCTCCTAAGGGAGATGACGAAGGACGAATATGTCCCTTTTCCAAGGACTCCTTTATATATTCTCGCATAGCAGCATGTTCAGGCACAGACAGATTAAACAAACGACCCTTAGGGTATTTACTACCCGGAATCAAATCTATGGCACAATCGCACTCCCGGTGCGGAGGTAATGAACCAAGCTTAGGTTCTTCAAAAACGTCACGATATTCAGTCAAGAATTCAGGAATCTCAGAGGGAATGGATGATGAAATGGAAACCACAGGTACGTCCCCATGCATCCCCTTACATCCCCAGCTTAACACAGACATAGCTTTCCAGTCAAGGACTGGGTTATGAGATTGCAGCCATGGCAATCCAAGCACCAACACATCATGTAGGTTATACAGCACAAGAAAGCGAATAATCTCCTGGTGATCCGGATTAATCCGCATAGTTACTTGTGTCCAGTATTGTGGTTTATTGCTAGCCAATGGGGTGGAGTCAATCCCCTTCAGGGGTATAGGAGTTTCAAGAGGCTCCAAATCATACCCACAGCGTTTGGCAAAGGACCAATCCATAAGACTCAAAGCGGCGCCAGAGTCGACATAGGCATCCACGGTAATAGATGATAAAGAACAAATCAGGGTCACAGATAGAATAAACTTAGACTGTAAAGTGCCAATTGAAACAGACTTATCAAGCTTCTTAGTACGCTTAGAGCATGCTGATATAACATGAGTTGAATCACCGCAATAGAAGCACAACCCATTTTTTCGTCTAAAATTCTGCCGTTCACTTCTGGACAGAATTCTATCACATTGCATATTCTCTGGCGTCTTCTCAGTAGACACCGCCAAATGGTGCACAGGTTTGCGCTCCCGCAGACGCCTATCGATCTGGATAGCCATTGTCATGGACTCATTCAGACCCGCAGGCACAGGGAACCCCACCATAACATCCTTAATGGCATCAGAGAGACCCTCTCTGAAATTCGCCGCCAGGGCGCACTCATTCCACTGAGTAAGCACAGCCCATTTACGGAATTTCTGGCAGTATATTTCAGCTTCGTCTTGCCCCTGAGATAGGGACATCAAGGCCTTTTCCGCCTGAAGTTCTAACTGAGGTTCCTCATAAAGCAACCCCAAGGCCAGAAAAAACGCATCCACATTGAGCAACGCAGGATCCCCTGGAGCCAATGCAAAAGCCCAATCCTGAGGGTCGCCCCGGAGCAAGGAAATCACAATCCTGACCTGCTGAGCAGGATCTCCAGCAGAGCGAGATTTCACAGACAAAAACAACTTGCAATTATTTTTGAAATTTTGAAAGCAAGATCTATTCCCCGAGAAAAATTCAGGCAAAGGAATTCTAGGTTCAGATATAGGAACATGAACAACAAAATCTTGTAAATTTTGAACTTTCGTGGTGAGATTATTCAAACCTGCAGCTAAACTCTGAATATCCATTTTAAACAGGTGAACACAGAGCCATTCCAGGATTAGAAGGAGAGAGAGAGAGAAAGGCTGCAATATAGGCAGACTTGCAAGAGATTCAATTACAAGCACACTCAGAACTGAAGAAAAAAAAAAAAAAAAAAAATATTCAGCAGACTTCTCTTTTCTCTCCTTTCTCTGTCAATTAATTTAACCCTTTTTGGCCGGTCAAACTGTTGTGGTTCTCAATGGCAAGAGAACATAGCCCAGCAAACATAAGAACTAGCTCTTGGAAGGATGGAAACTAAACTGACCATGAACTAAACCTGCCACACAACTAACAGTAGCCGGGTAGCGTAGCCTGCGTTTTATCCCTAGACGCCCAGCGCCGGCCGGAGGACTAACTAATCCTGGCAGAGGAAAATATAGTCCTGGCTCACCTCTAGAGAAATTTCCCCGAAAGGCAGACAGAGGCCCCCACAAATATTGGCGGTGATTTTAGATGAAATGACAAACGTAGTATGAAAATAGGTTTAGCAAAATTGAGGTCTGCTTACTAGATAGCAGGAAGACAGAAAGGGCACTTTCATGGTCAGCTGAAAACCCTATCAAAACACATCCTGAAATTACTTTAAGACTCTAGTATTAACTCATAACATCAGAGTGGCAATTTCAGATCACAAGAGCTTTCCAGACACAGAAACGAAACTACAGCTGTGAACTGGAACAAAATGCAAAAACAAACAAGGACTAAAGTCCAACTTAGCTGGGAGTTGTCTAGCAGCAGGAACATGCACAGAAAGGCTTCTGATTACAATGTTGACCGGCATGGAAGTGACAGAGGAGCAAGGCTAAATAGCGACTCCCACATCCTGATGGAAACAGGTGAACAGAGAGGATGATGCACACCAGTTCAATTCCACCAGTGGCCACCGGGGGAGCCCAAAATCCAATTTCACAACAGGGGCGGGAATGTGTGTGGTAATTTGGTGGGGGGTGGGTTATGTGTGGTAATGTGGTGGGGGGTGGGATTTATGTGTGGTAATGTGAGGGGCAGGATTATGTGTGGTAATGTGGTGGGAGCGGTATTTCATGTTGTAATGTGGTGGGGGGGCGAGAATGTGTGTGGCAATGTGGTGGGGGCAGGATTATGTGTGGTAATGTGGTGGGGGGTGGGATTGTGTGTGGTAATGTGGTGGGGGGGCGGGAATGTGTGTGGTAATTTGGTGGGGGGTGGGTTATGTGTGGTAATGTGGTGGGGGGTGGGATTTATGTGTGGTAATGTGAGGGGCAGGATTATGTGTGGTAATGTGGTGGGAGCGGTATTTCATGTTGTAATGTGGTGGGGGGGCGAGAATGTGTGTGGTAATGTGGTGGGGGCGGGATTATGTGTGGTAATGTGGTGGAGGGATTATGTGTGGTAATACGGTGGGGGGATTATGTGTGGTAATATGGTGGAGGGCGGGATTATGTGTGGTAATGTGGTGGGGGCGGGATTATGTGTGGTAATGTGGTGGTGGGGAGCGGGATTATGTGTGGTAATGTGGTGGGGGCAGGATTATGTGTGGTGATGTGGTGGGGGAGTGGGATTATGTGTGGTAATATGGTGGAGGGCGGGATTATGTGTGGTAATGTGGTGGGGGGTGGGATTATGTGGGGTAATGTGGTGGGGGGGCAGGATTGTGTGTGGTAATGTGGTGGGGGCGGGATTGTGTGTGGTAATGTGGTGGGGGTCGGGATTGTGTGTGGTAATGTGGTGGGGGCAGGATTGTGTGTGGTAATGTGGTGGGGCGGGATTGTGTGTAGTAATGTGGTGGGGGGGCGGGTTTGTGTGTGGTAATGTGGTGGGGGGCGGGATTGTGTATGGTATTGTGGTGGGGGAAGGATTGTGTGTGGTAATGTGGTGGGGGCGGGATGGTGTGTAGTAATGTGGTGGGGGAGGGATGGTGTGTGGTAATGTGGTGGGGGCGGGATTGTGTGTGGTAATGTGGTGGGGGGCGGGATTGTGTGTGGTAATGTGGTGGGGGGGCGGGATTGTGTGTGGTATTGTGGTGGGGGGGCGGAATTGTGTGTGGTAATGTGGTGGGGGCGGGACTGTTTGTGGTAATGTGGTTGGGGGGCGGGTTTGTGTGTAATAATGGGGTGGGGGGCGATATTTTTTTTGGTGTTGTGTGGGGGCAGAGCTACTCTGCAGGGGGAGGGATTAGCGAGTAATCACAATGCCTCTTATATATATAGATTACATTTATAACAATATCCATAGAGTATACATGATGATAGAGTACGCTAAAAGTTACATTGAGACTACCGGTTTGTACACAGTGTCAGCCCCGGCAAACCTTAGTATGATGTGTAAGACATATATTACAGCATAAAAAAGACATGAAGTAAGTATATGCATGGATATGCATGGGCAGAGTATGGCCCTCATTCACTTTAGATGGTAAATAAGGAATTTATCAGAAAATGTCAAAGATTAAATTACCAAACATTAAAGATAACAGACCTCATGACTATGATGCAGAGAAGCCCCTTGATAATCAATCAATTATACTGTCCTGTAGGTCAGCTACATTGAAGCAACTAAATCATCATAATAATCATGGCCCCTTTTCAAACTGGGCACTACATTGTGACCAAAAAGTCTCTAGTAATCTTCAGATTTAATGATGCCTTGCACATGGTCAAGGCACCCTGTGACAAAAGCCGCAAAGCAATCCAAAAATATTTTTAAACCTCCAACATATTTGACTTTAGGTACTGTGTTCTTTTCTTTGCAGGTCTCACTCATTTTTTTGGTAAGTAGAATCATGTGCTTTACCAAATAGCTCTATTTTGGTCCCATCTATCCATAAGTCGCTTTCTCAGAAGGATTTTGGGTTACTCACGTGTATTTTGACAAACTGCAGTCTAGCTTTTTTTATTTTTCTGTGTAAGCAGTGGGGTCCTCCTGGATATCCTTAGCTTGAATTTCTTTGGAACTTGACTAGGTTTGCTTATCCACCATCTGGACTGTCCTGGGTTGCAACCTTTCATCAACTTTTCTCTGCTGTCCATGGAGATTAGCTTCTCTGCCATGGGTTGTAAACTTCTTGATAATGTTGGGCACCATGGACAAAGGAACATCAATATCAATATCTCTGTAGATGGACTTTTAACCTTGAGATTGTTGATATTGTTCAACAATTTAGTTTCTCAAGTCCTCAGACAGTTATCTTCCCTTTCTGTTCTCCATGCTTTGTGTGGCACACCCAAACACACAATGCAAAGATTGAGTCAAATTCTGCCCTTTTGATAAGGTCTCAGGTGTGATTTTCATATTGTCCACACCTGCTACTTGCCACATGTGAGTTTGTATGAGAGTCACATGCTTGAAATAAAGTTTCAATTTTGGAAAGGTGCTAACAATGTTGTCTGGCCCATTTTTTGTGTTTTCTGGGAAATGATGTCCAATTTTCTTTTTTTTTCTCAATTTTTGTGTTGTCCCAATACACACAAAGGAAATAAACGTGTATAATAAAACATGTGTAATTGTAGTAATTTTCTGGGAGCAATGCTTCATTTTCTGGAACAATTTCAAGGGTGTCAACACTTTTGGCCATTGGTACATCCATTGATAGGGAATTATGCTCTTTTTCTATAGGTGTCTAAACATTGGTGTATAAAACATGTTCAGAGTCAACTGATTCGCAAATAACACACCTACTCCATAACTCCATCATTATATGAATGGTGCACTAATGCAAGTTAAATGGCCTTCAGCTTCAACAACGTAGTAGAGTTTATCATTCATGACTAATAACCACATCTTGTTATTAAATTCTGATAAAATCACTTTTGGATTTAGGCCATGTTATTTCTATTCAATACAGAACAACAAGGACTTTGGTGCTCATCATCTTTTTTTAGGAAGAAGGCTAGATAATTTGTCGAGTTTTTGGCTTCAGTTTTAAAAATATGCAAATAGCATGTAAAAGCAGACTGATATATGAGACCATTCATTATAAAAGGAAGCTTCGTAACTCCCAATTAAGACATTTTCATAGAGAAATTTGATCACATTGGAATAAAGCATGACATGTTTCAAATAACGCAAACGGTATTTTATGAATATTCTCTTGTTAAAATTTACATTTTCTGTATCTCACTTGTCAGCTTTGCTGTATAGACAGGGAATCAGCAGAGTCATCTCAATATAGTTAGAGGATGAGTGCGGTAATAACAGCTCTTCACGGCTGGAAGTGTAGTTAAAACGGGATAATTACTCTGTAAAGGTGTGTTCACATTCAGCACTTTTGCAGTTGATTTTTCTGTGCCAAACACCAGAATGCAAGCAGAAGCAGAAAAATGCTTTGTAAAATGTGCATGGTTTTGATGTATTTTTCACACATTTTTACTTAGTTTTTCCCCCCATTTATTTAAATAGGTGAAAAACGCTGCAAAAACACTGAGGTCTAAGAGGTATGGTTTCTCCTTGTGGAGAGTGACATACCAGCTCTGGCTTGTGAAGGTAAGGAGGCTTATTCACCGTGCAATGCTCCTCTGGGAAATTTAATATGCAAATTGCCTCTTCAGAGAAAAAGAGGACTTGAACTCTATAGCGCCACCTATTTGAAGTAGCGATCCTACAAGTCACAATCAACCCTTTAACAAGCCTGGCAATAGGTGGCTCTATAGAGTTTAAGTCCTATTTTTCTCTCAAGAGCCAATTTGCATGCAAAAACACTGAAAGAATTGACATGTTGTGTGTTTCAAAATATGCCCAGCAGCTCAAAAAACACAGGTTAAAAAAATGCAGCCTGTGTATAAGATTTTAAAAATCCCATTTACCTTGCTGGTTCTGTAAAACAGAGTTTTATCCGCACAAAAAAACACTCTGAAAAAAAAAAAACTGCAAAAACACCATGTGTGGATTGATCCTAAAAACCCATGATGAGTTTTTGACTCTGTAGATCTTAGGCCGGTTTAACATTTGCGTTGCGGACGGCTGCGGACTTCCTCCATGAAGCCCCGCCCTCGGCCGCACCTCCGCCGCTGGCTCCGCCTATGTTAAAGATAGGTACGCAGGCCGCATGCAGGCCGCATGCAGAAGTAGGCGGAGCTAGCGGTCAAGGGCGGGGCTTACGGAGGAAGTCCGCAGCCCTCCGCAGCTCCTCAAAACGCTAGTGTAAAACTAGCCTTTGCTGTTCAAAATAGAAAGCAATGTCTATGGGATTTATAGAAATCTCAAGCTCACTGTGCTTTTATTTTATACTGTTTAAACTCACCTGTGTAGCGTGTTTGAAATGAACAACATGTTAATTTCTCTTGCAGATATGCTGAGTTTTATGCACAGATTTTCCCCATGGACTTTCACTAGATGCGGAAAATCCACATGTACAAAATTACATGGAATCCGCACATGTTTGTGTCAAAAACGTTTTGTCAAAGCCAAGTGCCAGAAAGAATGAAAAACAAAGCAGCTTTGTTTAAAACATGGCATACCACAAAGAAACCAAACCCCAGCGTCAAAATTGTGATGAAAACTCTGCAACTTCAAAAACTCATCAAACACTTATGTTGGTAATGTAGCCTTGAAGCCAAGCAATGAGCTATACTGTCAGTCTACTGAGGAGAAAGCTCCATCATTTCATGGCATTTTCTTTTTTTCTAGCATATGCCTGGAGTAATAAAATATTGAAAATTTTAAACCAAAAGCTTGATGGTTTAGTTTTGTGATCCCATTTATTTCAGATGCCAAAAAGCACATACATGCTTATTCTGACTCTTTAACTATACTGCGAGTGTGGGGCGCTTGAGACACTGTTTGCATAGATGTCTCTATGTACTAGTACTCACACAAAGGGATTTCATTAGATAGCTTGTCTCTACTGCAGAGGCATGTATGAACATTCCAAGAAAATTGAAGATTTATTTTCAAGCTGAATTCTTGTATTATGCACAATTACAGTAGGTAAATAAGATGATTCTGAACCAGAGCTGTATAGATATGATGATAGCAAGATGGCTGACATACACTATCTGCGCAAGAAGGATAAAGGGAGGGGTTACTGAAATCAGAGCTAGGGAGGCAGACAGGCAGAGAGACAAGACAAACCTCTAAAAGGCAAACCTGATTACATAGCAGAGAAACAGCAACAATACAATAATCCTGTATGATTCCCAAGTCGTGGGACAATACAATAGTTCGTCTTTGGCTATACAAACAATAAAAGAGAAATTGTGTGGTTTCGATATGGTAGCTACAACAAATGTGAATCAGCACACTGTATTTCTTCTGATTGTCAAGTCATGGGACCTGACACGCCTCTATAATCTTCAGATTTCACAATCATTCACTCTTGATGCAATGTGCTTTACCGCTGTCAACTACTGTTCTTAAAACCCGAAAGACAAAAAGAAAGATACAAACATGTGACAATAAAACTGGAAACAAATAGAAAGTACAAATACACTGTGTGCATAATTATTAGGCAAGTTGTATTTTAAAGGATTATTTTTATTATTGATCAACAACTATGTTTTCAATCAACCCACAAGACTCATAAACATCAAAGCTTAATATTTTTGGAAGTTGGAGTGGGTTTTTTTTAGATTTGGCTATCTTAGGAGGATATCTATTTGTGCAGGTAACTATTACTGTGCAGAATTGTTAGGCAACTTAATAAAAACCAAATATATTCCCATCTCACTTGTTTATTTTCACAAGGTAAAGCCACTGTTGTTTATGATGACACTCAACAGCCTTCCATCCATAGATTCTGTCAGTTGCTTGATCTGTTTACGACCAACATTGCGTGCAGCAGCCACCACAGCCTCCCAGGCACTGTTCCGAGAGGTGGACTGTTTTCCCTCCCTGTAGATCTCACATTTTATGAGGGACCACAGGTTCTATATGGGGTTTAGATCAGGTGAACAAGGGGGCAATGTCATTATTTTTTCTTCTTTGAGACCTTTACTGGCCAGCCACGCTGTGGAGTAGATGGAGGCATGTGATGGAGCATTGTCCTGCATGAAAATCATGTTTTTCTTGAACGATACCGACTTCTTCCTGTACCACTGCTTGAAGAAGTTGTCTTCCAGAAACTGGCAGTAGGTCTGTAAGTTGAGCTTCACTCCATCCTCAAACCAAAAAGGTGCTTCAAGTTCACCTTTGATAATACCAGCCTAAACCAGTACCCCACCTCCACCTTGCTGGCATCTGAGTCAGAGTGGAGCTCTCTGCCCTTTACTGATCCAGCCTCTGGCCCATCCATCTGGCCCATCAAGAGTCACTCTCATTTCATCAGTCCATAAAACCTTTGAAAAGCCAGTCTTAAGATATTTCTTGGCCCAGTCTTGATGTTTTATCTTATGTTTCTTGTTCAAAGGTGGTCGTTTTGCAGCCTTCCTTACCTTGGCCATGTCCCTGAGTATCACACACCTTGTGCGTTTTGTTACTCCAGTAACGTTGTGGCTCTGAAATATGGCAAAACTGGTGGCAAATGGCATCTTGGCAGCTTCACGCTTGATTTTCCTCAATTCATGGGCAGTTATTTTGCACCTTTTTTGCCCAACACGCTTCTTGTGACCCTGTTGGCTATTTGCCATGAAACGCTTGATTGTTCGGTGATCACGCTTCAAAAGTTTGGCAATTTCAAGACTGCTACATCACTCTGCAAAATTTGAATTCACCGCACTCTCTTGCGGATTATCATGCAAAATTAATGAATTTATTATAACATAATCTGGGAGCGTAACAGAATATTGAACAAAGCGACATATACAAAAAACGTTTCGGCTCCACCGGAGCCTTTGTCACAAAATCGCTGTGAATAAAAGAACAAAACAAAACAAAATAATAGCAACCAAGTAAATGCAGTATGCAAACAAAATTGTACATCAACAATGTCCCAGGAATCAAATATCCCACTGAACCAAAGTGCTGAAATGAATTGAATCTATGTACATCACTTTATACATATTAAATACATTCAGACATATGTACATCTATATACAAAACCTGCCCGTAGGACAGATAGCGAATGAAAGTTAATAGTAAATATGTGATTACCTTATTCAGATGCAAAGGAGATATTAGAGAGACTAGGGATAGGGATCCCAGTGATGCTGCACAAAGACTGTGGAAAATATTGAGAGTTGTATTAGCGTATAGCAAAATATCACCCAGGTATCTCAAGGGAGTAAAAAGTACCTAATAGGAGGTAATATCCATATGTGATAGCGCAATGCTCTGCTGCTTGAGGATCTGTAAACAAGATACATGCCCCGGTATATATATATATATATGTATGATGTAATGCACAGGGATAGTAAAAAGGAGTCAGGGTATGCTGAGGATGTATGTTACCTGGATGAATCGCAGTCTGTAGTGGCGCTCCCGCGCCCTGCTGTAGTGGCGTGCGGGCCCCTAGCAAAAGGCCCATGTTAAATAGTCCCCTGTATCGCCGAACCGGAAGTCGGCGGCTAAAACCGGAAGTGACATATCCCGGCAGCAGTGTGTGCCTTGCGCATGTCCGGGTGTCCCCATGGAGACTAATGCTTGTAAACAGCATCATAGAGACAGCGGCAATGCATAAGAAACAAGCGTTCCTATCGAATGGGCTACTGAGCCTTTGTATATAACATATGTAGGTGCCAGTTAATATGTGAACCCGGGCATTAATGGAATATAGGAGATAAATAAATATTAAATCACCGCATTTAAATGGATCTGAATATAGGGAAGATGGACATAATATGGTAATGGGTAATATGAGCTTAATGGGGAAGAGGGAGTTGGGATGAATACAGAGTGGCTGAATAAGAGTAGGGGGGTGGGCAGAACTCACCTAATGACACCGTACATTAGCGAGTCTGTAAAGCAATGGAAATAACATTAGTAAATGTTCACGAGAGCCAATCAATCTACCTGTTAAGTCCCTTGGGAGCCATGGGATCTAATTTGCATATCCAATACGTTTCTCGAGATTTTAGTAACTTGATGTGATCCCCACCCCTTCTGGGGTGGGGGACATGCTCGATGACCTGAAATTTGAGCTGTGCCACCGTGTGTCTAAATTTTGTAAAGTGGTCTGGCAGGTGTAGCCAGGTTTTCCCACATCTAATGGTGGACTTATGGCTGGCAATACGGTCCTTGATTTTTCCTAGAAAAAATTATAAATTACTGCTACATTTTTAAACCTCCTAAAATGCTAACAAAATAAAAGAACATTTTACAAACGGTGCTGATGTAAAGCAGACCTCAGGGAAATGTTATTTATTAATGTTTTGCTGTGGTATGACTATCTGGATTAAAGGGATAATCATTCAAAATTTGAAAATTGCTAATTTTGTAACATTTTTCTCAAATTTGGATATTTTTTTATAACTAAGCACAAAACATATCGACCTAAGCTTACTATTATCATAAAGTATAATGTGTCACAAATAAACAATCACAAAATCACTGGGATTTGTTGAAGCATTCCAGAGTTATTACCAAATAAATTGGCTCCATCACGTCTCACTCAGTTTCTCAGTATTTGCTCCTTATCTTGAGGTTTTTGTTTAATCAGTATTTGTAGTCTTCAGTTACTGAGATTCTCGTGCTCCTGGGCTGCTTGTGGGGGGTCTTCAAGTGGTGTTCTGCTTACAAATGCATCGTTATGGGCTTAACTGACAGGTGACTGATCCAACTGTGACCTGACCTGTCTTCTATTTTAAATAATGCATATAATATTGTTGGCTTAGAAAGAAAAGTGACTTCAGCAAAATGGTGCGCAGTAGCATCTATCGCTTGCCCATAGATGTTACTGTGCAAGAGCCGGCACCATTTTGCTACAGACAAAAAAAAAAATTCTCCGGCAAAATGGCATCAGCGGCACACTCGCAACACAGACCTGTCTCACAGACCTGTAACGTCTTCTTTAAGAGGCTCCTCTGTCCTCCACTCATTACTTTCACCTGTTTGTACTTGTTATCAGCATAAATGGATTTATTTTCTCATTTTGACTCTCATAGTTGCGGTCTACCTATGATGTCAATTACAGGCCTCTCTCGTCTTTTTAAGTGGGAGAACTTGCACAATTGGTGGCTGACTAAATACTTTTTTCCCACTGTATAGAGATGTTAATGCTCTGCTTTTATACAATGAATTTGTAGAAGCCCTGCGGCGTTCATTTTTCGAGGGAGATATGAATGTGACTTCTATGTCATCAACATTAATACTTACAGATTCATACTGTGCCACAGACTACTTTGCTCCATATTTATCCTTTAAACTTAATATATAAAAAGAAAAACTGTCCACATAGTTGCTAAATAATAATTGAAATGCAGCTAAAGCTACTCACCAACCTAAAAGGAAACATGTCACCACCATGATTGTTGCTTTGCCTTCTATGTTAAACTAAAGTTCAGTACAAACCTGCTGATTGAAAGAATGAAATGAGTTATTTTAAGTCTTATTTTTTTTACTTATCTCTCTATCTATTGAAAACTCGGTGCTTTTAAATGTAATATATGCAGCAGGAATTTATCAGGATCTTCAGAAAGCTCCTCTTTTGATGTCTTCTTTTTCAAGAAAGTAATGTTAAGCAGGGGTAATTGTGCTTAGTTTTAATAGTTAGACAAATGGTGACTTGTAGAAAGCAGCCTATGTGTTTATTAAAGACCAAAGAGAGCCTAAGTGAAAGTCTAATTGCATGTTAAAATGTCATTAAAGCAGTATTAAACTATATATATTGCATAATTCCTTTGAAAGGTTGACATTGCAAAATATTCAATCTTGCTAAAATTAGTTGATGTGAAAAATAAATACAGCCAACATCAAGAACAACTACATCTAAAATTTGTATGACCGCCATGGTTTTAAGGAGAGCATCAAGTCATGTAATCATGGAATGAACAGGTTGGTGACATATTGCAATATCTATCTTTATCCATACTTCAAAAATGACCTCTTCTAGACCCTGGATGCTGGATGGAGAGTAATTCCCAACTTGTCTCTTCAAAAATTTCCCACAGGTGTTTGCTTGGGTTAAGATCAGGAGACACGTGGCCAATTAATCACTTTCACCCTGATTCGCTTCAGAATTGCAACAGTGGCCTTATATGTGTGTTTTGGATCATTATCTGTCAGGGACATTTTTTGCTTTTACCCTAAAAATCATGTCACAACACTCGTTAGAGAGTAGATATTGACTTTTAGTATGGCTACTTCCTATAGGTGGCACTAGAGTTCTATTCCTCTTCCTCTCTGAAGAGACAATTTGCAATCCTCTTCAGTGTACGCCATATTGTGGCACAGGAAACACCGCGGTTTGGCTTTCTACTTCTTTAGCTAACCAGTGAACTTGCATGTCAATTTTCTTCCATACATCTCATCAGTATACACTCATGTTTAAGTGTTAACTTCTTCCATTGTCAGCCCTCATTCCACCACAATAGAGTCTGTTTCTGACAGTATAGTCAGTAACATGCACAACAATAGCACTCAGAAGGTCATTTTGTAAGGCTCTGGTAGCGCTCCTCTTGTTCCTCTTTGCAGAAAGGAGAAGATACTGGTCCTACTACTGTATTCATGTCCTTCTACATGATTTCCTCATGTAATGGCCCATGTCTTGGTATCTGCTCCATGCTATTAAGTTTGTCCTGGTAGACGTGGCAAATCTTCTTGCAACGGAACGTATGGATGTGCCATACTAGAGGAGCTAGAGTAACTGTAACTCATTCATTCACAATTTTTCATTCATTAACATTCATTGATAGAACATTTTCACATTCTTTTCACATTACACCAAGAAACTTAAATGCATTTTATTGGTATGTTGTCATGATGAATTTTTGGATTTGTGGCAGCTTAGGTTCTGGCTGCCAGCAAGGGTTAATATCAGTTTCCTTGCTGGCAGCTGCTCTGTTGCTAGTCATCTTTTGTGGGTGGTGACCACTTCCACCATCCTTTAAAAAGTCACAAGACCACTCAGCTGACTGATGGTGATAGAGTAATCTTTGATGATCAGCCTGGAGTAAAGAGTTCTCTTGTTTCAGTGGTGAATCTGCTGCTTCTGTGGAGTTTGTGATCCTGGTGCCTTATCCTCTGCTGTGTGGTGCTTTAAAGCAGGGACTATGTTAAGTACTATTTCCCCTTTTTCTGTCTGTCTTACTGTTGTCCCCCTCTCTGTGTTGTTCACCATCTGCAGTGGTGAGGATAGCCTACTTGCCGGCCAGTGCACTAGCCAGGGAAAAGTGAGGTGACAATCAGGGACTAGGCATGTGACGGCAGCAGGGGGAAGGACATGCTTAGGTTGTTAGGGGTTGTTCAGGGACAGGCACAGTTTGGAGTTAAGGAGGTACCCCATCCCTCGTTCCTTATGGTAAGGGCCTTCCTCACCCCATTCCATCCCATTGTTTGCATATGTTGTTTCGCCCACTGGATTTAACTGTGTCGGACATGACATTGTCACCGACCTGTAGTTTTTTCTGATAAACCCTTGGCTCAGGAAGAGGCTTTTGCTCGCCTGATTCAGACCCTCACAGATGAGGCTACCGAGTTGTGGACTCAGGTGATGATGCAGCTTCAGCAGGTTATGGGGTTCTTAGTTTCGACTCTTAGTCCTGACTCAACCGGGACCCAAAAATGTCTCTCTGACAGATTTTCTGAAGAGAGAGATACGTTTATGGCCTTCAAAGAAGCCTGTAAGTTGTATTTTGGGCATCGCCATTGTTCTTCGGGGAGTGAGGAACAGCATGTGGGGATTATAGTCTCCCTTTTCAAGGGTGATCCTGAATCCTGGGCCTTCTCCCTGCTGACTGAGTTTTTCACAGCATTGGCACTGGTGTATGAGGATCCTGATGGCGTCTCCCTGACTGAGTCTAAACTCCATAAAATCAAGCAGGGGGTCGGCCGGCTGAAGAGTACTGTTGGAGTTTCAGACATGGGCCACTGACACGCAGTGGAATGAGCCTGCTCTTAGGAGCCATATCTGTCAGGGTCTGTCAGCTAGGTTTCAGGATACTCTGGTGCAGTATGCTACTCCTGGGTTGTTGGAGGCCGCCATGACCCTTGCTATCCAGGTGGATAGATGACTCAGGGAGAGACATACACCAAATCTACCCACTGTTGTTCTTTCTAGAGAGAAGGAGACACTGGTGCAGATGGATGAACCCATGTAGGTAGGAGAAGCTTCCACTCAAACTAGGTTGCCTGTGGTTTACTGCGTGATGGGGGCATGTTTTTTCTGTGGTCTGACTGATCATTACATCAATGTTTGCCCAGCTCGCGCAAAAGTATGTGCTCCATCACAAAAGCTGCGTTCCCCTGGTCATATGAAGTGTGTGTACATTTCCATTACCTTTACGTCTCACTGTACCATTCTTTCTGAAGTGGTTGGTGGGGAAGCTGAGACTATACCGGTTCTTGTGGATAGTGAAGCTGTAGTCAATCTGGTGAGTTGAGATGCCATTTCCGGTGAAATCCAGTGTTGAGGGTCCAGAGGTCCCTTTTTGAAAGGGGGTACTGTCATAATTCATTTTTGGATTTGTGGCAGCTCTGGTTCCACTATAATTTAAATGTAGATTTTTGCCTTTGGGCCAGCTAGGGTTAATGTCAGCTTCCTTGCTGGCAGCTTCCTTGTTGCTAGTCAGCTTTTGTGGTTGGTGACCACTTGCACCATCCTTTAAAAAGTCACATGACCCATCAACTGACTGTCGGTGATAGAGTAATCTATGATAACCAGCCTGGAGTAAAGAGCTCTTTGGTTTCAGTGGTGAATCTGCTGTTTACATGGAGTTTGTGGTCCTGGTGCCTTATCCTCTGCTGTGTGGTGCTTTACAGCAGGGACAGTGTTAAGTACTATTTCCCCTGTTTCTGTCTGTCTTGTTGTTGTCCCTCTCTCTGTGTTGTTCACCATCTGCAGTGGTGAGGATAGCCTCCTTGCCGGTCAGTGCACTAGCCAGGGAATAGTGAGGTGACAATCAGGGACTAGTCACGTGACGACGGGGGGAATGACCTGTTTAGGTCGCTAGGGGACTTTAGGGACAGGCACAGGTTGGAGTTCAGGAGGTGCCCCATGCCTCTTTTCCTGCGGTTAGGGCCTTCCTCACCCATTACATCCCGTTGTTGGTATATGTTGTGTCATCCGCTGCACTTAACAGTGTCGGTTGTGACACATGTTATGTGACATATCAACACAACAAAGCAAGTATTTATGAAGTGTAAAGGAAATTATACATGGTTTTATATAAAATTAAAAAATATAAATCTGAAAATTGTGACATGCATTTGTATTCAGCTCCTTGTAGTATGATACCCGTAAATAAAATCCTGAATGTCCAATTGTCTCCAGAAGTCACATAATTAGTAAATTGAGTCCTCCTGTGTTTAATTTATTCTTAGTATCACTACAACTGTTCTGTGAAGGCCTCAGAGGTTTGTTTAAGAACTTTAGGAATAAAGCAGCATCATGAACACCAAGGAATACACAAGACAAGGGTTGGGTTGTTAAAAAATATAGGCCAAGCTTTGAACATCCCACTGAGCACTGTTCAATCCATCATCCAAAAATGGAAGCATTAATGCACAATTGCAAACCTACCAAGACAAGCTGTCCACATAAACTGACATTCTAGGTAAGCAAGCATTAACTAGAGAAGCAGCCACGAGAGTTATTGTCATTCTGAAGGAGCTGCAGACATCCACAGCTAAGATGGGAGAATCTTTCCACAGGCCAACTATTAGTCATATGCTCCACAAATCTGGTATTTATGGAAGAAGGGCAAGAAGCAATCCATTTTTTAAAGCAAGCTATAAAGAGTTCTGTTTGTAGTTTTCATTAAGCCATGTAGGGGACACAGCTAGCATGTGAAAGAAGGTGCTCTGGTCAGATATGACAAAAGTAGAACTTTTTGGGTTTAATGCAAAACACTTTGTATGGCAGAAAACGAACACTGTGCATCACCCTGAAAACACCATCCCCATCATCACACATGGTGGTGGCAGCATCATGCTGTGAGAATGCTTTTCTTGTTAATGGGAAGACGGATGGAGCTAAATACAGAGCAATACTTGAGGAAAACCTGTTAGAGGCCGAAAAATACTTGAGACACTAAAAATACAGAAAGAACTAGAATTGAATGGTTTAGATCAAAACATATTCATGTGTGTAAATGGCCCAGACACAGTCCAGACCTAAATCCCATAATCCTATTGAGAATATGTGGCAATGTTTAAAAATTGCTATTCACAGACAGTTCCATCCAATCTCACTGAGCAAGAGCTAGTGTGTAAAGAGGAATACTTTACAAATACCTGCTACTTTATGTTGACATTTCCCATAAAATCCAAATCAAATCCATTCAAGATTATGAATGTAATGTGAAAAAATGTGGAAAAGTTCACAAGGTATGAATAATTGAATACTTTATCAATATACAGTACAGACCAAAAGTTTGGACACACCTTCTCATTTAAAGATTTTTCTGTATTTTCATGACTATGAAAATTGTACATTCACACTGAAGGCATCAAAACTATGAATTAACACATGTGGAATTATATACTTAACAAAAAAGTGTGAAACAACTGAAATTATGTCTTATATTCTAGGTTCTTCAAAGTAGCCACCTTTTGCTTTGGTAACTGCTGTGCACACTCTTGGCATTCTCTTGATGAGCTTCAAGAGGTAGTCACCGGGAATGGTTTTTATGGTTATAAATGGGGTTGGGACCATCAGTTGTGTTGTGCAGAAGTCTGGTGGATACACAGCTAATAGTCCTACTGAATAGACTGTTAGAATTTGTATTATGGCAAGAAAAAAGCAGCTAAGTAAAGAAAAATGAGTGGCCATGATTACCTTAAGAAATGAAGGTCAGTCAGTCCGAAAAATTGGGAAAACTTTGAAAGTGTCCCCAAGTGCAGTGGCAAAAACCATCAAGCGCTACAAAGAAACTGGCTCACTTGAAGACCGCCCCAGGAAAGAAAGACCAAGATTCACTTCTGCTTCTGAGGATAAGTTTATCCGAGTCACCAGCCTCAGAAATCGCAGGTTAATAGCAGCTCAGATTAGAGACCAGGTGAATGCCACACAGAGTTCTAGCAGCAGACACATCTCTACAACAACTGTTAAGAGGAAACTTTGGGCAACAGGCCTTCATGGTAAAATAGCTGCTAGGAAACCACTGCTAAGGACAGGCAACAAGCAGAAGAGACTTGTTTGGGTGTCTATTCTTCTCCTACTCACAGTCATTATTCGTGGGGGGCTGCCTATCCTTTGGGGGTCTGCTCTGAGGCAAGGTAGCATTCCTATTTCCCTCTATAGGGGTATTTAGTCCTCCGGCTGTGTCGAGGTGTCTAGGTTCGTGTTAGGCACACCCCACAGCTACTTCTAGTTGCGGTGTTAGTTCAGGATTGCGGTCAGTACAGGTTCCACCAACTCTAGAGAAAGTTTCATGCGGCTCCAAGGTTACCGGATCATAACACCAGACCATCCCTTTCACTCTGTCCTTGTCGCCATCTCATCAGGAGATTATTTCTCTGCTCGTCATTCCTGAAGGAATTGATGAGGTCCTGTTGGGGATGCCTTGGCTACAGTACCACTCTCCTCATATCGAGTGGTCCACAGGCAGAATTTTGGGATGGGGTGAATCTTGTGGGGGTAGATGTCAGAGGGAGAGCGTTCAGTTTGCTACAACAGAGGTACCCTCAGATTTTTCCTCTCTGCCCAAGCAGTATTGGTCCTATGCTGACGTGTTCTCCAAAAGGGCTGCGGAGACCCTCCCGCCTCACCGCCCCTATGACTGTCCCATTGACCTCTTGCCTGGTGCTGAGCCTCCCCAGGGTTGAGTCTGTCCGTTATCTCTCCCGGAGACGGAGGCAATGTCTCAGTACATCCAGTAAAATCTGGCAAGAGGATTCATTAGAAAGTCAGTGTCACCCGCAGGGGCTGGGTTTTTCTTCGTGCAGAAGAAGACTGGAGAACTGCGTCCATACATAGACTACAGGGGTCTTAACGCCATCACCGTTAAGAATAAATATCCTCTGCCCCTGATATCTGAGCTTTTTGATAGGCTTCGGGGAGCAAGGGTGTTTACTAAACTAGATCTGCGGGGTGCTTACAACCTGATTCGCATCCATGAGGGGGACGAATGGAAGACAGCTTTTAACACCAGGGATGGGCACTATGAATATCTAGTGATGCCCTTTGGGCTCTGTAATGCCCCAGCTGTTTTCCAAGACTTTGTAAATGATATCTTCCGGGATATGGTCTCCACCTCAGTTGTAGTCTATCTGGATGATATTCTCATCAACTCTCCAGATATTGACTCCCACCGGAGAGATGTTTGAAGAGTCTTCGACCTCTTACGAACTAACTCCCTCTACGCCAAGTTGGAGAAATGTGTGTTTGAGCAGGAGTCCTTACCTTTCCTGGGCTATATCATCTCCGCCCAAGGATTGGCTATGGATCCTGCCAAATTATAGGCTGTGATGGACTGGCAAGATCCCATTCCCTTAAAGCGGTGCAGCGCTTTATGGGGTTCATTAACTATTATTGCCAGTTCATTCCTCATTTCTCAATCTTGGTAGCTCCCTTGGTAGACCTCACCAAGAAGGGAGCAAATCCCAAATTGTGGTCTGTGGAGGTCTCCAAGGCTTTCACTTCTATTAAATCTCATTTTGCTAGCGCTCCCATTCTACATCGCCCTGATGTAGATAAGCCGTTTATAATGGAGGTGGATGCCTCTTCCGTTCGTGCTGGAGCAGTCCTCTTCCAAAAGGATGCTCAAGGTCGGAAGCATCCTTGCTTCCTCTTTTCCAAAACCTTCACACCAGCGGAGAGGACTTATTCCATCGGGGACAGGGAGTTGCTAGCAATGAAGTTAGCCTTCTCAGAGTAGAGACATCTCCTGGAGGGGGCTCGTTTTCCCTTCCAAGTATTCACAGACCACAAGAATTTGGTTTATTTACAGACCGCCCAGCGGCTAAATTCTCGCCAGGCCAGATGGTCCTTGATCTTCTCTCGGTTCCATTTCACCCTCCATTTTCTTTCCGGGGAGAAGAACATTCGTGCTGATGCTCTCTCTCGCTCCGTTGTATCATCTGAGGAGGAGGAAGAGGAGCCTTGGCTTATTGTCCCTTCCGAGAGCCTGAGAACTGTGGCCCCGGTTTCGCTAGAGTCTGTGCCTCCGGGCAAAACTTTTGTACCATCCAGTTTGCGTAAGGAGGTTCTCTCTTGGGCTCACTCATCTAGGGTGGGTGGACATTTTGGGACCAAAAGGATATCTGAGCTCCTGGCGAGGACATATTGGTGGCCGCATATGGCCCGTGATGTCGCAGACTATGTTCGGGCATGTGTCTCCTGCGCCAGGAACAAGTCTCTTCGTCAACGGCCAGCTGGGTTGCTTCATCCCCTGCCGGTGGCAGACAGACCCTGGGAGATGGTCAGGATGGATTTTGTGGTGGGCTTACCTAAGTTTCGTAGCTGCACCATTATTTGGGTTATCACTGACCATTTTTCCAAAATGGTGCACTTGGTGCCTCTTCCACGGCTACCTTCTACACGGGCTCTGGCGGTGTTGTTTATCAAACACATATTTCGCCTACATGGTATGCCGGACAAAATTGTCAGTGACCGGGTGTCCCCAGTTTGCGTCTCGTTTCTGGAGAGAACTTGGTCGTCTACTCAGCATTGAGTTGAATCTCTCTTCAGCTTATCATCCCGAGACGAATGGGTTGGTAGAGAGGGCCAACCAGACCTTGGTCATATATCTTCGACATTTTGTCTCAGCCATGCCGGATGACTGGGCATCCTTGCTACCGTGGGCGGAGTTTGCACTGAATAATGCCGTAGCTGACTCCACCGGACAGACCCCATTCCTCCTAAACTATGGTCAGCATCTGCGGGTACCTGTGCCTATGCCCATGTCTTCTGCCGACTCCAGGGTGGCAGACTGGGCTGTGGAGGCGCGGGACATTTGGGACCGCACTCAGGATGCCATTCGGGCCTCCAAAGAGAGAATGAGGTCCTCGGCCGATGCACATCGACGCCCCGCTCCGACCTTTGCTCCTGGTGACTTAGTGTGGCTCTCTGCCCGTAACATCAGGCTGCGAGTTGAGTCCACTAAGTTTGCTCCTCGCTATCTGGGTCCTTTCAAGGTCCTCGAACAGGTTAACCCAGTGGTCTGGCCCTTCCGCCACGTCTGGGTATCACCGACACCTTTCATGTGTCCCTCTTGAAGCCCGTATACATGTCCTGGTTTTCCGAGTCATCTGCTGGGACATCGGGTTCGTCTATGGACGATTAAGAGGTGAATGCTATTTTGGGGTGCAAGGTGGTACGTGGCAAAAAATTTTATTTGGTGGACAGGAAGGGTTATGGTCCTGAGAGCCTGCTGAGAATATTCAGGCTCTGCAGCTCATTGCTGCCTTTGAGCGTGGCGAGGTCCAAGGGGGGAGGGCCTAGGAGGGGGGTAATGTTAGGGGTCGAGTTCCTGCCTCTGCATAGAGAGAATCTCAATCCATCTCCGCTGCGGTCTCCCATTCTTCTCCTGCCGCAGTGGAGCCTGCTCAGCGGAGGCGTCGGTCCCAGCGTCATGCTCAGTCTGACACTGTGCAAAGGGTTACTGCTGTCCTTCCAGCTTCTGCCATTGTGGCCAGTACTCGTCAGCAGCGAGCAGATGTCTTTGGGACTAAGTCCTACTTTTCCTCTTCTGAGCATGCCCAGGGTAAGATCTCTCATTGGAGATCAAGGGTCACATGGTCAAGTACTGCAGCAAGTCCTATTGGTCCTCTAGGAAGGTCCTGAAGGTGTTCAACATCCGTGGCAGTCTCTCATTGTTCATTCTAGGAAGGTCCTGTACTTTCTGGAGCTATAAGAGGTGCGCATGACCGCACGGCCATGCGCTAGTGTCAATTTATGTACGAGCTCAGCGCCAGTGTGTGTTGTGAACTCTGTTTTTGGGCTCCCTCTTGTGGTCACAAGTGGTACTGTGTGAGTGCTGGCTTTGGGCTCCCTCTGGTGGCTCTTTGTGTCATTCTGCAGGTCTGAGGCTGGATCAGCTGTCTCGTTATGTTAGCTGGTTTCCTATTTAGCTCACCTGGACTATCAGTTGTTGCCTGCTGTCGATGTATTCAGTGCTATTTTGATCTTTCCTGAATTCCTTCATTATCAGTCTCGCCAAGAGAAGCTAAGTTTCTGTTTGGTTATTTTTTGCTCATCAGTGTTCAATATGTTTCTTGGTTATTTATTTGTCCTTGTCCAGCTTGCTAATATGTGATTGCCTAGCTTGCTGGTAGCTCTAGGGGGCTGAGTTTCTCCTCTCACACCGTTAGTTGGTGTGGGGGTTCTTGAACTCTCAGCGTGGATATTTTGTATAGGGTTTTTTACTGACCGCACAGTTCCTGCCTGTCTTCTGCTATCTAGTATTAGTGGGCCTCATTTGCTGAATCTGTTTTCATTTCTACGTTTTGTATTTTCCCCTTACCTCACCGTTATTATTTGTTGGGGGCTTCCTATATCTTTGGGGTCATTTCTCTGAGGCAAGTGAGGTCTTACTTTCTCTATAGGGGTAGCAAGTTTCTCAGGCTGCGTCGAGACGTCCAGGAATTTAGGCACTTTCACCGGCTACCTTTAGTGTGTTTGGTTAGGATCAGGTTTTGCGGTCAGTCCAGTTACCACCTCCCTAGAGCTTGTTCTATGTTCAGTAACTTAGCTAGTCCTATCTGTGATCCTCAGCCACTAAGGATCATAACAAGTGTGGTCATGTTTGTGTGTGTATTCAGGGACCCGGCTGAAATAAGCCCCTAGAATGCTGGCACCTCCGGCGAGGAATTTGGTGTGTGTGTATTCAGGGACCCGGCTGAAATAAGCCCCTAGAATGCTGGCACCTCCAGCGAGGAGCTGCGTGTTTGCATTTGACTGCATGACCACCATCTGCTCTACTAAGTAGCTGTGTTCCTCTGTGAGCCAAACAGGGCACAGCGTTATCCTTTCTAACAGACTCTGTGAAGTAACAGAGTCTGTTTATATTACTAAATTGCACCACCATATCTAGCTGCAGGTGCTTTCCTGCACAGTGGATCCCGGGTTGCGAACGCACCAACTTCTTCTAATAAATAAATATATTCGGTGCGTTCCGCCAACCCTAACAATAGTTTTGATGCCTCCAGTGTGAACGTACAATTTTCACAGTCATGAAAATACAGAAAAATCTTTAAATGAGAAGGTGTGTCCAAACTTTTAGTCTGTACTGTACATATATATATATATATATATATATATATATACTGCTCAAAAAAATAAAGGGAACACTTAAACAACAGAATATAACTCCAAGTAAATCGAACTTCTGTGAAATCAAACTGTCCAGTTGGAAAGCATCACTGTTTGACAATCAATTTCACATGCTGTTGTGCAAATGGAATAGACATCAGATGGAAATTATTGGCAATTATCAAGACACACTCAATAAAGGAGTGGTTCTGCAGGTGGGGACCACAGACCAAATCTCAGTACCAGTGCATTTTGGCGGATGTTTTGGTCACTTTTGAATGTTGGTTTTGCTTTCATACTCATGGTAGCATGAGATGGACTCTACAACCCACACAAGAGGCTCAGGTAGTGCAGCTCATCCAGGATGGCACATCAATGTGATCTGTGGCAAGAAGGTTTGCTGTGTCTGTCAGCGTAGTGTCCAGAGGCTGTAGAAGCTGCCAGGAGACAGGCCAGTACACCAGGAGATGTGGAGGAGGCCATAGGAGGGCAACTACCCAGCAGCAGGATGCCTACCTCAGCCTTTGTGCAAGGAGGAACAGGAGGAGCACTGCCAGAGCCCTGCAAAATGACCTCCAGCAGGCCACAAATGTGCATGTGTCTGCACAAACGGTTAAAAACCGACTCCATTAGGATGGTCTGAGTGTCCCACATCCACAGATGGGGGTTGTGCTCACAGCCCAACACTGTGCAGGACGCTTGTCATTTGCCACAGAACAACAGGATTGGCAAATTCGCCACTGGCGCTCTGTGCTCTTCACAGATGAAAGCAGGTTCACTCTGAGCACATGTGACAGACGTGACAGAGTCTGGAGATGCTGTGGAAAGTGATCTGCTGCCAGCAACATCCTTTAGCATGACCGGTTTGTCAGTGGATCAGTAATGGTGTGGGGTGGCTTTTCTGTGGAGTGTCGCAGAGCCCTCCATGTGCTTGCCAGAGGTAGCCTTACTGCCATTAGGTACCGAGATGAGATCCTCAGACCCCTTGTGAGACCATATGCTGGTGCAGTTGGCCCTGGGTTCCTCCTAATGCAGGACAATGCCAGATCTCATGTGGCTGGAGTGTGTCAGCAGTTAATGCAAGTTGAAGGCATTGAAGCAATGGACTGGCCCGCCCATTCCCCAGACCTTAATCCAATTGAACACATCTGGGACATCATGTCTCACTCCATCCACATTGCACCACAGATTGTCGAGGAGTTGATGGATGCTTTAGTCCAGGTCTGGGAGGAGATCCTTCAGGAGACCATCTTACCCCTCATCAGGAGCATGCCCAGGCGTTGTAGGTTGGCCATACAGGCACTTGGTGGCCACACACTACTGAGCATCATTTCTTTGTCTTGAGGCATTTCCACTGAAATTTGATCAGCCTGTAATTTGATTTTCCACTTTGATTTTGAGTATCATTCCAAATTCAGACCTCCTTGGGATATTAATTTTGATTTATATTGATCATTTTTATGTTATATTCTTCTCAATGCATTCCACTATGTAATAAAAAAAAATTTGCAACTGGAATATTTAATTCTGTGATATCTAGGATATGGGATTTAAGTGTTCCCTTTATTTTTTTGAGCAGTGTATATATACAGCTCTGGAAAAAAATAAGAGACCACTGCACAGTTTTATTAAAATCAGCTTCACTACATGTCTGACAGCCATTCCATTCCTGTGTCATTTGAATTCCAACCAGAGTACACATTATTCTACTTAGGCTATGTTCACACGATCCTTTTTTTGATCCTTTTTTTCAGGTCCTTTTTCCATGCAGGGTACAGTCCAATGTTACTCTATGGAAAACAAAAACCGCTGTGCCCACTATCCTTTTTTTCTCAGGCAAATCCGCGAGGATTTGCCTGCAGAAAAAAAGAAGTACCATGTCACTTCTTTCTGCGGATTCAGCTCCTGTTTTCAACAGGCACCAATGGGAAAGTGCTGTTGAAAACCCGCAGAGGAATCTGCAGAAGAAACTGCAGGAAAATCAGCAGTGCAGTTTTGCACTGCGGGTTTTCCAAATCAGGACCTGAAAAAAAAAGGATCAAAAAAAGGATCGTGTGAACATGGCCTTAATGTGCTTCTGATTAGGTGATCACCTGAACCAAATCTTGTATAACAAAGGAAAGTATAAAAAACACTCCTGTGGTGTTCACAATCCTCTTGCAATAGGACAAGCTGGATGGTAAAACAAGTGCTAGTATTATCCCAAAAGTAATAGGAATGAAAGAATAACTTTTAACCTTGCCAAACGAGTTGAACAGAAAAGTCTTAAGTGAGAAAAAGAAGGGCTTAATTCTGGTTTTACTAGCAGAGGGACACAGTGAGCGTCACGTTGCCTCCATCCTTAAAATTTCTAAGACGGTAGTCCATTACAACAAGGTCAAGCAACAGACATTGGGGACAACAAAGCGACAGACTGGCAGAGGGCAAAAATGACTCTCCACTGACCGAGATGACCGTCATCTCATTCAAATTTCACTCAGCAACCACAGGATGACATCAAGTGATCTAGGATGATACAGCATCTCAACGAGGATGACACAGATCAGCGCTACATGTCAATGGCTATAAACAAAGAGAAACTTGAAAATAACTAATGAAAGAATTGTTTTTCTTGTGAAATTCTCAATAAGTTTGATCCAAAATGGCCGACTTCAAAATGGCCGCCATGGTCACCACCACTAGTGTTGAGCATTCCGATACCGCAAGTATCGGGTATCGGCCGATACTTGCGGGTATCGGAATTCCGATACCGAGATCCGATTTTGTGGTATCGGGAATCGGTATCGGGATTAATATCAATGTGTAAAATAAAGAATTAAAATAAAAAATAGGGATATACTCACCTCTCCGGCGGCTCCTGGACTTTACCGCCGTAACCGGGAGCCGTTGTACCTAAGAATGCGCACTTGAAGGGCCTTAGATGAGGTCACTGCGCTCTGATTGGTCCGTAGCGGTCGCGTGACCGCTACGCGACCAATCACAAAGCAGTGACGTCACCTAAGGTCTTTCAAGCGCTTGAAATACCTTAGAAGATGTCACTGCTTTGTGATTGGTCGCGTAGCGGTCACGTGACCGCTACGCGACCAATCAGAAGCTGCGGACATCTTCTAAGGTATTTCAAGCGCTTGAAAGACCTTAGTTGACGTCACTGCTTTGTGATTGGTCGCGTAGCGGTCACTCGACCGCTACGGACCAATCAGAGCGCAGTGACCTCATCTAAGGCCCTTCAAGCGCGCATTCTTAGGTACAACAGCTCCCGGTTACGGCGGTAAAGTCCAGGCTGCGTCGGAGGGTGAGTATATCCCTATTTTTTATTTTAATTCTTTCTTTTACACATTGATATGGATCCCAGGGCCTGAAGGAGAGTCTCCTCTCCTTCAGACCCTGGGAACCATACAGGATACCGTCCGATACTTGGTGTCCCATTGACTTGTATTGGTATCGGGTATCGGTATCGGATTAGATCCGATACTTTGCCGGTATCGGCCGATACTTTCCGATACCGATACTTTCAAGTATCGGACGGTATAACTCAACACTAACCACCACCCATCTTCAAAAGTTTTGATATAACCAACCATTTCCATTTTATTTAGGTGTATCCATATACATGGCCCACCCTGTACATACTCTATATAATTGTCAATCAAGGCAGGCTCTACACATAACTGCCAATCCGTGCATATTCTATATTTTTCAGAATTTATGCAAACTCTACACAATTGTCATTGAAGGCAAAATGCTGCCTAACTATCAGTCAACTCATAATTTACAGCAAATGTCATTTCGGTGCAATCTTCACAGGAATAACAAACAGTGCAAGTTGTATTAGATGGAAGATGGCCTGTGTTGTGCTACAAAAAAAAGTGCAAGAAGTATTTCTGCTGTCTCAGATCTCATTTTGTTAATGTTAATGACTGCCTGAATTTAGGCGCACACGAACACATGAAAACACATTAAGCATCCTTATATCATACATGAGGGTAATACTTTTTAAGTGTTCTTTGCATTAATAAATGAGCTAACAGATGTTCATCACTGAACTAAAGCAGAAATTGCATTTACATTTCAATTAACTGTTTGTTAATTATCACTGAATAGTGGAAAACAGTCATTCAAAACATATGGTCTTGTGCCAAGATGATAACAACTAAAATTTTCTGAATGTATCATGAGATTTTTATCTCATAGATTATTCAGCATAATTAGGAATGGAGTGTACCAAAGATACAAACAATTTAAAAAAAAATACAAATCTGCTTGTTTCTTGTCGGTAGCTGTTTGTAAAGTCTGGCCATATATGTCTCTAATTATTGGCAAATACAATTACAAATGGGCCTTGATTTTCATGTAGCAAATTTAGAAATGAGGAAAAAATGCGCATACAGATATGGCAGCTCTGAGATTGTCGTTTCATGCAACACATCTTGCTTTCCAATCTGCAGCTTACCACTCATAGTAAAACAACTTTTGGAGACAATTTTAATTTCTTACTTAATTGCATGAATTTTTAGCTAAGCATTATTTTTGTAATTTGGTTTTATTTAAAAAAAATACACCATTTGCCTTGTCTAGTTTCTGTAAATCTACCAAAAAGTGTGAATAGACACCAAAATATATTCAATAAAAACATATGTTATTATTATTGTAACAGAGATAAAAATAAAGTAAAATGTAACACGAACACACTATTGAGAGTGAATTGCATACAAAAATAAATATCACATAATAAATCCAAGTGGATAAATAAATAACCTAATAATGTGTGAATATCATCATCATAAAATCAATACATATAAATACTATAGAAGCAGAGAGAGTATGTTACCAGATGTATGAACCCAGGGACTCCAATGTACATTTCGCCAGGAGGCTTTCTCAAGGATTTATTCAATTATTCAGTGACTAGCCATACATGAGCCACTAGTTAATTATTCTTTAGGGTTGTTGACTTCTTTAGTTTCTGTGTTGCATTTACTATTGCTAGCTAAAGGATGGAATAACAGAGAGTATATCAGTGAGCGTATTCTGATGGTGTAATGGGACAATTTCTCACTCCTTTATGTCTTTTCTTAGGTATTCTCAGTTCATTTAGCACATCAAAGTTGAATGTACAAGGAAACAGAAAGCCTGCAAAATCAGAAGTGTGACATTTTTTAATTAAGTCAAATTTCAAAAATAATTTTTAGCCCCAAATACTTGCATTTGTGTAAAAAAAATCTAATCCCAGAAGTGGACAATCCTTCTAAGAAGAAGTGGTCTATGACATAGCAATGCTCACTATTCTTGTAAAATGAATCTAGGAGAAAAATAAAACAGAATGAGAAAGGCACATCTGTAAGTATAGTAGTCATGATAATAATACCATGGAAGAAGTAAAAGTATTTTGCTCTTACCTTCTCAAGTTGTCCAAGTATTGGGACACAATTCCAATGTCTGCATCAGAATCCAGAAGAGCAGAGTGTCATCGGTGTCAGTTTTTGGCACAGGTGTACAGAAAAAATCCTTAGACTAAGAATCTAATTTTAGTTATTTAGTACCTACAGATGCATAACAAGAAGCTCCTGAGCTCCAATATAAAATGTATCTACGGCTTGCCATTTATAATACTGGCATCTTCTTTTGTGGCAGAAGGGCTCTGGGTGCCGTGCTGTTTTTGTTATTATTTATAACATTTTGACCACAACTGTCAATTTGCAACACACAGCGTCTTGTAGCTCGGGATTGAGATATCTAATATATATATATATATATATATATATATATATATATATATATATATATATATATATATATATATATATATATATATATATATACAGTATATTGTAAGAAAGCAGGAGATTGGATTCTGGATGTCAGGTACGGTATGTATTACTGAGATGATTTTCTTTTGACTGGATTTTAGTTCTGTGATTTAAGGGGGACCAAAAAGAGCCTGAGAGGGAAAGGCCGCTCCCACACTCCAATCCGGGTATTACTTGCCTAATAAAACGCATCTGGTTTAACTCAGGTAGAAGTAGTGTGCTGAGGGTGAAGAAAGACAGAGATGTTGGATAGTCTGCACTGCAGCCTGAGAGGTTCCTGTAATATCAAGTTGGTAAGATCGTTTGATTTACTTTGCATTACCCAGAAAGAAGTTTTGTTATTTATTGATGCTGAAGAAAGTACTGCTTAGCTATTCATTTGTGCTGAAGTAAGGCTGTTTTCATTTTTAACTTGTTAAGTTTGTGAAGAACAATAGAAAAAATGACATACTCACGTCTTGTCCTGAGCAGGCCCCCGGCACTTGCAATATTTACCTGTCCCCATTCCACCAGAGGGCGCGCACACCGCTCACGCGACCAATCACAAGCCGCGACATCATCTAAGGTCTTTCAAGGGCTCATTCTTAGGAACGGAAGCTGCCGGTTACATCGGTAAGGTCCAGGCTGCGTCGGAGAGGTGAGTATATCAATATTTTTTATTTTTATTCTTTATTTTACACATTAATATGGATCCCACGGCCTGAAGGAGAGTTTCCTCTCCTTCAGACCCTGGGAACCATACAGGATACCTTCCGATACTTGGTGTCCCATTGACTTGTATTGGTATCGGGTATCGGCCGATACTATCCGATACCGATACTTTCGAGTATCGGACGGTATCGCTCAACACTAGTTACAGGCTGATCCAACTAAAGTGTAAATGCCTCAAGACAAGGAAATGATGCTCAGTAGTGTGTGTGGCCTCCAAGTGCCGGTATGACCTTCCTACAACGCCTGGGCATGCTCCTGATGAGGCGGCGGATGGTCTCCTGAGAATCTCCTCCCAGACCTGGACTAAAGCATCGGCTAACTCCTGGACAGTCTGTGGTGCCACGTGACGTTGGTGGATGGTGCGAGACATGATGCCCCAGATGCGTTCAATCGGATTCAGGTCTGGGGAACAGGCGGGCCAGTCCATAGCTTCATCTTGCAGGAAATGCTGACACACTCCAGCCACATGAGGTCTGGCATTGTCCTGCATTAGGAGGAACCCAGGGGCAACCGCACCACCATATGGTCTCACAAGGGGTTTGAGGATCTCATCTCGGTACCTAATGGCAGTAAGGCTACCTCTGGTGAGCAAATGGAGGGCTGTGCGGCCCTCCAAAGAAATACCACCCCACACCATTACTGACCCACTGCCAATCCAGTCATGCTGAAGGATGTTGCAGGCAGCAGTTCGCTCTCCACAGCATCTCCAGACTCTGTCACGTCTGTCCTATATGCTCAGTGTGAACCTGCTTTCATCTGCAAAGAGCACAGAGCAACAGTGGTGAATTTGCCAATCCTGATGTTCTGTGGCAAATGCCAAACATCCTGCACAGTGTTGGGCTGTGAGCACAACCCCCATCTGTGGATGTCAGGCACTCAGACCATCCTCATGGAGTCGGTTTCTAACCGTTTGTGCAGACGCATGTTGCTCCTTGCACAAAGGCTGAGGTAGCGGTCCTGCTGCTGGATTGTTGCCCTCCTACGGCCCCCTCCCCGTCTCCTGGTGTACTGGCCTGTCTCTTGGTAGCGCCTCCAGCCTCTGGACACTACGCTGACAGACACAGCAAACCTTCTTGCCACAGCTTGCATTGATGTGCCATCCTGGATGAGCTGCACTACCTGAGCCACTTGTGTGGGTTGCAGTGGAGCACCCCCATAGGGCAGTGGGGTACTAAGTACCGAGCCCTTCGGTTCTCAAGGGGGATGTCATGGTGGCTGACCCGGTCCGTGGCCCTAGGGACATCCGTTGTAAATGGGGGAAAGGTCTTTAAAGGGATAATGTTCGTGACGCCACCTGTGGTATTCGGTCAGAGTGACCGACGCTGCTTTGAGGGGTCCACTGGGGTGATGTTATGGCAGCTAGATGGTATACCTTCCCACAGGTGAAATGTATCCCCAGGGCTTCCCAGTGTGTAGATGATGGATGGTGAGAGGCACAATGAAGAATGAGGACACAAGGTTGCAGTCTCTTTACCTTTTTACTGAAGGCTTCAGCATCCACAGTCTAGAGCACCAGATCACAGGGCAGGCAGAGTCCGGCTGGTCTGAAGGCAAATCCAGAGTCCCTTTATCCAGGTGGAAATCAGTAGCCTTCCTCTAGCGCCTGGGTGTTGTAGTACCTTACTGCTGAGCCTTTCATAAGGTCATCACAACTGTTGTAGATGTTCTAGATGTTATGTCTCTTTCTCTTTGTCCCCCTGATGGATAGGATAGGACAAACCCGTATGACTGATGGCCTGAGGCTTTTTACAGAGACTCTAGCACGCCCCGGCCCCCACAAGTTGCCACCGTGCCTCCTGGGTATAGGGAAAATCAGTATCTTGAAATTAGCTGTCCTGCCGGTCTCTGGAGCAAGGCATAAAGGACTGTTGCTCCCTCGGTGTTCCAGCTACCGGATCCTGCGCCTCAGAAGGACGCAGCCTATGCAGGGCAGAACTCCTTCTGGTTTCCTCTCCTTTTGCTATGACTTTGTTTCTCACCCTCTGCAATACAATTCTCTGTTCGTGTCCTTTCTTAGGGGCTGCTGCACGTGGGGCAGGCACAGCTCCGTGTCCTTCTGTCTAGGCCTCTGACAGGATCCCACCCCTGTCAGGGACCAACTACCTCAGATAGCAACTGCCTGAGCAGAAGCCCAGCTAGTATCTGCCTAACTTCCTATCCAGACCACCAGTTTTACCTATTTGAGAAGAGTGCCCTAATAGATAGGAGCATAGCTCCCCCTGGTGGACTGGAGTATGAAGTATGTTGCATGGTTTGTGATAACTGGTAAAGAGATCTCCTTTATTGCCTTCAAACGTAACATCACTCCCCCCAGAGGAGAATGATATTACTGCAATGACCAAGACCCTGGGGCGCTCCAGTAGAGTCCGTCTCATGCTACCATGAGTGTGAAAGGACAACCAACATTCAAAAGTGACCAAAACATGAGCCAGAAAGCATGGGTACTGAGATATGGTCTGTGGTCCCAACCTGCAGAACCACTCCTTTATTGAGTGTGTCTTGATAATTCCAACTCAGACTCCCTAACTGGCCTGATGTCCAACTCTTTATGGACTAAATGTTTGTCTGGAGTGTCTGGATCATGTTCAGTGAAGTCTTGCTGGAAGGGTCTCCAGGATTTGCCCCATATAGCTGATGAGCTCAAGTCCAAGTACTTGGCTGCAACCAAAGTCATTCATAGACAAATGGGGACCCACAAACATTTAGTCCATAAAGAGTTGGACATCAGGCCAGTTAGGGAGTCCGAGTTGGTGGATTTGAATAGCTTATCTGACTACTGCGCCAGAAATCCTAAGCTTGGATCATACGGAACACAAGACCGACTTTGCTACAAAACTGCTTTGGGCAGTGACAGCTGTAACCTTGATGTGTTGTGGTCGTGAGTACAATGTTTATACCGAAACGCTTGTGGAGCGCTGCCAGTGCAAATACTACTGGTGCTGTTATTTCATGTGTAAGAAATGTGAGCGGACAGTATAAAGATATGTCTGCAAGTGTCTTGATAATTGCCAATAATTTCCATCTGTTGTCTATTCGATTTGCACAACAGAATGTGAAATTGATTGTCAAACAGTGTTGCTTCCCAAGTGGACAGTTTGATTTCACAGAAGCTTGATTCACTTGGAGTTATATTCTGTTGTTAAAGTGCCCTTTATTTTTTTGAGCAGTGTATATATACAAACACACACGTGGTCATAATTGTTGGTACCCTCCTTGTTTAATGACAGAAAACCCCACAATGGTCAAAAAATAACTTGAATCTGACAAAAGTAATAAGTAAAAGATCTATGAAAGTGAACAAATGAAAGTCAGACATTGCTTTTCAACGATGCTTCCACAGAACCTTTAAAAAAATAAAACTCATGAAATAGACCTGGACAGAAATGATGGTACCCCTGAAAATAATGTGACAAAAGGGACATGTTAAATCAAGGTGTGTCCACTAACTAGCACCACAGGTGTCTACAAGCTTGGAATCAGTGAGTGGGCCTGTATATAGGGCTACAGATACTCACTGTGCTGTTTGACGACATGGTGTGTATCACACTCAACATGGACCATAGTAAGCGAAGGAAAAAGTTGTCTCAGGAGATTTGAAAGAAAATTATAGACAGACATGTTAAAGGTAGTGTTGAGCATTCCGATACCGCAAGTATCGTGTATCGGCCGATACTTAGCGGTATCGGAATTCCGATACCGAGATCCGATACTTTTGTTGACGCGACGCGACCAATCACAAGCCGTGACGTAATTTTCAGGTCCTGAATGCCTAGAATTAGGCATTCAGGACCTGAAAATTACGTCACGGCTTGTTGTGATTGGTCGCGTCGCGGTCACATGGGCGGCACGCGACCAATCAGAAGCCGTGACGTCACGGAAGGCAGTAAACGCGCATTTTAAGCAAACAAGGCTGCCGTTTTCCTCGGTAAGGTGCAGGCTGCGTCGGAGAGGTGAGTATAGCAATATTTTTTATTTTAATTCTTTATTTTACACATTAATATGGATCCCAGGGCCTGAAGGAGAGTTTCCTCTCCTTCAGACCCTGGGAACCATCAGGGATACCATCCGATACTTGAGTCCCATTGACTTGTATTGGTATCGGGTATCGGTATCGGATTAGATCTGATACTTTGCCGGTATCGGCCGATACTTTCCGATACCGATACTTTCAAGTATCGGACGGTATCGCTCAACACTAGTTAAAGGTTGACACAATAATCCAAAAACACCTTTGAAATAATGAGCTCTCCCTACCAAATATATAAGAATTATTAATGTGGAATACTCCAAAATACAGCATTTAAAACTACACAGAACCGGAGTAACTGCAAGCCACAATATGGATCCAAAAGTACCAATTTCTTTATTAAGACAAATACATATATAAAAACAGTTTAGACTAAGGAGGACACCATTGTTTTAAAAAAATCATAAAAAAGCCAGACTGGAATTTGCCAAACTACATGTTGACAAGCCACAACACTTCTGGGAGAATGTCCTATGGTCAGATGAGAAAAAAAATTGAAGTTTTTGGCAAGGCACATCAGCTCTATGTTCACAGATGGAAAAATTAAGCATATCAAGAAAAGAACACTGTCCCTACTGTGAAACATGGAGGAGGCTCTCTTATGCTCTGGAGCTGCTTTCCTGCATCTGGCACAGGGTGTCTAGAATCTGTGCAGGGTACAATGAAATCTCAAGACTATCAAGGGATTCTAGAGAAAAATAAGCTGCCCAGTGTCAGAAAGCTTGGTCTCAGTTGCAGGTCATGGGTCTTGCAACAGGAAACAGAGCTGAAACATGCCCTCTGGAAAATGAAACCTTCTAACACTAGACAACTGGAACAGTTTGCTCTTGAGGAGTGGGCCAAAATACCTGTCGAGAGGTGCAGAAGTCTCACTTACAGTTACAGGCACCGTTTGATCGCAGTGATTGCCTCAAAAGGTTGTGCAACAAAATATTAAGTTAAGGGTACCATAATTTCTGTCCAGGCCTATTTCATGAGTTTTATTTTATTTTTTTTAATTCTATGGAAGCATGGTTGAAAAGCAATGATTTCGCATTTATTATTACTTTTGTCAGATTCAAATTATTTCTGTGACCATTGTGGGTTTTTCTGTCATTAAACCAGGGGTACCAACAATTTTGATCATGTGTGTAGATATATAATAATAATAATCTTAATTTTTATATAGCGCTAACATGTTCTGCAGCGCTTTACAGTTTACACACATTATCATATATGTAAATATATAAACAGAGAGAGAAGATATATAGTAATATATACTGTATATATATATATATATATATATACATATCATGTCTGTGTATATATAAAAAAATAAATATATATACAGTATGTATATATATATATACATTATAGCGTATTTTTCAAATTATAAGATGCCCTTTTGTTCCCCCAAATTTTGGGGGAAAGTGTGGGGGGGTGAGTCTTATAATCCGAATCTGTGTGCTGTGCTGTAGAGGAGGGGGGGGGGGGGGTGGCTGGCACTGGAGTTGTGTCAGGGGGCTGAAGTGGGCTGGCTGCGGGCTGCAGAGACAGAGGGAGGTCACGTGCTCCCGCTCTTTAGTCTCATGTAATATTCACTGCACCGCTGATATCACCTCGGTACTGAAGCCATGCCGAGTTGGTTAACAGGGGAGTGGCGCATATTGCATGTGCCTTCACTCCCCCCCTTCCCATCATGGATATGCACCCCCTGGTCACTCTATATGCCCCCCTGCTGTCACGCACATGAACCCCCTTCAAAAAATGCACCCCTGCTGGCACGCACATGACTATATGCCCACCTATTGATGACTATATGCCCCCCTATTGGCACATACATGGCCCCCCCGGTCACTATATGTCCCCCTGCTGGCACGCACATGATAAAAAATCAAACACTTAACTCACCTTCCGATAATTTTCTCCTTGCTCCCAGCTCCCCTGTGTCTGTGCCAACATCCGATTATGTGATCAGCACAGCACAGTGTTGTCGTCACTGTGTGCCCAGGTCACATGATCTGATGCCCGGGAAACAGGAAGTGCAACCGAGGAGCTGGGAGCACGGAGCCATCATCAGAATGTGAGTTAAGTGTTTATTATTTTATCATGTGCGTGCCAGCAGGGGACATATAGTGACCGGGGGGCCATGTGCGTGCCAGCAGGGGGACATATAGTGAACGGGGGGCCATGTGTGTGCCAGCAGGGGGGCATATAGTGACCGGGGGGACCATGTGTGTGTTCCAGCAGGGGGGCCATATCCTGGATGTGGTGGGCAGTGTGCCAGTAGCACGGGGGGGGCAATGTGCCAGTAGCACGGGGGGGGGGGGCAGTGTGCCTTTTTTTGCACACTTGTAATCCTCTAATATTTTACATATATAACCTGAATGTAATGACATGTTGCAGGTGCTTGCTTTTGTCATGTCCATTTTAGCAAACACCTAAATTGTGTTTTTTTTAAATCTTTAAAATTAGGAAACATTTAAATTTTTGTATTCCTTGTTTACTAGTTCGATTTAGCAACTGTGCATGTCACAGCACCACTGCTGGCTTTTTGCAGCTTCTTCCTTTTCATTTACTGTATTTACCTAACTAAGAATATAGCTTTTTGGTGTTATGTAATTTTTATCAGGGAGGAGAATTTTAAAAACTATACACAGACAAAATACCAAAAAATGTAAACATTTTGCATGCCTGTTTTTTATCGTCAAATTTGTAAACTATACACTCCAAAAAAATTTGGTGAGAGAAAAATAGCATACAACAAAAAATGTTAGAGCAGCAAACAGCAACATCACTAGCACAGGTGGCATCAGACATGTCCGAGTAGTAGTAGCAAATGCGGGTCACACTTGCACATCTTTCCTTCTAGCAAGAGTATTGATGGGGAGAAAGTGGAGGGCGTAATGAAATATGTCACATTACTCATCTCAGTCACTACGCAGTACACCTCCTCCGCCGCCATTACACTTAATGTTGTACATATGTAACATAGTGTGGGGAGGTAGCCGTGGGCGAGGCATTCTTCTGTGGCACCCCGTCACATTACAAAAAAGTGGAGGTCCAGGTTAGATGTGTGGACTTGTGCTGTGACGGCATTATGCCTGTTCAGGCCGCATGTAAATGTTGTTGCAGCTTTGCCAGGAACAGATGTTTCACAGTTCAATCAGGGAGACCACCATTAAAAAATAAACTCTTTACTGAACAGTATCTTGGTAACAAGGGATAGCGGGTACAAATTATTATGAATATTTCCTTTACAACTTGAAGAATTTTCCACACAGTTTCCTTCCTGCAGAGCCAATAGTGTCCGGCCTGTGTCAGCGCTAGGGCTACAACAAGTACACAAGGCAGAAGCAGCAACTTCGATATTACATATAACACTATGGACCAGAGGTTTTAGCTGTCACTCACTGCACCAATCTGATGCAATTCAGCAAACATAGATGCAGCAACTGAGCAGGCAGGTTCATAGACTGCATACTTTCTACTGCATATACCCTGATCCCATGGACTTGTGACTCAGCAGATTAGACCTGTGGCAAGAAGGCTGAGTTTGCTTGGGTGTACTGATATATTCAGCCTCTATTCTACTGTCAGAGAAAGTATTCTGCGCAGCCAGTGGCTTTGTCACACCCAAGTGGACCAGGTTTTCCTCCAAATGTACCATACGTTATATTTGTCAAAAGTAGGGTTGAGCGAAACGGATCGGACATTTTCAAAAATCGCCGACTTTCGGCAAAGTCGGGTTTTGTGAAACCCGACCCGATCCCAGCGTGGGATCGGCCATGCTGTCGGCGATCTTTGCGCCTGCGAAGTTGCGTTTCGTATGACGCTTTCAGCGCCATTTCTCAGCCAATGAAGGTGGACGCAGAGTGTGGGCAGCGTGATGACATAGGTCTCGGTCCCCACCATCTTAGAGAAGGTCAGGAGAGTGATTGGCTTGCTTTCTGAGGCATCACAGGGGCTATAAAGAGGCGTGCACGCAGACCACCATCTTACTTCTGCCGAACTGAGCATAGGGAGAGGTTGCTGCAGCTTCATCAGAAGCAGGGATATTGTTAGGGAGGAAATATTAACCCCCAAACCGCTTGTGCTGTAGCGATTTCCACTGTCCAACACCACCTTTTCTTTGCAGGGACAGTGGAGGCTAGATTTCTGTGCATCAGCTCTGTAGCTTATAAGGCTCCCTGATAGCTGCATTGCTGTTTGTACGCCGCTGTGCTATCAACTGCCTTTTTAAAAGCAAAAGTCCTGTTGCTCCTTTCTGCACAGTTCTATTGTTTATTTGTCCACACTTTTGTGTGCAGCAGTCCTTTTTATTGCTGGCTGCCATACTTTTCCTGATATCATTGTAGGGAGATTGTTATTGTAATACAGTCCCTTATATATATATATTTATTATTATCCTGGATAGGACTTGTGCACAGTATATACCGTATGGGAATAAACATACTAGAAATAGGAGGAAACCAATATGGCTAAATAGAGCTGTAAGGGGCGCAATAAGTGACAAAAAGAAAGCATTTAGAGAATTAAAGGAAGTAGGTAGTGAGGAGGCATTAAATAAATACAAAAAATTAAATAAATTATGTAAAAAGCAAATCAAGGCAGCAAAGATTGAGACAGAGAGACTCATTGCCAGAGAGAGCAAAATTAACCCCAAAATATTCTTTAACTACATAAATAGTAAGAAACTAAAAAATGATAGTGTTGGCCCCCTTAAAAATAGTCTGGGTGAAATGGTGGATGAGGATGAGGAAAAAGCCAATATGCTAAATGACTTTTTTTCATCAGTATTTACAAAAGAAAATCCCATGGCAGCCAATATGACTAGTGATAATAATTCCGAATTTAATGTTACCTGCTTAACCCAGCAGGAAGTACGGCGGCGTCTAAAAATCACAAAAATTGACAAATCTCCGGGCCCGGATGGGATACACCCCCGAGTACTGCAGGAATTAAGTACAGTCATTGATAGACCATTATTTTTAATCTTTAAAGAGTCCATAATAACAGGGTCTGTACCACAGGACTGGCGTATAGCAAATGTGGTGCCAATATTCAAAAAGGGGACAAAAACTGAACTCGGGAATTATAGGCCAGTAAGTTTAACCTCTACTGTGGGTAAAATCCTGGAGGGCATTCTAAGGGATGCTATACTGGAGTATCTGAAGAGGAATAACCTCATGACCCAGTATCAGCACGGGTTTACTAAGGACTGTTCATGTCAGACTAATTTGATCAGCTTCTAAGAAGAGGTAAGTTCCGGTCTGGACCAAGGGAACCCAGTAGATGTAGTGTATATGGACTTTTCAAAAGCTTTTGATATGGTGCCACACAAAAGGTTGATACATAAAATGAGAATAATGGGGATAGGGGAAAATATGTGCAAGTGGGTTGAGAGTTGGCTCAGGGATAGGAAACAAAGGGTGGTTATTAATGGAGCACACTCGGACTGGGTCACGGTTAGTAGTGGGGTACCACAGGGGTCAGTATTGGGCCCTCTTCTTTTTAACATATTTATTAATGACCTTGTAGGGGGCATTCAGAGTAGAATTTAAATATTTGCAGATGACACTAAACTCTGCAGGGTAATCAATACAGGGGAGGACAATTTTATATTACAGGCTGATTTATGTAAGCTAGAAGCTTGGGCTGATAAATGGCAAATGAGCTTTAATGGGGATAAATGTAAGGTCATGCACTTGGGTAGAAGTAATAAGATGTATAACTATGTGCTTAATTCTAAAACTCTGGGCAAAACCGTCAATGAAAAAGACCTGGGTGTATGGGTGGATGACAAACTCATATTCAGTGGCCAGTGTCAGGCAGCTGCTACAAAGGCAAATAAAATAATGGGATGCATTAAAAGAGGCATAGATGCTCATGAGGAGAACATAATTTTACCTCTATACAAGTCACTAGTGCGACCACACTTAGAATACTGTGCACAGTTCTGGTCTCCGGTGTATAAGAAAGACGTAGCTGAACTGGATCGGGTGCAGAGAAGAGCAACCAAGGTTATTAAAGGACTGGGGGGTCTGCCATACCAAGATAGGTTATTACACTTGGGGCTATTTAGTTTGGAAAAACGAAGACTAAGGGGTGATCTTATGTTAATGTATAAATATATGAGGGGACAGTACAAAGACCTTTCTGCTGATCTTTTTAATCATAGACCGGTGACAGGGACAAGGGGGCATCCTCTACGTCTGGAGGAAAAAAGGTTTAAGCATAATAACAGACGCGGATTCTTTACTGTAAGAGCAGTGAGACTATGGAACTCTCTGCCGTATGATGTTGTAATGAGTGACTCATTGCTTCAATTTAAGAGGGGACTGGATACCTTTCTGGAAAAGTATAATATTACAGGGTATATATATTAGATTCCTTGATAAGGCGTTGATCCAGGGAACTAGTCTGATTGCCGTATGTGGGGTCGGGAAGGAATTTTTTTCCCCATGATGGAGCTTACTCTTACCACATGGGGTTTTTTTGCCTTCCCCTGGATCAACATGTTAGGGCATGTTAGGCTATGGGTTGAACTAGATGGACTTAAAGTCTTCCTTCAACCTAATAACTATGTAACTATGTAACTATATATATATATATATATATATATATATCTTCCAGCCACTTTCTGCAACTTATACTGTGTAGTGTAATACGGTGGGCCTGAATTTTGCTGCTGTGTCCCACACATAAAAAGGGAGATTAATATTGCCACTAAGTGCATCTGCGTCAGTTCTGTTTGGCGTATATCTGCCAGCCACTTTCTGCCACTTATACTGTGTAGTGTAATACAGTGGGCCTGTTTTGTTTTTTGCTGCAGTGTCCCACACATAAAAAGGGAGATTAATATTGCCACTAAGTGCATCTGCATCAGTTCTGTTTGGGGTATATCTGCCAGCCACTTTCTGCCACTTATACCATGTAGTGTAATACAGTGGGCCTGAGTTTTGCAGCAGTGTCCAACACATAAAAAGGGAGATTTAAATTCACAACAAGTTTACATATACCTTCTACCTTGTTTTACAGTACCATATAACGGTTGTTAGTTTGGTTACATTTTCCCAAGAATGAGGAAGTCTGCTGGAAGAGGTCGTGGCCGTGGGCGGTCATTGCTGGTAATGATGGTGGTGGTGGTGGTGGAGCATCTGGTGGTAGTGGGAAAAGCAAAATAGCACCTAAGGCTCGAGTTGTTGAGCCAGCGTCATCGTCTGGCTACACAAGGCCTCGAACGCTCCCTTTTCTGGGAGTAGGAAAACCGCTTTTAAAGCCGGAGCAGCAGGAAAAAGTTTTGGCTTTCCTTGCTGACTCAGCTTCTAGCTCTTTTGCCTCCTCTTCAGAAAGTTCAAAATTTAAAAAATGCGAGTTGTCAGTGGATGCTCCCAGTCAGGAACAAGTCGCTTCCTTGTGTCCTTCACCCAGAACAACAGTGAAGGATGCGTCAGGCGACACAACAGGTTACTCTATGGAGCTCTTTGCACATACCATGCCTGGGATAGAAAGGGAAATTGTTAACAGGCCATTACAAGATGAATCGGACATGGAGTGCACAGATGCACAGCCACAGCTAGATTATTATGCTGTTCCATTGACTCAGATCACAACATTGCCCTCGCAGTGTACTGAGCCAGAATCTGACCCTGTTGAGACTATGGTGCCCCATCCCGAATGCTATAGCACCTTACACGGTGACGCGGAGGAAGGTGCACAGGACATTGAAGAGGAGGTGATAGATGACCCAGTTGTTGACCCCGATTGGCAGCCATTGGGGGAACAGGGTGCAGTAGCTCTGAAGCGGAGGAGTATGAGCCGCAGCAGGCATCAACATCGCAACAGCTTTTATCTGGCAGGCCCATATCTGGCCCAAACCGTGTGTCAAAATTAAAAACAGTTTTAGGACAGCGTGGTCATCCGGTGAAAGTAACACAGCGTGCAATGCCTGAAAAGGTATTCGATAGTAGGAAGAGTGCAGTCTGGCAATTTTGTAACCAAGATCCGAATGATCAGTGCAAAGTTATTTGTAAGAAATGCTCAAGGAAATAAATACGACGTGCATGCGTAGACACTTAACCAGCATGCACTTGCAAGCCTGGACTAACTACCAAACCTCCCGTAACGTAAGTGTACCCACTAAGAATGAAATTAGTCAGCAACGCTACATTGCTACCCTCACTGTAAGCCCACCGTTTAGGACATCACCTGCAGCGAATGTGGAGGTATCGTCGCAAGGCCAAAGCAGTCAGGGAATCACCAGGTTGTTGGTAGGAAACACTGTATGTAGGACAACAGCAAGAATACCCTCACCAACCCTCTCTCAATCTGCCATGTCCACCACCACCCCCGCTAGTTCCACCATATGCAGCTCTCCAGTCCAGCTCACCCTACAAGAGACTCTCGTTAGGAAAAGGAAGTACTCATCCTCTCATCCGCGTACACAGGGTTTGAATGCCCACATTGCTAGACTAATCTCGTTAGAGATGATGCCCTACCAGTTGGTTGAAAGCGAAGCTTTCAAAGCCCTGATGGCCTACGCAGTACCACACTATGACCTACCCAGTCGACACTTCTTTGCGAGAAAAGCCATCCCAGCCCTTCACCAGCATGTCAAAGACTGCATTGTCCATGCACTCAGGCAATCAGTCAGTAAAAAGGTGCACCTCACAACAGATGCATGGACCAGTAGGCATGGCCAGGGATGTTTCGGGGCCATCACGGCACACTGGGTTAATGTGGTGGATGCAGGGTCCACATGGGACAGCCATAGTGGGACAGTTCTGCCTAGCTTACGGTCTAGGAAACAGTTGGCTGTAGGCATTCGCCACCCCTCCTCCGTCTCCAGCAGAAGCGAAAGCTCGTCCACAGAGCGCAGTCGCACGACCACTCCATCCGCAGCTGCCAGTGTTGCACACGAATAGTGTTGAGCATTCCAATACCGCAAGTATCGGGTATCGGCCGATACTTGCGGTATCGGAATTCCGATACCGAGATCCGATACTTTTGTGGTATCGGGAATCGGAATCAGAAGTTCCCAGTGTATGGTTCCCAGTGTCTGAAGGAGAGGAAACTCTCCTTCAGGCCCTGGGATCCATATCCATGTAAAAAATAAAGAATTAAAATAAAAAATAGGGATATACTCACCCTCTGACGCGCCCTGGTAGTAACCGGAAGCCTGCTTTGCTTAAAATGAGCGCGTTCAGCGCCTTCCATGACGTCACGGCTTCTGATTGGTCGCGTGCCGCTCATGTGACCACCACTCAACCAATCACAAGCCGTGACGTCATTCTCAGGTCCTAAATTACTAATTCTAGGAATTTAGGACCTGAGAATGACGTCACGGCTTGTGATTGGTCGCCTGGCAGTCACATGAGCGGCACGCGACCAATCAGAAGCCGTGACGTCATGGAAGGCCCTAAACGCGCTCATTTTAAGCAAAGAAGGCTGCCGGTTAACAGCGGTGAGGTGCAGGGGCCTCCGGAGAGGTGAGTATATCAATATTTTTTATTTTAATTCTTTATTTTACACATTAATATGGATCCCAGGGCCTGAAGGAGAGTTTTCTCTCCTTCAGACCCTGGGAACCATCAGGATACCTTCCGATACTTGGTGTCCCATTGACTTGTATTGGTATCGGGTATCGGCGATATCCGATACTTTTTGGGTATCGGCCGATACTATCCGATACCGATAGTTTCAAGTATCGGACGGTATCGCTCAACACTACACACGAGGTGTCCCATTATGGAACAGCTAGTGGTAAGCGTCAGCAGGCTGTGTTGGAAATGAAGTGTTTGGGCAACAACAGACACACCGCGGATGTTCTGGCCGAGTTCTTGCAGCAAGAAACTCAGTCATGGCAGGGCAGTGTACATCTTGAGGCAGGCAAGGTAGTCAGTGATAACGGAAGGAATTTTATGGCTGCCATAGCCCTTTCAGAAAAGAAACACATACCTTGCCTGGCTCACACCTTGAACCTGGTGGTGCAGTGCTTCCTGAAAAGTTACCCGGGGTTACCAGCCCTGCTCCTGAAGGTGTGAAGACTTTGCTCGCACATCCGCCGATCGCCTGTACACTCCAGCCGTAAGCAGAACCATCAGCGATTGCTGAAGCTTCCCCAGCACTGACTAATAATCGACGTTGCAACAAGGTGGAACTCCACACTGCACATGCTTCAGAGGCTGTGCGAACAGAGGCGTGCTGTAATGTATTTGTGAGAGGATACACATACACGGGCAGGCAGTTGGATGGCAGACATGAAGTTGTCAGGTGTGCAGTGGTCGAAGCTACAAGACCTCTGTCAAGTCCTTTAGTGTTTTGAGGAATGCACACTGCTGGTAAGTGCAGACAACGCCATCATAAGCATGAGCATCCCACTAATGCGACTGCTGATTCAAAGTTTGACGCACATTAAGGAGCAGGCGTCTGCAGCCGAGGATGAGGGAAGCCTTGATGACAGTCAGCCATTGTCTGCTAAGGGAACTCTCCTGGACGAGGTGGCGGACGAAAAGGAGGATGATGGGGATGAATATTTATGGGAGGAGGAAGCTTCTCAGGGGGCAATAGAAACTGGTGGCGTTGCAAGGTCAGGTACAGGGTTTTTGCAGGAGACAAGTGATATTGATTTGCCAGAAAGTGCTCCTCACACCAGCACAAGCAGTGATTTGGCACCTGGAACATTGACCCACATGGCTGATTATGCCTTGCGATCCACGCTATAAAGGGAAATTGCAAAATATCATGCCACATGAGAACCTTGAACAAATATTGGCTACCAAACAAGCAACTCTTGTAGACCGTTTGGTTCAGGCATTCCCAGCACACAGCGGCAGTGATGGTTCTCACACGAGCTGCAGGGGGCAACATGGCAGAGGTGTTAGAGGTGCACAAGACAGAAGTGGCGTTGGACAGAGGGGTTTTATGACCAGGTTGTGGAGTGATTTCGCAATGACCGCAGACACGACAGGTACTGCTGCATCAATTCAAAGTGACAGGAGACAACATTTGTCCAGTATGGTTACGAACTATTTTTCCTCCCCTATCGATGTTCTCCCTCACAGGTCATTCCCCTTTGATTACTGGGCATCTAAAATAGACACCTGGCCTGAGTTGGCAGAATATGCATTCCAGGAGCTCGCTTGCCCAGCTGCTAGTGTGCTATCAGAAAGAGTCTTCAGTGCTGCTGGTTCAATACTGACCGAAAAAAGGACTTGTCTGGCTACTAGTGTTGAGCGATACCGTCCGATACTTGAAAGTATCGGTATCGGAAAGTATCGGCCGATACCGGCAAAGTATCGGATCCAATCCGATACCGATACCCGATACCAATACAAGTCAATGGGACTCAGGTATCGGACGGTATTCCTGATGGTTCCCAGGGTCTGAAGGAGAGGAAACTCTCCTTCAGGCCCTGGGAACCATATTAATGTGTAAAAGAAAGAATTAAAATAAAAAATATCGCTATACTCACCTGTCCGACGCAGCCGGGACCTCAGCGAGGGAACCGGCAGCGTTGTTTGTTTAAAATTCGCGCTTTTACTTGGTTACGTGAGGTCCCGGCTTGTGATTGGTCAGGGCGGCCATGTTGCCGGGACGCGGACCAATCACAGCAAGCCGTGACGAAATTACGTCACGGCTTGCTGTGATTGGTCCGCGTCCCGGCAACATGGCCGCCATTAACCAATCACAAGCCGTGACGTCACGGGAGGCTGGACATGCGCGTATTTTGAAAAGCGCGCGTGTCCAGCCTCCAGTGACGTCCCGGCTTATGATTGGTCACGGCGCCATGTTGCCGGGACGCGGACCAATCACAGCAAGCCGTGACGAAATTACGTCACGGCTTGCTGTGATTGGTCCGCGTCCCGGCAACATGGCCGCCATTAACCAATCACAAGCCGTGACGTCACGGGAGGCTGGACACGCGCGCTTTTCAAAATACGCGCATGTCCAGCCTCCCGTGACGTCACGGCTTGTGATTGGTTAATGGCGGCCATGTTGCCGGGACGTCACTGGAGGCTGGACACGCGCGCTTTTCAAAATACGCGCATGTCCAGCCTCCCGTGACGTCACGGCTTGTGATTGGTTAATGGCGGCCATGTTGCCGGGACATCACTGGAGGCTGGACACGCGCGCTTTTCAAAATACGCGCATGTCCAGCCTCCCGTGACGTCACGGCTTGTGATTGGTTAATGGCGGCCATGTTGCCGGGACGCGGACCAATCACAGCAAGCCGTGATGTAATTTCGTCACGGCTTGCTGTGATTGGTCCGCGTCCCGGCAACATGGCCGCCCTGACCAATCACAAGCCGGGACTTCACGTAACCAAGTAAAAGCGCGAAATTTAAACAAACAACGCTGCCACTTCCCTCGCTGAGGTCCCGGCTGCGTCGGACAGGTGAGTATAGCGATATTTTTTATTTTAATTCTCTTTTTTACACATTATTACATTAATGTTGTTGCGATACCCGATACCCGATACCACAAAAGTATCGGATCTCGGTATCGGAAATTCCGATACAGCAAGTATCGGCCGATACCCGATACTTGCAGTATCGGAATGCTCAACACTACTGGCTACCCAAAATGTTGATGATCTAACCTTTATTAAAATGAACCAATCATGGATTTCTAATTATTTTGCCCCACCTTCCCCTGCTGACACGTAGCAAGGTCTTACTGACTGCTCCAATTCCTCCATTTGCAGCTGCTGAATGTCCACCATAGGCCATTTTTACACCTCCCTAAATGGGCTGACTCCCCCCACGGGGCCGTGGTCACCACTTGGCGCAAGCACCCGTGCGAGTGCCATTTCCCTGGACAGGTGGGTGTGCCAACTTTTGGCCGACGGCACTGGCACACGGTCCCTCATAGTACAATGAAGTGTCTCTGGCAGTGGTGGTGCACACCCAACGTCAGACACACCGTCGTAATATGAGGGGCCCTGTGCCAGTACCGCCACCCACGAGAGAGTGTTCCCCCCCCAGCTCAAACAGTGCTCTACCACTTGCAAAACTTACCTCTCACTGCTCCACCACTGTTTAGTCTGTGCTGTCAAATCCTTCAATGGCACTGCCAATACAAATATGTTGAAATGATAGATGATAGTAAAAATATACAGGGGCCCTGCCTTCCATTTAGACCTGTGAATACTGTGCGCGAACTACCACTGTCTGCTACTCAGCAGAGGAACCCACCCCTGTACCTAGCTTTGCCACCTGTTTATTTAGGAACATTTTTTTTGCAGACATTTAGCCCACTTTACTATTTTGGCCAACTTACTGTGTCAGCCACTTCTTCCAGTTGTCCTTCACCGAACAAAGCAGTGCCGCCAGTTTACTCCTGTTACCAGTTTAGAACTGCATAGAGCCTACTTTTTTATTTTAGGCCTAGTAAGTCTGCGTCACTCCTTGCAATCGTCCTCTGCTGACCAAACCAATGCTGCCTGTGTACCCCTGTAACCCATTTTAAACTGCATTGAGCCTACTTTTCTATTTTAGGCCTAGTAAGTCTGCACCACTCCTTGCAATCGTCCTCCGCTGACCAAACCAATGTTGCCTGTGTACCCCTGTAACCCATTTTAAACTGCATTGAGCCTACTTTTTTATTTTAGGCCAAGTAAGTCTGCGCCACTCCTTGCAATCGTCCTCCGCTGACCAAACCAATGCTGCCTGTGTACCCCTGTAACCTATTTTAAACTGCATTGAGCCTACTTTTCTATTTTAGGCCTACTAAGTCTGTCTGCGCCACTCCTTGCAATCGTCCTCCGCTGACCAAACCAATGCTGCTTGTGTACCCCTGTAACCTATTTTAAACTGCATTGAGCCTACTTTTCTATTTTAGGCCTACTACCTGTGTCTGTCTGTGCCACTCAATACAGCTGTCCTCCACTGAACAAAGCTGAGCTTCAATCTTCAGGCTTTCGGCCTATATTTTGAATATGAAACTGCATTTGGCCTACTAGTTTGGTTGGGCCTACTAACGGTGTCTGCCACTGCTTGTTGTTCTCCTCCACTGAACAAAGCTGAGCTTTAATTTTCAGGCTATATCAGATATTAAACTGCATTTGGCCTACTTGTTTGGTTTGGCCTACTAACGGTGTCTGTCGCTGCTTGTTGTTCTCCTCCACTGAACAAAGCTGAGCTTCAATTTTCAGGCTATATCAGATATTAAACTGCATTTGGCCTACTTGTTTGGTTGGGCCCTACTAACGGTGTCTGCCGCTCCTTGGTTTTCTCCTCCACTGAACAAAGCTGAACTTCAATTTTCAGCCTATATCAGATATTAAACTGCATTTGGCCTATTTGTTTGGTTGGGCCTACTAATGGTGTCTGCCACTCCTTGTTTTTCTCCTCCACTGAACAAAGCTGAGCTTCAATTTTCAGGCTTTTGGCCTATAGGAAATTTTTAACTGCATTTGGCCTACTAGTTTTGTTGGGCCCTACTAACGGTGTCTGCCGCTCCTTGGTGTTCTCCTTCACTGAGCAAAGCTGAGCTCCAATCTTCAGGCTTTCGGCCTATATTTACAATATGAAACTGCATGTATTTTGAATATGAAAGTGCATTTGGCCTACTAGTTTGGTTGGGCCTACTAACGGTGTCTGCCGCTCCTTGGTGTTCTCCTGTGCTTTTCTCCTGTGCTTCAATCTTCAGGCTTTCAGCCTATATTTACAATATGAAACTGCATTTGGGCTACTTGTTTGGTTGGGCCTACTAATGGTGTCTGCCGCTCCTTGCTTTTCTCCTCCACTGAACAAAGCTGAGCTTCAATTTTCAGGCTTTCAGCCTATATGAACTGTGAAACTGCATTTGGCCTTCTTGTTTGGTTGGGCTACTAACGGTGTCTGCCGCTCCTTGCTTTTCTCCTTCACTGAACAAAGCTGAGCTTCAATTTTCAGGCTTTCGGCCTGCTGAAAATATGAAACTGCATTTGGCCTTGTTTGGTTGGGCCCTACTAACGGTGTCTGCCGCTCCTTGGTGTTTTCCTCCACTGAACAAAGCTGAGCTTCAATTTTCAGGCTTTCGGCCTATATCAGATATTAAACTGCATTTGGCCTACTTGTTTGGTTGGGCCCTACTAACGCTGTCTGTCACTCCTTGGTGTTGTCCTCCACTGAACAAAGCTGAGCTTCAATCTTCAGGCTTTCGGCCAATAGGAAATTTTAAACTGCATTTGGCCTACTTGTTTGGTTGGGCCCTACTAACGCTGTCTGTCACTCCTTGGTGTTGTCCTCCACTGAACAAAGCTGAGCTTCAATCTTCAGGCTTTCGGCCAATAGGAAATTTTAAACTGCATTTGGCCTACTTGTTTGGTTGGGCCCTACTAACGCTGTCTGCCGCTCCTTGGTGTTGTCCTCCACTGAACAAAGCTGAGCTTCAATCTTCAGGCTTTCGGCCTATAGGAAATTTTAAACTGCATTTGGCCTACTAGTTTGGTTGGGCCCTACTAATGGTGTCTGCCGCTCCTTGATGTTGTCCTCCACTGAACAAAGCTGAGCTTCAATCTTCAGGCTTTCGGCCTATAGGAAATTTTAAACTGCATTTGGCCTACTAGTTTGGTTGGGCCCTACTAATGGTGTCTGCCACTGCTTGTTGTTGTCCTCCACTGAAAAAAGCTGAGCTTCAATTTTCAGGCTTTTGGCCTAGATCAGATATTAAACTGCATTTGGCCTACTTGTTTGGTTGTGCCCTACTAACGGTGTCTGCCGCTCCTTGCTTTTCTCCTCCACTGAACAAAGCAGTGCCGCCTGTTTACTCCTGTTACCAATTTTGAACTTCATTTGGCCCACTTTATTATTTGGGCCTACTAACTGTGTATGCCACTCATTACAGTTGTCCTCCACTGAACAAAGCAATGCTGCCTGGTTAGTCCTGTTACCAATTTTGAACTGCATTTAGCCTAGTTACTTATTTGGGCCTACTCACTGTGTCAGCCTCTCATTACATTTGTCCTCCATTGAACAAAGCAATGCCGCCTGTTTAGTCCTGTTACCAATTTTGAACTTTTAGCCTACTTTATTCTTTGGGCCTATATCTGTGTTTCCTCCTCATCCTGCCCATTGCCCAGCCACTGCTAGATGAGTCTGCTGGTACATTGACCCAGACCACTACATCCCCCTTGCACTCTACACAGCCAGTATCTGACCCTGCTGAAAGTCTGGTTCCCCTTCCCCCATACTATACCACCTTACATGGGGACAAAGAGGAAGGTGCAGAAGAAAGTGCAGGTTCCTTCATCAGGTGGGCGGGCATACTCGTTGGCTACGTCACTGGCACAGAGCCCCTCATAGTATGCAAAAGTGTCTCTGCCTGTGGGAGGCGCCCCGCCGTCAAACACCGCCATACTTTGAAGAGCCCTGTGCCAGTGCCAATGCGAACGAGTGTGCCCCCCCTGCTTGCTCAGGATCACAGCACTTGCAAAGTTGAAATACTTACCTCTCCCTGCTCTACCGCTGTGACTTAGTCTGTGTTTCCTGGGCCCTCGAATAACTTGAGCGAGCCCTACCCCCCCACAACTTTAGCCAAATGACCCCCAATTTTCAATGCCTAACTATTATTATAAGGTAAATTAATATTGACAAGCTTAAGTAACAAGAATTGTTGTTTTTGGCATTAAATTGGGCACTGTAGGTGTTTTCCTGTCCTCCACTCACTGCCGACTTTGCTTCCCAATTGACTTGCATTGGGTTTCGTGTTTCAGTCGGATCCCCGACCTTTCGAAATAATCGGCCAATTTCACCCGACTCGATCCTAAAAAAGTAAAAGTCGCTCAACTCTAGTCAAAAGGAATTAGGCATGGATCAGTGCCGACGTTCATGCACCTATGACAGATGTCTATGATTACATCGCTGTCAAAACAGCTTGGGAAAAAGCTAAAGTTTCTTCAATTAGCAAAACAAAGTTCTTGATACTACCCAAATAGGGGTAATTTTTGCATTAACTTTTGTGAAAAAGCTGCAGCTTCTTCTGTTTACACCACATTTATACAAATACTAGCCAGGAATTCATCTGTCCCAAGAAGGGATAATTTTTAGACTGTTTTTCCAATTTAAGGAGCCTAAAAAATCTGTTATTTCAGTGTGTAGTTCAATAGACTGTTGGCTATAACCGCTTACCTCCCATTTTCCCTTAGCCAGATAGTTTGAGGTCACTTGCACATTAGTAAAACTGTATGTGTTTTAAAGAGCACAGAAGGGATTCAATACAATCCTAGGAGACCTCCGAATGTGACCAATTTTCTGGCCAATTATTAGCTTAGCAAGTTAGCAGCATTTGAGATTCATGGTGAATCAATTTGACACAAATCAAAATTTTAGGAATAATTAGTTGAATCTAGAGAATTTTAATTTCAAAGGACATGTTCATCTCTTCTTGACATAGTGTCACTTTTGTTGATGTAACTGTCTTATAATGCAGCTAAGCCACCTCACAGATATTTTTTAAACTGAATCTGAGCTGCAGTACCTGACACAATTTTATGAATAAAGGTGGCACTGTGTTGGGTACTATAGTGAAAGGGTTGCACTGCTCTATTGAATGACATGGCCCCTTTTGTCTGCTAACGAGTTAGCAATCAACAATAGGCCATCAATTATGAAACCTGGAGCCCCCTTAGATTTTTTGCATATAGCACAATTATTACGGTATATACTGTATACTTATTAACTATTATCAGTCTTACCAAGAAGAATACTTTCTGACAGATAAATAGAAAAACAGGTGTCAATTTTGTTGTTTTTAAAAGTTAACAATACTTATTCTATGAAGCAAGAAAGCATGAATCGTGCAAAAGTTTAGTCATCTTGAAAAAGTATGAACAAAAAAGATTGTGACACTAACAATTTTCATCCTCTGTCATAAAGCATAGAATGAGTGAGTCATGCAGGATCTTGATGTCATGAGGGCTATCTCAATATTTTCCTCATTTAAATCCTGACCTTCAAGATAATACATCAAGCATGTCTTCTTTTATATATGAAGCATCCATTAAATCCTTGTACAATCCACAACAAGAAAAACGTGAAAGAAAATAAATATGATAATCTGTTAATTGCACAGACTCTGCAGTCGTGAGTACAGGCTTATTAGCATATTGGCTAATTTATTAATTTACTAATGATGCAAGTGGGATACATACACCGTGTAAATCTCGTAAGAAAGCAGTGTGATTCATATTTTAGACGTGCATTGTGGATACGTTTATAACAGTTGAGGCCTTCACATGTATGAGTGACGCATGAATCACTGCTTTGTTTTGAATGTCCTCAACACAAATGTGTTGGTGACATGATTTTGTGGCCCTTACTAATACACTATGGGGACCAATGTATTGGGACACTTACACATTACATCGACAGGAGCTTTTCCTATTCCAAAACCATAGGACACATTAATGTAGAGTTGGTTCCCCATTTGTAGATAAACCATGTTCCTCTCTTTGGGAAATCTTTCTACAAGATTTTGAAGGCGACTGAGTGAATGAATGCCCATTCAACCAAAAGAGCATTTGTGAGGTTAGACACTAATATTGGATGGGAGTGACGGGATTGAAAGTTCTTTTTCATCCCAAAGGTGTTCGATGTGGACGAGGTCAGGTCTGTGTGCTGGCAGTCAAGTTCTTCCATGCCAAAGTAACCCAATCATGGCTATATAGAACTTGGTCAATGGACCTTAGTTTACTACACTGGAACAAAGAGACCAACCACTGAAAAACAGCTCTATAGCATTATCCCTCCTTCACCAAACTTTACAGTGGGAACAATGTAGTCAGGCAGGTAACTCTCCTGGCATTCACTAATCCTGGCCCATAAGGCTGCCAAAGAAGCATGATTCATCACTTTACAGAACACATTTCCATTGCTCAAGAGACCATAGGCGCTTTTTCACCCCTCTAGTCAACACTTGGCATTGTGCTTAGAAATGTAAGACATTCATGGAGCTGATTGGCCATGGGAACCCATGCCATGAAGCTCCCAGTGTACAGTTTTTGTGCTGATGTTAATTCTAGAGGAGGTTTGGACTCTAAAGTTAGGGAGTCTTTAGAGCGTTGGTGACTTTTATGATCTATGCGCCTCCACATTTGGTTGTAGATGTTGGCAATGGAACTGAATTAAAACAAAACTGAATTCAGTGAATAAGATTTGCGTCAAAGTACCAACACTTTAATCCATATACTGTTTTTAAGTACCCACTGGCAAACATAGACAGATGAGGCCATTGTGCAAGAATGGTATGCAGGCCCCTTGCAGCCAAATAGCTCATCATAATGTCCAATTCCACATGCTCAGGAAGTGATTGTGGACCCCCTTAAGTCATTTTGGGCGTCTGTGTGGTAGCACAAATTGCACCAATGATATGTCTACCCCTGTAGGTACCACAAGTTCACCTCTTGCACTTGTTAGTGCAGCCTTCCTCAAAGACAATATGGAGCTAAATTACTCAGACTGTAGCGACCAGTGCAAATGCTCCTAGATAATCCTCTCTTTTCCTGAACATCTCATCTAGCAACAACTAGACAAACACACACAATTGATGGGTGAAGGTCAGTCACATCTTTAATAGATTAAGCCACACACCTCGGGACCTTGTACAGAAATAGACAGGACGGACACAGCTTTCCTCACGTATTACCTTTGCTTCCTAGTCACTGCAGTCCATGCAATGAAAATCCACTGTCATGGCTGTGATCCAACAGGGATAAACTTTAATAAAATAGTGATGAGAAAAAGGGATACAACACTGGCTTCCTGCTCTCTCCCTGACACTGTCCACGGCTGTACCCACCATAGTCACGGTAACCGAAATCAAGCAGTAGTCCATTCACTGGGATCTGGACGCTTTTAGTCCTTTCAGCAGTGATCTTTCCCAAGTCCTGGGGCCGTGTTGCAATCTTTAAGTTTTTAGTCCAGGGTAGCAGATTCTGTTCCCTCCAGGAATCTGGCAATGCCCCGGCAGCTCCTATACATCTGCCCAGGACAAATGTGCCCGGGCTACTGACTACAGCAGCAGCTTCCTGCCACCTTTTTCTGAGCTGCTAGTCCAGCCCACCTTTAACTATTAACTGTTCCTATCCTACAAACAGGCAGCAGTTAATACAATGGACACAATAGCAATTAAAGGGAACTCACATCATGGACCAATGTTAACATAACACATCAATATAAGGCAATTCGATGACATTACATGGCATTTACAGTACATGTTTTACCATGCACAGTAAGAATAATGTGAACACAGAAGTCAGCACAATACATTAAGAACATATTTATATCAAGTGCTCGGGGGCCACACAGGAAGTAGAGAGGGAACACTGAGGTCCTCCGCCACCTCCTTACAGAAACACCAGGCCCCATTTCTGAATCTAAATCCTTTTTGCTAATTGTGTGGACCAGACACCAGGCCTCATTTTTTAACCTAAATCATGTCTTCTTATAGTGTGGTTCAAACACCAGCCGGCATTTCTGAATCTGAATCATTTCTGCTAATAGTGTTGTTTGGATACCAGGCCAAATTTCTAAATTGAAATCCCTCCGACTAATAGTGCAGTCCAGACACCAGGCCACATTTCAAAATCCATATACTTACTGCTAATAGTGTGGTCCAGATACCAGTCCATATTTCTGAATCTAAATCCTTTCTGCTAATAGTGTGGAACAGACAACAGGCCACATTTCAGAATCTAAATCATTTGGGTTAATTTTGTGGTGCAGGCAGGAGTCCACATTTCAGAATCTATATTGTTTGTGCTAATACTGTGGTGCAGGCAGGAGTCCACATTTAAGAATCTAAATCCTTTCTGCTTATAGTGTGGTTCAGACACCAAGCCACATTTCTAAATCTAAATATATCCTGCTAATAGTGGGGTTCAGATGCCAGTCCACATTTCTGAATATAATTCATTCTTGCTAAGACTGCAGTCTAGACACCATACCGCATTTCAGAATCCATATCCTTTCTGCTAATAGTGTGGTCCAGACAGCAGGCCACATTTCTGAATCTAAATTCTTTCTGATAATAGTGTGGTCCAGACACCAGGCCACATTTTTTAATCTAAAACCTTTCTGCTAATTATGTGGGCCAGACACCAAATCACATTTCTGAATCTAAACTCTCTGGGTCAGAGACGAAGCCACATTTTAGAATGTATATCGCTTGTGCTAGTAGTTTGGGACAGACACCAGGCCTCATTTTTTAACCTAAATCCTTTCTGCTAATAGTGTGGTTCAAACACCAGCCCGCATTTCTGAATCTGAATCCTTATTGTTAATAGTGTGGTTCAGACACCAGGCCACAGTTTTGAATCTAAATCCTTTCTGCTAATTGTGTGGGCCAGACCTCAGGCCACATTTCTGAATCTAAATAGTCTTGGCCATAGACGAAGCCACATTTCAGAATCTAAATCCTTTCTGCTAATAGTGTAGTCGAAACACCAGTCCACATTTCTGTATCTAAATCGTTTCTGCTAATAGTGTAGTCCAGACACCAGGCCTCATTTTTTAACCTAAATCCTTTCTGCTAATAGTGTGGTTCAAACACCTGCCCGCATTTCTGAATCTGAATCCTTATTGCTAATAGTGTGGATCAGATACCAGGCCACATTTCTGAATTTAAATCACTCCTACTAAGAGTGCGGTCCAGACACTAGGCCATATTTCAGAATCCATATGCTCTCTGCTAAAGTGTGGTCCAGACACCAGGCCACATTTCTGAAATTAAATAATTTCTGCTAATAGTGTGGTCCAGACGCGAGTCCACATTTCTGAAATCTAAATCCTTTCTGCTAATAATGTGGAACAGATAACAGGCCACATTTCAAAATTTAAATTATTGGTGCTAGAAGTGTGGGCCAGATACCAGGCCATATTTCAGAATCTAAATCCTTTCTGCTAATGGTGTTGTTCAGACACCAGCCAACATTTCTGAATCTGAATCCTTACTGCTAATAGTGTGGTTCAGACACCAGGACACATTTCTGAATTTAAATATTTTGTGGTAATATAGTGGACCAGACACCAGGCCACATTTCTGAATTTAAATCCTTTCTGATATTAGCGTGGTTGACAAACCAACTCACATTTCTGAATCTGAATCCTTTCTGCTAGTAGTGGGGTTCAGATACCAGGCCATATTTCAGAATCCATATCCTTTCTGCTAATAGTGTGGTCCAGACACCAGACCACATTTCAGAATCTAAATCCTTTCTGCTAAATGTGTGGTCCAGACACCAGGCCACATTTCTGAATCTAAATCCTGTCTGCTAATAGTGTGGGACAGAGACCAGGCCACATTTCAGAATCTAAATAGTTGGTGCTAGAAATGTGGGCCAGATACCAGACCACATTTCAGAATCTAAATCCTTTCTCCTAATAGTGCTAGCCATACACCAGGCAACATTTCAAAATCTAAAATGTTTATGCTAATAGTGTGAACCAGACACCAGGCTACATCTCAGAATCTAAATCCTTTCTGCTAATAGTGTGGTGCAGACACACTATCTCAGTAAATATATACTGATTTTTAATTTAGTGACAGGTGACTGACATGTCTGACCCTAGGGTTGTGAAACAGCTGGTTAAAAGAGGGGAAGGGTACATCCAACTTGAGTGGGAAAAAGCAAGGTTATGCTGGAAGGGGGAATAGGCTTGGTGTTCAAGGTGAATGCTGGTTAGGTGGTAATGTAACTGAAAGCTCTACTGAACAAACACCATCTTGTCCTTTCCAAAGACAACTGACAACATCTGTTACTGGATGGGTTACTCAACTTTCTTTGGCATTCCCACAGTGGTATGCCTTGTAGATGAGGGCTATAAAGATGGCCCAGTTTATGGCAACAGCTGCATCAAGTGGCTTAGTCTCCTCTTCCTCCACCTGAACATCACACTCAATACAATCCTCATTGGTGGCACCCCAATTACCCTTGTTTTCCCCCACGTGACACCTCTACAGCCTCCCAACTGACTGTGGAGAACCACAGATGGGCAAGTCTGCAGAGCTGTTCACACATTCTATTCCTTGGTCATCAGAGATCTGCTATAAAGGTTCACAGAATCAAGAGGCATAAAGCATCTACACCGATGAGTAAAATTTTTTTCAATTGCTTCTGGGACCAGACGAAGTAGGGTCTGAGAAGAATCCAGACCCTTATCAAAAGACGTTAACCACATTGGGTGGAGGTGATCTTAATGAGACTCAGACACCTGAGGTGCACACGAGCTATACTGTACAGTCAGGGCAGGAAGAGGAGAAGGGAGACTCTCAGGGCAAGAAGTGGGAGAACAGAGAGGATGACGATGAGGTTCTAGATCCCACTTGGTGTGAACCCAGAGGCACGCAGCAGAGTAGCTCACCAGAGGAGATGGAGGAAAAGGAAGATGAGAAGGTTACATTGTGGTTTGCTGCACAGACACGAAGTAATGCATCCATGACAAGCACTGCATCCTCAGCCACAACTCTGACTGTGACCAGCAGCGGTCGCAGGTCTGCAGTTTGCAGGGGCAGCAAGTGTTGAATAGCCTGGGCCTTTTTTGAGACTGCAAAGGATGGCCCAACTCATGTTTTCTGCCAACTTTGCAAAAACTGACTCAGTAGAGGCAAAAATTGCAATAATTTGTCAACTATATGCATGAACCGGCACATGCATGATCAACATGTGTTAATGTGGGAATCTCACTGCACTAAAATGCTGAATATAGTGCCTTGCCAACCATCAGCTGTCCCATTAACCACATCTGCTGCTTCATCCTCCTCTGTCACCATGGCAAGTGTTCTCATACAGGTCTCCAGCTGCAGAACCTCCAATTAATTACTTCCTACAGTCGGGGTGAGTGAGAGCCCGTCAGCTATTATGGAAGTGGAGAAGTCTGCTGTTTTTGTTTCGCAGAGTACGCCACATCTTTCTCAATCCACCATAACCTCTCCTCCTGCACCTCACTCACAGTCCAGCAATTTGTCGTGTTCACCCAACTACACCATCTCAGCACAGAAGCTAGCCCTCAGTCCCACAGCTATGGTCGCATAAAAGAATGTTTTCTCCTATACATGCCAATGCTAAGAGCTTGAACAACATCATCTCCAATCTTTTGGCCTTGGAAATGCTTCCTTTCTGCTGGGTGGATCCAGATGGTTCCCGAAAGCTGATAAGTCCTCCAGTACCAGTTGCCTTGTTGCCATTAGTTCTCTAAAAAAGCAGTGCCTGCACTACACCAGTATGTTCAGACAACATCAACTATACTTTGAAAAAATCTATGTCTGCAGGGTGCATATCACCACTGACACCTGGACGAACAAACATAGGCAGGGGCATTACATCTCACATCTCACATCTCACATCAAACATAGGCAGGGGCATTACATCTCACTGACTGGGCCCTGGTTGATTCTGAAGGCTGTGAGGGCAGGTGGGCAAAGGGCTGCTGACAAGTCTTTGAATCCCCAAGGCTTGTGGGAAACAATTCTGTATCTAACACTTCCCCCACTGGCTCTGCGTTCTCCACCTATTCTAGGACCTCCACCTGTGCCCTCAACCTCTCTCTTAACGAGACCCTTGTTCCAACAGTGCAAAGTGAATCCCCCACCGCTGTACTGTGCAGCCAGGGCTCACCACAATCGGGCAGTGTATAAATTAATAAGCCTTGGAGATCACAGTCAGACAGCTAAAGAATTGTGGAGAAATATCCAGGCCAAGTTTAAGCAATGGCTGTCTCCACTGAACCTGGAGCCAGAGAAGGCTTTGTGCGATAAAGGTTCAAATGTGATGGCGGCCCTATACCGGGGCAACTTCACACTTGTGCTTTGCATGGATCACATCTTCAACCTGGTGGCATAGCAATTTCTCCAGTACTATCCCGACCTTCATGTGCAGCTGCTGAAAGCAGGTCACTGTGTGCGAATGTCCGCTGTCTGCACAACTCAGGTCATCTACAGAGGTGTTTTGGCCCACCATTTATCGGATTGATATGTGATGTGCAGACACGGTGGCATTCCACTCTGCACATGTTGCAGTAACTATGGCAGCAGCAACAAGCCCTGGCACAGTATGTCCTTTTGCATAGCCTGGGACAACGGACGAGATGCAAATCACGCTTGCGGAATGACAACAAAAGAAGGACCTCTGCACAGTTTTGCAATGGCTATTAAGATGTAAAGCACTGACGATGCCATCATCACCATAACTATTCTGGTCATCTACATGCTGGAGCACACTTTGAATAGTCTGAGAGAGGAGGTAGTGGTCCCAGAGGAATATGTGGAAGCAGAGGAGGATGTGGAAGACATAATAATATCACTAAGTTCCAGAGTGTCATCGCACAGTCGGTTGCCATGGGAGGGTGAATATCAGCGATCAAGGGGGGCTCATGGTACCAGACAAACTGTTAGTGAAAGTGCAGGAGTTAAGGATCAAATTGAGGAAGAGGAGGAAGAGGTGATGGGTGGGCAACAGTCAGGAGGTAAAGAGGATAATGATCCCCTCTCTGTTGTCTGTGGTTTGCGGGAGGGTATGGAAGAAGTAAGCTTGAGTGTTACTTTGCCGCCAACACACCATGGACTTGGACCTTTTGGAAGCATCTGACAGATGAGCGACTTCTTGTTGCATTATCTGCAACATGAAGCCCATATTCCCCCCCTGGAACAGGATGTGCACATGCTGGAGTATTGAAACACGCTTGTAGACAATCTTAAGAGGGTTTTTTCCCAAGACAGCAGCAAGGCTCACAGTGTGCATCGCAGTTATAGACTTCCATCCCTGGGAACGTTGAGTCATCAGTGCAAAAACATTAGCAGAAGCAGCAGTGTAAGTAGCAGAAGCAATTTCTGTGAATCATTTCACTCAATTTTTAGACCAGTCCGCGCACCAGCAGAACAGAGTACAAGTCTGACACGTTGTGAACGACTGGAGAGGATGGTGCAGGAGTATCTCAAGCTCAATATCAGTTCCATCAGGGGTTTGGACCCTTTTGCATTTTGGTCTTCAAAAATGGAAGAGGGGCCTGAGCTCACCTTTCTCACCTTGAAGGTTTTTTCTTTACCGACAGCCAGCATTCTCACAGAACATGTCTTCAGTGCTGCTGGTGGTGTCCTGAGTGATAAGGGCATACGACTGTCCCCTAAAAGTGTAGAGTGCCTAACTTTCATCAAGATGAACAAGTCATGGATCTCCAATAACTATTGCACCCCTGTAATGGACTGAGTAGACAAGGCAATGGTATAGTTTTTAGTGTGCTACATTGATCTCACGTTATTGCAGTCTGTGTCACCTTTGTAGTTGCTTCTGTGCCTGATGTTGCTACTGCTGCTGATGTTACAAAGATTTTTTTTTAAATGTGGAGACTCCAAGTTGAGCCTCCATCTGGTGGGTTTCCTGTAGTGGAAGGGGTGTCAGAGCCCCATTATACTATTTCTACTCTGGGGAAATTGATGCCACTTTAGTGGTGTGTGGCAATATTTTTTGAAATGTTTGGACTCCAAGTTGGGTCTCCTTTATGTGTGTTGTGTGTAGCAAATATAAGTAAACTGACTGAGCAGCAATCTAGTCTGAACTGGTGCATAACCAAAAAAGTCTTACATAGCAAATAGATCAATGGCTGCACTCAACTGTACTAAAGCAAGGAAATGCGCGATACATGAATCGCACATTTCCTTGCTTTAGTACAGTTGAGTGCAGCCATTGTTGTGTGTAGCAGTAGGGCTCCCAGAAAGGCAGGCATGCAGTTACTTTCAGTCATAACCTGTGTTAATATCCTTATATGCTTCTAACAATAGAAGTCTACAAAGCTGATATTTGTGCCACCTGAGTGTGGCTGAGCTGAAAACAAGTTTGAGTTGTTGCATGAGGCATCAGGGCTCCCAGCACAGCAGGTTTACATTGGCCAATCACCCAACTCATTTTAATTTAAACTTAAATTCAAAGCTCTAAATGCTGGCCCCGACCATGATACCTCATGCAAGACCCATGGCTGACTGCTGATGTGCCATTCTAAAATATCTGCTGTGGGTGAATTGATCAGTCAACTACCTGAGTTACTATCCTTACATTTTTCTAACATTAGTGGTCTACCAAGCTGATATTTGAGCCACCAAAGTGTGGCTGAGGAAAAAAAACAGTTTGAGTTGTTTCATAAGGTATCAGGGCTCGGAGCACAGCTGAGTAATACCAGACCATCACCCACCTCATCTTAATTTAAGCTTAAATTCAAAGCTCTAAATACTGGCCCAGACCATGATACCTCATGCATATCCCATAGCTGACTGTTGCTGTTAAATTCTAAAATTTCTATTCTGGGTGAATTGATCAGTCAAACTACCTGTGTTACTATCCTTAAATTTTTCAACCAATACTAATCTACGAAACTAATATTTGTGCCGCCTAAGTTTGGCTGAGCATAAAAGCAGTTTAATCAGTGAAATGAGGTATCATGGCTCCCAGCACAGCAGGCTTACACTGGCCCATCACCCTCCTCATCTTAATTTAAAATTAAATTTAAAGCTGTTAATTCTGGCCCTGACCCTGATACCCCATGTATAGACCATGGCTGACTGCTGCTGTGCTATAATCATATTTCTACTGTGGGTCAATTGATACCACTATTCCAGGTGTCTTCCCTTAATTTTTCGAAATGCTTGGACTCCAATTTGGGTCTCCTTCATTCCTTCATGCCTGTTGCCCGAATTTGGCAGGACTCTCAGATCACCATGCCTATACCTATCAGCCGTCCAGCTGTTGCTGATCAATGTTTCAGTCCAAGCCCTGTCCATGCATCCATACTGCTCAATTATGCTATTTGTACTCTGGGTCAATTGATACCCCTTTTCCTCATGTCTTCCCTTAATTTGAACTGTTTTGGCAGCTTTTTGGCCCCCCTGAAGTGTTGTCTATGCGTTTGGTTTTGCCTCCCATTGAATTAATTGAGATTTGGATATGTTCGACGAATTGCTGGGACGTTCGCAAATCCGAACGGAAACTTGAAAAGTTCTCTCATCACTACTGTCATCGCCACATAATGTGGGACATTCTGAGACGTTGTGCCTGTTCCAAATTAAATTGTAAAATTCAAATACATGCATGGAAGAGCCACTCTAATACATTAAGAATTAAAGACGATCTCTCCTTATTACATACCTTGGTGAGGGTTTTATAGGTTATTAGTAGTGATGAGAGAATGTGCTCGCAGCTACTCGGTACTTGCCCGAGTATCACTTTACTCGGTGCACTCGGCGAGCACCGAGTATTTCCAGGATTATTCGAAGGGAGCTCGGGTCTCCACCCTGCAATTCTGGCACTTTTTAGAGCACCAATGACAATGCATTGATTGGATGCCATGCACAGCAATACCGCTGCCATCTTTGTTGTGGTATTACAGTGATTGGCTGGCCGCACAGCGTCATCAGGTCTATAAGAGACCTGGCGAGGCCCTGCTTGCTGCATTCTGCTTCAGACTTAGAGAGTGTAGGGAGAGCTGCTGATGAGATAGGGTCAGAATCATTCTTTTATTAGTTAGTGTGGGTCTGCTAGTGTTCAATCCACAAATCCTGAGAAACCAACAGTCCTTTTTAGGGCTAATTCGGGGGTCCTGAAATTGCAGTGCTTGGTAGGCAGGGGAGTCTATGTGCACATATCCACATCAGTGCAAGGCGTGCAGGCACTGTATGTGAGTACATAGATCTCACTGCATACCTCACAAAGCTCCACTGTTACTGTCTGCTGCTGCTTATTTAATTTATATTCCCAACAGCAGTTATCTGTGGCCATTTTATTCTAAAGGAATCCATAGCCCCCTTTTTTCTACATTTATTTGCTTGGTCACGCTGCAGACTACAGCCAGGTCATAGTAATAGAAGAGAGTGCGAATCTTTGAATTTAATTTATTTTTGTCTCATGCATCAGATGTGAGTGCGCCAAAAAATCTGTCCTTTTTTTTTGCTGCTATCTAATATTTTGTAGTGTCTTACAAAATTTTTGGACACCATTTTGCTGCCCCAAAAATCTGTAGCTGGCACAAAAATATTTAGCTACAGTTCTTAGATTTATCACTGTAAGTTATACACCACACGCATCGTATATCATTGCGCAAACTATCTTTCAATTTTAGTACTCCTTTTTTGTGTCATAGCCAACTTGTTGACACAATTTTGGTGTGCCCAAAAAAATCAAGGCCACATTTAGATCAGTCTGTTATCTCAGGATGACGGCTGGTGCATCTGTGGTAGAAAAATCTTTAAATCGCAGGCATACATTTGCATAGCTCTGTCTGTTAGCCTTGTTCTACTCATTTTTTTATTGTTTTCAAAAATTCACAAAAATCTGACTTTTTTATACAATCTGTTATCTCAGGCTGAGGCCTGGTGTATCTGTGGTGGAAAAATCTTTTATTCGCAGGCCTGCGTTGCATAGTTCTGTCTGCTAACGTTGTTCTACTCATTTTTTATTTTTTTTCAAAAACTCACAAAAAAACATGAAAAAAATTATACAGTATGTTATCTCAGGCTGAGGCCTGGTGTATCTGTGGTGGAAAAATCTTTTATTTGCAGGCATACATTGCAAAGTTTTGTCTGCTAGCCTTGTTCTACTAATTTTTTATTGTTTTCAAAAAGTCACAAAAAACATACCAAACAAATTATACAGTCTTTTATCTCAGGCTGAGGAAGGTTGCATCTGTGGTGGAAACATCTTTTATTATCATGCATATGTTGCATAGTTCTATCTGCTAGCCTTGTTCTACTTATTTTTTATTTTTTTTTTAAAAATCACAAAAAACAGAAATTTATTTTATACAGTCTGTTATCTCAGGCTGAGGCCTGGTGTATCTGTGGTGGAAAAAAAATGTATTCGCAGGCATGCACTGTTAGGGTTGGCGGAACGCACCAAATATATTTATTAGATGGGATAGGTGCATTCACAACCCGGGATCCACCGTGCAGGAAAGAACCTGCTGCTAAGTAAGGCGGTGAAGCAAATTAGAACAAACGAACTCTGTTACTTCACAGAGCCTGTAGCAAAGAGAACGCTGTGCCCTGTTTAGCTCACAGGGGACACAGCTACTGTGTAGAGACGACAGTGGTCATGCAGTCCAACCAGCAAGCAGCTTCTCTCCGGTGGAGCCGGAATTCTATCGGCTATTAGCCAGCCCTGAATTCACACATAAACTCCTCGCCGGAGGTGCCAGCATTCTAGGGGCTTATTTAAGCCGGGTCCCTGACCACACACACGACCACAGTGGCGCTGAGCTTGTACATATTTGACACTAGCGCATGGCCGTACAGTCATGAGAATCCTTTATAGCTGTAGCACCTACAGGACCTTCCAAGAAGGACCAATGGAAGGCTGCCACAGAACTAGATTAGGTACAGGACCTTCCTGGAGGACCAATGGAAGTTGCTGCAGTACCTAAGCATGTGACCCTTGATCTCCACTGAGAGATCTTACCTGGGCATGCTCAGTGTGTGCAAAGCAGGACTTAGTCCCAGAAAAGCCTGCTTGCCGCAGATCAGTGCAGGGTACAATAGCAGAGCCTGGAAAGGCAGCAGTAACCCTTTGCACAGTATCAGACTCAGTGAGACGCTGGGACCGACGTCTCCGCTGAGCAGGCTCCACTGTGGCTGATGCAGAATGGGAGGCCGCAGCAGACATGGTTCAAGATTCCCCCTGTGCAGCAGCGGGAACTCGACTCCTAACATTCGTTGCATAATTCTGTCTGCTAGCCTTGTTCTACTCATTTTTTATTGTTTTCAAAAATTACCAACAAACATAAAAAATGGATACAGTCTGTTATCTCAGGCTGAGGCCTTATGTATCTGTGGTGGAAAAATCTTTTATTAGCAGGTATACATTGCATAGTTGTCTGCTAGCCTTGTTATTAGGACTGGCGGAACGCACCGGGTAAATATAGAGATGGTATAGGTGCGTTCGCAGCCCGAGGTCCACTGTGCAGGAGTGGAGCCTGCTGCTAGTAAATGGCGGCACTATATGGCGGTACTACGCCTGAGTAGCCATGGGTTCTGTCACCTGGTCTGTATAGGAGCAAACTCTGTTGCTTCACAGAGTCGCCAGAATTAAAGGTAATGCTGTGCTGTTAACCTCATAGAGGATCAAAGCTCTCTAACAGAGCAGGTAGCATACAGTGGTCTTACAGTCAGCAACAGCACTCAAAACAACTCTCCAGAGGTGCTGCAATTCTAGTGGCTATACGCCAGCCCTAAATTCACTCAAACAAACTCCTCTCCGGAGGTGCCGGAATTCTAGTTGTTATACAGCCGACCGTGAGCACATGCTGACACAAACCACAAAGTAACTAAGCACATACACTCATGAACATTAGTTGATACTAGCGCATGGCCATGTGGCCATGCAAACCTTTTATAGAGGAAGCTCTCCCGAACCTTCCCAGTGGTCCAATGGGAACCTCTACAGGACCTGAGCATGTAACCCCTGACCTCCAATGAGAGGTCGTCCCTTGGGCATGCTCAGTAGAGGAAAAGCATGACTTAGTCCCAGGAACGTCTGCTCGCCGCAGAACAGTGCTGGTTGCAAAGGCTGAGCTTGGAAGATCAGCAGTAACCAAGCGCACAGGATCTTCCTGAGCCTGACACTGGGCCCGACGTCTCTGCTGAGCAGGCTCCACTGCAGCTCAAGAAGAATGGGAGACAGCAGCGGAGATGACTCGAGATTCCCCCTGTGCAGCAGCGGGAACTCGACAACTTAGGCCGGAGTCACACTAGACCGTAATACGGACAAGTGCAATGCGATAAAAGATCGCATAGCACTCGGCCCAATGTTAATCTATGGGGCAGCTCCTATTATCCGTTGTTTTCTCGGCAGTATTCAGGATCTGAGTGAAATCGCAGCATGCTGCGATTGCATGCTGCGATTGTCAGCGTATCTCGGCCGAGAATCGCCAATGCAAGTCTATGGGTGCGAGAAAAAAACGGATTACACATGGACCATCAGTGTGACTTGCGAGAAATACGCACCGGTGTTCTATAGAAAAGCCAGCAATTCAGCGCAGTGTACAGCAAAATCACACTGACAGGTTAAAATAGAATAGATAGAATAAATGTCTACACATAGTATAGGTATATATATATACTGTATATGTCATTGAGACACATATATATATATTTATATTTCATAGAGCGCTAGATAGCATAAAAGCCGGTAATTCAATTGCCGTCTTTTGCTATCTCCTTCCCAAACCCGACATGATATGAGACATGGTTTACATACAGTAATCCATTTCATATCCATTATTTTTTTACATATTCTGCACTACTAATGTTAGAAGTGTCTGTGTGCAAAATTTGGGGGCTCTAGCTGTTAAAATAAAGGGTTAAATCACGGAAAAAACTGGCATGGGCTCCTGCACAATTTTCTCTGCCAGAGTAGGAAAGCCAGTGACCGAGGGCAGATATTAATAGCCTAGAGAAGGACCATGGTTATTCCCCCCCTGGCTAAAAACATCTGCCCCCATCCACCCCAGAAAAGGCACATCTGTAAGATGCGCCTATTCTGGCACTTGGCCACTCTCTTCCCACTCCCCTGTAGCTGTGGGATATGGGGTAATAAAGAGTTAATGTCACCTTGCTATTGTATGGTGACATTAAGCCAGGTTAATAATGGAGAGGTGTCAATAAGACACCTATCCATTATTAATCCTATGTTCATAAAGGGTTAAAAACACACACACACATTAGGAAAAAAGTATTTTAATGAAATAAAGTCACATGGTGTTGTGATAATTTATTAAACGCTCAATCCAATTGAAGACCCTTGTCACCTGAAACAAAGTTAAAATAAAAAAAAAACCAATATCCCATACCTCTCTGGCGTTACAGTCAAACTCTTATGAACTCGAGTGTGAGAAAATATTCTGAAAAATTCCCATGCTCGAGTTCATATGAGTTTATGCCAGCAGGGGGCGCAGCACCGCAAATCTAGGTAGCTAGGTTCCCCTGCTTTCCATTCATTCCCCACTTTTTACAGGCAGCAGCACAACTGCATTAGCAGAGCTTCTGCTTGTAAAATTATTTAACCCCTTCTGATGGATTTACATGGTGGGACTTGACTGTAACGCCGGAGAGGTATGGGATATTGTTGCTTTTTTATTTTAACTTTGCTTCAGGTGACAAGGGTCTTCAATTGGATTGTGCGTTTAATAAACTATTACAACACCCTGTTTCTTTATTTCATTAAAATCCTTTTTTCCTTATGTGTGTGTGTTTTTTTAACCCTTTATGAACATAGGATTAATAATGGATACGTGTCTTATTGACACCTCTCCATTATTAACCTGGCTTAATGTCACCTTACAATAGCAAGGTGATATTAACCCTTTATTATCCCATATCCCACTGCTACTCGGGAGTGGGAAGAGAGAGGCTAAGTGCCAGAATAGGTGCACCTTACAGATGTGCCTTTTCTGGGGTGGCTGGGGGCAGATGTTTTTAGCCAGGGGAGCCAATAACCATGGTCCCTCTCTAGGCTATTAATATCTGCCCCCAGTCACTGGCTTTCCCACTCTGGCGGAGAAAATTGCGTGGGAGCCCACGCCAGTTTTTTTCGTGATTTAACCCTTTATTTTAACAGCTAGAGCCCCCAAATTTTTATTGTTTTCAAAAATTACCAACAAACATAAAAAAAATTCATATGGTCTGTTATCTCAGGCTGAGGCCTGGTTTATCTGTTTTGGAAAAATCTTTTATTTGCAGGCATACGTAGCATAGTTCTGTCTGCTAGCCTTGTTCTACTCATTTTTTATTGTTTTCAAAAATTCTCAAGTTACAGAAAAAAATTATACAGTCTGTTATCTCAGGCTAAGGCCTGGTGTATCTGTGGTGAAAAGTATTTTAATCAAAGACATACTGTTAGGGTTTGCGGAACGCACCGAATATATTTATTGATGTGATTGGTGCATTCGCAACCCGGGGTCCACCGTGCAGGAAAAATCCTGCCGCTAAGTGAATGGTGGCTCAATATGGCGGTATTAACCAGCTCTGTTAGCTTCACAGAGCGGCCAAGAAAGCAAAGCTCTGTGCCCTGTTAACTCTCACAGAGACACAGGCTAACTACCCAGAAGAGAGCAGTCAGTGGTCATGCATGCACACAACACTCCCCGCCGGAGGTGCCAGCATTCTAGGGGCTTATTTCAGCCAGGTCCCTGAATACTCTCATACACAATCTCGTCGCCGGAGGTGCCAGCATTCTAGGGGCTTATTTTAGCTGGGTCCCTGAACACAATCACGCATATGACCACAGTGGCGCAAATCATATAACTTTAGAAGATACTAGCGCATGGCCATGCGGCCATGCGAGCCTTAAATAGCAGCAGCGCGAACAGGACCTTCCAAAAGAGGACCAATGAGAAACTGCTACAGAGCCTGCGTACCTACAGGACCTTCCTAGAAAGACCAATAGATTTGGCTGCAGTACCTGAACATGTGACCCTTGATCTCCAGTGAGAGATCTTACCCTGGGCATGCTCAGTGTGTGCAAAGCAGGACTTAGTCCCAGAAAAGCCTGTTCACCGTAGATCAGTGCAGGGTACAATAGCAGAGCCTGGAGAGGCAGCAATAACCCTTTGCACTGAATCAGACTCAGTGAGACGCTGGGACCGACGTCTCCGCTGAGCAGGCTCCACTGCGGCCGATGGAGAATGGGAGACCGCAACAGACACGGATCGAGATTCCCCCTGTGCAGCAGAGGAAACTCGACTCCTAACATTACTCCCCCCTAGGGCCCCCCTCCTTGAGCCTCGCTACGCTCAAAAGCTGCAATGAGCAGCGGAACCCGAATGTGCTCCACCGGCTACCAGGTTCTATCCTCTGGGCTGTGACCCTTCCAATCCACCAGATAAAATTTCTTGCCACATACCACCTTGCACCCCACGATAGCCTTCACCTCAAACTCATCCGTGGATGAACCCGATGTCCCGGCAGATGACTCAGAAAACCGGGACAAAAGAACGGGCTTTAAGAGGGAAACGTGAAAGGTATCGGTGATACCAAGGCGTGGAGGAATAGTCAAACGGTAGACCACAGGGTTCACCTGTTCCAGAACCTTGAACAGGCCAATGTAGCGAGGCGCAAACTTAGTGGACTCAACTCGCAGCCTGATGTTACGGGGGGAGAGCCAAACTAAGTCGCCAGGAGCAAAGATCGGAGCGGGGCGCCAGTGTGTATCAGCCGAGACCCTCATTCTCTCCTTGGAGGCCCAGATGGCATCCTGTGTGCGGTCCCAGATGTCACGTGCCTCCACCACCCAGTCTGCCACCCTAGAATCGGTGGATGACACGGGCATGGGCACAGGGACACGCGGATGCTGGCTGTAATTAAGGAGAAAAGGAGTCTGACCAGTGGAATCGGCTACGGCGTTGTTCAAGGCAAATTCCGCCCAAGGTAGCAAAGATGCCCAGTCATCCTGCCTAGCAGAGACAAAATGACGTAAGTATGTCACCAGAGTCTGATTGGTTCTCTCTACCAACCCATTCGTCTCGGGATGATATGCAGAGGAGAGATTCAGCTCTATGCTGAGTAAATGGCAGAGCTCTCTCCAAAACCGAGATGCAAACTGGGGGCCCCGGTCGCTGACAACTTTATCAGGCATTCCATGTAAGCAGAAGATATGTTTAATGAACAACGCCGCCAAGGCCCGTGCAGAAGGTAACCGTGGTAGCGGCACCAAATGCACCATTTTCGAGAAATGATCGGTGATGACCCAAATGATGGTACAGCCGCGAGACTTGGGCAAACCCACCACAAAGTCCATCCCGATCATCTCCCAGGGCCTGTGTGCCACCGGCATGGGGTAAAGTAACCCAGCAGGCCGTTGTTGTGAAGACCGATTCTGGGCGCAGGAGACACACACCCGAATATAGTCCCCGACGTCACGGGTAGTGTTGAGCATTCCGATACTGCAAGTAATGGGTATCGGCTGATATTTGCTGTATCGGAATTCCGATACCGAGATCCGATACTTTTGTGGTATCGGGAATCGGAATCGGAAGTTCCCAGTGTATGGTTCCCAGGGTCTGAAGGAGAGGAAATTCTCCTTCAGGCCCTGGAATCCATATCCATGTAAAAAATAAAGAATTAAAATAAAAAATAGGGATATACTCACCCTCTGACGCGCCCTGGTAGTAACCGGCAGCCTTCTTTGCTTAAAATGCGCGCGTTTACTGCCTTCCGTGACGTCACGGCTTCTGATTGGTCGCGTGCCGCCCATGTGACCGCGACGCGACCAATCACAACAAGCCGTGACGTAATTTTCTGGTCCTGAATGCCGAATTCTAGGCATTCAGGACCTGAAAATTACGTCACGGCTTCTGATTGGTCGCGTGCCGCCCATGTGACCGCGACGCGACCAATCACAACAAGCCGTGACACAATTTTCAGGTCCTGAATGCCTAATTAGGCATTCAGGATCTGAAAATTACGTCACGGCTTGTTGTGATTGGTCGCGTCACGGTCACATGGGCGGCACACGACCAATCAGAAGCCGTGACGTCACGGAAGGCAGTAAACGCGCGCATTTTAAGCAAAGAAGGCTGCTGGTTCCTTCGATAAGGTGCAGGCTGCGTCGGAGAGGTGAGTATATCAATATTTTTTATTTTAATTCTATGTTTTACACATTAATATGGATCCCAGGGCCTGAAGGAGAGTTTCCTCTCCTTCAGACCCTGGGAACCATCAGGGATACCGTCCGATACTTGAGTCCCATTGACTTGTATTGGTATCGGGTATCGGTATCGGATTAGATCCGATACTTTGCCGGTATCAGCCGATAATTTCCGATACCGATACTTTCAAGTATCGGACGGTATTGCTCAACACTAGTCACGGGCCATATGCGGCCACAAGTACGTCCTCGCCAAAAGCTCAGATGTCCTCTTGGTTCCAAAATGTCCACCCACTCTGGACGATTGAGCCCAAGAGAGAACCTCCGGTTGCAAATTCGCTGGTACGAAAGTCTTGCCCGGGGGCACAGACTCTAGCGAAACCGGGGCTGTTGTGAATTTGCTTTTTGCTCCCTCTAGTGGTTACTAGTTTTTTGACTCTGGTTTTTCTGTCATTCCTTTTATCCGCACCTGGGTCGTTAGTTAGGGGTGTTGCTATATAAGCTCCCTGGACCTTCAGTTCAATGCCTGGCAACGTAGTTATCAGAGCTAGTCTGCTGTGCTCTTGTCTACTGATCCTGGTTCCAGTTATATCAGCTAAGTCTGCCTTTTGCTTTTTGCTATTTGTTTTGGTTTTGTATTTTTGTCCAGCTTGTTCCAAACTATATCCTGACCTTTGCTGGAAGCTCTAGGGGGGCTGGTGTTCTCCCCCCGGACCGTTAGACGGTTCGGGGGTTCTTGAATTTCCAGTGTGGATTTTGATAGGGTTTTTGTTGACCATATAAGTTACCTTTCTTTATTCTGCTATCAGTAAGCGGGCCTCTCTGTGCTAAACCTGGTTCATTTCTGTGTTTGTCATTTCCTCTTACCTCACCGTCATTATTTGTGGGGGGCTTCTATCCAGCTTTGGGGTCCCCTTCTCTGGAGGCAAGAAAGGTCTTTGTTTTCCTCTACTAGGGGTAGCTAGATTCTCCGGCTGGCGCGTGTCATCTAGAATCAACGTAGGAATGATCCCCGGCTACTTCTAGTGTTGGCGTTAGGAGTAGATATATGGTCAACCCAGTTACCACTGCCCTATGAGCTGGATTTTTGTATTCTGCAGACTTCCACGTTCCTCTGAGACCCTCGCCATTGGGGTCATAACAGTTTGCCAGGCCAGTATTAAATGTTTAATGCATTGCAGAAGAGGGATTATAAGAAAGAAGATTCTGAGTTTTTTTTTTTTTTTCTTCTTCCCCTTTACCTCAGAGTGGCTATGCTTGCTGCAGACATGAATGTCCAGACCTTGATTACAAGTGTGGACCAGCTGGCTACTCGTGTGCAGGGCATACAAGACTATGTAATCAGAAATCCTAGGTCAGAACCTAAAATACCGATTCCTGAACTGTTTTCCGGAGACAGGTTTAAGTTTAGGAATTTCGTGAATAATTGTAAATTGTTTTTGTCCCTGAGACCCTGTTCATCTGGAGATTCTGCTCAGCAAGTAAAAATTGTTATTTCGTTCTTACGGGGCGACCCTCAGGATTGGGCTTTTTCGCTGGCGCCAGGAGATCCGGCATTGGCTGATCTTGATGCGTTTTTTCTGGCGCTCGGTTTACTTTATGAGGAACCCAATCTTGAGATTCAGGCAGAAAAGGCCTTGCTGGCTATGTCTCAGGGGCAGAACGAGGCTGAAGTGTATTGCCAAAAATTTCGGAAATGGTCCGTGCTGACACATTGGAACGAGTGTGCACTGGCCGCTAATTTTAGAAATGGCCTTTCTGAAGCCATTAAGAATGTTATGGTGGGTTTTCCCATTCCCACAGGTCTGAATGATACTATGGCACTGGCTATTCAAATTGACCGGCGGTTGCGGGAGCGCAAAACCGCAAATTCCCTCATGGTGTTGTCTGAACAGACACCTAATTCGGTGCAATGTGATAGAAAAACCGCAAATTCCCTCATGGTGTTGTCTGAACAGACACCTGATTTAATGCAATGTGATAGAATCCTGACTAGAAATGAGCGGAAAATTCATAGACGCCGGAATGGCTTGTGCTACTACTGTGGTGATTCTACACATGTTATCTCAGCATGCTCTAAACGTATAGCTAAGGTTGTTAGTCCTGTCACCGTTGGTAATTTGCAACCTAAATTTATTCTGTCTGTAACTTTGATTTGCTCACTGTCATCTTATCCTGTCATGGCGTTTGTAGATTCAGGTGCTGCCCTGAGTCTCATGGATCTCTCATTTGCTAAGCGCTGTGGTTTTACTCTTGAACCATTAGAAAATCCTATTCCTCTTAGGGGTATTGATGCTACACCATTGGCAGCAAATAAACCGCAGTATTGGACACAGGTTACCATGTGCATGACTCCTGAACACCGCGAGGTGATACGTTTCCTGGTTTTACATAAAATGCATGATTTGGTTGTTTTAGGGCTGCCATGGTTACAGACCCATAATCCAGTCCTGGACTGGAAGGCTATGTCAGTCTCAAGTTGGGGCTGTCGTGGTATTCATGGGGATTCCCTGCCTGTGTCTATTGCTTCTTCTACGCCTTCGGAAGTTCCGGAGTATTTGTCTGATTATCAGGACGTCTTCAGTGAGTCTGAGTCCAGTGCACTGCCTCCTCATAGGGACTGTGACTGTGCTATAGATTTGATCCCAGGCAGTAAATTTCCTAAGGGAAGACTGTTTAATCTGTCGGTACCTGAACATACCGCTATGCGTTCATATATCAAGGAGTCTCTGGAGAAAGGACATATTCGTCCGTCTTCTTCCCCTCTTGGTGCGGGATTCTTTTTTGTGGCAAAAAAGGACGGATCTTTGAGACCTTGTATTGATTATCGGCTTTTAAATAAGATCACTGTCAAATTTCAGTATCCTTTACCGCTGTTGTCTGACTTGTTTGCCCGGATTAAGGGTGCCAAGTGGTTCACCAAGATAGACCTTCGTGGTGCGTACAACCTTGTGCGCATTAAGCAAGGTGATGAATGGAAAACCGCATTCAATACGCCCGAAGGTCATTTTGAGTACTTGGTGATGCCTTTTGGTCTCTCCAATGCGCCTTCAGTTTTTCAGTCCTTTATGCATGACATTTTCCGGAAGTATCTGGATAAATTTTTGATTGTTTATCTGGATGATATTTTGGTTTTTTCTGATAATTGGGATTCGCATGTGGAGCAGGTCAGGTTGGTCTTTAAAATTTTGCGTGAAAATTCTTTGTTTGTCAAGGGCTCAAAGTGTCTGTTTGGTGTACAGAAGGTTCCCTTTTTGGGGTTCATTTTTTCCCCTTCTGCTGTGGAGATGGACCCAGTCAAGGTCCGAGCTATTCTTGATTGGACTCAGCCCTCGTCAGTTAAGAGTCTTCAGAAGTTCTTGGGCTTCGCTAACTTCTACCGTCGTTTTATCGCTAATTTTTCTAGCATTGTGAAACCTTTGACGGATATGACCAAGAAGGGCTCCGATGTAGCTAACTGGGCTCCTGCTGCCGTGGAGGCTTTCCAGGAGTTGAAACGCCGGTTTACTTCGGCGCCTGTTTTGTGCCAGCCTGACGTCTCACTTCCCTTTCAGGTTGAGGTGGATGCTTCGGAGATTGGGGCAGGGGCCGTTTTGTCGCAGAGAGGCCCTGGTTGCTCTGTTATGAAACCTTGTGCCTTTTTCTCTAGGAAGTTTTCGCCTGCCGAGCGAAATTATGATGTGGGCAATCGGGAGTTGTTGGCCATGAAATGGGCATTTGAGGAGTGGCGTCATTGGCTCGAGGGTGCTAAGCATCGTGTGGTGGTCTTGACTGATCACAAAAATCTGATGTATCTCGAGTCTGCTAAACGCCTTAATCCGAGACAGGCCCGCTGGTCATTGTTTTTCTCCCGCTTTGATTTTGTTGTCTCGTATTTACCTGGTTCAAAGAATGTGAAGGCCGATGCTCTTTCTAGGAGCTTTGTGCCTGATGCTCCGGGAGTCGCGGATCCTGTTGGTATTCTTAAAGATGGAGTTATCTTGTCAGCTATTTCTCCGGATCTGCGACGTGTGTTGCAGAGATTTCAGGCTGATAGGCCTGAGTCTTGTCCACCTGACAGACTGTTTGTCCCGGATAAGTGGACCAGCAGAGTCATTTCCGAGGTTCATTCCTCGGTGTTGGCAGGTCACCCGGGAATTTTTGGCACCAGAGATCTGGTGGCCAGGTCCTTTTGGTGGCCTTCCTTGTCAAGGGATGTGCGGTCATTTGTGCAGTCCTGTGGGACTTGTGCTCGAGCTAAGCCTTGCTGTTCTCGTGCCAGCGGTTTGCTCTTGCCCTTGCCTGTCCCGAAGAGACCTTGGACACATATCTCCATGGATTTCATTTCTGATCTTCCGCTATCTCAGGGCATGTCCGTTATCTGGGTGATATGTGATCGCTTCTCCAAGATGGTCCATTTGGTTCCTTTGCCTAAGCTGCCTTCCTCTTCCGATCTGGTTCCTGTGTTTTTCCAGAACGTGGTTCGTTTGCACGGCATCCCTGAGAATATTGTGTCTGACAGAGGATCCCAGTTCGTTTCCAGGTTCTGGCGATCCTTTTGTAGTAGGATGGGCATTGATTTGTCGTTTTCGTCTGCTTTCCATCCTCAGACTAATGGACAGACGGAGCGAACCAATCAGACTTTGGAGGCTTATTTGAGGTGTTTTGTCTCTGCTGATCAGGACGATTGGGTGACATTCTTGCCGTTGGCTGAGTTTGCCCTTAATAATCGGGCTAGTTCCGCCACCTTGGTTTCACCTTTTTTCTGCAACTCTGGTTTCCATCCTCGCTTTTCTTCGGGTCATGTGGAGCCTTCTGACTGTCCTGGGGTGGATTCTGTGGTGGATAGGTTGCAGCAGATCTGGAATCATGTGGTGGACAACTTGAAGTTGTCACAGGAGAAGGCTCAGCGATTTGCCAACCGCCGCCGCGGTGTGGGTCCCCGACTACGCGTTGGGGATTTGGTATGGCTTTCTTCCCGCTTTGTTCCTATGAAGGTCTCCTCTCCCAAATTTAAACCTCGTTTTATTGGGCCTTACAAGATATTGGAAATCCTTAATCCTGTATCTTTTCGTCTGGATCTTCCTGTGTCGTTTGCTATTCACAATGTATTTCATAGGTCCTTGTTGCGGCGGTACATTGTGCCTGTAGTTCCTTCTGCTGAGCCTCCTGCTCCGGTGTTGGTTGAGGGCGAGTTGGAGTACGTGGTGGAGAAGATCTTGGATTCTCGCCTCTCCAGGCGGAGGCTTCAGTACCTGGTCAAGTGGAAGGGCTATGGTCAGGAGGATAATTCCTGGGTGGTCGCCTCTGATGTTCATGCGGCCGATTTAGTTCGTGCCTTTCATGCCGCTCATCCTGATCGCCCTGGTGGTCGTGGTGAGGGTTCGGTGACCCCTCACTAAGGGGGGGGTACTGTTGTGAATTTGCTTTTTGCTCCCTCTAGTGGTTACTAGTTTTTTGACTCTGGTTTTTCTGTCATTCCTTTTATCCGCACCTGGGTCGTTAGTTAGGGGTGTTGCTATATAAGCTCCCTGGACCTTCAGTTCAATGCCTGGCAACGTAGTTATCAGAGCTAGTCTGCTGTGCTCTTGTCTACTGATCCTGGTTCCAGTTATATCAGCTAAGTCTGCCTTTTGCTTTTTGCTATTTGTTTTGGTTTTGTATTTTTGTCCAGCTTGTTCCAAAACTATATCCTGACCTTTGCTGGAAGCTCTAGGGGGGCTGGTGTTCTCCCCCCGGACCGTTAGACGGTTCGGGGGTTCTTGAATTTCCAGTGTGGATTTTGATAGGGTTTTTGTTGACCATATAAGTTACCTTTCTTTATTCTGCTATCAGTAAGCGGGCCTCTCTGTGCTAAACCTGGTTCATTTCTGTGTTTGTCATTTCCTCTTACCTCACCGTCATTATTTGTGGGGGGCTTCTATCCAGCTTTGGGGTCCCCTTCTCTGGAGGCAAGAAAGGTCTTTGTTTTCCTCTACTAGGGGTAGCTAGATTCTCCGGCTGGCGCGTGTCATCTAGAATCAACGTAGGAATCATCCCCGGCTACTTCTAGTGTTGGCGTTAGGAGTAGATATATGGTCAACCCAGTTACCACTGCCCTATGAGCTGGATTTTTGTATTCTGCAGACTTCCACGTTCCTCTGAGACCCTCGCCATTGGGGTCATAACACGGGGCCACAGTTCTCAGGCTCTCAGAGGGGACAATAAGCCGAGGCTAATCATCCTCCTCCTCAGATGACACAACGGAGCGAGAGAGAGCGTCTGCACGAATGTTCTTCTCCCCAGAGAGAAAGTGTAGAGTAAAATGGAAGCGGGAGAAGAACAGGGACCATCTGGCCTGGCGAGAATTCAGCCGCTGGGCCGTCTGTATGTACACCAAGTTTTTGTGGTCTGTGAATACTTGGAAGGGAAAGCGAGCTCCCTCCAAGAGGTGTCTCCACTCAGAAAAAGCCAACTTCATTGCTAGCAACTCCCAGTCCCCGATGGAATAATTCCTCTCCACTGGTGTGAAGGTCTTGGAGAAGAAGAAGCAAGGATGCTTCCGACCTTGAGCATCCTATTGGAAAAGGACTGCTCCAGCACCAACGGATGAGGCATCCACCTCCATAATAAATGGCTTATCTACATCGGGGCGATGTAGAACAGGAGCGCTAGCTAAGTGTGACTTAATCGAAAGGAATGCCTTGGAGACATCCTCCGACCACAACTTGGGATTTGCTCCCTTCTTGGTGAGAGCAACCAAGGGAGCTACCAAAGTTGAAAAGTGTGGAATGAACTGGCGATAGTAATTGATGAACCCCATAAAGCGCTGCACCGCTTTAAGTGAATGAGGTTCCTGCCAGTCCATCACAGCCTGTAGTTCGGCAGGATCCATAGCCAAACCCTGGGCAGAGATGATATAACCAAGGAATGGCAAGGACTCCTGCTCAAACACACAGTTCTCCAACTTGGCGTAGAGGGAGTTTGCCCGTAAGAAGTCGAAGACTTTGCGAACATCTCTCCGGTGGGAGTCAATATCTGGAGAGTAGATGAGAATATCATCCAGATAGACTATGACCGAGGTGGTGAGCATCTCCCGGAAGATGTCGTTCACAAAGTCTTGGAAAACGGCTGGGGCATTACCAGATATTCATAGTGCCCATCCCTGGTGTTAAATGCCGCCTTCCACTCGTCCCCCTCACGTATGCGAATCAGGTTATAAGCACACCGCAGATCTAATTTAGTAAATACCCTTGCTCCCCGTAGCCTATCAAAGAGCTCTGATATCAGGGGTAGTGGGTACTTGTTTTTAACGGTGATGGCGTTAAGACCCCTGTAGTCAATGCATGGACATAATTCTCCACTCTTCTTCTGCACGAAGAAGAACCCAGCCCCTGCAGGTGACACTGACTTTCTAATAAAACCCCTTGCCAGATTTTCTTGGATATACTGAGACATTGCCTCCGTCTCCGGGAGAGAAAATGGATAGACTCGACCCCGGGGAGGCTCAGCACCAGGCAAGAGATCGATAGGACAGTCATAGTGGTGGTGAGGCGGAAGGGTCTCTGCAGCCCTTTTGGAGAACACGTCCGCATAAGGCCAATAGTGCTTGGGGAGAGAGGAAAGATCTGCGGGTACCTCAGTTGTAGCAACCTGAACTCACTCCCTCTGACATCTACCCTCACAGGATTTACTCCATCCCAAAATTTTCCCTGAGGACCACTCTATATGAGGAGAATGAAAACGAAGCCAGGGTATCCCCAACAGGACCTCATCAACTCCCTCAGGAAGGACCAAAAGAGAAATAATCTCCTGATGTGATGGAGATACAGAAAGAGTGAAAGGGATGGTTTGGTGTGTAATCTGTGAAGGTAGTGTCGACCCATTTACCACTCGAATGGTTATTGGCTTGGCGAGCATCACCAGGGGTATTGCGTGTCGCTGAGCGAAAGCGGAAGACATAAAATTACCCTCCGCCCCAGAGTCCACGCAAAGCTCTACCATAAGAGTGGATGGGCCTATGGTAATTGTCCCCTTGAAGGACAATTTTGAGGTAAACGTCACCGTGTCTAAAGTACCTCCTCCAACTGCCACTAGACGCTGACGTTTCCTCGACCGCTGCAGACAGTTGGAGGCAAGATGTCTGGACTGCCGGCAAACAAGACAGACCTTAAGGGTACGAGCGGCCTGGGACTTAGACCCCACTCGCGACCCCCCTATGGGCTCATGTGACTCGAGCGCCTGGACCAGAGATTCCAAAGGTCTGGCGAAGGTGGGAGCTTACACTGGGCTCACTCCAACCCTCGCTCGTGAAAACGAAGGTCTATGTGAGTTGATATAGATATGAGCTCCTCCAGTGTAGCGGGAATCTCCCTAGTGGCCAAAGCGACCTTCACATGGTCAGCCAGCCCCATCCAAAATACTGGGATGAGGGTTTTATCTGACCACTCCAACTCAGACGCTAAAGTCCGGAAGAGAATGGCAAATTGGCTGACCATGGTCGAACCCTGAGTCAATGCCAGCAGTTTGAGCGCTGTATCATGGGTGACTTGAGGTCCTACGAAGACCTGCTTCAGAGTGCCCAGAAACCAAGGAACACTCTGCACCACATGATCGTTGCGCTCCTAAAGCGGCGTAGCCCACTCCAAAGCTCTGTCCGATAGGAGAGAAATTACAAATCCCACCTTTGCCCGCTCTGTGGGAAAACGTGCAGCCAGGAGCTCGAGATGTATACCGCACTGGCTCACGAATCCCCTACAGGACTTACTGTCCCCAGAGAATTTTTCAGGCAACGGAAGGTGGGATAAGGTCGGAACAGAGGTGGCAGTGGGTAAAGCTGCTGCAGCCACGCTAGCAGCCTGAACAGCAATTGCGGTAACATCCACCGCCGAGGTTGCACACTCGAGAGACGCCAACCGGCTCTCCAGCAGCTGGATGTACCCCTGCAATCGCTGTTCGTCCGCCATTACTTAGCCAGACCCTGGCGCTAGTATACTATTAGGGATTGCGGAACGCACCGAATATATTTATTGACATGATTGGTGCATTCGCAACCCGGGGTCCACCGTGCAGGAAATATTCTGGCGCTAAGTGAATGGCCGCTCAATATGGCGGTATTAACCAGCTCTGTTAGCTTCACAGAGCGGCCGAGAAAGCAAAGCTCTGTGCCCCGTTAACTCTCACAGAGACACAGTCTAACTACCCAGAAGAGAGCAGTCAGTGGTCATGCATGCACACAACACTCCTCGCCAGAGGTGCCAGCATTCTAGGGGCTTATTTCAGCCGGGTCCCTGAATACTCTCATACACAATCTCCTCGCCGGAGGTGCCAGCATACTAGGGGCTTATTTCAGCTGGGTCCCTGAACACAATCACGCATATGACCACAATGGCACAAAGCATGTAACTTTAGAAGATACTAGCGCATGGCCGTGCGGCCATGTGAGCCTTAAATAGCAGCAGCACGAACAGGACCTTCCAAAAGAGGACCAATGAGAAACTGCTACAGAGCCTGCGTACCTACAGGACCTTCCTAGAAAGACCAATAGATTTGGCTGCAGTACCTGAACATGTGACCCTTGATCTCCAGTTAGAGATCTTACCCTGGGCATGCTCAGTGTGTGCAAAGCAGGACTTAGTCCCAGAAAAGCCTGTTCGCCGTAGATCAGTGCAGGGTACAATAGCAGAGCCTGGAGAGGCAGCAATAACCCTTTGCATTGAATCAGACTCAGTGAGATGCTGGGACCGACGTCTCCGCTGAGCAGGCTCCACTGCGGCCGATGGAGAATGGGAGACCGCAGCAGACACGGATCGAGATTCCAACTGTGCAGCAGATGAAACTCGACTCCTAACACATACGTTGAATAGTTCTGTTTCCTAGCCTTGTTCTACTATTTTTTTATTGATTTCAAAAATTACTAACAAGCATAAAAAATGTATGCAGTCTGTTATCTCAGGCTGAGGCCTGGTGTATCTGTGGTGGAAAAATCTTTTATTCGCAGGCATACGTTGCATAGTTCTGTCTGCTAACCTTGTTATATTCATTTTTATTGTTTTAAAAAATTACCAACAAACAAAAAATATTTGATACAGTCTCTTATGTCAGGTTGAGACCTTGTGTATCTGTGGTGGAAAAATCTTTTATTTGCAGGCATATGTTGCATAGTTCTGTCTGCTATCCTTGTTCTACTTATTTTTTGTTTTCAAAAATTCACAAACAACATAAGAAAAATATACAGTCTGTTATCTCAGGCTGAGACCTGGTGTATCTGTAGTGGAAGTCTTTTATTCTCAGGCATATGTTGTCTGCTAGCCTTGTTCTACTCATTTTTTTTTAAAACTCACAAAAAATGGAACAAAAAATTATAGAGTCTGTTTTCTCAGGTTAAGGCCTGTTGTATCTGTGGTGGAAAATCTTTTATTTGCAGGCATGCATTGCATAGTTCTGTTTGCTAGCCTTGTTCTTCTCATTTTTGATTGTTTTCAAAAATTACCAACAAACATAAAATGCATACAGTCTATTATCTCAGGCTGAGGCCTGGTCTATCTGTTTTGAAAAAATCTTTTATTCGCAGGCATACGTGGCATAGTTCTGTCTGCTAGCCTTGTTCTACTCATTTTTTATTGTTTTCAAAAATTCACAAATTACAGAAAAAAAATTATAGTCTGTTATCCAGGCTGAGACCTGGTGTATCTGTGGTGGAAAAATCTTTTATTCGCAGGCATACGTGGAATAGTTCTGTCTGCTAGCCTTGTTTTACTCATTTTTTATTTGTTTCAAAAATTCACAAATTACAGAAAACAAAAATTATACAGTCTGTTATCTCAGGCTGAGACCTGGTGTATCTGTGGTGGAAAAGTATTTTATTCACAAGCATAAGTTGCATAGTTCTGTTTACTAGCCTTGTTCTACTCATTTTTTATTGTTTTCAAAAATTACCAACATACATAAAAAAATTTATACAGTCTGTTATCTCAGGCCGAGGCCTGGTGTATCTGTGGTGGAAAAATCTTTTATTCGCAGGCATATGTTGCATAGTTCTGTCTGCTAGCCTTGTTCGCCTCATTTTTTTATTGTTTTCAAAAATTACCAACAAACATAAAAAATATTATACTGTCTGTTATCTCAGGCTGAGGCCTGGTGTATCTGTGGTGGAAAAGTATTTTATTCACAAGCATAAGTTGCATAGTTCTGTTTACTAGCCTTGTTCTACTCATTTTTTATTGTTTTCAAAAATTACCAACAAACATAAAAAAATTTATACAGTCTGTTATCTCAGGCCGAGGCCTTGTGTATCTGTGGTGGAAAAATCTTTTATTTGCAGGCATATGTTGTATAGTTCTGTCTGCTAGACTAGTTCTCTTTTTATAGTTTTCAAAAATTACCAACAAACAAAAAATATTTTATACAGTCTGTTGTGTCAGGTTGAGGCCTGGTGTATCTGTGGTGGAAAAATCTTTTATGCTCCGGCATACATTGCATAGTTCTGTTTGTTAGCCTTGTTCTACTCAGTTTTTATTGTTTTCAAAAAATACCAACAAGCAAAAAATATTTTATACACTCTCTTATGTCAGGCTGAGGCCTGGTGTATCTGTGGTGGAAAAATCTTTTTTTCACAGGCATACGTTGCATAGTTCTGTCTGCCAGCCTTGTTCTCCTCAATTTTTATTGTTTTCAAAAATTACCAACAAACATAAAAAAATGTATACAGTCTGATATCTCAGGCCGAGGCCTGGTGTATCTGTGGTGGAAAAATCTTTTATTCACAGGCATACGTGGCATAGTTCTGTCTGCTAGCCTTGTTCTACTCATTTTTTATTGTTTTCAAAAATTCACAAATTACAGAAAAAAAAATTATACAGTGTGTTATCCAGGCTGAGACCTGGTGTATCTGTGGTGGAAAAATCTTTTATTCGCAGGCATACGTGGAATAGTTCTGTCTGTAAGCCTTGTTTTACTCATTTTTTATTTGTTTCAAAAATTCACAAATTACAGAAAACAAAAATTATACAGTCTGTTATCTCAGGCTGAGGCCTGGTGTATCTGTGGTGGAAAAGTATTTTATTCACAAGCATAAGTTGCATAGTTCTGTTTACTAGCCTTGTTCTACTCATTTTTTATTGTTTTCAAAAATTACCAACATACATAAAAAAATGTATACAGTCTGTTATCTCAGGCTGAGGCCTGGTGTATCTGTGGTGGAAAAATCTTTTATTCGCAGGCATATGTTGCATAGTTCTGTCTGCTAGCCTTGTTCGCCTCATTTTTTATTGTTTTCAAAAATTACCAACAAACATAAAAAATATTATACTGTCTGTTATCTCAGGCTGAGGCCTGGTGTATCTGTGGTGGAAAAGTATTTTATTCACAAGCATAAGTTGCATAGTTCTGTTTACTAGCCTTGTTCTACTCATTTTTTATTGTTTTCAAAAATTACCAACATACATAAAAAAATGTATACAGTCTGTTATCTCAGGCCGAGGCCTGGTGTATCTGTGGTGGAAAAATCTTTTATTCGCAGGCATATGTTGCATAGTTCTGTCTGCTAGCCTTGTTCGCCTCATTTTTTATTGTTTTCAAAAATTACCAACAAACATAAAAAATATTATACTGTCTGTTATCTCAGGCTGAGGCCTGGTGTATCTGTGGTGGAAAAGTATTTTATTCACAAGCATAAGTTGCATAGTTCTGTTTACTAGCCTTGTTCTACTCATTTTTTATTGTTTTCAAAAATTACCAACAAACATAAAAAAGTTTATACAGTCTGTTATCTCAGGCCGAGGCCTTGTGTATCTGTGGTGGAAAAATCTTTTATTTGCAGGTATATGTTGTATAGTTCTGTCTGCTAGACCAGTTCTACTCTTTTTATAGTTTTCAAAAATTACCAACAAACAAAAAATATTTTATACAGTCTGTTGTGTCAGGTTGAGGCCTGGTGTATCTGTGGTGGAAAAATCTTTTATGCTCCGGCATACATTGCATAGTTCTGTTTGTTAGTCTTGTTCTACTCAGTTTTTATTGTTTTCAAAAATTACCAACAAGCAAAAAATATTTTATACACTCTCTTATGTCAGGCTGAGGCCTGGTGTATCTGTGGTGGAAAAATATTTTATTCACAAGCATAAGTTGCATAGTTCTGTTTACTAGCCTTGTTCTACACATTTTTTATTGTTTTCAAAAATTACCAACAAACATAAAATTTTTTATACAGTCTGTTATCTCAGGCCGAGGCCTGGTGTATCTGTGGTGGAAAAATCTTTTATTCACAGGCATATGTTGTATAGTTCTGTCTGCTAGACCAGTTCTACTCTTTTTATAGTTTTCAAAAATTACCAACAAACTAAAAATATTTTATACAGTCTGTTGTGTCAGGTTAAGGCCTGGTGTATCTGTGGTGGAAAAATCTTTTATTTGCCGGCATACATTGCATAGTTCTGTTTGTTAGCCTTGTTCTACTCAGTTTTTATTGTTTTCAAAAATTACCAACAAGCAAAAAATATTTTATACGGTCTGTTGTGTCAGGTTGAGGCCTGGTGTATCTGTGGTGGAAAAATCTTATATTCGCAGGCATACGTTGCATAGTTCTGTCTGCTAGCCTTGTTCTACTCATTTTTATTGTTTTCAAAAATTCACAAAAATATAAAAATGTATGCAGTCTGGTATCTCAGGCTGAGGACGGTTGTATCTGTGGTGGAAAAATCTTTTATTCGCAGGCATACATTGCATAGTTCTGTTTGCTAGCCTTGTTCTACTCATTTGTTATTGTTTTCAAAACTACCAACAAACATAAAAAAAATTTATACAGTCTGTTATCTCAGGCAGAGGCCTGATGTATCTGTGGTGGAAAAATCTTTTATTCACAGGCATACGTTGAATAGTACTGTCTGCTAGCCTTGTTCTTCTCATTATTTATTGTTTTCAAAAATTACCAACAAACAAAAAAAAATTTAGACAGTCTCTTATCTCAGGCTGAGGACAGTTGTATCTGTGGTGGAAAAATCTTGTATTCGTAGGCATATATTGCATAGTTCAGTCTGCTAGCCTTGTTCTACTCATTTTTTTATTGTTTTCAAAAATTACCAACAAACATAAAAAAATTATACTGTCTGTTATCTCAGGCGGAGCCTTGATGTATCTGTAGTGGAAAAATCTTCCCTTTGCAGGCATACTGATCACATATATTTTTTCTCCAAATAAATCCATTGGCATTGAGTTTTTCAAATATTACAGTAGTCAATTTAAAATGGGCAAGGCAAGGGGCAAGGGACAGGGAAGTGGACGTGATGCTGATGGTGCATGCAGAGTACGAAGCCGTGGCCAAGCTGAAAGTGGGCCACAACAAAGACACACATGTTTGTGCTTGACTTTCCCATCCCAGTTTCTAGGGGACCGCAGCACACCACTATTGAAACCAGAGTAGTGTGAAGCGGTCGTTAGTTTAATGGCGGATAATGCTTCCAGTCACTTAGTCACCTCCACCACCATGTATTCCACACATTCTTTCCAATTTTCCTATCTCTGGACCATCCCCTTTTGGTTTCGTTCTTGTATGTTTTTTGGTACACCTGTAAAAATGGCATGAAAGTCTGACAACATTGCTTACAGCTGTGACCTAGGAGTCAGAAATGCTTCCAGGGGCGATCTCCATGATGTTCCCATGTCATTTGAGCAGTGTTTCCATCATTTTCAGATGTTTTTAGACCTTAAAAGGACCCCCGGGGGGGGGGAGGCGGTAAAAATACTCTGGTTCCCTATAGACTTACATTGGTCTCGTTGCTCGGGTCGAGTACCCGAGTATTAAAAATTTGCTCGACCCGAGCAACGAGCACCCGAGCATTTTAGTGCTCGCCCATCGCTATTGATATTCTAATTTTGTGAGAAGCACTTGTATTTCAGCTACATGTATCTCCTTGTTTGCATTGTCTTTATAGCAAAGACACGGAGGAGCTGGCAAAATTGGTCACCAAATCTCTTGGCTCCAGCTTCCTCCCATGCACAAGAGACCATTTTCCAGCTATTTTGAAGAAAGAATAATGTATGGATTTTTTTAGAAGATTTGGTCAGTGCCTTCTATATTTATTAAGCAAGTATCGCTGTGAGAGAATTGTGAACCACTATAATGAAAAAAAATTCCTTAGAGACGGGAATTCCCAAAATATAACAGTGACGATATACCTTCTCTTTGTAAGACAAAATGAAGTTTTATTCTCCATGCAGTGGTTCACTCCCAGTCACCAATTCAGCACAGGGGGGTGTAATAGTCACCGCTCATTATACAAAGAGCACGCTGTTATACATGTGATGTTTGGAATATGTTTTACTGCATTTATTGGTAAGGTGCAGGGATAGAAAAATGACAATTTTGGCAAGTTGGCTTTTTCATTATTTCATTTACCATGTGGGTTATATAATTTTATGTTTTGGTAATTTGGACTTTTACAGATTAGAAAATATCAAATATGCTTGCTTTTACTTTTTTAATTGTTTCATTGTTGCTTTGGAAAAAGAGGAGGATTTTAAATTTAAGGCTTTTTTTATTTTTAAAGGGAATCTGTCACCTCATTTTTCACATGTAAGCTGCGGCCACCCCGTAAGGGGCTTATCTACAGTATTCTGTAATGCTGTAGATAAGCCAATGATGTAACCTGAAAGATAAGAAAAACAAGTTAGATTATACTCACCCAGGGACTGTCCTGGTTCGGGTCCAATTGGCGTCGTGGGTCAGAGTCCGGACCTCCCATCTTCATGAAATGACGTCCTCTTCCTGGCTCCTGTCACCGCTCCTGCGCAGGCGTACTGATTTGCCCTGTTGAGGGCAGTGTGAAGTACTGCAGTGCACAGGCGCCGAGCCTCTCTGACATTTCCCAGCGTATGCACACTTCAGTACTTTGCGCTGCCCTCTAAAGGGCAGAGAATTACGCCTGCACAGGAGCCACGACAGAAGCCAGGAAGAGGACATTATCGCATGAATATGGGAGGCACTGGACCCGGACCCGCAACACCCATTGGACCCGGACTGCACCCGACCGCCCCTGAGTGAGCAAAATCTAACTTGTTTTTCTTATCTTTCAGGTTACATTGGGGGCTTATCTATAGCATTCTATAATGCTGTAGATAAGCCCTTAATGGCGGTGGCCGCAGCTTATATGTGAAAAATGAAGTGACAGATTCCCTTTAAACTCTTTTACCATTTGCTTTTTTTTCAGCACCCTTGAGATTGCTTGCACTGTTTGACTGTTTGAATTTTATATTATAATACTGTTGCATTTCACTGAATAGTGGAAATTATGATCTTTTGTGAAACTCAGCCAAAGGCTAAACTTTATAGGAGGACTATAATGGCAGTATTGGGGACCTTCAGTTGGCACTAGAATACCATTCACGCCACATGATTTTGTTTCATGGGTTTGAGGGGATGGGTCTGCATCCCTCTATCTCACCCCCCACCCACAAAAAAGTTATATAATGTTTTAATATGCATAAAAAATTATTAATGTAGAGTGAACTCTAAGAGCTAAGCAGCCAGAAGTCCAGAATAACAAAATGCAAGCAGGTGGGCACAATGCTCAAAAGGGTAAAAGACAAAAATAAAGAGCATAAAGAATTTGGTGCAAAAAAATTGAGGCATGCCACAGGACAAAACAGGAAAAGTGACTTCAATAAACCACAAAAAAATGCTAAATTGGGCCCTATTCCTTCTGTTTGAAAAAAAAAAGCCAGACTTCATAGCAAGCAAATCACCAGATGGCTTCTCCCTTAAAAATGGCATCTTAATGTATGTTTAATCACTGGAAGCTGTGAAGAAATACGATGTTCCTTTTTGAGTTAAAGATAAACAAAATTTAAAAACTGAGATGGATCAGAAGCAAAATAGATCTAAAATATCTGAAACTGATATTTATGTTTCACAACTCTGCACGAAGGAGTTGATTTTAATTCTGTTGTAGTGGAGCAATTTACAGTATATTAGGGAGAATAGAGGTGAAAAAAGGAAAAAATGTTCCATCAAGTGTTTTTCTTCCAATAAATTGTAAACATTCATTGTTCTGGAAAGCACAAAAATGACATTGAATGTGATTCAGATTTTAGACATTTATGACATATCCAAAGGATTCAGCAGATTCACATTATTTGTGGGAGGAGGTCAGGTTCTAGAGATAGGTGTGCGTGCAAGGGGTGATACCTACATCTATCAGATAGTCATGCACATTATATGGTCATGCCATAAATATTTAAGATGAATATAACCATTTAAAAGGACTGATTCCCTTTCAACATATCACAGTGTTCATTGAATTAGCCTGATAAATACATTACATCACTTTTCAGTGCCTTGCGAAAGTATTTGGCCCCCTGGAACTTTTCAATCTTTTCCCACATATAGTGTTGAGCGATACCGTCCGATACTTGAAAGTATCGGTATCGGAAAGTATCGGCCGATACCGGCAAAGTATCGGATCTGATCCGATACCGATACCAATACAAGTCAATGGGACTCAAGTATCGGAAGGTATCCCTGATGGTTCCCAGGGTCTGAAGGAGAGGAAACTCTCCTTCAGGCCCTGGGATCCATATTAATGTGTAAAATAAAGAGTTAAAATAAAAAATATTGATATACTCACCTCTCCGACGCAGCCTGGACGTCATCCCTCAGGTCCTAAATTCCTAGAAGGGAATTTAGGACCTGAGGGATGACGTCACGGCTTGTGATTGGTCGCGTGGCGGTCACATGAGCGGCACGCGACCAATCAGAAGCCGTGACGTCATGGAAGGTGCTGAACGCGCTCATTTTAAACAAAGAAGGCTGCCGGTTACCAGCGGTGATGTCCAGGGGCCCCCGGACAGGTGAGTATATCAATATTTTTTATTTTAATTCTTTATTTTACACATTCATATGGATCCCAGGGCCTGAAGGAGAGTTTCCTCTCCTTCAGACCCTGGGAACCATACACTGGAAACTTCCGATTCCGATTCCCAATACCACAAAAGTATCGGATCTCGGTATCGGAATTCCGATACCCGATACTTGCGGTATCGGAATGCTCAACACTACCCACATATCATGCTTCAAACATAAAGATACCAAATGTACATTTTTGGTGAAGAATCAACAAAAAGTGGAACACAATTGTGAAGTTGAATGAAATTTATTGCTTATTTTAAATTTTTGTGGAAATTCAAAAACTGAAAAGTGGGGTGTGCAATATTATTCGGCCCCTTTAACTTAATACTTTGTTGCGCCAACTTTTGCTGCGATTACAGCTGTAAGTCGCTTGGGGTATGTCTCTATCAGTTTTGTACATCGGGACTGAATTATTTGCCCATTCTTCCTTGGCAAACAGCTCGAGCTCAGTGAGGTTTGATGGAGATCATTTGTGAACAGCAGTTTTCAGCTCTTTCAACAGATTCTCAATTGGATTGAGGTCTCGACTTTGACTTGGCCATTCTAACACCTGGACTTGTTTATTTGTGAACCATTCCATTGTAGATTTTGCTTTGTTTGGGATCATTGTCTTGCTGGAAGACAAATCTCTGTTCCAGTCCCAGGTCTTTTACAGACTACAACAGGTTTTCTTCAAGAATGGTCCTGTATTTGGCTCCATCCATCTTCCCATCAATTTTAACCGTAACTGTCCCTTCTAAAGAAAAGCAGGCGCAAACCATGATACTGCCACCACCATGTTTGACAGTGGGATGGTGTGTTCAGGGTGAATAGCTGTGTTGCCTTTATGCCAATCATATCGTTTGGCATTGTTGCCAAAAAGTTTGATTTTGGTTTCATCTGACCAGAGCACCTTCTTCCACATGTTTGGTGTGTCTCCCAGGTGGCTTGTTGCAAACTTTAAGCAACACTTTTTATGGATATATTTGAGAAATGGCTTTCTTCTTGCCACTCTTCCATAAAGGCCAGATTTGTGCAGTGTACAACTGATTGTTGTCCTATGGATAGACTGTCCCATCTCAGCTGTAGATATCTGCAGTTCATCCAGAGTAATTATGGGCCTCTTGGCTGCATCTCTGATCAGTTTTCTCCTTGATTGAGATGAAAGTTTAGAAGGACGGCCGGGTCTTGGTAGATTTGCAGTGGTATGATACTCCTTCCATTTCAATATGATCACTTGAACAGTGCTCCTTGGGATGTTTAAAGTTTTGGAAATCATTTTGTATCCAAATCCAGCTTTAAACTTTTCCATAACAGTATCATGGACCTGCCTGTTGTGTTTCTTGGTCTTCATGATGCTCTCTGTGCTTCAAACAGAACCCTGAGACTATCACAGAGCAGGTGCATTTATACGGAGATTTGATTACACACAGTGGGATTATATAGATCATCATTAGGCATTTAGGATAACATTGGATCATTCAGAGATCAACAATGAACTTCAGGAGTGAGTTTGCTGCCCTGAAAGTAAAAGGGCCGAATAATATTGCACACCCCACTTTTCAGTTTTTGAATTTCCACAAAAATTTAAAATAACCAATAAATTTCGTTCAACTTCACAATTGTGTTCCACTTGTTGATTCTTCATCAAAAATTTACATTTGGTATCTTTATGTTTGAAGCATATGTGGGAAAAGGTTGAAAAGTTCCAGGGGGCCGAATACTTTCGCAAGGCACTGTATGTATATATATATATATATATATATATATATATATATATATATATATATATATGTGTGTGTGTATGTCTGTCACTAAATGTCACTAACATCTATATATCTATGTATTCTATGTGTATATATCTATTCTATCTATTCTAACCTGTCAGTGTGATTTTACTGTGTGCGGCACATGAATTGCCGGCTTTTCAAAAGACACCGGTGCGTAAAAATCAGACAGCACTTGCATGGTCCGAGTGCTGTGCGATTTTTTTTCTCACAACCATAGGCTTGCATTGCCGAGTATTGGCCAAGTCTCGGTGACAATCGCAGCATGCTGTGATTTTACACTCTCACTGAATATGCCCAAGAAAATAAACAGTGATGTGACCTGCCCCATAGATTAACACTGATCCAAGTGCTATGCAATGTTTTCTCGCATAGCACTTGCCTATATTCTAAGGTAGTGTGATGCTGGCCTTACTCCCATCATCTGACACCTGCTGCTGCTAATAAGCGACAGCAGGGTAGACGGAAGTATTCATCAGTTGCCACCTGCGCTATAAGTAAATAAATAAAAAAATGACATGGGTTCCCCTATATTTTTGATAACTAGCCAGGCAAAACTCACAGATGGGGGCTGCAACCCTCACCATTCAGCTTCAATAAGGTTGGTTATCAAGAATAAAGGGGTCCGCACGCCATGTTTTTTAATTATTTAAATATATAATTTTATGGAGTTGATACAAAAATTTGTGGGGTTGATGTCACCTTTGTATTGTTAGGTGACATCAAGCTCAGGGATTACTAATGGATGGGCATCTATAAGACACCTATCCATTACTAATCCTATAGTTGTATTGTAAATAAAAGCACAGCCCGTATAAAGTCCTTTATTAGAAATAAGACTAAATACAGCTTTCCATTTTATTTAAAAATAAAAAACACAGTTATTCTCACCTAGCACCTATTCCACCAAAGCTCTCGTTCTCCAGTAATAAAACAAAAGTAAAAAAACAAGAATATCCCTCACTTTTTGGTTGTTCTGTCTCACACCGTAATCCATGTCCAGGGGATTAATAGTTTTTAACCTGGACCGTGCCAAGATGTGACCATCCAGGCTGAGAATCACTGATGAATGAGCTGCTGCAAGGACAGCATCAGTGACCGGCGGTGATGTCATAGAGGTTACCTCCGTTCACTGATGCTGTGCTCACAGCAGTTCAGTCAACAGTGGTTTTCGGCCTAGACGGTCGCATCTTGGCACAGTCCAGGTTGAAAACTATCAATCTCTCAGACATGGATTACGGCATTGGACAGAACGACGTAGAGGTGAGGGATATTGTTGTTTTTTATTTTAGTTTTATTTCAGGAGAACTAGGGCTTTGGTTGAAAAGACTTTAGGTGAGTATAACTGTGTTTGTTATTTTTAAATAAAATGGAAAACTGTGTTGAGTCTTATTTCTACCAAAATACTTTATTCTGGCTGTGTGTTATTTACCATATAACTATAGAATTAGTAATGGATAGGTATCTTATAGATGCCATTCCATTACTAAGCAGTGGGCTTGATGTCACCTCGCAATACAAAGGTGACATCAACCCCACAAATATGAACAACACTTGCCACTGCTACAGTAAAGTGGGAAGAGCCAGGCAAAGCAGCAGAATTGGCGCATCTAATAGACGTGCCTTTTCTGGGCAGCTGTGGGCTGCTATTTTTAGGATGGGGGAGGTAATATCCATGGCCAATTAACAGCCTGAGAATACCAGCCCCCAGCTGTCTGCTTTAGCAAGGCTGGTTGTCAAAAATGGTGGGGACCCCGCACCATTTTTTTAACTATTTATTTAAATAATTAAAAAACATGGCATGGGAACCTCTCTATTCTTGATACCCAGCCTTGTGGGTTGCGGCCCACAGCTGTGAGTTTTGACTGGCTGGTTATAAAAAATACAGTGAAAAACATGGCATTTTTTTGAAAATTATTTATTTACAGCGCAAGAGCTGGCTGTTGAATACTCCCATCCGCCGCTCCAGCTCTCACTGTTATTAGCAGCAGCAGGTGTTGGAAGATGAGACCTGTAATCCCACTTATGATGCAGCTGCAGTGCAGTTTAGTGCAACTACCACCAGGGGGTGCTGTTGAGGGAAGAGAGGTTGCACACTCACAGTGTAGCAACACTGAGCAGCCACGCAGGTGTTACAGGTAACAAAAGAGTGGTCAGACGAGCAGAGTCAGAAACTGTCAGGAGCAGAAGTACCAGAGGTCACAGAAATGCACAAATTCAGAGACAAGCCAGAAGTCAGAGCCAAATGGGAGCATGGTATCCAAAATGTGAGACGTAAGACAAAGTCGGGGTACAAACCAGAAGTCAAAGCCGGTCGGGTAACGAGCTATCAGAGACGGAAAGCAAGAGGCGGGGTTCAGAGATCTGGCCGAGTCATACACTGTAAGGAAAACCACCAGACAAACACTAAGTCAGGCATAGGGAATGGGTCTCACACAAATAGGGGAAGTCAGAGGCAGAAGGATCACCAGGGTATATGGGTCAGCTGCTCTAGCCTGGAAGCATGAACTATCACTGATGCTGGCCAGCAGACTACAGAGGACTGAAAAAGCCCAGCCAGCTCCAAAATGAGGCAGAGGGGTTAACCCCTGCATGACTAGTCCAGAGAGAGGATAGCAGAAAATATACTCCGGACTCTATCATGACACCATCAGCCGACACCAGTGACCGGAGGTAAACTTTATACCTCTGATCACAGCTGAGCGCTCGCACTGTCTTATGACAGCATGGTAACCGTGCCTCTTTGACCGGCGGGGATGATTTCACCGCCGATTAGAAGCACTATGCCAGTATTTCCCACGCTGTTACACAGCATGGGAAACATTGGCTTTTGTGTTGTGTACGTTTGGCTACATTCAGCGATTAAGTCAACAAATAAAAGGGCGAATATTGCAAAATCGGTAATTGTGAGCCAAACCAAATATTGAAATATTCGCTCATCTCTAGTATCAGAGTCTGGGCCAGCATTTAGAGCTTTGAATTGAGGTTTAAATTAAGACCTGGTGGTTACAAAAGTGCTATAAGCCTTCTTTGCTGGGAGCCTTAATATGTCATGCAACAGCTTTTTTTGTTGTTCCCAACCACACTCAGAAGGCACAATCATCAGTTTCATAGAGTACTTTTGGTAGAAAAATGTAAGGATTGTAACACAGGTAGTTGAGTGAAATTAAGTCCAGGCTTATCTGTCTGGGAGACCTATTGCTGCAGACAACACACATGAAGCAAACCCAACTTGAATTCTCCACATTTACATTTCAAAAATTTATTGTCACACACCACTAAAGAGGCATTAATTTCCACAGAGTGGAAACAGTATAATAGGCCTCTGAGACACCTTCCACTACAGGCAGCCCACCAGATGGAGACCTAACTTGGAGCCTCCACATTTCAAAAAAAAATGTTTGTAACATCAGCAGAAGTAGCAACAGCAGGCACAGAAGCCACAACAAAGGTATCATAGACTGCAATAATGTAAGATCAATTAATTACACTAAAAACAACACCATCGCCGAGTCTGCCCAGTCTGTGACTGGGGTGCAATAGTCATTGGAAATCCATAACTTGTTCATCTTGATGAAAGATAGGTGGTCTACACTTTCAGGGGTCAGCCGGATGCGCTTATTAAACAGGACACCACCAGCAACACTGAAGACACGTTCTGAGAGAACGCTAGGCATGCGGGCATGAAAAAACCTCAAGGAGTGACAGGCTAGCTCAGGCCATTCTTTCATTTTTGAAGACAAAAACACAAAAGAGTGCAAACTCCCCCTGATGGCATTGATAATGAGCTCAATATACTCCAGCACCATCCTTTCAAGTCATTGACAACATGTCAGACTTGTACTGTGTTCTGTTGGGGCACAGGCTGGTCTAAAAAATGTGTTACACGACTCACAGAAATTGCTTATGTCACTTACATTGCTGCTACTACTAACGTTTTTGCGCTGACGCCTTGACTTTCCCAGATTTGGAAGTGTAGAACTGCAATGCACACTATGTGCTTCACTGCTGTGTTGGGGAAAACTAATATTATGATTGTCTACAAGCGTGTTTAGATACTCCAGCATGTGCACATTCCTTTCCAGGGGGAATACATCTGGTAAAATTTACACTTGTTCTGCGGATCTAACAGTGTGGCAACCTAGTAGACAGCACAATTTCCAACCCTTAGAATACAGCATCATGTTGAAGATAGTGCTGCAAAAAGGCGCTCATGTGTCGGGCGTTTCCATGAGGTCCAAGTCCATGGTGTGTTGGTGGACACACCATGCCAATTATGGCCAACTGAGAAGGTATCATTATCCTCTTCATCTCCTGACTGTTGTGCATCCATCACCTCTTCCTCCTCATCCTCCTCCATTTGTTCTTCAGCTCCTGCACCTTCACTAACAGTTTGTCTTTTACCATAAGCCCCCATAGATTGCTCTAATCCACTCTCCTTTGGCACCCGCCTTTGTGATGACAATTGGAACTTAAAGATATTGTTATCCCTTCTGTATCCTTCTCTGCTTCTTCCACTTCCTCTGGGACCACTACCTTCTCCCACAGACTATTCAAAGTGGGCCCCAGCATTTAGATGACCGGAAAAGTGATGCTTATGATGGCATCATCGGCGCTATCCAACTTAGTAGCTATTTTGAAACTGTGCAGAAAAGTGCAGAGGTCCTTCATCTGTGCCCACTTCGCAAGCGTGATTTGCACCACATCCATACTGCGTTGGTCCAGGCTATGCAAAAGGACATCCTGCATTAGGACTCATCATTGCTCCCACTGTTGCTGCAACTTGTGCAGAGTGGAATTCCACTGTGTCGGAACATCACAAATCAAACTATAAACGGGTAGGATGAAAGACCTCTGCAGCGATTCAAATCGACGACCTGCGGAGTGTGATCATCGGTAGTGAGTATACAGTGACCGTGCTTTCTGCAGCAGTGCATCCAGGCTGGGATAGTGGCCGAAAAATTGCTGTACAACCAGGTTGAGGAAGTGAGCCATGCCAAGCACATGTATGAGGTTGCTACCCTGCACTGTTCGAACGTATGTCTCATTATGGGAGAGGCTGAGAGTGCAGGGGGGCCCTAGAGCAGATGGAGCCAGAAACAGTGAAGGAAGTGTTAGATACAGAGGTTTCTCTTGCAAGCTTTGGTGAATGTCTGTCCCCACAGCCACCAGAGTCACTCAGTGCCCAGTCAGTGAGATGTATCGCCCCTGCCCGTGTTTGCTTGCCACATGTCAGTGGCGAAATGCACCCTGGCACACATAGATTTTTGTCAGGGAACAGTTGATGTTATCTGCGACATGCTGGTGTAGCGCAAACTCAGCTTTCTTAGTGAAGTAATGGTGACTGGACAACTGTTAAAACTGGGGAAATGCGACGGTCATCAACTTTCGGAAACCATCTGTATCCATCAGGCGGAAAGGCATTTCCATGGCCAATAGATTGGAGATGATGGAGTTCAAGGACTTAGCTTTGGCATGTGTATTAGGAAACATTATTTTATGTGACCATAACTGTGGAATCAAGGGCTGACTGATGTGCTGAGAAAGAGTGAAGTAGGGTAAACAGGACAAGCTGCTGGACTGTGAGTGAGGTGCATGTGGAGATGTTATAGTGGATTGAGAAAGATATGGTGTGCTCAGTGAAATAAATAAATAAAAACAGCAGCCATCTCCAGAATTCGTAACAGCTGATGGGCTCTCACTCACCCCGACTATAGGGCGTAAATAAGTGGAGTTTCTGCGGCCAGAGACCTGTGTGAGAACCCTTGGCAAGGTGATTGAGGAGGAAGAAGCAGCAGATGTGGATGAAGTGACAGCCAGTGGTTGGCCGAGGCCCTCTTGTCCACATTTTAGAGCAGTAAGATTCCCAGACTAAGGCTTGTTAACCGAGCATGTGCCGGTTCAAGCATGTAGTAGTCAAATTATTGCAATTTTAGCCTCAGATTCTTAGATTCTCTGGATTATGTGAATCTTTGGAGCAGACCTCTGATGCCCATGGAATAGAATGTGTGAACAGCTCTGCAGTATGGCCCATCTGTAGTTCCCCACAGTCATTTGGGCATTTGGAAATTTGTGACGCAGGGGGAAACAAGGATGATTGGGGTGCCACCTCTGAGGATTGTACTGTATGATGTTAAGGTGGAGGAAGAGGAGGCGAAGCCACTTGATGCAGCGTTTGCCATCCACTGGAGCACATGCTCTTTGTGACCTTCATCTATAAGGTGTCAAAGGGATTTGAGTAGCCTGTCCAGTAACAGATGTTGTCAGTGGTCTGTGGATAGGACGAAACAGGGTTTGTTCAGTTGAGCTGTCATAAATATTAACACCTAATCCACATACACGTCGAACACCAAACCTATTCCCCCTTCAACCACAATCTTCCTTTTTCCCACTCATGTTATATGTATCCTTCCCCTCTATTAACCTGCAGTTTAACAACCTTAGGCTCACACCTTTCAGTCATCACATGAAGAATCACTACTTATTTTCTTAGATAGTGTGCCTGAACGACACTCTTATACCTAACGATTTTTAAGGGCCTCCTGATTCCTCACAGTTTTATCACAGATAATTTGCATTAGCAAATAGGGACTCCTGGCTGAACACCTATATTAGACGTAACAATTTTTAAAAGGAAATGGGGCCTCCTGATTCCTCCATCAACACAGTTTTATCACAAAAACGATTTGGATAAGCCAATGGGCCCTCCTGACTGCAACACAATTTTAGTGCAATCTATTTAGATGCTGGAAGATTGATTTTACACAGGACAGGATCCTATCTAGCTAACTGACAAGTTCTCTTTCAGCAGTAACATCAGCAGTAGCGGCCATTCTGCACTGCTAGACTTAGAAAATGGCATCAGCAAAACATGATGTCCTCTTTTTAATATGGACAGGGACATGTAACTTCGGCAGACAATCACAGAAGACTTTGTGTCATGACATTGTGGATGGTTTCTGCGCCCTGATTGACTGCCGGAATGTTCACACATTAAGTTATTCCAAAACAAAAAAAGAATGCACTCCACCACTCCTCTGACCTAGACACACCCCTCCCCTCATAAAACACGTCTCCACTGCTAATCATACAACACCAATATCATAGATAAAGTCAAAACAAAAGCAATAGTGGAAATGTGATCATTTACTGATCTGTGACTGAATTTTGCAGAGTTTGATGGAAAAATGCTTGGGAAACCGCACAAATCTGAATGTGCTAGGTTCATGCAAAATTTGAGATTAGGGGGTTAGGGTTAGGGGTAGGGTTAGGGTTAGGGTTAGGATTAGGGTTGAGCGAAACAGATCGGCCAATTTCAAAAGTCGACGATTTTTGGCAAAGTCGGGTTTCGTGAAACCCGACCCGATCTCACTGTGGGATCGGGTCGGCGGTCGGTGATCATCGCTCCAAAGTCGGGTTTCATTTTTTATATATATATATATATATATATATATATATATATATATATATATATAGATAGATATATATGTCATTGAGACACATATATATATATAAATATATTTATATTTACTTCAGCGCGATATAGCAGAAAAGCCGGTAATTCAATTGCCGGCTTTTCATTTCTCCTGCCTAAACCCGACATGATATGAGACATGGTTTACATACAGTACCATGTCATATCCCCCTTTTTTTGCATATTCCACACTACTAATGTTAGTAGTGTGTATGTGCACAATTTCGGCATTGTAGCTATTAAATTTAAGGGTTAAATCGCAGAAAAAATTTGCGTGGGCTCCCGCGCAATTTTCTCCGCCAGAGTGGTAAAGCCAGTGACTGAGGGCAGATATTAATAGCCTGGAGAGGGTCCACGGTTATTGGCCCCAACCTGGCTAAAAACATCTGCCCCCAGCCACCCCAGAAAAGGCACATCTGGAATATGCGCCTATTCTGGCACTTGGCCACTCTCTTCCCACTCCCGTGTAGTGGTGGGATATGGGGTAATGAAGGGTCAATGTCACCTTGCTATTGTAAGGTGACATTAAGCCAGATTAATAATGGAGAGGCGTCAATTATGACACCTATCCATTATTAATCCAATTGTATGAAATGGTTAAAAAAAACACACACACAATATTGCAAAGTATTTTAATGAAATAAACTCACAGGTTGTTGTAATATTTTATTATTCTCTTAATCCAGCTGAAGACCCTCATTCTGTAACAAATTAAAAATAATAAACCAACAATATACATACCTTCCTTAGATCTGTAACGTCCCACAATGTAAATCCATCTGAAGGGGTTAAAATATTTTACAGGCAGGAGCTCTGCTATAATGCAGTTGTGCTCGTGCCTGTAAAACCCCGGGGAATGAAGGTAATGTAGGTCAATGACCTGTAGTTACCTTCATTCGCGGTGATGCGCCCTCTGCTGGATGTCCTCATATGACCTCGAGCCTTACAGGCAGGATCCCTAGGCTTAGGGTTAGGGTTAGGATCCCAAGGGTTAGAGTTAGGGTTAGGGTTAGGGTTAGGATCTCTAGGGTTAGGGTTAGGGTTAGGGGTAGGGTTAGGGTTAGGGTTTGGATCCCTTTATCACCTTGATGGTGGGGGGTGGCTTATGGGTTAGGGTTAGGGGTAGGGTTAGGGTTAGGGTTTGGATCCCTTTATCACCTTGATGGCGGGGGGTGGCTTATGGGTTAGGGTTAGGGTTTGGATCCCTTTATCACCTGGATGGTGGGGGGTGGCTTATCAGTGTGTATTCTTGTTTTTTTCTATTGAAACGCATGTTTTTAAAACGCAACCAAATGCATGTGCTTAAAAACTCATGCGTTTACATAGACAGCAATACGTTTTTTTGCCGCAAAAAAACGCATGCGGTTTTTTTGCGGCAAAAAAAGCCTCTAGAAATTACTACATGTTGCATTTCTGCAACCAAACGCAAGCATAGAAACGACGCATGCGTCGTAAAATGCGGTAAAACGCATACAAAAAAAAGCATGCATATTTAATGTTAAATATAGGAAAAAAAACGCATGCGTTTTTTTGCGCTAAAACGCAGCGGCAAAAAACGCAAATTTGAAACCAGCCTTACAGAGGGAAAAAGAGATGGAGAAACAGTTCATATACTTCATGCAGACAAAATCATGCACTGCTACTAAAGGAAAGGGAAGAATGCTGGTACCTTTCATCATTTGGTGTCTATCTCCCTCACAACCCTAACCAAATCACTGTGGTGTTTGACTCCAGTGCTCAGTATGAAGGCATTTCTCTCAATAACTTACTTTTCACTGGGCCTAGACTAACCGTATAGGAGTACTGTTTCCATTCAGGCAAGAACTTTTTGCAGTAATGGCCAACATCCAGCAAATGTTTCTGTCATGATCCAATCCGGGGTTTGCTTCTGATTATTCTCTCCCAGCGATGGTCTTGCCAGGGTTAATCTTCCTTGCCCCATTTTGGGATCTGCCTGGCTATTTTTGTCCAATGTTACCTGCAAGCAATGTCAGTTATAGTTCCTGTCTCTGACCTGTTATACCCTGGTTTGTCCTCTGCCCATTTACCTAGGTCCTGTTCCTGTGTTGCCCTGTGACATCGCTCGTTGTAGCACTTGCTTTCTGTATTGTAACCCCATGGTATTTGACTCGGTTTGTTCTCTGACCTGTTTGACTGTCTTGCATCTCTGGCTTTCCTGCTCCCGATCGGCTCTGATTTCTTTGGCTCATTTCTGACCATGTGTATTGCTGTTACCTTTGGTACTTTGTTCCCTCTCTGTTGCTGACCCGTCTTTTTCTGACTACTCTTTTGTGACCTAGTGGCTTCTGCCTGCTGCTCTGTTATTTCACTGTGAGTGTACCTGTTTTCCTTCACCCGCACTCCCTGGTGGAGGTTGGGTGCTTCTGTGCTCCAGCAGGCATTACATTATAACTGACCGGTTTATTTAGAGGGGTTTTTCATTTTTTTCCCCCTGGCTATGGATCTGCTGCGCAATCTTGCTGACCAGATGTCCAGTTTGATGCAGATGATGGGGAATTGTCGGTGGAACATAGGGCCCTGACCACGTACCATACTCAATTACAGAAAGAGTTGACAGAGATGGTTAAAACTGTGCAGGGTGCCACCCACCATGTTGTCAGCAGGTCTGGCAATTCTGTAGATGTCACCTTGCACTCTCCCAAACCCTTGGTCAAGCTTTCTGACACCTTTGCTGGTGAGAAGGATACGTTTCATATGTTTAAGGAGAGTTGTAAATTGTTGTTTTCACTTAGACCTCAATCCTCTGGGGATGAGAGTCAGCGGGTGGGAATAATTATTTCCTTACTCTGGGAGGGTCCCCAATCTTGGGTTTTCTCATGGTCCCCCACTGCCCCTGAACGGATGTCGGTGGATAGGTTTTTTGAGGCCCTAGGACTTATCTATGATGAACCAGACCGTGTTAGGATGGCAGAGGATACTATCATGGGTCTTGCTCAGGGAAATCTCTCAACCAAGTGGTATTGCTCGGAGTTTAGACAATGGTTCCCAGAGGTCTCACGGAACAACTCTGCACTCAGGTGCCAGTTTTGGAGGGGACTGTCTTACCATATGAAGGACACCCTGGCTCTCCATCCACCACCTAGTTCTTTAGAGGAGGATATGACTCAGGCCATCCAGATGGATCGAAGACTAAGGAAGAGGGGTGTGATGCAGCGAGAAGGGCTTTTACTTCCAAGTAACCCTGCAGCAGTGGTCTAAATACGGGTGCCAGGCAGGTTCACAACACTATTAACCTGCAGATTAACCCCATAACTGCAGGTTAATAATGTTTTTTGACTTGACAGGTTCCCTTTAACAATTACACTCTAGTCCCTCCTGAGAGGTCAATAGGTGGTTAAGGTCAGACAACGCCCACAACATTAATTATTATAACCAATTGCATCTTTTTTTCCTCAATACCATGACATGTTATTTAGATTATTTTTAAGGCTTCTTATTGAGGATTAGAAGCTTTAATTGACCCAAAACTGCACTAGTGGATTTCGTTTGTACATCAAAGTTAATAAATACCAGTTAACTATTTTTTTAAGGTATCATATTACTGGTTTGAGACAATAACGTGTTTACAGCCACAATTATCCATGACAGATGTCTTTGTAAGTGGATTTCTCAGGACTGAATACCTTAGACAAGTGAGTCAACAGAATGCCGTGCAGCTGTACCTTCAATCTGTTCATGGTGAAAACTCTATTGTCTAGGCGACTGAACTTATTAATATACTTACCCTATGTTGTAATGAAGGATCTGTCTATACCTTTGCTAAGTTTATATAGTAAATCCACATTGTATAGTTTTACAAGCACAGCAGAAGGTTGGCAAATAATAGAGACTTGAAAATTGTGCTACTCTTGTTTCAACATGAGCTATAACTATAATGGGATCTGTAGTGGTGTAACAGCACTATATAGGTGAAGAAGAGCTATGTTACAAATGACTGCCTGTGAAACATTCACAGAAAAATACCTGAGACTACACAAGAATATGTATACTCCTGTTTATTAGAGAGGAACTCCTACCCCACTCCTTCCTACTACCTAGACCAAGAATTCCATCCTCCTATTTTTCAACTATTCCCAACTAGGGTTGAGCGACTTTTATTTTTGTAGGATCGGGTCGGGTTTCACGAAACCCGACTTTCTCAAAAGTTGGGTCGAGTGAAATCGGGCGATCCTATAAAAAAGTCGGGGTCGGGGTCGGCCGAAACACGAAACCCAATGCAGTGCAATGGGATACTATGGTTCCCAGGGTCTGAAGGAGAGGAAACTCTCCTTCAGGCCCTTGGATCCATATTTAAGTGTAAAATAAAGAATTAAAATAAAAAATATTGATATACTCACCTCTCCGACGCAGCCTGGACATCGCCGCTGGTAACCGGCATCTTCCGTTCCTAAGAATGGCGCTTGAAAGACCTTTCGATTACATCACGGCTTGTGATTGGTCGAGGCCGCCCACGTGACCGCTCAGCGACCAATCACAAAGCCGTGACGTAATTTTCAGGTCCTAAATTCCTCATTCTAGGAATTTAGGCCATGAGAATTACGTCACGGCTTTTGATTGGTCGCTGAGCGGTCACGTGGGCCGCCGCGACCAATCACAAGCCGTGACGTCATCGAAAGGTCCTTCACGCGCTCATTCTTAAGAAGGAAGGCTGCCGGAGAGAAGCCGAGGGTGAGTATATTCCTATTAGGTATATACTCACCCTCGGACGCGCCCTGCTTCTTTCCAGCAGCCTTCCTTCTTAAGAATGAGCGCGTGAAGGACCTTTCGATGACGTCACGGCTTGTGATTGGTCGCGGCGGCCCACGTGACCGCTCAGCGACCAATCAAAGGCCGTGACGTAATTCTCATGGCCTAAATTCCTAGAATGAGGAATTTAGGACCTGAAAATTACGTCACGGCTTTGTGATTGGTCGCTGAGCGGTCACGTGGGTGGCCGCGACCAATCACAAGCCGTGACATCATCGAAAGGTCTTTCAAGCGCCATTCTTAGGAACGGAAGATGCCGGTTACCAGCGGCGATGTCCAGGCTGCGTCGGAGAGGTGAGTATATCAATATTTTTTTATTTTAATTCTTTATTTTACACTTAAATGTGGATTCCAATACCGATTTCCGATATCGCAAACATATCGGAACTCGGTATCGGAATTCCGATACCAGATTCAGAAGATCGCCGACCTCATGGCCGTCCCCACACATGGGTCAGGTCGGGTTTCATGAAACCCGACTTTGCCAAAAATCGGCGACTTCTGAAAATGGCCGACCCGTTTCGCTCAACCCTATTCCCAACCACTCGTCTGTCTATAAAATATAAAAGGGATCCCAAGGACATTAAAGAATTTATCGTCTAAGGCTAGGTTCACATTAGCGTTTGAGTCTGCAGCGTATTATCCACATGCGCAAACACATGCAAAAACACACGCAAATGCATGCTTACACAGCATTTTTTATCTGCATCATCTTACACATGACGGCAAAAAAACGCTGTATTTGCATGCCTTGTTTTTGCGCTTACGTTCGATATTTCCAATGTTTTCAAGTAGTTTTTCCTTGACATCAGACACCCAATGGGTGTGTCTCATGGGATTTTTATATATAGGCTGGAGTCACACACAAAGTATAAAAAAAGGTCCGTTTTACATGAACGAGAATCGCAGGTATGTTCCCTGAACAGTGATCTGTGTCATGATTCTCAATGGCGAGAGAACACAGCCCAGCATACATGAGAACTAGCTCTTGGAAGATGGAAACTATACTGACCATGAACTAAACCTGCCGCACAACTAGAAGTAGCCGGGTAGCATGCCTACGTTTTTTAACCCTAGATGCCCAGCGCCAGCCGGAGAACTACCTAATCCTAGCAGAGGAAAAGACAGTCCTGGCTCACCTCTAGAGAAATTTTCCCAAAAGGCAGACAGAAGCCCCCACAGATATTGGCGGTGATTTTAGATGAAATGACAAACGTAGTATGAAAATAGGTTTAGCAAAATCGAGGTCCGCTTTCTAGATAGCAGGAAGACAGAAAGGACACTTTCATGGTCAGCAGAAAACCCTATCAAAACACCATCCAGAAATTCCTTTAAGACTCTAGCATTAACTCATAACACCAGAGTGGCAATTTCCGATCACTAGAGCTTTCCAGACACAGTAACGAAACAGCAGCTGTGAACAGGAACAAAATGCAAAAACACACAAGGACAAAAGTCCAACTTAGCTGGGAGTTGTCTAGTAGCAGGAACAAGCACAGAAGGCTTCTGATTACATTGTTGACCGGCAAGAAACTGACAGAGGAGCAAGGTTATATAGCGACTCCCACATCCTGATAGGAGCAGGTGAACAGAGGGGATGATGCACACAAGTTCAATTCCACAAGTGGCCACCGGGGGAGCCCAGAATCCAATTTCACAACAGTACCCCCCCCCTCAAGGAGGGGGCACCGAACCCTCACCAGAACCACCAGGGCGATCAGGATGAGCCCTATGAAAGGCACGGACAAGATCGGAGGCATGAACATCAGAGGCAGTGACCCAAGAATTATCCTCCTGACCGTATCCCTTCCATTTGACCAGATACTGGAGTCTCCGTCTGGAAACACGAGAGTCTAAGATCTTTTCCACAACGTACTCCAACTCACCCTCAACCAACACCGGAGCAGGAGGCTCAACGGAAGGCACAACCGGTACCTCATACCTGCGCAACAATGACCGATGAAAAACATTATGAATCGAAAAGGATGCAGGGAGGTCCAAACGGAAGGACACAGGGTTAAGAATCTCCAATATCTTGTACGGGCCGATGAACCGAGGCTTAAACTTAGGAGAAGAAACCCTCATAGGGACAAAACGAGAAGACAACCACACCAAGTCCCCAACACAAAGCCGAGGACCAACACGACGACGGCGGTTGGCAAAAAGCTGAGTCTTCTCCTGGGACAACTTCAAATTGTCCACCACCTGCCCCCAAATCTGATGCAACCTCTCCACCACAGCATCCACTCCAGGACAATCCGAAGATTCCACTTGACCGGAGGAAAATCGAGGATGAAACCCCAAATTACAGAAAAACGGGGACACCAAGGTGGCAGAGCTGGCCCGATTATTGAGGGCGAACTCCGCCAAAGGCAAAAAAGCAACCCAATCATCCTGATCCGCAGACACAAAACACCTCAAATATGTCTCCAAGGTCTGATTAGTCCGCTCGGTCTGGCCATTAGTCTGAGGATGGAAAGCAGACGAAAAAGACAAATCTATGCCCATCCTAGCACAGAATGCCCGCCAAAATCTAGACACGAATTGGGTCCCTCTGTCAGAAACGATATTCTCAGGAATACCATGCAAACGAACAACATTTTGAAAAAACAGAGGAACCAACTCGGAAGAAGAAGGCAACTTAGGCAAGGGAACCAGATGGACCATCTTAGAGAAACGGTCACACACCACCCAGATGACAGACATCTTCTGAGAAACAGGCAGATCCGAAATAAAATCCATCGTGATGTGCGTCCAAGGCCTCTTCGGGATAGGCAAGGGCAACAACAATCCACTAGCCCGAGAACAACAAGGCTTGGCCCGAGCACAAACGTCACAAGACTGCACAAAGCCTCGCACATCTCGTGACAGGGAAGGCCACCAGAAGGACCTTGCCACCAAATCCCTGGTACCAAAGATTCCAGGATGACCTGCCAACGCAGAAGAATGAACCTTAGAGATGACTCTACTGGTCCAATCATCAGGAACAAACAGTCTACCAGGTGGGCAACGATCAGGTCTATCCGCCTGAAACTCCTGCAAGGCCCGCCGCAGGTCTGGAGAAACGGCAGACAATATCACTCCATCTTTAAGGATACCTGTGGGCTCAGAATTACCAGGGGAGTCAGGCTCAAAACTCCTAGAAAGGGCATCCGCCTTAACATTCTTAGAACCCGGTAGGTACGACACCACAAAATTAAACCGAGAGAAAAACAACGACCAGCGCGCCTGTCTAGGATTCAGGCGCCTGGCAGACTCAAGGTAAATTAAATTTTTGTGGTCAGTCAATACCACCACCTGATGTCTGGCCCCCTCAAGCCAGTGACGCCACTCCTCAAAAGCCCACTTCATGGCCAAAAGCTCCCGATTCCCAATATCATAATTCCGCTCGGCGGGCGAAAATTTACGGGAAAAAAAAGCACAAGGTCTCATCACGGAGCAGTCGGAACTTCTCTGCGATAACACCGCCCCAGCTCCGATTTCAGAAGCGTCGACCTCAACCTGAAAAGGAAGAGCAACATCAGGCTGACGCAACACTGGGGCGGAAGAAAAGCGGCGCTTGAGCTCCCGAAAGGCCTCCACAGCATCAGGGGACCAATCAGCAACATCAGCACCCTTCTTAGTCAAATCAGTCAATGGTTTTACAACATCAGAAAAACCAGCAATAAATCGACGATAAAAGTTAGCAAAGCCCAAAAATTTCTGAAGACTCTTAAGAGAAGAGGGTTGCGTCCAATCACCAATAGCCTGAACCTTGACAGGATCCATCTCGATGGAAGAGGGGGAAAAAATGTATCCCAAGAAAGAAATCTTTTGAACCCCAAAAACACACTTAGAACCCTTCACACACAAGGAATTAGACCGCAAAACCTGAAAAACCCTCCTGACCTGCTGGACATGAGAGTCCCAGTCATCCGAAAAAATCAGAATATCATCCAGATACACAATCATAAATTTATCCAAATAATCGCGGAAAATGTCATGCATAAAGGACTGGAAGACTGAAGGGGCATTTGAAAGACCAAAAGGCATCACCAAATACTCAAAATGGCCCTCGGGCGTATTAAATGCGGTTTTCCACTCATCCCCCTGCTTGATTCGCACCAAATTATACGCCCCACGGAGATCAATCTTAGAGAACCACTTGGCCCCCTTTATACGAGCAAACAAATCAGTAAGCAGTGGTAACGGATATTGATATTTAACCGTGATTTTATTCAAAAGTCGATAATCAATACACGGCCTCAAAGAGCCGTCTTTCTTAGACACAAAGAAAAAACCGGCTCCTAAGGGAGATGACGAAGGACGAATATGTCCCTTTTCCAAGGACTCCTTTATATATTCTCGCATAGCAGCGTGTTCAGGCACAGACAGATTAAATAAACGACCCTTAGGGTATTTACTACCCGGAATCAAGTCTATGGCACAATCGCACTCCCGGTGCGGAGGTAGTGAACCAACCTTGGGTTCTTCAAAAACGTCACGAAAGTCAGACAAGAATTCAGGAATCTCAGAGGGAATAGATGATGAAATGGAAACCAAAGGTACGTCCCCATGAGTTCCTTTACATCCCCAGCTTAACACAGACATAGCTCTCCAGTCGAGGACTGGGTTATGAGATTGCAGCCATGGCAATCCCAGCACCAAAACATCATGTAGATTATACAGCACCAGAAAGCGAATAACCTCCTGGTGATCCGGATTAACACGCATAGTCACTTGTGTCCAGTATTGTGGTTTATTACTAGCCAATGGGGTGGAGTCAATCCCTTTCAGAGGTATCGGAGCCTCCAGTGGCTCCAAATCATACCCACAGCGTTTGGCAAAGGACCAATCCATAAGACTCAAAGCAGCGCCAGAGTCGACATAGGCGTCCGCGGTAATAGATGACAAAGAACAAATCAGGGTCACAGATAGAATAAACTTAGACTGTAAAGTGCTAATTGAAACAGACTTGTCAGGCTTCTTAGTACGCTTAAAGCATGCTGATATAACATGAGTTGAATCACCACAATAGAAGCACAACCCATTTTTTCGTCTAAAATTCTGCCGCTCGCTTCTGGACAGAATTCTATCACATTGCATATTTTCTGGCGTTTTCTCAGTAGACACCGCCAAATGGTGCACAGGTTTGCGCTCCCGCAGACGCCTATCGATTTGAATAGCCATCGTCATGGACTCATTCAGACTCGCAGGCACAGGGAACCCCACCATAACATCCTTAATGGCATCAGAGAGACCTTCTCTGAAAATCGCCGCCAGGGCGCACTCATTCCACTGAGTAAGGACAGACCATTTGCGGAATTTTTGGCAGTATATTTCAGCTTCATCTTGCCCCTGAGACAAGGACATCAAGGCCTTTTCCGCCTGAAGCTCTAAATGAGGTTCCTCATAAAGCAACCCCAAGGCCAGAAAAAACGCATCCACATTGAGCAACGCAGGATCCCCTGGTGCCAATGCAAAAGCCCAGTCTTGAGGGTCGCCCCGGAGCAAGGAAATTACAATCCTGACCTGCTGTGCAGGGTCTCCGGCAGAGCGAGACTTCAGGGACAAAAACAATTTGCAATTATTTTTAAAATTTTGAAAGTGAGATCTATTCCCCGAGAAGAATTCAGGCAAAGGAATTCTAGGCTCAGACACAGGTGCATGAACAACAAAATCTTGCAAATTTTGTACCTTTGTGGCGAGATTATTCAAACCTGTAGCTACACTCTGAAGATCCATTTGAAACAGGTGAACACAGAGCCATTCAAGGATTAGAAGGAGAGAAAGAGAGGAAGGCTGCAGTATAGGCAGACTAGCAAGTGATTCAATTAAGAGCACACTCAGAACTAGAGGGAAAAAAAAAAAAAAAAATTGTAGCAGACTTCTTTTTTCTCTCCTTTCTCAGCCAGTAATTTAACCCTTTTTTAGGCCGGTCAAACTGTCATGATTCTCAATGGCGAGAGAACACAGCCCAGCATACATGAGAACTAGCTCTTGGAAGATGGAAACTATACTGACCATGAACTAAACCTGCCGCACAACTAGAAGTAGCCGGGTAGCATGCCTACGTTTTTTAACCCTAGATGCCCAGCGCCAGCCGGAGAACTACCTAATCCTAGCAGAGGAAAAGACAGTCCTGGCTCACCTCTAGAGAAATTTTCCCAAAAGGCAGACAGAGGCCCCCACAGATATTGGCGGTGATTTTAGATGAAATGACAAACGTAGTATGAAAATAGGTTTAGCAAAATCGAGGTCCGCTTTCTAGATAGCAGGAAGACAGAAAGGACACTTTCATGGTCAGCAGAAAACCCTATCAAAACACCATCCAGAAATTCCTTTAAGACTCTAGCATTAACTCATAACACCAGAGTGGCAATTTCCGATCACTAGAGCTTTCCAGACACAGTAACGAAACAGCAGCTGTGAACAGGAACAAAATGCAAAAACACACAAGGACAAAAGTCCAACTTAGCTGGGAGTTGTCTAGTAGCAGGAACAAGCACAGAAGGCTTCTGATTACATTGTTGACCGGCAAGAAACTGACAGAGGAGCAAGGTTATATAGCGACTCCCACATCCTGATAGGAGCAGGTGAACAGAGGGGATGATGCACACAAGTTCAATTCCACAAGTGGCCACCGGGGGAGCCCAGAATCCAATTTCACAACAGATCTGTATGTCATCCGTGTGCAGTGCGAGGATTCTATTTTGTCGCATCTAAGCATCCGTGTGACATCCATATGGCATCCGTATGGCATCTGTATGGTGAGATTTTCTCGCTGACTTGCAAAATGGACATATAATGGATTCATGGGTTCAAACATTCGTGAAAACATATATATAGTCTATATATACACTACAGTTCAAAAGTTTAGGGTCACTTAGAAATGTTCTTATTTTTGAAAGAAAAGCACAGTTTTTTCCAATGAAGCTAACATTAAATTATTCAGAAAAACACTCTATACATTGTTAATGTGGTAAATGACTATTTTAGCTGCAAATGTCTTGTTTGTAATGCAATATCTTCATAGGTGTATAGAGGCCCATTTCCAACAACCATCACGCCAGTGTTCTTATGGTACTTTGTGTTTGCTAACTGTGTAAGAAGGCTAATGGATGTTAGAATACCCTTGAAAACACTTGTGCAAGTATGTTAGAACAGCTGCAAAAAATTTGGCTGATTAGAGAACCTATAAACCTGAACTTCCTTTGAGCTAGTTGAGAATCTGGAGTATTACATTTGTTGGTTCCATTAAGCTCTCAAAATGGCCAGAAAAAAAGAACTTTCATGTGAAACTCAACAGTCTATTCTTGTTCTCAGAAATGAAGGCTATTCCATGCGAGAAATTGCCAAGAAACTGAAGATTTCCTACAACGGTGTGTACTACTGCTTTCAGAGGAGAGCACAAACAGGCTCTAACCAGAGTAGAAAAAGAAATGGGAGGCCCCGCTGCACAACTGAGCAACAAGACAAGTACATTAGAGTCTGTAGTTTCATAAACCAACGCCTTACAGGTCCTCAACTGGCAGCTTCATTAAATAGTACACGCAAAACACCAGTGTCAACGTCTACAGTGAAGAGGCGACTCCGGGATGCTGGCCTTCAGGGCAGAGTGGCAAAGAAAAAGCCATATCTGAGACTGGCTAATAGAAGGAAAAGATTAATATGGGCTTAATAACACAGACATTGGACAGAGGAAGATTGGAAAAAAGTGTTATGAACAGACGAACCCAAGTTTGAGGTGTTTGGATCACACAGAAGAACATTTGTGCGACGCAGGACATCTGAAAAGATGCTGGAAGAGTTCCTGATGCCATCTGTCAAGCATGGTAGAGGTAATGTGATGGTCTGGGGTTGCTTTAGTACTGGTAAAGTGGGAGATTTATAAAAGGTAAAAGGGATTTTCAATAAGGAAGGCTCCATTTTGCAACATCATGCCATACCCTGTGGACAGCGCTTGATTGGAGCCAATTTCATTCTACAACAGGACAATGACCCAAAGTACACCTCCAAATTATGCAAGAACTATTTAGGGAAGAAGCAGGCAGCTGGTATTCTATCTGTAATTGAGTGGCCAGAGCAGTCACCAGATCTCAACCCCATTGGGCTGCTGTGGGAGCAGCTTGACCGTATGGTAAGCAAAAAGTGCCCATCAAGCCAAACCAACTTGTGGGAGGGGCTTTTGGAAGCATGGGGTGAAATTTCTCCAGATAACCTCAGCAAATTAACTGCTAGAATGCCAAAGGTCTGCAATGCTGTAATTGCTGCAAAGCGAGCATTCTTTGACGAAAGCCAAGTTTGAAGGAGAAAATTATTATTTCAAATAAAAATCTTTTTTTCGAACCTTGTCAATGTCTGGACTAGATTTTCAATTCATTTGGCAACCCATTTGATTAGTAAAAGTATGAGTTTTCATAGAAAACACAAAATTGGGTGACCCTAAACTTTTGAATGGTAGTCTATATATATATATATATATATATATATATATATATATATATACACTCACTGGCCACTTTATTAGGTACACCTGTCCAACTTCTTGTTAACACTTAATTTCTAATCAGCCAATCACATGGCGGCAACTCAGTGCATTTAGGCATGTAGACATGGTCAAGACAATCTCCTGCAGTTCAAACCGAGCATCAGTATGGGGAAGAAAGGTGATTTGAGTGCCTTTGAACGTGGCATGGTTGTTGGTGCCAGAAGGGCTGGTCTGAGTATTTCAGAAACTGCTGATCTACTGGGATTTTCACGCACAACCATCTCTAGGGTTTACAGAGAATGGTCCGAAAAAGAAAAAAAATCCAGTGAGCGGCAGTTCTGTGGGCGGAAATGCCTTGTTGATGCCAGAGGTCAGAGGAGAATGGGCAGACTGGTTCGAGCAGATAGAAAGGCAACAGTGACTCAAATCGCCACCCGTTACAACCAAGGTAGGCCTAAGAGCATCTCTGAACGCACAGTGCATCGAACTTTGAGGCAGATGGGCTACAGCAGCAGAAGACCACACCGGGTACCATTCCTTTCAGCTAAGAACAGGAAACTGAGGCTACAATTTGTACAAGCTCATCGAAATTGGACAGTAGAAGATTGGAAAAACGTTGCTTGGTCTGATGAGTCTCGATTTCTGCTGCGACATTCGGATGGTAGGGTCAGAATTTGGCGTAAACAACATGAAAGCATGGATCCATCCTGTCTTGTATGGAGCATCTTTGGGATGTGCAGCCGACAAATCTGCGGCAACTGTGTGATGCCATCATGTCAATATGGACCAAAATCTCTGAGGAATGCTTCCAGCACCTTGTTGAATCTATGCCACGAAGAATTGAGGCAGTTCTGAAGGCAAAAGGGGGTCCAACACGTTACTAGCATGGTGTACCTAATAAAGTGGCCGGTGAGTGTATATTTACAGTGTATTTGTCTGTAAGACACACACATATATATATTTCATACAGAGATAGATATCATGAAGACACAAAAGAGCACAGTGAGGTCAAAAATACTCTGTTGTAAAAAAAAAAAAAAAAATCACAGTAATCAGCAAGTGCTAGTCAAAAGATGTAAAGAAAACAGGGTATTTAGTTGATACGTTTTTTTGCAAAAAAATGTATACTAAGCTGCTCCACCAAATCGTCAAGGTATACCCTTATAGAGCAGTCCTAACTAATGTATAGAATCCCTATCTGATGTATTTAAAACCTGATCATCTGTATAGTACCTGTATAAGCAGGGTTCAGAGAAGGACTATCCATGTGGACATGCAGGATGGAACAGCTTAAATGCAAATGACCCACAGAGGAGTGGTGGACTCCCCAGTCTTGTAGAAACAAGAGAACAATTATAGAACCAGAAACACATGGGCCACTTGCACATTGAACAAGTCTGTAGGAACCTGTTCACACCACCAGAAAACTTGAAGACACAAAAGAGCACAGTGAGGTCAAAAATACTCTGTTGTAAAAAAAAAAAAAAAATCACAGTAATCAGCAAGTGCTAGTCAAAAGATGTAAAGAAAACAGGATATTTAGTTGATACGTTTTTTTGCAAAAAAATGTATACTAAGCTGCTCCACCAAATCGTCAAGGTATACCCTTATAGAGCAGTCCTAACTAATGTATAGAATCCCTATCTGATGTATTTAAAACCTGATCATCTGTATAGTACCTGTATAAGCAGGGTTCAGAGAAGGACTATCCATGTGGACATGCAGGATGGAACAGCTTAAATGCAAATGACCCACAGAGGAGTGGTGGACTCCCCAGTCTTGTAGAAACAAGAGAACAATTATAGAACCAGAAACACATGGGCCACTTGCACATTGAACAAGTCTGTAGGAACCTGTTCACACCACCAGAAAACTTGAAGACACAAAAGAGCACAGTGAGGTCAAAAATACTCTGTTGTAAAAAAAAAAAAAAAATCACAGTAATCAGCAAGTGCTAGTCAAAAGATGTAAAGAAAACAGGGTATTTAGTTGATACGTTTTTTTGCAAAAAAATGTATACTAAGCTGCTCCACCAAATCGTCAAGGTATACCCTTATAGAGCAGTCCTAACTAATGTATAGAATCCCTCTGAACCCTGCTTATACAGGTACTATACAGATGATCAGGTTTTAAATACATCAGATAGGGATTCTATACATTAGTTAGGACTGCTCTATAAGGGTATACCTTGACGATTTGGTGGAGCAGCTTAGTATACATTTTTTTGCAAAAAAACGTATCAACTAAATACCCTGTTTTCTTTACATCTTTTGACTAGCACTTGCTGATTACTGTGATTTTTTTTTTTTTTTTACAACAGAGTATTTTTGACCTCACTGTGCTCTTTTGTGTCTTCAAGTTTTCTGGTGGTGTGAACAGGTTCCTACAGACTTGTTCAATGTGCAAGTGGCCCATGTGTTTCTGGTTCTATAATTGTTCTCTTGTTTCTACAAGACTGGGGAGTCCACCACTCCTCTGTGGGTCATTTGCATTTAAGCTGTTCCATCCTGCATGTCCACATGGATAGTCCTTCTCTGAACCCTGCTTATACAGGTACTATACAGATGATCAGGTTTTAAATACATCAGATAGGGATTCTATACATTAGTTAGGACTGCTCTATAAGGGTATACCTTGACGATTTGGTGGAGCAGCTTAGTATACATTTTTTTGCAAAAAAACGTATCAACTAAATACCCTGTTTTCTTTACATCTTTTGACTAGCACTTGCTGATTACTGTGATTTTTTTTTTTTTACAACAGAGTATTTTTGACCTCACTGTGCTCTTTTGTGTCTTCAAGTTTTCTGGTGGTGTGAACAGGTTCCTACAGACTTGTTCAATGTGCAAGTGGCCCATGTGTTTCTGGTTCTATAATTGTTCTCTTGTTTCTACAAGACTGGGGAGTCCACCACTCCTCTGTGGGTCATTTGCATTTAAGCTGTTCCATCCTGCATGTCCACATGGATAGTCCTTCTCTGAACCCTGCTTATACAGGTACTATACAGATGATCAGGTTTTAAATACATCAGATAGGGATTCTATACATTAGTTAGGACTGCTCTATAAGGGTATACCTTGACGATTCTATAAGAGATAGATATCAGAATAGCCAGAAATTCAATTGTCGACTTTTGCTAAATCTTTACCGAACCTGACAGGATATGAGACATGGTTTACATACAGTAAACCATTGCAGAACAGTTAGATTTTTATATGTCCCTCACTAATAATGTTTGTAGTGTGTGTGTGTGTGTAAAATTTGGGAGCTGTAGGTGTTAAATTAAAGGGTTAATTCACGGAAATAAACTGGCGTGGGCTCCCGCACAATTTTCTCTGCCAGAGAGGGAAAGCCAGTGACTGAGGGTAGATATTAATAGCCTAGAGAGGGACCATGGTTATTGCCCCTCCTGGCTAAAAGCATCTGCCCCCAGCCACCCCAGAAAAGACGGAAGCCGAAATGCGCGTCGGGGTGGATGCCACTCGGATGAAGGAGCTCCTATTATAGTAAGTCTGCTGCTCTCCTTTTTTGGTTGTTACACTATTGCTGTCACCAGTAGGTGACTTCACAGACAGGAACACGATAAGATGAGCACTGTCTCTAAAAACCCCTTTGCATACTGATGTTGTGATATATCACTTTTCTCTTTACCAAAATAAGGAATTGACTTACGGTATTTGCACTTTATTTCTTTTCATAGATAATATAAAGATTCTTTTCAATATCTATGCACTTTTCCCATATGTCTATGATAATACATACTACATGGTAATTACTTAAAATGGTCCTCCTTCCATAAGGGTAATTGTACTGGGTGTAGCGTCCGTGTTTTTAATTCTTTTTTGTATGTGTATTTTTAACAGATAACTCCAAACATTGTTTTGTTACCCATGTTACTACCTGTTTCTAATAAAACATTATTTGTTATCATTATTTCATGTGCGGGGACTATCTTGGTCGGTTTTTCTCCCCCCCCCCCCTGTTTCTTCCTGAAATATATATATATATATATATGTGTGTGTGTGTGTCAATGACATATATATTTATATATAAATATATATATACACTCACCGGCCACTTTATTAGGTACACCTGTCCAACTTCTTGTTAACACTTAATTTCTAATCAGCCAATCACATGGCGGCAACTCAGTGCATTTAGGCATGTAGACATGGTCAAGACAATCTCCTGCAGTTCAAACCGAGCATCAGTATGGGGAAGAAAGGTGATTTGAGTGCCTTTGAACGTGGCATGGTTGTTGGTGCCAGAAGGGCTGGTCTGAGTATTTCAGAAACTGCTGATCTACTGGGATTTTCACGCACAACCATCTCTAGGGTTTACAGAGAATGGTCCGAAAAAGAAAAAAAATCCAGTGAGCGGCAGTTCTGTGGGCGGAAATGCCTTGTTGATGCCAGAGGTCAGAGGAGAATGGGCAGACTGGTTCGAGCTGATAGAAAGGCAACAGTGACTCAAATCGCCACCCGTTACAACCAAGGTAGGCCTAAGAGCATCTCTGAACGCACAGTGCGTCGAACTTTGAGGCAGATGGGCTACAGCAGCAGAAGACCACACCGGGTACCACTCCTTTCAGCTAAGAACAGGAAACTGAGGCTACAATTTGTACAAGCTCATCGAAATTGGACAGTAGAAGATTGGAAAAACGTTGCTTGGTCTGATGAGTCTCGATTTCTGCTGCGACATTCGGATGGTAGGGTCAGAATTTGGCGTAAACAACATGAAAGCATGGATCCATCCTGCCTTGTATGGAGCATCTTTGGGATGTGCAGCCGACAAATCTGCGGCAACTGTGTGATGCCATCATGTCAATATGGACCAAAATCTCTGAGGAATGCTTCCAGCACCTTGATGAATCTATGCCATGAAGAATTGAGGCAGTTCTGAAGGCAAAAGGGGGTCCAACCCGTTACTAGCATGGTGTACCTAATAAAGTGGCCGGTGAGTGTATATATATATATATATATATATATATATATACTATGTGTAGACATTTATTTTATCTATTCTAATCTAATCTGTCAGTGTGATTTTACATTACACCACACTGAATTGCCGGCTTTGCTAAAGGACACCGGTGCTTATTTCTCGCAAGTCACATTGATGGTCTGTGTGGTGTGCGAGTTTTTCTCGCACCCCTAGATTTTCATTGGCGATTCTCAGTCGATATACGTGCAAATTGCAGCATGCTGCGATTTCTCTCGCACGTATAATACGGCCGAGAAAACAATGGATGATAGGAGCTGCCCCATATTAATATTGGTCCGAGTGCTATGCGATTTTTTATTGCATAGCACTCGTCTGTATTATATGGTAGTGTGACTCCGGTCATATAGACACATTGCATTGAGGAAATCCTCATCTTTTGCTGCTGTATCCTGCTGCAAGATGGATTTTGACATGGAGAGCTTCTATGCTAATCTGGATTTACAATTGAAATTGGCTGTTGCCTTTGCTTTTGCATGTCAAGAAGAAAGAAGAAGACAAAGACTGAGAAGACATCGTTATCGCTACTGGCTACTCCCCATCCTTGAACTCCGAGAGAGCCGTGGAGCCTACCACTCGTTATACACCGAGCTGTGTGCAAACCCTCAGAAGTTTTTGAATATACGAGGATGTCTGAATGGAGTTTCGATGACTTGCAGCAACGTGTCCAAGGATCCATTACCAGGCCTGACACACAACTCCGTAGAGAAATTCCTAATGAGGAACGTCTGTTGGTGACCCTGAGGTATGTGAGTATGAAAAACAAACACATGTTCATAGTATTATTGTTAGAAAACCCATGTATTAATTTTTTTATTTCCATTTTATGTTTGGCAGATTCCTGGCTACCGGAGAGACCTTATCATGTCTCCATTTCTAGTTCCGGATTGGAGTGTCCACCCTTTCTGGGATTGTTGGAGACAGCTGCAGGGCTTTATGTGACGTTCTGCGTCAAGAATTCCTCCCCCAATCCACAACTGAACTCTGGCTTGAAAATGCTTAAAAATTCAAGGACATTTGTAATTTTCCTAACTGTGTGGGGGCTGTGGATGATAAACACATTCGGATTATGAAACCTGCTGGAAGTGGAACTGAGTATTTTTATTACAAAAAAATACTTTTCTATTGTTCTTATGGCGATTGTAGATGCTGAATGTCAATTTGTTGCACATGGAAGAAAGGGAAAAGAAGCGTAATAACGGTGCACACACAGTCATGATGCTAAATGTGAAAAATGCTTTATTGAGAACCAATTAAAGTGCATATACATTTAAAAACATTTAAAAAGTATGAAATAACATACCTGGAAAAAACACTTATTCAACGTCCCCTGTATATGGGGATATGAACTGTAGCAGGCTCCCAAGGGAAAGATAATCCTTGAAAACCCTCCCAGTGAACAACACGCAATGTGAACATAACCTATTTCCACTATGCATGTGTTTGTTGCAGGTTACAGGTGTCATGTCTACCCTTAATATGAACTACTATATTACAATCTGTATACACAGATAAGCTATAATAAAAATACAGTATTTGATAAATTGTACATAAATAAATATAATGCTGTGATGTGATTGGTTCAATGTTAGTATGAATCTCTAATAAGGGTATCTCCACCGGATTACCTGCAACATGCACTCATCATAGTACAATGCTGGATATAGAGCTGTGATACTCACTGGGGAAAGTCGAGCCTGCTAGCTCCCTATGCGTATCGCTGCTCCCGGTAGCTTTGTCAGGGAAGTAGCGATATGCGTAGACAACACAGTGGAATCATGTGCGTTGTGAGTGCTGCAGTGTACACGTCGGCGCTGGGGCCAGGGAGCCTTCCCGGAGCTGTACACAGCTGTTACCTTGAAAGATGCACAGCTCCTGCTCCCTCCGTATCCTGTGTAGTTCCTCTCAGGTGACAAGATAAATTAAATGGGTGAGGGGAGGAGGAGGAATTGCACATGATGACGGGGGAAGGAGTAAGGGGGACTGCACATGATGATGAATCCAAATTCTCAATTTGAAGAAATTTAAACAAAGGTAAGTAGGAGCTGAAGCTTCATTGTGGGACCTACACATAGATGAGTAAACGGGATGAGATTTGACATATCTCAAAATAGTAAAGCGGATATTAAATTTATGTACACAAATTAGCACGAGTTGTATTGTAAGAATTGTTTTACATTTTGCTAAATAAGTATTCTGATTTTTAAATTCTTGTTAACAAAAAATGTACCTAAATACTAATTAATCATATGAAATTATATCTCATGACTTAATACAACCTTAGACATGTACTCAGACTGAAACAGAAAATCGATACCAATGTTTCAATTCAAGAAAATAACATTTTAAATATAATAATTATATATTTTTTTGCAATTTTGTTCTGGAAAGTCATTATTTTCTCAGTTTGTATCTGGAGTCTTTGAAGTCAAATAAATCTGAAATTGTTTTTCTTGGACATTTTGCAAATGAGCTCTCAATTTGAATACATAATTTGCATTTTGTTTAGCAGGAATTGAATGCTAGTTTAAGACAGATGCTTGTTCCCATAGAACAGTCTTTACAATTTGCATGTTTTTTTCATTCCTTGTAGTACCAACATGTTACTGAATGACACTGAGTGTAATTTATGATGGAAAGTTGTCTATTTAAGAATTATTTCTAGCTTATAACCATGATCTAAAGAACAAGGTGAATATTTGTAGACAGAAAAGTTATAGGTGAATAGAAAAAAGGAATAACTTTGACTGCAGAAATCTGGTATGTTATTTTAATTATGTAATATGCCAAAACTTGATATTCTATTTTAGATACCTCGATTGTATAATTCATTACAGCAATATTTCAAATTTTTTCTAAAAACTAGAAAAGGTAACCAGTAGTGATGAGAGGACCCGTAGATATTTGGGTTCTACAGGTTCGACTAATATATAGAGTTAAAAGTTTAGTATGGGTCCTATCTTGACCCCAAAACCCAAACCCAATACAAGTCAATAGGCACCCGAACTTTGGTGCTATCAAATGGCTGTAAAATGGTCTTAGTAAGTGTTAGGGGGCTACAAAAGAAAGCAAAATGGTGGTAAGAGAATGACAGATGTCCTGTTAACAAATGTGGATAGAAAATGACTTATATCACTTAAATTAGTCATTTTTTTAATAGGTTGGATTGAATCAATTGAATAATGTGAGGCTAGACAACACACAATCCAAAATCAATTTAAATCGATAAAGATGATTCTTATCAATGTCATATGTGCAGTGGGCACGGAAAGTATTCATACCCCTTTAAAGTTTTCACTCTTTGTTTCATTAATAATAATAATAATCTTTATTTTTATATAGCGCTAACATACTCCGCAGCGCTTTACAGTTTGTATACATTATCATCGCTGTCTCTGATGGGGCTCACAATCTAAATTCCCTATCAGTATGTCTTTGGAATGTGGGAGGACACCCATGCAAACACGGGGGGGACATACAAACTCCTTGCAGGTGTTGTCCTTGGTGGGATTTGAACCAGGACTCCAGGGGTACACAGGCTGCAGTGCTAACCATTGAGCCACAGTGCAGCCATTTGGTAAATTAAAAAATGATCATTTTTTTCTCCTTAATGTACACTCTGCACCCCATCTTGACTGAAAAATACAGAAATGTAGAAATTTTTACAAATTTATTGAAAAAGAAAAACTCAAATATCACATGGTCAAAAGTATTCAGACCTATAGTGCAACTGCTTTACAGTTGCGTTCAGCCACCACCTGAGGGCGATGTTATGGAAAAAGGGTTGCACTTACTGTGTAGCACTTCGGTGCAGAAGTGCAGGCCGCCACCAGGAGGTGGCAGAGTATTTAGACAGGCCAAAGTCAGCAACAAACGGGGAGATGAAGTACCAAAGATCACTGCAAAGCATGAGGTCAGAGACGAGCCAAAAGTCAGAGCCAGACGGGAGTGCGGTATCAAACCGTGAGACGGAAAGAGGAGTCAAGGTACAAGCCAGAGGGTCAAAAGACAGTTGGGGAATGCAGTACTAGATACAGAAAAACCGAAGGCAGAATTCAAAGTTCAACTGAGTCATAAACTGTAGGGAAATCACCAAACGTACACTGAGTCAGGTATAGGGAACAGGTCAGACACACAAACGGGAAGTCATGAACTATTACTGACAAAGGCTACCTAAAAGAGCAATAATAAATAGCCACCCAAGAACCAAAGAGAGGCAGGAAAAGTTAACCCCTCCATGACCAGGCCGGGGAAAGAGAAGCAAGAAGCATACCCCGACCTACATCATGACAAGACCCTTTACTCAGTATTGAGTAGAAGCACCCTTTTTATTATTATTATTATTATTATTTATTTATATAGCACCATTAATTCCATGAGAAAGGGGTTACATACAGGGTTATAGATATCGTTTACAGTAAACAGGTTTACAGTGACAGACTGGTAAAGAGGGGAGAGGACCCTGTCCTTGCGGACTTACATTCTATGGGATAGTGGGGAAGAGACAGAAGGTAGGGGTGAGGTGGCGGCTCTGGCGGTGGTGAGGCGGCGGCTCTGGTGGTGGTGATGCGGCGGCTCTGGTGGTGGTGAGGCGGCAGCTCTGGTGGTGGTGAGGCGGCGGCTCTGGCGGTGGTGAGGTGGTGGCTCAGTTATTGTTGGCTGTAGGCTTTCCTGAAGAGATGGGTTTTCAGGTTCTGTCTGAAGGATCCGAGGGTGGTGGATAATCGGACGTGTTGAGGCATGGAATTCCAGAGGATGGGGGATATTCGGGAGAAATCTTGGAGGCGGTTGTGTGAGGAATGAATAAGTGTGGAGGAGAGTAGGAGGTCTTGGGAGGATCGAAGATTACATGAGGGAAGATATTTGGAGATTAGTTCAGAGATATAGGGAGGGGCCAGGTTGTGCATGACTTTGTAGATCAGTGTTAGTAGTTTGAACTGGATTCGTTGGGGAATTGGGAGCCAGTGGAGGGATTTGCAGAGGGGAGAAGCAGGGGAGTAGCGAGGAGAGAGGTGGATTAGCCGGGCAGCAGAGTTGAGCACAGACTGGAGTGGTGCAAGAGAGTTAGCTGGGAGGCCACAGAGGAGGGTGTTGCAGTAATCGAGGCGGGAGATGATGAGAGCATGCACAAGAGTTTTGGTAGATTGTGGGCTGAGGAAGGAACAGATTCTTGCAATATTTTTGAGTTGGAGGCGACAGGAGGTGGCAAGAGCTTGGACATGAGGTTTGAAGGACAGGGCAGAGTCGAGAGTTACCCCGAGGCAGCGGATTTCAGGTGCGGGAGAGAGCGTGATGCCGTTTACCATAATAGATAGATCGGGTAGGGGGGATGCATGAGGTGGGGGAAAGATGATGAGTTTGGTTTTGTCTACATTGAGTTTTAGGAAGCGAGAGGTGAAGAAGGAGGATATGGCTGACAGACACTTTGGGATTCTGGACAGCAGAGAGGTAGATCTGGGTGTCATCCGCATGCAGGTGGTACTGGAAGCCAAGAGACTTTATGAGTTGTCCTAGACCAAGGGTATAGATGGAAAAAAGTAGGGGCCCTAGGACAGAGCCTTGAGACCCTTTTGAGCTAGTACAGCCATGAGTCTTCTTGGGAATGATGTAATGAGTTTTTCACATTTGGATTTGGGGATCCTCTGCCATTCTTTCTTGCAGATCCTCTCCAGTTCTGTCAGATTGGGTGGTGAACGTTGGTGGACAGACATTTTAAGGTCTCTCCAGAGATGCTTCAGAGATGCTCAATTGGGTTTAGGTCAGGACTCTGGCTGGGCCAGTCAAGAATGGTCACAGAGTTGTTATGAAGCCACTCCTTTGTTCTTTTAGCTGTGTGCTTATTGTCTTGTTGGAAAGTGAACCAGAGCACTCTGGAATGGGTTTTCATCCAGGATATCTCTGTACTTAGCCACATTCATGTTTCCTTCAATGACAACCAGCCATCCCGTCCCTGCAGCTGAAAAACACCCCCATAGCATGATGCTGCCACCACCATGTTTCACTGCTGGGATTGTATTGGGCAGGTGATGAGCAGTACCTGGTTTCCTCCACACATACCGCTTAGAATTATCACCAAAAGGTTTATCTTTGTCTCATCAGACCAGAGAATCTTGTTTCTCATAGTCTGGGATTCCTGCATGTGTTTTTTAGCAAACTCTATGTGGACTTTCATATGTCTTGTACTGAGGAGAGACTTCAGTTGGGCCACTCTGCCAGAAAGGCCTGACTGGTTGAGGACTGCAATGATAGTTGACTTTGTGAAACTTTCTCCCATCTCCCTACTGCATCTCTGGAGCTCAGCCTCAGCATTGATCTTGGGTTTCTGAGTTGCCTGCCAGGGCCGTGAGGATACTCGACACCGGGTCCGGTCGCACTTACAGGGCATGTCATGGTAACTGTGACCCGGTCTGTGGCCCTGGGACTCAATTAAAAGGAAAGGTCTTTAAGGGGATTGGTGAATAGAGTTTGTGTTCATGACACCACCTGTGGTATTCGGTCAGTGGGGACCAACACTGCTTAAAGGGGTCCTCTGGGGGGATGTTAAGGCAGCTAGATGGTATTAGTTCCCACAGGGGAAGTAGGTCCCCAGGGCTCCCGGTGTGTAGATGGAGGATGATGCATGGTGCAGTAAAGAATGGAGGACACAGGTTTGCAGTCACTTTACCTGGTTTACTGTAGCTTCAGGCAACCGCAGTCCAGGACACCAGATCACAGGTATAGGCAAGGTCCGGCCAGCTTGGAAGTGAATCCAGAGTCCCCTTTACCAGGTGGAGATGAAAGCCTTCCTCAAAGCGTGGTGGTGTTGTAGTCCCTTACTGCCTATGGCTTCTGATAAGGTCCTCACAGTTCCTCTCTGTCCCCCATATAGGTTAGGACACAATCCCGTATGACAGGTGACTCAAGCCTTTTTATAGGGTCTCTATCATGACCCGGGCTCTATGTGTCACTGTGCCTCCCGAGTGTAAAGGTGGAGAGGTAATTTAAAGTCCAGCTGTCCTACCGGTTTCTGCTACACCTCTTAGAGTCCGACAGGGCCTTGGTCTTCCGGCTACCAGAATTTGCGCTCAGCCAGGAAGGGAGCCAAATCGCTGCTAAGCTCCCCTGGTATCATTCTCCTGTGCTCTGCTCTCCTACACACTTTCCACAAACTGTCCTTTCCTTCTTAGTTCTCTTTCTCCAGGAGCTGTGGAAACTCTGGCTACACGGCCCCTTCAGTCTTTCTGACACTCACTGTACGACTGCTCTCGTCTCTGTCCTCTGACAGACTGCCTACTAACTTCCCCTCCAGCCATAATATATTAGGGAAGTTCCCCTTTATCCGGGTTAAGAGCTCCCCCTTCTGGCCTGAGTACAAACATGTGTGTATGTGATTTCCTGATAAAAGAGATCTTTCATTATTTCCAAGCATAACTTCACTCTCCCCGTGAGGAAAGCAATGCCACTGTGACAACCAGGACCCTGGGGCATCACATTTCTTCTTTACCTCTCTCACCAATGCTCTTCTCCCATGATTGCTCGGTTTGGCTGGACGGCCAGGTCTAGGAAGACTTCTGGTGGTCCAAAACGTCTTCCCTTTAAGGATTATGGAGGCCACTGTGCTCTTAGGAACACTGAGTACTGCAGAAATTCTTTTGTATCCTTGGCCAGATCTGTGCCTTGCCACAATTCTGTCTCTAAACTCATTGTCCAGTTCCTTCGACCTCAAGATTCTCATTTGGTCTGACATGCACTGTGAGCAGCTGTGAGCTCTTATATAGACAGGTGTGTGCCTTTCCAAAGCAAGTCCTATCAGTAGCGTTGAGCATTCCGATACCGCAAGTATCGGGTATCGGCCGATATTTGCTGTATCGGAATTCCGATACCGAGTTCCGATATTTTTGTGATATCAGAAATCGGAATCGGAAGTTCCCAGTGTATGGTTCCCAGGGTCTGGAGGAGAGGAGACTCTCCTTCAGGCCCTGGGATCCATATTCATGTAAAAAATAAAGAATAAAAATAAAAAATATGGATATACTCACCCGTCTGACGGACCCTGGACCTTAGCGGTGCAACCGGCAGCCTCCGTTCCTAAGAATGCAGTGAGTGTATAGGACCTGCGATGACGTCGCGGTCTTGTGATTGGTCGCGTGACCGCTCACGTGACCGCTCACGTGACCGCGATGTCATCGAAGGTCCTTCACTCACTGCATTCTTAGGAACGGAGGCTGCCTGTTGCACCGCTAAGGTCCAGGGTCCGTCCGAGGGTGAGTATATCCATATTTTTTATTTTTATTCTTTATTTTTTACATGAATATGGATCCCAGGGCCTGAAGGAGAGTTTCCTCTCCTTCAGACCCTGGGAACCATCCAGGATACCTTCCGATATTTGCATCCCATTGACTTGTATTAGTATCGGGTATCGGTATCGGCGATATCCGATATTTTTTGGATATCGGCCGATCGAATCCGATACCGATACTTTCAAATATCGGACGGTATCGCTCAGCACTACCTATCAGTTTAATTAAACACAGCTCTACTCCAATGAAGGAGTAGTAACATAGTAACATAGTTATTAAGGTTGAAGGAAGACTTTAAGTCCATCTAGTTCAGCCCATAGCCTAACCTAGCATGCCCTAACATGTTGATCCAGAGGAAGGCAAAAAAAAACCATGTGGCAAAGAGTAATCTCCACATTGGGGAAAAAATTCCTTCCCGACTCCACATACGGCAATCAGACTAGTTCCCTGGATCAACGCCCTATCAAGGAATCTAGTATATATAACCTGTAACATTATAGTTTTCAAGAAAGGCATCCAGTCCCCTCTTAAATTTAAGTAATGGATCACTCATTACAACATCATATGGCAGAGAGTTCCATAGTCTCACTGCTCTTACAGTAAAGAATCCGCGTCTGTTATTATGCTTAAACCTTCTTTCCTCCAGACGTAGTGGATGCCCCCTTGTCCCTGTCTCAGGTCTATGATTAAAAAGATCATCAGAAAGGTCTTGGTACTGTCCCTTCATATATTTATACATTAAAATAAGATCACCCCTTAGCCTTCATTTTTCCAAACTAAATAGCCCCAAAAGTAATAATCTATCTTGGTATTGCAGACCCCCAGTCCTCTAATAACCTTGGTCGCTCTTCTCTGCACCCGCTCTAGTTCAGCTATGTCTTTCTTATACACCGGAGACCAGAACTGTACACAGTATTCTAAGTGTGGACGAACTAGTGACTTGTATAGAGGTAAAGTTATGTTCTCCTCATGAGCATCTATGCCTCTTTTAATACATCCCATTATTTTATTTGCCTTTGTAGCAGCTGCCTGACACTGGCCACTAAATGTAAGATTGTCATCCACCCATACTCCCAGGTCTTTTTAATTGACGGTTTTGCCCAGAGTTTTAGAATTAAGCATATAGTTATACATCTTATTACTTCTACCCAAGTGCATGACCTTACATTTATCCCCATTAAAGCTCATTTGTCATTTATCAGCCCAAGCTTCTAGTTTACATAAATTATCCTGTAATATAAAATTGTCCTCCTCTGTATTGATTACCCTGCAGAGTTTAGTGTCATCTGCAAATATTGAAATTCTACTCTGTATGCCCCCTACAAGGTCATTAATAAATATGTTAAAAAGAAGAGGGCCCAATACTGACCCCTGTGGCACCCCACTGCTAACGGTGACCCAGTCCGAGTGTGATCCATTAATAACCACCCATTGTTTCCTATCCCTGAGCCAGCTCTTAACCCACTTACACATATTTTCCCCTATCCCTATTATTCTCATTTTATGTAACAACCTTTTGTGTGGCACCGTATCAAAAGCTTTTGAAAAGTCCATATACACTACATCCACTTGTTCCCTTGGTCTAGTCCGGAACTTACCTCTTCATAGAAATTGATCAGATTAGTCTGACAGGAATGGTCCCTAGTAAACCCATGTTGATATTGGGTCATGAGGTTATTCCTCTTTAGGTACTCCAGCATAGCATCCCTTACAATACCCTCCAGGGTTTTACCCACAGTAGAGGTTAAGCTTAATGGCCTAAAATTTCCGAGTTCAGTTTTTGTCTCCTTTTTGAATATTGGCACCACATTTGCTATACGCCAGTCCTGTGGTACAGGACAGCTGCACCTTCCCCATTGAGGTGCAGCCCGTCCCTAGCGTAGAACCTGTAGCCAACTGAGAAGTTGGCCCAGTTCTGCAGGAAACCAAACCCCTCCTTCCTATACCAATTCTTGAGCCACCTATTAACCTCCCTAATCTCCCGTTGCCTCTCTGGCGGGCACGTGGTACAGGCAGTATTTCAGAAAATACCACGTTGTAGGTCCTTGCTTTCAGCTTGCAGCCTAATTCCCTGAAATCATCTTTAATGCCCTTCCAGCTACCTCTAACTGTCATTTGTGCCAATGTGCACCATGGCCGCTGGGTCCTCACCAGCCCCTCCCAGTAATCTGTCAACCCGATCAGCGATGTGTCGGACTCGAGAGCCAGGTAGGCAGCACATCGTTCGACGAGCCCTGTCTTTGTGACAGATTGCCCTATCTGTTCCCCTTATAATTGAGTCCCCCACTACCAGCACCTGTCTGGCCTGCACTGCTCTCCTATTTCCCTCCTTACTGTAGCAGTCACTCCTCCGGTTTTCAGAGGACATGCCTAGCTGCAGCAGTGCTACCCCTGTACTGGCACCCCCTCATCTGCTAACTTAGCAAACTTATTGGGGTGTGTCAGATCAGGACTAGCCTCCCTGGCACTCTTCCCTCTACCCCGCTTCCTAAATGTCACCCAGCTTGCTACTTCACTGTCCTGCAGCTCCATCCTACCATCCACCCCCTCATCTATCCCATTGAGCGTCTGCTCAGTGAGCAGAAGACTCCTTTCCATGTTGTCAATGGATCTCAGTGTTGCCAGCTGCACATTTAGATTCAGAATTTGGGCTTCCAAATGCACAACGTACTCACATCTCGAACAGCAGTATGCACCCTCGAATGGCTGATCAAGGACTGCATACATGTGCCAAGATGTACACTGGATGGCATTAACAATAGTGGAGCATATTTCCTAATGGGGATTGCACCAGACAGAAACATTAAATAAAAAATAAATGCAGAGTATCAATAAAATACAGATAGCAATTCAGTGATTCCTCCCTTGGAGACTCCCTGAATCCAAAGTCACTGAATCTCAAGTCACACACTTACCGCCGTTCGCACTTAAGTTCAGGTCACACTTAGCTCATTCACACCCGCTAAGCTGAAGATTTAAAGAGATTTTTTTTTCTCTTTCCCCTCTGCAGCAATCCACCTTTCTGTTCAATGCACTTCCAAAGAGTAGAACCATCTCAAGGAGGATCACAAGGAAATTGACAGCATGTGACTTAAACATGAATGTCTGAGCAAAGGGTCTGAATTCTTATGACCATGTGATATTTCAGTTTCTCTTTTTTATTAAATTTGCAAAAATGTCTACATTTCTGTTTTTTTTCAGTCAAGATGGGGTGCAGAATGAGAGTGTACATTAATGTGAAGAAAATGAACTTTTTTTGAATTAACCAAATGGTTGCAATGAAACAAAAAGTGAACAATTTAAAGAGGTCTGAATACTTTCCATACCCAATATGTAAATATCCATCCATTCATTGAAACTCTCCCAGACTTAAATCATATTAGTAAGAAAGAAAGTAGACAGCTATGAGTTGGTGTTATTATTCAGGGAAGGGGCCAATATCCATTAAGGTTCCCAGACAATTAATAACAGTTCACAGCTGTCTGCATAGCCTTTACTGGTCATTAGAAAGTGGGTCCCAAGAAAAAATTATGTGGGGGTCACACTATTTTTAATAACCAATTGAGGGAAAGAAGACAGCTGGGGTCTGATGTTATTATTCTGGTAAGTGGCCAATATTCATAAAAGTTCCCAGACTATTAATATCAGCTCAAAGCTGTCTGTGTAGCCTTTACTGGTTATTAAAATGGGGACCCCCTAAAAAAATTAAGTAACGCCACACTATATTTAATAACCAGCAAAGGATATGCAGACAGCTGTAGGCTAATATTAATAGACTGGGAAGGGACCATGGATATTGGCCCACTTCTAGATTAATAACACCAGCCCTCAGCCACCTCAGAAATGTGCATCCATTAAATGAGCCATTTCTGGCACTTAGCCTCGGATCTTCCTGCTTGCGCTGGTGCGTTGGCAAGTGGAGTAATGTTTTGGGGGTTGATGGTTTATGTTTGCTTACATCAAGCCAGAGGGTAATTAATAATGGAGAGGCATCTCAGACACCCCCATTACTAACCCCATAGTGAAAAGTAAGAAAGATACACACACACAGAGAAAAATCCTTTAATTTAACAAAACACTCCTCGTCAAACACCCTGTTTTTCCCATTCTTAGGATAAAATTAAAGATAACTGACTACTCAGCACAGGCAGCTGGAACACACTGACAGTACAGTAGTGTGTGAATCTGACTGCTGCGGCAAGCAATTAAGTCTTTTAGGTTATCGTAGTTCATAGTTAATGAGCAGTCACTTATCAGTCTGGCACTCATGCTGAACTCGTGGTAACTGGCGCTTGTGAACTTAGGTGACCTTACTGAGATCACCTCATTTCACAGACACCGATTCTCATAATTTCAGCATGAGTGACTGACTAGTGAGCGTCGCCTATTAACAGTGGTGATCTCAGTACATTACTGCAGTTCATTGGCTATGCTTAGTGATGCCATCGCTCTTTGCAGCAGCCAGATTCACAAGCTACTGTCAGTGTGTTCCAGGTGCATGTGCTGAGTGGTTACATTACACTGCTCAGCACTGCATATGGAAGGAGCAGAGTCAGGATCTTTGTTGGACCATTATGGATTAACGATGGACAGGGGAGGATTACTTTTATTTTTTATTTTTTATATTATCTTAATAAATTACTAAAAGATAGGATTTGTTGGGGAGTGTTTTGTACAATTAAAGGACTTTTCTCTGTGTGTGTGTGTCCTTCTTGCTTTTGACTATGGGGTTAGTAATGTGGGGGTCTGATGGATCCCTTTCCATTACTGACCCCTGTCAGTGGACATAAACCAAATAAACACTAATGAGTGGTTGCTTATCTGCCTGGCACTTACTCTGAACTTATGAGAACCGATGCCTGTGAACTTAGGAGACATTACTGAGGTTACCTCAGTTCACAGGCGCTGGATCTCACGAGTTCTGCGCAAGTTCCTGACTAATGAGTGATTGCTCATCAATCCAGTACTCACACTGAACTCTTGAGAGAAGAACCATCTCCTATATACTGAGGTGACCTCAGTAATTCTAGGTTCACATTTACATTTCTGTGTGCAGCGTATCATCTGCATGCTCAAAAGCATGCCAAAATGCATGCAAAGGCATGTTTACGCAGCATTTTTAATCAGCATGATCTTACGCATGACGGACAAAAAACGCTGCGTGTACATGTGTTTGTCTGCGTTTTTGCATGCGCTTGCGTTGTTTATTCACATGCGTGCAGTCTTTCCCAATGGGCGTGGCTTATGGGATTTCTTTATATAGACCCTGCACACATGAAATCCTCATGCTATATCCTGCTGCAAGATGGATCTTAGCGTGGAAAGCTTCAATCTGAATCTGGATTTATCATTGAAATTGGCTTTTGCTGTGGCTTGTGAGGAAGAAAGGAGAAGACAAAGATGGAGAAAATGTCGTCATTGCTATTGGCAACACCCCATTGTTGAAGTCCGAGAGAGCCGTGGAGCCTACCACTCATTGTACACCGAGCTTCGTGAAAACCTGCAAAAGTTTTTTGAATACACGAGGATGTCTGAACAGAGCCTCGATGAATTGCTGCATCTTGTGTGAGGATCCATCACCAGGCAGGACACGCAACTATGTAGAGCAATTCCTGCTGAGGAAAGTCTGTTGGTGACCCTAAGGTACGTAATTTTGAAAAAGAAACACCTGTCATTAATATTCTTATTATAAAAGCCATGTACTGATTTTTTTCCCATTTTGTTTTCCACAGATTCCTGGCTACCTTAAGAACTTTACATTTTCAATTTCAGATTGGATTGTCCACCTTTTCTGGGATTGTTGGAGAGACCTGCCGTTCATTGTGTGATGTTCTGCATGCAGAATTCATCCCCCAACCCACAACTGAACTCTGGCTGAAAAATGATGAAAAATGTAAGGAAATTTGTAATTTTCCAAACTCTGTGGGGGCTGTAGACGGCAAACACATTTGGATTCTAAATTAATTAAACCTATAATGCTCCAGTCCAATATTATGGTATAGTCCCATATTTATATATCTAGGACTGTATAGCATGACAGAAGCAACAAAAATTGAAAAAGTAACAAACTTATTTACATATAGTATTAAACAACAGTGTCATATTTCCAATAAATAGGTGAGATTCACAGAGGGTAGCCAGAGACAAAAAAACAAAAGCAGCATAGCTGCACAGTGATAACCACACCACACCACATTAGGTCCTATGAAATAACATGTCTAAGTGGCCTCAATATGAGGATCCATAAGTATGACCAGACACAGCCGTGGCTACAAATCATTTAAGACTTGGTATAGGTTTTTTTTAGGCCACATATAGATGAACCAGGAATGTGTACCATATATTTGGCTGTAAAATGAATAAGTGTCCTAGCTCTATCACTAGCCCAAAAAGGATAACATGTTTTAAATTTCATATGCAGTCACACTATACCTGTAGCCATGGTTGATCTATGGAGGGTGGATATCTCCTGCTGCTGTACTGCCAGACACCTCGACGCGTGTTTCACCTGATGGGCTTCATCAGGACAATTGCGGATGCTGAATGTCGATTTGTCGCCATTGACGTTGGCTCATTTGGATGAGGAAATGACTCACAGACTTTCAAAAACTCTGACATGAGCCAACATTTGTATGCTAATAATTTTAATTTTCCACCCCCACAACCTCTTCCGAACACTGAAGGACCACCAATGCCATTTGTTGTTGTTGGGGATGAGGTGTTTCAAATGTGTGACAACCTCATAAAACCATACTCAAGTCGGGACTTGAATCACACCAAAAGGATTTTCAACTACAGACTGACAAGGGCACGAAGAACTATGGAGTGTGATTTGGGTTTGCTGGCAGCTTAATGGCGCATATTGGGAACCCCAATCAATCTTAAAGTAGAGACAGATGAGGTTGTGAAAGCTTTTGTTGTTCTGCATAATTACATCCTGGCAAAAGAGCAACCCCACTTCGAACTTGAAGAACTTGTTAATACCACATTGCCGGATTATCATGCTCACCCTCTGAGGACTACAGTGGAAGCTGCCCAAATGAGGGATAAATTGGCTGCCTACTTTGTCTCTGATATTGGATGTGTGTCATGGCAAGATGAAATGGTTTAGTCAAATGTACCTGAAATGTTATGTACCTGTACTTTTTCTGACTGTAATATTGACACCTTGAATGTAACTTTAATAACACCTTAACTGTAACACCCATTAATACTTCACTTCAACAACACACACAAGTTTAAATAAAGAGCTAAAGAAAACACAGTGAGACAGTTATTGTGAATCAAAAGAATTTTTATTAACAAAAATAAAAACAATTTTAAATAAAAAAATGAAAATGTGATTACTTTCGGGTTCTGCAGGAGGGAGTGACATGGAGGACCTGGGGGGTGGCGGGCTGTTATGGTAGGCTTGGAGTGTTTGGGGAAGTAGGGAAGTGGAAGTGGCAGACAATTGGAGGGTTGGTTCTGAAAACACATTCGGGGAAGAGGACACATTATGAAAGGAAAACAAGTTGGAAGGGATTGACACATTGGATGAGAAAAAACCAAGGGAAGGTGTGGACAAACTTGAAAAAAAAGACACATTCAAAGGTGAGGGTGGAGGGGGTGGGTTTAATGTTTTTTGGCAGTTTTACATTTCCTGGACTTGGTTTTCCTGCTTCCTCGGCCTTTTTCTTCCTGTTGCTGAGTGGTGGAAGTGGAAGTTTGGGCTGCTGCACTCTGCTGCATGGTAGGAGTGGAAGGCTGGGCTGCTGCACTCAGCTGTGTGGTTGAAGGGGAAGGCTGGGCAGCTGCAGTCGGCTGTATGGTTTAGCTGGGTAGTGTTGGAACAGTCCTAATGTCCAGCGGTGGTTGTGATGGTGGTGGATAGTGCCACTGATGCTGTCCTGGAGGTTGTTGCCCTGTAGGGAAAGAACTTTGTGCCTGCTGCTGATATTGGGACTGCTGCATGGCCTCGATGTAAACATCCTGACAGACCTTCATCACATAGAGCTGGAGATCAGGACTAAGGTTTTCCGTCGCGTCCCGTTATATAGAGGAAAAAAAATGTTGGGCCGGTCTATTAAGGTCGACTTCCAAGTTGTCAAGGCGTCTGTGGATATCCTGGAAAAGTGTGTTCACCTGAGTGAACCCACTATCCAGTCTTTCTACAACCGCCTTCATCCCCGTCTGGAAGACCGAGCTTTAAGTGAATAAACTTGGGCATGACTGACCTCTCCCAGGCCCTCTGCCTCTGGCGAGCAGACCCAAGTAAAGTAATGGCAGAGGGCTGGGAGAGGGGAAAATCAGATGGACTGGCTTCCTGTTCCCCAGCCTATGAAACCTGCCTGGTTGCTCCATTGCTGGGGGAAGATTGGGACTGGGCTTGTTCGTTGGCTGGTCGATGAGGGGCCACTCCAACAGAGGACGATCCAGGTTCTGTGGTGCTGCACCAGGTTCATGTGGAAAATAAATGAAAAACATTAGTAAAAAAAATTAAAAAAGTTTAAATAATAGTAAGACAACACAAAAAATACTCACGTTTCCCGAAGCGCAGGCCTCAGAAAAAAAAGCCGCTAATGGTACTTATATTTTCTTACTTTTTGCGCAGCACCACTTCGGACTCAAATCTCCTCTCTCATGTCCTTATTGAAGCGATCCTTCATCGAACGCCAACAAACTTTTACTCTCTTCACTGTGAAGGGGGAAGAAAAAAAAAATTATTGCAAAAAGACACCAACATTTACAGCAAAACCGACACGTGAAAGACCACATTGCAATACTTCCGAAAATCCTTTCTGACTTGTGGTCTTGCATGGTCCCAATCATCCAACAGTGATCTGGCCACTTCTTCCCAGAGTCGTCGGATCAAGGCTGCGTCGGCTCTTGCACAGCTTGAATAAGGACGTCGTTATCGATATCCAAGTGTCCTTCCTCACGTTGTGGAACCTATAGATGAAATACAAAAAAAATTTGTGAGTAAAACTGAAACCAAATTCAATTACAACTCTGATAAAGGCTATTTTACACCCTGTCTTTGCTCCTCAGCAACTTAAGGCTGACGACCCTGGGAAGAATCATTTCCACTAGACTGCTCCTGCTCTTCTGCACAGTCAGGTACCTGTAAAGAAAATACATCATTTAACACATGTCTAGTATTGATAGTCAATACATACAAATCAGTAAATCAAATGTGATTACATAACCTGTGTCATGTCCACTTTCGGAAACTTCAGTGGAGGACATGTTGGAAGAGCAGGCAGCAGTCAAGTAAAACACTAGAGAAAACAACAGATTAGAAAAATTTAACTTGTTAAGAGCCAAACACACATGTAGCACAAAAAAAGAACAATGGACACCAATACTTACATTACAGGCAGTAGTCCAACAGCACAGCAGTCAAGCAGCACCGGGACTGCAGCAGCAACAGGACGGCAGCAGCACCAGGATTAGAACAGATTACACAGGACGGCAGTAACAGGACCTGAGCGGCAAACAGTCTACAAGGAACAGAAAAAAATGAGTACAGAGTACAGACTGCAAAGAGAAACAGACATTTTCAAATCTTATATACTTACATCCAGCAGCACCTGAAAGACAGCAGCAGCACCAGGACTGGAGCAGCAGTCTACAAGGAACAGAAAAAAAAAATAGTACAGAGTACAGACTGCAAAGACAAACAACCATTTTCAAAGCTTCTATATTTAGATCCAGGGTCTTGTCCTGAGTCTTGTGCTTCCATCCAGAGTCTTGAGTGTAATGGACTACCTTTCTCCAGACCCCCTTTTATACATCAGTGATTTTGTAGGTGTTGACATAATTTCCTGGACATGATTAGCGTGAAGTACGCATGTGTGGCGCTCCAGGGTCCTGGTCGTCACAGTAATGTTGCTCTCCTCACGGGGAGAGTGATCTTATGTTTGGAGGCATTGAAGGAGAACTCTTTGTCAGGTAACACAATGCATGCAACATGTTCACACTCCAGACCAGAAGGGGGAGCTCTAAGCCTGTTTAAGGTGAACTCCCCTATAAGAACATCCTGATCTGCAGGGCTTTAAAGAGTTTAGTTCCTGTCAGAGAGACAGAGGGAAAGGAAGCAGAGATGTGTAGCTTGAAGTGCTACAGCTCCTGGAAGGAAACATTTCAGAATGGAGAATACGTTGCAATGAGTGTGCAGGAAAGCAAAACACAGGAGAGCATACCAGAAGGGGACCAGCCCCGAGCAGGCTGCCTCCTTCTGAAGCGCAGAACGCTGGTAGCTGGAACACCAAGGTAGTGAGGACCTCTACGCCTTACTTCAGAGACCGGCAGGACAGCTAATTGCACGTTACCTGTCTGCACCTATATCCAGGAGGCACGGTGGCACCCCACAGAGGCTGGGGCATGTTAGAGTCCCTATAAACGGCCTCAAGCCACCAGCCCTACGGGTTTTGTCCTATCCGACTACGGGGGACAGAGAGAGAGACACAACATCTGTGAGGACCTTATTTGAAGCTTATGCAGTAAGGGACTATACTACTACAGAGCAAGGGAAGGCTATTGATTTCCACCTGGACAAGGGGACTCTGGACTTGCCTCCAAACCGGCCGGACTCTGCCTGCCCTGTGATCTGGTGCCCTGGACTGTGGCTGCTGAAACCAACAGTAAACAAGGTAAAGAGACTGCAAACCTGTGTCCTCGTTCTTCACTGCACCTCTCACCATTCTATCATCTACATACTGGGAAGCCCTGGGGATGTACTTCACCTGTGGGAAGGTATACCATCTAGCTGCCATAACATCACCCCAGCAAACCCCTTAAAGCAGCGTCGGTCACCCTGACCGAATAGCACAGGTGGCGTCACGAGCACAAACTTTATTCCCTTTAAAAACCTTTCCCTTTTATACGGACGTCCCAGGGCCACGGACTGGGTCAGCCACCATGACATCCCCCTTTGAGCTGACTGGACCCGGTACCGAGTACCCCCTTGCCCTGACAGGGTGCTCCAACTTGGCGTCACGAACAGGATCTACTGACCCAGCAAAACAGGTCATGTGCGCCTAAAAGACTGTGCCTAACTGTTTTGTGCTTAGAGACTGTTTATTGTCCATTGCCGCCAAAAATTGCTGCCAAAATCCGCCATTGCGGCACCACGTGGAGCGCGAGAGGGTGGAGACGTACCTTCGTGGGCGGAGCCAGTCAGAAATAGTACGAAGAAGAAACGGGTGCCGCGCTGCCAGGAATGCCGGAAGTGAAGATGCCGTACAGCGGAGTCAGAAGTGAGGACGCTGCAAAGTGCCAAGCGACACACCAGATGGACAGCTGCAGATTCCGGAAGAAAAGATCCAACTTCTACCAGGTTAGCGAGGGGAAAGAGCCATGTCTAGATCAGGGGGAGAGTTGGCTGTGGTCGCAGCTGCAGACCTCATAGCGCCCAGCAGCGGATGCACCTGCAGGCTTAGTGATGCCCCCGGGCCCCACGGAAAATGCAGCCACAGCCCCTGTATTGCTAGCTGAGCCCGCAGCTCCCATAATCCGGCCGGACCCTGCTGCAGCAACAGCGCCCATCAGGCCACTGTCCATGCCCTATATTCTTGGAGTGGCCTGGCTTCCACAATATTCCGGGGAGTCCCATACGTTAAGTGACTTTAAGGAAAGACTCTGCAGCCTATTTGAAGTAAATCCCCTGACCAAGCATCAAAAGGTCAGCATCTTAATTGGGCAATTGATAGGTGCAGCCCTAAGAGAAATGAAATCCTGGCAAAATGTGGACAAACGGACTGTGCGGCAGATATTTGCGAAACTTAAAACCACCTTTGACACCCGCACTGCTACAGAAATCAAATTGAAGTTTTACGGGTGCAAGCAGAGGGCGCAGGATAGCATACGGGACTATGCCCTTAATCTCCAGGAGGCACTGTGGGCTGTCAGGCAGGTTGACCCTAACAGTGTGCAGGATGGAGACAAACTCTTAACAGAGCGGTTCATTGAGGGACTCCTGTGCAACAACCACAGAACCCAGCTGCACCTCCTGGCCATGCAAAACCCTGACCTGGACTTTGCACAATTTAAAGGCCATCTGGGTGCTACATGAACCACAGCTCAGCCGCACAGTGCCCCCTAGGTGTCCAGCCCTCATGCACCACCAAGAGGTGGTGCAAGATCCTCAGGTCCCTGCTGAGGCCGATGCCCAGTTCCTCGATGATGATTCCCCCGCGGGACTACGCCTCCAGCTGCAGGAGCTGACCAAGAACTTTTCTGCATTAGCCCGGACCATGCAGTCCCTACAGGAGGTCCCCAAGGAGAAAATCAAGCTGGCTTCCAGACCAGAGGATGTTCCCTGGTGATGACAGAAGAGGACCCCGCCGACCAGAGGAAGGGACGAAGATCGCTATCACCAAGATGGACAACCCATCTGCTGCCGCTGTGACCAGACAGGACACATTGCAAGGTACTGTCATTTAAACGAGTGACCCCTGGGGCAGAGGGCCAACCCCCAGGAGTAGGACGACCAGGCCCACATAACTGGTGAGCCAAGTATGTCCGAGGACGACCAGTCCTCCCTATTGTGATCGACGGCATCCAGATGAACGCTTTACTGGACACCGGTTCTCAGGTGACAACTATGCCTTATATCCTTTATAAACGTTATTGGGCTGACACAGACATTACTCGTGGCCCCAATGATGATTTCACAATAGTAGCCAGTAAGGGTCAGCCATTGCCACAAGTGGGGTACAAAGAGGTCACCATTAAGGTGGGGCGGGTAGAATTGAAGGCCCAAGGAATGGTGATTGTTGATATTGACCAACGTGAACCTAACCCCATGATGACCATTGGTACTAATGTCATAAAAAATTGTCTTGCAGAGGTTATTGTCTTATTGCAACAGGTGGCCGAAACTGCTGGTTCCAGTGAACAATGTGTATTGCAGAAAGAAATCAGAGCTCTGGTGCAGAGACAGCAGGTAGAACTATCTGGTGGAGAAATTGGCCGTGCCACAGTGAGTGATTCAATCCCCATTGCAATACCCCCCAGGAGTGAAATGTTAATATGGTGTCGGGCAGCAATAGGCCTCAGAGGTAAAGACTATTAGGCCCTGGTAGAACCCGTGTATTTAGATAGTAGGCCCACAATCCTGACAGCCAGAGGGGTGGTTGACGTCAGCAAGGGGAGGGTGCCAGTACGTGTCCTTAACTGTGGAGAGGAGGAGGTCCACCTAACCAAATATGCCACACTTGCCAAACTGTTTACTGTTGATACTAATGTGATACAGGCAACAGAACCCTTGGTCCGGTCCAACCAGGCAGAGGACAATGGCTCTGCAGGACAAATGGAAGATTGGTGTCAGAAATTACATGTGGTCACTGACTCTACACCATCACACCAAAAACAAGGGGCTTACAGGGTGGTCCATGAGTATGCGTGAGTATTCAGCAAACACCCACTAAATTTTAGGCAGGTAAAAGGGATTCAACATCATATCCCCACGGGAGATCATCCGACCATTAAGGAGAGATACCGGCCTGTACCTCCAGCTCATTATCAGTGTGCCAAAGACATGTTACGAGACATGAAAGAGGCTGGGGTAATCAGAGATAGTTGTAGCCCTTGGGCAGCTCCATTAGTCCTCTTCAGGAAAAAGGACTGCAGCATGAGAATGTGTGCAGATTATAGGCAGATAAACCGCATAACACACAAAGATGTACACCCACTGCCCAGAATAGAAGAGTCATTAGCTGCTTTAAAATCTGCTAACTACTTCTCTACCTTGGATCTCACCAGTGGGTACTGGCAGGTTCCCATAGCAGAGGCGGATAAGGAAAAGACGGCCTTCACCATACAGATGGGTCTCTGTGAATTCAACTACATGCTGTTCAAACTGTGCAACACCCCAGAGGATGATGGAGTGCTGTCTTGGACACAAGAATTTCAAAACCGTCTTGCTGTATCTGGACGATGTCATTGTCTTCTCCAAGACTTATGAGGACCACCTGAAGCACCTAGCCAACGTGTTTGAAGCTCTGCCCAACTTTGGCCTAAAGGTAAAACCATCCAAATGCCTTCTGTTAAAGCCCAAAGTGCAGTACCTGGGCCATGTGGTGAGCACTGAAGGAGTGGCCCCAGACCCTGACAAGGTCACTGTGATCAGAGACTGGCCGAAGCCCAGCAACCTCCATGAAGTCTGGCAGTTCCTTGGGTTGGCAGGCTACTATAGAAGATTTATCAAAGACATCACCAAGAAAGCCATACCACTACAAGACCTGTTAGTGGGCCAATCCAAGAAAACCAAGGGTAAGAATACCCCATTTGACTGGGATGATGGACTGGAGAGATCCTTCACTCATTTGAAGTTGGCTCTGATGGGAGATGAGGTACTGGATTACCCTGAATATGACGAACCGTTTGTGCTGTACACGGACGCCAGCAACATGGGACTAGGAGCGGTGTTGTCCCAGGTCCAGAAAGGCAAAGAAAGGGTAATCGCCTACACCAGCAGGAAACTTCGTCCCACCGAAAGGAACCCTGAAAACGACAGTTCCTTTAAGCTGGAGTTCCTCGCCATCGTCTTGGCAGTGACAGAGAGATTCAAGCACTACCTGGCCTCGGCAAGATTTACCATCTTCACGGATAACAATCCCCTGACACACTTGGACACAGCAAAACTAGGTGCCTTGGAGCAACGGTGGATGGCTCGGTTGTCCAATTATGATTTCACCATCAAGTACTGTGCAGGGCACAAGAATGCGAATGCCGATGCATTGTCTAGAATGCCCAAGTTGCCGGAAATAAGAGAAGATTCAGAAACACTCGAAGAAATAGAGTTATCAGCTTTCCATCGCCCCAGGGCGACTCAGTATTCCCATCACGTGAGGAACAGGCCACCGAAACAAGCCAGACGCCACGCTGAACCCATTGCCACACCATGGGTGGGCAGAGACTCAGTACAGTGACCCCGCAGTCCATCTGGTGAAAGAACTCCTAACGCAGGCAGGTTCACACCCTGGTCCAGATGATCCACAAGAGACAACTGTGGAAGGAGAAAGGCAAACTATTTATCTACGATGGTAAGCTGTGAGGGAGAAACATTGACCCACGCACTCACGAGTACGTTTGGCAGATAGGGGTCCAAAGACAAGATGCACCAATGGTTCTGGAAGTGTACCACGATGGGTCAGGACACTTCGGATGGAAGAAGTTAGAGATTCTACTTCGTGGAAGTACTACTGGGTTGGCATGAGAAAAGCCATCGAAAAGTGGTGCCGAGAGTGTGGCCCATGTAGCCTATGCAGGAAGGACCATGACAGTCTGAGGGGTCCCCTACAGCCCATAGTCACCAAACAGCCACTTGAACTGGTGGCCTTAGATGACTTGAAGCTAACACCCAGCCAATCAGGCTATGTCTATGCTCTGACCATTGTGGATCATTACTCCAGATTCCTGGTAGTTGTGCCTGTCAAGGACCAGACAGCAAAGACAGCAGCCAAGGCCTTCCAACAGCACTTCTGAAGATCACATGGATATCCTGAGGAGGTACTTACTGATCAAGGACCAGCCTTCGAAGCGGAGGTGTTTCAAGAATTCTGCAACCTGTACGGATTCAAAAAGATCAGAACAACACCATACCACCCACAAACCAATGGAATGTGAGAGAAGATGAACCAAGTAGTGATTGACCTACTGAAAACCAGGAAACCAGGAAAGGAACTTATGGCCAGAAAAGTTACCAGACTTGGTAGTCTTGTACAACCACATCCCAGTGAATTCCACCAACTTCACACAAGCATACCTGATGAGAGGAAGATCCAGCAAGCTACCTGTTGATCTAGACATGGGAGTCCTAACCCCAGAAAATACCTCATCTAATGCAGATTGGAATACTGAGAGACAACAAAGGTACCGCCAAGTACAAGAGTGCGTTGAAAGAAGCCTATCACAAGTGAGACAAAAGCAAGAAAGAGACTATAACCAACATGCCCCTGCAATTCCCTTGTCACCAGGTGAACAAGTGGTAAAACGTAAAAGAAGACTGCACAAACTTGATGACCAGTGGGAAGCAGAACCTTACACTATTCTACCTTCCAACTTTGACAACAAGAAAATCTGCCTTATCAGCAAAGATGGAGGAGGAACTTCAACTGCAGTATCCAGAGACCATCTCAAAATATGCCCTGATAAATTAAGGAACAGAGAAACAGACCCAGGAACATCTCCACCCATGGAACCAGAGGAAAAGAAGATTCGCACTGTTCTTGGAGATTTTCCACAGTCTTGGACTCAATTACATCAGGCCATCATGATACCTGTCTTGACTTTTCCCCAGCTGGAAATACCAGAACAAATGTGATTCCAGACCATTCTGAACCAGAAGAGGCTCTGCACCAACAGGTTCAAGCAGCAAATGTTACCCCAGCAGTGGAACCAGAAAATCCACCCTCTGCTATTGGTGAATCTGTTAGACCTATGGTGAATCTAAGAAGACGCAGACTCTTGCCCAATTTACCTACACAATGCAGGCCTACAGATAGTACACACAATAGTGAGTCCACTACAGTAACACTAAGTACAGCAGACATGTTAGATCAGGAACTACGCAGGTCTGCTTGTAGTACCAAAGATCAAATCCCAGCTCGTTAAAGGGACTGAAAATGTCAATAATTGCTGTTATTTGTTTGAATTGCTTGCTTACATTTGTTAGAGGTTATATGGACATTGAGGTAATGGACAGTGAATTACCCAAAGACTTTCATTGTAAATAGTTTGGCACCCTCAAGGTGCACCCTGGTTCTTCCCACTTTGCCGGCATGGGCAGAGCCTTTCTTTGTTTCCATGGACCAAAGACAACATCAGATGTACTTTTATAAACTTGTTTTTGCAACGTTCAAGTGTCCTCACCTCCCATAAAGGGAAGCCAAAGTTTAATAATTGTTCCAATATGTTTTTCAAAAATGTTTTTCAAAATGTTTGCATTATTTAACATGCATTGTTGTTCTTCTTTTCCCAGTGCGGGAGTACTGGATTTCATGGGGGTGGGGGAGTGTGGCGCCCCAGGGTCCTGGTCATCACAGTAATGTTGCTATCCTCACGGGGAGAGTGATGTTACATTTGGAGGCAACGAAGGAGAATTCTTTGTCAGGTAACATAATGCATGCAACATGTTCACACTCCAAACCAGAAGGGGGAGCTCTAAGCCTGTTTAAGGTGAACTCCCCTATAAGAACATCCTGATCTGGAGGGAAAGGGTTCAGTTCCTGTCAGAGAGACTGAGGGAAAGGAAGCAGAGGAGCCGTGTAGCCCGAAGTGCTACAGCTCCTGGAAGGAAACATTTCAGAAAGGAGAATACGTTGCAGTGAGCATGCAGGAAAGCAAAGCACAGAAGAGGATACCAGAAGGGGACCAGCCCCGAGCAGGCTGCCTCCTTCTGAGGCGCAGAATGCCGGTAGTTGGAACACCGAAGTAGTAAGGACCTCTACGCCTTACTTCAGAGACCGGCAGGACAGCTAATTGATGGTGTCTCCGCTGCTTTTCTACATGCATTTGCATATTTCCCATAAGGGATGGGGGCAGTGTTTTGGATCACTGCATTGGGAAACACGTGATGGTGTCTCCGTGGTGTTGGATGTTTTGATCTCCCCGAGGTCATTCATCCTTATGTTTATAGTCCTTTTCACTAGGTATTGCTCCTAATAGCCAGTTTCCTACTCCACACTGATGAGGGGCAAATATCCCGAAACAGCTGTCTGTGGATGGATACCATGTTTTGGTATAGGTGGTTTTCCTTTATTGGATGCTGCCCTTCCCGTGGTTGTTCCTTCCCGGTGAAAGACCTGGCTATTCATTGCTTGCGTTGAGAAACACGTGATGGTGTCTCCGTAGCTTTTCTACATGCAGGACAGCTAATTGCACATTACCTGTCTGCACCTACACCCTGGAGGCACGGTGGCACCCCTCAGAGGCTGGGGAATGCTAGAGTCCCTATAAACCGCCTCAAGCCACCAGCCCTACGGGTTTTGTCCTATCCGACTATGGGGGACAAAGAGAGAGACACAACATCTGTGAGGACCTTATCTGAAGCTTATGCAGTAAGGGACTACACCACTACAGCGCAAGGGAAGGCTATTGATTTCCACCTGGAAAAGGGGACTCTGGACTTGCCTCCAACCCGGCCGTACTCTACCTGCCCTGTGATCTGGTGCCCTGGACTGTGGCTGCTGAAACCAACAGTAAACAAGGTAAAGAGACTGCAAACCTGTGTCCTTGTTCTTCACTGCACCTCTCACCATTCTATCATTCTATCATCTACATACTGGAAAGCCCTGGGGATATACTTCACCTGCGGGAAGGTATACCATCTAGCTGCCATAACATCACCCCAGCGGACACCTTAAAGCAGCGTCGGTCACCCTGACCGAATACCACAGGTGGCGTCACGAGCACAAACTTTATTCCCTTTAAAGACCTTTCCCTTTTATATGGTCATCCCAGGGCCATGGACGGGGTCAGCCACCGTGACATCCCCCCTTTGAGCCGACCGGACCCGGTACCGAGTACCCCCTTGCCCTGACGGGGTGCTCCACATGCGCATCGAACGCATATCCCTGCGTACACCATGTCAAAAATATAAAAATTTAAATTAACGGATGGCACTCACCTGTTAAAAAACTTCTTTATTCCAATACTTTAAAACATCGGCGTCGGGAGGATTGGAGCAGGAGTGGAATGGACAACAGCCGTTTCATGCTGCAGTGGCACTTCTACTGGTCACACAAGTTTATCAGGTACATGTTGCAGTTGATAGTTAAGTGTGAACAGCACCAGCATTAGCAAAGAAAAGTTTGTTATAAGGCACCTATTATAGCAGAGTTGAAAATGCAATAGCACCAGGATTCACAGATTTGAGGTAGAATGTAGTTGCAGATAGCTGAACAGCACATAGAAGAGATGATTACACAACGAGACAAGTGGATAAAAAGGCAAATTCCTATAGTACATGTGTTAGCTAAATGTTATGCTTTTTGAATAGTCATACATGACATAGCTGCTTAAACCAGATGTTGTGAACTCACCCGGTGAGGTGGACTGTCTAACCCATAGGTCAAGATGAGGAAAATAAACAAAAGGCAATATCACAGGACTTGCCAGGTTGCACATAAATCAGCAAGGACCAGGACAACAGGGTTTTCAGGATGACAGGAAGACAAGTGTAGCAGGATACACCAGAAGACACAGGATATTAGGAGTGTGCATATACACAGGAACTGAGAAAGTATACACAGTCCACAAATTTGCAGCAAAGAAATGGCTAATGGCATAATTGTATGCATGCAATCAGGAGACAAATAGTGGTAAAAAATAAAACAATTAGAAAACAAAAGACCAACCTTATGCAGAAATGATGAACAGGCAAACCAGATACTTGCTTGAAAGGCACCCTACACACTGCTGCAGCAGCATTGTTGTGTAAACAGCACCAAAGTTCATTATACTTACAGCAAGTAAATGGTTACAAACAGGTCTGAGCTAGGAAATAAATCCAGATAGATCATAAACATGCAGAAGTTCACTGAAGAAATGATTAGCCAGCACAGAGAAGTGGATGGTGAAACTAACTCCAGAAATACACATGGTACAAAACTTCCTATATACAGTGAGTACGGAAAGTATTCAGACCCTTTTTATTTTTCACTCTTTGTTTCATTGCAGCCATTTGGTAAATACAAAAAAGTTCTTTTTTTTCACATTAATGTACACTCTGCACCCCATCTTGACTGAAAAAAACAGAAATGTAGAAATTGCAAATTTAATCAAAAAGAAAAACTGAACTATCACATGGTCATAAGTATTCAGACCCTGAGCTCAGACACTCATATTTAAGTCACATGCTGTCCATTTCCTTGTGATCCTTGAGGTGGTTCTACTCCTTTATTGAAGTCCATCTGTGTTTAATTAAACTGATAGGACTTGATTTGGAAAGGCACACACCTTTCTACATAAGACCTCACAGCTCACAATGCATGTCAGGCCAAATGAGAATAATGAGGTCAAAGGAACTGGCCAAAGAGCTCAGAGACAGAATTGTAGCAAGGCACAGATCTGGCCAAGATTACAAAAGAATTTCTGCAGTACTCAAAGTTCATAAAAGCAGAAGTTTTGGACCACCAGAAGTCTTCCTTGACCGGGCCGTCCAGCCAAACTGTGCAATCATGGGAGAAGAGCCTTGGTGAGAGAGGTAAAGAAGAACCCCAAGATCACTGTGGCTGAGCTCCAAAGATGCAGTAGGGAGATGGGAGAAAGTTCCACAAAGTCAACTATCACTGCAGTCCTCCACCAGTCAGGTCTCTATGGCAGAGTGACTGTACAGAAACCTCTCCTCTGTGCAAGATATATGAAAGTCCGCATAGAGTTTGCTAAAAAAACATATGAAGGACTCCCAGACTATGAAATATAATATTCTCTGGTCTGATGAGATGAAGATAGACCTTTTTGGTGATAATTCTAAGCAGTATGTGTGGCGAGAACCAGGCACTGCTCATCACCTGCCCAATACAATCCCTACAGTGAAACGTGGTGGCAGCATCATGCTATGGGGGTGTTTTTCAGCTGCAGGGTGTCCGGACTCTGAACATTTTTTATTACCTTTTTGTGCATTACTGCCCTTTTCCAAGATGGCGTATTTGGTCTCATGTGCACTGTGTCTTCCTGCTGTGTAGCTCCACCCCAGCCTTCAGTCTGTGCTAGAGTATTCTGCCTTGCATCCAGCTCCTGACCTCTGGTGACTCCCTGGTTATATACCTGCTCCTGTGAACCTGTGTGGTGATCCTGCTACTCTGCTCTGAGTTCCTGCTGCATACACCAGTTCCAGTAATCCTCCTTCATCTGCTGCTCGTGTTTACTTCCATCTGCATTTGCTGGACACGTAAGCTGTTTCTGCTCTGCAAGAACCTGAGACTATTACCCAGACCTCCCTGGTTGAGCTAAGATATTATTTGAACTGCCTTATAAGCATATCTGTGTTTTGGACTAAGCAAGGACTTATTCGTCTCAAGTATCCTCAAGAATAATTGTGCTTCATAGACTTTCTGCGTGATTGCATTTTCCTCTGAAGTTTCCTATAGACTGCTGAGCTGCATTTGATATTTGCACCAAGTGTTGTGGACTTGAGTTTCTCTCTGCACCTGTTTGAATCACCGTGTGATAATATAGACTTTACCACTTATAAAACTGTGTCCTGTAGTTGTCTTGTTCCACGCAAAGAGTCTCCTGAGGTATCCCCTATAATTATTACACAGGGACAGGACGACTGGTTGTCATTGAAGGAAACACGAATGGGACCAAAGTAAAGAGATATCCTGGATGAAAACTTCTTCCAGAGTGCTCTGGACCTCAGACTTGGCCGAAGGTTCACCTTCCAACAAGACAATGACCCCAAGCACACAGCTAAAATAATAAAGGAGTGGCTTCACAACAACTCGGTGACCATTCTTGACTAGCCCAGCCAGAGCCCTGACCTATACCCAATTGAGCATCTCTGGATAGACCTGAAAATGGCTGTCCACTAACGTTCACCACCCAATCTGACAGAACTGGAGAGGATCTGCAAGGAAGAATGGCAGAGGATCCCCAAATCCAGGTGTGAAAAACTTGTTGCATCATTCCCAAGACGACACATGGCTGTGCTAGCTCAAAAGGGTGCTTCTACTCAAAACTGAGCAAAGGGTCTGAATACTTATGACCATGTGATATTTCAGTTTTTCTTTTTTAATAAATTTGGAAAAATTACTACATTTCTGTTTTTTTTCAGTCAAGATGGGGTACAGAGTGTACATTAATGATAAAAAAATGAACTTTTTTGAATTTACCAAATGGCTGCAATGAAACAAAGAGTAAAAAAATTAAAGGGGTCTGAATACTTTATGTACCCACTGTACCTTAAAAGGCCATAGATGTTGCTGTCAAATGAGTTTTCTGGATGATTTTGAAAATCTTGTATCAATTACACCAAATGGAGGTGTGCACGGTTAAAGGGAGTAAGGCCTGGCTCTGGTGCTGGGACAGGTAAGTAACACCAGTCTTAAAAGACACCGATCTTAAAAGTCCTTGGATAATGATGTCAGAGGTGTTTCCTGACTTACTACAGTAACTCTACTGGAAAAAGCACCATATATGTTATTTACATTATCATGTATATTACATATGTTTTCCCTTTTTTGTCTTCACAACTGCTGGATTTGTGGCAGTTTATGATATATTTGTGAACTTGTGTATGTATACACATGTTGTTACACATATTAATGATATACTAATTGCGATATATATAATGGTTTTCTGCTCATTGTAATTTGCTGCCTTATTTTGCATGATCTCACTTCATGATGCATTTGTCACTATGTACTCCCCTTGTGATTATTCTGGATCAGTTATTATTTAATCCGCACACTTACTAATGATTCAAGACTGTACCTGCTTCTGTGGTTTGCATCTATCCTCTTGCAGTGGACTTGTGTGCATGCCTGTGATGCTTACAGTCTGGACCATCGTCACTGGCGCCCGAGATGCGGCGCTTGCGGGTCACGGTTGCCATAGAGATGGCTCTCTGACCTCTCACATTGCATGGGAGACAACTTCCAGCGCTCACGTTGCGTGCACATGCGCCTTACCATATGTCCCTGATAAGGAACAGCTGAAGCTGGCATATATATATATATATACAGTATAATAGTATTGACACACATTATGTCACGGGCCCCCCAAGGGAGCCCAAGCGAAACGCACATAGGGGCTAGTTGTCTGGTGTCACACTAGGACTTACATGGGTAAGGATCATTCCTGTATTAGCCATTATACCTATGACCCCTTACCTATTTATAATTTGGGTTTATGGCCCAGGAACATGATTCTCCCTGTCCTCCTACTTTAACATGTAGTGTTGACTTCCTCACTATACTTGAATCCTTTGTAAATCCATTTGTCATTTAAAGCATCATTGTTTCTACTGCTTCTAAGATATTTTATTAAATAATCATATTTAAAGTATTAATAAAGATTTACTGTATCTGTAATTATTCTAAAGACAGACTTGTTTGACTCCTTTTCTTCTCATGTTTGTGCATATTTATCAGAGTACAAAAGAGGCAATTTTGAGGTGGCCGATTGACCCTGTAATATATCTCATATGCTGAATTTTGCTCTGATTTATGTATTCATATATATTTGTATATGTAGTTTTGTCATTTATAGTGCACTTTTATTGTTTTTTCTATTTATACTCATTTTTTATTATTTTTTCAATAGCTTCATTGAACTTCAATTTTGCATATAATTTGAATTTATTTTTATACATTCATTTTACACTTTTGTTCCCAATATTGTGTAATACATGCATTATCAATTCCCAAATTATGCCCATTCATCTATATTACGTTGCGGCGTACTACTATAACCAATGATGGGTAACAGATGTGCATGCACTCTCTGCACTCCAGATTATCCCTGTGCCTGTGTCTATATGTCACTGTTGCTACCCGATCACATGGTGCGTAAGGGAGATGCATCATGTGGTTGGTGATGCATGATGCGGCCACCGGCAGAACTTCCGGGTCCTCCTGAGATTGGACATGTCGTCAGTCTCTGCTCTCTTTTAATTGGCTGTTATAACTATTTATACCACACACCTCCACAATGACGACACCCCTTGATGAAGGTCTAGTCCAAAACGCGCGTCTGGGTATGGCGTCACGCTTAACAGCTTATCACCTATTGGTATGCTGTTTTACACTATGATTCCTTACTTGTGTATATAATTGGTACCCATGCAAATATATGGTGAAATATGCAGCTTTGAGACACTTGCTATATAACTCTCTTATAGGTGCAGGATCTGATTAATTATTCATTCTGACATGTGATGCTGTATCTAGATGGATCACCTGCACCAAGAGAGTCCGAAAATTTATATTGACTAATTTAGATACAGTATATGTATTTAGCATCTATTTCAAGTCAAAATCTACCTGTCATCCACATCCTCTCAAGAGACACCTCTAATCTCCTTGCTGCTAGCAGTTTTGCACTTTTAGGGTTATAATGTAATTTTTTTTCAAGTATTTGATGTTTGCTGTCTTCATTTATCTGTTTATCTGTCATGCGCCATCAGTGCTTCCACATGCCCTACTGTATCTATACTTTGTAATATATGCAACTTTTTGCCTAGTTCTCTGTATTTTTTCTTGGTTGCTTATATTCAAATTCAGCATTTAATTCACAACGTGTTATACTATTGCTTTGTGTCTGTGATCTTACCTTATTGTAGTGAATTACAGAACAATGTGCTATGTACTAACTAAATAAGAGACATACAACCTATCTGGTGTGCAAATACTTTGTCTTATAAATGGTTGTAAATACCTTAAAACAATTTAGGATATAAATCACGTCTGAAGCTGACTTCCTTAAGGGCATACAACTTATCAAAGCGCCCTCTGAATATAGACACACACAAGAAGGTGTGAATGTACAAAATGGCAAGAATTCCAGACACTGGATTCCACCCAATATACTATGTGTAACAAGTGGTTTTATGGGTGGAAGAGGCTACATATTTTATATAGACTATTATTTTATGTTAAGTGATTTTTGTCCTATGAACAATTTAGTTGAGATTTACTAACTAAAATGCACCAAATTTTTGTTTCTGATTTCCAAGAAATAGATGCTGGGCCAACCTTGGAATTTCTGAAAAGAATTGAAGGCAGGAATTAGAATTGATCATTAAATATGTCCAACTTAGTAAAGATGTTCATATTTTCTAGTTGGAAATATTAGAGTATGTGTATGTTGAGAGTAGTGTTGAGCGATACCGTCCGATACTTGAAAGTATCGGTATCGGAAAGTATCGGCCGATACCGGCAAAGTATCGGATCTAATCCGATACCGATACCCGATACCAATACAAGTCAATGGGACTCATGTATCGGACGGTATTCCTGATGGTTCCCAGGGTCTGAAGGAGAGGAAACTCTCCTTCAGGCCCTGGGAACCATATTAATGTGTAAAATAAAGAATTAAAATAAAAAATATTGCTATACTCACCTCTCCGACGCAGCCTGCACCTTACCGAGGGAACCGGCAGCGTTGTTTGCTTAAAATTCGCGCTTTAACTTCCTCCCGTGACGTCACGGCTTGTGATTGGTCGCGTCGCCCATGTGGCCGCGACGCAACCAATCACAGCAAGCCGTGACGTAATTTCAGGTCCTTCAGGATTTTAAAATTACGTTCCGGCGTTGTGATTGGTCGCGTCGCGGTCACATGGGCGACGCGACCAATCACAAGCCGTGACGTCACGGGAGGCTGGACACGCGCGCGTTTTAAAATCACAACGCCGGAACGTAATTTTAAAATACTGAAGGACCTAAAATTACGTCACGGCTTGCTGTGATTGGTTACGTCGCGGCCACATGGGCGGCACGCGACCAATCAGAAGCCGTGACGTCACGGAAGGAAGGAAAAGCGCGCATTTTAAGCAAAGAACGCTGCCGGTTCCCTCGTTAAGGTGCAGGCTGCGTCGGAGAGGTGAGTATAGCAATATTTTTTATTTTAATTCTTTCTTTTACACATTAATGTTGTTTCGATACCGATACCCGATACCACAAAAGTATCGGATCTCGGTATCGGAATTCCGATACCCGCAAGTATCGGCCGATACCCGATACTTGCGGTATCGGAATGCTCAACACTAGTTGAGAGTCATTTTGGTTACATTAGTGCAAATTGCACCAGTATCATTCCAGGGAATCTGCCTTCAGGTTTTTGCTATGTAACAGAGAGCTCAAATGTCACAGGGCAGTAATGGGAAAACAGGAGATGAGGAACCACTCTATTCATATGTGGTGTGAGGCTGTAGATTTGGGACTGTACACTCAGGCAGGCAGCTAGCGTCAGTGGGGGCAATTAGTCGCTTGGCTTAGCATCTGGTTCCTTCATGTGTGCAGTTATCACAGAAGAGTTCCAGCGCAAGCACAACCCTAGTTAGGGTAATAGTTTTGTGTACAGCTCCACTCTGTGAGGCAACAGAGATTGCTTCCAGTTCACACAGGGTGAAGCTTAACCCATGTGTGAGCTCAGAGTTTATCCGCCGTTACTTTGCAGCAGATATCTCTGCATGGTGGACCCCGGGCTGCGAACGCACCTTGTAGCTACCTATCTATACTCGGTGCATTCCGCTAACCCTAACAGTATACTAGCGCCAGGGTCTGGCTAAGTAATGGCGGACAAACAAGCAATTGCAGGGGTACATCCAGCAGCTGCAGGGCAGGTTGATGGCTCTCGAGCATGCAACCTCAGCTGTGGATGTTACCTCAATAGCTGTTCAGGCTGCTAGCGTGGCTGCAGCAACTTTAACCACTGCCACCCCTGTTCCGACCTTATCCCACCTCCCGCTGCCAGATAAATACTCTGGTGACAGTAAATCATGTAGGGGTTTCGTAAGCCAGTGCGGTATGCACCTCGAGCTCTTGGCTGCATGTTTTCCCACAGAGTGGGCAAAGGTGGAATTCATTATTTCTCTTCTGTCGGGCAGGGCATTGGAGTAGGCTACGCCGCTGTGGGAGTGCGACAATCATGTGGTGCAGAGTGCTCCTCGGTTTATGAGCACTCTGAAACAGGTCTTTTTAGGACCTCGAGTCACCCATGATATGGCGCACCAACTGCTGGCATTGACTCAGGGTTCGTCCATGGACAGCCATTTTGCCGTCCACTTCCGGATAAAGCCCCCATCCCGGTATTTTGGAGGGGGCTGGCTGACCATGTGAAGGACGCTTTGGCCACTAGGGAGATTCCCGCCACACTGATGGAGCTCATAGCAGTATCAACTCGCATTGACCTTCGTTTTAACGAGCGAAGGTTGGAGCGAGCCCAGTGTAGGCAGAGGTTTCGGCTGGCTCCCACTGCGCCAAACCTCTGGAATCTCCTGTCCAGGCGTCCGAGTCACATAAGGCCATCGAGGTGTCACGAGCGGGATCAAAGTCCCGGACTGCTCGTGCACTTAAGGTCTGTCATGTTTGCCGGAAGTCTGGACTCCTTGCCTCCAGGTGTTCTCAGTGGTCGGGAAAATGTCAGCGTGTAGTGGTAGTCTGAGGAGGTACACTAGACACGGCGACGTTTTCCTCCAAATTGTCTTTCAAGGGGACAATTACCATAGGCCCATCCACTCTTATGGTAGAGCATTGCGTGGACTTCGGGGCGTAGGGCAATTTTATGTCATCTGCTTTCGCCCAACAACATGCAATACCCCTGGTGATGCTCGCCAAGCCTGTGACCATTCGAGTGGTAAATGGGTCGACACTAGGGTTGAGCGAAATGGATCGGACAAATTAAAAAATCACGACTTTTGGCAAAGTCGGGTTTCATGAATCCCGACCCGGTCCTAGTGTGGGATCGGCCATGAGGTCGGCAATCTGCGCGCCAAAGTCGCGTTTTGTATGACACTTTCAGCGCCATTTTTCAGCCAATGAAGGTGGGCGCAGAGTGTTGGCAGCGTGATGACATAGGTCTCGGTCCCCACCATCTTAGAGAAGGGCATGACAGTGATTGGCTTGCTTTCTGCGGCATCACAGGGGCTATAAAGGGGCGTGCACGCCGACCGCCATCTTACTTCTGCCGATGTTAGCAAAAAGCCAAGTGGATATACTTCTGTTCTGTTAGTTTGTCATATATCAGCCAGCCACTTTCTGCCACTTACATTGTGTTGTTTTATGCACAGGGCCTGAGTTTTGGTTCAGTCACCCCCCAAAAAAGTGAGACTCAAATTCTCACAAAGTGGATATACTTCTGTCCTGTTAGTTTGTCGTATATCAGCCAGCCACTTTCTGCCACTTACATTGCGTTGTTTTATGCACAAGGCCTGAGTTTTGGTTCAGTCTCCCCAAAAAAAGGGAGATTTAAATTCTCACAAAGTGGATATAATTCTGTCCTGTTAGTTTGTCGTATATCAGCCAGCCACTTTCTGCCACTTACATTGTGTTGTTTTATGCACAGGGCCTGAGTTTTGGTTCAGTCTCCCCAAAAAAAGTGAGATTCAAATTCTCACAAAGTGGATATACTTCTGTCCTGTTAATTTGTCATATATCAGGCAGCCACTTTCTGCCACTTACATTGTGTTGTTTTATGCACAGGGCCTGAGTTTTGGTTCAGTCTCCCCAAAAAAAGTGAGATTCAAATTCTCACAAAGTGGATATACTTCTGTCCTGTTAATTTGTCGTATATCAGCCAGCCACTTTCTGCCACTTACATTGCATTGTTTTAAACACTGGGCCTAAGTTTTGGTTCAGTCTCCACCCAAAAAAGTGAGATTCAAATTCTCACAAAGTGGATATACTTCTGTCCTGTTAGTTCGTCGTATATCATCCAGCCACTTTCTGCCACATAGATTGCGTTGTTTTATACACTAGGCCTGAGTTTTGGTTCAGTCTCCCCCCAAAAAAGTGAGACTCAAATTCTCACAAAGTGGATATACTTCAGTCCTGTTAGTTTGTCGTATATCAGCCAGCCAGTTTCTGCCACTTACATTGCGTTGTTTTATGCACAGGGCCTGAGTTTTGGTTCAGTCTCCTAAAAAAAAGGGAGATTTAAATTCTCACAAAGTGGATATAATTCTGTCCTGTTAGTTTGTCGTATATCAGCCAGCCACTTTCTGCCACTTACATTGTGTTGTTTTATGCACAGGGCCTGAGTTTTGGTTCAGTCTCCCCAAAAAAGTGAGATTCAAATTCTCACAAAGTGGATATACTTCTGTCCTGTTAGATTGTCGTATATCAGCCAGCCACTTTCTGCCACTTACATTGTGTTGTTTTATACATTGGACCTGAGTTTTGGTTCAATCTCCCCCCCAAAAAGTGAGATTCAAATTCTCACAAAGTTGATATACTTCTGTCCTGTTCATTTGTTGTTATATCAGCCAACCACTTTCTGCCACTTACATTGTGTTGTGTCAGGACTCTGAACATTTTTTATTACCTTTTGTGCATTATTGCCCTTTTCCAAGATGGCATCTTTGGTCTCATGTGCACTGTGTCTTCCTGCTATAAAACTCCACCCCAGCCTTTAGTCTGTGCTAGAGTATTCTGACTTGCATCCAGCTCCTGACCTCTGGTGACTCCCTGGCTACATACCTGCTCCTGTGAACCTGTGGGGTTATCCTGCTACTCTGCTCTGAGTTCCTGCTGCATACACCAGTTCCAGTAATCCTCCTTCATCTGCTGCTCGTGTTTACTTCCATCTGCATTTGCTGGACATGTAAGCTGTTGCTGCTCTGCAAGAACCTAAGACTATTACCCAGGCCTCCCTGGTTGAGCTAAGATATTATTTGAACTGCCTTATAAGCATATCTATCTGTGTTTTGGACTAAGCAAGGACTTATTCGTGTCAAGTATCCTCAAGAATAATTGTGCTTCATAGACTTTCTGCATGATTGCATTTTCCTCTGAAGTTTCCTATAGACTGCTAAGCTGCATTTAATATTTACTCCAAGTGTTGTGGACTTGAGTTTCTCTCTGCACCTGTTTGAATCAACGTGTGATAATATAGACTTTACCACTTATAAAACTGTGTCCTTCAGTTGTCTTGTTCCACGCAAAGAGTCTCCTGAGTTATCCCCTATAATTATTACAGGATACTCTAGCCTGAAAAAAAAAGGAGACTGCTGGAACAATGACTGCAGAAAGCAGACTAGAGCAGGTGTTTTCCATAATTAGATCACTGCAGAAAGATGTGGAAGGTCTGCAAAAGAAGTTTGGAAGCTTTGAACACAATCAACAAGTGTTTGGACAGACTTTGTAGGACTTAAGCACCCGCATGGCAGCCCAGGTAAACAAACTTGCTGGCATAGAGTCCCAGTATGGACTGGCTTCTCAGGACATAAGCACGCAAATAGCTGCACAAGCGACTTTTCCCTCTGGGCAACCGCCACCAGCTAGCCCACCTAAGTTGCCCCCATTCAGATTTAATGGTGATCGCGACAAATTTCGTGGCTTTGTGAATCAATGTGTGCTATATTTTGATGTTCATGCTGACCGTTTTCCTAACCTGTTCCTGGGGCTGTGGGAGAGGGACCTATTTTCTATAGATCAGTGTTCATCGATGGACCGGGTCATTTTGTGGACCCGGTACATTGATGACATTTTTTTGATTTGGCGGGGGACACCTGATAACTTGGAAGAATTTTTTCATGACCTTAATGAGAATGACCGTAATATTAAGTTGACGTACAAATACCATACTACCCAGATTTAATTTTTTGATGTTTTGGTTAAAAAAGATTCTTTTGGCTTACAGACAGATATTTACCGTAAAGAAACGTCGGTGAATGCTATTTTGCATGCGACTTCATCCCACCCCACACATGTTGTGAGATCAGTGCCCGTCAGCCAATTTTTAAGAATTCGACGGATTTGTTCAACAACTAGTGACTTTGAAAAGCGAGCGATTGAGATGAAACAGAGATTTCTTGAACGTGGGTACAGCAGACGCTCCATAAAGCATGCCTACAACAGAGCAAAAAATGCCGATCGCCACGGTTTGATGTACTCAAAACAATGGAAACGGAATACCGATCATCTAAGGATGGTAACACAGTATCACTCTCAATGGCAAAAGATGCATGAGGTGTTGAAAAGACATTGGCCGATTCTGTTAGCGGATAAGACATTAAGACAATACTTACCTTTAACACCTGCAGTAACAGCAAGACGATGTGAGAACCTGAGAGATCATCTGGTGAGAAGCTACTACACACCCACAAATCAACCTCTAATTTTTACAGGTAGGAATAATAAAAAATCTTCTAATGTCTGGGGTTGTAGACCATGCGGGAAATGTATAGCGTGCCCGAATATTGAAGAGACAAATGAATTCTTCTCATCGGATGGTAAAAAATTCATAATCACACATACTATCAACTGTACAACTCAGGTAGTTGTATACTATGCAACATGCCCCTGTGCTCTGGCTTATGTGGGACTAACAACTCAGGCCCTCAAGGTCAGAGTAAGGGAGCACGTCCGTGATATCCTCGCGGCTGCCAAAGAGGACGATTTGGAACAACTAAAAACCATTCCGAGACATTTTAAAAAATATCATTCATGTGACCCAACTGGTTTGAGGGTAAGAGGTATTGACCACATCAGACCTAACCTTCGGGGAGGCAATTTAAGTCGCTATTTGGCACAAAAAGAGGTAAAATGGATCTGGACATTACGTACACTACAACCAGATGGTTTAAATGAAGCATTGAGCTTTGCTCCGTTTATTTAAAACCCCGACCCTGTGCAATGTTTTTATATTCTTGGCATCTTTTCTATATAGTGTATATGTTTCTATGTGTTTTATTATGTGTTTTTATTCTGGTACTAATCTGTTACTCCTTATGCTCCTAAAGGCCCCATCTCACATAGCGATTTACCAACGATCACGACCAGCGATACGACCTGGCCGTGATCTTTGGTAAGTCGTTGTGTGGTCGCTGGGGAGCTGTCACACAGACAGCTCTCTCCAGCGACCAACGATCAGGGGAATGACTTCGGCATCGTTGAAACTGTCTTCAACGATGCCGAAGTCCCCCTGCAGCACCCGGGTAACCAGGGTAAACATCGGGTTACTAAGCGCAGGGCCGCGCTTAGTAACCCGATGTTTACCCTGGTTACCAAAAAACAAACAGTACATACTCACCATCTGATGTCCGTCAGGTCCCTTGCCGTCTGCTTCCTGCTCTGACTGAGTGCCGCCGTACAGTGAGAGCAGAGCACAGTGGTGACGTCACTGCTGTGCTGTGCTCTCACTGTACGGCGGCACTCAGTCAGAGCAGGAAGCAGACGGCAAGGGACCTGACTGACATCAGATGGTGAGTATGTACTGTTTGGTTTTTTTTACATTTACGCTGGTAACCAGGGTAAACATCGGGTTACTAAGCGCGGCCCTGCACTTAGTAACCCGATGTTTACCCTGGTTACCAGTGAAGACATCGCTGGATCGGTGTCACACACACCGATTCAGCGATGTCAGCGGGACCTCAACGACCAAAAAAAGGTCCAGGTCATTCCGACACGACCAGCGATCTCGCAGCAGGGGCCTGGTCGCTGGTACGTGTCACACATAGCGAGATCGCTACTGAGGTCGCTGTTGCGTCACAAAACTTGTGACTCAGCAGCGATCTCGCTAGCGATCTCGCTATGTGAGACGGGGCCTCTAGAGTGCTGTTGGAGACTGGTGGGCAGATAATCCTATTAATCTTTCCACCTTTGATTTGATGGTCTTTTCCCTCCTTTTCTTCTGAGGTGGACCAATGAGGATGATACTTACTGAGAATGAAAAACAACCCTGTGACGGATAGGTAGAACTGCATCTGGATTGCCTTATCTTGCACACCGATATGGACTTGGATCAGGGCGAGTGTAAAGTACTGGACTGTCAGAGTGGGATATGTCGATTAGCTACCATGCTCTTTTCCTCCTATTTATCTGATGTGAAGGAAAAAACCCTATGATGAATATGAAAGTTTTCATTGGACTTGGATCAATTCGTGTGGAAATTACATCAGTATGGACATTTATATCCTCATTACTTGAACTGACTTATTATATATTCCAGTGTGTTGGAATACGGGAACATTAGTGTATATGGAGAATTAGTGTGCTATTCGGGATGTCTTTTGTTGACACTGTGGCCTCTAACTTGGATCTTGTTTTGGATGGATGCGGCAATATTTTTAAAAAACACTATTATTATGATTACGATTATGTGCCACTTTTCCATTGTTATTTGGGTATATTTGAATCTTTTTTATCTCATGTATCACTTTTTATGTTGTATGGCCTGTTTTGATTTGGGCTTTTTCTGGTCATATTTGACCTATAACATAGTTTCATTACTTGTTATTCTCTTTAGTAGAATACTCTTAACATTTTTTGCACTGCGCACATTACTATGATTGCTTTTATGTCGTATATAGACATTTAGCCTTTTATATAGCTAGATCTTCACTATGCATTTTTTATGTGGTTGTTATATTTTATATGTATGTCTTGTCACTCTATTTTTGTTATTTATATATATTTTATCGTGTAACTATGGCTCTGTAGTATCACTATGTATACTTTTCTCTGATTATGAGAATGGTCACTTTTACGGTGAGTCTTTGGTCTAGCACCCTATTTCTCCTATCTACTATCTCCTGTTTTTACATGGGATTCGTGTCTACTTACGATAGACAATCCCTATATTGGTTTGCGGCCGATGCGCATGCGCCTTGCCGTCCTGAAGGTGTGGTCTGTTGCAGTGCTCGTCACCAGTGGTGGGCGGGTTGCAAGGCCGGACCTCCTCCCGTGTGCGGCCGCGCGGCTGGGGGTCTGTGTCCGGCACGCCACTGACTGCCGCTATGGGCGTGTCCATTCACTCCACCCTTTGGGAACATCAGTGTCGCGTGCGCCATGATGGCACAGGTCTGTGGCAGGGTTTAAGATGTAAGCCTGCGTAGATTGGGACTACATGTCCCGGCATCCTCTGTTCCGTACATCATGTGTGGATATCTATGGGGCGTAACTCTGTTACCATTGGTTCTCTACGGTTTAAAAGGGAGTCTTTTGGAGTATGATGCCACTCCCCCTGACGAAGGCACAGCGCCGAAACGCGCGTAGGGGCTGTGGCACCACTCTCTGAGGACGGGTAAGACTTTTTACTACTTGTGTTTGAGTGCACAGTGCTTTATGTATTGCTATTAAATTGGCCTATGTAGTGTAGGCAGTGGCTATTGGTGCACGCCATGATGGCGTTATATAATTATCGGTAATGGGATAAAACAACAGTGCACCCTCAGTCTCACACTTGTACTAATATAGTGATGGCAATATATTATAGTATACATTTTGTATTAGTATTTTTTCTAGTATATTACCCGCTCAGTAGTGGTGCCACATAACATCTGCTTGGCTCATATATCGAGTACACTTGTGGTTACCATTTTTTAGACTTTGTATTGTAAAACTATTTTTATCTCTTGTTTCTAATAAAGTTTGTTATATGGTATGTTCTATATACGCATTCCTTTCTATATGATTTCATTTAGATAGCGTTGAACGTATGTATTTTCTCCAGGTACTGAGGATGCCGTTTCCCCTGTTCTATTAGGGTTTTGTTACAATTTTGGTGCGTCCTTGCAGCTGGGGGTAACTATTTGATTCTCCCGTTTTCCTAATGATAGATCCAAAGTATTGTGTGTAATAATGCTGCTGACTGCGCAGGCGCTCGCCTGGGCGAATCCGATGATTGAGTCTCGTGATCCACGGTTAAATAACTTGGATGATTTCTTGGCCGCTATGGCATTAATGTTTGATGATCCTAATCGCTGTGCAACTGCTGAATCTGCTTTATTGTCTTTACGCCAGGCAAAATGTTCTGTCATTGAGTATGTTACTGAATTCAGAAGATTAGCGGTAGATACCAATTGGGACAGTTATGCACAATTGCCTATTTTTAAAAGGGGTCTGTCTAGTAATGTAAAAGATGAACTAGCTCGCTCTGAGTCACCACAAGAGCTAGAGACATTTATACAGCATTGTGTGTGCATTGACATTCGCCTTACTGAGCATAGGCAGGAGAAGTTTGCTGCATATGACCGTATTTCTAACTTTTCCTTCCTTCCAAAGAGCCTGCAGGTAAAACATCTCGGGAGGTGGAGGAGGTGCCCATGCAAATTGATTCCGTTCAGAGGCGTGAGATCAATGAGCGCCGGGAGCATCGCCTTCGTGAAAGTCTATGTTTCTACTGCGGCCAGTCTGACCACTTCTTGATCAATTGTCCTAAGTGTCCTAGACGGCCTAACAAGGTGCTAGCAGCAGTAGGGGAGTATGACAACTGTGATGATGAATCTGACATCTCTGAATGTAGCCTGCCTTTAAACGCTGTATTCCATTCACTTTCTATGACTTCACCCCCCAAGGAGCTTAAGGAAAAGAACTCTCACTGTTCTCTCCCTATTAAGATCCTGTGTTCAGGACAGTGGATTTCCAGTGCAGCTATGATTGACTCTGGTGCAGGTGGCAATTTCATGGATATTGCATTTGCCAAGGAGCATGGTATTGAAATTCAGCAAAGAGCCTCTCCAATTACCATGGAAACAGTGGATGGGTCACCTTTATTCTCTGGGCCTGTGAAATTTTGTTGGAGTCTAATCATCAGGAGCAACTTTCTTTCTTGCTAATTTCTTCTCCTCATTTTCCTGTGATTTTAGGCATTCCTTGGTTGCATTCTCAGAACCCAATTATCAACTGGGAGACCAAGGAGATTATCTTTCCAACAAGGAGCAACTCAGCGTTAACAGAAGCGGTCCCTGAGTCCACGGCTACGGAACCACATGTACAGGTTATTTACTTTACCTCCAGCATATAAAGAGTTCTCTGACAACTGTGACAAGAAGAATGCAGATCAGCTCCCTCCACACAGGCATTATGACTGTCTCATTGAGTTGCTTCCTGGGGCAGATATTCCTTTTGGTAACGTACACCCTTTGGCGGCACCTGAGCTTCAAGCCTTAAAGGAGTATATTGATGAAAATCTGGCCAAAGGCTTCATACGTCCTTCTTCCTCACCAGCAGGGGCACCTATCTTTTTTGTAAAGAAGGATGGGACCCTGAGACCCTGTGTTGACTATCGGGAACTCAAAAGGGAACCGTACAAAACCGTTACCCTTTGCCTCTGATTCCCAAATTACTGGAAAGAGTCCGCCATGCTAAGGTGTTCTCTAAACTGGATCTTCGTGGGGCTTATAATTTGGTGCGTATTCGTCCAGGGGATGAGTGGAAGACAGCATTCATTTGCCGGTATGGACACTTTGAATCTCTTGTGATGCCCTTCGGACTTTGTAACGCCCCTGCAACATTTCAACACCTTGCAAATGACATTTTCAGAGATTTGTTATACCAGTTTGTAGTGATCTATTTGGACGATATACTAATCTTTTCTGACTCTATACAGGAACATGAAGAACATGTCAAAACTGTTTTAAGACGTCTGAAAGAGAAGCATCTGTATATTAAGCTGGAGAAATGCGAGTTCCATCATTCTGAGATACAGTTCTTAGGTTACATCATCTCTCCCCAGGGGCTGAACATGGAATCTGGTAAGATTCAGGCTATCCTTGACTGGTCGGTACCCAAGAACGTTAAGGAGGTCCAACGTTTTATTGGTTTTGCAAATTTCTACAGACGCTTCATTCGAAATTTTTCTGATATTGTCCATCCCATTACTTCCTTGACAAAGAAGGAAAAGCCCTTGAAGTGGTCATCACAGGCTCAAGAAGTTTTTGATTGTCTTAAGATCTGTTTCACATCAGCACCGCTGTTGATACACCCAGATCCAACACTTTCATTCATTGTGGAGGTGGACGCTTCTGATATTGCTTTGAGGGCTATTCTCTCCCAAAGACTGGAGAGAAGGGTCCGCTACATCCTTGTGCTTTCTTTTCCCGTAGACTAACCTCAGCAGAGAAGAATTACGACGTGGGAGACAAGGAATTGCTGGCTATTATTGCGGCTTTCAAAGAATGGAGGCATCATCTGCAAGGAGCTGCACAACAGATCATAGTGCTAACTGACCATCGCAATTTAGAGTTCCTTAGATCCGCTAGATGTCTTTCTCCTCATCAGGCTCGTTGGAACTTATTTTTAAATCAATTTAACTTTGTTATCTCGTACGGTCCAGGTTCTCGTAATGGGAAGGCTGATGCTTTATCCCGAATCCATGCTGCGGATTCAGTACCTGGAGCCCCGTCCAAGACCATTCTATCTGATGCCAATTTCATCAGAGTTATCCACGATCAGGACTTGTGGAAGGAGTGCAGGGAGGCCTATGACGGTGATGTATTTCTGGCCAACCCACCTGTGGATATTAATCTTGTCTTTAAGGGTGGCATGTGGTTCAGAGATCGACGTATCTACGTCCCTGAGGTCGTCCGTCTGCAGATCCTCAAGTTGGTACATGACTCCAAGTTGGCTGGTCACAGGGGGGTACAGAAGACACAAGAGTTCCTGAGCTGATTCATCTAGTGGCCAACTTGCCTGAAGGATACCAAGGACTATGTTCTCTCTTGCGAGGTATGTGCTCGTTACAAGACTCCTCATGTGACACCTATGGGTCTTCTACAACCATTATCTGTTCCGTCCCGCCCTTGGGGGTCTATATCAATGGACTTTATTGTGGAGCTGCCTACATCGGGGGGCATGAATACAATCATGGTGGTAGTTGATCGCTTAACTAAAGCTGCTCATTTTGTTCCGTGCACCGGCCTCCCCTCAGCTAAAATACAGTGAACTTGGTTATACAGAATGTCTTTCGGTTGCATGGGGTTCCGGATGAGATCATCTCTGACGTGCAGTTCACTTCAAGATTCTGGAAGGGGTTTTGCTCTGCACTCAATATTAATGTCTGTCTCTCTTCATCTCTGGAGTGCAGTTCATTTCAAGATTCTGGAAGGGGTTTTGCTCTGCACTCAATATTAATGTCTGTCTCTCTTCCGCTTACCATCCCCAGGCAAATGGTCAGACTGAGCGTACCAACCAGACGCTAGAACAATATCTAAGATGCTATGTCAGCCATCTCCAGGATGATTGGTTGGAGTTGCTGCCGTTAGCCGAATTTTTATATAACAATTCTCAGAGCGCCTCCACTAAATTTACACCTTTCTTTGCCAATCTGGGTTATCATCCGTGTATCTTACCTAGGTCTCCAATTAATTCTCCAGTTCCTGCAGTGGAGGAAAGGCTGACTGTGATGAGGCAAAATCTGGAGGTTCTGAAGGAATCCCTGACCACAGCTCAAGAACATTATAAGAGATCGGCTGATAGATTCCGTAAACCTGCACCCATGTTCAAGGTAGGAGATTCCGTGTGATTAGAAACTAAGAATCTGAAGTCAAACGTTCCTTCACAAAAACTTGGACAGAAATTCATTGGCCCTTTCAAGATCAACGGTATTGTGAGCTCTGTGGCCTGCCGGCTGAAGCTGCCTAGGACTATGAAGGTACACCCAGTCATCACCCGTTGCAGACCTGTTGAAGCACAAACATCGTGCAAAATGGCCGTCGTCTCCTCCTGCTCGCTTGAGCTCCACTCCTTCACCCCCGGCCCTGAAGTTTTACTCATGAAGTTTTACTTATGAAGACTTAAATAAAGCTGCTAATTTTGGAAGATTGGTGAGTGCATTCCGTCCTTTCTCCTATTCTCATGGAATACAACTGTTTTTTCTTGGAGTTGCACCCGTAATCTCCGTACATATGGCTGTTTTGGAAATTACAGACGCTATTGAGACAGGCTTTTTCTAATAATTAATTGTGTCGGGCAGTGCCGTTCACTTTTTTCCTTACACAACGCGTTTCAACGGATACACCGTCTTCTTCAGGTGGTTCACCTGAAGAAGACGGTGTGTGCCGTTGAAACGCGTTGTAGTTTAACTCAACCTGGTGTCAGAGTCCTTTTTCTGCACTCCTAGGACCGGCTTTTTCTTCTATCTCCTGTCACCAAGACTCATGGTGGCCTCCAGATCCAGCATGGCCATCGCCAGCCCACACAGCTAGGAGAAGATTAGGCATAGATGAGCAGAAAACCTCTAGGTAAGTTCCAGGAGGGGAAGATCGGCAGCATGCTTACTGCAACATGATTGCTGAAGCATGCTGCCTTATTTTGATTTTGCTGTTCGGCATGAGAATACCCCTTTAACGCAGGCTATGTCTGGAAGCAGGGGGATTGTTGACTGACTACAGGGTTAATGCCACCAACCATCTCTGCAGAACTGAGATACTGGCTTTGCTGAACTTAAGTGGAGGTTAACCAGCTTCTACAGAACCTCTTTATCAGGTCTTCAGGTTTTGGGATTAGCCCTCACAGAACACTCTGCCAGTATTCAAAAGAATGGAGCAGCAGATGAAAGTGGTATTCTCACTTCAGGATCCGTTATTCTATAGATACCCATTCCTCAGATTAGGCCAAGAATAGGGTCCAGTTGTATTCTGCATTGAACCATCTGTTTATCAGCAACTTTCAGCACCAACGACAATGACAAGTGACTGGAAGCTGCAGCCATAGCTCTCCATGATTTCAGTGAGATCCAGGGAAGATGTGACAGTGCCTTGCAAAGAGCTGATCCACCGTGCCATGCCTTATACAGGGGCATGCACTGCTCTGTGCAGAGAAATGCATGTTTTGGATGGGACTCGGTTGTTTGCATTCGGTCTTTCAGCAACAAATGGCCCTTTGGGGACAACCATTAAATTGGAGGGGCCCTTGGTGAATATGAGTTTGACACCCCTGATCTAAGACAAGTGACCTTCATTTTACTGTCATGTAATAATGGTGTTACACTTATTGGCTTCTTTTTATCATCCATTACATATCATCAGGCTCGGACTGGCCCACCGGAGAACCGGTGGGCCCAGGCACTGACACCTGCTGGCATACTGGCCAGCAGCTGCCTAGGGCCCCCACTGCTCCAGGGGCCCCTTGCCAGTGGCTATAGGGCCCCTGTCATGGTTCTCAATGGCAAGAGACCGTAGTAAAGCATACAAAAGGACTAGCTCTTGGAAGATGGGAACTCGAGCTGACTGTGAGCTAAACCTACCGCACAACTAACAGTGGCCGGGTAGCGTGCCTACGTTTTATCCCTAGACGCCCAGCGCCAGCCGGAGGACTGACTGACCCTAGCAGAGGAAAAAACAGACCTAGCTTACCTCTAGAGAAATTTTCCCCAAAAGGCAGACAGTAGCTCCCACATATATTGTCGGTGATTTTAGAGGAAATTGACATACGAAGTATGAAGATAGGTTTAGCAAATTGAGGTCCGCTTACTAGATAGTAGGAAGACAGAAAAGGGAACTTCACAGTCAGCTGAAAACCCTTTCAAAACACCATCCTGAAATTACTTTAAGACTCTAATATCAACTCATGACACCAGAGTGGCAATTTCAGCTCACAAGAGCTTCCAGCCTCAGAAATATTCAAACACAGAGAACTGGAACAAAAATGCAAAAACAATCTTAGGACTACAAGTCCAACTTAGCTGATAGTAGTCTAGGAGCAGGAACATGCAACAGAAAGGCTTCTGGTAACATTGTTGGCCGGCATAGAAATGACTGAGGAGCAAGGCTAAATAGAAACTCCCACATCCTGATGAAAACAGGTGAACAGAGGAGATGAAGCACACAAGTTCAGTACCACCAGTAACCACCGGGGGAGCCCAGAAACCAAATTCACAACAGTACCCCCCCTCAAGGAGGGGGCACCGAACCCTCACCAGAACCACCAGGGCGATCAGGATGAGCCCTATGAAAGGCACGGACCAAATCGGAGGCATGAACATCAGAGGCTGTCACCCAAGAATTATCCTCCTGACCGTAGCCCTTCCACTTGACCAAATACTGAAGTCTCCGTCTGGAAACACGGGAGTCCAAGATCTTCTCGACAACGTACTCCAACTCACCCTCAACCAACACCGGAGCAGGAGGCTCAACGGAAGGCACAACCGGTACCTCATACCTGCGCAACAATGACCGATGGAAGACATTATGAATAGAAAAAGATGCAGGGAGGTCCAAACGAAAGGACACAGGGTTAAGAATCTCCAATATCTTGTACGGGCCGATGAACCGAGGCTTAAACTTAGGAGAAGAAACCTTCATAGGGACAAAACGAGAAGACAACCACACCAAGTCCCCAACACAAAGACGAGGACCAGCACGACGACGGCGGTTGGCAAACTGCTGAGTCTTCTCCTGGGACAACTTCAAATTGTCCACCACATGCCCCCAAATCTGATGCAACCTCTCCACCACAGCATCCACTCCAGGACAATCCGAAGACTACACCTGACCGGAAGAGAAACGAGGATGAAACCCCGAATTACAGAAGAAAGGAGAAACCAAGGTGGCAGAACTAGCCCGGTTATTGAGGGCAAACTCCGCCAAGGGCAAAAAGGCAACCCAATCATCCTGATCCGCAGACACAAAACACCTCAAATAAGTCTCCAAGGTCTGATTAGTTCGCTCGGTCTGGCCATTAGTCTGAGGATGGAAAGCAGACGAAAAAGACAAATCAATGCCCATCCTAGCACAGAACGCTCGCCAAAATCTAGACACGAATTGGGTTCCCCTGTCAGAAACGATATTCTCCGGAATACCATGCAAGCAAACCACATTTTGAAAAAACAGAGGAACCAGCTCGGATGAGGAAGGCAATTTAGGCAAGGGGACCAAATGGACCATCTTAGAGAAACGGTCACACACCACCCAGATGACAGACATCTTCTGAGAAACAGGGAGATCAGAAATAAAATCCATGGAGATGTGAGTCCAAGGCCTCTTCGGAATAGGCAAAGATAACAACAATCCACTAGCCCGAGAACAACAAGGCTTGGCCCGAGCACAAACATCACAAGACTGCACAAAACCTCGCACATCTCGCGACAGGGAAGGCCACCAGAAGGACCTAGCCACCAAATCCCTGGTACCAAAGATTCCAGGATGACCAGCTAACGCAGAAGAATGGACCTCCGAGATGACTCTACTGGTCCAATCATCCGGAACAAACAGTCTACCAGGCGGGCAACGATCAGGTCTATCCGCCTGAAACTCCTGCAAGACCCGTCGCAAGTCTGGGGAAACAGCAGATAATATCACTCCATCCTTAAGGATACCTGTAGGTTCAGAATTACCAGGGGAATCAGGCTCAAAACTCCTAGAAAGGGCATCCGCCTTCACATTTTTAGAACCCGGTAGGTAAGAAACCACAAAATTAAACCGAGAGAAAAATAACGACCAGCGCGCCTGTCTAGGATTCAGGCGCCTGGCAGACTCAAGATAAATCAAATTCTTGTGGTCGGTCAATACCACCACCTGATGTCTAGCCCCCTCAAGCCAATGACGCCACTCCTCAAAAGCCCACTTCATAGCCAAGAGCTCCCGATTACCAATATCATAATTTCGCTCAGCGGGCGAAAATTTTCGAGAAAAGAACGCGCAAGGTCTCATCACGGAGCAGTCGGAACTTTTCTGCGACAAAACCGCCCCAGCTCCGATTTCTGAAGCGTCGACCTCAACCTGAAAAGGAAGAGTAACATCAGGCTGACGCAATACAGGGGCGGAAGAAAAGCGGCGCTTAAGCTCCCGAAAGGCCTCCACAGCAGCAGGGGACCAATCAGCAACATCAGCACCCTTCTTAGTCAAATCAGTCAACGGCTTAGCAACATCAGAAAAACCAGTTATAAATCGACGATAAAAATTAGCAAAGCCCAAAAACTTCTGAAGGCTCTTAAGAGAAGAGGGTTGCGTCCAATCACAAATAGCCTGAACCTTGACAGGGTCCATCTCAATGGAAGAGGGGGAAAAAATGTACCCCAAAAACGAAATCTTTTGAACCCCAAAAACACACTTAGAACCCTTTACACACAAGGAATTAGAGCGCAAAACCTGAAAAACCCTCCTGACCTGTTGGACATGAGAGTCCCAGTCATCCGAAAAAATCAAAATATCATCCAGATACACAATCATAAATTTATCCAAATATTCACGGAAAATGTCATGCATAAAAGACTGAAAGACTGAAGGGGCATTTGAAAGACCAAAAGGCATTACTAAATACTCAAAATGGCCCTCAGGCGTATTAAATGCGGTTTTCCACTCATCCCCCTGCTTAATTCGCACTAAATTATACGCCCCACGAAGATCAATCTTAGAGAACCACTTGGCCCCCTTTATTCGAGCAAACAAATCAGTAAGCAGTGGCAAAGGATACTGATATTTAACCGTGATTTTATTCAAAAGCCGATAATCAATACACGACCTCAAAGAGCCATCTTTTTTAGATACAAAGAAAAAAACGGCTCCTAAGGGAGATGACGAAGGACGAATATGTCCCTTTTCCAAGGACTCCTTAATATATTCCCGCATAGCAGCATGTTCAGGCACAGATAGATTAAATAAACGACCCTTTGGAAACTTACTGCCCGGAATCAGATCTATAGTACAATCGCAATCTCTGTGCGGAGGTAGTGAACCAAGTTTAGGCTCCTCAAAAACATCACGATAATCAGATAAAAATTCCGGAATCTCAGAGGGAATAGATGACGAAATGGAAACCAAAGGTACGTCCCCATGAGTCCCCTGACATCCCCAGCTTAACACAGACATTGCTTTCCAGTCGAGGACTGGGTTATGAGATTGCAGCCATGGCAATCCAAGCACCAACACATCATGTAGATTATACAACACAAGGAAGCGAATAATCTCCTGGTGATCCGGATTAATACGCATAGTTACTTGTGTCCAGTATTGTGGTTTATTACTAGCCAATGGCATGGAGTCAATACCCTTCAGAGGTATAGGAACTTCCAGAGGCTCTAAATTAAACCCACAGCGTTTGGCAAAGGACCAATCCATAAGACTCAAAGCGGCGCCAGAGTCGACATAGGCGTCCGCGGTAATAGACGATAAAGAGCAAATCAGGGTCACAGATAGAATAAACTTAGACTGTAAAGTGCCAATTGCAATCTTCTTAGTACGTTTAGAGCATGCTGATATAACATGAGTTGAATCACCACAATAGAAGCATAACCCATTTTTTCGCCTAAAATTCTGTCGTTCGCTTCTGTACAGAATTCTATCACATTGCATAATCTCTGGCGCCTTTCTCAGTAGACACCGCCAAATGGTGCACAGGTTTGCGCTCCCGCAAACGCCGATCAATCTGAATAGCCATTGTCATGGACTCATTCAGACCTGTAGGCACAGGGAACCCCACCATAACATCTTTAATGGCATCAGAGAGACCCTCTCTGAAATTCGCCGCCAGGGCGCACTCATTCCACTGAGTAAGCACAGACCACTTACGAAATTTTTGGCAGTATATTTCAGCCTCATCTTGCCCCTGAGACAGGGCCATCAAGGCTTTTTCAGCCTGAATCTCTAAATGAGGTTCCTCATAAAGCAACCCCAAAGCCAGGAGAAACGCATCCACATTGAGCAACGCAGGATCCCCTGGTGCCAAAGCAAATGCCCAATCCTGAGGGTCGCCCCGGAGCAAGGAAATTACAATCCTGACCTGCTGTGCAGGATCTCCAGCGGAGCGAGATCTCAGAGACAAAAATAATTTACAATTATGTTTGAAATTCTGGAAGCGAGATCTATCCCCGGAGAAAAATTCAGGTAAAGGAATTCTAGGTTCAGATATAGGAGCATGAATTACAAAATCCTGTAAACTTTGAACCTTCATAGCGAGATTATTCAAACCTGTAGCTAAACTCTGAGAATCCATTTTAATCAGGTGAAATCAGAACCATTCAAGGATTAGAAGGAGAGAGAGACGAAGGCTGCAGTAAGCAGAGATGCAAGTGAATCAACTAATGAGCAAACTCAGAAAAAAAAAAAAAATTCTCTGCAGACTTCTTTTCTCTCCTTTCTTCTGCCAATTATTTTAACCCTTGGCCTGCCAAACTGTCATGGTTCTCAATGGCAAGAGACCGTAGTAAAGCATACAAAAGGACTAGCTCTTGGAAGATGGGAACTCGAGCTGACTGTGAGCTAAACCTACCGCACAACTAACAGTGGCCGGGTAGCGTGCCTACGTTTTATCCCTAGACGCCCAGCGCCAGCCGGAGGACTGACTGACCCTAGCAGAGGAAAAAACAGACCTGGCTTACCTCTAGAGAAATTTTCCCCAAAAGGCAGACAGTAGCCCCCACATATATTGTCGGTGATTTTAGAGGAAATTGACATACGAAGTATGAAGATAGGTTTAGCAAATTGAGGTCCGCTTACTAGATAGTAGGAAGACAGAAAAGGGAACTTCACAGTCAGCTGAAAACCCTTTCAAAACACCATCCTGAAATTACTTTAAGACTCTAATATCAACTCATGACACCAGAGTGGCAATTTCAGCTCACAAGAGCTTCCAGCCTCAGAAATATTCAAACACAGAGAACTGGAACAAAAATGCAAAAACAATCTTAGGACTACAAGTCCAACTTAGCTGATAGTAGTCTAGGAGCAGGAACATGCAACAGAAAGGCTTCTGGTAACATTGTTGGCCGGCATAGAAATGACTGAGGAGCAAGGCTAAATAGACACTCCCACATCCTGATGAAAACAGGTGAACAGAGGAGATGAAGCACACAAGTTCAGTACCACCAGTAACCACCGGGGGAGCCCAGAAACCAAATTCACAACAGGCCCCTGAGTCAAGGGGGCCCGTCCTGTGCCAGTAGCTGCAGTTGGAGACAGGATCCTGTCCCCGCTGCTAAAGCCAAATGAATATTCACGCTTTCCCACACCCCTATGGGCGTGGAGAGGCATGAATACCATTTCTCTTTAATAGCAGGCAGCGTTAGCCGCAGGGTGCAGCTAACACTGCCCACATGTAAAGCTGCACCACACACACAAAGTACCGCACACCCACACACACACAGCACCGCACCGCACACATACACATGCAGGCACACAGACTCACAGAGCAGCTAAACCTCCTGGCGTCCTGCTTCCTGTCTGAGACAGCCCAGCTGGATGACGTCATCATCCAGCATGCTGCTGTCTCAGAAAGCTTCCAGGAATCCAGCGAGGAAGAGGCTGCTGGAATGAGCTGCTGCTGTGGGGAGGTGAGCTGTGCTGCGTGCCTGCGTGTGTGTGCCTGCGTGTGTGTGAGAGTGTGCATGAGAGTGTGTGTGAGAGTGTGTGTGTGTGTGTGAGTGTGTGTGAGTGTGTGTGTGTGTGAGAGTGTGTGTGAGAGTGTGTGTGTGAGTGTGTGTGTGAGTGTGTGTGGGAGTGTGTGTGAGAGAGTGTGTGTGTGAGAGTGTGTGTGTGAGAGTGCATGTGTTTGTGTGAGAGAGTGTGTGTGTGTGATGAGCTGCTGCTGCGTGGAGGTGAGCTGTGCTGTGTGCCTGCGTGTGTGTGTGAGAGTGTGTGTGTGAGAGTGTGTGTGTGAGAGTGTGCGTGAGAGAGTGTGTGTGTGTGTGTGTGTGATGAGCTGCTGCGGTGAGCTGTGTGTGTGGTGAAGGACAATGATATTGGTGGGGGAAGACAATGATGGAGGTGATGGGCAATGATGGTGGGAGGGAAGACAATGATGGAGGTGATGGGCAGTGATGGTGGTGGTGGGGAGGCAATGATGGAGGTGAGGGGAGGCAATGATGGAAGTGATGGGCAATGATGGTGGGGGAGACAATGATGGAGGCGATGGGCAATCATGATAAGGGAAGGAATGATGGAGGTGATGGGCAATGATGGTGGTAGGGGAGAGGCAATGATGGAGGTGATGGGCAATGGTGGTGGTGGGAGGCAGTGATGGAGGTGATGAAATGGGCAATGATGGTGGAGGGAGGCAATGATGGAGGTGATGGGCAATGATGGTGGTGGGGGAGGCAATGATGGAGGTGATGGGCAATGATGGTGGTGGAGGGAGGCAATGATGGAGGTGATGATGGAGGTGATGAATTGGACATTGATGCTGGGGTGGGGGAGGAGGCAATGATGCAGGTGGTGGAATAGGCAGTGATGGAGGTGGTGGGGGAGAATGATAGGGGTGGTGGGGGAGAAGGCAATGATGGAGGAGGTGATGAGGACAATGATGAGGTGGAGAGGGGCTGCATTATACTTTATGAGGGGGCTACATGATATTCTGTGGGGGGACTGCATTATTCTCAGGGGACTGCATTATATTATGGGGGCTACATCATACTATGTGAGGGGGCTACAGTATACTCTATGGGGGGATGAATTATATTCTGTGGTGGGGCTGCATTCTCTCAGTTGACTACAATATATTCTGTGGTGGCTGCATTATACTATATGAGGGGGCTGCATTATACCCTATGAGGGTGCTACATTATATTCTATGGTGGGTGGTGGGGACTGCGTTATACCTGAGGGGGTTGCATGATATTTTGTGGGGTGCTGCATTATATTCTATGAGAGGGGACTGTGTTATATTTTATGAGGGGGCTAAATTATATTCTGTGAGGGGGCTTCCCCAACCCTTGCTACATAATTAAGACGTGAACTACCTTATATTATACCCTGATATTAGCGCTTTTTACCACACAATTGGTGGTCTTGTATCTATTTCTATGTAGCTACATAGTGGGCCCCAAGAATGATTTTCTCTGGTGGGCCCAAGGTGCTCCAGTCCGATGCTGCATATCATACTGTATCTTGTGATGAGAAAACTCGATCTGGAAAGTTCAGGGTTTGTATCGAACATTGCCTGCTCGGGTTCAACCACACCAACCCAAAACAGGCAATATTCGGAGTTTGCTCATCAGAAAATAAAAATTACTTCTCTCCCTTTTGCTGAGGTCCCAACCTGTGTGGAGAGTCTTCTTGACCAAGGGAATCCCTAGCTAGGAATCCTGAAAGGGATTCTCTTGGGTACGATGACATATTCACACAATGTGGAAGTGCGTGGAAGAGGACCCCCCGCGTCTGCCGGTACCTCAGCAAAGGGGTATGAAGCAATATATATATTTTCTTTTTACTATCTGGTTAGTGATGAGGATGTGGTGGACAGATTCTCCTCTGAGTCCATTGAGTTCAATGGAGATGATAGTTTGGGGGTGCTGAATCTGGCAGGTTCATTTCTCACTAATCATATTTTGGGTCTAAGATGTATAAATGTGATCAAGTTACACTTTTTTTTTAATTCCAAAACTTTGAGTTTTCTAGATAAGTAACTTTACAAACAGACAGAAAAATATTAAGAATTGGTCAAACCAACCAACATTGCAGAACAATATATTTAAAGCGTAACTCTAAAAAAAGCCCCAAAACTTTTGATATGTTATAGCACCTGGGTCACTGATCTTTTCCAATGGAGAACCCCTTCCAGCAGCTTTAGTTTATTTTTTTAAATATAATATTTTGTAAATTTTATTTAATTTTGTGTGAAAAGTCGCATCCGAGTTACAGCAGCAGGCTCTATGTGCTGCAGGATTTCAGTGGTTACTAAGGAAGTCAGGCTCCCTTGGTAGCAGAAATTGTGGGCAGATTCAGGCTTCCTGTGATACATTCAGGGCTGTTCGATCACAGCCCTCTGGAAAGTTCCCCTTCCCCTCATGTGCTAGGTCCTGGACAAGAGGAGGGTTTCCCCCCTGTGTAAAGCCAGTAAAGGACTGAGCACATGAGGCGTTGGGGAGCTTTGCAGGGGGCTGTGAACCAGCAGCCCTGTATACATCATAGGGAGCACGTTGATGCCTCTTTCAGACTTGCTGTTTTCCTGGCGATTATCGTGGCAGTTTAAAAGCACGGCGGTAATCGCCAGGAAGATAGAACATTTTTTAAAATGGAAAACTGTTCGGCTTTTGCTGCACAGTTTTCCCTCGATTTGAGTCCATTGACTTGCATTGGGCAAATCGAGTGCTATGTAGTGGTTTTGCTGGCGACTACCGCCGCGGTTTTAAACTGCTGCGATAATCGCCAGCAAAACCGCTAGTCTGAAAGAGGCCTGACAGTTGCACGTCCCATGTAGCCATTCCACCCTAGAGTCCATCCACAAGTTTTGCTACTAAGGCGAAACAACCTCCTTATTAGCCACTGAAATCCTGCACAACACATGGAGCTGCTGCTGAAACTTGGATGGGACTTTTCACACAGAAGTGAAGTTGCTGGAAGGGGTTCTCCATTGGAAAAGAAGATTAGTGCCACAGGTACTATAACATAGCAAAACTTGTTTTTTTTTTTTTAGAGTTACGCTTTAACTGTATAAATTAAAACTGTTAAACAAGAAACATAAACGGTATAGAGGGGGAAGGGTTAGAGAAAAAGAGGAAAGAAAAGAAAAATTGCAGATGTTAATGTTTGAATTATTTTACAGCTTAATATATCAACTAAAATTCAAAGCTGTAGGTGATGCCTCTCAGATAATCTATCAAGATTCTATTGCTGAAATCTTGCACAAAATGTTTAACCCTTGCTAAAATTGCAGCAAATTTTTTGTTTCTTGCAGTGGTGGGATTTCCTGCTATTATCTGAATAATTTCTATACTGTCGAGCTCTTGCTGATGTTTCAGACAGTTAATGAACAAGTATATATTTGGGAAAAGAGTACCACATGTTTCTTGAAAGCTACGGTGCCATCCTTCAACATTATTATTTGTTCGCTGTTGATAATTTAATGTTCGTTCATACATATTCCGAAGTTCAACTGGAAACAAAGGTGCCTGATGTCCTCTGCGAGTCATTTGACCAATATAGGTATCTTCAAAATAGTTGGCAATGGGTATAGTTTCTTGTGGAAATTTAGCATTTTCCACTAACTCATCAAATGAAGGCACAACATTCTGTGTTGGTAGAAAGGCAAGGGCAGGTATCATGCGTATCCAACGAGCAAATTCATGGTCACCTTGATATTGCACCTTGAGTCCTTCATTTTGAACTTTACGCCAAACTGACTGTGATAGGTGGAAGAAGCAACCCGTCTTCTTGAGGTTGAGGAATTCATTCTCAAATGCCTGGATTGCAGCTAGTTCAAAATCCAACATCAGGTTGTGTGGCTGCAGTCCAGGTTGCATGTTCTTCAGCTCTTGTAGCAATCTCTGGTACGTTGAACGGCTCTTGTCCGTCAGTAAGGCGTACACTACAGGAACAACAAGGCCGCTGTGGACTATATGATTTGTATAAAGTTGCTTGAACAGGGATAGTTTAGTGGAAAAAATGCCATCAGCAAACCACTCTTTACTTTGGGCCAGTAGATAGAGATTGTACTGCAGTGCGCAGGCGCCGGGCCTCTCTGACCTTTCCAGGCGCCTGCGCACTGCAGTACTTTGCTCTGCCCTCAACAGGGCAGGAAAAGTACGCATGCGCCAGAGCCGCAGCGTGAAGACAAGAAGAGGACGTCATCGTAAGAAGATGGGAGGCCCCATACCGGACACCCATCGGACCAGAACAGAACCGGGACCGCCCCTGGGTGAGTATAATCTAACCTGTTTTTCTCATCTTTCAGGATACATTGGGGGCTTATCTACAGCATTACAGAATGCTGTAGATAAGCCCCTGATGCCGGTGGCCACAGCTTATAGGTGAAAAATTGGGTGACAGGTTCCCTTTACGGTCCATTCACATGCACTAAGTAGTTGCAGCAGACAATCTGCAGCTAATTTATAGCAGAAAATTCTACACTACAATTAACATCTAGTGATGCGACAACCTTGTCCTCTTGCTGTTATTGACAATGGCTGGATACCTGCAAATCATGGTTGGTGGACAAGGTTACCACTCTGCTTATGAACATGGCAGACCACTGTATCTTAAAGGCAGGACTTCTACTTTGAAGCTGAGCAGAGAATTAAACTGCAACTAAACAAGTGAGGCATAGTGGGAATCAGTGGGTCTCATCCTACATTATACTATCCTCAAAGTTTCCCTTTAAGGCAAAAAAATCACATAGTATTCTATATCAGCTCTTTGTAATATATAATTTTTCACATTTGTGCAACATAAACTTTGCAATAATTCTGCATAATGGAAATGTTAAATTCTTACCAGAGTCATCCAGAAGGAACTGCTGCTGAATTCCATCAATATTGATCCCCTGGAACTCCTGGGGAATAACATGTTGATCAAGGGTTTGGGGCAACCTTAGAATATTGCCAAGTTGCCTTTATAATCATATTGTTCTCTTCAGTGATGCTTTCTTTGGGAGAAGTGCTACAACATTAGAATGGGCTCCTGAAATGACTTCTGTGAGAATCTGTTGTGGTGTCTCCTGTGTTGTCCTTGCCCTGGTGACCGACTCATTGACAAGTAGGATTGCTTCAGGTCTTGCTGCTTGTGCTACATGGTTGTGGGGATTGGTTACTTTCACTGCTTCATTCGTCCAAACACGTCCCTTGCAAGTCGACCATTTTTCACGCACCCAGATGGAATGGACATCGTCAGCCGTTCATTTGGAAAATACGTAAATGTGATTCTCATAGACCAACTTCTTCCCACGTTTGGATAGAACTGAATTCATACTTGTAGAAAGTGAATTGCTGTGGAAGCTGACTGATTTTTTGGTGCTAGTACACCTCTCTCTTTGTAGAGATTTTAGACACTGCTATATTCTGATGTAAAGATGGAATAAGAGATAGTCTAAGGTAACTTGCAGGAGGAAACCTGACATGAAAATTGATGATGGACAGGAATTCATGAACCACAAGAGTACAAACATATGGGGGCGAACTGCCGGGGGCGTTCTGCTGGGGGCAAAACATTGATGACAGACAGGAATTCATGAACCACAAGGGTACAAGCATCCGGGGGCGAACTACCGGGGGCAAATTGCTGGGGGCGAAACATTGATGACAGATGGGAATTTATGAATCACAAGGGTACAAACATCTGGGGGCGAACTGCGGGGTGTGAAACATTGATGACGGACAGGAATTCATGAACCACAAGGGTACAAACATCCAAGGGCAAACTGCCAGGGGTGAACTGCTGGGGGCGAACTGCTGGGGGTGAAACATTGATGACGGACAGGAATTCATGAACCACAAGGGTACAAACATCTGGGGGCGAACTGTACAAACATCAGGGGGTGAACTGCCGGGGGCGAATTGCTGGGGACGAAACATTGATGATGGACGGAAATTCATGAATCACAAGGGTACAAACATCCGGGGGCGAACTGCCGGGGGCAAACTGCTGGGGGCGAAAAATTGATGATCGACAGGAATTCATGAACCACAAGGGTACAAACATCTGTGGACGAACTGCCGGGGGCGAAACATTGATGACGGACAGGAATTCAAGAACCACAAGGGTACAAACATCCAGGGGCGAACTGCCGGGGGCGAATTGCTGGGGACTAAACATTGATGATGGACAGGAATTAATGAACCACAAGGGTACAAACATCCGGGGGTAAACTGCTGGGGGCAAACTGCTGGGGGTGAAACATTGATGACGGACGGGAATTCATGAACCACAAGGGTACAAACATCCGGGGGCGAACTGTCAGGGGTGTTCTGCTGAGGGCGAAACATTGATGACGGACAGGAATTCATGAACTATAAGGGTACAAACATCCAGGGGCGAACTGCCGGGGGCGAATTGCTGGGGACTAAACATTGATGATGGACAGGAATTAATGAACCACAAGGGTACAAACATCCGGGGGTAAACTACCGGGGGCAAACTGCTGGGGGTGAAACATTGATGACGGATGGGAATTCATGAATCACAAGGGTACAACCATCCGGGGCGAACTGCTGGGGGCGAAACATCCAGGGGCCAAACGCTGGGGACGAAATGTGCAGGGGCGAATTGTACCCAGGGGCGAACTGCTGGGGGCGAACTGCTGGGGGTGAACTGCTGGGGGCGAAATGAGCAGGGGTGAAATGTGCGGGTGTGAAAAATCCTGGGGGCCAAAGGCTGGGAACAAAATGTTTGGGGGCGAAATGTACCCAGGGGCGAACTGCTGGGGGCAAACTGCTGGGGGAAAACTGCTGGGGGCGAACTGCTGGGGGCGAAACATCCAAATCCCGGCCACTACTGTTTTATTCATAGCCTACGCTTAGGATAGCTGCCCAATGAGCTGGTAATGGCGCTGGTGACAGCTGAAAGTTCTTCGATGCTGCCATAAGACATGTTTTTTTACATTTTACACAGTGCCACAACTTTTTAGGAATTGGGATTGTGCAAATAATCATCACCTTATTACATCAAAAAGTGATGTTTATACCATTACTTTACAGAAGGGAAGATTTTCCTTAATTTCTATTTGGTAGACTGAATATAAGTAACATCTTCTACCTAATAAGAGTGAAAAAATTACTTTCCAATGAGCAAAAAAAAAATCAGTTATTGCTAGTGTTGAGCGATACCTTCCGATATCGGAAAGTATCGGCATCGGAAAGTATCGGCCGATACCGTCAAAGTATCGTATCTAATCCGATACCGATACCCGATCCCAATGCAAGTCAATGGGACGAAAATATCGGAATTAAAATAAACCCTTTATAAACTTGTAGGTTCATTCTACATGAAGGAAAACAACTAAGAATAATGTAGGATGTATTGGGGGAGGTGGCGGAGACATTAAAGGCTCAGAGGTTTAGCCCAATCAAATAGAATAGCAGGATTTTTATTTTTTTTATGACGTTCGGCGATAGAAAGATTTTGACTGTAATTTTTTTTTATTTTAGTTTGTCAGATATTGATGTTTCACTACTTCCACGCCCTTCACCTTCTTTTTTACTTCTCCCACACTTTCTTCTTCATTATCCTCATCATCAGCTTCTTTGACATCAACTTCTTCACCTTATTCATCTTCTTCTTCATCTTCTACCTATTATTTTTTTTGTTACATTGTTCATATTCTTTTTATTTTACTATTATCTTCTTCATATTCAACTTCTTCATCATATTCTTATTTGTGACAGGCATTCCCGTAGTTGTTATCTATAAAAGTTTGAAGATTACACCTTCCGTTCTGCCTGTCACAAAACAGTTACATTTGTCCGCGTTCAGTTTGGCCTGCAGCATCAGGCTTTATCCAGGGGCACCACGAGGAGGAACGGACTCACCCCCATACACTGCTTAGTCTTCTTCTGCTTATAATTTAGATAATATCGTTTGCTCTGATATTTAGTCTTATGCTTAATGTTCTTCTGCTCTTTGTTCTGCAGCCTCTTGTTCTTCTGCTTCTCGGTCTTCCAGGTCGTCGTCGTCTCCAGGGTCGTCGTCTCCGGGGTCGTCGTCATCGGGGTGGTCTTCAGGGTCATCGTCTCCAGGGTCGTCGTCATCACGGTGGTTGTCGTCTCCGGGGTCGTCGTCATCGGGGTGGTCTTCAGGGTCATCGTCTCCAGGGTCGTCATCATCACGGTGGTTGTCGTCTCTGGTGTCGTCGTCATCTTAGGGGTGGTCTTCCGGGTCATCGTGTTTAGTCTCTTGAACTTGGAAATGTAGCAGAAGGTACAAGAAGGCTGAGAAAATGCCGAGAAACAGCTGATGGAACTGGAACTCGGATGTCTACCCGAAGGTCCAAGAGCCAATGGAACTACCGAGGACCAGCTGACGTTACTGGAACCCGGTTACTAAGCAGGAGGTACCCGTGCCTGAAAGCACTACCAAGGACCACCTGACGTTGGTGGAACTCGGATACCCAGAGGGAGGCACCTAAGCCAAAGGCTCTGCCCGGAACCAGCTGACGGTACTGGAACCAGGATGGGGAGCAGAAGGTATAAGAGCAAAAGACACTGCCGAGAACCAGCTGACGGTGCTGGAACCCGGATGGGTAGCCGAAGGTCCAAGAGCCAATGGAACTACCGAGGACCAGCTGACGTTACTGGAACCCGGTTACTAAGCAGGAGGTACCCGTGCCAGAAAGCACTACCAAGGACCACCTGATGTTGGTGGAACTCGGATACCCAGAGGGAGGCACCTAAGCCAAAGGCTCTGCCCGGAACCAGCTGACGGTGCTGGAACCAGGATGGGGACCTATTCAAGCTTGTCTTCCTAGAGCCCCAACTGGCGGTGTTGGAGCCCAGGGTCAGCAGGAGGAGGAGATGGAGCAGAGTGTAGGCCGAAGCCTGCACTGGCGGCAGCTTTGGGTCTGTTGTGCCTGCGTGGCTGTTGCAGGACACGTTGCCGGCTGCACAGCAGGGGAACAGCTGGCGGTGCTGAACCCCACTGACACATTGGCTGGTGTTTTTCTCTGTGCAGCTAGCAGTACCGGGCCCCAACTGGCGGTGTTGGAGCCCGGGCTCTGCAGGGGGAGCAGAGTGTAGGCCGAAGCCTAATTGAACCAATTTCAAAGGTAACCTTTAACCCCCCCTCAGTTGTTACAAAGTAGAAGAGCCACAGCTTATGCAGCAGTAGTGCTGCACAAGTCAAAGGTTGCTCTTTTAATTTTTCTCCTTGCACACGCTGAATGAAACACGTATAACATTTAGCCCTTTATACAGTCAAACTGTGTTGGAGGCGCGAGTTCCCTTCGTAATGAGACGCAGCACAGATGTCAAGAATCCCACCTTGGTGCTGGGTGCAGCCTCCTGAGCATTGTTATTTGCTGTACAGGAGTCTGCGCTGTCGTGTTATCCCCTGGCCTAGCGCTGTTAGCGCTGCCCATCTTCTGACATCATTTAATGTCGGCCGGTGCAGTTCGCGATGACCATGAATCCCAGCCCCGCAGTGTCTTAACATTGTTAAAACACTGCGGGTCTGGGTTTCATGGCCTGGCGCAGCACATATGTTCGCCTCTCACACTCGGGTCCTTACACCCGCTTCAGACTGTGCGGCGTCAGCTGATCCCTTATCGCATGCCACGGCCATGAAGCCGCACAGTCTGAAGAAGGCGGAAGGAGATGAGGGACAGGCGAACTGATGCACTGCTCATGCCCATCAATCACACCCTCGCAGTCCCAATAAATAAGACACCGAGGGGCGTTGTGTGGGTCAGGGCGGCCGCAGAGGCGCAGGCAGCCAAACAATGATGCCAGAAGACGGGCAGCGCTACCAAGGGGGTTGCAGCGTGTCATTACAAAGGAAAGTCACACCACCGGGACGGTTAAATGGTCACACAGAGGACACATTTTAGACGTGTTTTCAGTTCCACATGTGCACACATGCAGCATTACCGCTGTACAAGGTGGCTGTAAAACGTAAAAACGCCTGGGGGAGGGGGGACAGGTTTCCTTCAATTTCAGTTCTTGTGTCTGCGTGGCTGTTGCAGGACACGTTGCCGGCTACACAGCAGGGGAACAGCTGGCGGTGCTGAACCCCACTGACACATTGGCTGGTGTTTGGCTCTGTGCAGCTAGCACATCTGGGCCCCAACTGGCGGTGTTAGAGCCCAGGGTCAGCAGGAGGAGGAGAGGGAGCAGAGTGTAGGCCGAAGCCTGCACTGGAGCAAGTTGAAAGGGAAACTTTAACCCCCCCCCCAGGCGTTTGTAGCTGAAAGAGCCATCGTGTACAGCACTAATGCTGGAAAAGGTAAACTTAGCTCTTTTAATTATGGTCCTTGCACATGCTGAACCTAACACTTATGAAAAGTGTCCCCTCCTACCGTGATACTCCCCTCCCTACGGCTTCTTCAGACTGTGCGGTGTCACGGCCGTGGCATGCTATTAGGGACCAGCTGACACCGCACAGTTTGAAGAAGCCGTAGGGAGATGAGTGAGAGGTGGAGGTTCAGATATGCACTGCGCATGTCCATGGATCTCAGGCCCCCAGTGGGATTAAATCAGAAGACAGTACGAGGCTGGATCTCGGCCAGCGCGGCCGCACAGGCGCAGCCAGCCTGACACCAAATGATGTCAGAAGACGGGCAGCACAAAATGTGTGCATGGCCAAGGGCTAACCTAACAGCGCAGGCTCCGGGACTGATTCAAACAACGCTGAGGAGGCGGCGCACGGCGCCAAGGGGGTAAGAATGACGGCTGTGCTGCGTCACATCACAAAGGAAAGTTCCACCAACCGGACTTTATCACGGTAGGAGGGGACACTTTTCATAAGTGTTAGGTTCAGCATGTGCAAGGAGCACCACAAAAAGAGGCACTTTTTCCCTTTGCATCATTACTGCTGCACAAGGTGGCTCCTTCAGTAACAAACGCCTGGGGGGGGGGACAGGTTCCCTTAAATTTAACTTGTTGTGCCTGCGTGGCGGTCGCAGTACACGTTGCCGTATACACAGCAGGGGAACAGCTGGCGGTGCTGAACCCCACTAACACATTGGCGAGGTGTTTGGCTCTGTGCAGACAGCACTTCTGGACGGCAACTAGCGGTGTTGGAGCCCAGGGACAGGTGGAGGAGGTGGAGGTGGAGGAGATAGGAGGGATTGCCACACACACAGCAGGGGAACAGCTGACGTTACTGAACCCCAATAACAGAGGAGGGACTGTTGACTGTGCGTACAGCACTACTGGACGGCAACTAGTGGTGTTGGAGCCCAGGGACAGGAGGGGGAGGTGGAGGTGGAGGAGATAGGAGGGATTGCCACACACACAGCAGGGGAACAGCTGATGTTACTGAACCCCAATAACAGAGGAGGGACTGTTGACTGTGCGTACAGCACTACTGGATGGCAACTAGCGGTGTTGGAACCCAGGGACAGGAGGGGGAGGTGGAGGGGGAGGAGATAGGAGGGATTGCCACACACACAGCAGGGGAACAGCTGACGTTACTGAACCCCAATAACAGAGGAGGGACTGTTGACTGTGCGTACAGCACTACTGGACGGCAACTAGCGGTGTTGGAGCCCAGGGACAGGAGGGGGAGGTGGAGGTGGAGGAGATAGGAGGGATTGCCACACACACAGCAGGGGAACAGCTGACGTTACTGAACCCCAATAACAGAGGAGGGACTGTTGACTGTGCGTACAGCACTACTGGACGGCAACTAGCGGTGTTGGAGCCCAGGGACAGGAGGGGGAGGTGGAGGTGGAGGAGATAGGAGGGATTGCCACACACACAGCAGGGGAACAGCTGACGTTACTGAACCCCAATAACAGAGGAGGGACTGTTGACTGTGCGTACAGCACTACTGGACGGCAACTAGCGGTGTTGGAGCCCAGGGACAGGAGGGGGAGGTGGAGGTGGAGGAGATAGGAGGGATTGCCACACACACAGCAGGGGAACAGCTGACGTTACTGAACCCCAATAACAGAGGAGGGACTGTTGACTGTGCTTACAGCACTACTGGACGGCAACTAGCGGTGTTGGAGCCCAGGGACAGGAGGGGGAGGTGGAGGTGGAGGAGATAGGAGGGATTGCCACACACACAGCAGGGGAACAGCTGACGTTACTGAACCCCAATAACAGAGGAGGGACTGTTGACTGTGCGTACAGCACTACTGGACGGCAACTAGCGGTGTTGGAGCCCAGGGACAGGAGGGGGAGGTGGAGGTGGAGGAGATAGGAGGGATTGCCACACACACAGCAGGGGAACAGCTGACGTTACTGAACCCCAATAACAGAGGAGGGACTGTTGACTGTGCTTACAGCACTACTGGACGGCAACTAGCGGTGTTGGAGCCCAGGGACAGGAGGGGGAGGTGGAGGTGGAGGAGATAGGAGGGATTGCCACACACACAGCAGGGGAACAGCTTACGTTACTGAACCCCAATAACAGAGGAGGGACTGTTGACTGTGCGTACAGCACTACTGGACGGCAACTAGCGGTGTTGGAGCCCAGGGACAGGAGGGGGAGGTGGAGGTGGAGGAGATAGGAGGGATTGCCACACACACAGCAGGGGAACAGCTGACGTTACTGAACCCCAATAACAGAGGAGTGACTGTTGACTGTGCGTACAGCACTACTGGACGGCAACTAGCGGTGTTGGAGCCCAGGGACAGAAGGGGGAGGTGGAGGTGGAGGAGATAGGAGGGATTGCCACACACACAGCAGGGGAACAGCTGACGTTACTGAACCCCAATAACAGAGGAGGGACTGTTGACTGTGCGTACAGCACTACTGGACGGCAACTAGCGGTGTTGGAGCCCAGGGACAGGAGGGGGAGGTGGAGGTGGAGGAGATAGGAGGGATTGCCACACACACAGCAGGGGAACAGCTGACGTTACTGAACCCCAATAACAGAGGAGAGACTGTTGACTGTGCGTACAGCACTACTGGACGGCAACTAGCGGTGTTGGAGCCCAGGGACAGGAGGGGGAGGTGGAGGTGGAGGAGATAGGAGGGATTGCCACACACACAGCAGGGGAACAGCTGACGTTACTGAACCCCAATAACAGAGGAGGGACTGTTGACTGTGCGTACAGCACTACTGGACGGCAACTAGCGGTGTTGCAGCCCAGGGACAGGAGGGGGAGGTGGAGGTGGAGGAGATAGGAGGGATTGCCACACACACAGCAGGGGAACAGCTGACGTTACTGAACCCCAATAACAGAGGAGGGACTGTTGACTGTGCGTACAGCACTACTGGACGGCAACTAGCGGTGTTGGAGCCCAGGGACAGGAGGGGGAGGTGGAGGTGGAGGAGATAGTAGGGATTGCCACACACACAGCAGGGGAACAGCTGACGTTACTGAACCCCAATAACAGAGGAGGGACTGTTGACTGTGCGTACAGCACTACCAGGCAACAACTAGCGGTGTTGGAGCCCAGGGACAGGAGGAGAAGCAGAGGAACACAATGTAGGCCGAAGCCTGATTGGAGAAAGTCGAAAGGGAACCTTTAACCCCCCCCAAGGCGTTTGTAGCTGAAAGAGCCAGCTTGTGCAGCACAAAGGATGCAAAAGGAATAGGTGGCTCTTTTCATTATGCTCCTTGCAAACACAGAACTAAACACTTATAAAATGTGTCCCCTGATACCGTGAGACCGTCCCGTAGGTTGGACTTTCCTTCGTAATATGACGCAGCACAGCTGTCATTTCTATCCCCTTGGCGCCGTGCCCCGGCTCCTCAGCGTTGTCGCAGTGTCGCAGTGTCGCAGTGTCGTCTAATGTAATCCCACCGCGGGCCTGGGATCTGTGGCCATGTGCAGTGCATATCCTCGCCTCTCACTCCCCTCCCTACGGCTTCTTAAGACTGTGCGGTGTCACGGCCGTGGCATGCTATTAGGGACCAGCTGACACCGCACAGTCTGAAGAAGCCGTAGGGAGATGAGTGAGAGGTGGAGGTTCAGATATGCACTGCGCATGTCCATGGATCTCAGGCCCCCAGTGGGATTAAATCAGAAGACACTGCGAGGCGGGCTCTCGGCCAGCGCGGCCGCACAGGCGCAGCCATCCTGACACCAAATGATGTCAGAAGACGGGCAGTGCTAAGTGTGCCTGGCCAAGGGATAACATAACAGCGCAGGCTCCGGGACGGAATCAAACAACGCTGAGGAGCCGGGGCACGGCGCCAAGGGGGTAGGAATGATGGCTGTGCTGCGTCATATTACGAAGGAAAGTCCCACCTCCGGGACGGTTTTACGGTATCAGTGGACACATTTTATAAGTGTTAAGTTCTGCGTGTGCAAGGAGCTAAACAAAAATAGCTACCTTTTCCTTGTACAGCAGTAATGCTCTTTCAGTAACAAACGCCTTGGGGGGGGGGGGACAGGTTCCCTTACATTTCAGTTGTTGTGTCAGCGTGGCGGTCGCAGGACACATTGCCGGCTACACAGCTGGGGATCAGCTGACGTTACTGAAACCCAATAACACTGGGTCGTATGTTTTGACTGTGCAGACGGCACTTCTGAGCCTCAACTGGCGGTGTTGGAGCCCAGGAATTTAAGTTCAGGTGGTAGAAAGATGAACACAACAGGAGACCTGGATACTGTAGACAGTCACCTAATTATTTAATCAGGAAGAGGAGTGGCAAATTCCTGCGAGATCCAGGCCTTGTTCATTTTCAGGAATGTAAGCCGGTCAACGTTATCGGAGGATAGTCGCATGCGACGGTCAGTTAGTACACCACCTGCAGCACTAAAGACACGTTCCGATAATACACTGGCCGCAGGGCAAGACAGCACCTCCAATGCATACTGGCTTAGCTCTGGCCATGTATCCAGCTTTGAGACCCAAAACTTGAAAGGGGAAGAGCCGTCTGGGAGTACAGCAAGAGGGCAAGACATGTAGTCTGTCACCATCTGACGGAACCGTTGCCTCCTGCTGACTGGAGCCGTCTGTGATGGTGTAGACTTTTGTGGCGGGCACAGAAAACTGTGCCACAGTTGGGCCATACTGGTCTTGCCTTGGGCAGAGGCACTGCTTCTGCTCCCTCTTTGTGCAGAGCCTCCACCACTGCCTGGACGCACTGAGCTGCTTTGTAATGCACTAGCAGCACTTCTCTCACTTGGAATGGAGAAGATGATGGAATTCACCAGTGTGTCTTGGTACTCCCGCATTTTTCGCTCCCGGTTCAACGGTGTGATGAGGCTTTCTACGTTGTCCCGATAGCGAGGATCGAGGAGGGTGAACACCCAATAATCAGACATGTTGAGAATGTGGGCGATGCGGCGGTCGTTTCTCAGGCACTGCAGCATGTAATCCACCATGTGCTGCAGACTGCCAACTGCCCAAGAAACGCTGTCCCCTGCTGGAGGCGTGATCTCTGCCCGCTCGTCATCACCCCACCCTCGCTGTACACACTGAGTACTGGACAATTGTGTAACTCCCTCCTCTGGACGGATGTCTTCCTCCTCCATTGACTCCTCCTCATCCTCCTCACAAACTGTCCCCTGCCTACGCGTTTGTGAGGAACCACGTGGCGCTGACTGTCCAGAAGATGATGGAAATGCTGAATCCTCATCCTCCACCTCTTCCACAACATCATCCCTTAGCGCTTGCAGTGATTTTTCAAGCAGGCAGATAAGGGGGACAGTCATGCTGACTAGTGCATCATCTGCACTCGCCATCCGCGTGGAATAATCAAAGGGATGCAAAACCTGGCAGACGTCATTCATAGTGGCCCACTCTGTGGTTGTGAAGTCTGTACGGCGCTGAGTGCGACTTCTTTGCGCCTGAAGCAGCTGGTACTCCATTACAGCTTGCTGCTGCTCACACAACCGCTCCAACATATGTAACGTGGAATTCCACCTGGTAGGTAGGTCACATATGATGCGATGTTCCGGCAGGCGGTGTCGGCGCTGCAGAGCCGCAATGCGCGCTTTTGCCGTGCTGGAACGCCGCAAGTGAGCACACTCTAGGCGGACCTTGTGCAGCAGTGCATCAAGATCCGGATAGTCCCTCAGAAAACTCTGCACGACCAAATTGAGCACATGTGCCAGACATGGGATGTGAGTGAGGTTGCCGAGGCCCAGAGCTGCCACCAGATTTCGGCCATTATCACACACTACCATGCCTGGCTGGAGATTCGCTGGCACAAACCACACATCGCTCTCCTGCTTGATGGCATTCCAGAGCTCCTGCGCTGTGTGGCTTCGATTCCCCAAATAAATTAATTTCAAGACGGCCTGTTGACGTTTGGCCACGGCTGTGCTCATGTCGGTCGTAACAGGTACACGTTCATCACGGGTCCATGTGGAGGTGGACTGTGACGGCTCCTGCAGCGATGATTCTGAGGAACTGGTGTAGGAGGAGGAGTCAATGCGTACAGAATGGATTCCTGCAATCCTTGGAGTGGGCAGGACACGTCCTGTGCCACTCGCACGGTCTGTACCCGGCTCAACGACATTAACCCAATGGGCAGTGAGGGAAAGGTATCGCCCCTGTCCATGTTGATTGGTCCACGCATCGGTGGTGAGGTGGACCTTGCTACTGACGGCGTTCAGTAGCGCGTGTTTTATGTGTCCCTCCACATGCTTGTGCAGGGCAGGGACGGCTTGCCTGCTGAAGTAAAAGCGGCTGGGCACATTGTACTGTGGGACTGCCAATGACATCAAGTCACGGAAGCTGTCAGTCTCCACCAGCCTGAATGACAGCATTTCCAGTGACAGAAGTTTGGCAATGCCTGCAGTCAGAGCCTGTGCTCGTGGGTGGTTTGACGAGAAAGGCCGCCTTTTCTCCCATGCCTGTACTACCGATGGCTGTAGACTGGGCTGGGAGTGTGTGGATGACTGGGAAAGTGGTGCTGCGGGTGGAATTACAGCGGGTCTCTGGACAACAGGGCCAGAGGTTCTTCCACGGCGATCCTGGGAGGAAGCCGAACCAGCTGCGTGTGAGCTGGAGGAAGAGGCAACACGAGCTGAAGAGGTGGTAGCTGCCGCTGTTGGTTGGCCTAGCTCTTCAGTGTGTTTTTCTAACTCCGCCGGGTGCCTGGTGGGCACATGTTTCCACATGTTGGAGGTATTGAGGTTGCTGACATTTTTCCCTCTTTTTACTTTGTGATGACACACCTTGCATTTGACATAGCAAATGTCATCTGCAACTGTGTCAAAAAAGGACCAGGCACTGCAAGTCTTGGGAGCGCCCTTTTTGGCTTTTGGAAGAGACATGCTCCTAACGGGTGCCAAAGCGGAGGCTGCAGGATCCGCAGTCTTCCCCCTCCCTCTCCCTCTTTGGGCCGTACGGGGAATCTCTTCCTCAGAGCTGCTCCCACCACCTTCCTGTCCCTCACGCCAAGATGGGTCAAGGACCTCATCATCTACACTACCCTCTGCCCCCAACTGCTCCTCCTGGGTAGTCTCAGCAGCAGAGCACGCACCAGTAAGTGGCACCTGAGTGTCATCATCAGCTGATGCGGCCTGCGATGTGGTGAACGGAGCCACTGGCCCACCCGCCTCTTCAGAGGAAGAGAGAAAAAGCTGTTGGGCATCACTGCACCCTGCCTCTTCTTCCATTTCTCCAATGCTGCTTGGCTGGCCCCCTGTTTCCAAGCCAAGAGATTCAGAGAACAGAAGTAGAGACGGCTCCTGTCCTGGGCTCTCTGTCTGCCTGGGCAATTTGGCAGGTGGTGAAGAGACAGATGGCTGCTCTCCAGTGCTCTGTGTCTGAGAGGATGTGGCACTAATTGAAGTTGATGCATTAGCTGCCATCCATCCGACAACGGCTTCAATTTGTTCTTCACGCAGCAGCGGTGTACGGCGCTCTGCGACAAAGCTGCGCATGAATGACTGTTCCCTTGTGAAAGTGGGTGCTGATGAGTCACCGGTGCCCGCAGCAGGCACAGAATCCCCACATCCCCTCCCTGCTCCGCGCCCACGCCCACGCCCACGTGCCTTACTCACTGCCTTCTTCATCTTGGTTGACTGATAAAGATAAGCAGAAAAGTACTAACGGATTTGTGTGCTTATTCCTGAACAACTCCTCCTAACAGGTATAAGAAACACTAATTTTCTAAAGTGTGGACTAGACTAAGTTTTTTTTTATTTATTATCATTATTTTGTTTGGTTTATGCCAGAATAATGGTAGCAAATTATGAATGCTGACTGCTACTTTCCAAATACCTGGTGATTACTTTTATTTCCACACTGTAAGACATTATAATGAATTTACTAATTTTGTTAAAATAAGATATGTTCATACATTAGAAAGGCTTCCATGCCTGAGAGAAGCTTTGTACAAAAGTTATTGCTAGGTAATGACACACATATGCTGCAATTTTAATGGTAACTTATTATTAGAGATCTGTGGATTATATCTTATTTTACTTGGCAGAGCAATCAATAAAGTCATCTGTGCTTGTTTTAATAAATCCACATACAGCGAGCAATCCATTTCACTGACTTTCTTGTTTAGAAAATTAAAGTGGAATTGACACTTACTTGTAAGCAGCTGCGTAACTATAAGGGTTCCAGAGGTAACAGATACACGTAGGTTCATATTCACAAGGGGGTTCTAAATGCCCCTCTGTCACATAATATGCAAATTCTCTTCAGAGGACTTGAACTCTAGAGTTACCTATTAGAAGTAGCAATACTAACAGTCACTCTCCATAAAGAGAAATATTACCCCTTAGATCTTAGTCAGAGACCTCCCATACAGCCAAATGAGATCTCATGCTTTGCACTGAGGAGGGGCAACATTCCAAAATGTCTGCAAATTGAGATTCTGGTTTGGTTTTTATTCAAAGTTCTATGGCAAGGCTTGATAAAGGGTCGATATAGACTAACAGGATTGTTACTTCCAACAGCTGGCACTAGAGTTCAAGTCCTCTTCCTATCTGAAGAGACAATTTGCATATTTAATTTCCTCAGAATTGAGTGATTCCATACTTTTTCCCCTCTGCTTGGTTAAGAAAAGTAACCATTACTGACTGCCACATTTTTTGTTCTTGATTTCTTTTAGTGTTTCTTAACCCCTTAATCCCATATGGCGTACTATCCCGTCAAGGTGACCTGGGACTTAATTCCCAGTGACAGGATAGTACATCATATGCAATCGGCCGCGCTCACGGGGGGAGCGCAGCCGGGTGTCAGCTGACTATCACAGCTGACATCCGGCATGGCTCCTGGCACATTAACCCCCAAAACACTGTGATCAAACATGATCACAGCATTCCGGGGGCATAGGGAAGCATAGCGCAGGGAGGGGGCTCCCTGCGGGCTTCTCTGAGACCCTTGGTACAAGGCTATGTGCTCACCTTGTACTGAGTGTCTCCTCCCTGCAGGCCCCAGATCCAAAATGGCCGCGAGACTACTTCCGGGTCCTGCAGCGAGGTGGCTTACAAGCGCCTGCTCAGAGCAGGTGCTGGTAAGCCTGCAGCCCTGCTTGTCAAATCGCTGATCTGACACAGTGCTGTGCAAAGTGTCAGATCAGCAATCTGACCCTATAGTGTGATGTCCCCCCTGGGACAACGTTATAAAGTGAAAAAAAAAATTCTTAAAAAAAAATATTGTTCCCATAAATACATTTCTTTATCTAAATAATAAAAAAATAAAAGTACACATATATAGTATCACCGCGTCCATAATGACCCCACCTATAAAACTGTCCCACTAGTTAACCCCTTCAGTGAACGCCATAAAAAGAAAAAAAAAAAGGCAAAAAACAACCCTTTATTATTATACCGCCGAACAAAAAGTGGAATAACACGTGATCAAAATGACGGATATAAATAACTATGGTACAGTTAAAAACGTCATCTTGTCCCGCAAAAAATGAGCCACCATACAGCATCATCAGCGAAAAAATAAAAACGTTACAATCCTCAGCCTAAAGCGATGCAAAAATAATTGTTTTTTCTATAAATAGTTTTTATCGTATAAAAGCGCCAAAACATAAAAAATTGATATAAATGAGGTATCGCTGTAATCTTACTGACCCGAAGAATAAAACTGCTTTATCAATTTTACCAAACATGGAACGGTATAAACGTCCCCCCAAAAGAAATTCATGAATAGCTGGTTTTTGGTCATTCTGCCTCACAAAAATCGGAATAAAAAGCGATCAAAAAATGTCACATGCCCGAAAATGATACCAATAAAAACGGCAACTCGTCCTGCAAAAAACAAGATGTCACATGACTCTGTGGACCAATATATGGAAAAATTATAGCTCTCAAAATATGGAGACGCAAAAACTATTTTTGCAATAAAATTTAGTCTGTGACAGCTGCCAATCATAAAAATCCGTTAAAATACCCGCTATAAATAGTAAATCAAATACCCCTTCTTCACCCCCTTAGTTAGGGAAAAATAATAAAATAAAAAAAATGTATTTATTTCCATTTTCCCATTAGGGTTAGGATTAGAGGTGTGTTTGGGTTAGGGTTTCAGTTAGAATTGGGGAATTTCCACTGTTTAGGCACATCAGGGGCTCTCCAAACGCGACATGGCGTCTGATCTCAATTCCAGCCAATTCTGCATTGAAAAAGTAAAACAGTGCTCCTTCCCTTCCGAGCTCTCCCGTGTGCCCAAACAGGGGTTTACCCCAACATATGGGTTATCAGCATACTCAGGACAAATTGGAAAACAATTTTTGGGGTCCAATTTCTCTTGTTACCCTTGGGAAAATAAAAATTTGTGGGGCTAAAAAACATTTTTTGTGGGAAAAAAATGATTTTTTATTTTCACGGCTCTGCGTTATAAACTGTAGTGAAACACTTGGGGGTTCAAAGTTCTCACAACACATCTAGATAAGTTCCTTGGGGGGGTCTAGTTTCCAATATGGGGTCACTTGTGGGGGGTTTCTACTGTTTAGGTACATTAGGGGCTCTGCAAACACAATGTGACGTCTGCAGACCATTCCATTTAAGTCTGCATTCCAAACAGTGCTCCTTCCTTTCCGAGCTCTGCCATGCGCCCAAATGGTGGTTCCCCCCACAAATGGGGGTATCAGCGGTATTCTTGTGGAAAAAAAAATAATTTTTATTTTCACGGCTCTGCATTATAAACTGTAGTGAAACACTTGGGGGTTCAAAGCTCTCTCAACTCATCTAGATAAGTTCCTTACGGGGTCTATTTTCCAAAATGGTGTCACTTGTGGGGGGTTTCAATGTTTAGGCACATCAGGGGCTCTCCAAACGCAACATGGCAGGACTCAGGACTAGAGTTGAGTGAAATGGATCGGTCATTTTCATAAGTCGCCGACTTTTCGCAAAGTCGGGTTTCATGAAACCCGACCCGATCCCAGCGTGGGATTGGCCATGCAGTACACGATCTTTGCGCCAAAGTCGCGTTTCCTATGACGTTTAAAGCACCATTTCTCAGCGAATGAAGGTGCACGCAGAGTGTGGGCAGCGTGATGACATAGGTCCTGGTCCCCACCATCTTAGAGAAGGGCATGGCAGTGATTGGCTTGCTTTCTGCAGCATCACAGGGGCTATAAAGGGGCGTTCCCGCCGACCGCCATGTTACTGCTGCTGATCTGAGCATAGGGAGATGTTGCTGCCGCTTCGTCAGAAGCAGGGATAGCGTTAGGCAGGGTAAATTAAGCCCCAAACCGCTTGTGCTGTTGCGATTTCCACTGTCCAACACCACCTTTTCTTTTTGGGACAGTGGAGGCTCGATTTCTGTGCAACAGCTCTGTAGGTTATAAGGCTCCCTGATAGCTGCGTTGCTGTGTGTACGCCGCTGTGCAAACCAACTGCTTTTTTCAAAGCACAAATCCTGTTGCTCCTTCCTTTCTGCACAGCTATCTTGTTTGTTTGTCCACACTTTTGACTTTTGTGTGCAGCAGTCCTTTTTATTGCTGCCTGACATACTTTTCTGATATAACTGTAGGGAGATAGTAATTGTAGTACAGTCCTTTTTTTTTAATATATCTCTTCAAGCCACTTTTTGCCACAGAAAATATACTCTAATACAGCGGCCCAGATTTATTCACAATTCTCCCAGAAAAAAAAATAAAAGTGGGAGATTAAGATTGGCAAATCTGCATTAGTGCCAGTCCTGTGTGTGGCATCTGTCTTTGTTTTTCTGCCACAGAAAACGTACTTTTTTAACAGAGGGCCTGATTTCTTCACAATTCTCCCAGAAAAAAAAATAAAAGTGGGAGATTAAGATTGGCAAATCTGCATTAGTGCCAGACCTGTGTGTGGCATCTGTCTTTGTTTTTTCTGCCACAGAAAACCCACTGTGTAACAGTGGGCCTGATTTCTTCACAATTCTCCCAGAAAAAAAAAAAAAGTGGGAGATTAAGATTGGCAAATCTGCATTAGTGCCAGTCCTGAGTGTGGCATCTGTCTTTGTTTTTCTGCCACAGAAAAATTACTGTGTAACAGTGGGCCTGATATCTTCACAATTATCCCAGAAAAAAAATAAAAGTGGGAGATTAAGATTGGCAAATCTGCATTAGTGCCAGTCCTGTGTGTGGCATCTGTCTTTGTTTTTCTGCCACAGAAAACCTACTGTGTAACAGTGGGCCTGATTTCTTCACAATTCTCCCAGAAAAAAAAATAAAAGTGGGAGATTAAGATTGGCAAATCTGCATTAGTGCAAGTCCTGTGTGTGGCATTTTTTTTTTCTGCCACAGAAAACCTACTGTGTAACAGTGGGCCTGATTTCTTCACAATTCTCCCAGAAAAAAAATAAAAGTGGGAGATTAAGATTGGCAAATCTGCACTAGTGCCAGTCCTGTGTGTGGCATCTTTTTTTTTCTGCCACAGAAAACCTACTGTGTAGCAGTGGGCCTGATTTCTTCACAATTCTCCCAGAAAAAAAAAAGTGGGAGATTACAATTGTCAAATCTGCATTAGTGCCAGTCCTGTGTGTGGCATCTTTTTTTTTTTCTGCCGCAGAAAACCTACTGTGTAGCAGTGGGCCTGATTTCTTCACAATTCTCCCAGAAAAAAAAAATAAAAGTGGGAGATTAAGATTGTCAAATCTGCATTAGTGCCAGTCCTGTGTGTGGCATCTTTTTTTTTTTCTGCCGCAGAAAACCTACTGTGTAGCAGTGGGCCTGATTTCTTCACAATTCTCCCAGAAAAAAAAATAAAAGTGGGAGATTAAGATTGGCAAATCTGCAATAGTGCCAGTCCTGTGTGTGGCATCTGTCTTTGTTTTTCTGCCACAGAAAACCTACTTTTTTAACAGTGGGCCTGATTTCTTCACAATTCTTCCAGAAAAAAAAATAAAAGTGGGAGATTAAGATTGGCAAATCTGCATTAGTGCCAGTCCTGTGTGTGGCATTTTTTTTTTCTGCCACAGAAAACCTAATGTGTAAAAGTGGGCCTGATTTCTTCACAATTCTCCCAGAAAAAAAATAAAAGTGGGAGATTAAGATTGGCATATCTGCATTAGTGCCAGTCCTGTGTGTGGCATCTGTCTTTGTTTTTAGGCCACAGAAAACCTACTGTGTAACAGTGGGCCTGATTTCTTCACAATTCTCCCAGAAAAAAAAATAAAAGTGGGAGATTAAGATTGGCAAATCTGCATTAGTGCCAGTCCTGTGTGTGGCATCTGTCTTTGTTTTTCTGCCACAGAAAACCTACTGTGTAACACTGGGCCTGATTTCTTCACAATTCTCCCAGAAAAAAAAATAAAAGTGGGAGATTAAGATTGGCAAATCTGCATTAGTGCCAGTCCTGTGTGTGGCATCTGTCTTTGTTTTTCTGCCACAGAAAACCTACTGTGTAACAGTGGGCCTGATTTCTTCACAATTCTCCCAGAAAAAAAAAATAAAAGTGGGAGATTAAGGTTGGCAAATCTGCATTAGTGCCAGTCCTTTGTGTGGCATCTGTCTTTGTTTTTCTGCCACAGAAAACCTACTGTGTAACAGTGGGCCTGATTTCTTCACAATTCTCCCAGAAAAAAAAAATAAAAGTGGGAGATTAAGATTGTCAAATCTGCATTAGTGCCAGTCCTGTGTGTTTGATCTCTTTTTTTTTATATTTTTTTCTCTGCCGCAGAAAACCTACTGTGTAGCAGTGGGCCTGATTTCTTCACAATTCTCCCAGAAAAAAAAATAAAAGTGGGAGATTAAGATTGTCAAATCTGCATTAGTGCCAGTCCTGTGTGTGGCATCTGTCTTTGTTTTTCTGCCACAGAAAACCTACTTTTTTAACAGTGGGCCTGATTTCTTCACAATTCTCCCAGAAAAAAATAAAAGTGGGAGATTAAGATTGGCAAATCTGCACTAGTGCCAGTCCTGTGTGTGGCATCTTTTTTTTTCTGCCACAGAAAACCTACTGTGTAGCAGTGGGCCTGATTTCTTCACAATTCTCCCAGAAAAAAAAAAGTGGGAGATTACGATTGTCAAATCTGCATTAGTGCCAGTCCTGTGTGTGGCATCTTTTTTTTTTTCTGCCGCAGAAAACCTACTGTGTAGCAGTGGGCCTGATTTCTTCACAATTCTCCCAGAAAAAAAAAATAAAAGTGGGAGATTAAGATTGTCAAATCTGCATTAGTGCCAGTCCTGTGTGTGGCATCTTTTTTTTTTTCTGCCGCAGAAAACCTACTGTGTAGCAGTGGGCCTGATTTCTTCACAATTCTCCCAGAAAAAAAAATAAAAGTGGGAGATTAAGATTGGCAAATCTGCAATAGTGCCAGTCCTGTGTGTGGCATCTGTCTTTGTTTTTCTGCCACAGAAAACCTACTTTTTTAACAGTGGGCCTGATTTCTTCACAATTCTTCCAGAAAAAAAAATAAAAGTGGGAGATTAAGATTGGCAAATCTGCATTAGTGCCAGTCCTGTGTGTGGCATTTTTTTTTTCAGCCACAGAAAACCTAATGTGTAAAAGTGGGCCTGATTTCTTCACAATTCTCCCAGAAAAAAAATAAAAGTGGGAGATTAAGATTGGCATATCTGCATTAGTGCCAGTCCTGTGTGTGGCATCTGTCTTTGTTTTTAGGCCACAGAAAACCTACTGTGTAACAGTGGGCCTGATTTCTTCACAATTCTCCCAGAAAAAAAAATAAAAGTGGGAGATTAAGATTGGCAAATCTGCATTAGTGCCAGTCCTGTGTGTGGCATCTGTCTTTGTTTTTCTGCCACAGAAAACCTACTGTGTAACAGTGGGCCTGATTTCTTCACAATTCTCCCAGAAAAAAAAATAAAAGTGGGAGATTAAGATTGGCAAATCTGCATTAGTGCCAGTCCTGTGTGTGGCATCTGTCTTTGTTTTTCTGCCACAGAAAACCTACTGTGTAACAGTGGGCCTGATTTCTTCACAATTCTCCCAGAAAAAAAAAATAAAAGTGGGAGATTAAGGTTGGCAAATCTGCATTAGTGCCAGTCCTTTGTGTGGCATCTGTCTTTGTTTTTCTGCCACAGAAAACCTACTGTGTAACAGTGGGCCTGATTTCTTCACAATTCTCCCAGAAAAAAAAAATAAAAGTGGGAGATTAAGATTGTCAAATCTGCATTAGTGCCAGTCCTGTGTGTTTGATCTCTTTTTTTTTATATTTTTTTCTCTGCCGCAGAAAACCTACTGTGTAGCAGTGGGCCTGATTTCTTCACAATTCTCCCAGAAAAAAAAATAAAAGTGGGAGATTAAGATTGTCAAATCTGCATTAGTGCCAGTCCTGTGTGTGGCATCTGTCTTTGTTTTTCTGCCACAGAAAACCTACTTTTTTAACAGTGGGCCTGATTTCTTCACAATTCTCCCAGAAAAAAAATAAAAGTGGGAGATTAAGATTGGCAAATCTGCACTAGTGCCAGTCCTGTGTGTGGCATCTTTTTTTTTCTGCCACAGAAAACCTACTGTGTAGCAGTGGGCCTGATTTCTTCACAATTCTCCCAGAAAAAAAAAAGTGGGAGATTACGATTGTCAAATCTGCATTAGTGCCAGTCCTGTGTGTGGCATCTTTTTTTTTTTCTGCCGCAGAAAACCTACTGTGTAGCAGTGGGCCTGATTTCTTCACAATTCTCCCAGAAAAAAAAAATAAAAGTGGGAAATTAAGATTGTCAAATCTGCATTAGTGCCAGTCCTGTGTGTGGCATCTTTTTTTTTTTCTGCCGCAGAAAACCTACTGTGTAGCAGTGGGCCTGATTTCTTCACAATTCTCCCAGAAAAAAAAATAAAAGTGGGAGATTAAGATTGGCAAATCTGCAATAGTGCCAGTCCTGTGTGTGGCATCTGTCTTTGTTTTTCTGCCACAGAAAACCTACTTTTTTAACAGTGGGCCTGATTTCTTCACAATTCTTCCAGAAAAAAAAATAAAAGTGGGAGATTAAGATTGGCAAATCTGCATTAGTGCCAGTCCTGTGTGTGGCATTTTTTTTTTCTGCCACAGAAAACCTAATGTGTAAAAGTGGGCCTGATTTCTTCACAATTCTCCCAGAAAAAAAATAAAAGTGGGAGATTAAGATTGGCATATCTGCATTAGTGCCAGTCCTGTGTGTGGCATCTGTCTTTGTTTTTAGGCCACAGAAAACCTACTGTGTAACAGTGGGCCTGATTTCTTCACAATTCTCCCAGAAAAAAAAATAAAAGTGGGAGATTAAGATTGGCAAATCTGGATTAGTGCCAGTCCTGTGTGTGGCATCTGTCTTTGTTTTTCTGCCACAGAAAACCTACTGTGTAACAGTGGGCCTGATTTCTTCACAATTCTCCCAGAAAAAAAAAATAAAAGTGGGAGATTAAGGTTGGCAAATCTGCATTAGTGCCAGTCCTTTGTGTGGCATCTGTCTTTGTTTTTCTGCCACAGAAAACCTACTGTGTAACAGTGGGCCTGATTTCTTCACAATTCTCCCAGAAAAAAAAAATAAAAGTGGGAGATTAAGATTGTCAAATCTGCATTAGTGCCAGTCCTGTGTGTTTGATCTCTTTTTTTTTATATTTTTTTCTCTGCCGCAGAAAACCTACTGTGTAGCAGTGGGCCTGATTTCTTCACAATTCTCCCAGAAAAAAAAATAAAAGTGGGAGATTAAGATTGTCAAATCTGCATTAGTGCCAGTCCTGTGTGTGGCATCTGTCTTTGTTTTTCTGCCACAGAAAACCTACTTATTTAACAGTGGGCCTGATTTCTTCACAATTCTCCCAGAAAAAAAAATAAAAGTGGGAGATTAAGATTGGCAAATCTGCATTAGTGCCAGTCCTGTGTGTGGCATCTGTCTTTGTTTTTCTGCCACAGAAAACCTACTGTGTAACAGTGGGCCTGATTTCTTCACAATTCTCCCAGAAAAAAAAATAAAAGTGGGAGATTAAGATTGGCAAATCTGCATTAGTGCCAGTCCTGTGTGTGGCATCTGTCTTTGTTTTTCTGCCACAGAAAACCTACTGTGTAACAGTGGGCCTGATTTCTTCACAATTCTCCCAGAAAAAAAAAATAAAAGTGGGAGATTAAGATTGGCAAATCTGCATTAGTGCTACTCCTTTGTGTGTCATCTGTCTTTGTTTTTCTGCCACAGAAAACCTACTGTGTAACAGTGGGCCTGATTTCTTCACAATTCTCCCAGAAAAAAAATAAAAGTGGGAGATTAAGATTGGCAAATCTGCATTAGTGCCAGTCCTGTGTGTGGCATTTTTTTTTCTGCCACAGAAAACCTACTGTGTAGCAGTGGGCCTGATTTCTTCACAATTCTCCCAGAAAAAAAAAAAATGTGGGAGATTACGATTGTCAAATCTGCATTATTGCCAGTCCTGTGTGTGGCATCTTTTTTTTTTTCTGCCGAAGAAAACCTACTGTGTAGCAGTGGGCCTGATTTCTTCACAATTCTCCCAGAAAAAAAAATAAAAGTGGGAGATTAAGATTGGCAAATCTGCATTAGTGCCAGTCCTGTGTGTGGCATTTTTTTTTTCTGCCACAGAAAACCTAATGTGTAAAAGTGGGCCTGATTTCTTCACAATTCTCCCAGAAAAAAAATAAAAGTGGGAGATTAAGATTGGCATATCTGCATTAGTGCCAGTCCTGTGTGTGGCATCTGTCTTTGTTTTTAGGCCACAGAAAACCTACTGTGTAACAGTGGGCCTGATTTCTTCACAATTCTCCCAGAAAAAAAAATAAAAGTGGGAGATTAAGATTGGCAAATCTGGATTAGTGCCAGTCCTGTGTGTGACATCTGTCTTTGTTTTTCTGCCACAGAAAACCTACTGTGTAACAGTGGGCCTGATTTCTTCACAATTCTCCCAGAAAAAAAAATAAAAGTGGGAGATTAAGATTGGCAAATCTGCATTAGTGTCAGTCCTGTGTGTGGCATCTGTCTTTGTTTTTCTGCCACAGAAAACCTACTGTGTAACAGTGGGCCTGATTTCTTCACAATTCTCCCAGAAAAAAAAAATAAAAGTGGGAGATTAAGGTTGGCAAATCTGCAATTGTGCCAGTCCTTTGTGTGGCATCTGTCTTTGTTTTTCTGCCACAGAAAACCTACTGTGTAACAGTGGGCCTGATTTCTTCACAATTCTCCCAGAAAAAAAAATAAAAGTGGGAGATTAAGATTGTCAAATCTGCATTAGTGCCAGTCCTGTGTGTTTTATCTCTTTTTTTTTATATTTTTTTCTCTGCCGCAGAAAACCTACTGTGTAGCAGTGGGCCTGATTTCTTCACAATTCTCCCAGAAAAAAAAATAAAAGTGGGAGATTAAGATTGTCAAATCTGCATTAGTGCCAGTCCTGTGTGTGGCATCTGTCTTTGTTTTTCTGCCACAGAAAACCTACTTATTTAACAGTGGGCCTGATTTCTTCACAATTCTCCCAGAAAAAAAAATAAAAGTGGGAGATTAAGATTGGCAAATCTGCATTAGTGCAAGTCCTGTGTGTGGCATCTGTCTTTGTTTTTCTGCCACAGAAAACCTACTGTGTAACAGTGGGCCTGATTTCTTCACAATTCTCCCAGAAAAAAAAATAAAAGTGGGAGATTAAGATTGGCAAATCTGCATTAGTGCCAGTCCTGTGTGTGGCATCTGTCTTTGTTTTTCTGCCACAGAAAACCTACTGTGTAACAGTGGGCCTGATTTCTTCACAATTCTCCCAGAAAAAAAAAATAAAAGTGGGAGATTAAGATTGGCAAATCTGCATTAGTGCTACTCCTTTGTGTGTCATCTGTCTTTGTTTTTCTGCCACAGAAAACCTACTGTGTAACAGAGGGCCTGATTTCTTCACAATTCTCCCAGAAAAAAAATAAAAGTGGGAGATTAAGATTGGCAAATCTGCATTAGTGCCAGTCCTGTGTGTGGCATTTTTTTTTCTGCCACAGAAAACCTACTGTGTAGCAGTGGGCCTGATTTCTTCACAATTCTCCCAGAAAAAAAAAAAATGTGGGAGATTACGATTGTCAAATCTGCATTAGTGCCAGTCCTGTGTGTGGCATCTTTTTTTTTTTCTGCCGAAGAAAACCTACTGTGTAGCAGTGGGCCTGATTTCTTCACAACTCTCCCAGAAAAAAAAAATAAAAGTGGGAGATTAAGATTGGCAAATCTGCATTAGTGCCAGTCCTGTGTGTGGCATTTTTTTTTTCTGTCACAGAAAACCTACTGTGTAACAGTGGGCCTGATTTCTTCACAATTCTCCCAGAAAAAAAAATAAAAGTGGGAGATTAAGATTGGCAAATCTGCAATAGTGCCAGTCCTGTGTGTGGCATCTGTCTTTGTTTTTCTACCACAGAAAACCTACTTTTTTAACAGTGGGCCTGATTTCTTCACAATTCTTCCAGAAAAAAAAATAAAAGTGGGAGATTAAGATTGGCAAATCTGCATTAGTGCCAGTCCTGTGTGTGGCATTTTTTTTTTCTGCCACAGAAAACCTAATGTGTAAAAGTGGGCCTGATTTCTTCACAATTCTCCCAGAAAAAAAATAAAAGTGGGAGATTAAGATTGGCATATCTGCATTAGTGCCAGTCCTGTGTGTGGCATCTGTCTTTGTTTTTAGGCCACAGAAAACCTACTGTGTAACAGTGGGCCTGATTTCTTCACAATTCTCCCAGAAAAAAAAATAAAAGTGGGAGATTAAGATTGGCAAATCTGGATTAGTGCCAGTCCTGTGTGTGGCATCTGTCTTTGTTTTTCTGCCACAGAAAACCTACTGTGTAACAGTGGGCCTAATTTCTTCACAATTCTCCCAGAAAAAAAAATAAAAGTGGGAGATTAAGATTGGCAAATCTGCATTAGTGCCAGTCCTGTGTGTGGCATCTGTCTTTGTTTTTCTGCCACAGAAAACCTACTGTGTAACAGTGGGCCTGATTTCTTCACAATTCTCCCAGAAAAAAAAAATAAAAGTGGGAGATTAAGGTTGGCAAATCTGCATTAGTGCCAGTCCTTTGTGTGGCATCTGTCTTTGTTTTTCTGCCACAGAAAACCTACTGTGTAACAGTGGGCCTGATTTCTTCACAATTCTCCCAGAAAAAAAAAATAAAAGTGGGAGATTAAGATTGTCAAATCTGCATTAGTGCCAGTCCTGTGTGTTTGATCTCTTTTTTTTTATATTTTTTTCTCTGCCGCAGATAACCTACTGTGTAGCAGTGGGCCTGATTTCTTCACAATTCTCCCAGAAAAAAAATAAAAGTGGGAGATTAAGATTGTCAAATCTGCATTAGTGCCAGTCCTGTGTGTGGCATCTGTCTTTGTTTTTCTGCCACAGAAAACCTACTGTGTAACAGTGGGCCTGATTTCTTCACAATTCTCCCAGAAAAAAAAATAAAAGTGGGAGATTAAGATTGGCAAATCTGCATTAGTGCCAGTCCCGTGTGTGGCATCTCTCTTTGTTTTTCTGCCACAGAAAACCTACTGTGTAACAGTGGGCCTGATTTCTTCACAATTCTCCCAGAAAAAAAAAATAAAAGTGGGAGATTAAGATTGGCAAATCTGCATTAGTGCTACTCCTTTGTGTGTCATCTGTCTTTGTTTTTCTGCCACAGAAAACCTACTGTGTAACAGTGGGCCTGATTTCTTTACAATTCTCCCAGAAAAAAAATAAAAGTGGGAGATTAAGATTGGCAAATCTGCATTAGTGCCAGTCCTGTGTGTGGCTTTTTTTTTTCTGCCACAGAAAACCTACTGTGTAGCAGTGGGCCTGATTTCTTCACAATTCTCCCAGAAAAAAAAATAAATGTGGGAGATTACGATTGTCAAATCTGCATTAGTGCCAGTCCTGTGTGTGGCATCTTTTTTTTTTCTGCCGCAGAAAACCTACTGTGTAGCAGTGGGCCTGATTTCTTCACAATTCTCCCAGAAAAAAAAAATAAAAGTGGGAGATTAAGATTGGCAAATCTGCATTAGTGCCAGTCCTGTGTGTGGCATTTTTTTTTTCTGTCACAGAAAACCTACTGTGTAACAGTGGGCCTGATTTCTTCACAATTCTCCCAGAAAAAAAAATAAAAGTGGGAGATTAAGATTGGCAAATCTGCATTAGTGCCAGTCCTGTGTGTGGCATCTTTTTTTTTTTCTGCCACAGAAAACCTACTGTGTAGCAGTGGGCCTGATTTCTTCACAATTCTCCCAGAAAAAAAAAAAAAAGGGGGAAATTAAGATTGGCAAATCTGCATTAGTGCCAGTCCTGTGTGTGGCATTTTTTTTTCTGCCACAAAAAACCTACTGTGTAGCAGTGGGCCTGATTTCTTCACAATTCTCCCAGAAAAAAAAATAAAAGTGGGAGATTAAGATTGGCAAATCTGCTTTAGTGACAGTCCTGTGTGTGGCATCTGTCTTTGTTTTTCTGCCACAGAAAACCTACTGTGTAACAGTGGGCCTGATTTCTTCACAATTCTCCCAGAAAAAAAAATAAAAGTGGGAGATTAAGATTGGCAAATCTGCATTAGTGCCAGTCCTGTGTGTGGCATTTTTTTTTTCTGCCACAGAAAACCTACTGTGTAACAGTGGGCCTGATTTCTTCACAATTCTCCCAGAAAAAAAAAAAAAGTGGGAGATTTCGATTGTCAAATCTGCATTAGTGTCAGTCCTGTGTGTGGCATCTTTTTTTTTTTCTGCCGCAGAAAACGTACTGTGTAGCAGTGGGCCTGATTTCTTCACAATTCTCCCAGAAAAAAAAAATAAAAGTGGGAGATTAAGATTGTCAAATCTGCATTAGTGACAGTACTGTGTGTGTCATCTTTTTTTTTTTCTGCCGCAGAAAACCTACTGTGTAGCAGTGGGCCTGATTTCTTCACAATTCTCCCAGAAAAAAAAAATGAAAGTGGGAGATTAAGATTGGCAAATCTGCATTAGTGCCAGTCCTGTGTGTGGCATTTTTTTTTTCTGTCACAGAAAACCTACTGTGTAACAGTGGGCCTGATTTCTTCACAATTCTCCCATAAAAAAAATAAAAGTGGGAGATTAAGATTGGCAAATCTGCATTAGTGCCAGTCCTGTGTGTGGCATCTTTTTTTTTTCTGCCATAGAAAACCTACTGTGTAGCAGTGGGCCTGATTTCTTCACAATTCTCCCAGAAAAAAAAATAAAAGTGGGAAATTAAGATTGGCAAATCTGAATTAGTGCCAGTCCTGTGTGTGGCATTTTTTTTTCTGCCACAGAAAACCTACTGTGTAACAGTGGGCCTGATTTCTTCACAATTCTCCCAGAAACAAAAATAAAAGTGGGAGATTAAGATTGGCAAATCTGCATTAGTGCCAGTCCTGTGTGTGGCATTTTTTTTTCTGCCACAGAAAACCTACTGTGTAACAGTGGGCCTGATTTCTTCACAATTCTCCCAGAAAAAAAAATAAAAGTGGGAGATTAAGATTGGCAAATCTGCATTAGTGCCAGTCCTGTGTGTGGCATTTTTTTTTCTGCCACAGAAAACCTACTGTGTAACAGTGGGCCTGATTTCTTCACAATTCTCCCAGAAAAAAAATAAAAGTGGGAGATTAAGATTGGCAAATCTGCACTAGTGCCAGTCCTGTGTGTGGCATCTTTTTTTTTCTGCCACAGAAAACCTACTGTGTAGCAGTGGGCCTGATTTCTTCACAATTCTCCCAGAAAAAAAAAAAAGTGGGAGATTACGATTGTCAAATCTGCATTAGTGCCAGTCCTGTGTGTGGCATCTTTTTTTTTTCTGCCGCAGAAAACCTACTGTGTAGCAGTGGGCCTGATTTCTTCACACTTCAACCAGAAAAAAAAATAAAAGTGGGAGATTAAGATTGGCAAATCTGCATTAGTGCCAGTCCTGTGTGTGGCATCTGTCTTTGTTTTTCTGCCACAGAAAACCTACTTTTTTAACAGTGGGCCTGATTTCTTCACAATTCTCACAGAAAAAAAAATAAAAGTGGGAGATTAAGATTGGCAAATCTGCATTAGTGCCAGTCCTGTGTGTGGCATTTTTTTTTCTGCCACAGAAAACCTACTGTGTAACAGTGGGCCTGATTTCTTCACAATTCTCCCAGAAAAAAAAATAAAAGTGGGAGATTAAGATTGGCAAATCTGCATTAGTGCCAGTCCTGTGTGTGGCATCTGTTTTTGTTTTTCTGCCACAGAAAACCTACTGTGTAACAGTGGGCCTGATTTCTTCATAATTCTCCCAGAAAAAAAAAATAAAAGTGGGAGATTAAGATTGGCAAATCTGCACTAGTGCCAGTCCTGTGTGTGGCATCTTTTTTTTTCTGCCACAGAAAACCTACTGTGTAGCAGTGGGCCTGATTTCTTCACAATTCTCCCAGAAAAAAAAAAAATTTGGGAGATTACGATTGGCAAATCGGCATTAGTGCCAGTCCTGTGTGTGGCATTTATTTTTTTCTGTCACAGAAAACCTACTGTGTAACAGTGGGCCTGATTTCTTCACAATTCTCCCAGAAAAAAAAATAAAAGTGGGAGATTAAGATTGGCAAATCTGCATTAGTGCCAGTCCTGTGTGTGGCATCTTTTTTTTTTCTGCCGCAGAAAACGTACTGTGTAGCAGTGGGCCTGATTTCTTCACAATTCTCCCAGAAAAAAAAAAATAAATAGTGGGAGATTAAGATTGGCAAATCTGCATTAGTGCCAGTCCTGTGTGTGGCATTTTTTTTTTCTGTCACAGAAAACCTACTATGTAACAGTGGGCCTGATTTCTTCACAATTCTCCCAGAAAAAAAAAAAAAATTGGGAGATTACGATTGTCAAATCTGCATTAGTGCCAGTCCTGTGTGTGGCATCTTTTTTTTTTTCTGCCACAGAAAACCTACTGTGTAGCAGTGGGCCTGATTTCTTCACAATTCTCCCAGAAAAAAAAAAAAGTGGGAAATTAAGATTGGCAAATCTGCATTAGTGCCAGTCCTGTGTGTGGCATCTTTTTTTTTTTCTGCCACAGAAAACCTACTGTGTAGCAGTGGGCCTGATTTCTTCACAATTCTCCCAGAAAAAAAAAAAAGTGGGAAATTAAGATTGGCAAATCTGCATTAGTGCCAGTCCTGTGTGTGGCATTTTTTTTTCTGCCACAAAAAACCTACTGTGTAACAGTGGGCCTGATTTCTTCACAATTCTCCCAGAAAAAAAAATAAAAGTGGGAGATTAAGATTGGCAAATCTGCTTTAGTGCCAGTCCTGTGTGTGGCATATGTCTTTGTTTTTCTGCCACAGAAAACCTACTGTGTAACAGTGGGCCTGATTTCTTCACAATTCTCCCAGAAAAAAAATAAAAGTGGGAGATTAAGATTGGCAAATCTGCATTAGTGCCAGTCCTGTGTGTGGCATTTTTTTTTCTGCCACAGAAAACCTACTGTGTAACAGTGGGCCTGATTTCTTCACAATTCTCCAAGAAAAAAAATAAAAGTGGGAGATTAAGATTGGCAAATCTGCACTAGTGCCAGTCCTGTGTGTGCCATCTTTTTTTTTCTGCCACAGAAAACCTACTGTGTAGCAGTGGGCCTGATTTCTTCACAATTCTCCCAGAAAAAAAAAAAAGTGGGAGATTACGATTGTCAAATCTGCATTAGTGCCAGTCCTGTGTGTGGCATCTTTTTTTTTTCTGCCGCAGAAAACGTACTGTGTAGCAGTGGGCCTGATTTCTTCACAATTCTCCCAGAAAAAAAAAAATAAATAGTGGGAGATTAAGATTGGCAAATCTGCATTAGTGCCAGTCCTGTGTGTGGCATTTTTTTTTTCTGTCACAGAAAACCTACTGTGTAACAGTGGGCCTGATTTCTTCACAATTCTCCCAGAAAAAAAAAAAAGTGGGAAATTAAGATTGGCAAATCTGCATTAGTGCCAGTCCTGTGTGTGGCATTTTTTTTTCTGCCACAAAAAACCTACTGTGTAACAGTGGGCCTGATTTCTTCACAATTCTCCCAGAAAAAAAAAAAAAATTGGGAGATTACGATTGTCAAATCTGCATTAGTGCCAGTCCTGTGTGTGGCATCTTTCTTTTTTTCTGCCACAGAAAACCTACTGTGTAGCAGTGGGCCTGATTTCTTCACAATTCTCCCAGAAAAAACAAAAAGTGGGAAATTAAGATTGGCAAATCTGCATTAGTGCCAGTCCTGTGTGTGGCATTTTTTTTTCTGCCACAAAAAACCTACTGTGTAACAGTGGGCCTGATTTCTTCACAATTCTCCCAGAAAAAAAAATAAAAGTGGGAGATTAAGATTGGCAAATCTGCTTTAGTGCCAGTCCTGTGTGTGGCATATGTCTTTGTTTTTCTGCCACAGAAAACCTACTGTGTAACAGTGGGCCTGATTTCTTCACAATTCTCCCAGAAAAAAAATAAAAGTGGGAGATTAAGATTGGCAAATCTGCATTAGTGCCAGTCCTGTGTGTGGCATTTTTTTTTTCTGCCACAGAAAACCTACTGTGTAACAGTGGGCCTGATTTCTTCACAATTCTCCCAGAAAAAAAATAAAAGTGGGAGATTAAGATTGGCAAATCTGCACTAGTGCCAGTCCTGTGTGTGCCATCTTTTTTTTTCTGCCACAGAAAACCTACTGTGTAGCAGTGGGCCTGATTTCTTCACAATTCTCCCAGAAAAAAAAAAAAGTGGGAGATTACGATTGTCAAATCTGCATTAGTGCCAGTCCTGTGTGTGGCATCATTTTTTTTTTCTGCCGCAGAAAACCTACTGTGTAGCAGTGGGCCTGATTTCTTCACAATTCTCCCAGAAAAAAAAATAAAAGTGGGAGATTAAGATTGGCAAATCTGCATTAGTGCCAGTCCTGTGTGTGGCATCTGTCTTTGTTTTTCTGCCACAGAAAACCTACTGTGTAACACTGGGCCTGATTTCTTCACAATTCTCCCAGAAAAAAAAATAAAAGTGGGAGATTAAGATTGGCAAATCTGCATTAGTGCCAGTCCTGTGTGTGGCATCTGTTTTTGTTTTTCTGCCACAGAAAACCTACTGTGTAACAGTGGGCCTGATTTCTTCATAATTCTCCCAGAAAAAAAAAATAAAAGTGGGAGATTAAGATTGGCAAATCTGCACTAGTGCCAGTCCTGTGTGTGGCATCTTTTTTTTTCTGCCACAGAAAACCTACTGTGTAGCAGTGGGCCTGATTTCTTCACAATTCTCAAAGAAAAAAAAAAATTTGGGAGATTACGATTGGCAAATCGGCATTAGTGCCAGTCCTGTGTGTGGCATTTATTTTTTTCTGTCACAGAAAACCTACTGTGTAACAGTGGGCCTGATTTCTTCACAATTCTCCCAGAAAAAAAAATAAAAGTGGGAGATTAAGATTGGCAAATCTGCATTAGTGCCAGTCCTGTGTGTGGCATCTTTTTTTTTTCTGCCACAGAAAACCTACTGTGTAGCAGTGGGCCTGATTTCTTCACAATTCTCCCAGAAAAAAAAAAAAGTGGGAAATTAAGATTGGCAAATCTGCATTAGTGCCAGTCCTGTGTGTGGCATTTTTTTTTCTGCCACAAAAAACCTACTGTGTAACAGTGGGCCTGATTTCTTCACAATTCTCCCAGAAAAAAAAATAAAAGTGGGAGATTAAGATTGGCAAATCTGCTTTAATGCCAGTCCTGTGTGTGGCATATGTCTTTGTTTTTCTGCCACAGAAAACCTACTGTGTAACAGTGGGCCTGATTTCTTCACAATTCTCCCAGAAAAAAAATAAAAGTGGGAGATTAAGATTGGCAAATCTGCATTAGTGCCAGTCCTGTGTGTGGCATTTTTTTTTTCTGCCACAGAAAACCTACTGTGTAACAGTGGGCCTGATTTCTTCACAATTCTCCCAGAAAAAAAATAAAAGTGGGAGATTAAGATTGGCAAATCTGCACTAGTGCCAGTCCTGTGTGTGCCATCTTTTTTTTTCTGCCACAGAAAACCTACTGTGTAGCAGTGGGCCTGATTTCTTCACAATTCTCCCAGAAAAAAAAAAAAGTGGGAGATTACGATTGTCAAATCTGCATTAGTGCCAGTCCTGTGTGTGGCATCTTTTTTTTTCTGCCGCAGAAAACGTACTGTGTAGCAGTGGGCCTGATTTCTTCACAATTCTCCCAGAAAAAAAAAATAAAAGTGGGAGATTAAGATTGTCAAATCTGCATTAGTGACAGTACTGTGTGTGGCATCTTTTTTTTTTTCTGCCGCAGAAAACCTACTGTGTAGCAGTGGGCCTGATTTCTTCACAATTCTCCCAGAAAAAAAAAAAAGTGGGAAATTAAGATTGGCAAATCTGCATTAGTGCCAGTCCTGTGTGTGGCATTTTTTTTTCTGCCACAGAAAACCTACTGTGTAGCAGTGGGCCTGATTTCTTCACAATTCTCCCAGAAAAAAAAACAGTGGGAGATTACGATTGTCAAATCTGCATTAGTGCCAGTCCTGTGTGTGGCATCTTTTTTTTTCTGCCACAGAAAACCTACTGTGTAGCAGTGGGCCTGATTTCTTCACAATTCTCCCAGAAAAAAAAAATAAAAGTGGGAGATTACGATTGTCAAATCTGCATTAGTGCCAGTCCTGTGTGTGGCATCTTTTTTTTTCTGCCGCAGAAAACGTACTGTGTAGCAGTGGGCCTGATTTCTTCACAATTCTCCCAGAAAAAAAAAATAAAAGTGGGAGATTAAGATTGTCAAATCTGCATTAGTGCCAGTCCTGTGTGTGGCATCTTTTTTTTTTCTGCCACAGAAAACCTACTGTGTAGCAGTGGGCCTGATTTCTTCACAATTCTCCCAGAAAAAAAAAAAAGTGGGAAATTAAGATTGGCAAATCTGCATTAGTGCCAGTCCTGTGTGTGGCATTTTTTTTTCTGCCACAAAAAACCTACTGTGTAACAGTGGGCCTGATTTCTTCACAATTCTCCCAGAAAAAAAAATAAAAGTGGGAGATTAAGATTGGCAAATCTGCTTTAGTGCCAGTCCTGTGTGTGGCATGTCTTTGTTTTTCTGCCACAGAAAACCTACTGTGTAACAGTGGGCCTGATTTCTTCACAATTCTCCCAGAAAAAAAATAAAAGTGGGAGATTAAGATTGGCAAATCTGCATTAGTGCCAGTCCTGTGTGTGGCATTTTTTTTTTCTGCCACAGAAAACCTACTGTGTAACAGTGGGCCTGATTTCTTCACAATTCTCCCAGAAAAAAAATAAAAGTGGGAGATTAAGATTGGCAAATCTGCACTAGTGCCAGTCCTGTGTGTGCCATCTTTTTTTTTCTGCCACAGAAAACCTACTGTGTAGCAGTGGGCCTGATTTCTTCACAATTCTCCCAGAAAAAAAAAAAAGTGGGAGATTACGATTGTCAAATCTGCATTAGTGCCAGTCCTGTGTGTGGCATCTTTTTTTTTCTGCCGCAGAAAACGTACTGTGTAGCAGTGGGCCTGATTTCTTCACAATTCTCCCAGAAAAAAAAAATAAAAGTGGGAGATTAAGATTGTCAAATCTGCATTAGTGACAGTACTGTGTGTGGCATCTTTTTTTTTTTCTGCCGCAGAAAACCTACTGTGTAGCAGTGGGCCTGATTTCTTCACAATTCTCCCAGAAAAAAAAAAATAAAAGTGGGAGATTAAGATTGGCAAATCTGCATTAGTGCCAGTCCTGTGTGTGGCATTTTTTTTTCTGTCACAGAAAACCTACTGTGTAACAGTGGGCCTAATTTCTTCACAATTCTCCCATAAAAAAAAAATAAAAGTGGGAGATTAAGATTGGCAAATCTGCATTAGTGCCAGTCCTGTGTGTGGCATCTTTTTTTTTTCTGCCACAGAAAACCTACTGTGTAACAGTGGGCCTGATTTCTTCACAATTCTCCCAGAAAAAAAATAAAAGTGGGAGATTAAGATTGGCAAATCTGCTTTAGTGCCAGTCCTGTGTGTGGCATATGTCTTTGTTTTTCTGCCACAGTAAACCTACTGTGTAACAGTGGGCCTGATTTCTTCACAATTCTCCCAGAAAAAAAATAAAAGTGGGAGATTAAGATTGTCAAATCTGCATTAGTGCCAGTCCTGTGTGTGGCATCTTTTTTTTTTTCTGTCGCAGAAAACGTACTGTGTAGCAGTGGGCCTGATTTCTTCACAATTCTCCCAGAAAAAAAAAATAAAAGTGGGAGATTAAGATTGTCAAATCTGCATTAATGACAGTACTGTGTGTGGCATCTTTTTTTTTTCTGCCGCAGAAAACCTACTGTGTAGCAGTGGGCCTGATTTCTTCACAATTCTCCCAGAAAAAAAAAATAAAAGTGGGAGATTAAGATTGGCAAATCTGCATTAGTGCCAGTCCTGTGTGTGGCATTTTTTTTTTCTGTCACAGAAAACCTACTGTGTAACAGTGGGCCTGATTTCTTCACAATTCTCCCATAAAAAAAAATAAAAGTGGGAGATTAAGATTGGCAAATCTGCATTAGTGCCAGTCCTGTGTGTGGCATCTTTTTTTTTTCTGCCACAGAAAACCTACTGTGTAGCAGTGGGCCTGATTTCTTCACAATTCTCCCAGAAAAAAAAATAAAAGTGGGAAATTAAGATTGGCAAATCTGAATTAGTGCCAGTCCTGTGTGTGGCATTTTTTTTTCTGCCACAGAAAACCTACTGTGTAACAGTGGGCCTGATTTCTTCACAATTCTCCCAGAAAAAAAAATAAAAGTGGGAGATTAAGATTGGAAAATCTGCTTTAGTGCCAGTCCTGTGTGTGGCATCTGTCTTTGTTTTTCTGCCACAGAAAACCTACTGTGTAACAGTGGGCCTGATTTCTTCACAATTCTCCCAGAAAAAAAATAAAAGTGGGAGATTAAGATTGGTAAATCTGCACTAGTGCCAGTCCTGTGTGTGGCATCTTTTTTTTTCTGCCACAGAAAACCTACTGTGTAGCAGTGGGCCTGATTTCTTCACAATTCTCCCAGAAAAAAAAAAGTGGGAGATTACGATTGTCAAATCTGCATTAGTGCCAGTCCTGTGTGTGGCATCTTTTTTTTTTTCTGCCGCAGAAAACCTACTGTGTAGCAGTGGGCCTGATTTCTTCACACTTCTCCCAGAAAAAAAAATAAAAGTGGGAGATTAAGATTGGCAAATCTGCATTAGTGCCAGTCCTGTGTGTGGCATCTGTCTTTGTTTTTCTGCCACAGAAAACCTACTTTTTTAACAGTGGGCCTGATTTCTTCACAATTCTCCCAGAAAAAAAAATAAAAGTGGGAGATTAAGATTGGCTAATCTGCATTAGTGCCAGTCCTGTGTGTGGCATTTTTTTTTTCTGCCACAGAAAACCTACTGTGTAACAGTGGGCCTGATTTCTTCACAATTCTCCCAGAAAAAAAAATAAAAGTGGGAGATTAAGATTGGCAAATCTGCATTAGTGCCAGTCCTGTGTGTGGCATCTGTCTTTGTTTTTCTGCACAGAAAACCTACTGTGTAACAGTGGGCCTGATTTCTTCACAATTCTCCCAGAAAAATAATAAAAGTGGGAGATTAAGATTGGCAAATCTGCATTAGTGCCAGTCCTGTGTGTGGCATTTTTTTTTTTGCCACAGAAAACCTACTGTGTAACAGTGGGCCTGATTTCTTCACAATTCTCCTAGAAAAAAAAATAAAAGTGGGAGATTAAGATTGGCAAATCTGCATTAGTGCCAGTCCTGTGTGTGGCATCTTTTTTTTTTCTGCCACAGAAAACCTACTGTGTAGCAGTGGGCCTGATTTCTTCACAATTCTCCCAGAAAAAAAAATAAAAGTGGGAAATTAATATTGGCAAATCTGCATTAGTGCCAGTCCTGTGTGTGGCATTTTTTTTTCTGCCACAGAAAACCTACTGTGTAACAGTGGGCCTGATTTCTTCACAATTCTCCCAGAAAGAAAAATAAAAGTGGGAGATTAAGATTGGCAAATCTGCTTTAGTGCCAGTCCTGTGTGTGGCATCTGTCTTTGTTTTTCTGCCACAGAAAACCTACTGTGTAACAGTGGGCCTGATTTCTTCACAATTCTCCCAGAAAAAAAAAAATTAAAGTGGGAGATTAAGATTGGCTAATCTGCATTAGTGCCAGTCCTGTGTGTGGCATTTTTTTTTCTGCCACAGAAAACCTACTGTGTAACAGTGGGCCTGATTTCTTCACAATTCTCCCAGAAAAAAAAATAAAAGTGGGAGATTAAGATTGGCAAATCTGCATTAGTGCCAGTTCTGTGTGTGGCATCTTTTTTTTTTTTTCTGCCACAGAAAACCTACTGTGTAGCAGTGGGCCTGATTTCTTCACAATTCTCCCAGAAAAAATAATAAAAGTGGGAGATTAAGATTGGCAAATCTGCATTAGTGCCAGTCCTGTGTGTGGCATCTTTTTTTTTTTCTGCCACAGAAAACCTACTGTGTAACAGTGGGCCTGATTTCTTCACAATTCTCCCAGAAAAAAAATAAAAGTGGGAGATTAAGATTGGCAAATCTGCATTAGTGCCAGTCCTGTGTGTGGCATCTTTTTTTTTTTCTGCCACAGAAAACCTACTGTGTAGCAGTGGGCCTGATTTCTTCACCATTCTCCCAGAAAAAAAATAAAAGTGGGAGATTAAGATTTGCAAATCTGCATTAGTGCCAGTCCTGTGTGTGGCATCTGTCTTTGTTTTTCTGCCACAGAAAACCTACTGTGTAACAGTGGGCCTGATTTCTTCACAATTTTCCCAGAAAAAAAAATAAAAGTGGGAGATTAAGATTGGCAAATCTGCATTAGTGCCAGTCCTGTGTGTGGCATTTTTTTTTCTGCCACAGAAAACCTCTGTGTAACAGTGGGCCTGATTTCTTCACAATTCTCCCAGAAAAAAAAAAAAAGTGGGAGATTAAGATTGGCAAATCTGCATTAGTGCCAGTCCTGTGTGTGGCATCTGTCTTTGTTTTTCTGCCACAGAAAACCTACTGTGTAGCAGTGGGCCTGATTTCTTCACAATTCTCCCAGAAAAAAAAATAAAAGTGGGAGATTAAGATTGGCTAATCTGCATTAGTGCCAGTCCTGTGTGTGGCATTTTTTTTGTTTTTTCTGCCACAGAAAACCTACTGTATAACAGTGGGCCAGATTAAATCACTTGTCTCACATATCCCCCCAAAAAATTAAAATAAAGGGAGAATAATCTTGCCAAACTTGTGCATCTGTGTGAGTGCTGTCTGTGGTATCTGTCAGTTTTTTTGTGCCACAGGAACTATACCGTGATATAGTGGGCCTGATTCAATCCCTTGTCTCCCATATCAAAAAAAAGAGGGACATTTCTATTGCCAGTGTGTGCATCTGCGTCACTCCGGCTAGTGCCATATCTGCCAGCCTCTTTCTGCTAATCAAACTGTGTTGTTGTGTAATACAGTGGGCCTGATTTTTCCCTGGATTCTCCCACACATAAAGAGGGACATTTCTATTGCCAGTGTGTGCATCTGCGTATCTCCTGTTAGTGCCATATCTGCCATCCTCTTTCTGCCAATCAAACTGTGTTGTTGTGTAATACAGTGGGCCTGATTTTTCACTGCATTCTCCCACACACAAAGAGGGACATTTCTATTGCCAGTGTTTTTATCTGCGTCACTCCTGTTAGTGCCATATCTGCCAGCCTCTTTCTGCCAATCAACCTTTGTTGTTGTGTAATACAGTGGGCCTGATTTTTCACTGCATTCTCCCACACACAAAGAGGGACATTTCTATTGCCAGTGTTTTTATCTGCGTCACTCCTGTTAGTGCCATATCTGCCAGCCTCTTTCTGCCAATCAACCTATGTTGTTGTGTAATAGAGTGGGCCTGATTTTTCACTGCATTCTCCCACACATAAAGAGGGACATTTCTATTGCCAGTGTTTTTATCTGTCACTCCTCTTAGTGCCATATCTGCCAGCCTCTTTCTGCTAATCAAACTGTGGTGTTGAGTAATACAGTGGGCCTGATTTTTCCCTGGATTCTCCCACACATAAAGAGGGACATTTCTATTGCCAGTGTGTGCATCTGCGTCACTCCTGTTAGTGCCATATCTGCCAGCCTCTTTCTGCCAATCAAACTGTGTTGTTGTGTAATACAGTGGGCCTGATTTTTCCCTGGATTCTCCCACACATAAAGAGGGTCATTTCTATTGCCAGTGTGTGCATCTGCGTCACTCCTGTTAGTGCCATATCTGCCAGCCTCTTTCTGCCAATCAAACTGTCTACCGTAATATAGTGGGCCTGAATTTTCACTGCATTCTCCCACACACAAAGAGGGACATTTCTATTGCCAGTGTTTTTATCTGCGTCATTCCTGTTAGTGCCATATATGCCAGCCTCTTTCTGCCAATCAAACTGTCTAGTGTAATACAGTGGGCCTCATTTTTCACTGCATTCTCCCACACATAAAAAGGGAGATTTACATTCCCAACAAGTTCACGCACACCTTGTACCTGGTTTTACAGGACCACATAACAGTTGTTAGTTTGGTAACATTTTTCCAAGAATGAGGAAGTCTGGTGGAAGAGGTCGTGGCCGTGGGCGGTCATTGGCAGCTGGTAATGATGGTAGTGGTGATGGTCGTGGAGCATCAGGTGGTCGTGGGAAAAGCAGTATAGCCCCTAAGTCTCGAGTTGTTGAGCCAGCATCCTCGTCTGGCTACACAAGGCCTCGAAGGCTCCCTTTTCTGGGAGTAGGAAAACCGCTTTTGAAGCCGGAGCAGCAGGAACAAGTATTGGCTTTCATTGCTGACTCTGTTATGACCCCAATGGCGAGGGTCTCAGAGGAACAAGTAAGTCTGCGAAGTACAAAAATCCAGCTCATAGGGCAGTGGTAACTGGGTTGACCATATATCTACTCCTAACGCCAACACTAGAAGTAGCCGGGGAACATGCCTACGTTGGTCGCTAGATGTCTCGCGCCAGCCGGAGGACTAACTACCCCTAGAAGAGGAAAACAAAGACCTCTCTTGCCTCCAGAGAATAGACCCCAAAAGTTGGATACAAGCCCCCACAAATAATAACGGTGAGGTAAGAGGAAATGACAAACACAGAGATGAACTAGGTTTAGCAAAGAGAGGCCCACTTACTAATAGCAGAATGTAGTAAGATAACTTATATGGTCAACAAAAACCCTATCAAAAATCCACACTGGAAATTCAAGAACCCCCGAACCGTCTAACGGCCCGGGGGGAAAACTCCAGCCTCCCTAGAGGTTCCAGCAAGGATAGGATACAGATTATGTACAAGCTGGACAAAAATGCAAACAAAAACAAATAGCAAAAAGCAAGAAAGCAGACTTAGCTTAATCTAGCAGGAACCAGGATCAGTAGACAAGAGCACAACAGATTAGCTCTGATTACAACATTGCCAGGCATTGAACTGAAGGTCCAGGGAGCTTATATAGCAACACCCCTGACCTAACGACCCAGGTGAGCATACAAGGGATGGCAGACATTCCCAGAGTCAAATCACTAGTAACCACTAGAGGGAGCCAAAAGGTAAATTCACAACATGACTCTGCCTCTAGCTCTTTCACCTCCTCCTCGGAAAGTGCCAAATGTCAGAGCAGTACGTCGTCAGTGGATGCTCCCGGGCAGGAACAAGTTGCTTCCTTGTGTCCTTCACCCAGAACAACAGTGAAGGATGTGTCAGGCGACACAACTGGTTACTCCATGGAGCTTTTTACACATACCATGCCTGGGTTAGAAAGGGAAATTGTTAACAGGCCATGCCCATTACAAGATGAATCGGACATGGAGTGCACAGATTCACAGCCACAGCCAGATTATTATGCTGTTCCTTTGACTCAGATCAGAACATTGCCCTCGCAGTGTACTGATCCAGAATCTGACCCCGATGAGACTATGGAGCCCCGTCACGAACGCTATAGCACCGGCTTACACGGTGACCCAGAGGAAGGTGCCCAGGACATAGAAGAGGAGGTGATAGATGACACAGTTGTTGACCCCGATTGGCAGCCATTGGGGGAACAGGGTGCAGGCGGCAGTAGCTCTGAAGCGGAGGAGGAGGAGCCGCAGCAGGCATCAACATCGCAACAGGTTCCATCTGGCAGGCCCGTATCTGGCCAAAAACTTGTGGCAAAACCAAAACCAGTCGTAGGACAGCGTGGCCATCAGGTTAAAGTAGCTCAGTGTGCAATGCCTGAAAAGGTATCCGATAGTAGGAAGAGTGCAGTCTGGAATTTTTTTAACCAAGATCCCAATGATCAGCGCAAAGTCATCTGTAAGAAATGCTCAAGGACCTTCAGCAGAAGTCAGAATGTTAAAAATTTAAATACAAGTTGCATGCATAGACATTTAACCACCATGCACTTGCAAGCCTGGACAAACTAACAAACGTCCCTTAACGTTGTAGCACCCTCTCACAATGAAGCTAGTCAGCAACGCGACATCCCTTCCCTCACTGTAAGCCCACCGTTTACCACACCACCTGCAGGTAATGTTGCAGTTTCGTCGCAAGGCCAAAGCAGTCAGGGAATCACCAGGTTCGTGGTCGGAAAAACTGTATGTAGGGCACCATCAAGAATACCATCACCAACCCTCTCTCAGTCACCCATGTCCACTGGCACCCCCTCTAGTTCCACCGTATGCAGCTCTCCAGTCCAGCTCACCCTACATGAGACTCTCGTTAGGAAAAGAAAGTACTCATCCTCGCATCCGCGTACACAGGGTTTGAACACCACATTGCTAGACTAATCTCGTTAGAGATGATGCCCTACCGGTTAGTTGAAACCAAAGCTTTCAAAGCCCTGATGGACTACGCTGTACCACGCTACGAGCTACCCAGTCGACACTTCTTTTCGAGAAAAGCCATCCCAGCCCTCCACCAGCATGTAAAAGACCACATTGTCCATGCGCTCAGGCAATCTGTGAGTAGAAAGGTGCACCTGACAACAGATGCATGGACCAGTAGGCATGGCCAGGGGCGTTACGTCTCCATCACGGCACACTCGGTTAATGTGGTGGATGCAGGGTCCACAGGGGACAGTAATATTGGGACAGTTCTGCCTAGCCCACGGTCTAGGAAACAGTTGGCTGTAGGCGTTCGTCCCCCCTCCTCCTCCTCGTCTTCCAGCAGAAGCGAGAGCTCGTCCACAGACCGCAGTTGCACGACCACTCCATCCGCAGCTGCCACTGTTGCACACGAGGTCCAATTATGGAACAGCTAGTGGCAAGCGTCAGCAGGCTGTATTGGCAATGAAGTGTTTGGGCAACAACAGACACACCGAGGAAGTTCTGTCCGAGTTTTTGCAGCAAGAAACTCGGTCATGGCTGGGCACTGTACATCTTGAGGCAGGCAAGGTAGTGAGTGATAACGGAAGGAATTTTATGGCTGCCATAGCCCTTTCACAACTGAAACACATTCCTTGCCTGGCTCACACCTTAAACCTGGTGGTGCAGTGCTTCCTGAAAAGTTATCCGGGGTTACCCGACCTGCTGCTGAAAGTGCGCAGACTTTGCTCTCACATCCGCCGTTTGCCCGTACACTCCAGCCGTATGCAGAACCATCAGCGGTCTTTGAACCTTCCCCAGCATTGCCTAATCATCGACGTTGCAACAAGGTGGAACTCCACACTGCACATGCTTCATAGACTGTGCGAACAGAGGCGTGCTGTTATGTATTTGTGGGAGGATACACATACACGGGCAGGCAGTTGGATGGCAGACATGGAGTTGTCAGCTGTGCAGTGGTCGAAGCTCCAAGACCTGTGTCAAGTCCTTCAGTGTTTTGAGGAATGCACACGGCTAGTTAGTGCAGACAACGCAGTAATAAGCATGAGCATCCCCCTAATGCGTCTGCTGATGCAAAGTTTGACGCACATAAAGGAACAGGCGTCTGCAGCCGAGGACGAGGAAAGCCTTGATGACAGTCAGCCATTGTCTGCTCAGGGAAGTCTACAGGACGAGGTGGCGGGCGAAGAGGAGGAGGATGAGGAGGATGATGGGAATGACTATTTTTTGGATGAGGAAGCTTCTCAGGGGGCAATAGAAACTGCTGGCGGTGCAAGGCCGGGTTCAGGGTTTTTGAGGGAGACAAGTGACGTTGATTTGCCAGAAAGTGCTCCTCGACCCAGCATATGCACTGACTTGACAACTGGAACATTGGCCCACATGGCGGATTATGCCTTGCGTATCCTCAAAAGGGACCCACGCATTATAAAAATGATGACAGATGACGATTACTGGTTGGCCTGCCTCCTTGATCCTCGCTATAAAGGCAAATTGCAAAATATCATGCCACATGAGAACCTCGAACAGATATTGGCAACCAAACAAGCTACTCTTGTAGACCGTTTGATTCAGGCATTCCCAGCACACAGCGCCGGTGATGGTTCTCACACGAGCTGCAGGGGGCAACAGGGCAGAGGTGTTAGAGGTGCACAGATCAGAAGTGGCATAGGACAGAGGGGTTTTCTGACCAGGTTGTGGAGTGATTTCGCAATGACCGCCGACACGACAGGTACAGCAGCATCCATTCAAAGTGACAGGAGACATTTGTCCAGTATGGTTACTAACTATTTTTCATCCATTACCGATGTTCTCCCTCAACCGTCATTCCCCTTTGATTACTGGGCATCCAAAATAGACACTTGGCCTGAATTGGCTGAATATGCATTGCAGGAGCTTGCTTGCCCAGCAGCTAGTGTGCTATCAGAAAGAGTATTCAGTGCTGCTGGTTCAATACTGACTGAAAAAAGGACTCGTCTGGCTACCCGAAATGTTGATGATCTAACCTTCATTAAAATGAACCACTCATGGATTTCACATTATTTTGCCCCACCTTTCCCGGCTGACACCTAGCTTTCCTATAAAAAGGTCTTGCTTGTGGACTGGTCTTACTGAGTGTTCCAATCTCTTAATTTGCAGCAGCTGTTTGTCCAGCATACGACATGTTTACACCTCCCTAAATTGCCTAACTCCCCCCACGGGGCCGTGGTCTCGCCACTTGTCGCAAGCACCCGTCAGAGTGCCGTTTGTCTGAAGAGGTGGGTGTGCCCACTTTTGGTCGACGGCACTGGCACTGGGTCCCTAATAGTACAATGAAGTGTCTCTGGCGGTGGTGGCACGCACCCAATGTCAGACACACCTTTGTTACATGAGGAGCCCTGGGCTTGTACCGCTGGCCAGGAGAGAGTGTCCCCCCCAAGGTCAAACAGTGCTCTACCACTTGCAAAATTATCTGTCGTTGCTCCACCACTGTTTAGTCTATGCGCTGAAATCCTTCCATGCCTGGCACAGACAATAACAATTTGTTGACATGTATGATGCTAGTTAAAATAGTCAGGGCCCTGTCCTACATTTACACCAGTAAATACTTTGCGCCAAATTACAATGTCTGAAAGTCAGCATAGGAGCACACCCCTGTACCTAAGTATGCCACCCTTTTTTTTTTGTTTTGTTTTTGTTTGGGATACATTAACATCAATTTAGGTTTTGGGAATCGGAGTACTTACTGTGTCAGACACTCGTTCCAATTGTCCTCCGCTGACCACACCAATGCTGCCTGTGTACCCCTGCCACCTAAAGGAAGCTGCATAGAGCCTATTTTATTATTTTAGGCCTAGGAAGTCTGAGTGCGGTTCCTCCTTCCAATTGTCCTACGTTGACCACACCAATGCTGCCTGTGTACCCCTGCCACCTAATGGAAGCTGCATAGAGCCTATTTTGTTATTTTAGGCCTAGGAATTCTGTCTGCGGTCCCTAATTCCAATTGTGCTACGTTGACCACACCAATGCTGCCTGTGTACCCCTGCCACCTAATGGAAGCTGCATAGAGCCTATTTTATTATTTTAGGCCTAGAAAGTCTGTGTGCGGTCCCTCCTTCCAATTGTCCTCCACTGACCACACCAATGCTGCCTGTGTACTCCTGCCACCTAATGGAAGCTGCATAGAGCCTATTTTATTATTTTAGGCCTAGGAAGTCTGTGTGCGGTTCCTCCTTCCAATTGTCCTACGTTGACCACACCAATGCTGCCTGTGTACCCCTGCCACCTAATGGAAGCTGCATAGAGCCTATTTTGTTATTTTAGGCCTAGGAATTCTGTCTGCGGTCCCTCCTTCCAATTGTCCTACGTTGACCACACCAATGCTGCCTGTGTACCCCTGCCACCTAATGGAAGCTGCATAGAGCCTATTTTATTATTTTAGGCCTAGGAAGTCTGTGTGCGGTCCTGCCTTCCAATTGTCCTCCACTGACCACACCAATGCTGCCTTTGAACCCCTGCCACCTAATGGAAGCTGCATAGAGCCTATTTTATTATTTTAGGCCTAGGAAGTCTGTGTGCGGTCCCTCCTTCCAATTGTCCTCCACTGACCACACCAATGCTGCCTGTGTACCCCTGCCACCTAATGGAAGCTGCATAGAGCCTATTTTATTATTTTAGGCCTAGGAAGTCTGTGTGCGGTCCCTCCTTCCAATTGTCCTCCACTGACCACACCAATGCTGCCTGTGTACCCCTGCCACCTAATGGAAGCTGCATAGAGCCTATTTTATACTTTAGGCCTAGGAATTCTGTCTGCGGTCCCTCCTTCCAATTGTCCTCCGCTGACCACACCAATGCTGCCTTTGTACCATTGCCACCTAATGGAAGCTGCATAGAGCCTATTTTATTATTTTAGGCCTAGAAAGACTGTGTGCGGTCCCTCCTTCCAATTGTCCTCCACTGACCACACCAATGCTGCCTGTGTACCCCTGCCACCTAATGGAAGCTGCATAGAGCCTATTTTATTATTTTAGGCCTAGGAAGTCTGTGTGCGGTCCCTCCTTCCAATTGTCCTCCACTGACCACACCAATGCTGCCTGTGTACCCGTGCCACCTAATGGAAGCTGCGTAGAGCCTATTTTATTATTTTAGGCCTAGGAATTCTGTCTGCGGTCCCTCCTTCCAATTGTCCTCCACTGACCACACCAATGCTGCCTGTGTACCCCTGCCACCTAATGGAAGCTGCATAGAGCCTATTTTATTATTTTAGGCCTAGGAAGTCTGTGTGCGGTCCCTCCTTCCAATTGTCCTCCACTGACCACACCAATGCTGCCTGTGTACCCCTGCCACCTAATGGAAGCTGCATACAGCCTATTTTATTATTTTAGGCCTAGGAATTCTGTCTGCGGTCCCTCCTTCCAATTGTCCTACGTTGACCACACCAATGCTGCCTGTGTACCCCTGCCACCTAATGGAAGCTGCATAGAGCCTATTTTGTTATTTTAGGCCTAGGAATTCTGTCTGCGGTCCCTCCTTCCAATTGTCCTACGTTGACCACACCAATGCTGCCTGTGTACCCTGCCACCTAATGGAAGCTGCATAGAGCCTATTTTATTATTTTAGGCCTAGGAAGTCTGTGTGCGGTCCCTCCTTCCAATTGTCCTCCACTGACCACACCAATGCTGCCTGTGTACCCCTGCCACCTAATGGAAGCTGCATAGAGCCTATTTTATTATTTTAGGCCTAGGAAGTCTGTGTGCGGTCCCTCCTTCCAATTGTCCTCCATTGATAACACCAATACTGCCTGTGTACCCCTGCCACCTAATGGAAGCTGCATAGAGCCTATTTTATTATTTTAGGCCTAGGAATTCTGTCTGCGGTCCCTCCTTCCAATTGTCCTACGTTGACCACACCAATGCTGCCTGTGTACCCCTGCCACCTAATGGAAGCTGCATAGAGCCTATTTTATTATTTTAGGCCTAGGAAGTCTGTGTGCGGTCCCTCCTTCCAATTGTCCTACATTGACCACACCAATGCTGCCTGTGTACCCCTGCCACCTAATGGAAGCTGCATAGAGCCTATTTTATTATTTTAGGCCTAGGAAGTCTGTCTGCGGTCACTCCTTCCAATTGTCCTACGTTGACCACACCAATGCTGCCTGTGTACCCCTGCCACCTAATGGAAGCTGCATAGAGCCTATTTTGTTTTTTTAGGCCTAGGAATCCTGTCTGCGGTCCCTCCTTCCAATTGTCCTACGTTGACCACACCAATGCTGCCTGTGTACCCCTGCCACCTAATGGAAGCTGCATAGAGCCTATTTTATTATTTTAGGCCTAGGAAGTCTGTGTGCGGTCCCTCCTTCCAATTGTCCTCCACTGACCACACCAATGCTGCCTGTGTACCCCTGCCACCTAATGGAAGCTGCATAGAGCCTATTTTATTATTTTAGGCCAAGGAATTCTGTCTGCGGTCCCTCCTTCCAATTGTCCTACGTTGACCACACCAATGCTGCCTGTGTACCCCTGCCACCTAATGGAAGCTGCATAGAGCCTATTTTATTATTTTAGGCCTAGGAATTCTGTCTGCGGTCCCTCCTTCCAATTGTCCTACGTTGACCACACCAATGCTGCCTGTGTACCCCTGCCACCTAATGGAAGCTGAATAGAGCCTATTTTATTATTTTAGGCCTAGGAAGTCTGTGTGCGGTCCCTCCTTCCAATTGTCCTCCACTGACCACACCAATGCTGCCTGTGTACCCCTGCCACCTAATGGAAGCTGCATAGAGTCTATTTTATTATTTTAGGCCTAGGAATTCTGTGTGTGGTCCCTCCTTCCAATTGTCCTACTTTGACCACACCAATTGTCCTACGTTGACCACACCAATGCTGCCTGGGTACCCCTGCCACCTAATGGAAGCTGCATAGAGCCTATTTTATTATTTTAGGCCTAGGAAGTCTGAGTGCGGTCCCTCCTTCCAATTGTCCTCCACTGACCACACCAATGCTGCCTGTGTACCCCTTCCACCTAATGGAAGCTGCATAGAGCCTATTTTATTATTTTAGGCCTAGGAATTCTGTCTGCGGTCCCTCCTTCCATATGTCCTCCGCTGACCACACCAATGCTGCCTGTGTACCCCTGCCACCTAATGGAAGCTGCATAGAGCCTATTTTATAATTTTAGGCCTAGGAAGTCTGTGTGCAGTCCCTCCTTCCAATTGTCCTCCACTGACCACACCAATGCTGCCTGTGTACCCCTGCCACCTAATGGAAGCTGCATAGAGTCTATTTTATTATTTTAGGCCTAGGAATTCTGTGTGTGGTCCCTCCTTCCAATTGTCCTACTTTGACCACACCAATTGTCCTACGTTGACCACACCAATGCTGCCTGTGTACCCCTGCCACCTAATGGAAGCTGCATAGAGCCTATTTTATTATTTTAGGACTAGGAAGTTTGTGTACGGTCACTCCTTCCAATTATCCTCCACTGACCACACCAATGCTGCCTGTGTACCCCTGCCACCTAATGGAAGCTGCATAGAGCCTATTTTATTATTTTAGGCCTAGGAATTCTGTCTGCGGTCCCTCCTTCCAATAGTCCTACGTTGACCACACCAATGCTGCCTGTGTACCCCTGCCACCTAATGGAAGCTGCATAGAGCCTATTTTATTATTTTAGGACTAGGAATTCTGTCTGCGGTCCCTCCTTCCAATTGTCCTACGTTGACCACACCAATGCTGCCTGTGTACCCCTGCCACCTAATGGAAGCTGCATAGAGCCTATTTTATTATTTTAGGCCTAGGAAGTCTGTGTGCGGTCCCTCCTTCCAATTGTCCTCCACTGACCACACCAATGCTGCCTGTGTACCCCTTCCACCTAATGGAAGCTGCATAGAGCCTAATTTATTATTTTAGGCCTAGGAAGTTTGTGTACGGTCACTCCTTCCAATTATCCTCCACTGACCACACCAATGCTGCCTGTGTACCCCTGCCACCTAATGGAAGCTGCATAGAGCCTATTTTATTATTTTAGGACTAGGAATTCTGTCTGCGGTCCCTCCTTCCAATTGTCCTCCGCTGACCACACCAATGCTGCCTGTGTACCCCTGCCACCTAATGGAAGCTGCATAGAGCCTATTTTATAATTTTAGGCCTAGGAAGTCTGTGTGCGGTCCCTCCTTCCAATTGTCCTCCACTGACCACTCCAATGCTGCCTGTGTACCCCTGCCACCTAATGGAAGCTGCATAGAGCCTATTTTATTATTTTAGGCCTAGGAAGTTTGTGTACGGTCACTCCTTCCAATTATCCTCCACTGACCACTCCAATGCTGCCTGTGTACCCCTGCCACCTAATGGAAGCTGCATAGAGCCTATTTTATTATTTTAGGCCTAGGAATTCTGTCTGCGGTCCCTCCTTCCAATTGTCCTATGTTGACCACACCAATGCTGCCTGTGTACCCCTGCCACCTAATGGAAGCTGCATAGAGCCTATTTTATTATTTTAGGACTAGGAATTCTGTCTGCGGTCCCTCCTTCCAATTGTCCTACGTTGACCACACCAATGCTGCCTGTGTACCCCTGCCACCTAATGGAAGCTGCATAGAGCCTATTTTATTATTTTAGGCCTAGGAAGTCTGTGTGCGGTCCCTCCTTCCAATTGTCCTCCACTGACCACACCAATGCTGCCTGTGTACCCCTTCCACCTAATGGAAGCTGCATAGAGCCTAATTTATTATTTTAGGCCTAGGAATTCTGTCTGCGGTCCCTCCTTCCAATTGTCCTCCACTGACCACACCAATGCTGCCTGTGTACCCCTGCCACCTAATGGAAGCTGCATAGAGCTGTTTTATTATTTTAGGCCTAGGAAGTCTGTGTGTGGTCCCTCCTTCCAATTGTCCTCCACTGACCACACCAATGCTGCCTGTGTACCCCTGCCACCTAATGGAAGCTGCATAGAGCCTATTTTATTATTTTAGGCCTAGGAATTCTGTCTGCGGTCCCTCCTTCCAATTGTCCTCCACTGACCACACCAATGCTGCCTGTGTACCCCTGCCACCTAATGGAAGCTGCATAGAGCCTATTTTATTATTTTAGGCCTAGGAAGTCTGTGTGCTGTCCCTCCTTCCAATTGTCCTCCACTGACCACACCAATGCTGCCTGTGTACCCCTGCCACCTAATGGAAGCTGCATAGAGCCTATTTTATTATTTTAGGCCTAGGAATTCTGTCTGCGGTCCCTCCTTCCAATTGTCCTCCACTGACCACACCAATGCTGCCTGTGTACCCCTGCCACCTAATGGAAGCTGCATAGAGCCTATTTTATTATTTTAGGCCTAGGAATTCTGTCTGCGGTCCCTCCTTCCAATTGTCCTACGTTGACCACACCAATGCTGCCTGTGTACCCCTGCCACCTAATGGAAGCTGCATAGAGCCTATTTTATTATTTTAGGCCTAGGAATTCTGTCTGCGGTCCCTCCTTCCAATTGTCCTACGTTGACCACACCAATGCTGCCTGTGTACCCCTGCCACCTAATGGAAGCTGCATAGAGCCTATTTTATTATTTTAGGCCTAGGAAGTCTGTGTGCGGTCCCTCCTTCCAATTGTCCTCCACTGACCACACCAATGCTGCCTGTGTACCCCTTCCACCTAATGGAAGCTGCATAGAGCCTATTTTATTATTTTAGGCCTAGGAATTCTGTCTGCGGTCCCTCCTTCCAATTGTCCTCCGCTGACCACACCAATGCTGCCTGTGTACCCCTGCCACCTAATGGAAGCTGCATAGAGCTGTTTTATTATTTTAGGCCTAGGAAGTCTGTGTGTGGTCCCTCCTTCCAATTGTCCTCCACTGACCACACCAATGCTGCCTGTGTACCCCTGCCACCTAATGGAAGCTGCATAGAGCCTATTTTATTATTTTAGGCCTAGGAATTCTGTCTGCGGTCCCTCCTTCCAATTGTCCTCCACTGACCACACCAATGCTGCCTGTGTACCCCTGCCACCTAATGGAAGCTGCATAGAGCCTATTTTATTATTTTAGGCCTAGGAAGTCTGTGTGCTGTCCCTCCTTCCAATTGTCCTCCACTGACCACACCAATGCTGACTGTGTACCCCTGCCACCTAATGGAAGCTGCATAGAGCCTATTTTATTATTTTAGGCCTAGGAATTCTGTCTGCGGTCCCTCCTTCCAATTGTCCTACGTTGACCACACCAATGCTGCCTGTGTACCCCTGCCACCTAATGGAAGCTGCATAGAGCCTATTTTATTATTTTAGGCCTAGGAATTCTGTCTGCGGTCCCTCCTTCCAATTGTCCTCCACTGACCACACCAATGCTGCCTGTGTACCCCTTCCACCTAATGGAAGCTGCATAGAGCCTAATTTATTATTTTAGGCCTAGGAATTCTGTCTGCGGTCCCTCCTTCCAATTGTCCTCCGCTGACCACACCAATGCTGCCTGTGCACCCCTGCCACCTAATGGAAGCTGCATAGAGCCTATTTTATAATTTTAGGCCTAGGAAGTCTGTGTGCGGTCCCTCCTTCCAATTGTCCTCCACTGACCACTCCAATGCTGCCTGTGTACCCCTGCCACCTAATGGAAGCTGCATAGAGCCTATTTTATTATTTTAGGCCTAGGAAGTTTGTGTACGGTCACTCCTTCCAATTATCCTCCACTGACCACACCAATGCTGCCTGTGTACCCCTGCCACCTAATGGAAGCTGCATAGAGCCTATTTTATTATTTTAGGCCTAGGAATTCTGTCTGCGGTCCCTCCTTCCAATTGTCCTACGTTGACCACACCAATGCTGCCTGTGTACCCCTGCCACCTAATGGAAGCTGCATAGAGCCTATTTTATTATTTTAGGACTAGGAATTCTGTCTGCGGTCCCTCCTTCCAATTGTCCTACGTTGACCACACCAATACTGCCTGTGTACCCCTGCCACCTAATGGAAGCTGCATAGAGCCTATTTTATTATTTTAGGCCTAGGAAGTCTGTGTGCGGTCCCTCCTTCCAATTGTCCTCCACTGACCACACCAATGCTGCCTGTGTACCCCTTCCACCTAATGGAAGCTGCATAGAGCCTAATTTATTATTTTAGGCCTAGGAATTCTGTCTGCGGTCCCTCCTTCCAATTGTCCTCCGCTGACCACACCAATGCTGCCTGTGTACCCCTGCCACCTAATGGAAGCTGCATAGAGCCTATTTTATAATTTTAGGCCTAGGAAGTCTGTGTGCGGTCCCTCCTTCCAATTGTCCTCCACTGACCACACCAATGCTGCCTGTGTACCCCTGCCACCTAATGGAAGCTGCATAGAGCCTATTTTATTATTTTAGGCCTAGGAAGTTTGTGTACGGTCACTCCTTCCAATTATCCTCCACTGACCACACCAATGCTGCCTGTGTACCCCTGCCACCTGATGGAAGCTGCATAGAGCCTATTTTATTATTTTAGGCCTAGGAATTCTGTCTGCGGTCCCTCCTTCCAATTGTCCTACGTTGACCACACCAATGCTGCCTGTGTACCCCTGCCACCTAATGGAAGCTGCATAGAGCCTATTTTATTATTTTAGGACTAGGAATTCTGTCTGCGGTCCCTCCTTCCAATTGTCCTACGTTGACCACACCAATGCTGCCTGTGTACCCCTGCCACCTAATGGAAGCTGCATAGAGCCTATTTTATTATTTTAGGCCTAGGAAGTCTGTGTGCGGTCCCTCCTTCCAATTGTCCTCCACTGACCACACCAATGCTGCCTGTGTACCCCTTCCACCTAATGGAAGCTGCATAGAGCCTATTTTATTATTTTAGGCCTAGGAATTCTGTCTGCGGTCCCTCCTTCCAATTGTCCTCCGCTGACCACACCAATGCTGCCTGTGTACCCCTGCCACCTAATGGAAGCTGCATAGAGCTGTTTTATTATTTTAGGCCTAGGAAGTCTGTGTGTGGTCCCTCCTTCCAATTGTCCTCCACTGACCACACCAATGCTGCCTGTGTACCCCTGCCACCTAATGGAAGCTGCATAGAGCCTATTTTATTATTTTAGGCCTAGGAATTCTGTCTGCGGTCCCTCCTTCCAATTGTCCTCCACTGACCACACCAATGCTGCCTGTGTACCCCTGCCACCTAATGGAAGCTGCATAGAGCCTATTTTATTATTTTAGGCCTAGGAAGTCTGTGTGCTGTCCCTCCTTCCAATTGTCCTCCACTGACCACACCAATGCTGACTGTGTTCCCCTGCCACCTAATGGAAGCTGCATAGAGCCTATTTTATTATTTTAGGCCTAGGAATTCTGTCTGCGGTCCCTCCTTCCAATTGTCCTCCACTGACCACACCAATGCTGCCTGTGTACCCCTGCCACCTAATGGAAGCTGCATAGAGCCTATTTTATTATTTTAGGCCTAGGAATTCTGTCTGCGGTCCCTCCTTCCAATTGTCCTACGTTGACCACACCAATGCTGCCTGTGTACCCCTGCCACCTAATGGAAGCTGCATAGAGCCTATTTTATTATTTTAGGCCTAGGAAGTCTGTGTGCGGTCCCTCCTTCCAATTGTCCTCCACTGACCACACCAATGCTGCCTGTGTACCTCTTCCACCTAATGGAAGCTGCATAGAGCCTATTTTATTATTTTAGGCCTAGGAATTCTGTCTGCGGTCCCTCCTTCCAATTGTCCTCCGCTGACCACACCAATGCTGCCTGTGTACCCATGCCACCTAATGGAAGCTGCATAGAGCCTATTTTATTATTTTAAATCTAGGAAGTCTGTGTGCGGTCCCTCCTTCCAATTATCCTCCACTGACCACACCAGTGCTGCCTGTGTACCCCTGCCACCTAATGGAAGCTGCATAGAGCCTATTTTATTATTTTAGGCCTAGGAATTCTGTGTGTGGTCCCTCCTTCCAATTGTGCTCCACTGACCACACCAATGCTGCCTGTGTACCCCTGCCACCTAATGGAAGCTGCATAGAGCCTATTTTATTATTTTAGGCCTAGGAAGTCTGTCTGCGGTCCCTCCTTCCAATTGTCCTCCGCTGACCACACCAATGCTGCCTGTGTACCCCTGAAACTAATTTAAAAATGCATAGAGCCAACTTTTTAAGTTAACACATACTACCTTTGTCTGTCTGCGGCGCCACTCAATCACGCTGTCCTCCACTGAAAAAGCTGAACTTCAACCTTCAGGCTCTCATTATGTAGTTGTTTATATAAGACAGCAGTTGCCCTACTACTTTGGTTGGGTCCTAGTAACGGTGTCTGCCACTCCTTGGTGTTCTCCTCCTCTTTGGTGTTCTCCTCCAGGTTTCCTTGTCTGAGCTTCAACCTTCAGGCTCTCATTAAGTATTTTTTAATGTCACACTGCTGTTGCCCTACAACTTTGGTTGGGTCCTAGTAACGGTGTCTGCCGCTCCTTGGTGTTGTCCTCCTCCTTGGTGTTCTCCTCCAGGATTCCTTGTCTGAGCTTCAACCTTCAGGCTCTCATTAAGTATTTTTTAATGTCACACTGCAGTTGGCCTACTACTTTGGTTGGGTCCTAGTAACGGTGTCTGCCGCTCCTTGCTGTTCTCCTCCTCCTTGGTGTTCTCCTCCAGGTTTCCTTGTCTGAGCTTCAACCTTCAGGCTCTCATTAAGTATTTTTTAATGTCACACTGCAGTTGGCCTACTACTTTGGTTGGGTCCTAGTATCGGTGTCTGCCGCTCCTTGGTGTTCTCCTCCTTGGTGTTCTCCTCCAGGTTTCCTTGTCTGAGCTTCAACCTTCAGGCTCTCATTAAGTATTTTTTAATGTCACACTGCAGTTGGCCTACTACATTGGTTGGGTCCTAGTAATGGTGTCTGCCGCTCCTTGCTGTTCTCCTCTTCCTTGGTGTTCTCCTCCAGGTTTCCTTGTCTGAGCTTCAACCTTCAGGTTCTCATTAAGTATTTTTTAATGTCACACTGCAGTTGGCCTTCTACTTTGGTTGGGGCCTAGTAATGGTGTCTGCAGCTCCTTGGTGTTCTCCTCCTCCTTGGTGTTCTCCTCCAGGTTTCCTTGTCTGAGCTTCAACCTTCAGGCTCTCATTAAGTATTTTTTAATGTCACACTGCAGTTGGCCTACTACTTTGATTGGGGCCTAGTAACAGTGTCTACCGCTCCTTGCTGTTCTCCTCCTCCTTGGTGTTCTCCTCCAGGTTTCCTTGTCTGAGCTTCAACCTTCAGGCTCTCATTAAGTATTTTTTAATGTCACACTGCAGTTGGCCTACTACTTTGGTTGGGTCCTAGTAACGGTGTCTGCCGCTCCTTGGTGTTCTCCTCCTCTTTGGTGTTCTCCTCCAGGTTTCCTTGTCTGAGCTTCAACCTTCAGGCTCTCATTAAGTATTTTTTAATGTCACACTGCAGTTGGCCTACTACATTGGTTGGGGCCTACTAACGGTGTGTGCCGCTCCCTGGTGTTGTCCTCCACTGTATAAAGCTGAGCTTCAGTCTTTAGGCTTTTGGCCTATAGTAGCAGATATTAAACTGCATTTGGCCTTCAACTTTGGTTGGGCCCTACTAACGGTGTGTGCCGCTCCCTGGTGTTGTCCTCCACTGTATAAAGCTGAGCTTCAGTCTTTAGGCTTTCGGCCTATAGTAGCAGATATTAAACTGCATTTGGCCTTCAACTTTGGTTGGGGCCTGCTAACGGTGTGTGCCGCTCCCTGGTGTTGTCCTCCACTGTATAAAGCTGAGCTTCAGTCTTTAGGCTTTCGGCCTATAGTAGCAGATATTAAACTGCATTTGGCCTTTTAACTTTGGTTGTGCCCTACTACCGGTGTGTGCCACTCCCTGGTGTTGTCCTCCACTGTATAAAGCTGAGCTTCAGTCTTTAGGCTTTCGGCCTATAGTAGCAGATATTAAACTGCATTTGGCCTTCAACTTTGGTTGGGCCCTACTAACGGTGTGTGCCGCTCCCTGGTGTTGTCCTCCACTGTATAAAGCTGAGCTTCAGTCTTTAGGCTTTCGGCCTATAGTAGCAGATATTAAACTGCATTTGGCCTTCAACTTTGGTTGGGCCCTACTAACGGTGTGTGCTGCTCCCTGGTGTTGTCCTCCACTGTATAAAGCTGAGCTTCAGTCTTTAGGCTTTCAGCCTATAGTAGCAGATATTAAACTGCATTTGGCCTTCAACTTTGGTTGGGGCCTACTAACGGTGTGTGCCGCTCCCTGGTGTTGTCCTCCACTGTATAAAGCTGAGCTTCTGTCTTTAGGCTTTCGGCCTATAGTAGCAGATATTAAACTGCATTTGGCCTTCAACTGTGATTGGGCCCTACTAACGGTGTGTGCCGCTCCCTGGTGTTGTCCTCCACTGTATAAAGCTGAGCTTCAGTCTTTAGGCTTTCGGCCTATAGTAGCAGATATTAAACTGCATTTGGCCTACTAGTGTGGTTGGGCCCTTAAAACGGTGTCTGCTGCTCCTGGGTTTGCTCCTCCACTGAACAAAGCAATGCCGCCTGTTTAGTCCTGTTACCAATTTTGAACTGCATTTAGCCTACTTTATTCTTTGGCCCTATATCTGTGTTTCCTCCTCATCCTGCCCATTGCCCAGCCACTGCTAGATGAGTCTGCTGGTACATTGACCCAGACCACTACATTCCCCTTGCACTCTACACAGCCAGAATCTGACCCTGCTGAAAGTAAGGTTCCCCTTCCTGCATGCTATACCACCTTACACAGGGAAAAAGAGGAAGGTGCAGATGAAAGTGCAGGTTCCTTAATCAGGTGGGGGGGCATACTCGTTGGCGACGTCACTGGCACATGGCCCCTCAGAGTACGCAAAATTGTCGCTGCCAATGGGAGGCGCCCCGGCCATGCAAACACACCGCTGTACTTTGAGGGGCCCTGTGCCAGTGCCAATGCCAACGAGTGGGCCCCCCTTGCTTGCTCAGGATCACAGCACTTGCAAACTTGACATACTTACCTCTCACTGCTCCACCGCTGTGACGTAGTGCCCACTAAAAACTTGAAACAGCCCTACCCCCCACAACTTTAGCCAAATGACCCCCAATTTCCAATGCCTATCTATTATTATAAAGTAAATTAAGATTGACAAGCTTCTGTAACAAGAATGGATGTTTTTGCCATTAAAATGGGCACTGTAGGTGTTTTCCTGGCCTCCACTCACTGCCGACTATGCTTCCCCATTGACTTGCATTAGGTTTCATGTTTCGGTCGATCCCCGACTTTTCGCGATAAATTGGAGCTGACTTAAATTTTTTGTGAAAAAAAGTTAAGTGTTCATTTTTTTTTAAACATTCCAAAAATTCCTGTGAAACACCTGAAGGGTTAATAAACTTCTTGAATGCAGTTTTGAGCACCTTGAGGGGTGCAGTTTTTAGAATCGTGTCACACTTGGTTATTTTCTATCATATAGAACCCTCAAAATGACTTCAAATGTGATGTGGTCCCTAAAAAAAAAATGGTGTTGTAAAAATGAGAAATTGCTGGTCAACTTTTAACCCTTATAACTCCCTAACTAAAAAAAATATTGGTTCAAAATTGTGCCAATGTAAAGTAGACAAGTGGAAAATGTTACTTATTAAGTATTTTGTGTGACATATCTCTGTGATTTAAGGGCATAAAAATTCAAATTTGGAAAATTGCAAAATTTTCAAAATTTTCGCCAAATTTCCATTTTTTTCACAAATAAACGCAGGTAATATCAAATAATTTTTACCACTATCATGAAGTACAATATGTTACGAGAAAACAATGTCAGAATCATCTGGATCCGTTGAAGCATTCCAGAGTTATAACCTCATAAAGGCACAGTGGTCAGAATTGTAAAAATTGGCCCGGTCATTAACGTGCAAACTACCCTTGGGGCTTAAGGGGTTAAAGCCAGAAAGTTGCCATTTGAAATTACTTTAGTTTTGTGCCATGTTTGTGATCTGCTTTTTTTCTACAAAATTACACAACTGAATGAACATCCTCCAAAGCCAGTGATTCCATAATTTTTGCCAGCGGTTGTACTATGCCATTTACCCTGGTAAATTTACCAATAGATAGAATAACTGGTTCATAATAGGTTCATGTTAATACTTACAAATTCTGATCTAGTACAATCTTTGGTACTCCAAGTGTCATCAAATCTATCAGCCTCTATACTCAGCATAAATTTTCGCATACTAAATACTTAAATGATCTACTCATGGCGGAAGGTCATAGCAAATACCCTCCAATGATTTTTTGGACCTATGCACTGCGTTTGACACTGTAGACCACCAACTTCTCAAAACACTTCACTCTACTGATCTTGAAGGGAACCTTTCACCAGATTTGTCCCATTGGAAATAAGGCCACCACCTTTCAGCCTTCATGTATAGTATTCTAATATGCTGTATTTATGACACAAATCCAGCCTGCAACAAAACAAAAAGACCTTTTATTATACTCACTCACAGGGCGGTGGGTTCAACGGGCGTCCCTATCTTGGTTCTTTGCCACCCTTCTCCTTGTGATGTAGTTCTTCTGTGCTTCATATAGATGACGCGTCACATGTCATCCACGCATTGTCCCCAGCATCGCTTTCCTGTGCAGGCGTACTTCTCTTCCCTGTCGAGGGCAGAGACAAGTACTGCAGTGCGCATGAGCTGGGAAAAGGTCAAAGAGACCTGGCGCATGCTCTTTCCTCAATAGGGCATAAAAGTACACCTGTGCAGGAGTGCAATGCTGGGGACACTGTGTGGATGACATAGGACTACCATGGCAAAGGTAACACGTTTAGAACACACAGGCAGGGCTGGACTGGGACTGAAAATCAGCCATGCCATACAAACTAAAGCAGCCCACATGCAAATCAATTAAATAGGAGTGAATCTTTTCAAAGCAGCCTTTTCTGTACAGTTTGTGGGTGAGAACACTAAGGGAGTTAAATAGGTGAAAAATGATAACATACAGGTGCATGTCACAAAATCAGAATATTAGTTAATTTATTTCAGTTCTTCAATACAAAAAGTGAAACTCATATTATATAAAGTCATTACAAACAGAATGATCTATTTCAAGTGTTTATTTCTGTTAATGTTGATGATTATGGCTTATTGCCAATGAAAACCCAAAAGCCATTATCTCAGTAAATTAGAATACTTTATAACACCAGCTTGAAAAAAAATTATTTTAAAATCCAAAATGTTGGCCTACTGAAATGTATGTTCAGTAAATGCTCTCAATCCTTGGTCGGGGCTACTTTTGCATCCATTACTGCAGCAACATGGTGTGGCATGGAGGCGATCAGCCTGTGGCACTGCTGAGGTGTTATTGAAGCCCAGGTTGCTTTCAGCTCATCTTTATTGTAGCGTCTAGTTTCTCTCATCTTCCTCCTGATTAAGGTACGCAGAGGGTTCCGCACCCACACAGATCAGACCTTGATCATCTATCCTACAGATAGGTCCTCAATATTAAAGCAGTGGACAACTTCTTTAAATGTATCAAATTTGTCTCTGGGTTGAGATAGATACTAACTCACCTAGTGACCCAGATTGCTGCAGATTGGGGCAGGAACGACAGCACACTGCTGCCAACTGGTGGTTTGGAGCTGATTAGATGGAGGCCAGGGGTGTACATAGAAATCATTGGGCCCCAGAGCAAAAGTCCTAATGGCCCCATACACAACCCTGCGCATAATATAATGGCCCCACATATAGCCCTGCACATAATATAATGGACCATCTACAGTCCTGCACATAATATAATGGCCCCACATACAGTCCTGCACATATAGTGGCCCCACATATACTCCCCATTTATAGTATGATGGCCCCACATATAATCCCCCATATAGTATGATGGCCCCACATATAATCCCCCATATGTAGTATGATGGCCCCACATATAATCCTCCATATATAGTATGATGGCCCCACATATAACCTCCCCCGCATATAGTATGATGGTCAATCATATAACCCCATATAGTATGATGGTCAAATTTAGAACTCCACCCCATATAGTATGATGGTCAAACATATAATCCCCCCATATAGTATGATGGTCAAACTTATAACCCCCCATATAGTATGATGGTCAACCATATAACCCCCAAATGGTATGATGGTCAAACATATAACACCATATAGTATGATGGTCAAATATATAACCCAACCCCATATAGTATGATGGTCAAACATATAATCCCCCCATATAGTATGATGGTCAAACATATAACCCCCATATAGTATGATGGTCAAACATATAACCCCCAAATAGTATGATGGTCAAACATATAACCCCCCATATAGTATGAGGGTCAAACATATACCCCCTATATAGTATGATGGGCCCACATATACCCCACACACATATAGTATGATGGCCCCAGAAAGTACTGATTGATTAAAAATAAATAAATAAAATACTCACCTCTCTTCATTCCAAGCTGCTCCAGCTGGGCTGCAGCTGCAGCTGCAGCATTCCTAGGGCAGGAGCACATAGAGCAAAATGCACACTCTCTACCCACAGGACGCGCTGACATATGACAGCGTCAGTGCGTTCCTGGCTCCAGCCACATGTGTGTCGCAGCGTTCAGTTGTTGAATGCTGCGTGTGCACGCCCCGCCCCCGGAGTTACTGAAACACCAAGGCTGGAAAATTAAAGGGGCTGGCAGCCATAAAAATGAGCTGGCGGCCCCCCAATCAGTGATACACCGATGTAGACTGGGCAAGTGCCCGGAAGGGCAGATTCTCAGTCCGGGCCTGCACACAGACCTCTCCCAGTAGCCCAAGCAACATGCGGCCTGGCATTGTTGCACTGAAAAACAGCTGATGGGACACTTTTGAGTAATGACCATTCCACTGATTCCACAAACAAATCAATGTAATGCCAAGCTGTTAGTGTACCAGGAATAAAGACTAGAGGAGTCCATCTATGGAACATTATGTCACAATGCACCATAATCCTTTAAGTAGCACTGGTATGACCTTCCCTTGTGAAGTCCTCTTCATGGCTTTGACCATGTTGTCATATTAGATTTGAAGACTATCTCGCAGTGATCAAGTTTGTACTGGAAGTGAAATTAGGTATCACATACTAAACCTAAGGTGTCAAACAGCATATACACAAACCATCAGATAGTGTTTGCATGACATTGGGCTTCAAGCCAGACATCCAACTATAGGTGATCCACTGACCTCATGCTACCTTTCCCAAAGGCTATCATGGTGCAGAGCAAGACGCCAAAGGAAGCTGAAATGGAGCTTTATCCTATTCAATGATTGGTTCCACTTTTATGCTAAATGCAACCATAACTGAAGAAATGGTTTTGAGACCAAGTGAGCAACACAATATGGAGGCCTCTGTGAGGAAACCTTAAAGTACCCAAGGAGCCATTTTCTTAACATTTGCTACTATAGCATCTGTGGATTTGTCTCCCATCAAGCACATCTGGGATGTCAATGGTCATCAATTAGAAGAGGAGATGCCAGAGGATATTGATGAGTTGCATGCCCAAATGCATTCAGTGTGGCAAAACTTCCAGAACGTTCCTTAGACAATCATTAATAGCCTCATTAATAATATTCCAAGGCATACAAGTATGTGTATTTCTGTGTGTAGCATCATAATTGATGAAAAATAAGTAGAGATGTTATGAAAGTTATGTTTCCATTTTTTCATCATTTGCACGTCATTGATATGCTTATCATCCTGTGATTTCCACAATTCCAATGACTGTTCCTTATTTGTGTTGCAATTTCAATTTTCAGGATTATCTATATGATGCCGGACATTCATTGTTATTTATATTTGTATTATATGTATGCTGAGGCAGCGGAAAATGTACAGGACAGGTCTAAGGGATATAAATGTATTATCCTGCATTACGGACTACTGAGCTTGATATGTATTATCCAGCTTCCCACTTTCTTAGGGTGCTTTGGGCATTTGTGCATGTGATATAAATTGTACACAATAAAGCTTTAATTTAACTTTTTTACTCTGGATCGCTTTGTTTAGGCTATCTGGTTAGGTCAGACCGAGTTGTGATTAATATGTATTGAGAAGTGCCAGTCATTATAGTTGGACATTTGGTGATTAGATTGCCGGACATTCATGTCTAGTACAATGCTAATATTTATAAAATAAAAGAACCCAGGTAAATCCATCAAACCAATCCAGGAACATGTATTCTCCATGTTGATGAAGTGTTGGTCTTATTCAAACTCTTGAGTTCCAGCACTAACCACTACGTCATAACTGGCATCTGAGCTGATTAAACTTCATAAAAGCAAATCTCTTCTCTTTGATATATACTAACTACTCATTCTACACCATCTATGCACAATAAAATTAAAAACTTTGCTGCATACGCTCTCCTTTACCCATAACATCTATTCTTGACACGTTACAGATAAATGGGAAAATTTGAGTGAAAGCTACAAAGAAACGTATGATTTTCTTGTCATGACAGATCCTGCCTTACCTCATTGATTTTATGATATATATATAAAATATTAAAATCACTACACAAACAAAAGTGTCAGCAAGTGCAGAAATCAGCATTTTTTACTATAGAAAAGACCTTGTGAATGCACTGTAAGTATGGTGAACATGCAAACAAAGAGAGTGGACATTCTTCAGATTCCTGTACTATAAGGCACTTTATTTTACCTCCTTGCATTGGATGTCCCTCTTGTGGAATAAACCTGAATGTAAAGAACATTGAATAGTGTCTATTCTAGGACACTTAATTAAGTAACAATTTTTCATTTCTCTTGTTGAAATCGGCTAAGGATGCCAAAGAATATTAGCTTTACCTCGCCAGACTTTCAGTAACAAGTTTTTGTTGTATATTTTTTTGCGTAATAAAACTTTTTCCTACAATTCAATATATGGGCACCTTTTGAAACTAATATATATATATATACTAGATGGTGGCCCGATTCTAACGCATCGGGTAGTCTAGAATATGTATGTAATTTATTTATGAAGATTTCAGAATAATGCAATGAATACACAGGATTCAGCCGGCTGGGCGCGACCAATTAGCGAGGCGTGGTTCAAATCCTGCACCAATTAACAACCGGACTGTCGCTGATTGTTCGCGGCCGGCCGTGACCAATCAGTGAAGCCAACACAGCCCACGTAGTGTAGAGCACAGCGACGTAGTATATAACACAGCCCACGCAGTATATAACACAGCCCACGCAGTATATAACACAGCCCGCATAGTATATAACACAGCCACATAGTATATAGCACAACCACGTAGTTTATTGCACAGCCACATAGTATATAGCACAGCCCACATAGTGTAGAGCACAGCGATGTAGTATGTAACACAGCCCATGCAGTATATAACACAGCCCACACAGTATGTAACACAGTTCACGTAGTATATAACACAGCCCACGTAGTACATAGCAATATGGGCACTATATCCCTGTTAAAAAAATAATTAAAATAAAAAATAGTTATATACTCACCTTCTGGCAGCCCCCGGATCCAGCCCAGGCCTTTAGCGATGCTCCTCGCAACGCTCTGTTCCCAATAATGCCTTGCGGCAATAACCCGTGATGATGTAGCTGTCTCACAAGACCGCTACGTCATCATCTCGCGAGACCGCTACGTCATCATGGGTCATTGCCGCAATGCGTTCTTGGGACCGGAACGTCGTGAGGAGCGGGAAAGGCTGCTGCGGACACTGGAAGGTGAGAATATAATGATTTTTTTTTATTATTATTTTTAACATTATATTTTTTACTATTGATGCTGCATAGGCAGCATCAATAGTAAAAAGTTTGTCACATAGGGTTAATGGCAGCGTTTAACGGACTGCTAAAAAGCTATGTGGGTGCTGACTGGAGGGCAGTATGGAGGGGGCACTGACTGAAGGGGAGTAGGGAGGGGCCAATTTGCGGCTGGACTGTGCCTGTCGCTGATTGGTCGTGCCCAGCCGTCCGTGACCAATCAGCGACGCAGGATTTTCGTGACAGACAAACAAACGGAAGTAGACCTTTGACGATTATATAGATAGATAGATATAAACAAAAGTTTAACAATTAGGTGAATATACCAATGTGTGGGTCCTTATGATTCTCAATGGAATTAGAACTGACCAATCTGGGGAGTAGGTTCTGAGTCCAGTTCTTGACTTATAAACCACACATGGTTACATGGACTCCTTCGATTAAAATGCTCTTGTTGAAATTCTTGGAAAAGCATATCAGTGCCTACAGCTGAATAGTACAGCTAAGATAGAATTACAGTTACCGTAATCATAGCAGAATTTAGGGCAGGGATCCCAAACCTGTGACTTGGGAGGCACATTTGGCCCATGTGATCATGATGTGTGGCCTGCAGATGTCTGTAAAGTTGGTGCATTAACATCAGATCTAGCAAACAGCTATGAAGAACAGGGCTCCAGATGGTGCCTTTTGTGATGGGCCTCACACAGAAAAGCAGGTCTGGCATTGGAGTTGGAGAAATAATTTGTTAGTGGTAAGCTGGACATAGGATAATACTTCCAGATAAAAAGGGGGCTTGAAGCTGGATGCAATAGTGTGGTCGGAGTGCTTCATACAAGTGTAAGGTGCCAGAGTGCGATAGTCATGGGCGAGTTGCTGCTCCATGTCGCCCTGGCACTTTAGAAAAAAATTCTTCAACTTCAGGAGCCACCACACATAGATCAGAGAATACCCAGTTCGATTCAACACATGCAGATGTTTACTTGACAGTTCAAGTGCATCAGATTGTAACACGCAGTATTGGGCGCAACAGTACTCATTTCTTGTTTCCATTGTACAGTACATTTCCAGCTTTTCTGTCCATTACAGCTTGACTATCACTATGTTCACTGATCCTGTCAGCCCCAGAGATTCCCTGTCTGGATTCTATAGTACACCTGAGATCCATTACCTTTCCCAAACGCGTTTTCGCATCCATCTTCCCCTGTATGGAAGAGGTTGAGGCGCTTGCCATAGCAGCTGAAACAAGCCTTGAGATCTGGATATTGCAGGAATGTCAGTAGGGAATTTTTAAAGGCCTCGTACTGCCCAGTACAATATGTACTCATTCTTGCTATCTGCCCTACTGCCCTTAAACTTGATGTTATCTTACAAGCAAACTTTCTTCAAAACAGAAGCAGTCTCCTTCTTCCTTGTCCCTCCCACTATGGACTAGTCCCTAACATTATTATTACTATCACTTTCTTACCCTAGTGTCATCATCTAACTACAGTTAGCTATCTTATCCTGCCTATGTTATGTTCTAAATTCTAAACAAACATGCCTCATCCTGTGTTATCCTATACTGTACAATACCAACACTATGCATAACTTATACACTATACTTTACCATATCACACTATATGTCAGTTCACATTATATCACATAACTACACAATATATAGAAAAAGATGCATAACAGTATTCACATTACAATATGATGCGATTGGTGTCTTCAGGGGCAGGAATGCAACAGTACAGTCCATACCCCCTTACACAAGAATACTGAAGGAGGCTAAGGTGGGAACTCCTAGATACAAGTATTCTGCCTTGGTGTGATTTCTGTCAGGAAGCTTTGGCTGCCGTACCAATAACGGGTGTACTGGGTGCCACTACTGTGGGGGAAGCAGAAGCTGGAGGTCACTATTTGGGGAGCTCTATATGTGGCTCACAACCCTATTTCCGAATTGAATGTGACTCTCAAGGTAACAAAAGTTGGGGTTCACTGATTTAAGGTATCAAACAATATAATCACAAATAGATTTGCCTTTTCAGGCATACCTATAGCTGGTCTTTTGAGCAACAGGTAGAAGGAAATTTTGTATATTTCAATATAATAAAACATTGTTCATACGCCTTGTGCACAATAAATAGACAATTTGTCGTTTTGATAATTCATTTTATTGTATAACAACTACAGTGCTGCCAGTCACTCCAAAAGGCTAATAAACCAGAAACCTGAATATTTACGAAAGTAAAAGTGTGGTCTTTTCTTTTTAGGAGAATATCTAGTTTATGAGTGCAGAATTATTTAGCAACTATTAGTGTGAAGAATTATTATGCAACTAATTGAAAACTTACATTTTCCTATCTCAATTTTTTTTATTTTCATCTGTTAAAGTGAGAATAATAACCAAACAATCTCAATGGTGATCCCCGGCCGCAAGATGGCCGCAGGGTCCTTCAGGGTCATGCAGGGAAGGTGGCTTGTGAGTGTCTGCTGAGGATTGCAGAGTATCAGATCAGCGATCTGTCACTATACAGTGATGTCCCATTCTGGGACAATGTAAAAACGTTTCAAAAAGTTATTAAAAAATGTTAAAAAATAAAAAAAATCCCCAAATAAGGAGCAAAAAAATAAAAAATACTATTCTACTAAATACATTTATTTATGTTTTTTTTTTGTTTTTTTTAAGTACACATACTGACAAGTGTCCAACAGTGTCTTTATGTCTACCAACTAATGGTAGGGCTTACTAGGGGAGCACAGGGTCAGCTGACGCGCGAGCGGGGCGCCATCTCTCATTGCATTTAGGGTGCCAACCTCCGCAAGTAGGAAGGTATTCATCAGGCTCTAATTTAGGAGATAGAGCACCTCTCGTTACACCGAGTTTTTTGTGTGAATGTACACTGCACCATTTCCTGCACTGTGCTAATCCAACATGCACTTAGACTCATTTAGGCATAGATTTTTCACTGGCATTACTATAATGTAATAACCACTTAGCTGGTCATTCCTTCAGCCTTAGGGTCGATGCCATTGTGTATCCTCTTTGTTTTTGAGGTGTTGTCCAAGAAGGGCACTGTTATTATTATTATTATTATTATTATTTATTTATATAGCACCATTAATTCCATGGTGCTGTACATGGTGTACACTGTCGACTTATATTGGTCCCTATCTAGATCATCATTTGGGTCTGTCAAAATGCAAGTGGTAGCGCCATCTGCTGCATCTATATGCTGAGCACTTACCCCCATAGCCAGGGCTATATCTTCTGCAGTGTGAGGCTACACTGTTTCCCTGCCTTTTGCCCCTCTGTCACTGGTACTCTGTACCTGTTTTGCACATTTGCACTTTTTCAGCCTCGATGGGTTAATTTTAGGTATTTTTTCATTAAAAATTAATTGTTAAAGGGTTTTCCTTGGTGAACCATAAAAATGTAAAGTTTGGAAATGGCAAAATTGTCTAAAAATTTTTCAAATTTCCAATTTTCTCACAAATAAACATAAGTCATATCAAATAAATTTTACCAATATCATGAAATACAATATGTCATGAAAAACCGGCTCAGAATCCTTTCAAGCATTCTAGAGCTTTGACCTTATAAAGTGACAGTGATCAGAATTGAAAAAATTGGCCCCTTCAGGAAGATGAAAAAGGCTTTGGGGTGAAGGGGCTAATGCTGTGATGGAGCATTGTCCTACATTAAAATAATGGTTTTATTGAAAGATGCAAGCTTTTCCCTGCATCACTGCTTGAAGAAAGTATTTTCTAAAAACTTGCAGTAGGTTTTGGAGTTGATCTTGAGTCTGTCTTAACTAAAAAAGGTTCAACTAGCTCATCTTTAAAAATATCAGCCCATAGCAGTACCCACGGCCAGCGTTAGGGGCAGGCAGACCAGGCAGCTGCCTGGGGCCCCCGCTCCCCCAGGGGCCCCCAGCTAGCGGCAAGTCACACAGCCGCTATGGGGCCCTTGTGTTAGGGGTTGAGTTCCCACCTCTGCACAGGGGGAATCTCGGGCCATCTCCGCTGCAGTCTCCCATTCTTCTCCTGCCGCAGTGGAGCCTGCTCATCGGAGACGTCGGTCCCAGCGTCTTGCTCAGTCCCACTCTGTACAAAGAGTTACCGCTGCTTTTCCTGCTTCTGCTATTGAAGTCAGTGCTGGGCAGCGGCGAGCAGACGCTTCTGGGACTAAGTCCTACTTTTCTCGTTCTAAGCATGCTCTGAGTAAGATCTTTCAGTGGGGATCGAGGGTCACATGGTCAGATACTGCAGTTAAGTCCATTGGTCCTTTCAGGAAGGTCCTGTAGGTGCTAGGACTAAGTCCCGCTCTGCACACTGAGCATGCCCAGGGCAAGATCTCTCAGTGGAGATCTCGGGTCACATGCTCAGGTATGGCAGTCTCTCATTGGTGCTTCTAGGAAGGTCTTTTACTTGCTGCAGCTATATAAGGCTCGCATGGCCGCACGGCCATGCGCTAGTATCAAATCTGTTATGTGCATGCGCCAGTGTGGTCACATTTATGTGTGTTCAGGGACTCGGCTGAAATAAGCCCCTAGAATACCGGCTCCTCCGGCGAGGAGATTGTATGTTTGCGTGACCACAGACTGCCTTCTGCTCGGCAGTTAGCTGTGAACTCCTGTGGCGTTAACGGCACAGCGTCTTGTTTCCGTGCGACTCTGTGAAGTAACAGAGTTTGCTTAAACCACCATATAGTGCCGTCATTTGCTAGCAGCAGGTTCCTCCTGCACGGTGGACTCCGGGCTGCGAACGCACCAATAAAAACATCTATATTTAATCAGTGCGTTCCACTAGCCCTAACACCTTGTGAGGCAGGGGGGCCCGCCTGCCACCAGCGCCGACTCCCCCGCCGCATTGAACTATACTGACGTCTGCTGGTACAGTTCAAAGCAATGATGGAAGAGAGAGCGTCACCTGACGCCCCCTCTCCCATCATTCCCCGCTCTGCCTCTGACACAGCAGGTGCGCGTCATCGCGTACTCAGTGTCTCAGGCAGTGCGGCGGTAGCCGCCGACAAAGGAGCAGGAAGCAGCGTGGGCTCAGGGAGAGGTAAGGAGCTTGTGTTTTTTGTTTTTTTTTACTGGACTGTGCGGCCATTCTCGGGAGGAGAGAGGCGGGGAGGGAAGGGGGGATGTGGGCAGTGCTGTATAATACTGTGAGCTGTGCTGTATACTACTGTGGACTCTGCTGTATACTACTGTGGGCAGTGCTGTATACTACTGTGGGCAGTGCTGTATACTACTGTGGGCAGTGCTGTATACTACTGTGGGCTCTGCTGTATACTACTGTGGGCAGTGCTGTATACTACTGTGGGCAGTGCTGTATACTACTGTGGGCTGTGCTGTGTACTACTGTGGGCTGTGCTGTATACTACTGTGGGCAGTGCTTTATACTACTGTGGGCAGTGCTGTATACTACTGTGGGCAGTGCTGTATACTACTGTGGGCAGTGCTGTATACTACTGTGGGCTCTGCTGTATACTACTGTGGGCTGTGCTGTATACTTCTGTGGGCAGTGCTGTATACTACTGTGGGCTGTGCTGTATACTACTGTGGGCTGTGCTGTATACTACTGTGGGCTCTGCTGTATACTACCGTGGGCAGTGCTGTATATTACTGTGGGCAGTGCTGTATACTACTGTGTGGGCTGTGCTATATACTACTGTGTGGTCTATGCTATATACTACGTGGCTGTGCTATATACTACTATGTGGGCTGTGCTAGTATACTATGGGGATATATTATATTCTATGGGGGAGGCTGTGTTATATACTATGTGGCTGTGTTATATATTTGGGGGGTACATTATATTCTATGGAGGGGGCTGCATTATATTCTGTGGGGAGCTTTATTAGATTTTATGAGGGATGATTGCATCATACCCTTTGATGGGGCTACATTTTATTGTATGGGGAGGTGGGCTGTATTATATCCTGTTCGGGGCTACATTATATTCTATGGGGGGGCTGTATTATATTTATATTCTATGAGGGGTGATTGCATCATACTCTATGAGGGGGCTACATTATACTATATGGGGGGCTGCATTATATTCTATGGGGAGGTTACATTATACTCTGGGGGGAGTTACATTATACTCTGGGATGGCTGCATTATACTCTGTGGGGTGGTGGCGGTGGCTGCATTATACTATATGTGGACTGAATTATACTGTATCGAGGACTATGGGGAATACATTATACTATATGAAGAACTATGGGGTGCATTATACTATGGGAAGTGAAATGTACTACATGGATGACTGTGGCGGTGCATTATATTATATGGAGCACTGGAGGAGTGTATTATGCTATATGGAGGACTGAGGAGTATATTTTAATATATGGAAGACTATGAGGAGTGTATTATACTATATGGAGGACTGTGGGAAGTGTATAATACTATATCGAGGACTATGAGGAGTGTATTATACTATATGGAGGACTATGGGGCACATTATATTATATGGAGGACTATGGGGTGTATTATACTAAACAAGCAAAATGCTGCATATTCATTGGGTGATTGGATTGTTTATGCCGGAATAAAAATCCTTGTTCTCAGCAGCACATCGCCGGTATAAACTGTAGATGTGCTGTTGATAACATGATACTGTATGGTGATCTGTTAGTGATCGTTCTGTCCCCTTCATTCTTTCTCAGATGGTGGAAAGAGGCCGGGAAACAAGCGTCCAACGACATCAGTATTGTCGATCACACTCATTTAGCGGCTTGAGATCAGCGCATGTAAATACAGCAGAAATGCTTCTGTATGATGTGCAATATGACTTCACACAGGGCTAATAATTATACTCAATTTTATTAAATCACAAAATAATACGTACAAATAATAACAATGAGGGTATACTCCTAAAACACAGGAACGAGGGGGGCTAGCCAAGCAGAAACTTCCAACATGATAGTATCATAAGCCAGACAATAATATAATCATATAGCTAATCATTGTGCCAGTAATCACATGTTAGTAAAAAAAAGTAACATAACAGGAAATACAAATGTAAGGTAAAATGGTATAGTTACCAAAGGAAGCGCTGCTGGATGCCCACCAACTCCCGACGCGCGTTTCGCACCGAAATGCTTCGTCTGGGGGATGGTTAGGCACTGGCCATAGATGGTATATATATATACAGGGCCCAATAGGAGGATGCCAGCCAAAAAGGCTAATGAATAACTGCTGTGTGCACATGCGCAAAATTAACAGACTGACGCTAAATTGGCCGGACAGACACTCACATGTTAAACCGGAACATGTGCAGCCGTTGATTAATGCGGGAAGCCATCATAATACGTGCTGCACCGAAAGGATAACCCGGAACAAAGCCGGAAATCATGTGATAACGCTCATCACTGGACAGTGACGTAACATCCGGTGCTTACGTCTTGTAGTCAAGACAACCAAAAGTGCACAGAGTCTGCGCAAAAACCGGGCGACACATAGGGATAGACACCAGCGTCATATCCGGTATCGGATCTCGTAGTCCAGGCAACGGTAACCCACCTATGAAGCACGGATGTAAACAGCCTGGATAATCAATGTCACAGATGGAAGGTTAGAAACCATTGACGCAAAAGACCCACATAGTATATTTAAAAAGGGGGAAAACAAAAGTGAATGTGAAAGCAAGTGCGCAGTGAAACCGAAACGTGAAACAAAGTAAATACTAGACCTAGAAAAAAACAGCACATTAACAATCAGAAACAATATATATAAACATGGCATGTACATATAAAATAATTAAAGAATAAGAAAAAAGGCACAAATGTATAAATACATGAGATATGTGCCCAATATCCGATGTAAAAAAGTGCTAATGGTAATGCATAGGTACTCTAAGTACCATATAATAAAATACTAGCAGCGATATGGAAATATATATATATTAAAATTACAATTATAAATACCGTATTTTCCGGCGTATAAGACGACTGGGCATATAAGACGACCCCCCAACTTTACCAGTTAAAAAATAAAATCTTCTTAAAAGTCGGGGGTCTTCTTATACACCGTATGTCGTCTTATAGGGCCGGTGAATATGTGCCTTTTGGGGGGGGGGAGTGATCCTGATGACGACGAGGGGGCGTCTCACAGGAAAGTGAGTATCCCCCATTACCTTATCATAGCGCTGCAGCGTGGGGTCTCTGTGCTGGGAGCGGCGGCTGCTGTGCTGTGGTGCGGCGGCTCCTCTTCTGCAGTGTGGGGCCTCTTGTTGTGAACTATACTTTTTGGCTCCCTCTTGTGGTCACTAGTGATTTGGCACTTGGATTGTCTTTTACCAGGTTTGTGCTCACCTGCTTCGTTAGGCCTGGGGTGTTGCTATTTAAACTTCCTGGATTCTCAGTCCAGTGCCTGGCTTCGTTGTAATCAGTTCACTTCTGTTTGCTCCTGTCTTCAGGTCCTGGTTTTTTGCAAGATAAGCTAAGTCCTGCTTTCGTACTCTTGATCATTTGCATTGTTCATATTTTTTGTCCAGCTTGTACAATATGTGATTCCTGTTATTGCTGGAAGCTCTAGGGGGGCTGATATTCTCCCCCCACACCGTCAGTCGGTTTGGGGGTTCTTGGATATTCAGCGTGGATATTTTGCAGGGTTTTTTGCTGACCATATAAGTCTTCTTACTATATTCTGCTATTAGTCAGTGGGCCTCTCTTTGCTAAATCTAGTTCATTCTTACGTTTGTCTTTTCTTCTTACCTCACCGTTATTATTTGTTGGGGGCTTGTATTACTTTGGGGTCTTTTCTCTGGAGGCAAGAGAGGTCTTATTTTCCCTGATAGGGGTAGTTAGTTCTCCGGCTGGCGCGAGACGTCTAGAATCAACGTAGGCACGTTCCCCGGCTGCTGTTAGTGTTTGTGCTAGGATCAGGTATATGGTCAGCCTAGTTACCACTTCCCTATGAGCTGGTATTTATGTTTTGCAGACTTTGCTGTAATCTTAGAGGTCCCCTGCCATTGGGATCATAACAGTAAGCCAGGCCTATAAATAGTTAATGCATTGCTGAAGTGGGATTAAAAGAAAAGTTCTGAGTTTTTTTTTTTTTTTTTTCTTCCTCCCCTTTATCTCTGAGTGGCTTGAAGCTTTGCTGCAGACATGAATGTTCAGACCTTGATTACTAGTGTGGATCAGCTTGCTGCACGTGTGCAGGGCATTCAGGATTTTGTTGTTAGCAGTCCTATGTCAGAGCCTAAGATACCTATTCCTGAGCTGTTCTCTGGAGATCGATTTAAATTTAGGAATTTTAGGAATAATTGTAAATTGTTTCTATCTTTGAAACCTCGTTTGTCTGGAGATTCAGCTCAGCAAGTTAAAATTATTATCTCCTTCTTGCGTGGCGACCCTCAGGATTGGGCTTTCTCGTTAGCGCCAGGAGATCCTGCATTGGTGGATGTTGATGCGTTTTTTCTGGCGCTCGGATTGCTCTATGAGGAGCCTAATCTTGAAATTCAGGCAGAAAAAGCTCTACTGGCCATCTCTCAGGGCCAGGATGAAGCTGAGGTGTACTGCCAAAAATTTCGGAAATGGTCCGTGCTTACTCGATGGAATGAATGTGCTCTGGCCGCAAATTTCAGAAATGGCCTTTCTGAAGCCATTAAGAATGTGATGGTGGGTTTTACAATTCCTACAAGTCTGAATGATTCTATGGCGCTGGCTATTCAGATTGATCGGCGTTTGCGGGAGCGCAAATCCGCTAAACCTCTGGCGGTGTTGTCTGAACAGACACCTGTCTCAATGCAATGCGATAGAATCCTGACTAGAACCGAACGACAAAATCATAGACGTCAGAATGGGCTGTGTTTTTACTGTGGTGATTCTACACATGTTATATCAGCATGCTCTAAACGCCTAACCAAGGTTGTCAGTCCTGTCACCATTGGTAATTTGCAGCCTAAATTTATTTTGTCTGTGACTTTAATTTGTTCATTGTCTTTCTACCCTGTTATGGCATTTGTGGATTCAGGTGCTGCCCTGAGTCTTATGGACTTGTCGTTTGCCAAGCGCTGCGGTTTTGTCCTGGAGCCTTTAAAGGTTCCGATTCCTCTCAGAGGAATTGATGCTACGCCACTGGCGGAAAATAAACCACAGTATTGGACACAAGTGACCATGTGCATGACTCCTGAACATCGGGAGGTGATTCCTTTTCTTGTTCTGCATAAAATGAATGATTTGGTCGTTTTAGGTCTGCCATGGTTACAGACCCATAATCCTGTTTTGGATTGGAAGGCTATGTCTGTCTCAAGTTGGGGTTGTCAGGGAATTCATTGCGATTCTTCGCCGGTGTCTATTGCTACTTCTACTCCTTCAGAAGTTCCTGAGTATTTGTGTGACTATCAGGATGTATTCAGTGAGTCCAGGTCCAGTGCTCTTCCTCCTCATAGGGACTGTGACTGCGCTATAGATTTGATTCCTGGCAGTAAATTTCCTAAGGGACGATTATTTAATTTGTCTGTACCCGAGCATGCCGCGATGCGTTCTTATGTCAAGGAGTCTTTGGAGAAGGGACATATTCGTCCATACTCTTCCCCTCTCGGTGCGGGATTCTTTTTTGTGGCCAAGAAAGACGGGTCTTTGAAACCTTGTATAGACTATCGGCTTCTGAATAAAATCACTGTTAAGTTTCAGTATCCGTTGCCGCTATTGTCAGACTTGTTTGCTCGGATTAAGGGCGCCAAGTGGTTCACCAAGATAGATCTTCGTGGTGCGTACAACCTTGTGCGCATTAGGCAGGGAGATGAATGGAAAACTGCATTCAATACGCCCGAAGGTCATTTTGAATACTTGGTGATGCCCTTTGGGCTTTCTAATGCCCCTTCAGTGTTTCAGTCATTTATCCATGATATCTTCCGGAAGTATCTGGATAAATTTTTGATTGTGTATCTTGATGATATTCTAGTTTTCTCGGATGATTGGGATTCTCATGTAAAGCAGGTCAGGATGGTGTTTCAGGTTTTGCGTGATAACGCTTTGTTTGTGAAGGGCTCAAAGTGTCTCTTTGGAGTGCAGAAGGTTTCCTTTTTGGGTTTTATTTTCTCCCCTTCTGCCGTGGAGATGGACCCAGTCAAGGTCCGAGCTATTCATGATTGGACTCAGCCCACGTCTGTTAAGAGTCTTCAGAAGTTCTTGGGGTTCGCTAATTTCTACCGTCGCTTTATCGCTAATTTTTCTAGCGTTGTTAAACCTTTGACGGATATGACCAAGAAAGATTCTGATGTGTCTAATTGGGCTCCTGCAGCCGTGGAGGCCTTCCAGGAGCTGAAGCGACGGTTTACTTCAGCGCCTGTTTTGTGCCAGCCTGATGTCTCACTTCCCTTTCAGGTTGAAGTGGATGCTTCTGAGATCGGTGCTGGGGCTGTTTTGTCGCAGAGAGGCTCTGGTTGTTCTGTGATGAGACCATGTGCCTTTTTCTCTAGGAAGTTTTCGCCTGCTGAGCGGAACTATGATGTTGGTAATCGGGAGTTGTTGGCCATGAAGTGGGCATTTGAGGAGTGGCGTCATTGGCTCGAGGGTGCTAAGCATCGTGTGGTGGTCTTGACTGATCACAAAAATCTGATGTATCTCGAGTCTGCTAAGCAACTGAATCCTAGACAGGCTCGTTGGTCATTGTTTTTCTATCGTTTTGACTTTGTGGTCTCATACCTGCCTGGTTCGAAGAATGTTAAGGCTGATGCTCTCTCTAGGAGCTTTGTGCCTGACTCTCCTGGAGTCTCGGAGCCAGCTGGTATTCTTAAAGAGTGAGTGATCGTGTCGGCCATATCTCCGGATTTGCGACGTGTGTTGCAGAGATTTCAGGCTGGTAGACCTGACTCGTGTCCACCCGACAGACTGTTTGTTCCTGATAAATGGACCAGCAGAGTCATTTCCGAGGTTCATTCCTCAGTGTTGGCAGGGCATCCGGGAATTTTTGGTACCCGAGATTTGGTGGCTAGGTCCTTTTGGTGGCCTTCCTTGTCTCGGGATGTGCGGTCATTTGTGCAGTCCTGTGGGACTTGTGCTCGGGCTAAGCCTTGTTGTTCTCGTGCTAGCGGGTTGCTTTTGCCCTTGCCCGTCCCGAAGAGGCCTTGGACGCACATTTCCATGGATTTCATTTCTGATCTTCCGGTGTCTCGGGGAATGTCTGTCATCTGGGTGGTGTGTGATTGTTTTTCCAAGATGGTCCATTTGGTACCCTTGCCTAAGTTGCCTTCCTCTTCCGATCTGGTTCCTTTGTTTTTTCAGAATGTGGTTCATTTGCACGGCATTCCGGAGAATATCGTGTCCGACAGAGGATCCCAGTTTGTGTCCAGATTCTGGCGATCTTTTTGTGCTAAGATGGGCATTGATTTGTCGTTTTCATCTGCCTTCCATCCTCAGACTAATGGTCAAACGGAGCGAACTAATCAGACACTGGAGGCTTATTTGAGATGTTTTGTTTCTGCGGACCAGGATGGTTGGGTGACCTTCTTGCCATTGGCGGAGTTTGCCCTTAATAATCGGGCTAGTTCCGCTACTTTGGTTTCGCCATTCTTCTGCAACTCTGGTTTTCATCCTCGTTTCTCCTCGGGTCATGTTGAGTCTTATGACTGTCCTGGGGTGGATTCCGTGGTGGATAGGTTGCAGCGGATTTGGAATCATGTGGTGGACAACTTGAAGTTGTCACAGGAGAAGGCTCAGCATTTTGCCAACCGCCGCCGCAGTGTGGGCCCCCGACTTCGTGTTGGGGATTTGGTTTGGTTGTCTTCTCGGTATGTCCCTCTGAAGGTTTCCTCTCCTAAGTTTAAGCCTCGCTTTATTGGTCCTTATAAAATTTTGGAAGTTCTTAACCCGGTTTCTTTTCGTTTGGATCTTCCGGTGTCGTTTGCCATTCACAACGTGTTCCATAGGTCTTTGTTACGGCGGTACGTTGTGCCTGTGGTTCCTGCTGTTGAGCCTCCTGCTCCGGTGTTGGTTGAGGGCGAGTTGGAGTACGTGGTGGAGAAGATCTTGGATTCTCGTCTCTCTAGACGGAGGCTCCAGTATTTGGTCAAATGGAAGGGCTATGGTCAGGAGGATAATTCCTGGGTGGCCACCTCTGATGTTCATGCGGCCGATTTGGTTCGTGCCTTCCACGCTGCTCATCCTGGTCGCCCTGGTGGTCTTGGTGAGGGTTCGGTGACCCCTCCTTATAGGGGGGGTACTGTTGTGAACTATACTTTTTGGCTCCCTCTTGTGGTCACTAGTGATTTGGCACTTGGATTGTCTTTTACCAGGTTTGTGCTCACCTGCTTCGTTAGGCCTGGGGTGTTGCTGTTTAAACTTCCTGGATTCTCAGTCCAGTGCCTGGCTTCGTTGTAATCAGTTCACTTCTGTTTGCTCCTGTCTTCAGGTCCTGGTTCTTTGCAAGATAAGCTAAGTCCTGCTTTCGTACTCTTGATCATTTGCATTGTTCATATTTTTTGTCCAGCTTGTACAATATGTGATTCCTGTTATTGCTGGAAGCTCTAGGGGGGCTGATATTCTCCCCCCACACCGTCAGTCGGTTTGGGGGTTCTTAGATATTCAGCGTGGATATTTTGCAGGGTTTTTTGCTGACCATATAAGTCTTCTTACTATATTCTGCTATTAGTCAGTGGGCCTCTCTTTGCTAAATCTAGTTCATTCTTACGTTTGTCTTTTCTTCTTACCTCACCGTTATTATTTGTTGGGGGCTTGTATTACTTTGGGGTCTTTTCTCTGGAGGCAAGAGAGGTCTTATTTTCCCTGATAGGGGTAGTTAGTTCTCCGGCTGGCGCGAGACATCTAGAATCAACGTAGGCACGTTCCCCGGCTGCTGTTAGTGTTTGCGCTAGGATCAGGTATATGGTCAGCCTAGTTACCACTTCCCTATGAGCTGGTATTTATGTTTTGCAGACTTTGCTGTAATCTTAGAGGTCCCCTGCCATTGGGATCATAACAGCCTCTGTGCTGTGGGGTGGCGGCGGCGGCGTATCTTTATGCAGTCGGGGCTCCTCCAGCATCTCATTAAAGCCTGGAGGCCCCGCCGGCAACTCCATCGGTACAATGCGGTGGCCTCCGGGAAAATGGCCGCTGCTCAGATTCAGATCTCGTCCCGAGATCTCGGGAGACGAGATCTGAATCTGAGCAGCGGCCATTTTCCCGGAGGCAGCTCAATAGGTGCGATGCGGTGGCCTCTGGGAAAATGGCCGCTGGGGGCTGCGCATGCTCAGATTCAGATCTCGTCCCGAAATCTCGGGACATGAGATCTGAATCTAAGCAGCGGCCATTTTCCCGGAGGCCACCGCATTACACCGATGGAGTTGCCGGCGGGGCTTCCAGGCTTTGAGATGCCGGAGGAGCCCCGACTGCATGAAGATACGCCGCCACCACCGCCCCACAGCACCAGAGGCCCCACACTGCAGAAGAGGAGCCGCCGCACCACAGCACAGCAGCCGCCGCTCCCAGCACAGAGACCCCACGCTGCAGCGCTATGATAAGGTAATGGTGGATACTCACTTTCCTGTGAGACGCCCCCTCGTCGTCATCAGGACCACTCCCCCCCCCACCCACCATATACACCCGGCGTACAAGGCGATTCCCGGCGTACAAGACGACCCCCGACTTTTAAGAAGATTTTCAGGGGTTAAAAAGTCATCTTGTACGCCAGAAAATACGGTATATAAATATATAACATATAACGATAACCACAATATACATAAATAAGACAGTCATACAAAGACACACATGAACACTAGCACAATGATAGCAAACACATAAGCAGACAAATCCGGCAAAGGATGGTGAGTTTAAGCAGCTGTCCAATAAAGGCCAAAATGGAATAGCAGCATATATCCAAATAGAAAAGGCATCAACCCTAAAAGACAAACACAAATAAAGAATTTAAAAAAACCATAAAACCAGCTAAAACCTAAAAACAGACGACTGCACAAAATTTGTTGCCGTAGCCATAGCAGAAAGAAAGAGAATCCTTGGCCAGGTAACACACGAGACAGAAAAACTCATAATCACATGTAAGCCAAAGAGACTAGACCGGTAAAAATGGAGTAAAGCTATTATGGTCATTAAGGCCCATGGGAGCAATAGTGTCCAGCTTAAAAATCCACCTGGCCTCCCTCTGGGCCAGCAATCTCTTCCAATTACCCCCTCTGGGTCCAATGAAAATCCGGTCAATACCCTTGACAAGCAATCCCTTAGGGTCACAGCCATGTAAGGCCTTAAAGTGCCTTGGGATAGGTTTGAGTTTCTTGATGTCAACTTCAGTGGTAGCCCCCTCTATGTCAAGTACGTGTTCCCGTACCCTCCTACGGAGTTCCCGTGTGGTTATCCCAATATAGATAAGACCACACGGGCAAGTGGCATGGTAAACCACGGCTTTAGTGGTACACGTGATGGTATGTGTGATCCGATAAGTTTTATCTCCTTTGGAATTGAGAAAATCAGGGGCTGTTTGGATATTGCAACATGCAACACATTTACCACAACTAGTGCATCCCCATTTTGGTCCCTTTGTGCCAAAAATAAAACTAGGGCCGGGACCTCTATGGTAACTGTGTACTAATTGATCACGTAGGTTGGGTGACCGTCTGTAAGTGATAGAGGGATTAGGTCCAATGAACTTGACAATGGTTTTGTCCATTTGGAGTACCGACCAATGTTTGGAGATGGCTCTCCTAATGTCTTCACTCCTAGAATTAAAATCCAGGATACAACGTACCTGATCATTATCCCTGTTCCTCTTTTGTTTTTGTAGAAGGGCATTCCTCTGACTGTGATGGGCTCTTTGATAAGAGCGGCAAATAGTCTTTTTTCCATAACCACGGTCCCTGAAACGTATGCACAAATCTTGAGCCTGTTTCTCAAAGAGGTCATCATTGGAGCATATTCTTCTGGCACGTAAGAACTGTCCCGTTGGGATGTTCTTAATCAAGTGACGTGGATGCTGTGAGGAGGAGTGTAACAAGGAGTTAACTGATGTTTCTTTACGGAACAAGTCTGTATGGATTGTTCCATCCTTATCAATAATAATTGAAACATCTAAAAAATCAATTTTCCTTGTTTCATACTTATAGGTCAACTTTATGTTCTTCTCATTTGAATTTAGGTTGCCCATAAAACATTTTAAGTCCTCCTGTGTCTCCTGCCACACCATGATCACGTCGTCAATATATCTCCACCATGAGACCACTTTCTGACTCAAGGGATGTGGGTTAGTCTGAAAAACATCCCGTTCCCATAACCCCAAAAATAAATTAGCATAAGAGGGCGCACAAGACGCCCCCATTGTGGTGCCCTGTAACTGAAGAAAAAAAGAGTCCCGAAACATAAAAAAATTGTGCGTAAGAACAAAATCCAAAGCATTAACCAAAAAATTACACAAATCATAATCCAAACCGCTGTTAGTAAGAAAAAAAGTTGTTGCTTCCAAACCATCATGGTGGCGGATTGAGGTGTACAATGACTCTACATCACAAGTGACTAGAGCCATGTTCTCCTCAAGCTGTAAACCGTCCAATTTTCTCAGAACATCAGTGGTGTCCTTAAGAAATGACGGTAATTCCTCCACCAGTGGCTTAAGGTAAAAATCAATCAATTTTGAAATGGGATCGCACAGACTATTAACCCCGGACACAATGGGCCTACCTGGGGGTGTGACCGGGTCTTTGTGTATTTTCGGTAATAAGTATATGCTTGCTATTGTAGGGTCCTCATTCCACAAGCCATCCCTTTGTTTAGATGTTAAAACCCCACTTGACACAGCTTCCTCGAGTAGGTTAGAGAGCTCACTCCTAAATTTACACAGAGGATTAAAAGTTAGTTTCTTGTAGCATAGAGGGTTTCTCAGCTGTCTCGTCATTTCTTTTTTGTAAGCGTTTCTTGACCACACAACCACATTACGACCTTTATCGGATGGTTTTATAATTACCTCCTTCATATCTTTCAATTCTTTCAAGGCTTGTCTTTCCTCACGACTAAAGGTACCTTCACACGAAGCGACGCTGCAGCGATAGCGACAACGATGCCGATCGCTGCAGCGTCACTGTTTGATCGCTGGGGAGCTGTCACACAGACCGCTCTCCAGCGACCAACGATGCCGAGGTCCCCGGGTAACCAGGGTAAACATCGGGTTGCTAAGCGCAGGGCCGCGCTTAGTAACCCGATGTTTACCCTGGTTACCAGCGTAAAAGTAAAAAAAACAAACAGTACATGCTCACCTGCGCGTCCCCCAGCATCTGCTTCCTGACACTGACTGAGCTCCGGCCCTAACAGCAGAGCGGTGACGTCACCGCTGTGCTTTCACTTTCACTTTAGGGCCGGCGCTCAGTCAGTGTCAGGAAGCAGACGCTGGGGGACGCGCAGGTGAGCATGTACTGTTTGTTTTTTTTACTTTTACGCTGGTAACCAGGGTAAACATCGGGTTACTAAGCGCGGCCCTGCGCTTAGTAACCCGATGTTTACCCTGGTTACCAGTGTAAAATATCGCTGGTATCGTTGCTTTTGCTTTCAAACACAACGATACACGGCGATCGGACGACCAAATAAAGTTCTGGACTTTATTCAGCGACCAGCGACATCACAGCAGGATCCTGATCGCTGCTGCGTGTCAAACTAAACGATATCGCTAGCGAGGACGCTGCAACGTCACGGATCGCTAGCGATATCGTTACAAAGTCGTTTCGTGTGAAGGTACCTTAAGGTTATCCCTCTTGATGACTTCTGGGATACTAACAATTTCCTTCATGACCAACTGTACAAATAAATCAATTGCAGGTACCAAATTTGTCTGTGGAAATCTTTTGGACTTAGGAAGAAGATACTTAGGGTATTGCTTACAGGTGTCGGACTCCTCGGCCAACTCCTCTAAAATCTGGAGTACTTCCGCCTCTGTTTCTATAGGAGATAAATCAACAGGTGATTGTTGGCAATACATTTTCTTAAAAAACAGTTTGCGTGCAAACAACTCTAAATCCTTTAAAATAGAAAAATGGTCAGAGGCCGAAGACGGAGAAAAGGTGAGACCCTTATTTAATACCGCCACTTGTGGTTCTGTTAGTGTGACATCAGAAAGATTAATTACCTTCATAGTATTCGTTTGTGGTGCCTCATCCCCATTATCAGGGGTGACCTTCAAACGTCTTCTGGTATTATACCTTTGAAAGCGATCGTCTTTCCTCCTCTGACTAAACCGCAGGTGGTTCTGTTCTCCCATACCACCGGATGACACAGATGTACCAGTGCTGGACGTACTTGCCATCTCTGACGTAGGGTCTCCTTTGTCAGGGACTCCACCTATATACTTTATTCTCATTTTTATCCTGAAGGTCTCTTTGAAACTTTTTGTTTTTACTCGCAGAGATTTCTTTCTCCCACTCATCACAGAAAACATCAATCTCCTTTATGAAAATGTCAAATTCTTCCTGAGTACATTCTTTTTGAAGTTTATTGTAGATCTCATCAATCTCCAGCCCCAGGTCATTAATGGATTTAGCATTAATGTCCATCAAAATAGTCATAAAAGTTACAGAGCAGGTATGGCATGCTGCCTCCCAGCGGGTTCTCAAAACCACATCATTGACAGGGAAGGAGGGAAAAATTTGTACCCGTAACCCTCTTGGGATAAGATTTTTGGACACATAATTTTCCAAGGACATCTTATTCCACCAAATCCGCGTACGGCGATTTAATAGATTCTTAAAAGTCTTTTTCAGTGCAGTCTTCTGTACAGGTTCCTGTGCTTGGGGGTTACTCTCACTAAAAACATTCTGGGCAAAAACAGTCCTAGAAGCATCTCTGCTTCTAAAATCCATATTGGACTGGGATATGAAATTGACCTAAGAGCCAATACACAATCAACACAACACCTAATCACATCCACATTCATTAGCCTTTTTGGCTGGCATCCTCCTATTGGGCCCTGTATATATATATACCATCTATGGCCAGTGCCTAACCATCCCCCAGACGAAGCATTTTGGTGCGAAACGCACGTCGGGAGTTGGTGGGCATCCAGCAGCGCTTCCTTTGGTAACTATACCATTATACCTTACATTTGTATTTCCTGTTATGTTACTTTTTTTTACTAACATGTGATTACTGGCACAATGATTAGCTATATGATTATATTATTGTCTGGCTTATGATACTATCATGTTGGAAGTTTCTGCTTGGCTAGCCCCCCTCGTTCCTGTGTTTTAGGAGTATACCCTCATTGTTATTATTTGTACGTATTATTTTGTGATTTAATAAAATTGAGTATAATTATTAGCCCTGTGTGAAGTCGATAATTTGGTGTTTCTATGATATTTACTTCATGGCTTGATCATGTGGATGTGATTAGGTGTTGTGATGTGCAATATGTTAGCATTTGGGGCCCCATTTTAAACTTTGCCTAGGGCCCCACTTTGACTAAAACCGGCCCTGGCAGTACCCCACCTCCAACTTTCTGGTGTCTGAGTTGGGGTCCTTATTAATCTGTTGAGAACCAAAAGTAGCTGTGAGCGGTCATAGCGGCACTCTTTGACCTGTAGGACCCTCACAAGGGAAGATAGAATGCCTCATAATAGTGGGCTGGATTGTCGTGAGATGCAGTAGTGTGCAGGGTAAAGGAAAAGGAGTGATATTGAATGTTACCCTCAAGTGCTCATGCCTGTGGAGCGCCTGCCAGGGCCTAGGGGTACTCAGTACTGGATCTGGTCATCATTAAAGGGGTGGTCACTGTGGAAGCGACCCGGTCCGTGGCCCTGGGCATCCAAATTAAATAGAAGATCTTTAAAGGGGTTGGTAGAAATAAGAATGTTTGTGATGCCACCTGTGGTATTCGGTCAGAGGTGACCGACGCTGCTTAAAGGGGTCCTCTGGGGAGTGTTGGCACTGCAGCAAGGATGGTATGGCTTCCCACAGGTGAAGCTGGGTCCCCAGGGCTCCCGGTGTATTTGGCAGAGATAGTGTGGTGCCAGAAATAATCGGAGGACACAAGGTTGCAGTCTCTTTACCTGTTTACTGGTGATTCACAGTCACAGTCCAGGGTACCGGTCACAGGTTTTGGTGAGGTCTGGTCGGCCTGGAAGCGATTATGGATCCTCCTTTCCAGGTGAGGTTGTAAGCCTTCCTTCTTGCGCTGTAAGGTGTAAGGTAAGTCCTTTGCTGCCTAAGGCTCCAAACAAGGTTCTCTCTTTCCCTGTCCTAAGACAGTACCCGCACGGTAGGCAGCACAAGCCTTTTTACAGGTGTCTCTAAGATGACTCTGGGCTCTGTATGTTGCTGTACCTTTGGGTGTGGGTGCTGACAGACGACCTAGGATCTTCTGCCCTCCAGTTTTGCTATGGGACATACAATTCCACACAGCCTCGGGCTCCCGGTGCCCGGTTCTTGCGCTTCAGCATGGAAGGAGCTCAGTCGCAGCTGTCTTCCAGCTCCTCAATTCTACTGTGCTCCTTCCCTCTGGCACGTTCTACAGATGCAACGCTGTCTGCTTCTCCTCTCTGGCCTATAGCTGCAGCACCACGTGGCTGCACGGCAGCCCCAGCTCTCCTGCTCACCTCTCTCTCCTCCAACTGACTGTCTGCCACAAACTAACTCCTACTCCAAGCCAGACTATATATAGATATAGATAGATAAAAAATTTTCCTCTATATATATATATATATATATATATATATATATATATATATGTAAGCTCCCCTGAAACTGGGTTCAGAGCTCCCCCTTCTGGCCTGGAATCAGAACATGTTGCATGTGTGTACCACCTGTTAAAGGGATCCTCCTCGCTTCCAGGCATGGCATCACCCTCCCCGAAAGGAAAGCGACACCACTGTAACAGCCAGCTTCCTGGGGTGTTACACCTGCTTACAGCAAGAAAAGTGTTTACAAATAGAAATGCCTATTATCTGATGTATATAGTTCATGTTTTGTAAAAGAAACTTCACTCTTCCTTGTGGGCAATTGGTCCTTGCCGGCCCGATACATCGGCATCATGCAGTCTGCAGAGGTTTAACGCCCAAGTAGCTTCATCACACACACACTCCAGCGCACCCACCAGGACCCTCAGTTTCATGTAGCGTGTTGCGGTGTGGAAGACGAGAACCTCTCTCATGGATACCACCCTGTGCCACGTTACACAGCCACAAGTTCATCTATCTGATCTGTAAAAAGTCAATTTTACTTAATCAGTTCATAAAACCTCTGAAAAATCTATCTTCAGATATTTCTTAGCCCAATCCTGAATTTTCCACTTCTGTGTCTGGTTCAGTAGTAGTCGGCTTTCATCCTTCCTTACCTCGACCATGTCTTTGACCACTGAACACCTTGTACTTCTGGGCACTCCACAGAGATTGCAGTTCTGGAATATGACAGCACTGGAGTATAATAGCTTCCTTGTCGCTTCACATTTGGTTCTTCTCAAATCTTTGGCGGTTCATGTGCGGCTTTTTTCTTAATGCATTTTTTGTTCTCTTGTAATTTCCAACAAATTGGATGGTTCTGTGATCACCCCAATTTCTAATGTCTAATGTGAATAACTCTCTAAGACAGAAGTCTGACTTCCTGGGTAAATGTGATTACCTCTCTTCCAAGTCTGATTTTAAGGGTAGACAGGACCCTGCTGCAATTAAAATCCACCACCTAATTAATATATAATTTATGTAATTATATATTGATTAGGTACCTACAAATGTGAAAGAGTAAAAGATGGTGACCAAGGGGCGAAGACTGCACAGGATGACAAATTATATTCTACCTAGTTTTTAGGTATAATTGCACTGCACTGAAATTAATGAAAGTTAGCATGAACACTACTTTCCCGTCATGTATAAATTTTTATAAATTACACAAATGTCAAAAAAGTAATATAGTTCTATGGCTTAGTCCAATTTCTCAAAAGACCTTCACCCATTTATGGAATTAGGGATCATTTGGCAGTACATCACTGTATTAAAAGTGCCCTACAAAAGCTTGGAGTGGTGAATAGGTGTATTTAGTAATGTGCATCCTAACTGCATTTGGAAAATACAGTGAAAAGTGGGAGCAATGACAAATTTTTTATTCCATTTTGATGCTTGAAGTCTCTGTGATGTGAATTGCTCTGGGTCCTTGTAAAACTCCACAAGCACTAGAGCGCTGATCGTTTGGTGGAATGTTTAATGCAACTGACTGGTCCTATCATGGAGTAGCACTTTATTTTCCTGTAAGTCCTTCTTTTTTGAGGCATTCTTCTTGTGATAAAACTGGGGAATGAAGCAGTCCTTCCCCAAAATACTTTGCTTTTAATTTACACGTGATTAAAAAATCTTTCTCATGCTTTAGTTTCCAAATCATTTTGGGCTCCTCATCCACGTGTCACCAAATTGTTACTTTTACTTATCCATTCCTACCTATTCAATCCTCGGGATATTAGGAGAGAATAGGACCGGCTGCAGCCCAACTATCCCCACTATAGGCACATCTAAATGTTATGCTCCTAGCATAACCACGTATTATGAGAGTTCTTACAATACTTTCACCAATTTAGTGTTCTTAAAGGAAACCTGTCTGGTCCCCAAACACTATTAATCTATAGCTATTGGGTTAATCTGTAGGTCAGCAGACTTCTGATGCTGCACAGCACCTGCACTGAAAGCCCGGCTACCTGGAGGAAATGAACTTTAATCTTCCCAGCAGCCTCTGGATTTAAATCATAGAGGCGTGTCTTTCGCGAATTCAATCACCGCTCAGGACATAGTGAGCTGTGGCTGTAACCCCATCCCCCGTCACTGACTGGCAGCAGGTTATTCACTAATGCTCTGCTGAGCTGGCTGTCAGTCACAGTGCTGAGAGTGTGGTTAAAGCCGCCACTCACTATGTACTGAGCGTTGACTGAAGCCGAATCGGCCATGCCTCTATGCTATTTTGTCTCCTCACAAACTGCTTAGTGACAGCTCTCAGTGCATATTACTTAGGACCACCCACTGGACTCATAATCTCAGAGAAAGTAGAGATTAAAATGATAAATTAAACAAAGCATTTACCTTCAAAACTATATATTAACCCCATCCTCCTGCTCTATAACATGCTGCTGGTGGATTGGACAGCAAAAAAAAGGTAATATAATATTTTTTGTAACAAATATCTACAATACCGGAAGTGACCAATCTTAAACAGAAATCTTTGCTACCCGTCTGAATTTTGTAACTCAACAGCAAAAGGAAAGTGATATGTAATTATGTAATGTGGAAATGAAGCACATTTGAAGTAAGTGAAATATATTCTAATAAGCATGATGATAGTTGGAAAAGATTTCACAGTGATAATTAAGCCCAGAGGGTTAAATAGATAAACTTGACATTGCACTAATGGGATCTTACAAATATAGGCTCTTCTTAGCCAATGCACATTAGTAATCTATAGACATAAATGCAGCATACTAAGTTTGACTGCTTGTGCAGCTCCCAATTACTTTCATTTGTTATGTTTTATTGGGTTTCATAGTCCATGGATTACAGTAGATTTTTATTCCTAGTCTTCATTTGCTTATTTGCAAAAGTGGATGATGAGTGATTAATAGCTGCAGTAAATGTGAAGTCAAGCTCCAGTTTTATGCCTTTTTTCTCTTAGTAGACCTAAGAAATATAAAATATTTTATGATATTTATTTATTTTACTAGCGCTTTTAGTACCGTCATATTCTGAGGCACTTTACATACATTATCATTAGGGCTCACAATCTAAATTCCCTATCAGTATGTCTTTGGAGTGTGGGAGAAAACTGGAAAGCCCAGAGGAAACCCATGCAAGCACATGGAGAACATACAAACTCCTTGCTAACCACTGAGCCGCCATGCTGATCCACATATCCTATTATTCCATTTTTTAAGTAACTTTAAAAGATTGTTCTCTTAATCAGTCATATCTAGACAATGTACTTACAAAAACAAGAAAATACAGCCTTAGGGTACCTTCACACGAAACGACTTTGTAACGATATCGCTAGCGATCCGTGACGTTGCAGCGTCCTCGCTAGCGATATCATTTAGTTTGACACGCAGCAGCGATCAGGATCCTGCTGTGATGTCGCTGGTCGCTGAATAAAGTCCAGAACTTTATTTGGTCGTCCGATCGCCGTGTATCGTTGTGTTTGAAAGCAAAAGCAACGATACCAGCGATATTTTACACTGGTAACCAGGGTAAACATCGGGTTACTAAGCGCAGGGCCGCGCTTAGTAACCCGATGTTTACCCTGGTTACCAGCGTAAAAGTAAAAAAAACAAACAGTACATGCTCACCTGTGCGTCCCCCAGCGTCTGCTTCCTGACACTTACTGAGCGCCGGCCCTAAAGTGAAAGTGAAAGCACAGCGGTGACGTCACCGCTCTGCTGTTAGGGCCGGAGCTCAGTCAGTGTCAGGAAGCAGATGCTGGGGGACGCGCAGGTGAGCATGTACTGTTTGTTTTTTTTACTTTTACGCTGGTAACCAGGGTAAACATCGGGTCACTAAGCGAGGCCCTGCGCTTAGCGACCCGATGTTTACCCTGGTTACCCGGGGACCTCGGCATCGTTGGTCGCTGGAGAGCCGTCTGTGTGACAGCTCCCCAGCGATCAAACAGCGACGCTGCAGCGATCGGCATCGTTGTTGCTATCGCTGCAGCGTCGCTTCGTGTGAAGGTACCTTTAGGTTCAATGTATGTGCACAGATCTATCATGGTGGTGGATCCTGAAGAAGATACTATAGTGACAAGTTCAGTTTTCAGGAGGCAGTGTCTGATCAAGGAGTGGAAAATCCCAAGACAGGGCAGTGTATAGTGGGTGCAGAGCTCAGGAGTCAGAGCAGCAGAGAAAACTGTGGCAGTATGAGTAGATCATATAAATAGTTCCCAGGGTACTGGAAGATTCCTTCAAGAAGGCCTTCATTCCATCACCTCCGAGGTCACGATTCCTTCACTCTTCCCAATGACAAAAGGAGGAAAAAGAGGAAAAAACCTCCACTATTCTGGAAAACACATGAAAAAACAGGCAAAGGTGCTTACCTGTCTAGGCCTTGAATCAAATGCACTATCATGGTGCAGTGGGCCCAAGTAAAGATGGCAACTACACAGGTGTGGTAATACCAATGAGACAGCCAGCCTACAATCAGGGATTGGCTGTTCTGCACACCAGTGCAAACAAATAATCTGCAGCAGTGTTCACACAGAGAATGCAAAGCATCTGGATCATAGTCTATTAATAACACCCTCTGGTGGGCTGCCCAGTGCTAAATGTAATCTGACCTGTGTGAACAGAGACCACAGTATACAAAGCCATCTGGGCACAACTGCACCCCAAAAAGTAAAAATAAATAAAGTGCACAAAAACATATCAAAATATGTAATAATACTAATGATAAAAATAATCTTTATTTTCAGATAGCGCTAACATATTCTGCAGCACTTTACAGTTTGCACACATTATCATCGCTGTCCCCGACGGGGCTCACAATCTAAATTCCCTATCAGTATGTCTTTGGAGTGTGGGAGATAACCGGAGGAAACCCGCGCAAACATGGGGAGAACATATGTGAGGTATTAGTTAACATTATTGCCACAATACGTAAGCTATCAACCCACATCAAGGGTCATCACACTTGCCAGTCCTACTCTAACAGCAAAAACAACAAAAGGAGGAAAAAGAGGATAAAAATCCACTATTCTGGAAAACACAAGAAAGAACAGGCAAAGGTGCTTACCATGATAGTGCATTTGATTCAAGGCCTAGAGAGGTAAGCACCTTTGCCTGTTAGTCAGGAGAACAAAGCTAAGCATCTGCAAAGTTAATGTATCACCTGAGGGCACTTGGTGTACCACAGACCTCAACAACAATAAGGTCAGCAAATGTATCAATCCAACAGATTTTCATTGTACCTAATGACCTTCTGACAACAAAATGTTATATTGACCATTCTCTACTCATTCTTCTCGACCTCTCTGCAGCTTTCAACACTGTTGACAACCATCTCCTACTCTCTATGTTCCAGTTAATAGGTATAAAGGACACTGCCCTCTCCTGGTTCTCTTCTTCCTCTCACTGTTGGGGTCCCTCAGGGCTCAGCGCTTGGCCTCCTTCTCTTTTCTCTCTACACGGCCCCAATTGGACAGACCATCAGCAGATTTAACTTTCAGTACCATCTTTATGCTGATGACACGCAACTATACACATCATCCCCTGACCTTACTCCCTGCTGTACTACAGAACACCAGTGACTATCTGTCCACAGTATCCAACATCATGTCTGCTCTCTATCTGAAACTCAACCTTTCCAAAACTGAAATTCGTCTGCTCCCACCATCTACTAACCTCCCTAAATCGGATATCGCCCTCTCCATGTGTGGCACCATAATAAAGCCTAGGCAGTGTCATGATCCAGGCTGAGGTTTGTTTCTTGCTATGCTCTCCCTAGTCTGGTCATGCAGGGGTTAACTTTCCTCTGCCTCATTCTGGGATCTGTTTGGCTTTTTCTGCCTGCTGCTGTCTGCAGGCAGTGTCAGGTAAAGTTCCTGCCCAGGCTAGAGCGGCTGACCCCTTTACTCCCTGATCTGTCCTCTGCCCGTCTGCTCAGTCCCCATGCTTTCCCACTCCTGCTACCCCGCTTGACTTAGTGTTTGTTCTCCGTGCTCTGACCTCCTGGTATCTGACTCGGCTTGACCTCTGACTCGTTTGTCTCATGTCTCTGGCATTCCTGTTCCTGTCTGGCTTTTGACTTCTAAGGCTTGCATCTGACCACATTTGTTGCTGTTTCCTCTGGTACTGCGTTTCCTGACCATTACTGACTCGACTTGTCTGACCACTCTCTTGTCACCTTGTGACGTCTGCTCTGCTGCACTGTGGTGCTACACTGTGAGCGCAACCTTTCTTCCTCCAGGAGGAAGGCTGTGCACACTGCGCTGCGGCAGCATTACATTATAACTGACCCTAGCATTTAAAAGGGGGATTTTTTTTTCCTCTGGACATGGGTCCGATCTGTAATCTGATGGATCAAGTGTCCATTTTGATGCAGATGATGATGGAATTATCTGTGGAGCCAGGGCTCTGGCCATGTCTCAAACTCAATTACAGAAAGAATTGACTGAGACTGTCAAGACTGTGCAGGGGTCCACCTCTCATGTTGCCAGTAAGCCTGGTGATTCCGTAGATATCGTTTTACACTCCCCTGAGCCCTCGATTAAGCTTCCTGACACCTTTTCTGGTGAGGATACATTTTGCATGTTCAGAGAGAGTTGTAAATGATTATTTTCACTCAGACCTCGATCATCGGGGATGAGAGTCAGCGGGTGGGGATAATGATCTCCTTACTCAGGGAGGGTCCCCAATCTTGGGCTTTCTCGCTGCCCCCTACTGCCCATGAACAGATGTTGGTGGATAGGTTTTTTTGAGGCTTTAGGACTTATCTATGATGAACTGGACTGTGTTAGGGTGACAGAGGACAATTTCATGGGCCTTGCTGAGGGAAAACTCTCAGCCAAGTGGTATTGCTCGGAGTTTAGACGATGGTCCCCGGAGGTGTCCTGGAACGACTCTGCACTTAGTTGCCAGTTCCAGAGAGGACTGTCTGATTATCTGAAGGATGCTCTGGCTCTCCATCCACCTCCTAGTTCCTTGGAGGAGGCTATGACTCAAGCCATCTAGATAGATCGTAGGCTGCAGGAAAGAGGTGTTATACAGCGGGAAGTTTCACTATTCCCGAGTAATTCCAATGTTACACCACATTCTGAGCCCATGGAGTAGAGGACCACCACTGTCAAAGAAAAGGAGAGGAGATGTTGATGGGAAGGGAGACTTTGCTTCCACTGCGGTAGTCTGGGACTGGGTAACTATCGAGGAGGTTGCCCAGACTTTCAGGTACCTTTCTCCTCATTGCTTAAGTTACAGTTGGAAGTGCAACTTTATGTTGAAAACTGTTGTATTCCCACTTCAGCTTTTTTAGACTGTGGATCATCATTGAACTTGATTGACTCTGATTTGGTGGCCAAATGTAAGTTAGGGAGAGTTAGGTTGGGAACTCCCATCAATATCGTGGCCATTGATAAAACTCCTCTTACTAAGAATGTTATTAAATTTGTCTCCGAGGAGTTTATTCTCAAGGTGGGGGTCCTGTCATCAAGAACAGATTACATGCTTTGTTATGGACAATCGTCCTGCGAGATTGGTGTTGGGGTTCCCCTGGTTACAGGCACATTGTTAATTGGAGTCCCAATTGTTCTAAGGGGTGTCTTGTTTATGTATCTGTGTCATCCGTCAGTCTGAATGGTATTCCGGAGTACCTGAAGGACTTTAAGGATGTGTTCTCCGAAAAGGAGGCTGAGGTTTTTCCACCACACTGCCCATTTGATTGTGCTGTGAATCTCACTCTTGGTGCCAAATTGACCAAGGCCCATTTATACAATCTCTCCAGCCCTGAGCGGGTTGCTATGAAGGAGTATATCTCTGAGAGCCTTTGTAAAGGGCACATTCGGCCTTCTGTTTCTCCTGTGGTGGCAGGGCTCTTCTTGTTAAGAAGAAAGATGGTGGTTTACATGGGTGTCCAGGGGCTGCTTTGGCCATTCAGTGGTTGAGAGAGGTCTGGAAGGAGGTCCAGAGGAATATTGGGGAGGCTCAGGGCAAGCATAAATTTTTTGCAGATAAACAACGGTTAGTGGGGCCTGTATTCCAGGTGTAGGATAAGGTATGGTTATCCACCAAGAATAAAAGGTTGAGGATTCCGTCTGCTAAACTGGGTCCCAAGTTTATTGGTCCCTATGAAATTTTGGAGGTGGTTAATCCTGTTGCCTTTCGTTTGTGCTTGCCTCCGTCACTGTGGATCCCCAATGTGTTCCATAAGGCTCTTTTGAAGTCCTTTGGGTCTTCTTCAAGTGGACCTCCCTTGCATCCACCACCTGTTGTGGTGGATGGCCAGGCCGTGTATGAGATGGAGAAGGTTGTGGATTCTCGGGTGCTCCATAGTTCACTTCAGTACTTTGTCCATTGGAAGGGGTACGGTCCCGAGTACCGGTCGTAGTTGCCAGAGCAATCGGTACATTCTGATAGGTCGGTCCAGGCCTTTCATGTTCATTATCCAGGGAAACCTGGGGGTCCTGTGGCCCCTCATTGAGAGAGGGGTACTGTTATGATCCAGGCCGGGGTTTGTTTCTTGCTATGCTCTTCCCGGTCTGGTCATGCAGGGGTTAACTTTCCTCTGCCTCGTTCTGGGATCTGTTTGGCTATTTCTGCCCACTTGTCTGTGTCTGACCGTATACAGAGCATACCACATCTCCTGGGCAGGGGAGGAAGCAAAAGACAAAACTGACATTGCAGCAGGGGATCACAGAGGATTCATTTTGTCAGGTAAAATATTTCACTGAGTGTTTTTAAACAATATTTTACCTTACAAACTGTATCCTCTGCGATCTCCTGCTGTAATGTCAGTAATGTATTTTGCTTCCTCCCCTGCCCAGGAGCTGTGGTATGTTCTGTACACGGTCAGACACAGATAATTTTTAAAATGAACTTTTGTTCATAGGCAAACCCTTTTAAAAAGCAAATATTAACGCCAACATGGCTCCTCCTAAAAAGTACGCCAATGACAATGAAAGGAAAGCAGCAAAGGCACAACGTCGAAGACAACAACGGGCACATGAGACTCTTGAAGAGCAACAGCATCGCTGGGACAAAAACAATGCATATAGCACATAGGGTAGACAGTTCAAAGAAGAGAGCACAGATCTGAGAAGTCAGCACATGGGGAGAGAGAGTGGATAGGTGGGTGAGCACATGGGGGACAGATTCTCAACGCTGCAAAGCCTGTTCCTATCGTGACGTCCCGATGCAATAGCATCAGGCCTCCATCTAGTGCTCTAATAATTGGCCCCCCCCTCACTCAACTTCCCCCTCTCCAGTCCATCCTTAATGTAACAACCAGGGTCATCCATCTGGCTAATCGGTACTCGGATGCCTCCGCTCTGTGCCAGTCATTACACTGGCTGCGCAGTCATTATAGGATCCAATTCAAATTGCTTGCTTGTTTTAACCAACAAAGCTCTCCACAGTGTGGCACCCCCTACATTTCCTCCCTCATTTCTGTTTATTGGCCTACCCGCTCGTTACACTCTGCTAGCGACTTTCGACTAACCTCTGCACTAATCCGTACCTCCCTCTCCCAGCTCCAAGACTTCTCCTGCGTTGCACTAAATCTCTGGAATGCTCTACCCCAAGAAATTAGGACTATCCACACCTTACACAGTTTTTGGTGATCCCTCAAAACACATCTGTTCAGAGCAGCCTATCACGTTCCCTTAATCAAAGTCGTTTTATGTGTGTGTGTAGCCTATTCACTATCTATCTGAGAATAAACCTCCATCAAACTACACTGCACCCACAAGCACCTCAAATACTGTCTGGTAACTACCTCATGCAGCCTTTCTCTATCCTCCTCTCCCTCAAGATGGCTGGACCATCATTGTAAATAGGCTGTACTTTGTGCCTCCCCCCACCTCCTTGTAGATTATAAGCTTTTAAGAGCAGGGTCGTCTTATTTTGCTTTAGTTATTGTAGTAGTTTGAACATTGTTACTTATGACTTGTGTATGAACTGTTAAAGTAAAGTGTTGTGGAATATGTTGGTGCGATATATCTAAAGATTATTATTATTATTATTATTATTGTACCGCATATATCAACTTTAATATTGATGACCCATCTTTAGGATGGGTCATCCATTGGTCCGGATTGGCAATTTTCCAAACTGTGCAGATGCCAGATGGGCTGCTGCACTAACCTAAAAGGTGCGCTGCAGGCTTTGTTTTGCAGTTGGCAGCCCTTTAAATCTTTTACTTATTGGTGCTGTGTGCATGTCTGGCTGCGCAACTGAGAGCACACTCCCGGAAGCACCGCACGCATACTCCTGGAACCACCGTGCACATTACCACAAACGCACTCCCAGCACCAATACAAGCGCAAGATGGTCACTGTGTCATGATCCAGTTCGGGGTTTATTTCTGATTATTCTCTCACCGGGATGGTCATGCAGGGGTTAATCTTTCTTGCCTCATTTTGGAATCTCTCTGGCTATTTCAGTCCACTGTTACCTGCAAGCAATGTCAGTTATAGTTCCTGTCTCTGGCTTGAGCAGCTGACCCATTATACCCTGATTTGCCCTCTGCCTGTTTAACTAGGTCCCGTTCCTGTGTTCCCCTGTGACTTCGCTCATTGTAGTACTTGCTCTCCATATTGTGACCCCTTGGTATTTGACTCGGCTTGTCCTCTGACCTGTTTGACTTTCCTGCGTCTCTGGCTTTCCTGCTCCCGATCAGCTCTAACTTCCTTGGCTTGTTTCTGACCACGTGTATTGCTGTGACCTCTGGTACTTTGTTCCCTCTCTGCTGCTGACCTGGTGTCAGGACTCTGAACATTTTTTATTACCTTTTTGCGCATTACTTCCCATTTCCAAGATGGCGTCTTTGGTCTCATGTGCACTGTGTCTTCCTGCTATAAAACTCCACCCCAGCCTTCAGTCTGTGCTAGAGTATTCTGCCTTGCATCCAGCTCCTGATCTCTGGTGACTCCCTGGCTATATACCTGCTCCTGTGAACCTGTGGGGTTATCCTGCCACTCGGCTCTGAGTTCCTGCTGCATACACCAGTTCCAGTAATCCTCCTTCATCTGCTGCTCGTGTTTACTTCCATCTGCATTTGCTGGACCTGTAAGCTGTTGCTGCTCTGCAAGAACCAGAGACTATTACCCAGACCTCCCTGGTTGAGCTAAGATATTATTTGAACTGCCTTATAAGCATATCTATCTGTGTTTTGGACTAAGCAAGGACTTATTCGTGTCAAGTATCCTCAAGAATAATTGTGCTTCATAGACTTTCTGCGTGATTGCATTTTCCTCTGAAGTTTCCTATAGACTGCTGAGCTGCATTTGATATTTGCACCAAGTGTTGTGGACTTGAGTTACTCTCTGCACCTGTTTGAATCACCATGTGATAATATAGACTTTACCACTTATAAAACTGTGTCCTGTAGTTGTCTTGTTCCACGCAGAGTCTCCTGAGTTATCCCCTATAATTATTACAGGATACTCTAGCCTAAAAAAAGGAGACTGCTGGAACAATGACTGCAGAAAGCAGACTAGAGCAGGTGTTTTCCATAATTAGATCACTGCAGAAAGATGTGGAAGGTCTGCAAAAGAAGTTTGGAAGATTTGAACACAATCAACAAGTGTTTGGACAGACTTTGCAGGACTTAAGCACCCGCATGGCAGCCCAGGAAAACAAACTTGCTGGCATAGAGTCACAGTATAGATGGGCTTTTCAGTACATAAGCACGCAAATAGCTGCACAAGCGAATTTTCCCTCTGGGCAACCGCCAACAGCTAGCCCACCTAAGTTGCCTCCATTCAGATTTATTGGTGATCGCGACAAATTTTGTGGCTTTGTGAATCAATGTATGCTATATTTTGATGTGCATGCTGACTGTTTTCCTAATGATAGTTCCAAAGTATTGTGTGTAATAATGCTGCTGACCACACGAGCACTCACCTGGGATAATCCGATGATTGGGTCTCGTGACCCATGGTTAAATAACTTGGATGATTTCTTGGCCGCTATGGCGTTAATATTTAATAATCCTAATCGCTGTGCAACCGCTGAATCTGCTTTATTGTCTTTACGCCAGGCAAAACGTTCTGTTATTGAGTATGCTACTGAATTCAGGAGATTAGCGGTATATACCAATTGGGACAGTTATGCACAATTGCCTATTTTTAAAAGGGTGTCTGTCTAGTATTATAAAAGATGAACTAGCTTGCTCTGAGTCACCACAAGAGCTAGAGACATTTATACAGCATTGTGTGTGCATTGACATTCGCCTTACTGAGCGTAGGCTGGAGAAGTTTGCTGCATATAACCGTATTTCTAACTTTTCCCTTCCTTCCAAAGAGCCTGCAGGTAAAACATCTCGGGAGGTGGAGGAGGTGCCCATGCAAATTGATTCCGTTCAGAGGCGCGAGATCAATGAGCGCCGGGAGCATCGCCTTCGTGAAAGTCTATGTTTCTACTGCGGCCAGTCTGACCACTTCTTGATCAATTGTCCTAAGTGTCCTAGACGGCCTAACAAGGTGCTAGCAGCAGTAGGGGAGTATGACCACTGTGATGATGAATCTGACATCTCTGAATGTAGCCTGCCTTTAAACGCTGTATTCCATTCACTTTCTATGACTTCACCCCCTAAGGAGCTTAAGGAAAAAAACTCTCCCTATTAAGATCCTGTATTCAGGACAGTGGATTTCCAGTGCAGCTATGATTTACTCTGGTGCAGGTGGCAATTTCATGGATATCGCATTTACCAAGGAACATGTTATTGAAATTCAGCAAAGAGCCTCTACAATTACCATGGAAACAGTGGATGGGTCACCTTTAATCTCTGGGCCTGTGGATCAGGAGACCGTACCCCTTGAAATTTTGTTGGAGCCTAATCATCAAGAGCAACTTTCTTTCTTGCTAATTTTTTCTCCTCATTTTCCTGTGATTTTAGGCATTTCTTGGTTGCGTTCTCAGAACCCAATTATCAACTGGGAGACCAAGGAGATTATCTTTCCAACAAGGAGCAACTCAGCGTTAACAGAAGCTGTCCCTGAGTCCACGGCTATGGAACCACATGTACAGGTATTTTCTTTACCTCCAGCATATCAAGAGTTCTCTGACATCTGTGACAAGAAGAATGCAGATCAGCTTCCTCCACACAGGCATTATGACTGTCCCATTGAGTTGCTTCCTGGGGCAGCTATTCCTTTTGGTAACGTATACCCTTTGGCGGCACCTGAGCTTCAAGCCTTAAAGGAGTATATTGATGAAAATCTTGCCAAAGGCTTCATATGTCCTTCTTCCTTACCAGCAGGGGAACCTATCTTTTTTGTAAAGAAGAAGGATGGGACCCTGAGACCCTGTGTTGACTATCGGGAACTCAATAAGGTAACCGTACGAAACCGTTACCATTTGCCTCTGATTCCCGAATTACTGGAAAGAGTCCGCCATGCTAAGGTGTTCTCTAAACTGGATCTTCGAGGGGCTTATAATTTGGTGCGTATTCGTCCAGGGGCTGAGTGGAAGACAGCATTCAGATGCCGGTATGGACACTTTGAATCTCTTGTGATGCCCTTCGGGCTTTGTAACGCCCCTGCAACGTTTCAACACCTTGCTAATGACATGTTCAGAGATTTGTTGGACCGGTTTGTAGTGATCTATTTGGACGATATACTAATCTTTTCTGACTCTCTACAGGAACATGAAGAACATGTCAAAACTGTTTTAAGACGTCTGAAAGAGAACCATCTGTATATTAAGCCAGAGAAATGCGAGTTCCATCGTTCTGATATACAGTTCTTAGGTTATATCATCTCTCCCCAGGGGCTGACCATGGAATCTGGTAAGATTCAGGCTATCCTTGACTGGCCGGTACCCAAGAACGTTAAGAGGTCCAACGTTTTATTGGTTTTGCAAATTTCTACAGACGCTTCATTCGAAATTTTTCTGATATTGTCCGTCCCATTACTTCCTTGACAAAGAAGGAAAAGCCCTTTAAGTGGTCATCACAGGCTCAAGAAGCTTTTGATCGGCTTAAGATCTGTTTCATATCAGCACCGCTGTTGATACACCCAGATCCAACACTTTCTTTCATTGTGGAGGTGGACGCTTCTGATAATGCTTTGGGGGCTATTCTCTCCCAAAGAACTAGAGAGAAGGTTCTGCTACTTTCTTGTGCTTTCTTTTCCCGTAGACTAACCTCAGCAGAGAAGAATTACGATGTGGGAGACAAGGAATTGCTGGCTATTATTGCGGCTTTCAAAGAATGGAGGCATCATCTGCAAGGAGCTGCACAACAGATCATAGTGCTAACTGACCATCGCAATAGAGTTCCTTAAATCCTCTAGATGTCTTTCTCCTCGTCAGGCTCGTTGGAACTCATTTTTAAATCAATTTAACTTTGTTATCTCGTACCGTCCAGGTTCTCGTAATGGGAAGGCTGATGCTTTATCCCGAATCCATGCTGCGGATTCCGTACCTGGAGCCCCATCCAAGACCATTCTATCTGATGCCAAATTCATCGTAGTTATCCACGTTCAGGACTTGTGGTAGGAGTGGAGGGAGGCCTATGACGGTAATGTATTTCTGGCCAACCCACCTATGGATATTAATCTTGTCTTTAAGGGTGGCATGTGGTTCAGAGATTGATGTATCTATGTCCCTGAGGTCGTCCGTCTGCAGATCCTCAGGTTGGTACATGACTCCAAGTTGGCTGGTCACAGGGGAGTACAGAAGACATAAGAGTTCCTGAGCCGCTTCTTCTGGTGGCCAACTTGCCTGAAGGATACCAAGGACTATGTTCTCTCTTGCGAGGTATGTGCTCGTTACAAGACTCCTCATGTGGCACCTACGGGTCTTCTACAACCATTACCTGTTCAGTCCCGGCCCTGGGGGTCAATATCAATGGACTTTATTGTGGAGCTGCCTACATCGGGGGGCATGAATACAATCACGGTGGTAGTTGATCGCCTGACTAAAGCTGCTCATTTTGTTCCGTGCACCGGCCTCCCCTCAGCTAAAGATACAGTGAACTTAGTTATACAGAATGTCTTTCGGTTGCATGGGATTCCGGATGAGATCATCTCTGACCGTGGAGTGTAGTTCACTTCAAGATTCTGGAAGGGGTTTTGCTCTGTACTCAATATTAATGTCTGTCTCTCTTCCGCTTACCATCCCCAGGCAAATGGTCAGACTGAGAGTACCAACCAGACTCTGGAACAATATCTAAGATGCTATGTCAGCCATCTCCAGGATGATTGGTTGGAGTTGCTGCTGTTAGCCGAATTTTTATATAACAATTCTCAGAGCGCCTCCACTAAAATTACACCTTTCTTTGCCAATCTAGTTTATCATCCGTATATCTTACCTAGGTCTCCAATTAATTCTCCAGTTCCAGCAGTGGAGGAAAGGCTGACTGCGATGAGGCAAAATCTGGAGGTTCTGAAGGAATCCCTGATCACAGCTCAAGAACGTTATAAGAGATCGGCTGATAGATTCCGTAAACCTGCACCCATGTTCAAGGTAGGAGATTCCGTGTGGTTGGCAACTAAGAATCTGAAGTTAAACGTTCCTTCACAAAAACTTGGACAGAAATTCATTGGCCCTTTCAAGATTAACGGTATTGTGAGCTCTGTGGCCTGCCGGCTGAAGCTGCCTAGGACTATGAAGGTACACCCAGTTTTTCATGTATCTTTACTAAAGCCTGTATCTCCTAATACCTTCCAGGGACGTGTTGTGCCACCTCCGCAGCCTGTGGTGGTTGATGGGCAAGAACAATTTGTGGTGGAGGAAATTGTTGATGCCAGGATTCGCAGGAATCGGCTCCAATATCTGATAAGATGGCAGGGATATCCCCCTGAGGAAGACTCTTGGGAACCTGTGGAAAACATCAATGCCCAACAGAAAATTTCTCATTTTCATCAGAGATTCCCTGAGAAACCAAGTCCAGGATTGTCCTGAGGCCGCTTCTAAGGAGGGAGTAATGTCAGGACTCTGAACATTTTTTATTACCTTTTTGTGCATTACTTTCCTTTTCCAAGATGGCGTCTTTGGTCTCATGTGCACTGTGTCTTCCTGCTATAAAACTCCACCCCAGCCTTCAGTCTGTGCTGGAGTATTCTGCCTTGCATCCAGCTCCTGACCTCTGGTGACTCCCTGGCTATATACCTGCTCCTGTGAACCTGTGGGGTTATCCTGCCACTCTTCTCTGAGTTCCTGCTGCATACACCAGTTCCAGTAATCCTTCTTCATCTTCTTCTCGTGTTTACTTCCATCTGCATTTGCTGTACATGTAAGCTGTTGCTGCTCTGCAAGAACCTGAGACTATTACCCAGACCTCCCTGGTTGAGCTAAGATATTATTTGAACTGCCTTATAAGCATATCTATCTGTGTTTTGGACTAAGCAAGGAATTATTCGTGTCAAGTATCCTCAAGAATAATTGTGCTTCATAGACTTTCTTCGTGATTGCATTTTCCTCTGAAGTTTCCTATAGACTGCTGAGCTGCATTTGATATTTGCACCAAGTGTTGTGGACTTGAGTTTCTCTCTGCACCTGTTTGAATCACCGTGTGATAATATAGACTTTACCACTTATAAAACTGTGTCCTGTAGTTGTCTTGTTCCACGCAAAGAGTCTCCTGAGTTATCCCCTATAATTATTACACCTGGCTTTTTCTGACTACTTTCACCATCTAGAGGCTTCTTCCTGCTGCTCTGTTATTTCACTGTGAGTGCACCTGTTTTCCTTCACCCACACCCCCTGGTGGAGGTTGCGTGCTACTGCACTGCAGCAGGCATTATATTATAACTAACCAATTTATTTAGGGGGGTTCATAATTTTTTTTGCCCGGCTATGAATCCGCTGCGCAATCTGGCTGACCAGGTGTCTAGTTTGATGAGTTTGATGCAGATAATGAGGGAATTGTCGGTGGAACATAGGGCCCTGGCCACGTCCCATACTCAAATAGAGAAAGTTGACAGAGACTGTTAAAACTGTGCAGGGTGCCACCCCCCCATGTTGTCAGCAGGTCTGGCGATTCAGTAGATGTTGCCTTGCACTCTCCCCAACCCTTGGTGAAGCTTCCTGACACCTTCGCTGGTGAGAAGGATAAGTTTTGTACTTTTAGGGAGAGTGGCAAATTGTTGTTTTCACTTAGACCTCGATCCTCTGAGGATGAGAGTCAGTGGGTGGGAATAATTATTTCCTTACTCCGGGAAGGTTTGCAATCTTGGGCTTTCTCATTGTCCCTCACTGCCCCTGAACGGATGCCAGTGGATAAGTTTTTGAGGCCCTAAGACTTACCAATGATGAACCAGACTATGTTAGGGTGGCAGAGGATACTATCATGCCCAGGAAAAGCTCTCAGCCGAGTGGTATTGCTCAGAGTTTAGATGATGGTCCCCAGAGGTCTCATGGGATGACTCTGCACTTAGTTGCTAGTTCTGGAAGGGACTGTATGACTATTTGAAGGACACTCTGGCTCTCCATCCACCACCTAGTTCTTTAGAGGAGGCTATGACTCAGGCCATCAGGATGGATCGAAGACTATGGGAAAGGGGTGTCCCGCAATGAAAAGGTCATTTGCTTCTGAATAACCCTGATGCTTTGCCTCAGTCTGAGCCCATGGAGGTGGGGGTTACCACCATCAAGGAAAGGAAGAGGAGACAGTGATGTGATGGGAGACTCTGCTTCTACCGCAGTAGTCCGGGACACTGAAAGAAGGACTGTCCCTCCTGTTCTCCGACTCCCAAGGTACAGGGAAATGCCTTAGTCTGGGTAACTGCCGAGGAGGTTGCCGAGACTCTCAGGTACCTTTGTCCTCATCTCTTAAACTACTGTTTGAAGTAGAACTTTGTATCAAGAACGGTTGTACCTCCACTTCAGCTTTTGTGGATTGTGGGTCATCTTTGAACTTGATTGACTCTGATTTGGTGGCCAAATGTAAGATAGGGACAGTCAGGTTGGAAACTCCCATTAATATTGTGGCCATTGATAAAACACCCCTCACTAAGAATGTTGTTAAAATTATCTCTGAGGAGTTTATCCTTAAGGTGGGGTCCTGTCATCAAGAACATATTACATGTTTTATATTGGCAATCTACCTGCGGAACTGGTGTTGGGGTTTCCTTGGTTACTGTTACATAACCCAATCAATGATTGGGAATCATGGGGCATCGTTAATTGGGGTCCTAATTGTTCTAAGGATTGCCTTGTTATTGTGTGTGTCATCCGTCAGTCTGGAGGGTATTCCGGAGTACCTGAAGGATTTTGAGGATGTATTCTCTGAAAAGGAGGCTGAGGTTCTACCACCACACTGCCCATTCAACTGTGCTGTTAATCTTGGACCTGGGCAGCTATGAGGGAGTATATCTCCGATAGTCTTCGTAAAGGGCACATTCATCCCTCTGTGTCTCCTGTGGTGGTGGGATTCTTTTTTGTGAAGAAAAAAAGATGGTGGGTTACGCTCATGCGTCGATTTTTGAAAATTAAACAGGATCACCGTGAGAAATACTTACCCCCCCCACTTATTCCTGATTTGTACAATCAATTGTCTGGGGCCAGGTGGTTCTCTAAGTTAGATGTCAGGGGAGCATATAATCCCATCCGTATGTGGGAGGGGGATGAGTGGAAAATGGCTTTCCTCACCTCCGAGGGTTTATTTGAGAACCACGTTATGCCCTTTGGTCTGACTAATGCGCCAGCGGTATTTCAAAATTTAATTAATCATGTTTTTTCGGATTTCATTGGGCGCTTCTTGATGTATCTGGATGATATCCTTATATATTCTGCTGATAAAATGAAATGTATGGCTCATCTCCGTTGTGTCCTCCAGAGGCTCAGGGAGAACTCATTCTTTGCTTAACTGGAGAAGTGGTCATTTTTTGTGCAAGAATTGTCCTCTCTGGGGTTTATTTTGTCTGCTGAGAGATTTCGTATGGACCCTGGAAAGGTCCAGGCTATTGTTGATTGGGTGCAGCCCAAAGATCTCAAGGGTCTTCAGAGGTTTTTGAGTTTTGCCAATTACTATAGAAAATTCATCAAGGGGTTTTCACAGGTGGTTAAACCCCTCCCTGATTTAACTCACGAGGGGGCTGATACCAAAATTTGGTCAGCTCCAGCTTGAGCGGCATTTTCTTTAACCCCTTTGTGCTATCTGATGTACTTTCCCATCCATGTGCTCTGGGCCTATGTGCCCATGGACGGAATAGTACGTCATGTGCAATCAGCCGCATTCACAGGGGGAGCGCGGCTGATCGCGGCCGGGTGTCAGCTGATTCTCACAGCTGACACCCGGCATTAAGTGCCAGGAGCGGTCACTTTAACCCCTAGAACACTGCGATTAAACATGATCGCAGCATTCCGTAGCGGGCAGAGGAGCTGACAGCCCTTCTGCCTTTGAATTGCAGACCCCTATGTATGCTGCGGGGTCCCGATGGCTGCCAGGAACCAGCTGACGTTACTGGAACCCAGGGGAACATATTCAAGATTGACTTCCAAAGAACCAGCTAATGGTACTGGAACTCAGATAGGCAGCAGAAGGTACACATGAAAAAAAAAAGTTGCAAGGCCGCGAGCCGGCCGGAGTTACAGAAACCCACAGTCCTACAGGGGGAGCTTGTCCTATTGGCACTACGGAACCAGCCTTCATTGCCAGATCCCGCAGCCCACATAGGAAGCACCTAAACTGCAGGCACCATACAGTAGAGTCGGCTAACCAGACCGCAACCCAGCAGGACAATGTATTGTAGGCAAAGTGACGTTGACACTACCCGGAAACAGCTGGCGTGCTGGAACCAGGCTGGGCAGGAGGGAGTACCCGTGTCAAAGACACTGCCGAGAACCAGCTGACGGTACTGGAACCCGGATGGTAGTAGAAGGTACAAGAGCCAAAGACACTGCCGAGAACCAGCTGGCGGTACTGGAACCCGAATGGATAGCAGAAGGTACAAGAGCCAATGGAACTACCGAGGACCAGCTGATGGTACTGGAACCCGGTTACTAAGCAGGAGGTACCCGTGCCAGAAAGCACTACCAAAGACCAGCAGACGTTGGTGGAACTCGGATACCGAGAAGGAGGCACCTAAGCCAAATGCTTTGCCTGGAACCAGCTGATGTTACTGGAACCCATTGGGACATATTCAAGATTGACTTCCAAAGAACCAGCTAATGGTACTGGAACTCATATAGGCAGCAGAAGGTACACATGAAAAAAAAGTTGCAACGCCAAGAGCCGGCCGGAGTTACCGAAACTCACAGTCCTACAGGGGGAGCTTGTCCTATTGGCACAACAGAACCAGCCTTCATTGCCAGAACCCCCAGCCCACATAGGAAGCACCTAAACTGCAAGCACCATAGAGTCAGCTAACCCGACGACAACCCGACAGGACAATGTATTGGAGGCAAAATGACGTTGACACTACCCGGAAACAGCTGGCGTGCTGGAACCTGGCTGGGCAGGAGGGAGTACCCGTGTCAAAGACACTGCCGAGAACCAGCTGACGGTACTGGAACCCGGATGGGTAGCAGAAGGTACAAGAGCCAAAGGCACTGCCGAGAACCAGCTGACGGTACTGGAAACCGGATGGGTAGCAGAAGGTACAAGAGCCAATGGAACTACTGAGGACCAGCTGATGGTACTGGAACCCGGTTACTAAGCAGGAGGTACCCGTGCCAGAAAGCACTACCAAGGACCAGCAGACGTTGGTGGAACTCAGATACAGAGGAGGCACCTAAGCCAAAGGCTCTGCCTGGAACCAACTGACGTTACTGGAACCCAGGGGGACATATTCAAGATTGACTTCCAAAGAACCAGCTAATGGTACTGGAACTCAGATAGGCAGCAGAAGGTACACATGAAAAATAAAGTTGCAAGGCAGCGAGCAGGCCGGAGTTACCAAAACCCACAGTCCTACAGGGGGAGCTTGTCCTACTGGCACTATGGAACCAACCTTCATTGCCAGATCCCGCAGCCCACATAGGAAGCACCTAAACTGCAGGCACCATAGAGTCGGCTAACCCGACCACAACCTGACAGGACAACATATTGGAGGCAAAGTGACATTGACACTACCCGGAAACAGCTGGTGTGCTGGAACCAGGCTGGGCAGGAGGGCGTACCCGTGCTAAAGACACTTTTGAGCAGCAACTGGCGGTGTTGGAGCCCAGTGTAAACACTAGAAACAGAGTGGAGGCAGAGGCGTAATTGGAGCAAGTTTAAAATCTGTAGTAGTGTGAATGTGGACAGAGCAGGAGAAATTGCCGCACACACCAGGGGATCAGCTGACGTTACTGAACCCCAATAACACAGGAGCAAGTGCTGACTGTGCAGATGGCACTTCTGAGCAGCAACTGGCGGTGTTGGAGCCCAGGGATTAGAGGAGAAACAGAGTGTAGCCAGAGGCCTAATTGGAGCAAGTTTAATATCTGTAGTAGTGTGAGTGTGGACGGAGCAGGAGAAATTGCCGAACACACAGCAGGGGATCAGCTGACGTTACTGAAACCCAATAACACTGGAGCATGTGTTGACTGTGCAGACGGCACTTCTGAGCAGCAACTGGCGGTGTTGGAGCCCAGGGATTACAGGACAAACAGAGTGTAGCCAGAGGCCTAATTGGAGCAAGTTTAATATCTGTAGTAGTGTGAGTGTGGACAGAGCAGGAGAATTTGCCGGATACACAGCAGGGGATCAGCTGATGTTACTGAACCCCAATAACACTGGAGCATGTGTTGAATGGGCAGACTGCTCTTCTGAGCAGCAACTGGCAGTGTTGGAGCCCATGGATTACAGGAGAAACATAGTGTAGCCAGAGGCCTAATTGGAGCAAGTTTAATATCTGTAGTAGTGTAAATGTGGGCGGAGCAGGAGAAATTGCCGGACACACCAGGGGATCAGCTGACATTACTAAAACCCAATAACACTGGAGCATGTGTTGACTGTGTAGATGGCACTTCTGAGCAGCAACTGGCGGTGTTGGAGCCCAGGGATTACAAGAGAAACAGAGTGTAGCCAGAAGCCTAATTGGAGCAAGTTTACTATCTGTAGTAGTGTGAGTGTGGATGGAGCAGGAGAAATTGCCGGACACACAGCAGGGGATCAGCTGACGTTACTGAAACCCAATAACACTGGAGCATGTGTTAACTGTGCAGATGGCACTTTTGAGCAGCAACTGGCGGCGTTGGAGCCCAGGGATTACAGTTCAGGTGGTAGAAACATGAACACAACAGGAGACCTGGATACTGCTGCCAACCAATTATTTAATCTGGAAGAGGACTGACAAATTCCTGCAAGATCCAGGCCTTGTTCATTTTCAGAAAAGTAAGCTGGTCAACGTTATTGGAGAATAGTCGCATGCGACGGTCTGTTAGTACACTGTTATGACCTGGTGGTTAGGAGCACCCGAAGTGACCTGATGGTTAAAACAGAAAACCTGGGACAAGCTCTGAGGAAGTGGTAACTCTACTGACCGCAATCCCTAATCCTATCACACACACTAGAAATAGCCGTGGAGCGTACCTAACTCTCCCTAGACGCCTCTTCACAGCCTAAGAGCTAACTACCCCTAAAGATAGAAATAGCAGCCTACCTAGCCTCAGAGAAATTCCCCAAAGTAAGGTAGCCCCCCACAAATATTAACTGTGAGTTAAGAGGGAAGTGACAAACACAGGAATGAAACAGATTTTAGCAAAGGAGGCCGAATCTTCTCTAGAAAGACAGAGGATAGGAAAGGGAACTATGCGGTCAGTATAAAAAACTACAAAAACCACGCAGAGTGTGCAAAAAGACCTCCACACCGACTCACGGTGTGGAGGTGCAGCTCTGCACCCCCAGAGCTTCCAGCTAGCAAGGAAATATCATAATAGCAGGCTGGACTGAAACATAGCATGTACTGAAAAATATATTCAAAAACCAATGAACAGCAAATGACTAGCAAGGACTTAGCTTCTGCTGGAGTAGTCAGGTCAGCTGAGAATTCCAAGAGAGATCTGAACCAGTACTGAGAAATTGACAGCTGGCATGGACTAACGACTTGGGCAGAGTTAAATAGGGAAGCCAGCAACAGAAATAAACGAGGGCAGCTGAGAAAGTCAACCTCAAAGATCAGTAGTTCCACTCAAAGCCACCAGAGGGTGTCCAAGGACAGAACTCACCAAAGTACCATTCACGACTACAGGAGGGAGCCCGAGAACGGAATTCACAACAGTACCCCCCCCCTTGAGGAGGGGTCACCGAACCGTCACCAGAGCCCCCCAGGCCGATCAGGACGAGCCAAATGAAAGGCACGAACCAAATCGGCAGCATGGACATCGGAGGCAACAACCCAGGAATTATCCTCCTGACCATAGCCCTTCCATTTAACCAGGTACTGAAGCTTCCGTCTCGAAATACGAGAATCTAAAATCTTCTCCACCACATACTCCAACTCCCCCTCAACCAACACCGGAGCAGGAGGATCAACGGAAGGAACCATAGGCGCCACATATCTCCGCAACAACGACCTATGGAACACATTATGGATGGCAAAAGAAGCTGGAAGGGCCAAACGAAACGACACAGGATTGATAATTTCAGAAATCTTATAAGGACCAATGAAACGAGGCTTGAACTTAGGAGAAGAAACCTTCATAGGAACATAACGAGAAGACAACCAAACCAAATCCCCAACACGAAGTCGGGGACCAACACAGCGACGGCGGTTAGCAAAACGTTGCGCCTTCTCCTGAGACAACGTCAAATTGTCCACCACGTGAGTCCAAATTTGTTGCAACCTGTCCACCACAGAATCCAAACCAGGACAGTCAGAAGGCTCAACCTGCCCTGAAGAAAAACGAGGATGAAAACCAGAATTACAAAAAAAAGGCAAAACCAAAGTAGCAGAACTAGCCCGATTATTAAGGGCGAACTCGGCCAATGGCAAGAAGGTCACCCAATCATCCTGATCAGCAGAAACAAAGCATCTCAGAGAGGTTTCCAAGGTCTAATTGGTTCGTTCGGTTTGGCCATTTGTCTGAGGATGGAACGCTGAAGAAAAAGACAAATCAATGCCCATCTTAGCACAAAAGGACCGCCAAAACCTAGAAACAAATTGGGAACCTCTGTCCGACACAATGTTCTCCGGAATGCCATGCAAACGAACCACATGCTGAAAAAACAATGGAACCAAATCAGAGGAGGAAGGCAATTTAAGCAAGGGTACCAAATGGACCATCTTAGAAAACCGATCACAAACCACCCAGATGACAGACATCCTTTGAGAGACAGGAAGATCAGAAATAAAATCCATGGAAATATGTGTCCAGGGCCTCTTTGGGACAGGCAAAGGCAAAAGCAACCCACTGGCACGAGAACAGCAAGGTTTGGCCCGAGCACAAGTCCCATAGGACTGCACAAAAGAACGCACATCCCGTGACAAAGAAGGCCACCAAAAGGACCTGGCAACCAAATCTCTGGTACCAAAAATCCCAGGATGACCAGCCAACACTGAACAATGAACCTCAGAAATAACCCTACTAGTCCATCTATCAGGGACAAACAGTTTCTCCACTGGGCAGCGGTCAGGTCTATCAGCCTGAAACTCCTGCAGCACCCGCCGCAAATCAGGGGAGATGGCAGACAGAATCACCCCCTCTTTAAGAATACCAGCCGGCTCAGGGACTCCCGGAGAATCAGGCAAAAAACTCCTAGAAAGGGCATCAGCCTTCACATTCTTAGATCCCGGAAGGTACGAGACCACAAAATCGAAATGGGAGAAAAACAGTGACCATCGAGCCTGTCTAGGGTTCAACCGCTTGGCGGACTCGAGGTAAGTCAGATTCTTGTGATCAGTCAGGATCACCACGCGGTGCTTGGCTCACTCAAGCCAATGTCGCCACTCCTCAAATGCCCACTTCATAGCCAACAACTCCCGATTGCCGACATCATAATTACGCTCGGCAGGTGAAAACTTTCTAGAAAAGAAAGCACACGGCTTCATCAAGGAGCCATCAGAACTTCTCTGAGACAAAACAGCCCCTGCCCCAATCTCAGAAGCATCAACCTCGACCTGAAAAGGGAGCAAAACATCTGGCTGACGCAACACAGGGGCCGAAGTAAAACGACGTTTAAGCTCCTGAAAGGCCTCAACGGCCGCAGGGGACCAATTCACAGCATCAGCGCCTTTCTTCGTCAAATCAGTCAAAGGCTTAACCACACTAGAAAAATTAGCGATGAAGCGACGGTAAAAATTAGCAAAGCCCAGGAACTTCTGAAGACTCTTCACAGATGTAGGTTGAGTCCAATTATAAATGGCCTGAACTTTAACAGGATCCATCTCGATAGTAGAAGGGGAAAAAATGAAGCCCAAAAAGGAAACCTTCTGAACTCCAAAGAGGCATTTAGAGCCCTTCACAAACAACGCATTAGCACGAAGGACCTGGAACACCATCCTGACCTGCTTTACATGAGACTCCCAATCATCTGAAAAGACCAAAATATCATCCAAATATACGATCATGAACCTATCCAGATACTTCCGGAAGATGTCGTGCATAAAGGACTGAAACACAGATGGAGCATTAGAAAGCCCGAATGGCATCACCAGGTACTCAAAATGGCCCTCGGGCGTATTAAATGCTGTTTTCCATTCATCGCCCTGTTTAATACGCACAAGATTATACGCCCCTCGAAGGTCAATCTTGGTAAACCAACTAGCCCCCTTAATCCGAGCAAACAAATCAAACAACAGAGGCAAAGGGTACTGAAATTTGACCGTGATTTTATTGAGAAGGCGGTAATCTATACAGGGTCTCAGAGAGCCATTCTTCTTGGCCACAAAAAAGAACCCTGCTCCCAACGGCGACGAAGACGGGAGAATATGCCCTTTCTCCAAGGAGTCCTTTACATAACTCCGCATAGCGGCATGTTCTGGCACAGATAAATTGAACAGTCGGCCCTTAGGGAACTTACTACCAGGAATCAAATTAATAGCGCAATCACAGTCCCTATGAGGAGGTAGGGCACTGGACTTGGGCTCATCAAATACATCCTGGTAATCCGACAAAAACTCAGGGACTTCAGAAGGAGTGGAAGAAGAAATTGACATCAAAGGAACATCACCATGTATCCCTTGACAACCCCAACTAGACACAGACATTGATTTCCAATCCAGTACTGGATTATGAACCTGTAACCATGGCAAACCCAACACAACAACATCATGCAAATTATGCAACACCAAAAAGCGAATATTTTCCTGATGTGCGGGAGCCATGTACATGGTCAGCTGAGTCCAGTACTGAGGTTTATTCTTGGCCAATGGCGTAGCATCAATCCCCCTTAAGGGAATAGGACTCTGCAAAGGCTCCACGGAAAAACCACAGTGCCTGGCAAACTCCAAGTCCATCAAGTTCAGGGCAGCGCCCGAATCCACAAATGCCATAACAGAGTAGGACGACAGTGAGCAAATCAGAGTAACAGATAAGAGAAATTTAGGCTGCAAAGTACTAATGGTGACAGACCTAGCGAACCTCTTAGTGCGCTTAGGACAATCAGAGATAGCATGAGAGGAGTCACCACAGTAAAAACACAGCCCATTCTGACGTCTGTGTTCTTGCCGTTCAGCTCTGGTCAAAGTCCTATCACATTGCATAGGCTCAGGCCTCCGCTCAGAGGACACCGCCAAATGGTGCACAACTTTGCGCTCGCGCAAACGCCGATCAATCTGAATGGCCAAAGACATTGACTCATTTAGACCAGCAGGCGTGGGGAACCCCACCATAACATCCTTAAGGGCTTCAGAAAGACCCTTTCTGAAAATTGCTGCCGGGGCACACTCATTCCATTGAGTAAGCACAGACCACTTTCTAAACTTCTGGCAATATACTTCTGCCTCATCCTAACCCTGACATAGAGTCAGCAAGATCTTTTCTGCCTGATCCACAGAACTAGGTTCGTCATAAAGCAATCCAAGCGCGAGAAAAAATGCATCCACATTAAGCAATGCAGGATTTCCTGGCTCAAGGGAGAATGCCCAGTCTTGCGGGTCACCACGCAACAAAGAAATAACAATCTTTACTTGCTGAATGGGATCACCAGAGGAGCGGGGTTTCAGAGCAAGAAACAGTCTGCAATTATTTTTGAAATTCAAAAATTTAGATCTATCCCCAGAAAACAAAGCAGGAATTGGAATTCTAGGCTCTAACATCGGATTCTGAACTACATAATCTTGAATCCTCTGTACCCTAGCAGTGAGTTGATCCACACAAGAGGACAAACCTTGAATATCCATATCTACACCTGAGTCCTGAACCACCCAGAGGTTAAGGGGAAAAGAAAGACAAAACAAGCTGCAAAGAAAAAAAATTGACTCAGAACTTCTCTTATCCCTCTTTTGAGATGCATTAACACTTTGTTGGCCAGCTGTACTGTTATGACCTGGTGGTTAGGAGCACCCGAAGTGACCTGATGGTTAAAACAGAAAACCTGGGACAAGCTCTGAGGAAGTGGTAACTCTACTAACCGCAATCCCTAATCCTATCACACACACTAGAAATAGCCGTGGAGCGTACCTAACTCTCCCTAGACGCCTCTTCACAGCCTGAGAGATAACTACCCCTAAAGATAGAAATAGCAGCCTACCTAGCCTCAGAGAAATTCCCCAAAGTAAGGTAGCCCCCCACAAATATTAACTGTGAGTTAAGAGGGAAGTGACAAACACAGGAATGAAACAGATTTTAGCAAAGGAGGCCGAATCTTCTCTAGAAAGACAGAGGATAGGAAAGGGAACTATGCGGTCAGTATAAAAAACTACAAAAACCATGCAGAGTGTGCAAAAAGACTTCCACACCGACTCACGGTGTGGAGGTGCAGCTCTGCATCCCCAGAGCTTCCAGCTAGCAAGGAAATATCATAATAGCAGGCTGGACTGAAACATAGCATGTACTGAAAAATATATTCAAAAACCAATGAACAGCAAAATGACTAGCAAGGACTTAGCTTCTGCTGGAGTAGTCAGGTCAGCTGAGAATTCCAAGAGAGATCTGAACAAGTACTGAGACATTGACAGCTGGCATGGACTAACGACCTGGGCAGAGTTAAATAGGGAAGCCAGCAACAGAAATAAACAAGGGCAGCTGAGAATGCCAACCTCAAAGATCAGTAGTTCCACTCAAAGCCACCAGAGGGTGTCCAAGGACAGAACTCACCAAAGTACCATTCACGACCACAGGAGGGAGCCCGAGAACGGAATTCACAACAGTACACCACCTGCGGAACTAATGACATGTTCCGATGATACACTAGCAGCACGGCAAGCCAGTACCTCCAATGCATACTGGCTAAGCTCTGGCTATGAATCCAGCTTAGAGAAACAAAACTTGAAGTGGGAAGAGCCGTGTGGGAGAACACTGAGAGGGCAAGACATGTAGTCTGTCACCATCTGATGGAAACGTTGCCTCCTTCTGATTGGAGCCGTCTGTGATGGTGTAGACATTTGTGGCGGGGACACAAAACTTTGCACATTTGGGCCATGCTGGTCTTGCCTTGTGCTGAGGCTCTGCTTCTGCTCCCTCTTTGTGCAGAGCTTCCTCTACTGCCTCGATGCACTGAGCTGCTTTGTAAAGCACTAGCAGCACTGCTCTTGGGTGGAATGGAGAACATGATGGAATGCACCAGTGTGTCTTGGTACTCCAGCATTTTACGGTTCAACGATGTTATGAGGCTTTGTAAGTTGTCCCGGTAGCGAGCATCTAGGAGGGTGTACACCCAATAATCAGCCATTTTGAGAATGTGGGCGATGCGGCGGTCGTTTCTCAGGCACTGCAGCATGAAATCAACCATGTGCTACAGACTGCCAACTGGCCAAGAAATGCTGTCCCCTGCTTGAGGTGTCATCTCTGCCTGCTCTGCATCACCCTCGCTCTACATACTGACTACTAGAGCATTGTGTACCTCCCTCCTCTGGAAAGATGTCTTACTCCTCCATTGACTCCTCCTCATCCTCCTCACAAAGTGTCCCCTGCCTAGGCCTTTGTGAGGAACCACGTTGCGCAGACTGTCCAGAAGCAGATGGCATTTGTGACACCTCATCCTCCACCTCTTCCACAACCTCCTCCTTAATGCTTGCAGTGTTTTTTCAAGCAGGCAGATAAGGGGGATAGTCATGCTGACTAGTGCATCATCTGCACTTGCCATCCATGTGGAATCATCGAAGGCACACAAAATGTGGCAGATATCCTTCATAGAGGCCCACTCAGTGGTGGTGAAGTGTGAACGGTGCGCAGTGCGACTTGTTTGCACCTGATGCAGCTGGTACTCCATTACTGCTGCCTGCTGCTCACACAACCTCTCCAACAAATGTAACGTTGAATTCCACCTGGTGAGTAGGTCACATATGATGCGATGTTCCAGAAGTCGGAATTGGCGCTGCAGAGCAGCAATGCACGATTTTGCCATGCTGGAACGCCGCAAGCGAGCACACTCTATGCGGACCTTGTGCAGCAGTGCAACAAGATCCGGATAGTCCCTCAAAAACTCTGCACAACCAAGTTGAGCACATGTGCCAGACATGGGATGTAAGTGAGGTTGCCTAGGCCCAGAGCTGCCACCTGATTTTGGCCATTGTCACACACTACCATGCCTGGCTGGAGATTCACTGGCACAAACCACACGTCGCTCTCCTGCTTGATGGCATTCCAGAGCTCCTGCGCTGTGTGGCTTCGATTCCCCAAAGAAATTAATTTGAATACGGCCTGTTGACATTTGGCCACGGCTGTGCTCAAATCGGTCATAACAGGTAAACGTTCACGGGTCCATGTGGAGGTAGACTGTGACGGCTCTTGCAGCGCTGATTCAGAGGAACTGGAGTATGAGGAGGAGTCAATGTGTACAAACTGGATTCCTGCAATCCTTGGAGTTGGCAGAACACGTACAGCCCCACTCTCAAGATCTGTACCCGGCTACACAACGTTTACCCAATAGGCAGTGAGGGAACAATATTGTCACTGTCCATGGTTATTCGTCCACGCATCGGTGGTCAGGTGGACCTTGTTACTGACGGCGTTTAGTAGTGCATGTTCAATTTTTCCCTCCACATGTTTTGCAGGGCAGGGACGGCTTGCCTGCTGAAATAAAAGCAGCTGGGCACGTTGTATTGTGGAACTGCCAATGCCATGAAGTTACGGAAGGTGTCAGTCTCCACCAGCCTGAATGAGAGCATTTCAAGGGACTGTAGTTTTGCAATGCCAGCATTCAGAGCCTGTGCTCTGGGGTGGTTTGCCGAGTATGGGCACCTTTTCTCCCATGCCTGTGCTACCAATGGCTGTAGACTGGCCTGGGAGTATAAGAATGACAGGGAACGTGGTGCTGTGGGTGGAATGACACTGTGTGTCTGTACAACAGTGCCAGAGGTTCTTCCATGGCGATCCTGTGAGGAAGCCAAACCAGCTCTGTGTGAGCTGGAGGAAGAGGCTATAACACGAGTTTAAGAGGTGGTAGGTGGCGCTGTAGGTTGGCCTAGGTCTTCAGTGTGTCTTTGTAACTCCACCACGTGCTTGGTCCGCACATGTTTCCACATATTTGTGGTACTGAGGTTGCTGACACTTTTCCCTCTTTTCACTTTCTGATTACACAGCTTGTATTTGACAAAGCAAATGTCAACTGCAACTGTGTCAAAAAAAGACCAGGCACTGCAAGTCTTGGGAGCGCCCATTTTGGGTTTTGAAAGAGGCATGCTCCTAATGGGTGCCGAATTGGAGGCTACAGTGTTGTGAATTTGGATTCTGGGCTCCCCCGGTGGCTACTGGTGGAATTGAACTTGTGACATCATCTTTCCTGTTCACCTGTTCTGATTAGATCTGGGTGTCGCTATATAACCTGGCTTCTCTGTTAGATGCTTGCCGGTCATCAATGTTATCAGAAGCCTCTCTGTGCTTGTTCCTGCTCCCAGACATCTACTAGATAAGTTGGACATTCGTCCATGTTTTGTTTTTGTATTTTGGTTCCAGTTCACAGCTGCAGTTTCGTTACTGTGTCTGGAAAGCTCTTGTTGATCAGGAATTGCCACTCTGGTATTATGAGTTAATGCCAGAGTCCTAAAGTAATTTCTGGATGTGTTTTGTTAGGGTTTTCTACTGACCATGAAAGTATGCTTTCTGTCTTCTGCTATCTAGAAAGCGGACCTCAAATTTGCTAAAACTATTTTCCTGCTGCGTTTGTTGTTTCATCTCATATCACCGCCAATATATGTGGGGGGCCTCTGTCTCCTTTTTGGGCATTTCTCTAGAGGTGAGTCAGGTCTTATATTTCCCTCTGCTAGCATTATTTAGTTCTCCGGCCGGCGCTGGGCATATAGGGATAAAAAGTAGGACATGCTACCTGGCTACTTCTAGATGATGCGGTAGGTTTAGTTCATGGTCAGTATAGTTACATCTTCCAAGAGCTTGTTCCTATTGAGGCTTATGCTAGTTCTCTGGCCATGGAGATCATGACAGTTTGACCGGCCCACTAAAGGGTTAAAATCCTTGGCTGAGAAAGGAGAGAAATAAGAAGTCTGCTGAAAATTTTTTTTTTTTTTTTTTTTTCTCTAGTAGTTAGTGTGCTCTTAATTGGATCACTTGCCAGTCTGTCTATGCTGCAGTCTTTCTTTTTTTTCTCTCTCCTTCTAATCTTTGAATGGCTCTATGTTCACCTGTCTATAATGGATCTACAGAGTGTAACTGCAGGTTTGAATAATCTCGCCACGAAAGTGCAAAGTTTGCAGGATTTTGTTGTTCATGCTCCGGTATCAGAGCCGAGAATTCCTTTGCCGGAATTCTTCTCAGGGAATAGATCTAGCTTTCAGAATTTTAGAAATAATTGTAAGTTATTTTTGTCCCTGAAATCTCGTTCTGCTGGAGACCCTGCATAGCAGGTTGGGATTGTGATTTCCTTGCTCCGCGGCGACCCTCAAGATTGGGCTTTTGCATTGGCACCAGGGGATCCTGCGTTGCGCAATGTGGATGCGTTTTTTCTGGCCTTGGGCTTGCTGTATGAGGAACCTCATTTGGAACTTCAGGCAGAAAAAACTTTGATGTCCCTATCGCAGGGGCAAGATGAAGCTGAAATTTACTGCCAAAAATTCCGTAAATGGTCTGTGCTTACTCAGTGGAATGAGTGTGCCTTGGCGGCTACTTTCAGAGAGGGTCTTTCTGATGCCATTAAGGATGTTATGGTGGGGTTCCCTGTGCCTGCAAGTCTGAATGAGTCCATGACAATGGCCATTCAGATCGATAGGCGTCTGCGGGAGCGCAAACCAGTGCACCATCTGGCGGTGTCCACTGAGAAGACGCCAGAAAACATGCAGTGTGATAGAATTCTGTCCAGAAGCGAGCGGCAGAATTTTAGACGGAAAAATGGGTTGTGTTTCTATTGTGGGGATTCTACTCATGTTATATCAGCATGCTTTAAGCGTACTAAAAAGCTTGATAAATCCGTTCCCATTGGCACTTTACAGTCTAAATTTATTTTGTCTGTGACCCTGATTTGCTCTTTGTCATCTATTACTACGGACGCCTATATCGACTCTGGCGCCGCTTTGAGTCTTATGGATTGGTCCTTTGCCAATCATTGTGGGTATGATTTAGAGCCTTTGGAGACTCTTATTCCTCTGAAGGGGATTGACTCCACCCCATTGGCTAATAATAAACCACAATACTGGACACAAGTGACTATGTGTATTAATCCGGATCACCAGGAGACTATTCGTTTTCTGGTGCTGTATAATCTACATGATGATTTGGTGCTGGGATTGCCATGGCTGCAGTCTCACAACCCAGTCCTTGACTGGAGAGCTATGTCTGTGTTGAGCTGGGGATGTAAGGGGACTCATGGGGACGTACCTTTGGTGTCCATTTCATCATCTATTCCCTCTGAAATCCCTGAGTTCCTGTCTGATTATCGTGACGTCTTTGAAGAACCCAAGCTGGGTTCACTACCTCCGCACCGTGAGTGCGATTGTGCTATAGATTTAATTCCGGGTAGTAAATACCCAAAGGGTCGTTTATTTAATCTGTCTGTGCCTGAACATACTGCTATGCGAGAATATATAAAGGAGTCCTTGGAAAAGGGACATATTCGTCCATCGTCATCTCCCTTAGGAGCCGGTTTTTTCTTTGTGTCAAAAAAAGACGGCTCTTTGAGACCATGTATTGATTATCGGCTTTTGAATAAAATCACGGTTAAATATCAATACCCATTGCCGTTGCTGACTGATTTGTTTGCTCGCATAAAGGGGGCCAAGTGGTTCTCTAAGATTGATCTCCGTGGGGCGTATAATTTGGTGCGGATCAGGCAGGGGGATGAGTGGAAAACCGCATTTAATACGCCCGAGGGCCACTTTGAGTATTTGGTGATGCCTTTTGGTCTTTCTAATGCCCCTTCAGTCTTCCAGTCCTTTATGCATGATATTTTCCGCGATTTTTTGGATAAATTTATGATAGTGTATCTGGATGATATTCTGATTTTTTCGGATGATTGGGACTCTCATGTCTGGCAAGTTAAGAGGGTTTTTCAGGTTTTGCGGTCTAATTCTCTGTGTGTCAAGGGTTCTAAGTGCGTTTTTGGGGTTCAGAGAATTTCCTTTTTGGGATATATTTTTTCTCCCTCTTCCATTGAGATGGATCCTGTCAAGGTTCAAGCTATTTGTGATTGGACGCAGCCCTCTTCTCTTAAAAGTCTTCAGAAATTTTTGGGCTTTGCCAACTTTTATCGTCGATTTATTTCTGGTTTTTCGGATGTCGTTAAGCCATTGACCGATTTGACTAGACAGGGTGCTGATGTTGCTAATTGGTCCCCTGATGCTGTGGAGGCCTTTCAGGAGCTTAAGCGCCGTTTTTCTTCTGCCCCTGTGTTGCGTCAGCCTGATGTGACTCTTCCTTTTCAGGTTGAGGTCGACGCTTCTGAGATCGGGGCTGGGGCAGTGTTGTCGCAGAAAAGTTCTGACTGCGCCGTGATGAGGCCTTGTGCCTTCTTTTCCCGTAAATTTTCGCCCGCTGAGCGGAATTATGATGTTGGGAATCGGGAGCTTTTGGCCATGAAGTGGGCGTTTGAGGAGTGGCGCCATTGGCTCGAGGGGGCCAGACATCAGGTGGTGGTATTGACTGACCACAAAAATTTGATCTATCTTGAGACCGCCAGGCGCCTGAATCCTAGACAGGCGCGCTGGTCATTATTTTTCTCTCGGTTTAATTTTGTGGTATCGTACCTACCGGGTTCTAAGAATGTTAAGGCGGATGCCCTTTCTAGGAGTTTTGAGCCTGATTCACCCGGCAACTCTGACCCCACAGGTATTCTTAAGGAGGGAGTTATCTTGTCAGCCGTTTCTCCAGACCTGCGGCGGGCCTTGCAGGAGTTTCAGGCGGATAGACCGGATCGTTGTCCGCCTGATAGGTTGTTTGTTCCTGATGATTGGACTAGTAGAGTCATCTCTGAGGTACATTCTTCTGCATTGGCAGGTCATCCTGGAATTTTTGGTACCAGGGATTTGGTGGCAAGATCCTTCTGGTGGCCTTCCCTGTCACGAGATGTGCGAGGCTTTGTGCAGTCTTGTGACGTTTGTGCTCGGGCCAAGCCTTGTTGTTCTCGGGCTAGTGGATTATTGTTGCCCTTGCCTATTCCTAAGAGGCCTTGGACACACATCTCGATGGATTTTATTTCAGATCTGCCTGTTTCTCAGAAGATGTCTGTCATCTGGGTGGTGTGTGACCGTTTTTCTAAGATGGTCCATTTGGTTCCCCTGCCCAAATTGCCTTCTTCTTCCGAGTTGGTGCCCCTGTTTTTTCAAAATGTTGTTCGTTTGCATGGTATTCCTGAGAATATCGTTTCTGACAGAGGAACCCAATTTGTGTCTAGATTTTGGCGGGCATTCTGTGCTAGGATGGGCATAGATTTGTCTTTTTCGTCTGCTTTTCACCCTCAGACTAATGGCCAGACCGAGCGGACTAATCAGACCCTGGAGACATATCTGAGGTGTTTTGTGTCTGCTGACCAGGATGATTGGGTTGCTTTTTTGCCATTGGCGGAGTTCGCCCTCAATAATCGGGCCAGCTCTGCCACTTTGGTGTCCCCGTTTTTCTGTAATTCGGGGTTCCACCCTCGATTTTCCTCCGGTCAGATGGAATCCTCGGATTGTCCTGGAGTGGATGCGGTGGTGGAGAGATTGCATCATATCTGGGGGCAGGTGATGGACAATTTAAAGTTGTCCCAGGAGAAGACTCAGCTTTTTGCCAACCGTCACCGTCGTGTTGGTCCTCGGCTTTGTGTTGGAGATTTGGTGTGGTTGTCTTCTCGTTTTGTCCCTATGAGGGTCTCATCTCCTAAGTTTAAGCCTCGGTTCATCGGTCCGTATAAAATATTGGAGATTCTTAACCCTGTTTCCTTCCGTTTGGACCTCCCTGCATCCTTTTCTATTCATAACGTTTTTCATCGGTCGTTATTGCGCAGGTATGAGGCACCGGTTGTGCCTTCCGTTGAGCCTCCTGCTCCGGTGTTGGTTGAGGGTGAGTTGGAGTACGTTGTGGAAAAAATCCTAGACTCCCGTGTTTCCAGACGGAGACTCCAGTATCTGGTCAAGTGGAAGGGATACGGCCAGGAGGATAATTCTTGGGTCACTGCATCTGATGTTCATGCCTCTGATCTGGTTCGTGCCTTTCATAGGGCCCATCCTGATCGCCCTGGTGGTTCTGGTGAGGGTTCGGTGCCCCCTCCTTGAGGGGGGGGTACTGTTGTGAATTTGGATTCTGGGCTCCCCCGGTGGCTACTGGTGGAATTGAACTTGTGACATCATCTTTCCTGTTCACCTGTTCTGATTAGATCTGGGTGTCGCTATATAACCTGGCTTCTCTGTTAGATGCTTGCCGGTCATCAATGTTATCAGAAGCCTCTCTGTGCTTGTTCCTGCTCCCAGACATCTACTAGATAAGTTGGACATTCGTCCATGTTTTGTTTTTGTATTTTGGTTCCAGTTCACAGCTGCAGTTTCGTTACTGTGTCTGGAAAGCTCTTGTTGATCAGGAATTGCCACTCTGGTATTATGAGTTAATGCCAGAGTCCTAAAGTAATTTCTGGATGTGTTTTGTTAGGGTTTTCTACTGACCATGAAAGTATGCTTTCTGTCTTCTGCTATCTAGAAAGCGGACCTCAAATTTGCTAAAACTATTTTCCTGCTGCGTTTGTTGTTTCATCTCATATCACCGCCAATATATGTGGGGGGCCTCTGTCTCCTTTTTGGGCATTTCTCTAGAGGTGAGTCAGGTCTTATATTTCCCTCTGCTAGCATTATTTAGTTCTCCGGCCGGCGCTGGGCATATAGGGATAAAAAGTAGGACATGCTACCTGGCTACTTCTAGATGATGCGGTAGGTTTAGTTCATGGTCAGTATAGTTACATCTTCCAAGAGCTTGTTCCTATTGAGGCTTATGCTAGTTCTCTGGCCATGGAGATCATGACACTACAGGCAACAGAGTCTGCCCCCCCCTCTCCCTCCTTTTTTGGCCGATCGGGGAATCTCTTCCTCAGAGCTGCTCCCACCACCTTCCTGTACCTCACGCCATGATGGGTCTAGGACCTCATCATCTACACTACCCTCTTCAAACAACTGCTTCTCCTGGGTAGTCTCGACAGCACAGTATGCACTAGAAAGTGGCACCTGAGTCTCATCATCAGATGCATACTGAGGTGCGCTGACCATAGGCACTTGACCACCCACCTCTTCAGATTCAGAGAGACAAAGCTGTTGTGCATCACTGCATACTACCTCTTCTTCAAATTCTCGAATGATGCTTGGCTGGCCCCCTCTTTCCAAGCCAACAGATTCAGAGAACAGAAGTAGAGATGGCTCCTGTCCAGGGCTCTCTGACTGCCTGGGCAATTTGGCAGGTGGTGAAGAGACAGATGGGTGCTCTTCAGTGCTCTGGACCTGAGAGGATCTGGAACTAATTGAAGTCGATGCATTAGCTGCCATCCATCTGACAACGGCTTCAATTTGTTCGTACCGCAGCAGTGGGGTACGGCGAGCTCCTACAAAGCTGTGCATAAAGGACTGTTCCCTGGTAAAACTGGGGGATGCTGAGTCACTGGTGCCCGCAGCAGGCACAGAATCCCCACGTCCTCTCCCTGCAGAAACTCCACGCCCATGTCCACGTGCCTTACTCCCTGCCTTCTTCATCTTGGTAGACTGATAAAGATAGGCAGAAAAGTACTAAGAGCTTAGTGTGCTTATTCCTGAACAGCTGCTAACAGGTATAAGAAACACTAATTTTATAAAGTGTGGACTAGACTTTAATATGAGCTAATGTGGCCTACACAACTGTAAAGTGGAGTGTTTGTTGAACTTTATTAACTTTTTGTTTCTTTTTCACAAAAAGACACTGGTTGTGCCCAAAGATGTAAAACCGATAATATCACAAACTTTTTGTAGCTATTACAATGCAGGAAGGTAACCTACAATGCAATAGATGAGGCTCCAAAAAATAGGCTAATACTAATCTGGCCGGGGCTGCAGGGCACAAGCCAGCAGAAAAGCTCCTCTATCTACCCCTATATAGTGTTTTCAAGCAATCTAGCTGGATATGGATGGAACCACACTAATAGGAGAAATCAGGAAAAATGAGCTGCACTAATGCAAAAAAGGACAATGTATGAGGCAGTGACTAGTGTTGAGCGATACCGTCCGATACTTGAAAGTATCGGTATCGGATAGTATCGGCCGATACCCGAAAAGTATCGGATATTGCCGATACCGATACCCGATACCAATACAAGTCAATGGGACATTAAGTATCGGAAGGTATCCTGATGGTTCCCAGGGTCTGAAGGAGAGGAAACTCTCCTTCAGGCCCTGGGATCCATATTACTGTGTAAAATAAAGAATTAAAATAAAAAATATTGATATACTCACCTCTCCGGAGGCCCCTGGACATCACCGCTGTTAACCGGCAGCCTTCTTTGCTTAAAATGAGCGCGTTTAGGGCCTTCCATGATGTCACGGCTTCTGATTGGTCGCGTGCCGCTCATATGACCGCCACGCGACCAATCACAAGCCGCGACGTCATTCTCAGGTGCTAAATTCCTAGAATGAGGAGTTTAGGGCCTGAGAATGACATCACGGCTTGTGATTGGTCGCATGGCGGTCACATGAGCGACACGCGACCAATCAGAAGCCGTGACGTAATGGAAGGCCCTGAACGCGCTCATTTTAAGCAAAGAAGGCTGCCGGTTACCAGCGGTGATGTCCAGGGGCCTCCGGAGAGGTGAGTATATCAATATTTTTTATTTTAATTCTTTATTTTACACAGTAATATGGATCCGATACCGATTCCCGGTACCACAAAAGTATCGGATCTCGGTATCGGAATTCCGATACCGCAAGTATCGGCTGATACCCGATACTTGCGGTATCGGAATGCTCAACACTAGCAGTGACGCATGCTGAGCGGACTACAACCGGAGGTGGCTGCAGAATACACTACAGCGTGAGCTGCACTCACACAAAGAGACCTCACAGACAGCCATGAACAGCACTGCAGGGCAAAAGAAAGCTTCTCAATTCTCACACAGCGGTTGCTAAAGTAGCCTGGGTAAAGCACAATAAAGCAAATCGCTAGCTCAAACTGTCCCTCAGAGTCAGAACAGCAGCTTCCTGTCCCTAAGTAAATTCACAGCAGAGTGAACCCAAAATGGTGGCAGCAGCTTTTATAGTGCATCATGACATAATTTCAGCAGCCAATCACAGCCATGCCATTAGTTAACATGCCTAACATGCATAACAGGATGTGCCCACACTTCTTAGGATTCCTCATTGGCTGAATAAAATCAAACTGGCTCATTGCATTATGGGAACTTCCGATTCCGGTATTCGATATTGTAAAAGTATCGGAACTCAGTATCGGAAATCCGATACCACAAATATTGGCCGATACCTGATATTGCAGTTTCGGAATGCTCAACACTAGTGGTTAGGGTTATGGTTAGGGTAGGATTAGGGTTAGGGGTGTGTTGGGGTTAGGTTGGAGATAGAATTGGGGGGTTTCCACTGTATAGGCACATCAGGGGCTCTCCAAACGTGACATGGCGTCTGATCTAAATTCTAGCCAATTCTGTGTTGAAACGGTGCTCCTTCCCTTCCGAGCTCTGCTGTGCCAAACAGTGGTTTACCCCCACAGATGGTGTATCAGTGCACAAATTGCATAACAACTTTTGTGGTACAATTTCTCCTGTTACCCTTGGGAAAATAAAAAATTGTGGGCAAAAAAATCATTTTTGTGGAAAAAATATGATTTTTTTATATTCACAGCTCTACGTTATAAACTTCTGTGAAGCACTTGGGGGTTCAAATTGCTCACCAAACATCTAGATAAGTTTCGTAGGGGTCTAGTTTCAAAAATTGTATCAATTGTGGGGTTTTCCACTGTTTAGGCACATCAAGGGCTCTCCAAATGTGACATGGCGTCCGATCTCAATTCCAGCCACTTTTGCATTGAAAAGTCAAATGGCGCTCCTTGCCTTCCGAGCTCTGCCATGCGCCCAAACAGCGTACTCAGGACAAATTGTACAACTACTTTTGGGGTTCAATTTCTCCTGTTACCCTTCGTAAAATAAAAAAAATTGGATCTGAAGTAAATTTTTTGTGAAAAAAAGTTAAATGTTCATTTTTTTTTAACATTTCCAAAATTCTTGTGAAGCACCTGAAGGGTTAATAAACTTCTTGAATGTGGTTTTGAGCACCTTGTGGGGTGCAGATTTATAATGGTGTCACTTTTGGGTATTTTCTATCATATAGACCCCTCAAAGTGACTTCAAATGTAGTGGTCCCTAAAAAAATGGTGTTGTAAAAATTGTGCTGATGTAAAGTAGACATGTGCGAAATGTTACTTATTAAGTATTTTGTGTGGCATATCTCTCTGATTTAAGGGCATGAATATTCAAAGTTGGAAAATCGCGATATTTTCAAAATTTTTGCCTATTTTCAGTTTTTTTTTCACAAATAAACACGTCATGTCAAAGAAATTTTAACATATCATGAAGTACAATATGTCACAAGAAAACAGTGTCAGAGTCACCATGATCCATGGAAGCATTCCAGAGTTATTACCTCATAAAGAGACAGTGGTTAGAATTGTAAAAATTGGCCTGGTCATTAACATGCAAACCACCTTTGGGGTAAAGGTGTTAAAATAATCTTTTATGTCTGCCCCTGTACTGATTCAACCTGATCTGTCTAAGCCATTTATTGTGGAGATAGATGCCTGGAAGGTAGGAGTGGGGGCGGTGTTTTCTCAATAGCCCATCACATTATCCAATTTAAGACCGTGTGCCTTCTTTTCTAAAATGTTTTCCTCTGTGGAAAGGAATTACAATGTGGGTAACCGGGAGTTACTAGCCATTAAATTAGCTTTTGAAGAATGGAGGCATTTTTTGGAGGGGGCTGTCCATCAAATCACGGTCATCACGAACCACAAAAATCTGTCTTATATTGAGTCGGCCAAATGTTTAACCCCGAGGCAGGTGAGGTGGTCACTTTTTTTTTTCTCAATTTCAGTTTTCTATCACTTTTAGGCCTGGACCCAAGATTGTGAAGGCAGATGCCTTATCCCCCAGCTTGGATCCAATATCTCCCCCTGAACCTCCATCCTCCATTCTTCAGCACGGGGTGGTTGTGGCTGGAGTTTCTTCAGCGTTAGAGTGGAAAATACGTGAGGCCCAATCTTTTGCTCCTCAGTTCACGTGGAATAATACGTTTTTTGTGTCTGTCCAGTATCGGTTAAGGGTGCTCTGGGAATTCCATGACTCGGCTCTTAGTGGGCATCTCGGAATCTTGGCCACGCGCAAAGCCATCGCTAGGCTGTTTTGGTCGTCTTCATTGGCTTCTGATGTTACTGTATTTGTATCTTCCTTTGAGACATGTGCCCATGCCAAAACCTCCCATAACCGGCCGGCCGGGGAATTGGTGCCATTGCCAATTCCAGATAAATCTTGGACCCATCTGTCCATGGATTTTATCATGGACTTTCCTCCTCCTCCTTCTAATGGAAAAACTGTGGTCTGAGTGGTGGTGGATAGGTTTAGCAAACATTTTGTACCATTGGCAGGGCTGCCTAATGCTGAAACTTTGTTGAAACTTTTTATCGAGCATGTTGTGTGTCCTGAATCCACACCGCTGCCACCAATATGTCACGATTCACACCGTGACCGTCACCCCTACATCACGGATTGGGGTGACTTTAGGCCAACAGACGGCTATCACATGTGCAGGAGGCTTATCTTAGTTATCCCTCCACTGCTACAATGTGATGAAAAACACACACAAGGCTATTGACCTCTTAGTTTACAGCAGGGGCTTATTTTAGTTATCCCACTGCTCTTCAATATACCACGAACTGCAGGGATTTATGTATATCCCGCTTTACAGTTCCGCTTGAACTTGCAGCTCTCTGGCGCCCCCTTACCCTCAGGTCAGATTAGGTACTGCACCTAGGGTAATTAGTCGCCAGAAAGGCTGCCTGCTATGTACTGGCTATTGGGCATGTTGCAGTGAGGTGATATAAATACTCCCACTCAGGCAGGAACAATAATTAACAACGCCGCCGTCGCTATAATGACTCCCAAAGGCACAGAGCAAGGTATGCTGCCACCAGCTTCAATTAAACGGGTCTGAAGCTAACCCAAAACAGTAGCGTAATTCCCTTCAGAAGACTTAGGGTACGTTTTAGAGCAGGAAGAACAAAAACTAGTAATTTAAATATTGACTCCGAAAGAAGGCAGTGTTTATCAAAATATTACAAGGATGTTACAATAAGAGACAATTGAAAATATGTACAAAGGTAATTACAAAATAACAGGGGTTAAATGAGAAATTAACACTTACATGTGTTCAGATCATTTCAGGCAAAATCAGGCTAGTGGACGGAGCTCCCAAATGTCCCAATGCATCTCGTCTGACAGTGAGGGCTCCTCTGGTAAGACTCACTCCTGGGTGCCTGGCAGAAAACTTATAAACTGCAGTCCTGTGACATCACTAACAGGGTTGGTTTACCCAGACCCTCCCCTCTCATCAGACTTACCAAATTTAACAAAAATTTGTATAATGCCCGTATCTCCGCTCCATAACATGTCAGAATCACAGAATACCCCTCTGGCTTCATGGTGCTCCCACCTATCCGGTGCCCCAGGTAGTGGACCTCACTCATGCCCATCTGGAACTTTCCCGGCTTGATAGTCAGTCCAGCTTGGTGAATTCGCCTGAGCACCTCCTCGAGATGCTGCAGGTGTTTCTCCCAGGAGGAACTGAAGATGGCAATGTCATCCAAGTACGCCAATGCGTACTTCTCCAGTCCCTGAAGCAGGAGGTTGACCATCCGCTGGAAAGTGGCAGGGGCATTCTTCATGCCGAAGGGCGGGCATGACCATGGACTCATACAGTCCAAAGGGTGTGATAAAGGCAGACTTCTCCTGAGCCTCGGGGCTCAGGGGAATCTGCCAGTATCCTTGACTCAGATCTATTATTGTCAGGTATTTTATGCCAGCTAACCTCTCAAGCAGCTCCTCGATGCGCAGCATTGGGTGCATGTCAGAGGCTGTGATGGCGTTGAGCCCCCTGTAGTCCATGCAGAACCGGGTGGTCCAGTCCTTCTTTGGCACGAGAACTACATGTGAGGCCCACGCACTCTTTGACCGTCGAATCACCCCCAGCTGTAACATCTCATCGATCTCCTGGTGCATAACCTGCTGTACCTGGTCGGAGATTCGTTAGGGTGTACGCCATAGTGGGGCATGATTCCCGGTGTCCACCTCCTGGACTCCTAACTCAGTCCTTCCAGGTCGGTAGGAGAACACGGCCCGGAAGGGTTCCAGCTTGGTCCGCAACTGCTACCGCTGGGGTTCGGTTAGTGAGGCGCTTACCTCCACATCCTTGATGGACCCACCGGCCTTGGCTTGGGCCAGCATGTCCAGGAGGGTGTCTTCCTCCCCATCTTCGGGCAAGCTGCAGACCAGTAGGACGAAAGGTTCATGTTCATGATGAGCCTTCATCATGTTAACGTGAAAGGTCTTTCGCCTACCCTGAGCGTGGTCAAGCGTGACCACGTAGGTGACCGGGTTGAGCTGTTGGTGGATGACGTACGGCCCCTCCCAGGCTGCCTGAAGCTTATCCGTTGGCATGGGGACCAGCACCCACACCTTTTGACCCATGTGGTAGGTCCGCTGCCAGGCGTTCTGGTCGTACCAGTGCTTCTGGTCAGCCTGAGCCTGCGTCATGTTGTCATGAACCAACTGCGTCAAGGTCTGCATCTTGTCACGGAAGCGCATGCCATACTCCACTATGGACACTTCAGAAGGGTTCGGCTCCTCTTCCCAGGATTCTCTGACCAACCCAAGGGGTCCCCGGACTCACCTGCCGTACAGAAGCTTAAAGGGGGAGATCCCCGTTGAGGCCTGCAGAACCTCTTGGTAAGCGAATAGCAGGTGGGGGAAGTATCGCTCCCAGTCACGCCCTTGGGTCTCAACCAGCATGCGTAGCATCTGTTTGAGGGTACCATTGAAGCATTCACACAAGCCATTGGTCTGTGGGTGATACGCACTCGATACCTGGTGCTTCACCTGCATTCTCTTACAGAGAGCCTCCATTACGCGAGACATGAATTGGGTCCCTTGATCAGTAAGCATCTCCCTGGGAAATCCTACACGTGAAAAGATAGCCAACAGGGCATCCACCACCTTATCTTCCCTAGTTAACGACAGAGCTACTGTGTAATAATTATAGGGGATAACTTAGGAGACTGTTGTGAACTCCGTTTTCAGGCTCCCTCTTGTGGTCACAGATGGTATTGTGTGACTTTGTTTTTTTGGCTCCCCCTGGTGGTTTGGTTTATTATCCTGTGGGTCTGGCTGGATCAGCTGCCTCGTTATTCACCAGGGAGGCTCCTATTTAGCTCTGCTTCACTTCCACTTGTTGCCGGCTGTCAATGTATTCAGTGCTATTCTGATTACTCCTGACTATCTCGTTTTCTGCCTCTTCAGGATAAGCTAAGTTCTGTTTGAATATTGTTTGCTCATCTGCCTGCAATATGATTTCTGTGTATGATGAGTCTAGTCCAGCTTGCTAATATGTGATTTCTTGTTGCTGGTAAGCTTTGGGTACGGAGTTGCTTTCCCCGCACCGTTAGTTGGTGCGGGGGCTCGAGCAATCTCTGCGTGGATATTTTGAATAGGGTTTTTTTATTGACCGCACAGTTCCCTTCCTATTTTCTGCTATCTAGTATTAGCGGGCCTCATTTGCTAAATCTAATTTCATCTCTGTGTTTGTGCTTTCCCCTTAACTCACCGTTAATATTTGTGGGGGGCTATTCTATATCTTTGGGGTCATTCCACTGAGGCAAGAGAGGACTTTCTTTCCCTCCAGGAATAGTCAGTTTCTCAGGCCGTGAAGAGATGTCTTGGATTTTAGGTAACGTTCCACGGCTACTTATAGTTGTTTGCGGATAGGATCAGGTTGCGGTCAATCGAGTTACCACCTTCCCAGAGCTAGTCGTCTGTTCAGTTACTTAGCTAGTCCTACCTGCGATCCTTGCCACTAGGATCATAACAGTACAGCCAGCCGGTAAAGTGTTAATTGCATGGCAGAAGCAGGAGAAAAGAAGCTTGGAGAAAATTATTATTATTTTTTTTTTTTTGCTGCCGTGTGTCTAGCTGCTGTGTGTCTGGCTTCTCTCCTCCTCTTAATCTTGGTGTGGCTCTGAACTCAGCTGCTGATATGGATATTCAGAGTTTGGCCTCCAGTGTAGATCATCTTGCTGCAAGGGTACAAAGTATTCAGGATTTTGTTGTGCACAGTCCTATGTCAGAGCCTAGAATACCTATTCCGGAGTTGTTTTCTGGAGATAGATCTAGGTTCCTGAATTTTAAGAACAATTGCAAATTGTTTCTTTCTTTGAAACCTCGTTCCTCTGGTGATTCTGTTCAGCAAGTTAAGATTATTATTTCTCTCTTGCGCGGCGACCCTCAAGATTGGGCCTTCGCATTGGCGCCAGGGGATCCTGCAATGCTCAGTGTGGATGCGTTTTTTCTGGCCCTTGGATTGCTCTATGAGGAACCTAATCTTGAGAACCAGGCTGAAAAAGCGTTGTTGGCCCTCTCTCAGGGGCAAGATGATGCAGAGATGTACTGCCAGAAATTTCAGAAATGGTCGGTGCTTACTCAATGGAATGAGTGTGTCCTGGCTGCAAATTTCAGAAAAGGTCTTTCTGAAGCCATTAAGAATGTCATGGTGGGGTTCCCTACGCCTGCAGGTCTGAATGAGTCCATGACTCTGGCCATTCAGATTGATCGGCGTTTGCGGGAGCGCAAACCTGCGCACCATTTGGCGGTGTCTTCTGTACAGACACCTGAGTCTATGCAATGTGATAGAATTCTGACCAGAAGTCAACGGCAAAATTATAGACGGCAAAATGGGTTGTGCTTTTACTGTGGTGACTCAGCTCATGTTATCTCAGCATGCTCTAAGCGCACAAAAAAGATTGATAAATCTGTCACCATCGGTACTTTACAGCCTAAGTTTATTTTGTCTGTTACCCTGATTTGTTCCCTGTCATCTTACCCGGTTATGGCTTTTGTGGATTCAGGTGCTGCCCTGAGTCTGATGGATTTGTCATTTGCCAGGCGCTGTGGTTTTGTTTTGGAGCCTTTAAAATTCCCTATTCCACTAAGGGGAATTGATGCTACACCATTGGCTACGAATAAACCTCAGTACTGGACACAAGTAACCATGTGCATGACTCCTGTTCATCAGGAGGTGATTCGCTTTCTTGTATTGCATAATTTGCATGATGTTGTCGTGTTGGGCCTGCCATGGTTGCAGACTCATAATCCAGTCCTGGATTGGAAAGCAATGTCTGTGTCAAGTTGGGGATGTCAGGGAATTCATGGTGACGCTCCTGTGGTGTCAATTGCTTCATCCACTCCTTCTGAGGTCCCTGCGTTTTTGTCGGATTACCAGGATGTATTTGATGAGCCCAAACTCAGTTCTCTACCTCCTCATAGGGATTGTGATTGTGCTATAAATTTGATTCCTGGTAGTAAGTTTCCTAAGGGACGACTTTTCAATTTGTCAGTGCCGGAGCATGCTGCTATGCGGAGTTATATAAAGGAGTCTTTGGAGAAAGGACTTATTCGCCCCTCCTCCTCCCCTCTTGGTGCGGGGTTCTTTTTTGTGGCTAAGAAGGATGGTTCCCTGAGACCTTGTATTGATTATCGCCTTCTAAACAAAATCACGGTCAAATTTCAGTATCCTTTGCCATTGTTATCTGATCTGTTTGCTCACATTAGGGGGTCTAGTTGGTTCACCAAGATAGATCTTCGTGGTGCGTATAACCTTGTGCGTATTAAGCAGGGTGATGAATGGAAAACTGCATTTAATACGCCCGAAGGCCATTTTGAGTACTTGGTGATGCCTTTTGGACTTTCTAACGCTCCTTCTGTCTTTCAGTCCTTTATGCATGACATCTTCCGCGAATATCTGGATAAATTTATGATTGTGTATCTGGATGATATTCTGTTTTTTTCGGATGATTGGGAGTCCCATGTTAAGCAGGTCAGGATGGTGTTTCAGGTCCTGCGTGCCAATGCTTTATTTGTGAAGGGCTCAAAGTGTCTGTTTGGAGTCCAGAAGGTTTCTTTTTTGGGTTTCATTTTTTCTCCTTCTGCTATTGAGATGGACCCAGTCAAGGTTCAGGCTATTCATGACTGGACGCAGCCTACATCTGTTAAGAGTCTTCAGAAGTTCTTGTGTTTTGCTAATTTTTACCGTCGCTTCATCGCTAATTTTTCTGGTGTTGTTAAGCCATTGACGGATTTGACCAAGAAGGGTTCTGATGTTACTAATTGGTCTCCTGCGGCTGTGGAGGCCTTTCGGGCGCTGAAGCGCCGGTTTTCTTCGGCTCCGGTCTTATGTCAGCCAGATGTCTCCCTTCCTTTCCAGGTCGAGGTTGATGCTTCTGAGATTGGAGCGGGGGCTGTTTTGTCGCAGAGAAGCTCTGATGGCTCTGTGATGAAGCCATGTGCTTTCTTTTCAAGAACATTTTCGCCTGCCGAGCGGAATTATGATGTTAGTAATCGGGAGTTGTTGGCTATGAAGTGGGCATTTGAGGAGTGGCGACATTGGCTTGAGGGAGCTAAGCATCGTGTGGTGGTCTTGACTGATCACAAGAATTTGATTTATCTCGAGTCGGCCAAGCGGCTGAATCCTAGACAGGCTCGTTGGTCGTTGTTTTTCTCTCGTTTTGATTTCATGGTCTCATACCTGCCTGGTTCGAAGAATGTGAAGGCTGATGCTCTTTCTAGGAGTTTTGTGCCTGACTCTCCTGGTGATTCAGAGCCAGCTGGTATCCTCAGAGAAGGGGTGATTTTGTCTGCCATCTCCCCAGATTGGCGACGAGTGCTGCAGGAGTTTCAGGCGGATAGACCTGACCGTTGCCCACCGGAGAGACTGTTTGTCCCGGATAGATGGACCAGCAGAGTTATTTCCGAGGTTCATTCTTCGGTGTTGGCAGGCCATCCTGGGATTTTTGGTACCAGAGATTTGGTGGCTAGGTCCTTCTGGTGGCCTTCCTTGTCGCGGGATGTGCGTTCCTTTGTGCAGTCTTGTGGAATTTGTGCTCGGGCTAAGCCTTGCTGTTCTCGTGCCAGTGGCTTGTTGTTACCTTTGCCTGTCCCAAAGAGGCCTTGGACACACATTTCTATGGATTTTATTTCGGATCTCCCTGTCTCTCAGAGAATGTCTGTCATTTGGGTGGTGTGTGATCGTTTTTCTAAGATGGTCCATTTGGTGCCCTTGCCTAAGTTGCCTTCCTCCTCCGAGTTGGTTCCTCTGTTTTTTCAAAATGTGGTTCGTTTGCACGGGATCCCTGAAAATATTGTTTCCGACAGAGGATCCCAGTTTGTGTCTAGATTTTGGCGGACCTTTTGTGCTAAGATGGGCATTAATTTGTCTTTTTCGTCGGCCTTCCATCCTCAGACGAATGGCCAAACCGAGCGCACTAATCAGACTTTGGAAACCTATTTAAGATGTTTTGTTTCTGCTGATCAGGACGACTGGGTGACTTTTTTTGCCATTGGCCGAGTTTGCCCTTAATAATCGGGCTAGTTCTGCTACTTTGGTTTCGCCTTTTTTTTGTAATTCAGGGTTTCATCCTCGTTTTTCCTCGGGTCAGGTGGAGCCTTCTGACTGTCCTGGAGTGGATGTTGTGGTGGATAGGTTGCATCAGATTTGGAATCATGTGGTGGACAATTTGAAGCTGTCACAAGAGAAGGCTCAGCGCTTTGCCAACCGCCGTCGCTGTGTGGGTCCCCGACTTCGCGTTGGGGACTTGGTGTGGTTGTCTTCTCGCTTTGTTCCTATGAAGATCTCCTCTCCTAAGTTTAAGCCTCGGTTTATCGGTCCTTATAAGATTTTGGAAGTCCTTAACCCTGTGTCATTTCGTTTGGACCTCCCGGCATCATAATGTGTTCCATCGGTCATTGTTGCGGAGGTATGTGGTGCATGTGGTTCCTTCGGTTGAGCCTCCTGCCCCTGTGCTGGTTGAGGGAGAATTGGAATACGTGGTGGAGAAGATCTTGGATTCTCGTATTTCTAGACGGAGGCTTCAGTATTTGGTTAAGTGGAAAGGCTATGGTCAGGAGGATAATTCCTGGGTTGTCGCCTCTGATGTTCATGTGGCCGATTTGGTTTGTGCCTTCCATGTGGCTCACCCTGATCGCCCTGGGGGTTTTGATGAGGGTTCGGTGACCCCTCCTCAAGGGGGGGGTACTGTTGTGAACTCCGTTTTCAGGCTCCCTCTTGTGGTTACAGATGGTATTGTGTGACTTTGGTTTTTTGGCTCCCCCTGGTGGTTTGGTTTATTATCCTGCGGGTCTGGCTGGATCAGCTGCCTCGTTATTCACCAGGGAGGCTCCTATTTAGCTCTGCTTCACTTCCACTTGTTGCCGGCTGTCAATGTATTCAGTGCTATTCTGATTACTCCTGACTATCTCGTTTTCTGCCTCTTCAGGATAAGCTAAGTTCTGTTTGAATATTTTTTGCTCATCTGCCTGCAATATGATTTCTGTGTATAATGAGTCTAGTCCAGCTTGCTAATATGTGATTTCTTGTTGCTGGTAAGCTCTGGGTACGGAGTTGCTTCCCCCGCACCGTTAGTTGGTGCGGGGGCTCGAGCAATCTCTGCGTGGATATTTTGAATAGGGTTTTTTTATTGACCACACAGTTCCCTTCCTATTTTCTGCTATCTAGTATTAGCGGGCCTCATTTGCTAAATCTAATTTCATCTCTGTGTTTGTGCTTTCCCCTTAACTCACCGTTAATATTTGTGGGGGGCTATTCTATATCTTTGGGGTCATTCCACTGAGGCAAGAGAGGACTTTCTTTCCCTCCAGGAATAGTCAGTTTCTCAGGCCGTGAAGAGACGTCTAGGATTTTAAGTAACGTTCCACGGCTACTTATAGTTGTTTGCAGATAGGATCAGGTTACGGTCAATCTAGTTACCACCTTCCCAGAGCTAGTCGTCTGTTCAGTTACTTAGCTAGTCCTACCTGCGATCCTTGCCACTAGGATCATAACAGGAGACCCTTTGCATGGAACAAGACAACTACAGGACAAAGTTTTATAAGTGGTAAAGTCTATATTATCACACGGTGATTCAAACAGGTGCAGAGCAAAGCTCAAGTCCACAACACTTGGTGTAAATATTAAACGCAGCTTAACAGTCTGTAGGAAACTTCAGAGGAAAATGCAATCAAGCAGAAAGTCCTTGAAGCACAGTTATTCTTGAGGATACTTGACACGAATAATTCCTTGTCTTAGTCCAAACACAGATAGATATGCTTATAAGGCAGTTCAAATAATATCTTAGCTCAACCAGGGAGGCCGAGTTAATAGTCTCAGGTTTTTGCAGAGCAGCAACAGCTTACATGTCCAGCAAATACAGATGGAAGTAAACACGAGCAGCAGATGAAGGAGGATTACTGGATCTGGTGTATGCAGCAGGAACTCAGAGCAGAGCAGCAGGATAACCACACAGGTTCACAGGAGCAGGTATATAGCCAGGGAGTCACCAAAGTCAGGAGCAGGATGCAAGGCAGAATACCCTAGCACAGACTGAAGGCTGGGGTGGAGTTTTATAGCAGGAAGACACAATGCACATGAGACCAAAGACGCCATCTTGGAAAAGGGCAGTAATGCACAAAAGGTAATAAAATGTTCAGAGTCCTGACATACTGCCTCTGGGTACCGGGTATCATAGTCTACCACAGTAAGGATGTATTGCTTTCCAGAGCTGCTGGGGATGGCCAGCGGGCCCACAATGTCCACCGTGATCCTCTGGAAAGGCTCCTCTATCACTGGCAAAGGGATCAGGGGAGCCTTAATAGCAGGCCCCGCCTTCCCTACTCTTTGACAGGTGACACAGGAGCGGCAGTAGTTTGACACATCTGTCCCCATCTTAGGCCAATAGAAGTGTTGAGACAGCCGGGCCTTTGTTTTGCTGATCCCCAAGTGTCCAGCTAGCGGGATCTCATGGGCAATCCGTAACAACTCACCCCGGAATTGCTGTGGGACGACCAGCTGTCTTTCCCTCAACCACTCCTTTTGCGATTTTCTGAGTACTGTCTCCCGGTACAACCACTCTCGTTCCCAGAACACCCTCTCCTTATCAGTCACGGAGGTGGGTGTCTCGGCGATGTACCTCAAATTCTCCAGGCCCGCATTTGTGTGCAGAGCGGCCTGAAACTCCTGGCTAGGGGAAGCCAGAAGCGACGTCAGGGTCCCGTCCCCACGGGAACCCTCTGGGACCTGCTCTGGGTCCATCTCTGGTTCAGTCACAACGATGACTGAGGAGGGTCCGGAAGGCAGACAGTTATCTGCGTTCTGGGCACTCTGACTGCGGGTGACAGCAGCTACGTAGGCTGTCTCCCCGGGGATTTCTACAGACCCATCAGCCGGCGCTGCTATGGGCTCTACCTCCCCATCCACCCCCATTACCTCAGGAGCAGTGCTACTTATGGGCCAGTTACCTTCCTCGGTGGCACTGGTCAATTGCATGGCATCACCTTCCTCATGGTTCCCATGTATCTCCCCATTTCCTGTAGCACCGACACTTGCCCCTGCTAGGGGTTCCTCAGCCGTCTCACTCCGCAGAGTGACGGGGCAGAGCATTCCTGTACCTATTGACACATCAACCTTCACAGAAAAATCATTATCAGGTTCAATTGGCACAGGTGCAACATTTTCACCATCAATCCTAGGGAAAAAATGGTTATCAGATGCATCGTTACAAGATAAAGCATGGTCAGGTAACACATGTGATTTCCCATCATCATCATCCTCATCAGGGTTTTCCCCAGAATGATTTCTTCAGGGGCCACCAGTTTGGGTCGGATGAGGGTTCGTTCAGCCCCGGTGTCCTTGAGGCCTGTAGCGACATGGCCTCCCACAGAGACGTGGCCTCCCACAGTGACGTGCTGTACGTTGTCACACACCCTCCCAGCCACACCACCCACCAAAAGAACTGCTGCGTTAGGTCCTGTGGCCTTGGCTGGGGGGTTCTTCTACTTGTCCGGACAGTGGGGACTGATATGACCAGTCCGCTGCAGAAGAAACACTGGCGAGGTTCGGTGGTAGGTCTGGTGCTGTTGGCCACGAGGACAGGGCCCCTGGTGCGTTGGCTGGCAGGGGTACTAGCATTGGTTGCAGGCCTACCCCCTCTCCAGCTGCTCAAAGGTGGTCACTGACAGTCCTTGGATCCACTGGTTGAAGTGGGTCCTGAGTCCATGCACCACATCGCCGTAGCTGTCATGTGGGCCACGTTGGAGGTTCCGGAACTTTCTACGGTACACCTCGGGTGTAAGCTGGTACTTGGCTATCAGGGCCTGCTTGATGGCCTCATAGTCACCATCTTGTTCTTGAGGGAGGGCAGCAAACGCCTCCAGAGCTTTGCCTCTCAGCCCTGGTGTCAGGTATTATGCCCATTCTTGTGTAAGCAGCTGGTACTGCCTGCAGGCCTTTCTCAAAGGCCTGCAGAAAAGTGTCCAAGTCCCTGTCCTTTTCCATAACAGGAAAGTGATCGGGCCGGGGCTTCGGTATCTGAGCGCTGCTGGGCTCATGGCTCCAGGCAGTGGAGGGTATCCCCCCTGCCAGACCATCTCCAGTTCATATTCTCACTGGGCTTAGCGCTCTGCTCTCTCAGCCTCCCTCTCAGCTCTCATGGTATTGCTGGATCAGCTGCAGACGTCCAACACGGTCATCGGCGGGGAGTAGTTCCAAGACCACCAGCAGGTGCGGGTCCAATTCGCCCTGATTGCTAATAGGGCCGGCATTCAGTGGTTGGACCTCTGCTGCAGCACCATGTTTGCTTGTGCTGGCTTCTGCGGCCTCTGTGCTCTGTGGCCTGGCTGCTTCAAATTGCACCACGTCAGCAACCATTTGAGCCTTGGACTTGCCCTGGGAGTTCAGGCCATGGTAAGTGCATACCCCAGCAAGAGTGTCCTTCTTCTGCTGGGCGTACCAGGCTTCTCCTTTCGCAGCCATGGTTGCCAAATAAAAGATAGGATAGAAAAACGAACAGAAGAGTAGGGGATAATTACCAGTACACACAATTGTCTCAGGACTAATAAACACTGAGTTCGTTCTCCAAACTTATTTGCGCAGATTTCTCGCAAGAACTTTGCAAGTTTTTAGTGAGAGGAATGATCGCTCAAACCAAATCACTAATGCTGTAAGATCCCACCGCTGCCACCAATTTGTCACGAATCCACACCGCTGCCACCAATATGTCACAATTCACACCGTGACCGTTACCGCTACGTCATGGATCTGGATGACTTTAGGCCAACAAACGACTATCACATGTGCAGGGGGCTTATCTTAGTTATCCCTCCACTGCTACAATGTGATGAAAAACACACACACAAGGCTATTGACCTCTTAGTTTACAGCAGGGGCTTATTTTAGTTATCCCACTGCTCTTCAATATACCACGAACTGCAGGGATTTATGTATATCCCGCTTTACAGTTCCGCTTGAACTTGCAGCTCTCTGGCGCCTCCCTTACCCTCAGGTCAGATTAGGTACTGCACCTAGGGTAATTAGTCACCAGAAAGGCTGCCTGCTATGTACTGGCTATTGGGCATGCTGCAGTGAGGTGATATAACTACACCCACTCAGGCAGGAACAATAATTAACAACGCCGCCGTGGCTACAACAACTTCCAAAGGCACAGGGCAAGGTATGCTGCCACCAGCTTTGATCCGAAGCTAACCCAAAACAGTAGCGTAATTCCCTTCAGAAGACTTAGGGTACGTTTTAGAGCAGGAAGAACGAAAACTATTAATTTAAATATTGACTCCGAAAGAAGGCAGTGTTTATCAAAATATTACAAGGATGTTACAATAAGAGACAATTGAAAATATGTAAAAAGGTAATTACAAAATAACAGGGGTTAAATGAGAAATTAACACTTACATGTGTTCAGATCATTTCAGGCAAAACCAGGCTAGTGGGCGGAGCTCCCAAATGTCCCAATGCATCAGGTCTGTTGGTTTACCCAGACCCTCCCCTCTCATCAGACTTACCAAATTTAACACAAATTTGTATAATGCTCGTATCTCCGCTCCAGAACATGTCAGAATCACAGCACACCCCTCATTCATCTTCTTTTACCATTGGCCTTCTATTGGTACTAAATTCGAGCTAGTTGGGACACACAGTTCTGGAGAAATCCATATTTTTTTTACCTGTTGGAATTAGAGGCTCACGCTTACAGTGGCTGATAGATCCACCGATGGAGATTCGCAAAATGGACTTATTATTTTCCTAGCCTAAATTGTTGGCCCAATATCTCACTATAACAGGACAAAGAACCGCATGTCTTGAGAGGGATATCAGACCAGTTTTAGCTGGTACAATTGTCTATTGCAACTACAGCGGTCGTATAAATTCTTTAGGTGGGAGGGAATGAGTACGTTGCCCAGAGTCAGGAATTTGCAGCTGGAAGCAATAAAAACCTCTTCTACACACAGCAGAAAGACACAGAGAAGGGGGGGTTTAGCCCGCAGCATGGCTGCTCACAAGCAAAGCTACAAAATCATATTACATTTCATGCAATATCGTGACATTGTGCGATTGCATGGTGTGCCTGTGAGTGTGGTCTCTGATAGAGGGGTAAAATTTGTATCTAAGATCTGGAGGGCCTTTTGTAAAAGGCTGGGTGTTAGGGGTCGAGTTCCCACCTCTGCCCAGGGGGAATCTCGGGCCATCTCCGCTGCGGTCTCCCATTCTTCTTCTGCCGCAGTGGAGCCTGCTCAGCAGAGATGTCGGTCCTAGCGATTCACTCAGTCTGACTCTGTACAAAGAGTTACTGCTGCTTTTCCTGCTTCTGCCATGGAAGTCTGTGCTGGGCAGCAGCTAGCAGACGCTTCTGGGACTAAGTCCTGCTTTTCTCTTTCTGAGCATGCCCAGAGTAAGATCTCTCAGTGGAGATCGAGGGTCACATGATCAGATACTGCAGCTAAGGCCATTGGTCCTTCAGGAAGGTCCTGTAGGTGCTCATGCTCTGTGGCAGCCTCTCATTGGTCCTTCTAGGACGGTCCTTTACGTGCTGCAACTATTTAAGGCTCTCATGGCCGCACGGCCATGAGCTAGTATTGTTCTATGTTATGTGCTTTGCGCCAGTGTGGTCATGTGAGTTTGTGTTCAGGGACCCGGCTGAAATAAGCCCCCAGAATGCTGTCACCTCCGGCGAAGAGATTTTGTGTGACTGTATTCAGGGACCTGGCTGAAATGAGCCCCTAGAATGCTGGCACCTCTGGCGAGGAGTTTGTGTGCATGCATGACCACTGACTGCTCTCAGTTGAGTAGTTAGCCTGTGCCACTGTGAAGTCAAAACAGGGCTCAGTGCTTTGAGTTTCGGCTACTCTGTAAAGTAACAGGGTTAGCTCTTACCGCCATATAGTTTCGCTGTTTGCTAGCAGCAGGTTCTCCTGCACGGTGGACCCCGGGCTGCGAACGCATCAATTATAATAAAACCTCTATATTTACTCGGTGCGTTCCGCTAGCCCTAACACTGGGTATCAGATTGACCTTTTCTTCAGCCTATCATCCTGAGACCAAAGGGCAGACTCATAGAACCAATGAATCTGTGGAGCAGATTTTACGGTGCCTTGCCATGTCTCGTCAGGATGATTGGTGTTCTTCATTACCATTGAAATAATTCACATTTAATAGTCATATTAATCAGTCTACTGGTACTTCACTGTTCTTTTGCAATTATGGTTTCCACCCCTATTTTGGTGAATTTTCTCGGCTGGATTTGGAGTGTCCTGGTGCTGATGTTGTATTTCATCGGTTGGGGAGGTCTGGGAGGAGGTCCAAAGGAACGATGTGGAGGCTCAAGGCAAGTATACTTTTTTTTGCTGATAAACGACGGTTGGTGGGGCCAGATTTCCAGGTGGGGGATAAGGTATGGTTATCCACTAAGAATGTAATGTTGAGAATTCCTTCTGCTAAGTTGGGTCCCAAGTTTATTGGACCTTTCAAAATTTTGTAGGTAGTTAATCCTGTTGCCTTTCATCTGTGCTTGCCCCCGTCGCAGCGCATTCCCAATGTATTCCATAAGGCTCTTTTGAAACCGTGCGTATTCTTCCCAGGGGACTCTCTGTCTCGTCTGCCTTCTGTTTTGGTGGATGATTAGACCGAGTATGAGGTGGAAGGGATTGTGGATTCTCAGATGCTCTACCGTTCACTTCAGTATCTTGTCCGTTGGAAGAGTTATGGTCCGGAGGATCAGTTTTGGGTACCTGCTCGCTCATTCCATGCAGATGGGTTGGTCCGGGCCTTTCATGGTCAGTATCTGGGGAAACCTGGGAGTCCAGTGGCCCTCCATTGAGAGGGGGGTACTGTCATAATCCAGTCCGGGGTTTGTTTCTGATTATTCTCTCCCCGGGATGGTCATGCGGGGGTTAATCTTCCTTGCCTCGTTTTAGAATCTATCTGACTATTTCAGTCCACTGTTACCTGCAAGCAATATGAGTTATACTTCCTGTCTCTGGCTTGAGCAGCTGACCCATTATACCCTGATTTGTCCTCTGTCCGTTCACCTAGATCCCGTTCCTGTGTTCCCCTGGTCTTTGCTCGTTATAGTACTTGCTCTCTGTGTTGTGACCCCTTGGTATTTGACTTGGCTTGTCCTCTGACCAGTTTAACTGTCTTGCGTCTCTGGCTTTCCTGCTCCTGATCGGATTTGACTTCTTGTCTTGTCTCTGACCATGTGTATTGCTGTGACCTCTGGTACTTTCTTCCCTCTCTGTTGCTGACCAGGCTTTTTATGACTACTCTTTCGCCACTTAGTGGCTTCTGCCTGCTGCTCTGTGATTTCACTGTGACTGTACCTGTTTTCCTTCACCTGCACCCCCTGGTGGAGGTTGTGTGTTACTGCGCTACAGCAGGCATTACAGTTTGATGTTGGCCAGTGCCAGCGTCACAAAGTTTTTCTGTGATGGTGTCCTGTACCAGGTGGGCAAATGGAATTGGCTCTTCTGCACTTCTACTGTTTACAGCAGCCCCAGTATCACTTGTATAGTGGATATATAGCAGTCCTTATTTCACCTATATAATGTACTGTATATACAGTACAGTAGTTCCAGTTTGACCTATATAATGTATATACAGCAGTCGCAGTGTCTCTTATATAATGTATATACAGCAGCTCCTGTGTCTCTTATCTAATGGAAAGTAACGGTAAACTGACTGAACAGAGAACTAGTCTGAACTGGTGCATAACCAAAAACAACTTACATAGAAAATAGATAAATGTCTGCACTCAATTGTACTAAAGCAAATGAATGTGTGATATATGAAATGTGAATAGCATAATGGCTTGAGGAATCTATGAAAAAACACGAGATGCTTAGCACAAAATTTGGCCAAAAAATGTGAGCCCATGCACCAATGTCAAGGTAATCTCATGGATTGGATGGGTCCCTGACCTGACTGCCTATTGTGAACACTTACCTCTGGCTAATATCATGGTAAAGCCTGCATTTATATGAAGGTCGGAACCAAATACAGGCTTTACCATGACATACCACAAGATCACTGTGGCTGAGATAAAGAGTGCAGTAGGGAGATGGGAGAAAGTTCCACAAAGTCAACTATCACTGCAACCCTCCACCGGTTGGGCCTTTATGGCAGAGTGGCCCGACAGAAGCCTCTCCTCAGTGCAAGACATATGAAAGCCCGCATAAAGTTAGTTAAAAGCACATGAAGGACTCCCATACTATGAGAAATAAGATTCTCTGGTCTGATGAGGGAATATAGACCTTTTTGTTGATAATTCGAAGCGGTATGTGTGGAGAAAATCAGGCACTGCTCATCACCTGTCCAATACAATCCCAATAGTGAAACATGGTGGTGATAGCATCATGCTATGGGGGTGTTTTTCAGCTGCAGGGACAGGACGACTAGTTGTCATTGAAGGAAACATGAATACGGCCAAGTACAGAGATGTCCTGGATGAAAACCTCTTCCAGAGTGCTCTGGACCTCAGACTTGGCCGAAGGTTTACCTTCCAACAAGACAATGACCCTAAGCACACAGCTACAATAACAAAGGAGTGGCTTCAGAACAACTCCGTGACCATTCTTTACTGGCCCAGCCTGAGCCCTGACCTAAACCCAATTGAGCACCTCTGGAGAGACCTGAAAATGGCTGTCCACCAATGCTCACCATTCAACCTGCCAGAACTGGAGAGGATCTGCAAGGAAGAATGTGTCATGTCGGACGCTGTTCAGACCAGGTCGTCCGACAGACAGAGGTAATTCCGCTTTTGACCACTATTTACTCATTGGCGTCTGCTAGATTTTGTCTAGCTGTTCCGGGGTTAATTTACCTGATCCTCGGATTGGAAGCTGGGCCATTTCCATGGCCTTTAAATAGTTCTCCTGAACATTGGGCATCGCCGATTATAGCTTCTGTCTTGCGTTGTTATCTCGGTCTGGAGTGGAGAGCTGGTGGTTGGAGATTCGTTGCTGGTGGTGTATATTCCTTTGTCTTATTTACTCCTTCCTATATTTGTGTTTATTTTGCCCTGCACATTTATAGGGTATTCCTGAGTGTCTGCGGCGTGGTGTATATTTTCCTTTATCCTTGTCTGTGCTAACTGTGGGTATTTAAGTATTACCTCTTCACTGGGTGGTGATTGGAGGTTTCAGCCTAGGGCTGAGCTCAGGAGTTAGGGTGAGGTTCAAGGCCTGAACATGCACACCATCAGTGTAAACTTCAGGTAGAGGGTCAGTCAGGATTTCCCTAGTCTTAGGAAAATTGCAGGAGCCCGGGTTATGAGCTCTCGCTCACCAAGTCTCTCCCTGACATTATAATCAGCCCAACAACAACAAAGAAAAAAAAAAAAGGGGGTTTCTTTTTTTTTTTTGTTTTGTCATGGATCCCATGACTTCCATAACCCGCCAGTTGGAGGCGCTGTCCCTACAGGTCACTGAGTTGAGGGGGGCAGTGCAGCAACAGGGACTAGCAGTGTCCAATGTGCAAGCTGGAGCGACAGGAAGAGTTACTGAGCCTAAATTTCCGTTGCCTGAAAAATTTGCTGGGGAACGCAGTAAATTTGTTTCTTTTCGTGAAGCTTGCAAACTATATTTCCGTATGCGCCCGATATCTTCGGGTAATGAGGCTCAGCGTGTGGGCCTGGTGTTGTCATTGTTAAGTGGGGATCCCCAAGCATGGGCGTTTTCTTTGCCATCTGATTCTGCAGCATTTGTCTCTGTGGAGAGTTTTTTTTCTTCTCTTGGGAAAATCTACGATGAACCTGACAGAATGGCTCTGGCAGAATCTAAGATACACTCTATTCGCTAGGGGGAGCGAGTTGCAGAGGATTACTGTTCTGAATTTCGTCGCTGGGCGATCGATACCCAATGGAATGATGCAGCATTGTGGAGTCAGTTTATACATGGGATTTCTGGAAGGGTTAAAAAAGCCCTTCTGATGTACGAGACTCCTACTTCTCTAGATTCCGCTATGAGTCTGGTTGTCCGCATTGATCGCCGTTTGCGTCAGGGGGAGCATGAGACACTGCCTATGGGAGAGGGTTTAGGTTCACGTGAGGTTGCTGCAGGTGAGCCCACGGAGCCTATGCAAATCGCAGGGGTGTCACATGTCAAGCATCGAGCCCCTGAGCTCAGGAAGCAGGGAGCCTGTTTTTACTGTGGTAAAACTGGTCATTTTATTAACATCTGTCCTCTCCTGCCTAGGAAAAACGCAACGGCGGAAAACTTCTGAGCTCAGAGGGTGTGGAGGAGACCAGTCTGAGCTTATGTATATCCTCCATGGTGGTTTCTCAGTGCATGCTCCCTGCTAAGGTTTTTGTTGCTGGCAGTGAGCTGCCAATTACTGTTTTTGTGGATAGTGGTTCAGCCACAAATATCATTGATGAGGGGTTTGCGCGCACAGCAGGTTTTAGGATTGAAAAACTGTCTCATCCTATCCGCGTGGTCACCATCAATGCTGCTCCTCTCTCTCAGGGGGAGATTACTGAATTTGTGGCTGAGGTGAAACTCCACATTGGAGTTCTACATTCTGAGCGGGTTACATGTAAGGTGCTCAGGAATCTTCCTGCTCAGGTGGTTTTGGGTTTTCCTTGGTTGTCTATGCACAACCCGGTAATTGACTGGAAAACTCAGGACATAATTCGGTGGAGCGAGTTCTGCCAGGAGAATTGCCTGGCCACATGTGTGGCTGCGGTGACTTCAAGCGTTCCGGAGTCACTTCAGGATTTTGTGGATGTGTTCTCTGAGAAGGGTTGTTCAGAGTTGCTGCCACATCGTCCTTATGACTGTTCTATCAGGTTTAAACCAGGGGCCAAATTACCTAAAGCAAGGATGTTTAACATCTCCGGTCCGGAGAGACAAGCGTTAAAAGATTACATTGCGGAAAGCTTGAGCAAAGGGCACATCAGGCCGTCATCCTCGCCGGTGGCAGCAGGGTTCTTCTTTGTGGAGAAGAAAGATGGCGGATTACGCCCGTGTTTGGATTTCAGGAAGTTGAACCAGATTACGGTTCGTGATCCATACCCTATGCCTCTGATACCAGATTTGTTCAACCAGGTGGCAGGTGCTAAGTGGTTCACCAAGCTTGACCTCAGGGGGGCGTACAACCTCATAAGAGTCCGTCAAGGTGATGAGTGGAAGACAGCTTTTAATACCCCTGAGGGTCATTTTGAAAATTTGGTGATGCCGTTTGGGTTGACTAACGCACCTGCAGTGTTCCAACATTTCATCAATGATGTGTTCTCGCATGTTTTGGGGAAATTTGTTATCGTGTACCTAGATGACATTCTCATATATTCTTGCGACTGTGAGGCTCATTTAGATCATGTCAGGCAGGTGTTACAGCTTCTCAGAGAGAATAAGCTGTATGCTAAACTTGAGAAATGTGTATTTTCTGTTCAAGAGTTGCCTTTCTTGGGTTATATTGTGTCTGCTTCTGGTTTTAAAATGGATGCCGCTAAGGTGCAGGTGGTGATGCATTGGGAACGTCCTGATAACCTGAAAGCACTTCAGCGGTTCCTTGGGTTTTCTAACTACTATAGGAAATTTATCAAGGATTTTTCCATCATTGCTAAACCGCTAACTGACATGACTAAAAAGGGTACCAATTTCTCTGTTTGGCCTGAGGCTGCTGTGCGCGCATTTGAATTTCTTAAGAACAGTTTTGTTTCAGCCCCCATTCTTGTGCAGCCAGATCTAAACCATTTGTTGTGGAAGTCGATGCGTCTGAGGTTGGTGTGGGGGCGGTACTATCTCAAGGCTCATCTTTGAGTGGTTTACGTCCGTGTGCCTATTTCTCCAAGAAACTGTCGTCCGCCGAACGTAACTACGATATCGGCAACAGGGAGTTGTTGGCAATTAAGTTGGCCTTTGAGGAATGGCGACACTTCTTGGAGGGGTCGGTCCATCAGGTAATTGTTATTACCGATCATAAGAATCTGCTGTATTTGGAGTCAGCCAAGCGTCTGTCCCCCAGGCAGGCTCGCTGGGCATTGTTTTTCACGCGGTTCAATTTTGTGGTCACTTACAGACCGGGGTCTAAAAACACTAAGGCGGATGCTCTGTCCAGGTGTTTTCCGGGGGGAAAACCTCGGGAGGATTCAGTACCCATCCTCCAAAAGGGTGTTGTGGTTTTGGCTCTCACTACCGAGGTTGAGGCTGAGATTGCCGAGGCTCAGGAGGAGGTACCATCTGAGCTTCCTGTGAACAAATCTTTTGTTCCGCTTCATCTCCGCCTAAAGGTTTTGGCGGAGCATCATGATGCCATCCTGGCTGGTCACCCAGGGGTTAGAGGTACCTTGGAGTTGGTGTCACGTCGGTTTTGGTGGCCCAAGATCCGACAGGACGTGGTCTCATACGTGTCAGCTTGTACCACGTGCGCTAGGGCTAAGACGCCCGCTCCCATCCTGTTGGCACACTACTTCCTATTGAGGTACCTAGTAAGCCATGGACGGAAATCTCCATGGATTTCATCACTGATTTGCCCTCATCAGCTGGAAACACGGTCATCTTGGTGATTGTTGATCGTTTTTCTAAAATGTCACACTTTGTGTCTTTGCCTGCGTTGCCTAACGCTAAGACTCTGGCTCAGGTATTTGTGCAGGAGGTGGTCAGACTTCATGGGGTTCCGTCTGACATCATGTCTGATAGGGGGTCTCAGTTTGTGGCAAAATTTTGGAGAGCGTTTTGCTCACGGCTGGGAATCAAGTTATCTCATTCTTCGGCGTTTCATCCTCAGTCAAATGGTCAGACTGAGCGTATGAACCAAAATTTGGAACAGTACTTACACTGCTTTGTCTTTGATAACCAGGAGGAGTGGTCTACCTTTCTTCCTTTGGCTGAGTTTGCCATCAATAATCACCGCCAGGAATCGTCTGGGGAGTCTCCTTTTTTTGTGTTTACGGGCTACATCCTCAATTTTGTGCCTTGAGTCAGAAGGGCTCTTCCGGCGTTCCGGAGGAGGACCAGTTAGGAACACAATTGTCATCAGTCTAGAGGAGAGTTAAACAGCGCCTGTTGAGTGTGGGTGCTAGGTACAAACGTGTGGCTAACAGTAGGCGTGTGCCAGGTCCGGACCTGAGTGTGGATGACTAGGTGTGGTTATCCACAAAAAACATAAGACTCAAGATACCGTCCCTTAAATTGGGTCCACGGTTTATTGGTCCATTTAGGGTCACCGCCGTCATTAACCCAATTGCGTACCGATTGGAGCTCCCTACGGTGTATAAGATACACAACGTGTTCCACAGGTCTCTTCTAAAGAAGGTGGGTTCTGTGGACGCGGCGCCTATGCCACCTCCAGTCTTGGTGGATGATAATTTGGAGTTTGAAGTCTCCAAGGTGGTTGACTCTCGTGTAGTGCGTCGCACTTTACAGTACTTGGTACACTGGCGTGGTTATGGGCCATAGGAGAGGTCCTGGGTACCAGCCTCGGACGTTCATGCTGACCGGCTGGTCAGGTTGTTTCACTGCCGTCATCCGGACAAGCCGTGTCCTATAAGCTGTGAGGGCCCTGGGGTCCCTCGTAGAAGGCGGGGTACTGTCATGTTGGACGCTGTTAAGACCAGGTCGTCCGACAGACAGAGGTAATTCCGCTTTTGACCACTATTTACTCATTGGCGTCTGCTAGATTTTGTCTAGCTGTTCCGGGGTTAATTTACCTGATCCTCGGATTGGAAGCTGGGCCATTTCCATGGCCTTTAAATAGTTCTCCTGATCATTGGGCGTCGCCGATTATAGCTTCTGTCTTGCGTTGTTATCTCGGTCTGGAGTGGAGAGCTGGTGGTTGGAGATTTGTTGCTGGTGGTGTATATTCCTTCGTCTTATTTACTCCTTCCTATATTTGTGTTTATTTTGCCCTGCACATTTATAGTGTATTCCTGAGTGTCTGCGGCGTGGTGTATATTTTCCTTTATCCTTGTCTGTGCTAACTGTGGGTATTTAAGTATTACCTCTTCACTGGGTGGAGGTTTCAGCCTAGGGCTGAGCTCAGGAGTTAGGGTGAGGTTCGAGGCCTGAACATGCACACCATCAGTGTAAACTTCAGGTAGAGGGTCAGTCAGGATTTCCCTAGTCTTAGGGAAATTGCAGGAGAGGAGCCCGGGTTATTAGCTCTCGCTCACCAAGTCTCTCCCTGTCAGAATGGCAGAGGATCCCCAAATTCTGGTGTGAAAAACTTGCTGCAATATTCCCAAGAAGACTCATGGCTGTACTAGATCAAAAGGGTGCTTCTACTCAATACTAAGCAAAGGGTCTGAATAATTATGACCATGTGATATTTCAGTTTTTTTTTATAAATTTGCAAACATTTCTTCATTTCTGTTTTTTTCAGTCAAGGTGGGGTGCAGAGTATACACTAATGAGAAAAGAAAGTGAACTATTTTGAATTTATTAAATGGCTGCAATGAAACAAAGTGTGAAATATTTAAAGGGGTCTGAATACTTTCCGTACCTGTTATAGAAGGGTTAATAGTTTGCCTTTAAGTGCCTCTTGCCTTTAAGTGTTAGAATTACTAGAATCTGTTGACGCAGTAGTCTGATGGTCTCCTCTTCAAGGAGACTATACTTCTTATCATGTATGCTTTCAATAGTCAGCCACAACATGTTCTGAGTTATGGTAAATAAAGTATGACCCTGGGTGATGGTGGGGGCTACATGAGTTACATTGAAATGCATTTGTTGTAAATGGTATAAAACATTGCTTTGGCTTTTAATATATCAGATAAAAGTGACTTGCTCACAGGATATGTGTGAGGTGTCTTTTTGTCTCCAAGCGCGCTTGTAAATGACGGCCGTAATTCCACAATTAGGCCTCACTGGTGATCTGACGTACTGACTCTGGGTCAGAGCAAAACAGCTACGACATACCCACTGTATATACAGCAGCCCCAATGTCTATTATCTAATGTATATACAGCAGTGCCAGTGTCTTCTATTTGATGTATATATACAAGCCTCAGTGTCTCCTATGTGATGTACAGGTCCTTCTCAAAAAATTAGCATATAGTGTTAAATTTCATTATTTACCATAATGTAATGATTACAATTAAACTTTCATATATTATAGATTCATTATCCACCAACTGAAATTTGTCAGGTCTTTTATTGTTTTAATACTGATGATTTTGGCATACAACTCCTGATAACCCAAAAAACCTGTCTCAATAAATTAGCATATTTCAACCGGCCAATCAAATAAAAGTGTTTTTTAATAACAAACAAAAAAACCATCAAATAATAATGTTCAGTTATGCACTCAATACTTGGTCGGGAATCCTTTGGCAGAAATTACTGCTACAATGCGGCGTGGCATGGAGGCAATCAGCCTGTGACACTGCTGAGATGTTATGGAGGCCCAGGATGCTTCAATAGCGGCCTTAAGCTCATCCAGAGTGTTGGGTCTTGCGTCTCTCAACTTTCTCTTCACAATATCCCACAGATTCTCTATGGGGTTCAGGTCAGGAGAGTTGGCTGGCCAATTGAGCACAGTAATACCATGGTCAGTAAACCATTTACCAGTGGTTTTGGCACTGTGAGCAGGTGCCAGGTCGTGCTGGAAAATGAAATCTTCATCTCCATAAAGCATTTCAGCCGATGGAAGCATGAAGTGCTCCAAAATCTCCTGATAGCTAGCTGCATTGACCCTGCCCTTGATGAAACACAGTGGACCAACACCAGCAGCTGACATGGCACCCCACACCATCACTGACTGTGGGTACTTGACACTGGACTTCCGGCATTTTGGCATTTCCTTCTCCCCAGTCTTCCTCCAGACTGTGGCACCTTGATTTCCGAATGACATGCAAAATTTGCTTTCATCAGAAAAAAGTACTTGGGACCACTTAGCAACAGTCCAGTGCTGCTTCTCTGTAGCCCAGGTCAGGCGCTTCTGCCGCTGTTTATGGTTCAAAAGTGGCTTTACCTGGGGAATGCGGCACCTGTAGCCCATTTCCTGCACACGCCTGTGCATGGTGGCTCTGGATGTTTCCACACCAGACTCAGTCCACTGCTTCCTCAGGTTCCCCAAGGCCTCTTCTCGTTGTACAGCGTTTTCTGCCACATTGTTTCCTTCCAACAGACTTACCATTGAGGTGCCTTGATACAGCACTCTGGGAACAGCCTATTTGTTGAGAAATTTCTTTCTGGGTCTTACCCTCTTGCTTGAGGGTGTCAATGATGGCCTTCTTGACATCTGTCAGGTCGCTAGTCTTACCCATGATGGGGGTTTTGAGTAATGAACCAGGCAGGGAGTTTTTAAAAGCCTCAGGTATCTTTTGCATGTGTTTAGAGTTAATTAGTTGATTCAGAAGATTAGGGTAATAGGTCGTTTAGAGAACCTTTTCTTGATATGCTAATTTATTGAGACAGGTTTTTTGGGTTATCAGAAGTTGTATGCCAAAATCATCAGTATTAAAACAATAAAAGACCTGACAAATTTCAGTTGGTGGATAATGAATCTATAATATATGAAAGTTTAATTGTAATCATTACATTATGGTAAATAATGAAATTTAACACTATATGCTAATTTTTTGAGAAGGACCTGTATGTACAGCAGTCACAGTCTCCTATGTGTTATATATACAACAGTCTTGGAATATTCTATGTGATGCATGTACAGCAGTCTCGGTGTCTCCTATGTGAAGGATATACAGCAATCTCAGGGTATACTATGCGATGTATACAGCATAATATAGTATATCGCATGGTGCTGTGTTGATATAGTATATAATGTATAGTTGTATATATAAATTATATAGCATAGATATGTTTATATGGTATGGTGCTGTGTTGTGTATATAATATATACCGTGGAAACTACACTATATACACTGATAATTCTCTACACTTTATAGTATATACACTCTGTATTCTTTAACACAGTATATAGTGTGGAGCTGTGTATATAATAGTTTGTAGCATGTATTGTGGAGTTGTGTATTGTATGCTGTGTATACATCTCCTGTATTACATACATGGTGTAATTCTAAGTATATACTCATTATATAAATACAGTGGCTTGCAAAAGTATTAATCCCCTTGGTATTTTTTTGCATTCATTAGCCTTCTGACTGAGCACTCTGACTTTTAGCCACAGGTGTTTTTAATCCCAGCAGGACCACTACCCGTTCACAGAGAGAGAGAGAGAGATTTTAGATTTTAGAAGAGAGGATTCATGTTTCCATACAGATGAAGACTTTATTCTAAGAAAGGAAAGGCTTTGCTAGGTCCTGGAAACGAGAAACGCCTTAACGTGGCTTCCAGGCACACATGAATTGGCCAATTTATGTGCTAAGCCTTCTCAATTTTTCATATTTCTAATGCAGTAAGAATACAGTTGTCCTCTTGGTGAGGACAGGGAAGTTTGGATATCTCTTTCACGTGGCAGAGAGGTCTAATAAAATATTGCAGTACCCGAAGGCTCTAGTTGAAGAGCTATTGAATAAATTCCCATTTGACAACGCTGACGACAGAGGTAACAGTTCCTTGTACAACCAAGGAATGGAGATGAGAGACACACACACCAGATGCACCAGAGGCCAGGGGAACACTCTCAAAGTTCTGGAACAGTTTTATCAGACCCTCCCAGCACCCAGGTCCTGGCGTGTGGGGTACTCCGACAAAGTGGAAAAAGTTTTGGAAGATGCTGAAGGAGTACTTTGTTGACTTACCAGCATCCTCCATGATTCCTCTGTGCCTTATAGTGATGAGCGAATATACTCATTACTCGAGATTTCTCGAGCATGCTCTGGGGTCCTCCGAGTATTTTTTAGTGCTCGGAGTTTAAGTTTTTAGCGCCGCAGCTGAATGATTTACATCTGTTAGCCAGCATAAGTACATGTGGGGGTTCCCTAGCAACCAGGCAACCCCCACATGTACTTATGCTGGCTAACAGATGTAAAACTCTGAGCACTAAAAAATACTCGGAGGACACCCGACAATGCTTGAAAAATCTTGAGTAACGAGTATATTCACTCATCACTAGTGCCTTACAAATATTGGGTATCCAACCTAGACACATGGCATGAACAGTTTCTCTATGACTTGGAAGTCCTGGCCTGCTTTCCTGCTTGCGTTTTGCCGGAGCGGGTTTTTAGCACCACTGGGGGTATTATAACTGATAGGCTCATCCACCTGTCAACTGAAAATGCTGACAGGCTGACTCTTATCAAAATGAACAAGGTTGGATTGGGCCAAACTTCTCTACATCACCGGATGACTGCAGTGGACTATAAACTCAAATCCAGTGTATTTTTTTTCTGGTTAATTCCCATGCACCCCTTCCCACCCAAACATGTGTATAACATTCAGGATTTTGTCTTTTTTTGTGTCATCCTCCTCCAACACCACCACCATATCAAAAGGGTGATCATGCTACCTGTTGTGATTTTGCTTTTTGCTCCCTCTAGTGGTCATTAGTTATTTGACTCTGGAGCGTCTGTCTTTTTCTATATCCTCACCTGGGCCGTTAGTTCAGGGGCGTTGCTATATTAGCTCCCTGGACCTTCAGTTCAATGCCTGGCATAGTTGAAATCAGAGCTAATCTGTTGTGCTCTTGTCCTCTGATCCTGGTTCCTGTTTTTCAAGCTAAGTCTGCTTCTTTGCTTTTGTTTTGTTTGGTATTTTTGTCCAGCTTGTTCCTATCTGTATCCTGACCTTTGCTGGAAGCTCTAGGGGGCTGGTGTTCTCCCCCCGGACCGTTAGACGGTTCGGGGGTTCTTGAATCTCCAGCGTGGATTTTTATAGGGTTTTTGTTGACCAGATAAGTTATCTTGCTATATTCTGCTATTAGTAAGCTGGCCTCTCTTTGCTGAACCTGGTTCATTTCTGTGTTTGTCATTTCCTCTTACCTCACCGTTATTATTTGTGGGGGGCTTGTATCTTGCTTTGGGGTCCCTTTCTCTGGAGGCAAGAGAGGTCTTTGTTTTCTTCTCCTAGGGGTAGTTAGATTCTCCGGCTGGCGCGAGTCATCTAGCGATCACCGTAGGCATGATCCCCGGCTACTTCTAGTGTTGGCATTAGGAGTAGCTATTTGGTCAACCCAGTTACCACAGCCCTATGAGCTGGATTTTTGTATCTTGCAGACTTACACGTTCCTCTGAGACCCTGTCCACTGGGGTCATAACAGTATGCCAGGCCAGTATTAAATGTTTAATGCATTGCAGAAGTGGGATTATAAGAAAGAAAATTTTGAGTTTTTTTTTTCCTCTCTCATTTTTTTTTTTTTTCCTTTTCCCCTTTACCTCAGAGTGGCTTAAGCTTGCTGCAGACATGAATGTCCAGACCTTGATTACAAGTGTGGACCAGCTTGCCGCTCGTGTGCAGGGTATACAAGATTATGTTACCAGAAATCCTAGGTCTGAACCCAAGATTCCGATTCCTGAACTGTTTTCAGGAGACCGATTTAAGTTTAGGAATTTCAGGAATAATTGTAAATTATTTTTGTCCCTGAAACCTTGTTCGTCTGGAGACTCTGCTCAACAAGTAAAAATTGTTATTTCATTCTTACGGGGTGACCCTCAGGATTGGGCTTTTTCGTTGGCGCCAGGAGATCCGGCATTGGCTGATATTGATGCGTTTTTTCTGGCGCTCGGTTTACTTTATGAGGAACCCAATCTTGAGATTCAGGCAGAGAAAGCCTTGCTGGCTATGTCTCAGGGCCAGGACGAGGCTGAGGTGTATTGCCAAAAATTTCGGAAATGGTCCGTGCTGACACATTGGAACGAGTGTGCACTGGCCGCTAATTTTAGAAATGGCCTTTCTGAGGCCATTAAGAATGTTATGGTGGGTTTTCCCATTCCCACAGGTCTGAATGATACCATGTCCCTGGCTATTCAAATTGACCGGCGGTTGCGGGAGCGCAAAACCGCAAATTCCCTCATGTTGTTGTCTGAACAGACACCTGATGTGATGCAATGTGATAGAAAAACAGCAAATTCCCTCATGGTGTTGTCTGAACGGACACCTGATTTGATGCAATGTGATAGAATCCTGACTAGAAATGAGAGGAAAATTCATAGACGCCGGAATGGCTTGTGCTACTACTGTGGTGATTCTACACATGTTATCTCAGCATGCTCTAAACGTATATCTAAGGTTGTTAGTCCTGTCACCGTTGGTAATTTGCATCCTAAGTTTATTCTGTCTGTAACTTTGATTTGCTCACTGTCATCTTATCCTGTCATGGCGTTTGTAGATTCAGGTGCTGCCCTGAGTCTTATGGATCTCTCATTTGCCAAGCGTTGTGGTTTTATTCTTGAACCATTAGAAAATCCTATCCCTCTTAGGGGTATTGATGCTACGCCATTGGCAGAAAATAAGCCGCAGTATTGGACACAGGTTACCATGTGCATGACTCCTGAACACCGCGAGGTGATACGTTTTCTCGTTCTACATAAAATGCATGATTTGGTTGTTTTGGGGCTGCCATGGTTACAGACCCATAATCCAGTCCTTGACTGGAAGGCTATGTCAGTGTCTAGTTGGGGCTGTCGTGGTATTCATGAGGATTCCCTGCCTGTGTCTATTGCTTCTTCTACGCCTTCGGAAGTTCCGGAGTACTTGTCTGATTATCAGGATGTCTTTAGCGAGTCCAGGTTCAGTGCATTGCCTCCTCATAGGGAATGTGACTGTGCAATAGATTTGATTCCAGGCAGTAAATTTCCTAAGGGAAGACTGTTTAATCTGTCGATACCTGAACATACCGCTATGCGTTCATATATCAAGGAGTCTCTGGAGAAAGGACACATCCGTCCGTCTTCTTCCCCTCTTGGTGCGGGATTCTTTTTTGTGGCTAAAAAGAACGGATCTTTGAGGCCTTGTATTGACTATCGGCTTTTAAATAAGATCACTGTCAAATTTCACTATCCTTTGCCGCTGTTGTCTGACTTGTTTGCCCGGATTAAAGGTGCCAAGTGGTTTACCAAGATAGACCTTCGTGGTGCGTACAACCTTGTGCGCATTAAGCAAGGGGATGAATGGAAAACCGCATTCAATACGCCCGAAGGTCATTTTGAGTACTTGGTGATGCCTTTTGGGCTCTCTAATGCCCCTTCAGTTTTTCAGTCCTTTATGCATGACATTTTCCGGAACTATCTGGATAAATTTCTGATCGTTTATCTGGATGATATTCTGTTTTTTTCTGATAATTGGGACTCGCATGTGGAGCAGGTCAGGATGGTCTTTAAAATTTTGCGTGAAAATTCTTTGTTTGTCAAGGGCTCAAAGTGTCTTTTTGGTGTACAGAAGGTTCCCTTTTTGGGGTTCATTTTTTCCCCTTCTGCTGTGGAGATGGACCCAGTCAAGGTCCGAGCTATTCTTGATTGGACTCAGCCCTCGTCAGTTAAGAGTCTTCAGAAGTTCTTGGGTTTCGCTAACTTCTACCGTCGTTTTATCGCTAACTTTTCTAGCATTGTGAAACCTTTGACGGATATGACCAAGAAGGGCTCCGATGTGGTTAATTGGGCTCCTGCTGCCGTGGAGGCTTTCCAGGAGTTGAAACGTCGGTTTACTTCGGCGCCTGTTTTGTGCCAGCCTGATGTCTCGCTTCCCTTTCAAGTTGAGGTGGATGCTTCAGAGATTGGAGCAGGGGCCGTTTTGTCGCAGAGAGGCCCTGGTTGCTCTGTTATGAGACCTTGCGCCTTTTTCTCTAGGAAGTTTTCGCCTGCGGAGCGAAATTATGATGTGGGCAATCGGGAGTTGTTGGCCATGAAATGGGCATTTGAGGAGTGGCGTCATTGGCTCGAGGGTGCTAAGCATCGTGTGGTGGTCTTGACTGATCACAAAAATCTGATGTATCTCGAGTCTGCTAAACGCCTGAATCCTAGACAGGCCCGCTGGTCATTGTTTTTCTCCCGTTTTGACTTTGTTGTCTCGTATTTACCAGGTTCAAAGAATGTGAAGGCCGATGCTCTTTCCAGGAGCTTTGTGCCTGATGCTCCTGGAGTCGCTGAACCTGTTGGTATTCTTAAGGATGGTATTATCTTGTCAGCTATTTCTCCAGATCTGCGACGTGTGTTGCAGAGATTTCAGGCTGATAGGCCTGATTCTTGTCCACCTGACAGACTGTTTGTGCCTGATAAGTGGACCAGCAGAGTCATTTCCGAGGTTCATTCCTCGGTGTTGGCAGGTCACCCAGGAATTTTTGGCACCAGAGATCTGGTGGCCAGATCCTTTTGGTGGCCTTCCTTGTCTAGGGATGTGCGGTCATTTGTACAGTCCTGTGGGACTTGTGCTCGAGCTAAGCCTTGCTGTTCTCGTGCCAGCGGGTTGCTCTTGCCCTTGCCTGTCCCTAAGAGACCTTGGACACATATCTCCATGGATTTCATTTCTGATCTTCCGGTGTCTCAGGGCATGTCTGTTATCTGGGTGATATGTGATCGCTTCTCCAAGATGGTCCATTTGGTTCCTTTGCCTAAGCTGCCTTCCTCTTCCGATCTGGTTCCTGTGTTTTTCCAGAACGTGGTTCGTTTGCACGGCATCCCTGAGAATATTGTGTCAGACAGAGGATCCCAGTTCGTTTCCAGATTCTGGCGATCCTTTTGTAGTAGGATGGGCATTGACTTGTCGTTTTCGTCTGCTTTCCATCCTCAGACTAATGGACAGACGGAGCGAACTAATCAGACTTTGGAGGCTTATTTGAGGTGTTTTGTCTCTGCTGATCAGGACGATTGGGTGACCTTCTTGCCGTTAGCTGAGTTTGCCCTTAATAATCGGGCTAGTTCCGCCACCTTGGTTTCGCCGTTTTTCTGCAACTCTGGTTTCCACCCTCGTTTTTCTTCGGGTCATGTGGAACCTTCTGACTGCCCTGGGGTGGATTCTGTGGTGGATAGGTTGCAGCGGATCTGGAATCTTGTGGTGGACAACTTGAAGTTGTCACAGGAGAGGGCTCAGCGCTTTGCCAACCGCCGCCGCGGTGTGGGTCCCCGACTACGTATTGGGGATTTGGTGTGGCTTTCTTCCCGCTTTGTTCCTATGAAGGTTTCCTCTCCCAAATTTAAACCTCGTTTTATTGGTCCTTACAAGATATTGGAAATTCTTAATCCTGTATCCTTTCGCCTGGATCTTCCTGTGTCGTTTGCTATCCACAACGTGTTTCATAGGTCCTTGTTGCGGCGGTACGTTGTGCCTGTGGTTCCTTCTGCTGAGCCTCCTGCTCCGGTGTTGGTTGAGGGCGAGTTGGAGTACGTGGTGGAGAAGATCTTGGATTCTCGTCTCTCCAGGCGGAGGCTTCAGTACCTGGTCAAGTGGAAGGGCTATGGTCAGGAAGATAATTCCTGGGTGGTCGCCTCTGATGTTCATGCGGCCGATTTAGTTCGTGCCTTTCACGCCGCTCATCCTGATCGCCCTGGTGGTCGTGGTGAGGGTTCGGTGACCCCTCACTAAGGGGGGGGTACTGTTGTGATTTTGCTTTTTGCTCCCTCTAGTGGTCATTAGTTATTTGACTCTGGAGCGTCTGTCTTTTTCTATATCCTCACCTGGGCCGTTAGTTCAGGGGCGTTGCTATATTAGCTCCCTGGACCTTCAGTTCAATGCCTGGCATCGTTGAAATCAGAGCTAATCTGTTGTGCTCTTGTCCTCTGATCCTGGTTCCTGTTTTTCAAGCTAAGTCTGCTTCTTTGCTTTTTGCTTTTGTTTTGTTTGGTATTTTTGTCCAGCTTGTTCCTATCTGTATCCTGACCTTTGCTGGAAGCTCTAGGGGGCTGGTGTTCTCCCCCCGGACCGTTAGACGGTTCGGGGGTTCTTGAATCTCCAGCGTGGATTTTTATAGGGTTTTTGTTGACCAGATAAGTTATCTTGCTATATTCTGCTATTAGTAAGCTGGCCTCTCTTTGCTGAACCTGGTTCATTTCTGTGTTTGTCATTTCCTCTTACCTCACCGTTATTATTTGTGGGGGGCTTGTATCTTGCTTTGGGGTCCCTTTCTCTGGAGGCAAGAGAGGTCTTTGTTTTCTTCTCCTAGGGGTAGTTAGATTCTCCGGCTGGCGCGAGTCATCTAGCGATCACCGTAGGCATGATCCCCGGCTACTTCTAGTGTTGGCGTTAGGAGTAGCTATTTGGTCAACCCAGTTACCACAGCCCTATGAGCTGGATTTTTGTATCTTGCAGACTTACACGTTCCTCTGAGACCCTGTCCACTGGGGTCATAACAGCTACCCTCGCTATAAATGTTTTAAGGGTGTTTATTATGTCCACATTAACAATTTTTAGAAGCCTACTTTGAACATTTTTTTATATACATTTATAGTGTAAATGTTTTTCAGCCCATGCACCTAGTGCATGAGCATTACCAGTCTAAGATACTCAATCCTTAATAATGGTAAAAAAGAAAATTCTGTGGGAGGCCCTTGACTACGTCTTTTGAAAGGGATATTGGAGTGTCTCCTTCTAATTTTTGGCATCCCTTGCACTTAGTGCATTCGCTTTATCAGTGTAGGAGAACCACTCCTTAGTAATGGGAAAAAATGCTTTTATGAGGCTCCACCTTCTAGTTCAGGGAACATTTTTGGAAACCAAGAGAGCCGGTAGGTTCTATTACTAATGATCCAGTGCCTTGTTGTGGGCTGTCAGGTGATCATCACATAGGGAGTTCTCACTGCATACAGGATTTCACAGCTGAGACAAGGAGAGTTTGTATAGAAATTACAGAACATTCATGTCTCCTGCATATCAAGCTGAACAAATGTGAAACACTCCAATTTCGCATTCTCCAATAGGGTTGATGAAATAACACTCCTTAATACTGGTACCTTAGACTAATCGCTTTTTTCAGGGCTAATTCAAATAGATTTTATTCTGTTCTAATAATACCGCTCTTATCTGCAATTCATGTACGGTTACTTGTGGCAATAGGTATAGCGTATGACAAATGTCTAGTCAGGGAATAATGCCTTATAAATTTTAAGCCTTGCTTCTGCTTTTTTCCCATGCCTTCATTGACTGATTTTTATTTTTTTTATAGTCATCTGTGCTTAGAAATTTACAGTATTAATACAAAAAGGAAAATTTGCCCACCTCGGATAAATTATATTGCAGTAGCAGGATATATACTGTATCCTAAACACATTGTATCTTCTATCAATTAATATAAAAGAAAAGTTCAAAATATCATCTTTGGATGTGAGACCTGGGAAGCGCTGCTGTTCATGGGCTGGATGTATTCATTTTGATTTACTTGTCCTGTGTGAGACTGTGTTTGGCTCTTCCACTTGGATCCCCTCGATGCAAGCTGCAAGCCCTGTCCATTGAAAAGCATCCCAGATACATTTTTTGAGGATACACGATCTAAAACCTTATCAGTAGTGTTGAGCATTCCGATGCTGCAAGTATCGGGTATCGGCCGATACTTGCTGTATCGGAATTCCGATACCGGGATTCCGATACTCTTGTGGTATCGGGTATCGGGTATCGGAACAACATTAATGTTAAAATGTGTAAAATAGAGAATTAAAATAAAAAATATCGCTATACTCACCTGTCCGACGCAGCCGGTACCTCAGCGCAGGAACCGGCAGCGTTGTTTGTTTAAAATTCCCGCTTTTACATGGTTACGCGAAGTCCCGGCTTGTGATTGGTCAGGGCGGCCATGTTGCCGGGCCGCGGACCAATCACAGCAAGCCGTGACGAAAATACGTCACGGCTTGCTGTGATTGGTCCGCGTCCCGGCAACATGGCCGCCATTAACCAATCACAAGCCGTGACGTCACGGGAGGCTGGAAACGCGCTCATTTTAAAAAGGGCGCGTGTCCAGCCTCCCGTGACGTCACGGCTTGTGATTGGTTGCGTCGCGGTCAACCAATCACAAGCCGGGAGGCTGGACACGCGCCCATTTCAAAATGAGCGCGTCCAGCCTCCCGGCTTGTGATTGGTTGATCGCGGCGCAACCAATCACAAGCCGTGACGTCACGGGAGGCTGGACACGCGCCCATTTCAAAATGAGCGCGTCCAGCCTCCCGGCTTGTGATTGGTTGATCGCGGCGCAACCAATCACAAGCCGTGACGTCACGGGAGGCTGGACACGCGCCCATTTTAAAATGAGCGCGTGTCCAGCCTCCCGTGACGTCCCGGCTTGTGATTGGTCAGGGCGGCCATATTGCCGGGACGCGGACCAATCACAGCAAGCCGTGACGTAATTTCGTCACGGCTTGCTGTGATTGGTCCGCGTCCCGGCAACATGGCCGACCTGACCAATCACAAGCCGGGAATTCACGTAACCAAGTAATAGCGCGATTTTTAAACAAACAACGCTGCCGGTTCCCTCGCTGAAGTCCCGGCTGCGTCGGACAGGTGAGTATAGCGATATTTTTTATTTTAATTCTTTCTTTTACACATTTATATGGTTCCCAGGGCCTGAAGGAGAGTTTCCTCTCCTTCAGACCCTGGGAACCATCAGGAATACCGTCCGATACTTGAGTCCCATTGACTTGTATTGGTATCGGGTATCGGTATCGGATTGGATTCCGATACTGTGACGGTATCGGCCGATACTTTCCGATACCGATACTTTCAAGTATCGGACGGTATCGCTCAACACTACTTATCAGTCTTCCACCAGGTTAGTGCATGAAAAACTAATCTATATTGTGTTTACTCACTTACAGCGCCGCGTTTTGTCTGTTCTTGTCTCCCAAACAGGATTTTTTTGTTTATTTGTAACACTTTTTCTTGTAAAATTAATTTTATACGTTTTATTGTCAGTCTATAAAAGTTGCGTAATACTCTGGTAACTTTGTTCTCGGTGGGACCTGTTATGATCTGGTAACCTTGGAGCCGCATGAAAGACCTTCTCAGGAGTAGGTGGTACCTGTACTGACCGCAAACCCTAAACTAACACCGCAACTAGAAGTAGCCGTGGGATGTACCTAACACGTCCTAGACACCTCGACACAGCCGGAGAACTAAATACCCCTATAGATAGAAATGGGAATTCTATCTTGCCTCAGAGCAGAGCCCCAAAGGATAGGCAGCCCCCCACAAATATTGACTGTGAGTATAAGACACACACAGGCAGAAAAACAGGATTTAGCAAAAGAGGCACTTCTAGCTAAATAGAAAAGGATAGGACAGAATTCTAAGCGGTCAGTATTAAAATCCTAAAAATATCCACAGCAGATAACACAAATATTCCACATCTAAAGACATAGAAAGTATATCTGCATCTCCTGAGAATCCAGCATGACTGAAAAATCCAAACAAAGTCTAAGCTGGACAAAAAACACAATAAATTGCACTGAATTGCAAAGCACACTGCATGTGTGCACAGAGACAAAAAACAGACACTTATCTTATCTGAATTGGCAGCATGGCATGAGGAGCCAGAGAGAGATGCAATCCCTCCAAGTACAATGGACAACTGGCACTGACTCATAGAGCCTGCACACCTAAATACCAAATAGAGCTGCAATCAGCAGAAACACCTGCCCGGATTACAACCCCAAGACAACTGCACTACCACCAACAACCACCGGAGGGAGCCCAAGAGCAGAATTTACAACATTACCCCCCCTTGAAGAGGGGTCACCGAACCCTCACCAGAGCCCCCAGGCCGATCAGGACGAGCCAGATGAAAGGCACGGACCAAATCAGCAGCATGGACATCAGAGGCAAAAACCCAAGAATTATCCTCCTGGCCATAACCCTTCCATTTGACAAGGTACTGAAGCCTCCGCCTCGAAAAGCGAGAATCCAAAATCTTCTCTTAGGGGAAGAAACCTTCATAGGAACATGACGGGAAGACAACCAGACCAAATCCCCAACCCGAAGCCGGGAACCAACACACCGACGACGGTTAGCAAAACGCTGAGCCTCCTTCTGAGACAACACCAAATTGTCCACCACATGAGCCCAAATCTGCTGCAACCTGTCAACAACAGAATCCACACCAGGACAATCAGAAGGTTCAACTTGCCCCGAAGAGAAACGAGGATGAAAAACAAAATTACAAAAGAAGGGCGAAACCAAGGTAGCCAAACTAGCCTGATTATTAAGGGCAAACTCGGCCAATGGCAAGAAAGCCACCCAATCATCTTGATCTGCAGACACAAAGCATCTCAAATAAGTTTCCAAAGTCTGATTAGTTCGCTCGGTCTGGCCATTTGTCTGAGGATGAAATGCGGAAGAAAAAGACAAATCAATGCCCAGCCTAGCACAAAAGGCCCGCCAAAACCTAGAAACAAACTGGGAACCTCTGTCGGACACAATATTCTCCGGAATACCATGCAAACGAACCACATGCTGAAAAAACAACGGAACCAAATCAGAAGAGGAAGGCAATTTAGGCAAAGGCACCAAATGAACCATCTTAGAAAACCGGTCACAAACCACTCAGATAACCGACATCCTCTGGGAAACCGGAAGATCTGAAATAAAATCCATAGAAATATGCGTCCAGGGCCTCTCAGGGACCGGCAGAGGCAAAAGCAACCCACTAGCACAGGAACAACAAGGCTTGGCCCGCGCACAAGTCCCACAGGACTGCACAAAAGAACGCACATCATGCGACAAAGAAGGCCACCAAAAGGACCTACCAACCAAATCTCTGGTACCAAAAATACCAGGATGGCCAGCCAACACAGAACAATGAACCTCAGAAATCACTCTACTAGTCCATCTATCAGGAACAAACAGTTTCCCCACTGGACAGCGGTCAGGTTTGTCAGCCTGAAATTCCTGCAGAACCCGTCATAAATCAGGGGAAATTGCAGAAAGGACCACCCCTTCCTTCAGAATGCCGACCGGCTCAAGTACCTCAGGAAAATCAGGCAAAAAACTCCTAGAGAGGGCATCAGCCTTAACATTCTTAGAACCCGGAAGATACGAAACCACGAAATCAAAACGGGAGAAAAACAGGGACCATCGAGCCTGTCTAGGATTCAACCGTTTGGCAGATTCGAGGTAAATCAGATTTTTATGATCGGTCAAGACCACAATACGGTGCTTGGCTCCCTCAAGCCAATGTCGCCATTCCTCAAACGCCCACTTCATAGCCAACAACTCCCGATTGCCGACATCATAATTGCGTTCAGCAGGCGAAAACTTACGGGAAAAGAAGGCACACGGTTTCATCAAGGAACCATCAGAATTCCTCTGAGACAAAACGGCCCCTGCCCCAATCTCAGAAGCGTCAACCTCAACGTGAAACGGAAGAGAAACATCTGGCTGACGCAACACCGGGGCAGAAGTAAATTGGCGTTTAAGCTCCTGAAAGGCAGAGACAGCCACAGAGGACCAATTCGTCACATCAGCGCCCTTCTTCGTCAAATCGGTCAGGGGCTTAACCACACTGGAGAAGTTAGCAATGAAACGGCGATAAAAATTAGCAAAGCCCAAAAATTTCTGAAGGCTCTTCACGGATGTGGGCTGAATCCAATCATGAATGGCCTGAACCTTAACCGGATCCATCTCTATAGATGAGGGAGAAAAAATGAAGCCCAAAAAAGAAACCTTCTGCACTCCAAAGAGACACTTAGACCCCTTCACAAACAAAGCATTATCACGAAGGATCTGAAATACCATCCTGACCTGTTTCACATGAGACTCCCAATCATCGGAAAAAATTAACATGTCATCCAAATATACAATCATGAATTTATCAAGATAATTCCGGAAGATATCATGCATGAAGGACTGAAAAACAGATGGAGCATTAGAGAGCCCGAATGGCATCACAAGATATTCAAAATGGCCTTCGGGCGTATTAAACGCAGTTTTCCATTCGTCACCCTGCTTAATATGAACAAGATTATATGCCCCCCGAAGGTCAATTTTAGTAAAGCCCCCTTAATCCTGGCAAACAAATCGGAAAGCAAAGGTAAAGGGTATTGAAACTTGACAGTGATCTTATTCAAGAGGCGATAATCAATACAGGGTCTCAAGGAGCCATCCTTCTTAGCAACAAAAAAAAATCCCGCTCCCAACGGTGAAGAAGATGGCCGAATATGCCCTTTCTCCAAAGACTCCTTAATATAACTCTGCATGGCGGTATGTTCAGGCACAGACAGGTTGAAAAGTTGGCCCTTAGGAAACTTACAGCCTGGAATCAAGTCAATAGCACAATCACAATCCCTGTGCAGTGGAAGGGAACTGGACTTGGGCTCATCGAATACATCCTGAAAATCAGACAAAAACTCTGGAACTTCAGAAGAGGAGGAAGAGGAGATTGACATCACAGGAACGTCATTATGAACCCCCTGACAACCCCAACTAGTCACAGACATAGACTTCCAATCCAACACAGGATTATGTATCTGCAACCATGGAAAACCCAGCACAATAGCATCATGCAAATTATGCAACACCAGAAAACAGCAATCTTCCTGATGGGCTAGCGCCATGCACATGGTCACCTGTGTCCAAAACTGGGGTTTATTTTTAGCCAAAGGTGTAGCATCAATGCCCTCTAAAGGAATAGGGTTCTGCAAAGACTGCAAGGGGAAACCACAACGCCTGGCAAATTCAAAGTACATTAAGTTCAAAGCTGCGCCTGAATCCACAAACGCCATGACAGAAAATGACGACAATGAGCAGATCAAGATCACAGATAACAGAAATTTAGGTTGTACAGTTCCGATGGTAACTGAACTAGCGATTCTCTTTGTACGCTTTGGGCAGACTGAAATGACATGAGAAGCATCGCCACAATAAAAACACAACCTATTCTGACGTCTGAATCCTTGTTGTTCCATTCTAGACAGAATCCTATCACACTGCATAGGCTCAGGCATCTGCTCTGAGGACAACACCACAGCGCGCACAGTTCTGCGCTCCCGCAAGCGCCGATCGATCTGAATGGCCAGAGACATAGAATCACTCAGTCCAACAGGCATGGGAAACCCCACCATAACATCTTTGACAGATTCAGAAAGACCCTTTCTGAAAATTGCCGCCAAAGCATCCTCATTCCATTTAGTCAGCACAGACCATTTTCTAAATTTCTGACAATACAATTCTGCCGCTTCTTGACCCTGAGACAGGGCCAACAAGGTCTTCTCCGCTTGATCCACAGAATTTGTCTTTTCATATAATAATCCTAGAGCCTGGAAAAAGGCATCTACATTAAGCAAGGCCGGATTCCCAGATTCCAGGGAAAATGCCCAATCCTGAGGGTCGCCACGGAGCAGGGATATGACAATTTTAACCTGCTGAATGGGATCACCAGAGGAACGAGGCTTCAGAGCAAAAAACAGTTTACAGTTGTTTTTAAAACTCTAAAATTTGGATCTGTCCCCCAAAAAACAAATCAGGAGTAGGAATCCTAGGCTCTAAAAGCGGAGTCTGAGTAATATAACCAGAAATACCCTGTACCCTAGCAGCAAGCTGGTCTACACGAGAAACTAATCCCTGAACATCCATGCTAGCATAAGACTCCTCAGTCAACCAGAGGAAAAGAGGGAAGAAAAGCAAAAACAGACTACAGAAAAAAAAATGGCTCTTTCTTCCCTTCTTCTGAGATGCATTTAACTCATTGTTGTCCAGTTGTACTATTATGATCTGGTAACCTTGGAGCCGCATGAAAGACCTTCTCAGGAGTAGGTGGTACCTGTACTGACCGCAAACCCTAAACTAACACCGCAACTAGAAGTAGCCGTGGGATGTACCTAACACGTCCTAGACACCTCGACACAGCCTGAGAACTAAATACCCCTATAGATAGAAATGGGAATTCTATCTTGCCTCAGAGCAGAACCCCAAAGGATAGGCAGACCCCCACAAATATTGACTGTGAGTATAAGAGGAAAGACACACACAGGCAGAAAAACAGGATTTAGCAAGAGAGGCACTTCTAGCTAAATAGAAAAGGATAGGACAGAATTCTAAGCGGTCAGTATTAAAATCCTAAAAATATCCACAGCAGATAACACAAATATTCCACATCTAACTAAAGACATAGAAAGTATATCTGCATCTCCTGAGAATCCAGCATGACTGAAAAATCCAAACAAAGTCTAAGCTGGACAAAAAACACAATAAATTGCACTGAATTGCAAAGCACACTGCATGTGTGCACAGAGACAAAAAACAGACACTTATCTTATCTGAATTGGCAGCATGGCATGAGGAGCCAGAGAGAGATGCAATCCCTCCAGGTACAATGGACAACTGGCACTAACTCATAGAGCCTGCACACCTAAATACCTAATAGAGCTGCAATCAGCAGAAACACCTGCCCGGATTACAACCCCAAGACAACTGCACTACCACCAACAACTACCGGAGGGAGCCCAAGAGCAGAATTCACAACAGCGACCTGGATGTCAGAGATGCATCCAGGCATCTTCCCTACACTCTTCCCATTCCATTTGAGTGCAGTTTCCATCCATTAAAGTGATTTTATGGTCCCCCCAGCCCCCCGGGTATGGTCTTCTGGGAAAAATAGTTGGGTTTGCCATTGACTTCCTTTATACTCTTTACGCAAGTCGAGCCTATCTAAGTTTCCGATCTGCTTGATTCGAGTACAGAGCACTCGAGCATTTTAGTACATTTTAGTACTCCATCATTACTAATGTATTCCTCTTGTCTGGACAGATTCCTTGATGAGTTGTGCAAAATTCTTTAAAAACACACAATTTTGTAATACTTTGTCGAGTGATGTATATGATATATGTGTCTGTATGTGGCCACCCAGTGAATATGATGTGTGTTCTGTCGAGGGTTTTATTAGCATGTGGAAATAATGTACTGAATTTGTGTAGTGAAAAAGTTTGCAGAAAGGTGAGGGTGGCACATCTGGAAAAACTAATCAGTGAATGCATTATCAAGATGAGCAATCAAAGTGCCACATTTTCAGTTCAGCAGCCATGTATTAAAAGTAATAAATGTGATATGTGTTCACTGGAATCTGTACAAATGGACTAACCTGAAAACCTTTCAAATTCAGATCTCATGGTCACTTCTGCAAATGAAACATCTAAATGAAATTGCACCTTCGATTGATTATCAATATATTTTACATTACTAGATAATTGCTTCCAAATCATCTATATAGCCTCAAAATGACCTACAATATTCAGTAATTTTCTAATCTGAATCATTTAAGGACATAAAAGTAGACACAGCTTGAAAATTATTAAGTGGATAATGACGATACAGTATGTTCAAACTGCTGCTATTAACTTGTCATTGTAGATCTAGTTCTTCACAGAATTCTTCTGTAATTTTTACCATGATGTTAAAATGAACATGAACTGGATGATGGCTTTATGACACCAAGAGGGCACTTTTGGAAAATGTATAGTGTTAAGGAAAATATTTAGAATTGAGAGTCCTCAGTGGTTGATAGCTTTTAATGCCTAACTGAAAAGATGGTAACAAATTGCAAGCTTTCGAGACTACACAGGTCTCTTCATCAGGCAAAGACTAAAAGAAATTCCGAAGAATCACATATTTATGCATAACATAGCACACAAAAAAAAAAAAAAAACATGGATAAGATAGGTGACATGAAGCAGAATTACCGTCCATGAGTGATAAACAGTTATGTCCATAAATACTGGGCCACTTCTTAGATATGGAATGTTTTATTGTCCTCTGATTGGGGTTGGTTCTGTTGTGATGACCCCACATGGTCTGAGGGGCAAGTTCCTTAGTTGATGTAAAAAGACATAAATCCATGCGACACATTCATTCCTGCAGTGAGACTGTCAAAGGTCGTCATCAGTTTATATTCCCAGACTCTTCTGTCTCTCTTAGATTTGAAGCTACCTTTTAACACAAGTAATTTCATGTCCATAATGTTATGATTTGGAAGACAAAAATGTATTGCCACAGGTAGATCCATTCTTTTTTCTCTTATTGTGTGGCGGTGAGAATTCATTCTTCTTTTAAGTTTTTGCCCTGTCTCCCCCACATACAGACCCCCAGTTGGACATTTAGTACAAATAATTAAGTACACCACATTAGAAGTGTTGCAGCTGAAAGTACCTGGTATCTGTTATGATCCCAATGGCAGGGGATCTCTGATATTCCGGCAAGATAGCAAAAATATAAATACTGCTCTAGGGAGGTGGAAACTTGGCTAACCACATACCTGATCCTGACACAAACAACTAAAAGTAGCCGGTGAACGTGCCTACGTTGGTTCTAGATGTCTCGAGCCAGCCGGAGAACTGACTACCCCTAGAGGGAAAAAATAAGACCTCGCTTGCCTCCAGAGAAATTGAACCCCAAAGATATAGAAAGCTCCCAACAAATAATAACGGTGAGGCAAGAGGAAAACACAAACGTAGAGATGAACTAGATTCAGCAAAGTGAGGCCCAATAGTCTAGATAGCAGAAAATAGATAGTGGACTATGCGGTTAGCAAAAAACCCTACAAAACATCCACGCTGAACATTCAAGAACCCCCACACCGACTGACGGTGTGGAGGGAGAATATCAGCCCCCTAGAGCTTCCAGCGAGTCAAAAATCAAATGTAAAGCAAGCTGGACAAAAACACTGAATAATGCAAACGATCCAAATTGTACAAAACAGACTTAGCTTTTCTTGCATGAGGCAGACTGAAAGGAATCCGGAGGAGACCAAATAGGTCTGGATACAACGATGCCAGGCAAGAGACTGAGTCCAGAGGAGACTCAAATAGGAAACACCCGCTGCTTAACGACACAGCTGGAGCTCAGGCCTGCAACAAGACATACCTAACACAATACCGTTAGTGACCACCAGAGGGAGCCCAGAAACACAGTTCACAACAGTACCCCCCCCCTTGAGGAGGGGTCACCGAACCCTCACCAAGACCCCCAGGGCAATCAGGATGAGCAGCGTGAAAGGCATGAACCAAATCAGCCGCATGAACATCAGAGGCGACAACCCAGGAATTATCCTCCTGACCATAGCCTTTCCACTTAACTAAATACTGGAGTTTCCGTCTAGAGATACGAGAATCCAGAATCTTCTCCACCATGTACTCCAACTCGCCCTCAACCAAAACCGGGGCAGGAGGCTCAACAGCAGGAACCATAGGCACCACGTACCGCCGCAACAAGGACCTATGGAACACATTATGAATAGCAAAAGACGCTGGAAGGTCCAAGCAAAAAGACACCGGGTTAAGGATTTCCAAAATCTTATAAGGACCGATAAAGCGAGGCTTGAACTTAGGAGAGGAGACTTTCAAAGGAACATGCTGAGAAGACAACCAAACCAAATCCCCAACACGAAGTCGGGGACCCACACCGCGGCGGCGGTTGGCAAACCGCTGGGCCTTGTCTTGTGACAATTTCAAATTGTCCACCACATGGTTCCAAATCCGCTGCAACCTATCCACCACAGAATCAACCCCAGGACAGTCAGAAGGTTCAACCTGACCCGAGGAGAAACGAGGATGAAAACCAGAGTTGCAGAAAAAGGGTGAAACCAAGGTGGCAGAACTAGCCCGATTATTAAGGGCAAACTCGGCCAGTGGCAAAAAGGTAACCCAGTCGTCCTGATCAGCAGAAACAAAACATCTCAAATAAGTCTCTAACGTCTGATTAGTTCGCTCGGTCTGGCCATTAGTCTGAGGATGAAAAGCCGATGAAAAAGACAAATCAATACCCATCTTAGCACAAAAGGATCGCCAGAATCTGGACACAAACTGGGATCCTCTGTCAGATACAATATTCTCAGGGATGCCAAGCAAACGAACCACATTCTGAAAGAACAAAGGAACCAAATCAGAGGAGGAAGGCAACTTAGGCAAGGGCACCAAATGGACCATTTTAGAAAAACGATCACACACCACCCAGATGACAGACATCTTCCGAGACACCGGAAGGTCCGAAATGAAATCCATGGAAATGTGCGTCCAAGGCCTCTTTGGGATAGGCAAGGGCAAAAGCAACCCGCTGGCACCAGAACAGCAAGGCTTAGCCCGAGCACAAATCCCACAGGACTGCACAAAAGAACGCACATCCCGCGACAAGGAAGGCCACCAAAAGGACCTGGCCACCAAATCTCTGGTACCGAAAATCCCAGGATGTCCCGCCAACACCGAAGAATGAACCTCAGAAATAACTCTGTTGGTCCATCCATCAGGGACAAACAATCTCTCTGGTGGACAATGATCAGGCCTATCAGCCTGAAATTTTTGCAGCCCTCGTCGCAAATCTGGGGAAATGGCAGACAAAATTACTCCCTCTCTGAGAATACCAGCCGGCTCAGAGACTCCCGGAGAATCAGGCACAAAACTCCTAGAAAGTGCATCAGCCTTCACGTTCTTCGAACCAGGCAGGTACGAGACCACAAAGTCAAAACGGGAGAAAAACAACGACCAACGGGCCTGTCTAGGATTCAGGCGCTTGGCAGACTCGAGGTAAATCAGATTTTTATGATCAGTCAAGACCACCACACGATGTCTAGCTCCCTCGAGCCAATGTCGCCACTCCTCAAATGCCCACTTCATGGCCAACAACTCCCAATTACCAACATCGTAGTTCCGCTCAGCAGGCGAAAATTTCCTTGAAAAGAAGGCGCATGGCTTCATCACGGAGCCATCAGAACTTTTTTGTGACAAAACAGCCCCTGCACCAATTTCAGAAGCATCAACTTCAACCTGGAAGAAAAGAGAGACATCCGGCTGGCACAAGACTGGCGCTGAAGTAAACCGACGCTTCAGCTCTCGAAAGGCCTCCACGGCCGCAGGAGACCAATTCGCAACATCAGAACCCTTCTTGGTCATATCCGTCAAAGGTTTAACCACGCTGGAGAAATTAGCGATAAAACGACGGTAAAAATTAGCAAAGCCCAAGAACTTCTGCGGGCTCTTAACAGACGTGGGCTGAGTCCAGTCATGAATGGCACGGACCTTAACTAGGTCCATCTCCACAGTAGAAGGGGAAAATATAAAACCCAAAAAAGAAACCTTCTGTACCCCAAAGATACATTTTGAGCCCTTTACAAATAGAGCATTCTCCCGCAAAACCTGAAACACCATCCTGACCTGGTTCACATGGGACTCCCAATCATCAGAAAAAAACAAAATATCATCCAGATAAATAATCATAAATTTATCCAGATATTTCCGGAAGATGTCATGCATGAAGGACTGAAACACAGAAGGAGCATTAGATAATCCGAAAGGCATCACCAGGTACTCAAAATGACCCTCAGGCGTATTAAATGCCGTTTTCCATTCATCTCCCTGCTTTATGCGCACAAGGTTATACGCACCACGAAGATCTATCTTGGTGAACCAACTGGATCCCTTAATCCGAGCAAACAAATCAGACAACAATGGCAAAGGATACTGAAATTTAACAGTGATCTTATTCAGAAGACGATAATCAATACAAGGTCTCAGAGACCCGTCTTTCTTGCCCACAAAAAAGAATCCTGCACCAAGAGGGGACGAGGATGGGCGAATACGTCCCTTCTCCAAAGACTCCTTTATATAACTCCGCATTGCGGCATGCTCTGGCACAGATAAATTAAAGAGTCGTCCCTTAGGAAACTTACTACCAGGAATCAAATCTATAGCACAATCACAGTCCCTATGAGGAGGAAGGGCACTGGACCTGGCCTCATTAAATACATCCTGAAAGTCTGACAAAACTCAGGGATCTCAGAAGGAGTAGAAGAAGCAATAGACACCAATGGAGAATCGCCATGAATCCCCTAACACCCCCAACTAGACACAGTCATAGCTTTCCAATCTAAAACTGGATTATGGGCCTGTTACCATGGCAGACCCAAAACGACAACATCATGCATTTTATGCAGTACCAAAAAACGAATCACCTCCTGATGTACAGGAGTCATGCACATGGTCACCTGCGTCCAATACTGAGGTTTATTCTCTGCCAATGGCGTAGAATCAATTCCTCTAAGAGGAATAGAATTTTCCAAAGGCTCCAGGACAAAACCGCAGCGCTTGGCATTCTGTTATGATCCCAATGGCAGAGGATCTCTGATATTCCGGCAAGATAGCAAAAATATAAATACTGCTCTAGGGAGGTGGAAACTGGGCTAACCGCATACCTGATCCTGACACAAACAACTAAAAGTAGCCGGTGAACGTGCCTACGTTGGTTCTAGACGTCTCGAGCCAGCCGGAGAACTGACTACCCCTAGAGGGAAAAAATAAGACCTCGCTTGCCTCCAGAGAAATTGAACCCCAAAGATATAGAAAGCCCCCAACAAATAATAACGGTGAGGCAAGAGGAAAACACAAACGTAGAGATGAACTAGATTCAGAAAAGTGAGGCCCAATAGTCTAGATAGCAGAAAATAGATAGTGGACTATGCGGTTAGCAGAAAACCCTACAAAACATCCACGCTGAACATTCAAGAACCCCCACACCGACTGACGGTGTGGAGGGAGAATATCAGCCCCCTAGAGCTTCCAGCGAGTCAAAAATCAAATGTAAAGCAAGCTGGACAAAAACACTGAATAATGCAAACGATCCAAATTGTACAAAACAGACTTAGCTTTTCTTGCATGAGGCAGACTGAAAGGAATCCGGAGGAGACCAAATAGGTCTGGATACAACGATGCCAGGCAAGAGACTGAGTCCAGAGGAGACTCAAATAGGAAACACCCGCTGCTTAACGACACAGCTGGAGCTCAGGCCTGCAACAAGACATACCTAACACAATACCGTTAGTGACCACCAGAGGGAGCCCAGAAACACAGTTCTCAACAGGTATCTTGTAGTCCTGATGTGAATTGGGGATCTTTATCTTGTCCGTGGTCATTATAAATGGACAGGTTTTACATTTTTTCTGATTGCAAGGTAAGGTACCTGCAGCTGTTGGAGAGGACAGGGAGCTCTTGACAAAGATGCTTTTTAGATTTGGGGGCTGCCTAAAACACAGTAGTGGGGGGTCTGGAAAAATGGATTGTAATCGGGCATCTTTTTGTAGTAGATGTTGTAATTTCCGTGCAGCTCCCCTTAGCACCTCCAGATTTGGATTGTAGGTAACTACTAGAGGTACCCAGTTATTTTCTTCTTTAGCTTTGTAATGTAGCAGGTGATTCCTTGATATTCTGGTGGCTCTTGTAATCTGGTTTTCAATTGTTCTTGGATGGTAGCCCTGATTCAAAAAGGTCTTTCTGAGGCGACCAAGGTGTTCATCCCTGTCCATTGGGTTGGAACATATACGATTGTATCTGATGGCTTGGCTGTAGACAATGGAGTTTTTTATGTGTTTTGGATGGAAACTGTCCCATTTAAGGTATGTTGGACGGTCGATTGGTTTCTGATACAAGGATGTCTCTATTTTATTGTTCTGCAGCTTAATGATGGTGTCCAAAAAGTTAATTTCAGTACAGGAGTAGTTGAGTGTCATGTTGATGGTTGGATGAAATTGATTAAACTGTTCATGGAACGTCTTTAGCTGTGGCTCAGACTCCATCCAGATGATTAAAATGTCATCAATGTAGTGGTAGTAGGCCAGAGGCCTGATAGGACATGAGGACAAAAAGTCGCTTTCAAGCTTGGCCATGAAAAGATTTGCATACTGTGGGGCCATTTTACTTCCCATTGCTGTGCCAGTCTCCTGTAGATACAGTAGATCTTCTTGTCAAATTCAAAGTAATTGTGGGTGAGGATGAATTTTAAAAGTTTCACCACAGAATTTGCATCAGTCCCTGTGTTTTCCAGGAAGAATTTGCAGGCATTTAATCCATCCAGGTGTGGGATATTGTAGTACAAAGATTCCACATCCATGCTGGCCAGGATGGTTCCTTCTGGTAGAGGACCTATTGCTGATAGTTTATTCAATAGGTCAGTTGTGTCCTGAATGAAGCTGGGTGTATCCTTTACCAGAGGTTTAAGAATACCCTCTACCCATCCAGATACCTGCTCAGTAAGGGTGCCCACACATGAAATAATTGGTCTTCCTGGATTTCCAGATTTGTAGATTTTGGGAAGCATGTAGAATATCCCTGTTCTTGGACTTTCTGCTATCAGGTCATTTGTTCTTATGGATTTGTCGGGCTGACAAGATACCAACTTGTTTAGTTCCTTGTAATAGTCCTGTGTAGAATCCGACTCCAATTTTTTGTAGTAGCGACTTTTTGTCCGCATGTCCCATCAGGCCTCTGGCCTACTACCACTACATTGATGACATTTTAATCATCTGGACGGAGTCTGAGCCACAGCTAAAGACGTTCCATGAACAGTTTAATCAATTTCATCCAACCATCAACTTGACACTCAACTACTCCTGTACTGAAATTAATTTTTGGACACCATCATTAAGCTGGAGAACAATTAAATAGAGACATCCCTGTATCAGAATCCAATCAACCGTCCAACATACCTTAAATGGGACAGTTTCCATCCAAAACACATAAAAAACTCCATTGTCTACAGCCAAGCCATCAGATACAATCGTATATGTTCCAACCCAATGGACAGGGATGAACACCTTGGTCGCCTCAGAAAGACCTTTTTGAATCAGGGCTACCATCCAAGAACAATTGAAAACCAGATTACAAGAGCCACCAGAATATCAAGGAATCACCTGCTACATTACAAAGCTAAAGAAGAAAATAACTGGGTACCTCTAGTAGTTACCTACAATCCAAATCTGGAGGTGCTAAGGGGAGCTGCACGGAAATTACAACCTTTACTACAAAAAGATGCCCAATTACAATCCATTTTTCCAGACCCCCCACTACTGTGTTTTAGGCAGCCCCCAAATCTAAGAAGCATCCATGTCAAGAGCTCCCTGTCCTCTCCAACAGCTGCAGGTACCTCTCCTTGTAATCAGAAAAAATGTAAAACCTGTCCATTTATAATGACAACGGACAAGATAAAGATCCCCAATTCACATCAGGACTACAAGATACCAGGTACTTTCAGCTGCGACACTTCTAATGTGGTGTACTTAATTATTTGTACTAAATGTCCAACTGGGGGTCTGTATGTGGGGGAGACAGGGCAAAAGCTTAAAACAAGAATGAATTCTCACCGCCACACAATAAGAGAAAAAAGAATGGATCTACCTGTGGCAATACATTTTTGTCTCCCAAATCATAACATTATGGACATGAAATTACTTGTGTTAAAAGGTAGCTTCAAATCTAAGAGAGACAGAAGAGTCTGGGAATATAAACTGATGACGACCTTTGACAGTCACACTGCAAAAAAGAATGTGTCGCATGGATTTATGTCTTTTTACATCAATTAAGGAACTTGCCCCTCAGACCATGTGGGGTCATCACAACAGAACCAACCCCAATCAGAGGACAATAAAACATTCCTTAACTAAGAACTGGCCCAATATTTATGGACATAACTGTTTATCACTCATGGTAATTCTGCTTCATGTCACCTATCTTATCCATGTTTTTTTTTTTTTTCTGTGCTACGTTGTGCATAAATATGTGATTCTTCGGAATTTCTTTTAGTCTTTGCCTGATGAAGAGACCTGTGTAGTCTCGAAAGCTTGCAATTTGTACCATCTTTTCAGTTAGCCATTAAAAGGTATCAACCACTGAGGACTCTCAACTCTAAATATTTTTCTATCTACTGGCTAACACGGTACCAAGATATATATCTTTCCTGTATCAAAATAGTGTTAAGGAGGCATTGCATAGCACTAATATAGGTACAGTTGGGAATTCACATGGTAGTATAGGTAACATTCCTATTTTATTATTGTCCCTGTGTATCACTGTAATTCTGGCAATTATGCAAAGCCGTTGAGAACATTGTATTGCACTATATATCTGGGCACTAGGTTATAGATATGTCTTCTCTTTGTTTCAACAGGAAAAATTGGAAAATGCTTCTGAAAAATGTTGTGTTTGCATTAGAAACCATAAGAAAGAGCAAAAAAACCCTTTGTGATTCTATGGTAAATAGGTATAGCATGTGCTCAAAAATGTTCATGGGTGACAAATTATTGGTATGTGCAGCTTGGATCTATAATAGCCATGTGCATGAGCTATTAGACTGATAACAAATATAATAATATTATTTCTATAGCATCAACATCAGCATCAGTACTTTATAATTCAGAGGTGATACATGCAAATTAACGCTTATAGAGTAACACATAATTTAACACACTCCAAGAGGAGTGAGGGCTTTGCTCGCAAGCTTACAATCTCTTTTATCTGGAGAACTCACAATGATCATTGTGGACATAGCCTTGTTGCTCACAGACCTGCATTAAAAAAGGTGTTTTTGTGCGAATAAGAGGGAGGTCATATCAGATCGCATGTTCTGAAAGAAGCCAAGGTTAAGTGGCAGCAGAATTCCTGATCTCAGGCAAGGGGCCTAAAGCAAGGACTAAGCTGAAGAATGAGGCCATGTGCACACGTTCAGTATTTTTCGCGTTTTTTCGCTATAAAAACGTGATAAAAACACGAAAAAAATGCTTACATATGCCTCCTATTATTTACAGTGTATTCCGCATTTCTTGTGCAAATGTTGCATTTTTTTCCGCGAAAAAATCGCATCGCGGAAAAAAAAGCAACATGTTCATTAAATTTGCGGAATTGCGGGGATTCCGCACACCTAGGAATGCATTGATCTGCTTACTTCCCGCACGAGGCTGTGCCCACCATGCGGGAAGTAAGCGGATCATGTGCGGTTGGTACCCAGGGTGGAGGAGAGGAGACTCTCCTCCACGGACTGGGCACCATATAATTGGTAATAAAAAAAGAATTAAAATAAAAAATAGTGATATACTCACCTTCGATGGCCCCGGAGTCTTCCCGCCTCTCAGCGGTGCATGCTGCCGCTTCCGTTCCTATAGATGGTGTGTGAAGGACCTGCGATGACGTCGCGGTCTTGTGATTGGTCGTGTTACCGCTCATGGGACCGCTCATGTGACCGCGACGTCATCGAAGGTCCTGCGCACACACACACCATCTATAGGAACGGACGCCGCTGAGGAGATCGGCTGTCTGCAGGTGAGTATAACCATTTTTTTTATTTTTTTTTATTATTATTTTTAAACATTATATCTTTTACTATTGATGCTGCATAGGCAGCATCTATAGTAAAAAGTTGGTCACACTTGCCAAACACTATGTTTGACAAGTGTGACCAACCTGTCAGTCAGTTTTCCAAGTGATGCTACAGATCGCTTGGAAAACTTTAGCATTCTGCAAGCTAATTTTGCTTGCAAAATGCTAAAAAAACGCAATAAAAATGCGGATTTCTTGCAGAAAATTTACGGTTTTCTTCAGGAAATTTCTGCAAGAAATCCTGACGTGTGCACATACCCTGATTCCTTATGTCAAGCAAGCAGGTCTAAAGCAGAGGATTCTATATGAGCTAAGAAGCTAGAGTGTAGCCAAGCCTCAGGGTCATACAGGGGAAGATTACCAGGCTGGGACATGAGTTCTCCTATGGAGAATTGAAAATGCAGTACCACAACAAGTAGCATGTGTCCCTCATAGAATGAATTCTGTGAGTAGTACTGAGGAGTCATACCAACGTTCCTCATCCAGTGATGTCCTCACGAATCAACTGGGAATTGAGACTAGCTGTGAGAGACTATAACCCCTTCATGACCGTGGGATTTTTCGTTTTTCCGTTTTCATTTTTCACTCCCCTCCTTCCCAGAGCCATAACTTTTTTATTTTTCCGTCAATTTGGCCATGTGAGGGCTTATTTTTTGCGGGACGAGTTGTACTTTTGAATGACACCATTGGTTTTACCATGGCATGTACTAGAAAACGGGAAAAAAATTCCAAGTGCGGTGAAATTGCAAAAAAAGTGCAATCCCACACTTGTTTTTTGTTTGTTTTTTTGCTAGGTTCACTAAATGCTAAAACTGACCTGCCATTATGATTCTCCAGGTCAGTACGAGTTCATAGACACCTAAGTGGTGAAAAAAAATTCCAAACTTTGCAAAAAAAATAAATAAATAAAATTGCGCCATTTTCCGATACTCGTAGCGTCTCCATTTTTCAAGATCTGGGGTCAGTTGAAGGCTTATTTTTTGCGTGCCGAGACAGCGTTTTTAATTATACCAATTCGGTGCAGATGCGTTCTTTTGATCGCCCGTTATTGCATTTTAATGCAAATCGCGGTGACCAAAAAAACGTAATTCTGGCGTTTCGATTTTTTTTCTTGTTACGCCGTTTTGCGATCAGGTTAATGCTTTTTTTTTATTGATAGATTGGGCGATTCTGAATGCGGCGATACCAAATATGTGTAGGTTTGATTATTTTTTTAGTGATTTATTTTGATTGGGGCGAAAGGGGGGTGATTTAAACTTTTATATTTTTTTTATTTTTTTCACATTTTTTTTACTTTTTTTTTTAACTTTTACCATGCTTCTATAGCCTCCATGGGAGGCTAGAAGCAGGCACAGCCCGATCGGCTCTGCTACATAACAGCGATCATCAGATCGCTGTTATGTAGCTAAAATGCAGGTGTGCTGTGAGCACCGACCACAGGGTGGCGCTCACAGCCACCGGCGATCAGTAACCATAGAGGTCTCAAGGACCTCTATGGTTACAATATACAAGCATCGCCGACCCCCGATCATGTGACGGGGGTCGGCGATGCGCTCATTTCCGGCCGCCCGGCCAGATGCGGTAGTTAAATGCCGCTGTCTGCGTTTGACAGCGGCATTTAACTAGTTAATAGCGGCGGATGATCGCGATTTCACCCGCCGCTATTGCGCGCACATGTCAGCTGTAAAAAACAGCTGACATGTCGCGACTTTGATGTGCGCTCACCGCCGGAGCGCACATCAAAGCAGGGGACCCGATATCGGACGGGATAGTACGTCCGATGTCGGGAAGGGGATAAAAGGATTAAATGGACAGCATCCAAACTTAAGTAAATAAATCTTCTTTTCATTCTGCCAAATGTTTTGACAATACAAGTTTTTGTCAAGTATGTATTGTCGAAACATTGCAAGTATTTGGCAGAATAAAAAAATGGATTTACTTCACTGAAGTTTGGATGCTGTCCATTTAATCCTTTTATGGTTGATGTTTCCAAGTGAGCTCCCTGCAATTTTCAGACATGCATCTATCTGTGGGTATAATGATATGGTTATCTGGATGTCCCTGATGAGTTCTCTGAGCAAAATTCTACATTAGCTGTGGGAGACTGTGACAGATAGAAGCCACACATTGAGAAACATCCAACAACTGTAAGGGTTAAAATGATTATAGCAGACAGGGAATGGTTAGCTCAGTCCCAGGGGATACTGGGAAAGTTCCTATTGTGTCCTGGACATCCAAGAATAAGGTGTGTGCTTGAGAGTCTCCTGTCAGACTGAAGTCAGACAAGCTGTATAGACCAGTTCTTCCTGTGAAGCGATTGCTGTAATCATAGAAGCAGTCAGGACAGCCAGGAGCATCTTTATTACCTCAAGTTAGAAGTGAGAGAGCTACAGCATCAGACTCATCCCCCTTCTTCACCTCACTGCATGAGCAAGGTACAGTGCTGCTTAGGTTAAGAAAAAGAGAAGTTACAGTTATATGAATAAGTTTGGGCACCCCTATTAATCTTAAGCTTAATATTTTATAAAAATTGTTTTTTTTGCAACAGCTGTTTCAGTTTCATATATCTAATAACTGGTGGACACAGTAATGTTTCTGCCTTGAAATGAGGTTTATTGTACTAACAGAAAATGTGCAATCTGCATTTAAACAAAATTTGACAGGTGCATATTTATGGGCACCCATATAATTTTCTTGTTTTAAATACTCCTACCTACTTTTTACTGACTTACTAAAGCACTTTTTTTGGTTTTGTAACCTCATTGAGATTTGAACTTCATAGCCAGGTGTGTTATGATCCCAATGGCAGGGGACCTCTAAGATTACAGCAAAGTCTGCAAAACATAAATACCAGCTCATAGGGAAGTGGTAACTAGGCTGACCATATACCTGATCCTAGCGCAAACACTAACAGCAGCCGGGGAACGTGCCTACGTTGATTCTAGACGTCTCGCGCCAGCCAGAGAACTAACTACCCCTATCAGGGAAAATAAGACCTCTCTTGCCTCCAGAGAAAAGACCCCAAAGTAATACAAGCCCCCAACAAATAATAACGGTGAGGTAAGAAGAAAAGACAAACGTAAGAATGAACTAGATTTAGCAAAGAGAGGCCCACTGACTAATAGCAGAATATAGTAAGAAGACTTATATGGTCAGCAAAAAACCCTGCAAAATATCCACGCTGAATATCCAAGAACCCCCAAACCGACTGATGGTGTGGGGGGAGAATATCAGCCCCCCTAGAGCTTCCAGCAATAACAGGAATCACATATTGTACAAGCTGGACAAAAAATATGAACAATGCAAATGATCAAGAGTACGAAAGCAGGACTTAGCTTATCTTGCAAAGAACCAGGACCTGAAGACAGGAGCAAACAGAAGTGAACTGATTACAACGAAGCCAGGCACTGGACTGAGAATCCAGGAAGTCTAAATAGCAACACCCCAGGCCTAAGGAAGCAGGTGAGCACAAACCTGGTAAAAGACAATCCAAGTGCCAAATCACTAGTGACCACAAGAGGGAGCCAAAAAGTATAGTTCACAACACAGGTGCATGCAATCATGAGAAAAGCTACTTAAAGTGGCCACTTGCAAGTAGTTCTCCTGTTTGAATCTCCTCTGAAGAGTGGCATCATGGGCTCCTCAAAACAACTGTCAAATGATCTGAAAACAAAGATTATTCAACATAGTTGTTCAGGGGAAGGATACAAAAAGCTGTCTAAGAGATTTAACCTGTCAATTTCCACTGTGAGGAACATAGTAAGGAAATGGAAGAACACAGGTACAGTTCTTGTTAAGGCCAGTGTCATGAATCCCAATGGCTAGGGATAGCAAGGGACAAGCAAAGTAATACAAAATATCGGACGAGCTCTAGGGTGATGGAACCTGGGCTGACCGCTGCCCTACACCTGACAAACGCAACTAGAGATAGCCAGGGAGCGTGCCTATGTTGGTTCTAGACGCCACGCACCAGCCTAAGAGCTAACTAGTACTACAGAGAAAATAAGACCTCACTTGCCTCCAGAGGAATGAACCCCAAAAGGTACAGTTGCCCCCCACATGTATTGACGGTGAAATGAGAGGAAGGCACACACATAGAGATGATATATATAGGTTCAGCAAATTGAGGCCCGCTGTAAACTAGAAAGCAGAACGATACAAAAGGGGTCTGAGCGGTCAGCAAAAAACCCTAATCAAAAAAACCATCCTGAGATTACAAGAACCCATGTGCCAACTCATGGCACATGGGGAGAACCTCAGTCCACTAGAGCTACCAGCTAGCATAGAGACATAATAAGCAAGCTGGACAAAAAAAACAAACAACTGAAAATCAGCACTTAGCTTATACTGAAAGATCTGGGAGCAGGTAGGCAGGAACCAAACAGAGCACATCTGAATACATTGATAGCCGGCAAGGGAATGACAGAAAGGCCAGGTAAAATAGGAAACACCCAGCCTCTGATGGACAGGTGGAAACCAAAGGCCGCAACCCACCAAAGTCACCCAGTACCAGCAGTAACCACCAGAGGGAGCCCACAAACAGAATCCACAACAGTACCCCCCCCTGAGGAGGGGTCACCGAACCCTCACGAGAACCCCCAGGGCGATCAGGGTGAGCTCTATGGAAGGCGCGGACCAAATCAGTCGCATGAACATCGGAGGCGACCACCCAGGAATTATCCTCCTGACCATAACCCTTCCACTTAACCAAATACTGGAGTTTGCGTCTGGAAACACGAGAATCCAAGATCTTCTCAACAACATACTCCAATTCTCCCTCCACCAGCACCGGAGCAGGAGGCTCAACCGAAGGAACAACGGGCACCTCATACCTCCGCAACAATGACCGATGGAACACATTATGAATAGCAAACGATGCTGGGAGATCCAAACGAAAAGATACAGGGTTAAGAATCTCCGAGATCCTATAAGGACCGATGAACCGCGGCTTGAACTTAGGAGAAGAGACCTTCATAGGGACAAAACGAGAAGACAACCACACCAAATCCCCAACAAGAAGTCGGGGACCCACGCGGCGACGGCGATTAGCAAACTGCTGAGTCTTCTCCTGAGATAACTTCAAATTGTCCACCACCTGATTCCAAATCTGATGTAGCCTGTCCACCACCATGTCCACTCCAGGACAATCCGAAGACTCCACCTGACCAGAGGAAAAACGAGGATGAAACCCCGAATTACAAAAAAAAGGAGAGACCAACGTGGCAGAACTAGCCCGATTATTAAGAGCAAATTTGGCCAGTGGCAAAAAAGCAACCCAGTCATCTTGATCAGCAGAAACAAAACACCTCAAATAAGTTTCCAAGGTCTGATTAGTTCGCTCCGTCTGGCCATTCGTCTGAGGATGGAATGCAGACGAGAAAGACAAATCAATGCCCATCTTGGCACAAAACGTCCGCCAAAATCTAGACACAAACTGGGATCCCCTGTCAGAAACGATATTCTCCGGAATCCCATGCAAACGGACCACGTTCTGAAAAAATAAAGGGACCAACTCAGAGGAGGAGGGCAACTTAGGCAAGGGCACCAAATGAACCATCTTAGAAAAGCGGTCACACACAACCCAGATAACGGACATTTTCTGTGAAACCGGAAGATCAGAAATAAAATCCATGGAAATGTGCGTCCAAGGCCTCTTCGGGATGGGCAAGGATAACAACAACCCACTGGCCTGAGAACAGCAAGGCTTAGCTCGAGCACACACTTCACAAGACTGCACAAAGGTACGCACATCCCTAGACAAGGAAGGCCACCAAAAAGACCTGGCCACCAAGTCTCTAGTACCAAAAATTCCAGGATGACCAGCCAACACAGAAGAATGGACCTCGGAGATGACTCTACTGGTCCAATCATCCGGAACAAACAGTCTTTCTGGTGGACAACGATCCGGTTTATCCACCTGAAACTCCTGCAAAGCACGTCGCAAGTCTGGGGATACGGCGGACAATATTACCCCATCCCTAAGGATACCAGTAGGCCCAGAGTCTCCAGGAGAGTCAGGCACAAAACTCCTGGAAAGAGCATCTGCCTTCACATTCTTTGAACCTGGCAGGTATGAAACCACGAAATTGAAACGAGAAAAAAACAACGACCAACGAGCCTGTCTAGGATTCAAACGCCTGGCAGACTCAAGGTAAATGAGATTCTTGTGATCAGTCAAGACCACCACACGATGTTTAGCACCCTCAAGCCAATGACGCCACTCCTCAAATGCCCACTTCATGGCCAAAAGCTCCCGATTACCCACATCATAATTGCGCTCGGCGGGCGAGAATTTTCTAGAGAAGAATGCACAAGGCTTCATCACCGAGCCATTAGAACTTCTCTGTGACAAAACCGCCCCCGCTCCAATCTCGGAAGCATCAACCTCAACCTGAAAAGGAAGTAAAACATCTGGCTGACACAACACAGGAGCAGAAGAAAACCGGCGCTTAAGTTCCCGAAAGGCCTCCACGGCCGCAGGAGACCAATCAGCAACATCAGCACCCTTTTTAGTCAAATCAGTCAAAGGTTTGACAATACTGGAAAAATTAGCAATGAACCGACGATAAAAATTAGCAAACCCCAAGAACTTCTGAAGGCTCTTAACAGATGTAGGTTGTGTCCAGTCACAAATAGCCTGAACCTTGACGGGATCCATCTCAATAGTAGAAGGAGAAAAAATGTACCCCAAAAAAGAAATCTTCTGGACTCCGAAGAGACACTTTGAACCCTTCACAAACAGAGAATTGGCCCGCAGAACCTGAAACACCTTCCTGACCTGTAGAACATGAGACTCCCAGTCATCAGAAAACACCAAAATATCATCCAAATACACAATCATAAACTTATCCAGATATTCACGGAAAATATTGTGCATAAAGGACTGAAAGACTGACGGAGCATTGGAGAGTCCAAAAGGCATTACCAAATACTCAAAATGGCCCTCAGGCGTATTAAATGCGGTTTTCCACTCATCACCCTGTTTTATCCGCACCAGATTATACGCACCGCGAAGATCTATCTTAGTGAACCACCTAGCCCCCTTAATGCGAGCAAACAAATCAGTTAATAATGGCAATGGATACTGGTATTTGACTGTAATCTTATTCAGAAGGCGATAATCTATACAAGGCCTCAGGGAACCATCTTTTTTTGCCACGAAAAAGAAACCTGCTCCCAGAGGGGACGAAGATGGACGAATATGTCCCTTTTCCAAGGACTGCTTAATATAATTCCGCATAGCAGTATGCTCTGGCAGTGACAGATTAAATAAACGACCCTTAGGGAACTTACTGCCAGGAATCAATTCTATAGCACAGTCACACTCTCTATGAGGAGGGAGCGAATTGAGCTTAGGCTCCTCAAAAACATCCCTATAGTCAGACAAAAACGCAGGGATCTCAGAAGGAGTAGATGAAGCGATTGAAATCGGAGGTGCATCATCATGAACCCCCTGACATCCCCAGCTTAACACAGACATTGTTTTCCAGTCCAGGACAGGATTATGAGTTTGTAACCATGGCAGACCCAGCACTAGTACATCATGTAAATTATACAGTACAAGGAAGCGAATCACCTCCTGATGAACGGGAGTCATGCGCATGGTCACTTGTGTCCAGTACTGCGGTTTATTCATAGCCAATGATGTAGAATCAATTCCCTTCAGAGGAATAGGAACTTCCAGAGGCTCCAGACTAAAACCGCAGCGTTTAGCAAATGACCAATCCATAAGACTCAGGGCAGCGCCCGAATCCACATAGGCATCGACGGAAATGGAAGACAGTGAAAAAATCAGAGTCACAGACAAAATGAACTTAGGCTGCAGAGTACCAATGGCAAAAGATTTATCAACCCTTTTTGTGCGTTTAGAGCATGCTGATATAACATGAGCTGAATCACCACAATAAAAACACAATCCATTTTTCCGCCTATAATTTTGCCGTTCACTTCTGGACTGAATTCTATCACATTGCATAGTCTCAGGTGCCTGTTCAGAAGACACCGCCAACTGGTGCACGGGTTTGCGCTCCCGTAAACGCCGATCAATCTGAATGGCCATAGCCATAGACTCATTCAGACCTGTAGGCGTAGGGAACCCCACCATAATATCCTTAATGGCCTCAGAAAGACCATTTCTGAAGTTTGCAGCCAGGGCGCACTCATTCCACTGAGTAAGCACCGACCATTTCCGAAATTTTTGACAATATATTTCCGCTTCATCATGCCCCTGAGAGAGGGCTAATAAAGCCTTTTCAGCCTGAATCTCTAGGTTAGGTCCCTCATAGAGCAATCCCAATGCCAGAAAAAACGTATCCACACTGAGCAATGCAGGATCCCCTGGTGCCAATGCAAATGCCCAATTCTGAGGGTCGCCCCGCAGGAAAGATATTACAATCTTGACCTGTTGAGCAGGGTCTCCAGAGGAGCGAGATTTTAAAGAAAGAAACAATTTACAATTGTTCCTGAAATTCAGGAAGGTAGATCTATCTCCAGAAAAGAACTCTGGAATAGGAATTCTAGGTTCAGACATGGGAGTGTGAACAACAAAATCCTGTATGTTTTGAACTTTTGCCACGAGATTACTCAGGCTGGAAGCCAAACTCTGGACATCCATGTTAAACAGCTAAGATCAGAGCCATTCAAGGGTTAAGAGGAGGTAAGAAGCAGCTAGACAGCAATTAAGGGCTAGGCAGCAAAACTCTGAAGGGAAAAAAAAAAAAAAAAATTCCCTTAAACACTTCTTTTACTCCTGCTTCAGCCCAAACAATTAACACTTTGTAGGCCGGCTATACTGTCATGAATCCCAATGGCTAGGGATAGCAAGGGACAAGCAAAGTAATACAAAATATCGGACGAGCTCTAGGGTGATGGAACCTGGGCTGCCCTACAACTAGAGATAGCCAGGGAGCGTGCCTACGTTGGTTCTAGACGCCACGCACCAGCCTAAGAGCTAACTAGTACTACAGAGAAAATAAGACCTCACTTGCCTCCAGAGGAATGAACCCCAAAAGGTACAGTTGCCCCCCACATGTATTGACGGTGAAATGAGAGGAAGGCACACACATAGAGATGATATATATAGGTTCAGCAAATTGAGGCCCGCTGTAAACTAGAAAGCAGAACGATACAAAAGGGGTCTGAGCGGTCAGCAAAAAACCCTAATCAAAAAAACCATCCTGAGATTACAAGAACCCATGTGCCAACTCATGGCACATGGGGAGAACCTCAGTCCACTAGAGCTACCAGCTAGCATAGAGACATAATAAGCAAGCTGGACAAAAAAAACAAACAACTGAAAATCAGCACTTAGCTTATACTGAAAGATCTGGGAGCAGGTAGGCAGGAACCAAACAGAGCACATCTGAATACATTGATAGCCGGCAAGGGAAGGACAGAAAGGCCAGGTAAAATAGGAAACACCCAGCCTCTGATGGACAGGTGGAAACCAAAGGCCGCAACCCACCAAAGTCACCCAGTACCAGCAGTAACCACCAGAGGGAGCCCACAAACAGAATCCACAACAGGCCAGAAGTGGCAGGCTAAGAAAAACATCAGAAAGGCAGAGAAGAAGAATGGTGAGATCAGTCAAGGACAATCCTCAGACCACCTCCAGAGAGCTGCAGCATCAACTTGCTGCAGATGGTGTCACTGTGCATTGGTCAACTATACAACGCACTTTGCACAAGGAGAAGCTTTATGGGAGAGTGATGCGAAAGAAGCCGTTTCCTCAAGCATGCCACAAACAGAGTCGGCTGAGGTATGCAAAAGCACATTTGGAGAAGCCAAATTCCTTTTGGAAGAAGGTCCTGTGGACTGATGAAACCAAGATTGAGTTGTTTGGTCATACAAAAAGGCGTTATGCATGGCGGCAAAAAAACACAGCATTCCAAGAAAAACACTTTCTACCCACAGTAAAATTTGGTGGAGGTTCCATCATGCTCTGGGGCTGTGTGGCCAATGCTGGCACCGGGAATCTTGTTAAAGTTGAGGGACGCATGGATTCCTCTCAGTATCAGCAGATTCTTGACAATAATGTTCATGAATCAGTTTCAAAGTTGAAGTTACGCAGTGGATCGATCTTTCAGCAAGACAATGATCCAAAACACAGCTCCAAATCTACTCAGGCATTCATGCAGAGGAACAATTACACTGTTCTGGAATGGCCATCCCAGTCCCCAGACCTGAATATCATTGAACATCTGTGGGATCATTTGAAGAGGGCTGTCCATGCTCGGCGACCATCAAACTTAACTGAACTGGAATTGTTTTGTAAAGAGGAATGGTCAAAAATACCTTCATCCAGGATCCAGGAACTCATTAAAAGCTACAGGAAGTGACTGGAGGCTGTTATTTTTGCAAAAGGAGGATCTACTAAATATTAATGTCACTTTTCTGGTGAGGTACCCATACTTATGCATGTCACGATATGGTATGAAATATCATATAAGTTTAGTTCTCTTGCTAGCCTGCTGTGGGCTAAGCCCCCCTTCTTGGAGTGATTCTGCGGCAGCTTGTGGCTGCAAATACCTGACTTTCAGCTCACAAGCCCTCATCCCCCGCACCAAGGTATTTACGACCGGCATTTCCAAATCCCTGTGGATTTCGTGACCAATTGGTGGCAGCGGCTAAGGGATCGTGACAACTGGTGACAGTCACGGTGTGAGTCGTGACAATGCACCTGTCAAATTTTGTTTGAATGCAGATTGCACATTTTCTGTTAGTACAATAAACCTCCTTTCAAGGCAGAAACATTACTGTGTCCAACAGTTATTAGATATATGAAACTGAAATAACTGTTGCAGAAAAAACAATTTTTATAAAACATTAAGCTTAAGATTAATATGGGTGCCCAAACTTTTTCATATAACTGTATCTGTGAAGAGAAGTTATCTGTGAAGAGACTTTTATTTATGATGATGAAGCATTGCATGAAGAAAATGATTGTGATGAAAAGAAGGTTGAATAAAACCTATGTGATTAAATTCAGCTGAGATCTGTGTCATAGCTGTTTGCCAATAAACTGTTACATCCCCTAAGCTGTGAAGAATTATAGTTAATGGTCATCTGAGTGAGATTTCCCCAGGATTCCAACAGAAACTCATGATTCCTTTGTATCACCCTCATATCCTGTGGGGCGTGCATGAATCATTGGCGGGCTGGCGGCAGGTACGGGGAATCCTGAGAGGGAATAAGACTGTATTTGATTAGAACCACAGCTACTGAAACATACAGCAGCACCTCAACTTAACTCTGCAACACCAATTAAAGGGGACAATCCTTCTAAAAGCACAATAGCAGAACCAGCAGTTATTGATGTGGAAACACAGATTAACAGTGTCAGTGAGTTGCTTTTGCATTTAACCTATGTGGAATTGAGTGCGGTAGCAGGATATGTAAAGATGGCATAAGAACAGATCTCTAAGGGACGCAACTGCAGACATCTTTTAACAGCCATTAGCAAACTAATGGGTGAGTTAGGAGAGAGAGGATGGGGAAGTCATGGGGACATTCCTTCAGGAATTAACACAGTTTATAACCGGGTTGAGAATGAATGATGAAGGAGAGGTGCCAATTAGCAAAAGCGGGAAACTCCTTCCACAGACAGAACTACAGGAATTGAAAGAGGAATTCTTTGCTGTGACAGCAGTCATGCAGGAATCTGCCAAAACTCCTGAACACTAGCAGACTGACAGAACTTCTAGTCCACCGGGTTAGGTAAACTAGGAAAGCAGACATCTCTAACACCGCAAATCACCATAAGGAAAGATTTTAAGATACCTGGACAGATTGGGGAATGCGAACAGAAGGGTAAACTGTCTTATACAAACTTTTTTCACCAGATTGATGCAGAATTGCAGAAAGCCTACAAGCCAGATAAGATCGTCCAGGGGGTGGTGAAAGCTATCAGCCCAGGACTGAACCTCTGAAATATGCTGGAAATGAAAAGTTACTTGACATTACTACAACTGAAGATAACTTTAAAGGGGCACTATAAAGAAGAAAGCACTTCAGTACTGTTCCACTGACTCATTAACATCTCACAGACCCACAAGTAGTCTCAAAGTTTTTTGTTCAGAGCAATTGAACTTAAGGACAGACTGTTTGCATCCCATAATGTTGAGGTGGAGGAAAAGTTTAATGCTGGGCTAGTCCAGAAGAAGATTTTGAGATCTTTAGGAACAGGATAAATCAGCAAAGACATCAAGTTGCAGATGAAACAGTACCCAGAAGATCCTGGCATTTTGGATGAAGTCTTAATTAAAAAGATGAATGAGGCAGCCAGTTTGGAGTCAGAGAGTGAACAGAAGTTAAAGAAAGGTTCTGCTAACAAAACTGCCAAAATGAATCAATTGAAGTTGGAGACCCGTCAGTCAGAAGAATGTTCTGGGGATTCTCCAGCATCACTACCAACAGCGAACCTAAAATCGCCAGCAAAAGAGAAAACCGCCAGCTGTCAGCTTCAGCGATGCTGGTTATTAAGAATAGAGAGGTCCCCACAAAACATTTTTTTTATTATTTAAATGAATAATTTTTAAAAAAACTGAATGGTCCCCCCCCCCATTTTTGACAACCAGCCAAACTTAAGCAGACAGCTGGGGACTGGTTTTCTCAGTCTGGTAAGGGACCATGGATATTGGCCCCCCAGCCTAAAAATAGCGGAAAGGTGCATCTATTAGATGTGCCAATTCTGGCGCTTCTTCCCAGACATCAAACTCACAAATTACTAATGGAGAGGCCTCCATAAGATGCCTAGCCATTACTAATCATATAGTTATATGGTAAATAAAGACACAGCCAGCATAAAGTCTTTTATTTGAAATAAAACAAAACACTTTTACTTTTTTGTCCACAAAAAAAAAAAGAAAAAAATAGAAAGGCACTAGGTAAGGCGATATTTGATGGATGGTAGCACAAAATGCTGCACAAGCCAATATCTCATGTGACCATGAAGCAGTGGTGGTTTCAACTCGCACTGCGGTGCTCAACCAAAAAGTAATCCATAATGAGAAATATGAAGAAAAAGAAATAGTGGCACTCACCAAGCGATGCGTTTAAAAGTCCTTTTATTCTCCCACTTAGTGGGGTGAGGACATACCTCTAGGGCGGCGGGTGTACAGCTGGACACACGGGGGGCAATATGCTGGACACACTGGGGGCAAAATGCTGGACACACTGGGGCAATATGCTGGACACAATGGGGGCAATATGCTGGACACACTGGGGCAGATTGCTGGACACACTGGGGGCAATATGCTGGACACACTGGGGCAGATTGCTGGACACACTGGGGGCAGGATGCTGGATACACTGGGGCAATATGATGGAGACACTGGGGGCAATATGCTGGACACACTGGGGGCAATATGCTGGAGACACTGGGGACAATATGCTGGACACATTGGGGGCAGAATGCTGGACACACTGGGGCAATATGCTGGACACACTGGGGGCAATATGCTGGACACACTGGGGGCAATATGCTGGAGACACTGGGGGCAATATGCTGGAGACACTGGGGGCAGTATGCTGGACATACTAAGGGAAATATGCTGGAGACACTGGGGGAAATATGCTGGACACACTGGGGGCAGAATGCTGGACACACTGGGGCAATATGCTGGAGACACTGGGGGCAATATGCTAGACATACTGGGGGCAATATGCTGGAGACACTGGGGGCAATATGCTGGACACACTGGGGGCAGTATGCTGGACACACTGGGGGCAATATGCTGGGCACACTGGGGGCAATATGCTGGACACACTGGGGGCAATATGCTGGACACACTGGGGGCAATATGCTGGACACACTCGGGGCAATATGCTGGACACACTGGGGGCTGAATGCTGGACACATTGGGGGCAGAGATGCTGGACACACTGGGGGCAGGATCCTGCCCCCAGTGTGTCCAGCATCCTGCCCCCAGTGTGTCCAGCATCCTGCCCCAGTGTGTCCAGCATATTGCCCCCAGTGTCTCCAGCAATCTGCCCCAGTGTCTCCAGCATATTGCCCCCAGTGTGTCCAGCATATTGCCCCCAGTTTGTCCAGCATTCTGCCCCAGTGTCTCCAGCATATTGCCCCCAGTGTGTCCAGCATCCTGCCTCCAGACTTCCCAGCATATTGCCCCCAGTGTGTCTAGAATATTGCCCCCAGTGTGCCCAGCACATTGCCCCCAGTGTGTCCAGCATTCAGCCCCCAGTGTGTCCAGCAATCTGCCCCCAGTGTATCCAGCATATTGCCCCCAGTGTGTCCAGCATCTCTGCCCCCAGTGTCCAGCATATTGCCCCCAGTTGTTGTGAATTCTATTTTTGGGCTCCCTCTAGTGGTCACAAGCGGTACTGTGTAGTGTTGTCTTTCTGCAGGTTGGCTGCATCAGCTGGTTCGTTATCCTTGGTTGGTTTCCTATTTAGCTCACCTGGAGACTCAGTTCCTTGCCTGCTATCAATATATTCAGTGCTCTTCAGATTCCTTGTGTCTACCTTGCTCCCAGTCTCTCCAAGACAAGCTAAGTTTTTGTTTGATCATTTTTTGATTATCAGTGTTCATTATGTTTTTAGTCCAGCTCGCTAAAATGTGATTTCGTCGCTTGCTGGTTGCTCTAGGGGACTGAGTTTCTCCCCCCACACCGTTAGTTGGTGTGGGGGTTCTTGAAATCTCAGAGTGGATATTTTGTAAGGGTTTTTTACTGACCGCATAGATTCCCTTTTCTATGTTCTGCTATCTAGTATTAGTGGGCCTCATTTGCTGAATCTGCTTTCACCCCTGTGTATGTGCCTTCCTCTTACCTCACCGTTTTTATTATCTGTTGGGGGCTTCTATATCTTTGGGGATTATTTCTCTGGAGGCAAGAGAGGTCTTTTCTTTCTCTCTAGGGGTAGTTAGTTCCTCAGGCTGGCTCGGGACGTCTAGGATTTTTAGGCACGTTCACCGGCTACTTCTAGTGTGTTTGGATAGGTTCAGATTTGCGGTCAGTCCAGTTTGCCACCTCCCTAGAGCTTGTCCTATGTTTGTTACTTAGCTGGAGTATTTGGGATCCTCAACCACTAAGGATCATAACACCCAGTGTGTCCAGCATTCTGCCCCCAGTCTCCAGCATTCTGCCCTGGGCCCCCCGGATTGCCGTTAGCAATAAAAAAAAGTTCTCCTCACCTGTCCACGCTCTGGCGGCGAAGCTCTCTCCTCGCAGCTGAAGCGCGCACTTGCCGGCGACTGACAATGACATCAGACACCGGCGACGTGCACGCTGCAGCTGATGTCAGCTGCCAGCCTCCGATTGGCTGGCGGCTGTTAACTATTGAAGTGCGGGTGCGCGCCTGCACATCAATAGCGTATAACTGCTGCAGCGCCGGTAGGGGCCCGGTGAACAGATGAGACCTCCTCTGCCCACCAGGCCCATACGCCAGTCAGGGCAGTACAGCCCTGATGGTGGCGGGCAATCTGAGCGGTAGCCCAGGGCCCCCCACACCACTGGGCCCTGGGCTACCGCCGAGATTGACCCTATTATAATCAGCCCCTGAGCACCACCCAAGCTGTACAAGTCCAGAATGAGGAATGTACACTGCAGTGGTGCCCGTTGACAGTGCCAACTACTGTGTAAGTGTAAGGGTGGGCCAGGTGGGTAGTCGTGGCTGAGGACTTCTGCTCCATCACACCCTGGCCTCCCCTCACATACACTCCACGACTCCCAGTCAGCATACCTGCTACTCCTTTAGTAAGTGTACATGTGTCTCCAGGTCCAACTCCTTCAGTCAGAAAAGTTCCAGCAACAGACATAAAAAATCAGGTTCTTGAGTGGACGTTAAAAACTTCATTTTATTACAAAGCCTTTAAAAATATGCTGTTAAAATAGTGAGTGATCCATTCATCACTCACTATTTTAACAGCATGTTTTTAAAGGCATTGTAATAAAATGAAGTTTTTAACGTCCACTCAATAAACTGATTTTGGATGTCTGTTGCTGGCACTTTTTTGTTTGATTACCAAAGCCGCTTTTTCCGAGCACCATCCTGGAGTCCACACCCAAAGCCAGAGAAATTCATCTAAAGGTGAGCTGAATAACTTTATTTTTTTTCTATATTGATATATGTTCCAATTCCTTTTGAGTCTCCTCTCTTCTGCAGGGCACTCTCTTCAGTCGATTTCACACAAAGAGAGACACAGTCCATTGCAACTTTCAACTAAACAACTTTACTTCAGGAAAAAGCACATCCATTTCTGTTACAGCATCGATACAATGTTCTAAGCAGTACACGTCTTCCTCTTTCCCTGCACTATTCTTCCTGTCACACAGCACGTACCGAGGTTGTACTGTATCGCACGGTTTCTCAGAGTCTTCCCTGTTTAGCTCTATCACGGTCAGGCATCCTGTAATCTGTTTCACCCCAGACACAAGCCCTTCAGCCCCCTAAATCAGCTGCAAACAGGTGAGAGACCTGCCCTTCTGTCCGGGGTTTTTCCTCAGCCTCTGTTCAAATGCTGCTGTATCCTATTGGTGTGGATGGCCTGGCTCTTGCCTAAATCGTTACGTGGTCAGTGCTATTGCTGCTGTCACTGCTGCAATCTTCCCCACTGACCCTGGGCTTGTTCTTAAACGTTACAGGGCCCTTCTTCTCTCTCAGCTGGCCTTCCTGGCCCTGATGCTGCCTGACTGGACCTTGGACTTCTGCAGAGCTGACTGCCCTGACAGGGCGCTATCGCCCAACTGATTCAAATTACACTGGTCTACAAAAAAAAAAAAATTCTGGCATGGACTTTAAGAACAGTTTTAGACTAATTTGAGGGTGCTGAATTCAAATCTGATCTTATAATTTACCTATCACATCACGTTTTTGCGCTATGGGTATATAGCCCATTTTCATGAATTCCATGATAAATATAAGTAGTGTATGAAAAGTGCCGGTTTATACGGTTCACTAAGGTAAATTTAGTTTTCATTTAGTCTCCCAATAAATGTGAGAATATCTTTATTTTCTTTGAACATGCATAATTCTCATTTGTTATGATAACACACTTGTTTTCTGTGCTACTGGGACAGTACAGCTACAGCAGAGCATTGGGTGAAAACTGAATGGCCTCAGCGACAGAGTTTGGCATCTGGTGATAAGAATGTCATCCATGATCCTCTAGTGGATAGGAAGGACATTGTCTTTCCTCCCTTACACATAAAACTTGGATTGATGAAGCAGTTCGTCAAAGCTCTCAATCACAGTGGAGAATGCTTTAACTATATATGTTCAACTTTTCCTAGTCTTAGTGAAGAGAAGAAAAAGGCTGGAATATTTGATGGACTTCAAATAAGAACACTTATGAGAGTCCCAAATTTTATCACATCAATGAATGAGACAGAAGAAAGAGCTTGGAATGCATTTTGTAATGTGGTGCAGAATTTTCTAGGGAATAAGAAAGCAGACAGCTATGAAGAGATTGTGGAAGAGCTACTAATGAGTCTGCAAAATCTTGGATGTAGAATGAGTATCAAGATTCACTATTTACACAGCCATTTGGACTTTTTTCCAGAGAACCTTGGGGATGTGAGAGAGGAACAAGGGGAGCGTTTTCATCAGGACATTAAAACGATGGAAGAACGGTATCAAGGCCAGTGGGACTCACATATGATGGCTCACTATTGCTGGAGCTTGATGAAAGACAACCCAGAAGCTGTACATCACAAATCAGCCAAGAAAAGAAAGTTCAAATAACTGCCATTTGTCATTCATCTGTGTGCCATATACTGTATATGTGTTTTTATATTTTGTAGTTTAATTCTGTAAGTATATTTGATTTGCTGTACATAGACTTTGTAATCTTTGTTATTCCTTGATTAAAAATATACAAAATGTAGTACGGAAAATCATGTGTTTTTATCATAAAACATTAGGAGTAATTTTCATCAAAAATTGAAAATATCTCGAAATCCTGATGTGATAGCCAAAAACGGAGTTCATATTCGTAATCAGCAGCCAAAATTGACTTAAAATATGTTTTAAAACCTTTTGCCAGAAAAATTGCGTTGACCAGTGTTATCAGCTGTTCTGAACCCTAACTGTCACTAGCTCCTCCCACTTAACTATTTACAGGCTGAGATACTTTCCACTCCCATCTAGTGGGCAAACTACGGAACTACGCTGTCCCTAATATTTGGAAACAATACAATCTTTAAGAGCATAAATAAATATTATACATAACATGTTCATGGCAACCTCCTTACATACAGAAATAGATCACCCCATGTCCATTCAACAATTATCAAAAGAAATGAATCAGAAAGCACAATGAGAAAATCAAATAATTGGCAAAATACTACCTTATGTGAAACAAAATCGGTTCCTGAGACGGAGTTACAGAGTCACCAGCAGTAGCTGTCTTATTTATAGAATGGGCAAGGCTCTACCTCAGCGCAGAGGGTATTTTGTATCACAAAAGAACACAGAAACAACAGTTAGTACTACATTAAATATATCATCGATTGGTCTTCAAAGAGCTCAACTTAGACATGGTACATTTAGGAGTAGAAAGGGCTACGAACCTGGTTCATGAACATTTCTTCTGGTCATACATGCAAAGAGATATAGAGAGATTTGTGACAAGAGAGTACGGTTGTTTGAAAAAAAAAGCGTCCTAACACACGAACCTGAGCACCTATGGACAATATCCAAATGACCTACCCATTTGAGATGGTTTCAATAGACTTTCTGCATTTCGAGATGTGCAAAGGTGGATATGAGTACATCTTAGTGGTGATGGACCATTTTACTTGATTTGCTCAAGTATATGCTACCACCAATAAGTCTGCACAAACAATGGCAGAGAAGATTTTCAATAACTTGGCTCTGAAGTTTGGGTTCCCAACAAAACTACACCATGACCATGGAAAAGAATTTGAGAACCAGCTCTTTGCCAAGTTAGGGAAATACTGTAGTATCCAGAGATCCCATATTACACCCTATCATCCCAAAGGCAATGGACAAGTGGAACAATTCAACCGTAAGTTACTGTCGAAGTTGAGAACTTTAACAGCCGACGAGATGAAGGATTGGAAGAGTTCTGCATCAAAAGTGGTGCATGCCTACACTTGTACCAAGATCGAGCTGGGTTATTCACCATTCTTCCTGTTTGGTTGATCTCCAAGACTGCCATTCGATATAATGTTCGATACTCCAGTTTCAGAGACTTACAAGACGTACCCTGACTATGTTTGTAAATGGAAAGAACATATGGCAGAAGCATACAACATAGCATCAAAAATGGTCACAGAAGGGCAAAATAAGTGCAAAGTATACTAAAATCAGAAATGTCATGGACCAGAACTGACACACATCCAGCTGAAGTAGCGGATGGCGTTTGAAGATACTATTCACTAAAAAGGCCCTGTAGTGCAGTATGCGCATGCACTGACTCCGGCACCACGCTGTACAGGCATCAAGGCTTCACACAGAAGGAGACTTCTCCGGTTATATTATAAATGTAAGCTTTAGGCCATTAGTGGAACTGAAGAATATGGGTAGGGTGATAGTTATGAGGGAGCAGATGTAGGGCAGTGTAGAACTATGGAGAACTTTCTGCGAGAGAGTGATTACTTTACATTGCACTCTGTAATGCATGGGCAACCAGTGAAATAACTAGAAAAAGGTAGAGGCATTGGTGTAGCAGCTTTCCAGAAATATGAACTTAGCTGCTGCATTCAGGAGAGATTGGGGAAGGGAGAGCTTAGTAAGAGGGATTAGATACCTTAATAGATAAAGGGAACACAAGGTGGGCTATTCATCAAAGCAATTTTGCCACAATTCAGAATAAATTAGATTGAAAAATTGTAACATTTTGTGCAACCTGACATTGGTGTTTTCACATCAGTTTCTCCCTGTTCTGCCATAATGGGTGAAGCTGGGATATTTCAGGGCTGAGACACCATAGTAGTTTAATTCATGATGAGCTGTGGCATTTTTTACACCAGAAATATTACTCCAGTCAGTGACTGGAGTGAGATTTGTGGTAGATGCCCTGCCTATGACCATTTTACAGTCATTTTAAAGCAGTAAAGTTTGGGTCCCTATTGATTTCTATTGGGTTTGGGTCCGGACTCAAGCTCGAGGTCAAGTTTGAATCCGAACCAAACTTTTTACTGTATGTTCATTGAACCCGGCAAACCTAAACATCCACGGGTTTGCTCATCTCTTGTTATGACTGAATGTTTGAAGAAGAGAAAGATACTGCATGAAAGAAAGATAAATATTTTAGTTAGGTGAGTAGTGACAGTTGGGGAGTGAGACTGAAGAAAATGAGAGGGAACAGGGCAGTGGTGCAGGAGTGAAGCTAGGAGCCTGGCAGTAGCTTCTTCTGGGATCGATTCAAAGGCAGAAAGTGAACTTAATGACGTGCAGGTGGGAAGAGGATGTATGACTGGGAGGCAATTTTCTGTTAGATATGGTCAAATTTTATTTGGAAATAAGTCATTTATTAGCAAAGGCCTTATTCCCAATCCGTCAAAAATATTCAAAAAGGAGTAGCAGCGGATCCTGATTATTATTAAAACTTAACCTTTAAAGAGTTTATTAAAAATAACTTACTATATACATGTGCAGTGACAAAGTTCTAGGTGCAAAATAATGTGAAAACTATGTGGCGGTATAAAAAGATACCACTAAATGAGTATATGAAAAGTATGGGGAATTCTTCCCTTATTTCCAGAGTGTCTCTATTAAATTATATCTTTTCTCTGGTTTCCTGATCGAACGCACAATTATTCCCTAGGATCCTCCAGCTGATTGCGCGTATCACGATACTTGTGCTGTATCAAGTATGCACCTGGTGAACCATGGTAACTTAGATGTATTAGACCGTTTAGGTACACACTTTCTACCCGAAATCACGTCCTTAATACTGGTCAAACAGCACAATATCATGTGGGACTAGGCGCATGCCGAACCAAAATTACTGTTGTATAGTCCCATATATAATATTAACTCAGTGGTATACAATAGACAAGCTCATCTATGAAATTCTCCTGAGATGTCCCATCAATCACATCTCAAATAACGCAGCCTTGTACCACTATGTATTTAGAATACAGCGATGCCAATATATTTATAGCATAGGTTCAAATAGTGGACCAAATGTGTTTAGCGTAAACCATGTATACTCATCTGGGTCCACAGGGTGATTTTCTGGAAAACCCTCCAGTTAGAGTGTGATCGTCACCGGCAATCATCATTATCTCTGTTGTGAATTTGGATTCTGGGCTCCCCCGGTGGCCGCTTGTGGAATTGGACTTGTCATCCTCTTTCCTGTTTCACCTGGTTCCATCAGTAGTGGGTGTCGCTATTTAAGCTCATTTCTCTGGTGGTTTCTTGCCGGTCAACAATGTTATCTGATGCCTCTCAGTGCTTGTTCCTGCTTCTAGACAACTACTAGATAAGTTGGACTTTTGTTCATGTTTTGTTTTGCCTATTTGTTCCAGTTCACAGCTGAAGTTTTGTTACTGTGTCTGGAAAGCTCTCGTTGATCAGGGATTGCTACTCTGGCGTTATGAGTTAATGCCAGAGTTTAAGGTAATCTCTGGATGGTGTTTTGTTAGTGTTTTTCTGCTGACCATGAAAGTATACTATCTGTCTTCTGCTATCTAGTAAGCGGACCTCAAATTTGCTAAGACTATTTTCCTGCTGCGTTTGTTGTTTCATCTGAACTCACCGTCATTATATGTGGGGGGCTACTGTCTTCTTTGCAATATTTCTCTAGAGGTGAGCCAGGTCTTATATTTCCCTCTGCTAGCTATTTAGGTCTTAGGCCAGAGCTGGGCATCTAGCGATAAATAGGAAATGCTACCTGGCTATTTCTAGTTGCGCGGCAGGCTTAGTTCATGGTCAGTATAGTTCCATCTTCCGAGAGCTTGTCCCTCTATAGGCTTGCTATGATCTCTGCCTGCAGAGATCATGACAGTTTGACCGGCCAGTAAAGTGTTAAAGACCCAGGTTGAGAAAGGAGAGTTATAAGAAGTCTGCTGGAATTTTTTTTTTTTTTTTTTTTTCCTCCAGTCTGCCTTGCTGCAGTCTTTTTTCTCTCTCTCCTCCTAATCTCTGTATGCTCTGTGTGCACCTGACAATAATGGATCTCCAGAGTGTAACTGCGGGTTTGAATAATCTCATCACGAAAGTACAAAATTTACAAAATTTTGTGGTACATGCTCCGGTATCTGAGCCGAGAATTCCTTTGCCGGAGTTCTTCACAGGGAATAGAGCTAGCTTCCAGAATTTCCGAAATAATTGTAAGCTTTATTTGTCCCTGAAGTCTCGTTCAGCTGGAGACCCTGCTCAGCAGGTTAGGATTGTGATTTCCTTGCTCAGGGGTGACCCTCAAGATTGGGCCTTCTCATTGCCAGCAGGGGATCCTGCGTTACGCGATGTGGATGCGTTTTTTCTGGCCTTGGGCTTGCTTTATGAGGAACCTCATTTGGAACTTCAGGCAGAAAAAACTTTGATGGCACTATCTCAGGGGCAAGACGAAGCTGAAGTTTTCTGCCAAAAATTCCGTAAATGGTCTGTGCTTACTCAGTGGAATGAGTGCGCCTTGGCGGCAACTTTCAGAGAAGGTCTCTCTGATGCCGTTAAGGATGTTATGGTGGGGTTCCCTTTGCCTGCAGGTCTGAATGAGTCCATGACAATGGCTATTCAGATTGATAGGCGTCTGCGGGAGCGCAAACCGGTGCACCATCTGGCGGTGTCTATGGAAAAGACGCCAGAAAGTATGCAGTGTGATAGAATTCTGTCCAGGAGCGAGCGACAGAATTTTAGACGGAAGAATGGATTGTGTTTCTATTGTGGGGATTCTACTCATGTTATATCAGCATGCTCTAGGCGTACAAAGAAGCTTGATAAGTCTGTTTCCATTGGCACCATTCAGTCTAAGTTTATTTTGTCTGTAACCCTGATTTGTTCTTTGTCATCCATTGCCACGGACGCCTATGTTGACTCTGGCGCCGCTCTGAGTCTTATGGATTGGTCCTTTGCCAATCGTTGTGGTTTTGATTTAGAGCCTTTGGAGACTCTTATTCCTCTGAAGGGGATTGACTCCACCCCATTGGCTAATAATAAACCACAATACTGGACACAAGTAACCATGCGTATCAATCCGGATCCCAGGAGATTATTCGTTTCCTGGTGCTGTATAATTTACATGACGATTTGGTACTGGGATTGCCATGGTTGCAGTCTCACAACCCAGTCTTGGACTGGAGAGCAATGTCTGTGTTGAGCTGGGGATGTAAGGGTATTCATGGGGACGTACCTTTGGTTTCTATTTCGTCGTCCATTCCCTCTGAAGTCCCTGAGTTCCTCTCTGATTATCAAGACGTCTTTGACGAACCCAAGCTTGGGTCGTTACCTCCGCACCGTGAGTGCGATTGTGCCATAGATTTGATACCGGGTTGTAAATATCCAAAGGGTCGTTTGTTTAATTTGTCTGTGCCGGAACATGCTGCTATGCGGGAATATATAAAGGAGTCTTTGGAAAAGGGACATATTCGTCCATCTTCTTCTCCCTTGGGAGCTGGGTTTTTCTTTGTCTCAAAAAAAGACGGCTCTTTGAGACCATGTATTGATTATCGGCTTCTGAATAAGATCACTGTTAAGTATCAATACCCATTGCCATTGCTTACTGATTTGTTTGCTCGTATAGAGGGTGCTAAGTGGTTCTCTAAAATTGATCTTCGTGGGGCGTATAATTTGGTGCGGATCAGGCAGGGGGATGAGTGGAAGACCGCATTTAATACGCCCGAGGGCCACTTTGAGTATTTGGTCATGCCTTTTGGTCTTTCTAATGCCCCTTCAGTTTTCCAGTCTTTTATGCATGATATTTTCCGCGATTTTCTGGATAAATTTATGATAATATATCTGGATGATATTCTGATTTTTTCTGATGACTGGGACTCTCATGTCCAGCAGGTCAGGAGAGTTTTTCAGGTTCTGCGGTCTAATTCTTTATGTGTGAAGGGGTCTAAGTGCGTTTTTGGGGTCCAGAAAATTTCCTTTTTGGGGTATATTTTTTCTCCCTCTTCCATTGAGATGGATCCCGTCAAGGTGCAAGCTATTTGTGACTGGACTCAGCCCTCCTCTCTTAAGGGTCTTCAGAGATTTTTGGGCTTTGCCAACTTTTACCGCCGATTTATTGCTGGTTTTTCGGATGTCGTTAAACCACTGACTGATTTGACCAGACAAGGCGCTGATGTTGCTAATTGGTCCCCTCATGCTGTAGAGGCCTTTCAGGAGCTTAAGCGCCGTTTTGCCTCTGCCCCTGTGTTGCGTCAGCCTGATGTGAATCTGCCTTTTCAGGTTGAGGTTGACGCTTCGGAGATCGGAGCTGGGGCAGTGTTGTCGCAGAAAGGTTCCGACTGCTCCGTCATTAGGCCTTGTGCCTTCTTTTCTCGCAAATTTTCGCCCGCAGAGCGGAATTATGATGTTGGGAATCGGGAGCTTTTGGCCATGAAGTGGGCGTTTGAGGAGTGGCGCCATTGGCTCGAGGGGGCTAGGCATCAGGTGGTGGTATTGACTGACCACAAAAATTTGATTTATCTTGAGACTGCCAGACGCCTGAATCCTAGACAGGCGCGCTGGTCTTTATTTTTTTCTCGCTTTAATTTTGTGGTGTCATACCTACCGGGTTCTAAGAATGTTAAGGCAGATGCCCTTTCTAGGAGTTTTGACCCGGACTCTCCTGGTAATTCTGAACCCACAGGTATCCTTAGGGAGGGAGTAATTTTGTCGGCCGTTTCTCCTGATCTGCGGCGGTCCTTGCAAGAGTTTCAGGCGGATAGACCGGATCGTTGTCCGCCTGATAGACTGTTTGTTCCGGATGATTGGACCAGCAGAGTCATCTCTGAGGTACATTCTTCTGCATTGGCAGGTCATCCCGGAATTTTTGGTACCAGGGATTTGGTGGCAAGATCCTTCTGGTGGCCTTCCCTGTCACGAGATGTGCGAGTCTTTGTGCAGTCATGTGACGTTTGTGCTCGGGCCAAGTCTTGTAGTTCTCGGGCTAGCGGACTGCTGTTGCCCTTGCCTATTCCTAAGAGGCCTTGGACACACATCTCGATGGATTTTATTTCAGATCTGCCTGTTTCCCAGAAGATGTCTGTCATCTGGGTGGTCTGTGACCGTTTCTCTAAAATGGTCCATTTGGTTCCTCTGCCCAAGTTGCCTTCTTCTTCTGAGTTGGTTCCTCTGTTTTTTCAGAATGTTGTCCGATTGCACGGTATTCCTGAGAATATTGTTTCTGACAGAGGTACCCAATTTGTGTCTAGATTTTGGCGGGCATTCTGTGCTAGGATGGGCATAGATTTGTCTTTTTCATCTGCTTTTCACCCTCAGACTAATGGCCAGACCGAGCGGACTAATCAGACCCTTGAGACATATCTGAGGTGTTTTGTCTCTGCTGACCAGGATGATTGGGTTGCTTTTTTGCCATTGGCAGAGTTCGCCCTCAATAATCGGGCCAGTTCTTCCACCTTGGTGTCCCCGTTTTTCTGTAATTCGGGGTTTCACCCTCGATTTTCCTCCGGTCAGGTGGAATCCTCGGATTGTCCTGGAGTGGATGCGGTGGTGGAGAGATTGCATCACATCTGGGGGCAGGTTATGGACAATTTGAAGTTGTCCCAGGAGAAGACTCAGCGTTTTGCCAACCGTCATCGTCGTGTTGGTTCTCGGCTTTGTGTTGGAGATTTAGTGTGGTTGTCTTCTCGTTTTGTCCCTATGAGGGTCTCTTCTCCTAAGTTTAAACCTCGGTTCATCGGCCCTTATAGAATATTGGAGATTCTTAATCCTGTTTCTTTCCGTTTGGACCTCCCTGCGTCCTTTTCCATTCATAACGTTTTTCATCGGTCGTTATTGCGCAGGTATGAGGTACCTGTTGTACCTTCAGTTGAGCCTCCTGCTCCGGTGTTGGTTGAGGGTGAGTTGGAGTACGTTGTGGAGAAAATTTTGGACTCTCGTGTTTCCAGACGGAAACTCCAGTATCTGGTCAACTGGAAGGGTTACGGCCAGGAGGATAATTCTTGGGTCAATGCATCTGATGTTCATGCTTCTGATCTTGTTCGTGCCTTCCATAGGGCTCATCCTGGTCGCCCTGGTGGATCTGGTGAGGGTTCGGTGCCCCCTCCTTGAGGGGGGGGTACTGTTGTGAATTTGGATTCTGGGCTCCCCCGGTGGCCGCTTGTGGAATTGGACTTGTCATCCTCTTTCCTGTTTCACCTGGTTCCATCAGTAGTGGGTGTCGCTATTTAAGCTCATTTCTCTGGTGGTTTCTTGCCGGTCAACAATGTTATCTGATGCCTCTCAGTGCTTGTTCCTGCTTCTAGACAACTACTAGATAAGTTGGACTTTTGTTCATGTTTTGTTTTGCCTATTTGTTCCAGTTCACAGCTGAAGTTTTGTTACTGTGTCTGGAAAGCTCTCGTTGATCAGGGATTGCTACTCTGGCGTTATGAGTTAATGCCAGAGTTTAAGGTAATCTCTGGATGGTGTTTTGTTAGTGTTTTTCTGCTGACCATGAAAGTATACTATCTGTCTTCTGCTATCTAGTAAGCGGACCTCAAATTTGCTAAGACTATTTTCCTGCTGCGTTTGTTGTTTCATCTGAACTCACCGTCATTATATGTGGGGGGCTACTGTCTTCTTTGCAATATTTCTCTAGAGGTGAGCCAGGTCTTATATTTCCCTCTGCTAGCTATTTAGGTCTTAGGCCAGAGCTGGGCATCTAGCGATAAATAGGAAATGCTACCTGGCTATTTCTAGTTGCGCGGCAGGCTTAGTTCATGGTCAGTATAGTTCCATCTTCCGAGAGCTTGTCCCTCTATAGGCTTGCTATGATCTCTGCCTGCAGAGATCATGACATATCTCATTTGTTGCTCGGTTCCTTAGTGTAGTGATATCTCCCGACTCGTTTCCTCATATTGATTCATCAGGGGATGATGACATTTCCAAAGTGAGCTGAGCTGCCGCGCAACTCTAGTTACCTGTCTAAATACATGCACCGTGGCGCTACATTTCCGGACGCCGACATCACTGCTTCCGGAATAACTCGCGCATGCGTCATCTAGTTTCATCGCGCCCAGTATCTGGAACGCAAGCAGTGTATCTTCAACCGCTAGCGTCACTTCCGGTCAGCACAATCACACCGCTTGAACCTCAGAGCGCATACGCACTAGGGCAGCATTACGTCTGTAAAGCTGAAACACAAGTGGTGTGTCATAATTCACTGACGTCACTTTCGGTCAGTGGTAATCATGAAATGATAGTGCTATATCCTTTAGTTATTTCAATTATAGACTATGAATTGCAATAATAGCACATACATTCGGGCATAGTGGAGTAGATCATATTCCCCCCAGGCCACGCAAGTACATGTGCAGGTTTGTTCAGTTTCTTAAATCCACAATCTCTATATGTATAAACTATGGGTAAGGTACCAATAAAGCGCTCTGATTGTCATATTACGCATATAAGGATTGTTACCAGAGTGAGAGAGAGAGACCTCATCAAATACAAAAGATGATACTGAAAGATTTTTAATCTAAAAAAATTTTGTCCCAAATTTTTTTTACAAAAAAGCGGAGACACAACGGACCCCTATTGGATATACTGAGGGAAGGATAGAAAAGGGTGACCCTGTGCACTTCAGATCCTATAAACCCCTGTCCTATTCTGTGCCCTGCCTAGCGCGGAGGTTGGCACCCTAGACCTGCACAGTGGCGCCCCCACTCGTCGGTGGCTGTCCCTGCTACAGGTCCCTGTTCTAACTACACTAATAGGAAAGAAGAATAGTTAAGTTGTTCATTTAGTCCTTTCGGATTAACAGTCTGCAGACGAAATATCCACTTGGTTTTTCTCTGTAGGATACCCCTGTCCCAGTTTCTTCCTCTTTGTGACCTAGGTACCCTGTCAATTCCCATAAATTTCACTTTCTTCAGATCTCCATTATGTATGTTATTAATGTGGTTGGCTACAGGGGTGTCTCTATGGTTAATAGTATCCCTATGGTGTTCTCCTACCCTTCTTCTCAGTTCCCTAGAGGTTTTCCCTATATATTCATTTCCACATTCACATGTCATTTTATAAATGACCCCTTTCGATTTACAGTTTATGAAATGATTTATTCTGAAGATTCTCCCTGTCACGTTGCTTGTAAACTCCTTTCCTTAATTTATGGAGCTACAGTATTTGCAACACCTGCATCTGTAACATCCATTGACTTTCATGTCTAACCAGGTGGAATTAACAGGGGGACAAAATGGCTGTGGACAATCCTATCTCTAAGAGATCTCCCTTTCCTAAAAGTGATTTGAGGGGAGGGGGCAACCACATTTTTCAGGTCATCATCCATCTGTAAAATGGGCCAATTGCGCCATATGATTTCTCTCAGATCATTAGCGCCATTGGTATATCTAGTAATGAACCTTGTTGTCTCTTCGTTCCTATCCCTCTTTTGTGTAGATGGATTCAGTAGGTCTTTCCTATCTTTTCCAGTCGCAGATTTATAGGCTTCCCTTAGGACCGAATCTGGATAACCGCGCTCACGAAAACGCTCCCTTAGATCTTTTGCTTGTTCTTTATATCTACTTTGGTCCAAACAGTTCCTTCGTATCCGAAAGTACTGACCTTTTGGTATAACTCTCCTGAGTGGGGCTGGATGGTTAGATTCCCATCTCAGGAGAGAGTGTGATGCTGTGGGTTTTCTATAGATACTGGTTAGTAGTTCACCCCCTATCCCTCTTTCAACCATGATATCCAAAAAAAAGGAAGCCTGGAAGCATTTGTTTCGTATGTGAAATGCAGACCCAGATCATTGAAGTTCAGGCCTATCACAAACTTGCTGAAGCTGACCTCATCTCCTCTCCATATGACAAACACATAGTCTATATATATATCTCAGCCACAGAATGATGTTCTCTTCTGTACCACATGCAACCTCCCCAAACACGACATTTTCCTCCCACCAGCCCAGGAGCAAATTGGCATATGGTGGAGAGCAAGCGCTTCCCATAGCCGTGCCCCTGAGCTGGTGGAAGTACTTACTGTCAAACAAAAAATAATTTCTTGTCAAACAAAATTCTAGTGCCTGCAGGACAAATTTGTTGTGCTCAGTGTATTGACGACCTCGTGTTTTTAGATAGTAGTCCACAGCCATGATGCCTATATTGTGAGGGATCGAGGAATATAGGGCTTCTCCATCAATAGAACATAGAATCATATCATCATCAAGCTCAATGTTCTCCAATTTAAGTAGAAGGTCCGTTGTGTCTCTTATTTAAGAACTTAAAGAAGTGACAAATGGTCTTAGAATTTTATCAACATATCGACCCAAATTCTGGGTGAGACTGCCTATCCCTGAAACGATGGGGCGACCTTTCAAAGGATTCGCCCCTTATGAATTTTAGGTAGGCTGTAGAATGTAGCCACTACTGGATGTGAGGGTAGGAGGTACTCACTCTCACCTCTGTCAATCACCTTACATTCAAGGGCTCCTGATATTAGCCTGCTCAGTTCCTTATGATACACATCTGTCAGATCCCTATCCAGTATCTCGTGTCCCATCTCGGCTTGTAACAAGGAGCAACATAGGGTCCTGTACTGAGTCACATCCATTACCACTATGTTGCCCCCCTTGTCAGATGGCTTCACTACTCTGCTGCTGTCATCCTCTAATTCACGCAAGCCTTCCATTTCATTCCTTGACAGATTATGAAAACTCCCTTTCTTTTGTTTCAGTTCCATTATGTCTCTCGACACTAAATTTAGAAAAACATCCACTGTATTAACCTCTCCTGTGGTTGGTGGCATACGTTTACTCTTATTTTTAAAATCAGTAAACGGGCCTAAACCCATTGCATTAGGGTCCATGTCCTCCAAATGGAAGAGGAGTCTTACATCACCAAGGAGGTCTTCATCAATTCCCAGGTTAGCACAATGTTTTTTATCTTCCCTTACAAAATGTTTTTTCCATTTTAAATGTCGAGCAAATAAGTTCAGATCTTTGATTTCCTCAAAGCTATTGAAATCAGTAGTCGGTACAAAGGACAGCCCTTTACTCAGGACCGCCATTTGTGTATCAGTGAGAGGTTTTGAGGATAAATTAACAATATGATTTTTTAAGTGGGGTTCCGGAAGTTGTACCTGTTCCTTAGTGGGTAGCCTTGGTCTAAAAAATGTTCCTCCTGTGGGAGACCTCTATTTGACCCTCTGCCTCCATGTGTTCCTCCTCTACCCCTTGATCTCCCCCGCGTACCTCTAAACCTGGTTTCTGAATCTGAAAGTTCGGCTTCTGATGAAGATATATCCGTTTCTGGTGGTCTAAATGGATTGGGGTTTTGCCCTAACTATGCTTTGTTATCACTAAATTCTTGAAATCTCTAATAAAAAAATCTGTGCTTTCTTTCCTTTAAATGGTATTGATACTTTTCAACGGTATTTTGCAATGTTTTTTCTTTAGTTGCAAAATCAACCTCCCCTGAAAACTTTTTTCTCACATCAATCTGTTCTTTTAAGTTGTCACTGAGGTTATTGAGCATTACTCTCTCTTCTTCAAGGAGAAGTCTCATAAGTCTCAGGGAACTTTCTGTGGCTTCCTTTTCCCATTTACTTAGGAGATTTGTACTTTTATATCTGTACCCCAGAGATATGGGGATTCTAAGGTGCCTTGGTACAATGCCTGCCTTTATACAATTATCAAGGCTTTGGACCTCCCACCATGATGTAATTCGCTCTATGTATATTTTAGTTAGTTCTTTGTATGCTGCATTATATGATGGTGTATACTTTTTCTGCGTAAATGTTCCATCAGAAAATATACACTTAGCCTCATTTACCCATGAGTTTGTATCTAAACCTGTGGATAAGAATCCTGCCATGCCAAATCTACAGAATAATTTATTAGCAAAGGCCTTATTCCCAACCTGTCAAAAATATTCAAAAAGGAGTAGCAGCGGATCCTGATTATTATTAAAACTTAACCTTTAATGAGTTTATTAAAAATAACTTACTATATACATGTGCAGTGCCAAAGTGCTAGGTGCAAAATAATGTGAAAACTATGTGGCGGTATAAAAAGATACCACTAAATGAGTATATGAAAAGTATGGGGAATTCTTCCCTTATTTCCAGACCGTTTAGGTACACATTTCTACCCGAAATCACGTCCTTAATACTGGTCAAACAGCACAATATCATGTGGGACTAGGCGCATGCCGAACCAAAATTACTGTTGTATAGTCCCATATATAATATTAACTCACTTAGTGGTATACAATAGACAAGCTCATCTATGAAATTCTCCTGAGATGTCCCGTCAATCACATCTCAAATAACGCAGCCTTGTACCACTATGTATTTAGAATACATCGATCATCATTATCTCATTTGTTGCTCGGTTCCTTAGTGTAGTGATATCTCCTGACGCGTTTCCTCATATCGATTCTTCAGGGGATGATGACAATTCCAAAGTGGTAATCAACGCGTCGGGAGATATCACTGCAGCGCCCCAGAGTCCTGGTCGTTGCAGTAATGTCGCTCTGCCACTAAGGGGAGTGATGTTACGTCTGATTGCACTAAAGGAGTTTCTCTGACCAGGTAACACTCACACTACACTTCACACTCCGGCCACCAGGGGGGGTGGTTCTATCTAGTAGGCCACTCCTCACACTCTGGTAAAACTGGGGGTTGGACAGGAAGTCAGGGAGAGAAGTAACTGGGAAGAGCTGGTGAGAGGACCTGTCAGGGATGGGATCCTGGCAGACTCCTAAGAGCAGAACTAACCAGTGAACAACGGGAATACAGAAAGGAGGAATTAGGACCAGAAGGAGTCGTGCTGTTAGACCGAGGCAACATCCTTCTGAGGCGCAAACAGTCGGTGGCCGGAACGCCGAGCAAGTAAGAGACTCTAAGTACTACTGCAAACCACGGCAGGGCAGCCAATTATAGGTTGGCTGTCTCACACAAATCACCTAAGCAGACATCGGAGGCAGCTGTGGGAGAGGGGCGACTCTAGGGTCCCGGAAGAACTCCAGGCCTACCCCGTCATACGGGTGCGTCCTACCATATCACCTGGGGGACGGAGAGAACGAACATCAGAGACAGACAGATTCAGTTGTGAGGACTATCCCGGGAGCTCAGCAGGGAAGGACTACAACACCCAGCGCTAGAAGGTAGACACTGATTCCCACCTGTAAAGAGAACTCCTGATGTGCCTTTGGACCGGCCGGTCTCTGACAACTCGGCGGACAGCGCTCTGGACTGAGGTCTCTAAAACCTTCAGTAAAGAAGTAAAGAGACTGCAACCTGGTGTCCTCGTTATTTACTACAGCATCACCACCATCATCCATATCATATCTATCACTGTACGCCCCTCGGCAGGGTCATGGACCGGGGCCTAGCCACCGTGACAACCCCAGAGCAGAGACTCAGAGGCCCGGTACCGGGTACCCCTCGGCCCTGCGGCAGTGGGGGCGCTACAACTTGGCGTCACGAACAGGATCTACTTTAGCCTGAAGAATCAGGTCATGTGTGCCTTGGAACTGTGATTTATTGTGCTTGGACTGTGTATTGCCATTTACCGCCAAAAATTCGCCATTGCCGCGCACGGAGGGAGGAGCCTTAGCTTCGTGGGCGGAACCAGCCAAAAGAAGCGCGGAACGGAAGGCGCAGTAAGGCGCCAATCCCGGAAGAGGAACTCCGACCTTCAGCAGGTTAGTGGGAGGAAGGGACAGCCATGTCCGAGTCGGGAGGAGAGGAGGTGGCGGCCGCAGCCGCGGATGCAGGGGCAGCTCCGGTCCCCGCAGCAAGTGAAGCCGCAGCCCTAATGCCACCACCAGTTGCCGCAGAACCCGCTGTCCCCCTCAGCCAGTCGGACACTGCCGCTAACACAAAAGCCATAATGCCCTTCTCTATGCCGTACCTGCCCGGAGCGACCTGGCTCCCACGATACTCGGGGGAGTCGCATACATTCACTGACTTTAAAGAAGGGCTCTGCAGCCTGCTCGAGTTCTATCCCCTGACAGATCCTCAGAAGGTTCATGTGATAACCGGCCAACTCTTTGGGGCGGCTCTGAGAGAATTGAAGTCCTGGCCCGCCGAGGATAAGGGAACTGCACAACAGATTTTTGCAAAGCTGAAAGCCACCTTCGATACTCGCACTGCTACAGAAATTAAACTGACTTTCTATGGATGCAAACAAAGGCCGCAGGATAGCTTACGGGACTATGCCCTTAATCTCCAAGAGGCGATGCGGGCCATTAAGCAGAGTGATCCCGGCAGCATGCAAGATGAGGAAAAACTTCTGAAGGAGCGTTTTATTGAGGGGCTTCTGTGCAGTCACCAGCGGGGCCAATTGCACTTCCTGGCCATGCAAAATCCAGACTTGACTTTTGCGCAATTCAAAGATAAGGCTATCCAGGCATTGCAGGAGCGACAGCCCAGCCGCGTAATACCACCCAGGCACCCCGCTCTCACATACCACCAGGAGGTGGCATCGGATACCCCAGTTGCCGCGGAGGCCGACGCCCAGAGCTTCGAGGACGACTCCCCTGCAGGACTCCGTCTTCAGATGCAGGAGCTGACCAAGAGCGTTGCTGCCCTAGCCCGGACGGTGCAGTCCCTACAGGAGGCCCCCAAGGAAAAGATCCAGCTAGCCTCCGGACCAGAAGATGTCCCCTGGACGCGACAGAAGAGGACCCCACCGACCAGAGGCCGGGACAGCGATCACTTCCATCAGGACGGACGACCCATCTGCCGCCGATGTCACCAGGTGGGCCACCTTGCAAGGTACTGTCCTTTAAACGAGCAACCCCTGGGCCAAAGGGCCAACCCCCAGGAGTAGGACGGTCAGGCCCGCAGCATTGGAGAACCAAGTATATTGGAGGACGACCAGTTCTCCCTGTAGTGGTTGATGGAATCCCCTTGAACGCTTTGCTGGACACCGGTTCTCAGGTGACAACTATACCTTACGTGCTTTATAAACGGTATTGGGAGGACGCTGATATTACTCGTGGCCCTGACGATGATTTCACCATAATAGCCAGTAATGGTCAGCCGTTACCACAAGTGGGGTATAAGGAGGTCACCATCAAGGTGGGGCGGGTGGAATTGGAAGCCCAAGGGATTGTGATTGTTGATATTGATCGTCGAGAATGTAATCCCATGATGACTCTTGGTACTAATGTTATAGAAAATTGTCTTGCAGAAGTTATTGTTTTGTTGCAACAGGTGGCAGAAACCGCTGGCCACAGTGAGCAACGGGCCCTGCAGAAGGAAATCAGAGCTCTGATGCAGAGACAGCAGGTAGAGCTGACTGGTGGTGAGATTGGTCGTGTCACTGTGAGTGATTCAAATCCCATCGCGATACCCCCTAGGAGTGAGATGTTAATATGGTGTCGGGCAGCCATAGGCCTCAGGGGTAAGGACTACCAGGCCTTGGTAGAACCCGTATATTCAGACAGTAGGCCTACTGTTCTGACAGCCCGGGGGGTGGTCGACGTCCGCCAGGGGAGAGTGCCCGTACGTGTCCTCAATTGTGGGGAGGAAGAGATTCACCTCACCAAGTATACCACGCTCGCCAAACTGTTCACTGTCAATAATAGTGTGATACAGACACCTGAACCCTTGGTCCTGTCAAACGTGGCGGAGAACAAAGGTTCTGCAGAGCACTCGAAAGACTGGTGTCGGGAATTGCATGTGGGCACTGACTCTACCCCATCCCATCAAAAACAGGGGGCCTACAGGGTGGTACACGAGTACGAGCAGGTATTCAGCAAACACCCCTTAGATTTTGGGCAGGTGAAAGGGATCCAACATCACATCCCCACGGGAGATCACCGACCCATAAAAGAGAGATATCGCCCTGTACCCCCAGCTCATTACCAGTGTGCCAAGGACATGCTGCGGGAAATGAAGGAGGCTGGGGTGGTGAGAGACAGCTGTAGCCCCTGGGCAGCTCCGTTAGTCCTTGTTAAAAAGAAAGATGGTACCATGAGGATGTGTGTTGATTACAGGCAGTTGAATCTCATTACACATAAGGACGCATATCCACTGCCCAGGAGAGAGGAGTCTCTGGCTGCCTTAAAATCTGCTAACTACTTCTCTACCTTAGATCCCACCAGTGGGTACTGGCAGGTTCCTGTAGCGGAGGCGGACAAAGAGAAGACAGCCTTCACGACACCAATGGGTCTCTGCGAGTTCAACTACATGCCCTTCGGATTGTGCAATGCTCCCGGGACGTTCCAGAGGATTATAGAGTGCTGCCTAGGACACATGAACTTTGAAACTGTGCTGCCGTATTTGGATGATGTCATTGTCTTCTCTAAGACCTACGAAGACCATCTGAAGCACCTGGCCGAGGTGTTTGAAGCCCTGTCCAACTTCGGCTTAAAGGTGAATCCGTCCAAGTGTCATCTGCTGAAACCTAAAGTGCAGTACCTGGGCCATGTGGTGAGCGCTGAAGGAGTGGCCCCAGACCCCGACAAGGTCACAGTGATCAAGGACTGGCCAAAGCCCAGTGAACTCCACGAAGTCCGGCAGTTCCTCGGGCTGGTAGGCTATTACCGAAGGTTAATTAAGGACTTCACCAAGAAGGCCGCACCCTTGCAAAACCTGTTGGTGGGCCAACCAAAGAAGACCAAGGGGAGAAACACCCCCTTTGATTGGAACAAGGAGCTGGAGGAATCCTTCACCTGTTTGAAGTCGGCACTGACGGGAGAAGAGGTACTGGCTTACCCCGAATACGACCAACCGTTTGTGCTGTACACAGATGCCAGTAATGTGGGATTAGGAGCCGTGCTGTCTCAGGTCCAGAAAGGCAAAGAAAGGGTGATCGCTTACGCCAGCAGGAAACTCCGTCCCACGGAAAGGAACCCTGACAACTACAGTTCCTTTAAGCTGGAATTCCTTGCCGTTGTCTGGGCAGTGACAGAGAGGTTCAAACACTACCTGGCCTCCGCGAAATTCACCATCTTCACGGACAACAATCCGCTAACGCATCTGGATACTGCCAAACTCGGGGCTTTGGAACAGCGATGGATGGCCCGGCTGTCCAACTACGATTACACCATCAAATACCGGGCAGGACACGAGAATGCCAATGCCGATGCCTTGTCCCGAATGCCCAATTTGCCAGAAGCGGGAGAAGACCCAGAGGCACTTGAAGAGGTGGAGCTGCCTGCATTCCATCGCCCCAAAGCCACTCAGAGCTCTCATCATGTGAAGAACAGGCACAAGAACCAACCGGATGACACGCTGAATCCCCTGCCCCATCACGGGTGGGCGGAAACCCAGGATGGTGACACCGCGGTCCGTCGGGTGAAAGAGCTCTTGATGCAGGCAGGGTCGCACCCTGGCCCAGATGACCCACAAGAGACCCAACAGCTGTGGAAGGGGAGAAGCAAACTGTTTATCCATGATGGCAAGTTGTGCAGGAGGAGCATCGACCCACGTACTCACGAATTGGTGTGGCAGATAGTGGTGCCAAGGCGAGATGCGCCCATGGTTCTGGGAGCCTACCATGATGGAGCCAGACACTTCGGATGGAGGAAGCTAGAAAGGCTCCTCCGAGGGAGGTTCTATTGGATTGGCATGAAGAGAACCATTGAGAAGTGGTGTCGGGAGTGTGGTCCATGTGGTCTGCGCAGGAAGGACTGTGACAGTCAACGGGCTCCCCTGCAGCCTATCATCACCAAACGGCCGCTCGAACTGGTCGCGTTGGATCATGTGAAGCTGACACCTAGCCGGTAGGGCTATATCTACGCCCTTACCATCGTGGACCACTACTCCAGGTTTTTGGTGGTTGTACCTGTCAAGGATCTAACGGCCAGGACTGCCGCCAGGGCCTTCCAGCAGCACTTTTGTAGGCCCCATGGCTACCCAGAGAAGGTACTGACTGATCAGGGACCTGCATTCGAAGCGGAAGTGTTCCAAGAATTCTGTCAACTGTACGGGTGTAAGAAGATCAGAACCACACCGTACCATCCTCAAACCAACGGGATGTGTGAGAAGATGAACCAAGTGGTAATCGATTTATTGAAGACCTTGCCTGTGGAGGAACGGAACCTGTGGCCAATAAAGTTGCCTGACTTGGTGGATATGTACAATCACATCCCAGTAAGTTCCACCAACTGTACTCCAGCGTACCTGATGCGAGGAAGATCTAGTCGGTTACCCGTTGATCTGGACATGGGGGTCCTAGTACCCGAAGATACCTCGCCGGATGCAGATTGGGATGCAGAGAGGCAGCGAAGGTACCGCGAAGTACAGGAGAGTGTAGAAAGAAGTCTCGCCCAGGCTAGGCAGAAACAAGAAAGGGACTACAACCAACACGCTCCTGCGATTCCCCTGTCACCTGGTGAGCAAGTACTTAAACGAAAGAGGAGATTACACAAGCTCGATGACCAATGGGAAGCGGAACCGTATACCATCCTGCCATCCGACTTCGACAACACAAAGGTCTGTCTCATCAGCAAGGACAGAGGGGAGACCTCGACAGCGGTATCCAGGGATCACCTTAAGGTCTGCCCCGATAAGTTGAGAGAGAGGGACACGGCCCCAAGAATCTCCCCGCCGGTGGGAAAGGAGAAGATGATCCATACCGTCCTTGGTGACTTTCCCCAGTCCTGGACTCAGATAAATCAGGCCATCGTGGTACCTGTTCTAACGTTTGAACAGCCGGACCCACCAGAAGCGATGGTGGTACCAGATCATCTGGTCCCGCAACCTCAACAAGCCCTACCTGAAAATGCCATGCCAACCGTTGAACCGGCAAATCCTCCCTCTGCTGTCGGTGAACCTGCTGTACCCACTGCTGATAGCAGCAGCTCAGAGAGCCCCAACCTGCCAGTGCTACCCAGACTCACTAGAAGTGTAGTTAGAAGACAGTGCACTACACCAGCGGTAGCAAGCATAGCGGGCCCTGTTAGGCCAATAGCAACCCCTGCACTGCGAAGGTCCACACGCAGCACTCAGAACCAAACTCCCCTCCGCTACAAAACTTGGAGGTATTGATAAGGGCTGCTATCTAGTTGAAAATGTTTGTGTACATATTTTTGTTACAGGTTATAAAATGGACAATAGAGTAATGGACGGTGAATTGCTCAAAAACTTTCAAAAGGGGAACCCCTTTGTTTACCCGGGGTCCCCGCTGTTTCAACCATTGAACTGAGAGTCATAAACTGTGCATGACCTAACTTTTGCAACGTTCAAGAGTCCTCACCTCCCATAAAGGGAAGCACTGTTATGTTTAATTGTTTATGCTATTTCAAAATTGTGTGTGTTTTCTGTTAACATGTATTATTGTTCTTGTTTCCCAGTCCGGGAGTACTGGATTTAACCAGGGGGGAGTGCAGCGCCCCAGAGTCCTGGTCGTTGCAGTAATGTCGCTCTGCCACTAAGGGGAGTGATGTTACGTCTGATTGCACTAAAGGAGTTTCTCTGACCAGGTAACACTCACACTACACTTCACACTCCGGCCACCAGGGGGGGTGGTTCTATCTAGTAGGCCACTCCTCACACTCTGGTAAAACTGGGGGTTGGACAGGAAGACAGGGAGAGAAGTAACTGGGAAGAGCTGGTGAGAGGACCTGTCAGGGATGGGATCCTGGCAGACTCCTAAGAGCAGAACTAACCAGTGAACAACGGGAATACAGAAAGGAGGAATTAGGACCAGAAGGAGTCGTGCTGTTAGACCGAGGCAACATCCTTCTGAGGCGCAAACAGTCGGTGGCCGGAACGCCGAGCAAGTAAGAGACTCTAAGTACTACTGCAAACCACGGCAGGGCAGCCAATTATAGGTTGGCTGTCTCACACAAATCACCTAAGCAGACATCGGAGGCAGCTGTGGGAGAGGGGCGACTCTAGGGTCCCGGAAGAACTCCAGGCCTACCCCGTCATACGGGTGCGTCCTACCATATCACCTGGGGGACGGAGAGAACGAACATCAGAGACAGACAGATTCAGTTGTGAGGACTATCCCGGGAGCTCAGCAGGGAAGGACTACAACACCCAGCGCTAGAAGGTAGACACTGATTCCCACCTGTAAAGAGAACTCCTGATGTGCCTTTGGACCGGCCGGTCGCTGACAACTCGGCGGACAGCGCTCTGGACTGAGGTCTCTAAAACCTTCAGTAAAGAAGTAAAGAGACTGCAACCTGGTGTCCTCGTTATTTACTACAGCATCACCACCATCATCCATATCATATCTATCACTGTACGCCCCTCGGCAGGGTCACGGACCGGGGCCTAGCCACCGTGACAACCCCAGAGCAGAGACTCAGAGGCCCGGTACCGGGTACCCCTCGGCCCTGCGGCAGTGGGGGCGCTACATCACTACACTAAGGAACCGAGCAACAAATGAGATAATTATGATTGCCGGTGACGATCACACTCTAACTGGAGGGTTTCCCAGAAAATCACCCTGTGGACCCAGATGAGTATACATGGTTTACGCTAAGCACATTTGGTCCACTATTTGAACCTATGCTATAAATATATTGGCATCGATGTATTCTAAATACATAGTGGTACAAGGCTGCGTTATTTGAGAAGTGATTAATGGGACATCTCAGGAGAATTTCATAGATGAGCTTGTCTATTGTATACCACTAAGTGAGTTAATCTATATATATAATTGTCTAAGGGTTTTTCTGTCTGTCTGTCTGTCTGTCCTGGAAATCCCGCTTCAATCAGCGACGGGCACAGTATCGACGTAGATGTCATAATGATTGCCATGGCGACGATGATGTCATAAAGGTTGCCTCGACCAATCAGCGACGAGCACAGTCTGCCGCGAATTCTGGAATCATCATTGTCCATATACTACAGGGACATGCATATTCTAGAATACCCGATGCGTTAGAAGCGACGGGCACAGTATCGACGTAGATGTCATAATGGTTGCCATGGCGACAATGATGTCATAAAGGTTGCCTCGACCAATCAGCCGCCAGGCCTAGACCAATCAGCGATGGGCACAGCATGGCGACGATGATGTCATAAAGGTTGCCTCGACCAATCAGCGACGGGCACAGTATCGACGTAGATGTCATAATGGTTGCCATGGCGATGATGATGTCATAAAGGTTGCCTCGACCAATCAGCGACGGGCACAGTCTGCCGCGAATTCTGGAATCATCATTGTCCATATACTACAGGGACATGCATATTCTAGAATACCCGATGCGTTAGAAGCGACGGGCACAGTATCGACGTAGATGTCATAATGGTTGCCATGGCGACAATGATGTCATAAAGGTTGCCTCGACCAATCAGCCGCCAGGCCTAGACCAATCAGCGATGGGCACAGCATGGCGACGATGATGTCATAAAGGTTGCCTCGACCAATCAGCGACGGGCACAGTATCGACGTAGATGTCATAATGGTTGCCATGGCGATGATGATGTCATAAAGGTTGCCTCGACCAATCAGCGACGGGCACAGTCTGCCGCGAATTCTGGAATCATCATTGTCCATATACTACAGGGACATGCATATTTGTTGTGAATTTGGATTCTGGGCTCCCCCGGTGGCTACTGGTGGAATTGAACTTGTGACTTCATCTTCCCTGTTCACCTGTTTTGATTAGATCTGGGTGTCGCTATATAACCTGGCTTCTCTGTTAGATGCTTGCCGGTCAACAATGTTATCAGAAGCCTCTCTGTGCTTGTTCCTGCTCCCAGACATCTACTAGATAAGTTGGACATTCGTCCATGTTTTGTTTTTGTATTTTGGTTCCAGTTCACAGCTGCAGTTTCGTTACTGTGTCTGGAAAGCTCTTGTTGATCAGGAATTGCCACTCTGGTATTATGAGTTAATGCCAGAGTCCTAAAGTAATTTCTGGATGTGTTTTGTTAGGGTTTTCTACTGACCATGAAAGTATGCTTTCTGTCTTCTGCTATCTAGAAAGCGGACCTCAAATTTGCTAAAACTATTTTCCTGCTGCGTTTGTTGTTTCATCTCATATCACCGCCAATATATGTGGGGGGCTTCTGTCTCCTTTTTGGGCATTTCTCTAGAGGTGAGTCAGGTCTTATATTTCCCTCTGCTAGCATTATTTAGTTCTCCGGCCGGCGCTGGGCATATAGGGATAAAAAGTAGGACATGCTACCTGGCTACTTCTAGATGATGCGGTAGGTTTAGTTCATGGTCAGTACAGTTACATCTTCCAAGAGCTTGTTCCTATTGAGGCTTATGCTAGTTCTCTGGCCATGGAGATCATGACAGTTTGACCGGCCCACTAAAGGGTTAAAATCCTTGGCTGAGAAAGGAGAGAAATAAGAAGTCTGCTGAGAATTTTTTTTTTTTTTTTTTCTCTAGTTGTGAGTGTGCTCTTAATTGGATCACTTGCCAGTCTGTCTATGCTGCAGTCTTTCTTTTTTTTCTCTCTCCTTCTAAGCTTTGAATGGCTCTATGTTCACCTGTCTATAATGGATCTACAGAGTGTAACTGCAGGTTTGAATAATCTCGCCACGAAAGTACAAAGTTTGCAAGATTTTGTTGTTCATGCTCCGGTATCAGAGCCGAGAATTCCTTTGCCGGAATTCTTCTCAGGGAATAGATCTAGCTTTCAGAATTTTAGAAATAATTGTAAGTTATTTTTGTCCCTGAAATCTCGTTCTGCTGGAGACCCTGCACAGCAGGTTGGGATTGTGATTTCCTTGCTCCGCGGCGACCCTCAAGATTGGGCTTTTGCATTGGCACCAGGGGATCCTGCGTTGCGCAATGTGGATGCGTTTTTTCTGGCCTTGGGCTTGCTTTATGAGGAACCTCATTTGGAACTTCAGGCAGAAAAAACTTTGATGTCCCTATCGCAGGGGCAAGATGAAGCTGAAATTTACTGCCAAAGATTCCGTAAATGGTCTGTGCTTACTCAGTGGAATGAGTGCGCCTTGGCGGCTACTTTCAGAGACGGTCTTTCTGATGCCATTAAGGATGTTATGGTGGGGTTCCCTGTGCCTGCAAGTCTGAATGAGTCCATGACAATGGCCATTCAGATCGATAGGCGTCTGCGGGAGCGCAAACCAGTGCACCATCTGGCGGTGTCCACTGAGAAGACGCCAGAAAACATGCAGTGTGATAGAATTCTGTCCAGAAGCGAGCGGCAGAATTTTAGACGGAAAAATGGGTTGTGTTTCTATTGTGGGGATTCTACTCATGTTATATCAGCATGCTCTAAGCGTACTAAAAAGCTTGATAAATCCGTTCCCATTGGCACTTTACAGTCTAAATTTATTTTGTCTGTGACCCTGATTTGCTCTTTGTCATCTATTACTACGGACGCCTATATCGACTCTGGCGCCGCGTTGAGTCTTATGGATTGGTCCTTTGCCAATCGTTGTGGGTATGATTTAGAGCCTTTGGAGACTCTTATTCCTCTGAAGGGGATTGACTCCACCCCATTGGCTAATAATAAACCACAATACTGGACACAAGTGACTATGTGTATTAATCCGGATCACCAGGAGACTATTCGTTTTCTGGTGCTGTATAATCTACATGATGATTTGGTGCTGGGATTGCCATGGCTGCAGTCTCACAACCCAGTCCTTGACTGGAGAGCTATGTCTGTGTTGAGCTGGGGATGTAAGGGGACTCATGGGGACGTACCTTTGGTGTCCATTTCATCATCTATTCCCTCTGAAATCCCTGAGTTCCTGTCTGATTATCGTGACGTCTTTGAAGAACCCAAGCTGGGTTCATTACCTCCGCACCGGGAGTGCGATTGTGCTATAGATTTAATTCCGGGTAGTAAATACCCAAAGGGTCGTTTATTTAATCTGTCTGTGCCTGAACATACTGCTATGCGAGAATATATAAAGGAGTCCTTGGAAAAGGGACATATTCGTCCATCGTCATCTCCCTTAGGAGCCGGTTTTTTCTTTGTGTCAAAAAAAGACGGCTCTTTGAGACCATGTATTGATTATCGGCTTTTGAATAAAATCACGGTTAAATATCAATACCCATTGCCGTTGCTGACTGATTTGTTTGCTCGCATAAAGGGGGCCAAGTGGTTCTCTAAGATTGATCTCCGTGGGGCGTATAATTTGGTGCGGATCAGGCAGGGGGATGAGTGGAAAACCGCATTTAATACGCCCGAGGGCCACTTTGAGTATTTGGTGATGCCTTTTGGTCTTTCTAATGCCCCTTCAGTCTTCCAGTCCTTTATGCATGATATTTTCCGCGATTTTTTGGATAAATTTATGATAGTGTATCTGGATGATATTCTGATTTTTTCGGATGACTGGGACTCTCATGTCCGGCAAGTTAAGAGGGTTTTTCAGGTTTTGCGGTCTAATTCTCTGTGTGTCAAGGGTTCTAAGTGCGTTTTTGGGGTTCAGAGAATTTCCTTTTTGGGATATATTTTTTCTCCCTCTTCCATTGAGATGGATCCTGTTAAGGTTCAAGCTATTTGTGATTGGACGCAGCCCTCTTCTCTTAAAAGTCTTCAGAAATTTTTGGGCTTTGCCAACTTTTATCGTCGATTTATTTCTGGTTTTTCGGATGTCGTTAAGCCATTGACCGATTTGACTAGACAGGGTGCTGATGTTGCTAATTGGTCCCCTGATGCTGTGGAGGCCTTTCAGGAGCTTAAGCGCCGTTTTTCTTCTGCCCCTGTGTTGCGTCAGCCTGATGTGACTCTTCCTTTTCAGGTTGAGGTCGACGCTTCTGAGATCGGGGCTGGGGCAGTGTTGTCGCAGAAAAGTTCTGACTGCGCCGTGATGAGGCCTTGTGCCTTCTTTTCCCGTAAATTTTCGCCCGCTGAGCGGAATTATGATGTTGGGAATCGGGAGCTTTTGGCCATGAAGTGGGCGTTTGAGGAGTGGCGCCATTGGCTCGAGGGGGCCAGACATCAGGTGGTGGTATTGACTGACCACAAAAATTTGATCTATCTTGAGACCGCCAGGCGCCTGAATCCTAGACAGGCGCGCTGGTCATTATTTTTCTCTCGGTTTAATTTTGTGGTATCGTACCTACCGGGTTCTAAGAATGTTAAGGCGGATGCCCTTTCTAGGAGTTTTGAGCCTGATTCACCCGGCAACTCTGACCCCACAGGTATTCTTAAGGAGGGAGTTATCTTGTCAGCCGTTTCTCCAGACCTGCGGCGGGCCTTGCAGGAGTTTCAGGCGGATAGACCGGATCGTTGTCCGCCTGATAGGTTGTTTGTTCCTGATGATTGGACCAGTAGAGTCATCTCTGAGGTACATTCTTCTGCATTGGCAGGTCATCCTGGAATTTTTGGTACCAGGGATTTGGTGGCAAGATCCTTCTGGTGGCCTTCCCTGTCACGAGATGTGCGAGGCTTTGTGCAGTCTTGTGACGTTTGTGCGCGGGCCAAGCCTTGTTGTTCTCGGGCTAGTGGATTATTGTTGCCCTTGCCTATTCCTAAGAGACCTTGGACACACATCTCGATGGATTTTATTTCAGATCTGCCTGTTTCTCAGAAGATGTCTGTCATCTGGGTGGTGTGTGACCGTTTTTCTAAGATGGTCCATTTGGTTCCCCTGCCCAAATTGCCTTCTTCTTCCGAGTTGGTGCCCCTGTTTTTTCAAAATGTTGTTCGTTTGCATGGTATTCCTGAGAATATCGTTTCTGACAGAGGAACCCAATTTGTGTCTAGATTTTGGCGGGCATTCTGTGCTAGGATGGGCATAGATTTGTCTTTTTCGTCTGCTTTTCACCCTCAGACTAATGGCCAGACCGAGCGGACTAATCAGACCCTGGAGACATATCTGAGGTGTTTTGTGTCTGCTGACCAGGATGATTGGGTTGCTTTTTTGCCATTGGCGGAGTTCGCCCTCAATAATCGGGCCAGCTCTGCCACTTTGGTGTCCCCGTTTTTCTGTAATTCGGGGTTCCACCCTCGATTTTCCTCCGGTCAGATGGAATCCTCGGATTGTCCTGGAGTGGATGCGGTGGTGGAGAGATTGCATCATATCTGGGGGCAGGTGATGGACAATTTAAAGTTGTCCCAGGAGAAGACTCAGCTTTTTGCCAACCGTCACCGTCGTGTTGGTCCTCGGCTTTGTGTTGGAGATTTGGTGTGGTTGTCTTCTCGTTTTGTCCCTATGAGGGTCTCATCTCCTAAGTTTAAGCCTCGGTTCATCGGTCCGTATAAAATATTGGAGATTCTTAACCCTGTTTCCTTCCGTTTGGACCTCCCTGCATCCTTTTCTATTCATAACGTTTTTCATCGGTCGTTATTGCGCAGGTATGAGGCACCGGTTGTGCCTTCCGTTGAGCCTCCTGCTCCGGTGTTGGTTGAGGGTGAGTTGGAGTACGTTGTGGAAAAAATCCTAGACTCCCGTGTTTCCAGACGGAGACTCCAGTATCTGGTCAAGTGGAAGGGATACGGCCAGGAGGATAATTCTTGGGTCACTGCATCTGATGTTCATGCCTCTGATCTGGTTCGTGCCTTTCATAGGGCCCATCCTGATCGCCCTGGTGGTTCTGGTGAGGGTTCGGTGCCCCCTCCTTGAGGGGGGGGTACTGTTGTGAATTTGGATTCTGGGCTCCCCCGGTGGCTACTGGTGGAATTGAACTTGTGACTTCATCTTCCCTGTTCACCTGTTTTGATTAGATCTGGGTGTCGCTATATAACCTGGCTTCTCTGTTAGATGCTTGCCGGTCAACAATGTTATCAGAAGCCTCTCTGTGCTTGTTCCTGCTCCCAGACATCTACTAGATAAGTTGGACATTCGTCCATGTTTTGTTTTTGTATTTTGGTTCCAGTTCACAGCTGCAGTTTCGTTACTGTGTCTGGAAAGCTCTTGTTGATCAGGAATTGCCACTCTGGTATTATGAGTTAATGCCAGAGTCCTAAAGTAATTTCTGGATGTGTTTTGTTAGGGTTTTCTACTGACCATGAAAGTATGCTTTCTGTCTTCTGCTATCTAGAAAGCGGACCTCAAATTTGCTAAAACTATTTTCCTGCTGCGTTTGTTGTTTCATCTCATATCACCGCCAATATATGTGGGGGGCTTCTGTCTCCTTTTTGGGCATTTCTCTAGAGGTGAGTCAGGTCTTATATTTCCCTCTGCTAGCATTATTTAGTTCTCCGGCCGGCGCTGGGCATATAGGGATAAAAAGTAGGACATGCTACCTGGCTACTTCTAGATGATGCGGTAGGTTTAGTTCATGGTCAGTACAGTTACATCTTCCAAGAGCTTGTTCCTATTGAGGCTTATGCTAGTTCTCTGGCCATGGAGATCATGACACATATTCTAGAATACCCGATGCATTAGAAGCGACGGGCACAGTATCGACGTAGATGTCATAATGGTTGCCATGGCGACAATGATGTCATAAAGGTTGCCTTGACCAATCAGCCGCCAGGCCTCGACCAATCAGCGATGGGCACAGCATGGCGACGATGATGTCATAAAGGTTGCCTCGACCAATCAGCGACGGGCACAGTATCGACGTAGATGTCATAATGGTTGCCATGGCGATGATGATGTCATAAAGGTTGCCTCGACCAATCAGCGACGGGCACAGTCTGCCGCGAATTCTGGAATCATCATTGTCCATATACTACGGGGACAAGCATATTCTAGAATACCCGATGCATTAGAATCGGGCCACAATCTAGTATTATATATGGGACTATACAACGGTAATTTTGGTTCGGCATGCGCCTAGTCCCACATGATATTGTGCTGTTTGACCAGTATTAAGGACGTGATTTCGGGTAGAAAGTGTGTACCTAAACGGTCTATTATATCTAAGTTACCATGGTTCACCAGGTGCATACTTGATACAGCACAAGTATCGTGATACGCGTAATCAGCTGGAGGATCCTAGGGAATCTGAATAATTGTGCGTTCGATCAGGAAACCAGAGAAAAAATATAATTTAATAGAGACACTCTGGAAATAAGGGAAGAATTACCCATACTTTTAATATACTCATTTAGTGGTATCTTTTTATACCGCCACATAGTTTTCACATTATTTTGCACCTAGCACTTTGTCACTGCACATGTATATAGTAAGTTATTTTTAATAAACTCATTAGAGATTAAGTTTTAATAATAATCCGGATCCGCTGCTACTCCTTTGTGGAAATAAGTCACCATATTGTCAACACTGAAGTTGATGATCAGGGCCTAAAGAGTCGTTTTGGACTTCTGGATAATGATGTGAAGTAGGCTTGTGAGTCACCCTACCAGGGCAGCGGGGTACTCAGCACCAGGTATTAAAGGGGATATCACAGTGGCTGTGATCCAGTCCATGGCCCTGGGCGCCCAATTAAAGGGGAAGATCTTTAAGGGAATTTGTAATGACTATATTTGTGACGCCACCTGTGGTTTACAGTCAGTGGGGACCGACGCTGCTTAAAGGTGTCCTCTGGGGTAATGGTATGCAGCAAGATGGTGATGCTTCCCACAGGTGAAGCGGGGTTCCCAGTGGTGTGGTGGATTGTATGGCAAAGAACGAGGACACAGGTTTCCAATCTTTACCTGGTTTTCTGATGGTAGTAGTAATCCTCAGTCCAGGGTACCAAGTGCAGGGTAGCTGTGGTTCGGCCGGCTTGGAGGCAATAGGAGATCCTTCTCCAAGGTGAAGTCCATAAGCCTTTCCTACTAGCGCTGTTTAGTTGGTTAGGTCATTGCCACCTGATGCTCATTGCAAGTCCCCTCTCTCCTGTCCTAAGACAGATGTCTGAACGATAGGCAGTTTGAGCCTGTTTACAGGGTCTCTATCATGACCCTGGCTCTAAGGTCACTGCTCCACCCCAGACTTGATGCAGGCAATTGATATACAGTCCTATGCCTTCCGGTTCTGCTAAGTGTCCTAGAGTCCCACTATATCCTCAGGCTCCCAGTACCCGGTTCTGCGCTCTGGCCCCCAGGGTGTTCTTCTGCTGTTCCCCTGCTGAGCTTCTTCCTCCTCTTTGCTTCTTCCCTCTCTTCCCTCTAAGCTCCTCCACAATTTAACTCTTTCAGTAATCCTCTTTCCAGGGGTTGCAGCTCCCTCGTGGCTGTTCGACCCCCACGTCTGCTCCAGACGTCCTTCTCACTCCTGGAGACTGTCTCTCTCAGACTGGCCCACACTGATTGGCTCCTCCTCTGGACCAGTATACATAAAGTGTAAGGAAGCTCCCCTGAATCCAGGTCCTGAGCTCCACCTCCTGGCCTAGATTCAGATGTGTTGAATGTGAGTGCCTTACCTGATAGAGAGAATCTCCCTCCCTTGCCTCCAAGCGTGACATCACCCTCCCCGAAGGGAAGGCAACATCACTGCAACAACTGGTTACCTGGGGTGTTGCACTTGACTGGAAACGTAAAGGACAGAGATAAATGTTTGAGCCTACACATAAGGCCACGTTCACACATTCAGTATTTGGTCAGTATTTTCCATCAGTACTTGTAATCCAAAATCAGGAATGGAAGAATCTGAGGAAAAGTCTAATAAAAACACGTCACCACTTCTGTATTTATCACCCACTCCTGGTTTTGGCATACAAATGCTGATGTAAAATACTGACCAAATACTGAACATGTGAATATGGCCTAATGGATGAAGTCTTCATATCATCAAGACTGATTAAAGGACACTAAGAAAATACCAATCCCTGAAAGAGCCACCAATAATATTTTTATGACAAATTATAAATAAAAGCATAACTGTAATATTCAAGAAAAAAAAAGTTTAATCATTAAAAACAAAGTCTGCTGATATTTTGCACCATGTTAAGAAAATAAGGCAGCAGAATTCAAAGTGCAAATGAAAAAGGAGATTCCAAATATTTTTGTCAAAAAGATTAGCTACATTGTTTGCTCTAGAAAGCCAATATCAGGAACAAAATTAATTAATTGAGCTTTGCGTGGCTGAAACTACATATGCTGCTACTACATGTGATAGGAAAACCTGCTATGCCCATCAGGACTTCCTGGGTGCCAGCCAATTGGAAGGGAACGTTGAATGTATGTTTACTTAGAATGACTAATGGGCTCTTGCGCTACTCTTCCCTTCTGAGTGATAAAACCCAAAGCACAATAGAATGGAACCTTTATCTGCAGAAGCTATGAACTCCACAAAATGGATATGAATTGTGAGTTTCTCCTTCTAATTGGTAATCTGCAAGAACGACACCTGCTTTTGTAATGTCACATTAGTCAGTATAAATCACAATGAAGGAAATGATCACTACAGTCTGTTTAATATTCTGCACTTCTATTTGTTTTTTTATGATTTATTTTTTTAATTTGTGAACACGTATCTTATACGTGCAGACAGAGGCAGTGTCACCAGCGACATTGATTCACAGGGTTCAGCTATATGCAATATTACCTGATTTACTTCTGCTTCTATATCATAAAAAAAGAGTAGTTTGTTAAATGAATGATGAGATGCACCCCTTGTTTGAACATGCTGCATTAGGCCGGTTTTACACGTCAGTGTCTCTGGTACGTGTAGTGACTAGGGTTGAGCAACCTTGACCTTTTTAGGGTCGAGTCTTGTTTTGCGAAACCCGACTTTCTGAAAAGTCGAGTCGGGCGAAATCGGCCGATTACTGCGAAAAGTCGAGGATCGGCCGGAACACAAAACCCTATGCACGTCAATGGGGATTTTTTATTTTTTTTTTTCTCTCTCTCTCTCTCTCTCTCTCTCTCTCTCTCTCTCTCTCCCCCCTCCGTCCCAGCCCCGAAAATTTCGTTTTACACATTGCAAATCCCTGCTGCGCACAAGCGCTAAAATGATCATAGGCGTGCACACCCCTAACCCCTATGTCATCACTCTGCCCACACTCCTTCATTGGCTGAAAAAATGGCGCTAAACGCGTCATACGAAACGCAACTTTGGCGCCAAGATCGCGTACCGCATGGCCGACCCCACACAGGGATCGGGTCGGGTTTCATGAGACGCCGACTTTGCCAAAAGTCGGCGACTTATGAAAATGAACGATCCGCTTCGCTCAACCCTAGTAGTGACAGTTTTCTCACGTACCGGAGACACTGACACACGTTGACCCAGTCAAATGAATGGGTCTATGCACATGCCTGCGTGTTTTCACGGACCAAGTGTCTGTGTTAAAAACACGTAGACATGTCCGTTATTCTCTGGCAGCACGGTCCGCAAAGCGTCCTGCACACGTGCACACGGAGAACAGTGTGCACTCTCCTCCATGTGCACATACCGCAGTACGAGAGATAGTGCTACAGTAAGTGCTGTCCCCATCGTGTGGTGCTGAAGCCGACATTCTTCCCTTCTCTCCTGCTCGGCTGAAAGCAGCGCTAGCAGAAGAGAAGGGATGAAAGATCAATTTTTTTTATTGTTTAAATTAAAGTTTGGGGTCACCTCCCACTTACCACCCCACCCCACCCCCCGTGCGCCCGCCCGCTTGAAGAGAAATACTCACCCAACTCCCGCGATGCCTGCTCTCAGTGCCCTGCAGCTCATCCTGTGTGAGCGATCACATGGTAACGCTCATTAAGGTGATGAATATTAATTGCTGCTTTCAGCCGAGCAGGAGAGAAGGGATGAATGCCGGGTTCAGCACCACACGCAGGGGACAGAGCTTACTGTAGTGCTGTGTCTCTTGCGGCGGTCCGTGTGGTCCTCAAGCGGCACGCGAGTGGCACACGGCTGCCGCACGTGTGCCACCTGAGCACACGGACACAGATATTTATGGTACTGATTTTTCCGGTACCGGAAATATCTGGACGTGTGAGACTGGCCTTAAATGTAGTGGTGTGGGGGATCCATTACTGCACAAGCCCCCACTGGGGGATTCACCTGTTCTTCCATGGGTCATTCTATGCCTGGGCAGAGGTACTCTTTGAAGTTCCTTGGCCTCATTGCTCTGTAACAGGACTCCTCATCCACCATGTCCAATTTATATTATTGGTGTAATAAACCAAGGACATACTACTGCGATGTCTTCTTCTGTCACCAGGCACCGCTGTATTCAGTCTTCAGGTTGCGCTGGTGATAGAAGAGACACTGGAACCATAAGCTCTGGAAACCCCAGGCTCTATCCACCCCTTTAGGTTAGGGTGGCTGGGATCTGCAGTGCTGCTCAGTGTGAGTGTGTGTGTGCTGTCCAGGTGGAGTTATCAGCTCCTTGCTCCATCCAATTGGAGAGCACTACACGCTTCCAGCTTAATGTAGACTTGTGCTTCTCTAGTTTAATCTTGTCTGTTCAGCGGGTTTTTTTTTCTTTCTTTCCTGTCTTTAACTGACTTGTACTGACTTTTCTTGCATCTTCTAATTTTTTTATTTTTTTCTGCCCTCTTGATACTGACCACTAGGGTTGAGCGACTTTTATTTTTATAGGATCGGGTCGGGTTTCACGAAACCCGACTTTCTCAAAAGTCGGGTCGAGTGAAATCGGCCGATCCTATAAAAAAGTCGGGGTCGGGGTCGGCCGAAACACGAAACCCAATGCAGTGCAATGGGATACTATGGTTCCCAGGGTCTGAAGGAGAGGAAACTCTCCTTCAGGCCCTGGGATCCATATTAATGTGTAAAATAAAGAATCAAAATAAAAAATATTGATATGCTCACCCTCGGACGCGCCCTGGTACTAACCGGCAGGCTTCCTTCCTAAGAATGAGCGCGTGAATGACCTGCGGTGACGTCGCGGCTTGTGATTGGTCGCGAGCGGTCACATGGACAAGCCGCGACGTCATCTAAGGTCCTTCACGCGCTCACTCTTAGGAAGGAAGGCTGCCGGAAAGAAGCAGGGCGAGTCCGAGGGTGAGTATATTCCTATTAGGTATATACTCACCCTCGGACGCGCCCTGCTTCTTTCTTTCTTTCTTTTTTGCTAGGTTCACTAAAACTGACCTGCCATTATGATTCTCCAGGTCATTACGAGTTCATAGACACCAAACATGTTTAGGTTCTTTTTTATCTAAGTGGTAAAAAAAAATTCCAAAATTTGTTAAAAAAATAAATAAATAAAATTGTGCCATTTTCCAATACCCATAGTGTCTCCATTTTTTTTGTGATCATTTTTTTTTTATGGGTCAAAAGGGGGCGATTTCAACTTTTTATAAATACAGTACAGACCAAAAGTTTAGACACACCTTCTCATTTAAAGATTTTTCTGTATTTTCATGACTATGAAAATTGTAAATTCACACTGAAGGCATCAAAACTATGAATTAAAGGGAACCTGTCACCCCCCAGACGTTTGTAACTAAAAGAGCCACCTTTTGCTGCACTAATGCTGCATTCTGACAATGTGGCTCTTTTAGTTCGGGTCCCTGGCACTGCTGCAATAATCGCTTTTGAAGTTTGTCTCTCATACCTTTGAAATCGCCAGGTAGGCAGGTCTTTCCCGGCTAATCCAAAACCCTCCCTGCCGTCACTCAGAGACTCTGCGCGCCGGTTGCCGCCTCCCCTTCCTTCATTAGCATCCCCGACGCCTGCGCTGTAAGTTTGAAGGGCAGCGCAACTGCGCATGCCCGAGAAAAAACCCAACAGCGCAGGCACCGGAGACGCTAATGAAGGAAGAGAAGGAGGCGGCGCCCGGCGCGCACATTCCCTGAGTGATGGCTGGGAGGCATTTGGATTAGCCGGGAAAGACCTGCCTCCCTGGCGATTTCAAAGGTATGAGGGACAAACTTCAAAAGCGATTATTGCAGCAGTGCCAGGGACCCGAACTAAACGAGTCACTTTGTCAGAATGCAGCATTAGTGCAGCACAAGGTGGCTCTTTTAGTTACAAACTCCTAAGGGGGCTGACAGATTCCTTTTAGCACATGTGGAATTATATACTTAACAAAAAAGTGTGAAACAACTGAAAAGTCATAGTTACTCACCGATAACGGTGTTTCTCGGAGCCCATGACAGCACTACGGAGAGAGGGGATCCGCCCTTCGGGGACAGAAAACCTACAGATAAAAAGGGCGGTACCTCTCCCTCGCATCAGTTGGTTTACAGAGCATCGGAGGACCTCAACAGAGAATAACATATTAAAAACATTTCTTATTAGAGGAAACCCGTGACTATATTTCATTAAGTAAATTATATGTAAATAAAGGTGCTCATCGCACTCGTGATGGGAGGGAATAAGCGGGTGCTGTCATGGGCTCTGAGAAACACCGTTATCGGTGAGTAACTATGACTTTCTCAGTCTCCCATGACAGCACTACGGACAGAATTGCAGAGACTAAGCTTAGGGAGGGACCACCGCCTCGAGAACCCTTCGCCCGAAGGTCAAGTCAGACACAGAGGCTAGATTTAATCTATAGTGTCTAAAGAAGGTTGATGGTGATGACCAGGTGGCCGCTTTGCAGATCTGCTCAATTGATACCTCTGACCTCTCAGCCCACGAGGTAGCTACTGCTCTTGTGGAATGCGCTCTTATACCATCTGGGATCGTATTCCCCGAGGATGAATATGCCAAGGCTATTGCCTCCTTTATCCACCTTGCCAAAGTACCTTTGGATGCCTGGAATCCTTTGGTGGAATCCACCTCCCTTGTGGAATCTAAGTATTGGACTGGACATCTTCTGACATCTAAATTATGGAAGTTTTGTTCCTTCTCATTCTTGGGGTTTGGGCAAAAGGACGGCAGGGATACTTCTTGTGACCTATGAAATTTTGATGCCACTTTTGGCAAATAGGCCGGGTCAGGTCTAAGAGTGACTCTATCATCCAATATTTTTGTAAAAGGTGGGTTAGAGGATAGGGCTTGAATGTCACTTATTCTGCGCGCAGACGTTAAAGCTACTAGAAGAATAGTCTTAAGTGATAGTGTTTTTATGGAAATCATATCTATGTGTTCAAATGGAGTACTCGTTAGCACAGGGAGGACTAAATTTAGGTCCCACGAGGGCATTTTTTCAGTAACTAAAGGCTTTGATCTTGTAACCCCCTTAATAAATCTTATTACCCATGGATTAGCCGCAATATTTTGATTATAAAGTGCTCCCAGAGCTGCTATCTGTACCTTAAGAGTACTGACCGCTAACCCTTGTTCCAGACCTTTTTGTAGGAACTCTAGAATTTTATCAATTGAAGGACCTTCCTGGACTTTTAAATTGGAGACAGATAAGAATTTTCTCCATGTTTTCCCATATATTTTAGTAGTAATAGGTTTTCTACTTTTTAACAACGTAGCAACTAAGTTGTCTGAAAAGCCCCTTTCTTTTAATAGTCTCCGTTCAAAATCCAGGCTGTCAAATGTAAGTTCGACTCTTATGGGTGGAAGATCGGTCCTTGCTGTAGCAGGTCTGGTATATTCAGTAGGATCCATGGGTCTGAGACCGATAGCATCCTTAGCCAGGAAAACCACATCCTCTTTGGCCAGAACGGGGCTATAAGGATCATTTTTGTTTTGTCCTCTCTGACTTTCCGAATGACTGCCGGGATCAGAACGATTGGAGGAAAAGCATATGTCAGCTTGTGGGTGAATGGGATCAGAAAAGCATCTAGAGCCTGGGGATTCCCTTCCGGGTTTAGTGAGCAAAATTTGTTTACTTTTATGTTTTTGGAATTGGCAAATAAGTCTATTGTTGGAGCTCCCCACATTTTTGTAATCTGGTTGTAGATAGACTGATTCAGGGACCATTCGCCTTGTTTCAACTGAGTTCGACTTAAATAATCTGCCTTCTCGTTATTTGATCCCTGAATGTGTAGCGCAGAGAGGGATAATAGATTTTCTTCCACAAGGCTGATAATTTTGGCGGAGGAACTCATCAAAAATAGAAGAGCACGATGCACTGCCCAAAGCTCTTTTTGGTTTGAGGATGCTGATAGTTCCTGAACCGACCAGTTCCCTTGAGCCACTCTGTCTCCCATGTGAGCCCCCCACCCTCTGGGACTCGCATCGGTTGTTATTACCTGAGATATTTTCGGTACCCAAGGAATTCTCTTTGAAAGATTTTGATTCTTCCCCCACCAAAGAAGGGAATGAATAACTGAGGAATTTAGAATGATACGGCTTTCTAAATTGTTCTTTAGTATTGACTGCCACTCTAGAATGTGCCATTGAAGCTCCCTTGTGTGGAATTGTGCGAAAGGTATCACTGGCAGACATGATGAGAGGGAGCCCAGTAGCGACATTGCCCTTCTTAAGGTCATGGAGGGGTTGGGTAGCGTTCGTGCTATCATGGTCAATATATTGTCCTTTTTGGAACCTGGGAGTCAGTATTCTTGGACTTGGGAATCTAACGTTAGTCCCAGAAACTCCTGTATTTGACAGGGCTCCAGCTTTGATTCTTTTATGTTTATGAGCCAACCCAAGTTCGTCAGAATAGTCATTACTCGGTCCCGCTGTTCCCTGCAACTTTGAGCTGAGTCGCTTGCAATAAGGAAATCGTCCAAGTAAGCGACTATCAGTATATTTTGTTCCCTTATGTGGGCCATCATTTTCGCTACTATTTTTGTGAATATTCGCGGAGCAATTGAGATTCCAAACTGGAGAGCCCTGTATTGGAAATGTCTTATTTGTCCCTCTATGGAGACCGCCATCCTGAGGAATTTTTGAGATTGTTTGTGGATGGGTACATGGTAGTATGCGTCGGTTGGGTCTATCACGACCATGTAGCAATTCGGGAAAAGGCTCTTTATGGTAGATTTTATTGTTTCCATTTTGAATTTTTGATTTTTTACGTATTTGTTTAAGTTTTTTAGATTTATTATTGTCCGAAAGGACCCATCGGGTTTTGGCACTAGAAATAGTGGGGAGGAAAAACCTTCCTTTATTTCTTGAGGTGAGATCTCCCGAATCACAGATTTCTGTAGGGAGGGAGATAATTTCTTTTTCTAATGCACCTTGCTCTGCTGCCGAAGATCTTGTTTTTGTCACTAAGTAATTTCGGGGAGGTAAGGAAAGGAAATCTATTTTTAGACCGGATTGTATGAGTCTTAAAATCCAGATATTGTTGGATATCTTCTTCCAGGCGGGAAGGAATGAGGTGAGTCTTCCCCCCACCATAGGGAGAATGTCATTTTGAGGGTTTTTTTGTCACGGGAAGTGTTGCCAAAAACGTAATCCCTATCCCTTCTTCTTCCTTCCTCCCATTTATTCTGCTCTCTGGGGTGTCTTCGGCGAAAAAATCTCCTGTTCCGAAAGGACTGTCTGAAAGGGGCTGGTCCCAAATTTGGAAACCCCTTCTTTTTGTCTCCAGCTTTTTGGAGGCTGTCATCCAAGGTCTCCCCAAACAAGAAATTCCCCTCACAAGGAATAGAACATAATTTTAGCTTCGTTTGGAGATCCCCAGGCCAACTCTTAAGCCATAAAGTTCTTCTGGCTGCGTTAGAGAAGGCAGCGGCCTTGGATGTTAAGCGCACGGAGTCCGCTGAGGAGTCCGCTAAGAACGCCGCTGCTGCTCTGATTACAGGGATTGAATCCAGCAACTTATTCCTGGGTGACCCATCTTTAATCTGGCTTTCCAGCTGGTCAATTCACACCAATAAAGATCTGGAGGTGCAGGTCGCTGCAACTGCAGGTCTCAAGCTACCTCCAGCCGACTCCCATGCCCCTTTAAGAAAAGTATCCGCTTTTTTGTCTAAAGGGTCTTTAAGGGTACCCATATCCTCAAATGGGAGCGCAAATTTATTCGAAGCTTTGGCCACCGCTACGTCCAATTTCGGTGCTTTGTCCCAAGAAGTGGACGCCTCGTCTTCAAAGGGATACTTCCTTTTAAGCGAGGGTACTGAGGAATTTCTCCTATCAGGTTTCTCCCACTCTTTTTTAATCAGTGTCTGGACGTTGGAATTTAGGGGAAATGTTCTCCTTTTTTTTTGTCCCAGACCTCCGAACATTATATCTTGAGCCGTTCTATCAGGTCTGGGATCCTCAACCCCCATAGTAGCTCTAACTGCTTTCACTAGAGTATCCACCTCCTCTAGTGGGAAGCAATGACGGCCCGAATCTTCATGGGAGGAGGATAAGGAGGAATCAGATTTATCAGAATCCACGTCCTCAGATGAGGACCGGACAGAGTGGGAATACACCGTTTCTCTTTCCTTATCCTTCCCTTTTTTGACAGATGTAAGGGCATTCTGAACCTCAGATCTAATTATCGATTTTAATTCAGATGCGAAATCGGGAGTCTCTTCACACAATAACCGTTGAATACACGATTTACAAAGCTATTTGTCCCAGGCTACCGGCAAAGCTTTGTTACAGGTGGGGCAGGATCTATTTTTCTTTTTCTCCAGCCTCTTCTTTCCCTATTAAGGGAGAAGAAGGAACTCCATTATAATATACGCACTTTCAGGGAGATCACTCACCATTCAGATGTGGACGTAGGTACCGGTTCTGGAGGAGGGCCTGGATCTGGTAGAAAAAGCTCCTGAGGAGGAGAGTTGGTTACTGCAGCAGATCTGCTGCGCTGCGTAGAATGACCGCTGGACCCACTTCTCCTGGTACACTTAGGGTCTGTCTTTCTATGGTGCTGCTGCCTCGGCTGCAGTTCCTGTTCTTGCTGGGGATCGCTGTTCTCCATGCTTGCAGGGAGTAAGTGCGACAACTATGTGTGCACTCTCTCCCTATTTGAATCTGGCGCTCCCCCAGCATTCACCGCACATCCGGCTCCTACGTCACATCCTCCAGGGAGAAAAAAGCTACCGTGCATGCGCGCGGAGATGACCAGGAAGTTTTGCCACATTTCCGGAGCAGCAGCCATCTTTGTACACCCAGAGCGTGTGCTTATCGGCACAGAAGCTCTGGATGATCCAGCGCCCCTTCCTCTCCTGAGAGTCGGCGGCGATTCTCCCCCCGCACATCCTGAAGAACCCCTCGGTACCAGCAATGGCGGCTTCGGGTGCCGAACGAGCCGTGGCAGGAGCCTCCTCGCTGCCAGAACCCGACTGTCCGGTCCCGGTCCCATGATACGGCGTCTTCTTGCAGGTACCACCGAAAAGAGGTTCCCCGTCAGGGACAGGAAACCAACTGATGCGAGGGAGAGGTACCGCCCTTTTTATCTGTAGGTTTCCTGTCCCCGAAGGACGGATCCCCTCTCTCCGTAGTGCTGTCATGGGAGACCGAGAAATATGTCTTATAATCTAGGTTCTTCAAAGTAGCCACCTTTTGCTTTGATGACTGCTTTGCACACTCTTGGCATTCTCTTGATGAGCTTCAAGAGGTAGTCACCGAAAATGGTTTTCACTTCACAGGTGTGCCCTATCAGGTTTAATAAGTGGGATTTCTTGCCTTATAAATGGGGTTGGGACCATCAGTTGTGTTGAGCAGAAGTCTGGTGGATACACAGCTGATAGTCCTACTGAATAGACTGTTAGAATTTGTATTATGGCAAGAAAAAGGCAGCTAAGAAAAACGAGTGGCCATCATTACTTTAAGAAACGAAGGTCAGTCAGTCCGAAAAATTTGGAAAACTTTGAAAGTGTCCCCAAGTGCAGTGGCAAAAACCATGAAGCGCTACAAAGAAACTGGTTCACATGAGGACTGCCCCAGGAAAGGAAGACCAAGATTCAACTCTGTTTCTGAGGATTAGTTCATCCGAGTCACCAGCTTCAGAAATTGCAGGTTAACAGCAGCTCAGATTAGAGACCAGGTCAATGCCACACAGAGTTCTAGAAGGAGACACATCTCTACAACTGTTAAGAGGAGACTTTGTGCAGCAGGCCTTCATGGTAAAATAGCTGCTAGGAAGCCACTGCTAAGGACAGTCAACAAGCAGAAGAGACTTGTTTGGGCTAAAGAACACAAGGAATGGACATTAGGCCAGTGGAAATCTGTGCTTTGGTCTGATGAGTCCAAATTTGAGATCTTTGGTTCCAACCACAATGTCTGTGTGCGACGCAGAAAAGGTGAATGGATGGACTCTACATGCCTGGCTCCCACCGTGAAGCATGGAGGAGGAGGTGTAATGGTGTGTGGGGGTGCTTTGCTGGTGACACTGTTGGCGATTTATTCAAAATTGAAGGCATACTGAACCAGCATGGCTACCACAGCATCTTGCAGCAGCATGCTATTCCATCCGGTTTGCGTTTAGTTGGACCATCATTTATTTTTCAAAAGGACAATGACCCCAAACACACCTCCAGGCTGTTTAACGGCTATTTGACCAAGAAGGAGAGTGATGGGGTGCGACGCCAGATGACCTGGCCTCCACAGTCACCAGACCTGAACCCAATCTAGATGGTTTGTGGTGAGCTGGACCGCAGAGTGAAGGCAAAAGGGCCAACAAGTGCTAAGCATCTCTGGGAACTCCTTCAAGATTGTTGGAAGACCATTTCTGGTGACTACCTCTTGAAGCTCATCAAGAGAATGCCAAGAGTGTGCAAAGCAGTCATCAAAGCAAAAGGTGGCTACTTTGAAGAACCTAGAATATAAGACATATTTTCAGTTGTTTCACACTTTTTTGTTAAGTATATAATTCCACAGGTGTTAGTTCATAGTTTTGATGCCTTCAGTGTGAATTTACAGTTCTCATAGTCATGAAAATATAGAAAAGTCTTTAAATGAGAAGGTGTGTCCAAACTTTTGGTCTGTACTGTATATATACAGTACTAGCTGAAGAGCCCGGCATTGCCTGGGCATAGTAAATATCTGTGGTTAGTTATAGCACCTCACTTCTCTTATTTTCCCATCACGCCTCTCATTTTCCTCCTCACATCTCTCATTTTCTCCCTTACACCTCTCATTTTCCACCTCACTCCTCTCATTCCCCCCTAACTCTTGTCATTTTGACCTCACATCTGTCATTTTCCGATCACTCCACTATTTTCCCTCACTCCTCTCAATTTGCACTCACACCTTTACATTTTCACCTCACACACCTCATTTTCACCTCACACCTCTCATTTTCCCTTCAGTATATACATATTTGTCATCTCCCTTATATATAGTATACACCTGTATGTCATCTCCTGTATATAGTATATACCTGTATGTCATCTCCCCTGTATATAGTATGTACCCGTATGTCATCTTCTCCTGTATATAGTATGTACCTGTATGTCATCTCCTCCTGTATATAGTATATACCAGTGTGTCATCTACTCTGTATATAGTATATACCTGTGTATCATCTCCCCTGTCTATAGTATATACCTGTGTGTCATCTCTCCTGTATATAGGATATACCTATGTGTCATCTCCCCTGTATATAGGATATACCTGTTTGTCATCTCCCCTGTATATAGTATATACTGTATGTGTGTGTCATATCCCCTGTATATAGTATATACCTGTGTGTCATCTCCTCCTGTATAGAGTATATACCTGTGTGTCATCTCCTCCTGTATATAGTATATACCTGTGTGTCATCTCCCCTGTATATAGTATATACCTGTGTGTATTCTCCCCTGTATATAGTATATACCTGTGTGTCATCTCCCCTGTATATAGTATATACCTGTGTGTCATCTCCCCTGTATATAGTATGTACCTGTATGTCATCTCCCCTGTATATAGTATATACCAGTGTGTCATCTCCTCCTGTATATAGTATATACCTGTGTGTCATCTCTCCTGTATATAGTATATATGTGTGTGTCATCTCCTCCTGTATATAGTATATACCTGTGTGTCATCTCCTCCTGTATATAGTATATACCTGTGTGTGATCTCCTGTATATAGTATATACCTGTATGTCATCACCTCCTGTATATAGAATACATCTGTATGTCATCTCCCCTGTATATACCTGCTGTATGTCATCTTCTCTATATGCCTATGTATCATCTCCTCTTTTATATAGTATATACCTGTATGTCATCTCCTCCTATATATAGTATATACCTGTATGTCATCTCCTGTATATAGTATATAACTGTATGTCATCTCCCCTGTATATAGTATGTACCTGTATGTCATCTTCTCCTGTATATAGTATGTACCTGTATGTCATCTCCTCGTGTATATAGTATATACCTGTGAGTGATCTCCTCTGTATATAGTATATACCTGTGTGTCATCTCCCCTGTATATAGTATATACCTGTGTGTTATCTCCCCTGTATATAGGATTTACCTGTGTGTCATCTCCCCTGTATATAGGATATACCTGTGTGTCATCTCCCCTGTATATAGTATATACTGTATGTGTGTCATATCCCCTGTATATAGTATATACCTGTGTGTCATCTCCTCCTGTATATAGTATATACCTGTGTGTCATCTCCTCTGTATATAGTATATATGTGTGTGTCATCTCCTCCTGTATATAGTATATACCTGCGTGTCATCTCCTCCTGTATATAGTATATACCTGTGTGTCATCTCTCCTGTATATAGTATACACCTGTGTGTCATCTCCTCCTGTATATAGTATATACCTGTATGTCATCTCCTCCTGTATATAGTATACATCTGCATGTCATCTCCCCTGTATATAGTATATACTGTATGTGTGTCATATCCCCTGTATATAGTATATACCTGTGTGTCATCTCCCCTGTATATAGTATATATGTGTGTGTCACCTCCTCCTGTATATAGTATATACCTGAGTGTTATCTCCTCCTGTATATAGTATATACCTGTGTGTCATCTCTCCTGTATATAGTATACACCTGTGTGTCATCTCCTCCTGTATATAGTATATACCTGTATGTCATGTCCTCCTGTATATAGTATACATCTGTATGTCATCTCCCCTGTATATACCTGCTGTATGTCATCTCCTCCTCTATATGCCTATGTGTCATCTCCTCTTTTATATAGTATATACCTGTATGTCATCTCCTCCTGTATATAGTATATATGTGTGTTATCTCCTCCTGTATATAGTATATACCTGTATGTCATCTCCTCATATATATAGTATATACCGGTATGTCATCTCCTGTATATAGTATATACCTGTATGTCATCTCCCCTGTATATAGTATGTACCTGTATGCCATCTTCTCCTGTATATAGTATGTACCTGTATGTCATCTCCTCCTGTATATAGTATATACCTGTGTGTGATCTCCTCTGTATATAGTATATACCTGTGTATCATCTCCCCTGTATATAGTATATACCTGTGTGTCATCTCCCCTGTATATAGGATTTACCTGTGTGTCATCTCCCCTGTATATAGGATATACCTGTGTGTCATCTCCCCTGTATATAGTATATACTGTATGTGTGTGTCATCTCCCCTGTATATAGTATATACCTGTGTGTCATCTCCTCCTGTATATAGTATATACCTGTGTGTCACCTCCTCCTGTATATAGTATATACCTGTGTGTCATCTCCCCTGTACATAGTATATACCTGTGTGTCATCTCCCCTGTACATAGTATACAGTGGGGCAAAAAAGTATTTAGTCAGTCAGCAACAGTGCAAGTTCCACCACTTAAAAAGATGAGAGGCATCTGTAATTTACATCATAGGTAGACCTCAACTATGGGAGACAAACTGAGAAAAAAAAATCCAGAAAATCACATTGTCTGTTTTTTTTATCATTTTATTTGCATATTATGGTGGAAAATAAGTATTTGGTCAGAAACAAACAATCAAGATTTCTGGCTCTCACAGACCTGTAACTTCTTCTTTAAGAGTCTCCTCTTTCCTCCACTCATTACCTGTAGTAATGGCACCTGTTTAAACTTGTTATCAGTATAAAAAGACACATGTGCACACCCTCAAAAAGTCTGACTCCAAACTCCACTATGGTGAAGACCAAAGAGCTGTCAAAGGACACCATAAACAAAATTGTAGCCCTGCACCAGGCTGGGAAGACTGAATCTGCAATAGCCAACCAGCTTGGAGTGAAGAAATCAACAGTGGGAGCAATAATTAGAAAATGGAAGACATTCAAGACCACTGATAATCTCCCTCGATCTGGGGCTCCACGCAAAATCCCACCCCGTGGGGTCAGAATGATCACAAGAACGGTGAGCAAAAATCCCAGAACCACGCGGGGGGACCTAGTGAATGAACTGCAGAGAGCTGGGACCAATGTAACAAGGCCTACCATAAGTAACACACTACGCCACCATGGACTCAGATCCTGCAGTGCCAGACGTGTCCCACTGCTTAAGCCAGTACATGTCCGGGCCCATCTGAAGTTTGCTAGAGAGCATTTGGATGATCCAGAGGAGTTTTGGGAGAATGTCCTATGGTCTGATGAAACCAAACTGGAACTGTTTGGAACAAACACAACTTGTCGTGTTTGGAGGAAAAAGAATACTGAGTTGCATCCATCAAACACCATACCTACTGTAAAACATGGTGGTGGAAACATCATGCTTTGGGGCTGTTTCTCTGCAAAGGGGCCAGGACGACTGATCCGAGTACATGAAAGAATGAATGGGGCCATGTATCCTGAGATTTTGAGTGCAAACCTCCTTCCATCAGCAAGGGCATTGAAGATGAAACGTGGCTGGGTCTTTCAACATGACAATGTTCTAAAGCACACCGCCTGGGCAACGAAGGAGTGGCTTCGTAAGAAGCATTTCAAGGTCCTGGAGTAGCCTAGCCAGTCTCCAGATCTCAACCCTATAAAAAAACTTTGGAGGGAGTTGAAAGTCCGTGTTGCCAAGCGAAAAGCCAAAAACATCACTGCTCTAGAGGAGATCTGCATGGAGGAATGGGCCAACATACCAACAACAGTGTGTGGCAACCTTGTGAAGACGTTCGAAAAAAATGTTTGAAAAACGTTTGACCTCTGTCATTGCCAACAAAGGATATATTACAAAGTATTGAGATGAAATTTTGTTTCTGACCAAATACTTATTTTCCACCATAATATGCAAATAAAATGATAAAAAAACAGACAATGTGATTTTCTGGATTTTTTTTTCTCAGTTTGTCTCCCATAGTTGAGGTCTACCTATGATGTAAATTACAGACGCCTCTCATCTTTTTAAGTGGTGGAACTTGCACTATTGCTGACTGACTAAATACTTTTTTGCCCCACTGTATACCTGTGTGTCATCTCCCCTGTATATAGTATATACCTGTGTGTCATCTCCCCTGTATATAGTATGTACCTGTATGTCATCTCCCCTGTATATAGTATATACCAGTGTGTCATCTCCCGTATATAGTACATACCTGTGTGCCATCTCCCCTGTATATAGTATACACCTGTGTGTCATCTCCTCCTGTATATAGTATATACCTGTGTGTCATCTCTCCTGTATATAGTATACACCTGTGTATACTATATAGCATCTCCTCCTGTATATAATATATATCTGTATGTCATCTCCTCCTGTATTAGACCGCGTTCACACGTTATTTGCTCAGTATTTTTACCTCAGTATTTGTAAGCTAAATTGGCAGCCTGATAAATCCCCAGCCAACAGGAAGCCCTCCCCCCTGGCAGTATATATTAGCTCACACATACACATAATAGACAGGTCATGTGACTGACAGCTGCCGGATTTCCTATATGGTACAGTTGTTGCTCTTGTAATTTGTCTGCTTATTAATCAGATTTTTATTTTTGAAGGATAACACCAGACTTGTGTGTGTTTTAGGGCGAGTTTCATGTGTCAAGTTGTGTGTGTTGAGTTGCGTGTGGCGACATGCATGTAGCGACTTTTGTGAGATGAGTTTTGTGTGGTGACATGCGTGTAGCAACTTTTTGTGTCTCGAGTTGAATGTGACAGGTTAGTGTAGCAAGTTGTGTGCATCAAGTTTTGCGCATGGCGAGTTTTGCACGTGGCGAGTTTTATGTGTGGTGCGTTTTGAGTATGTGCAAGTTTTGTGTGAGGCAACTTTTGCATGTGTTGCAACTTTTGTGCATGTGGCAATTTTTCCGCTTGTGCAAGTTTTGCATGTGGCGAGTTTTCCATGAGATGAGTTTTGCACGTGTGGCGAGTTTTGCGTGAGCCTAGTTTTGCATGTGGCGACTTTTGAGCGGCGACTTTTGTGTTTCGACTTTTATGTGGTGAGGTTGGTGTATGTGTGGTGAAATGTGTGCTGAGGATTATATATGTGTTCAAGCACGTGGTAGTGTGTGGCGCATTTTGTGTGTGTTAATATCCCCATGTGTGGTGAGTATCCCATGTTGGGGCCCCACCTTAGCAACTGTACGGTATATACTCTTTGGCGTCATCGCTCTCACTCTTTAAGTGCCCCTTGTTCACATCTGGCAGCTGTCAATTCGCCTCCAACACTTTTCCTTTCACTTTTCCCCCATTATGTAGATAGGGGCAAAATTGTTTGGTGAATTGGAATGCACGGGGTTAAAATTTTGCCTCACAACATAGCCTATGACGCTCTCGGGGTCCAGACGCGTGACTGTGCAAAATTTTGTGGCTGTAGCTGCGACGGTGGAGATGCCAATCCCGGACATACACACACACATACATACACACACACATTCAGCTTTATATATATATGTTATTTAATGTTTTTAAAAACACCTTTTTTAACTTTTGGCATGCTTCAATAGTCTCCATGGGAGACTAGATGCTACCATAACCTGTTTGGCTGTGCTACATACAGGCAATGATCAGATCACCTTATGTAGCAGAATTGCTTACTTGCTATGAGCACTGACAATTGCACCGGCGCTCATAGCAATCTGGCAGTGACAGCCATAGAGGTCTGCTGGAGACCTCTGGTTGTCATGCCAACCCATCAGCGACCCGCGGTCATGTGACATGGGCGCCGATGGGTGGGATTTCCAGCGCACTTGCCGGAAGCCTGTGTTAAATGCCGCTGTCAGAGTTTGACTGCGGCATTTAACTAGTTAACAGCCACGAGTGGATCGCAATTAACTAGTCAAATGCCGCTAACAGCCATGAGAGGATTGTGATTCCACCCATGGCTGCTAGAGGCACATGTCAGCTGTTCAAAACAGCTGACTTGCTGGAAAAGATGTGGGCTCAGCTCTGGAGCCCACATCAAAGGGAAGAAGTTAGACATCAGTGAACCCCTGACGAAGGTGCTTCACCGAAACGCGCGTTGGGGTGGGCGCACGCTTCCTGGACATCCTGACCACATTACTCTAAGGTAATACTAATGAATAGTGTTGAGCATTCCGATACCGCAAGTATCGGGTATCGGCCGATATTTGCTGTATCGGAATTCCGATACCGAGATCCGATACTTTTGTGGTATCGGGAATCGGAATCGGAAGTTCCCAGTGTATGGTTCCCAGGGTCTGAAGGAGAGAAAACTCTCCTTCAGGCCCTGGGATCCATATCCATGTAAAAAATAAAGAATTAAAATAAAAAATAGGGATATACTCACCCTCGGACGCGCCCTGGTAATAACCGGCAGCCTTCTTTGCTTAAAATGCCGGTTCACAGCGGTGAGGTGCAGGCTGCGTCGGAGAGGTGAGTATATCAATATTTTTTATTTTAATTCTTTATTTTACACATTAATATGGATCCCAGGGCCTGAAGGAGAGTTTCCTCTCCTTCAGACCCTGGGAACCATCAGGGATACCTTCCGATACTTGAGTCCCATTCACTTGTATTGGTATCGGGTATCGGTATCGGATCAGATCCGATACTTTGCCGGTATCGGCCGATACTTTCCGATACCGATACTTTCAAGTATCGGACGTTATCGCTCAACACTACTAATGAATAATTAAGTCTGGTTACTTTGAGATGTGATTATGGTGGTAATGTGTGATCCCTAGAGGACTGGCTTTCCAGCTATGGTGGTAAATGTTTATTGGTATTAAGAGAGGCCAGTTACCAATATTATTATATATCTAGTGGTGTATGTCGAGGGAGTCGTGCCCCCTTATTTTTTGCACAGCATGCTTTTAGGGTTATGGTTTAGTCTTTCATTCCCTCTCATGTTTGTCTGTAATTTTTAATAATAAAAATTTAGTATTTTTTTATTAAATTGGGATTGGAGTATCATCTTTTTTATGGTGGTATCGGTGAACTATTAGGCCTGATATCGGAAAGGGGTTAATTATGCCTCTCTGCCCAGGTAAAAAGGGGAAATGTATAACATTGTAAAGAATCAAAAAATGAAAAAAATTACAGAAAATAATGGATTGAATAGTTTACTTTTGCTAAAGTACCGTATTTTCCGGCGTATAAGACGACTTTTTAACCCCTGAGAATCATCTCCAAAGTTGGGGGTCGTCTAATACGCCGGGTACGGCGTGTGCAGGGAGCGATCCAGGATGGTTCCCAGGTTCTGGATGAGAGGAGACTCTCCTTTAGGCCCTGGGATCCATATCCATGTAAAAAAAAGAATAAAAATAAAAAATATGGATATACTCTCCCTCCGACGGCCCCCGGCTCTCAGCGGTGCAAGCAGCGGCCTCCGTTCCTAAGGATGCATTGAGCGAAGGATCTGCGATCACATCGTGGTCACGCGACCGCGACGTCATCTCAGGTCCCATGCTCAATTCATCCTTAGGAACGGAGGCCACCGCTTGCACCGCTGAGAGCTGGGGGCCGTCGGAGGGTGAGTATATCCATATTTTTTATTTTTATTCTTTTTTTTACATGAGTATGGATCCCAGGGCCTGAAGGAGAGTCCCCTCTCCTCCAGACCCTGGGAACCATCCACACCGCACACGCCGTATAAGACGACTGGGCGTATAAGATGACCCTGTCTTATATGGCGAGTATATCCAAACTCCATATTTTATATGGAAAAGTTGGGGGTCGTCTTATACCCCCAGTCGCCTTATACGCCTGAAAATACAGTAGTCCAATATAAAATAGTATTAGAATTAAAATCTATCTGAAAGATTTTTTTTTTTTTCCAAAAAGAAGCAATATTGCAATAAAAGTAACTACATTAAACATAAGGCTACAGTAATTGTAAGTAAATATAAACATGTTATTATGTCGACTTTAAGCCTGCAAGGACAGGGTCTTCTCCCCTCTGCACCAGTCTGTCACTATTAGTTTGTCCACCGTAATTTATATTTGTTTCTTGTATGTAACCTCTTCTCATGTACAGGGCCATAGAATCATTGTTGCTCTAAAAATAAATAATACTTTTTACTATAATTGCTAAATCATTCTTATTACTACTGACTACAACTATGATTATTAACTACTATCAACCTCTTTCCAACCAGACGATGCAACATTTTTTTGTATCTTTGTATTCTTCTTTCAGGAGCCATAACTTTTTCATTTTTCAATCAACATTTGTGAGGCCCAGTGTTTTGCAAAGAGTTGTACTTTTGAGTGAGACTCTCCATTTTATCATGTGATGTACTGTAAAGCCTGAAAAATATTCTAAGTGCAGCAAAATATCGAAAAAAGTGCAATTCCGCAAATTTTTTTTCTTTGTTTTTATTTTTTTACAGCGTTTATTATGCGGTAACAATGACCTGGAAATATGATTCTCCAGGTCAGTCTGATTATGCAATACCAAACATTAAATTGTAAAATGAAATTTGTATATCTATATCCTTGTAATGTTTTCCTTTCCTGTTCTGTCCAGATGTCACCGTATCCCAGAATTCCAAGCGGAGGAAGTTCACTGACTGCCACATTGGGACACCCAAGTGATGGGTGTCTCAATATGGAAAATGCTGCTGGTACCAACCTATTGCACAGTATCAAAAGGGGAACACCATCACAACACACACACTCACACTTACACTCTATATGCTGCACGCACCACACACAAACACACTCTCACACATTCACGCAGCCTTCTCACACGAACACGCTGCCGCTGGAATGCGCCGAATGATTCACTGACTGCTGCCATCTTTGTACAGGAGGAGCGCATGCGCAGTTTTAATGTGTCCACCGCTATCTGTCTGCACAAAGATGTGGCGATCTTATTTCCTGCGCCTGCGCGAATTGCGTGCATTGGGCCTCCATCTAGTATATATACAGAATATTTGCTTGTGACAACATTTTCCGAGAGCTGTAACGTTTAGAATTTTTGTGTGATGGACCTGTATGATGGCTTATTTTTCTGCGCCCTGAGCTAACATTTTTATTGATGCCATTTTGGGGTACATGCAATGTTTTGAATGTCTCTTATGAAATTGTTTTGCGCTTTCGCGGTGGACAAAAAAACTAAATTTTGGCCTGTTTTTTTAATCATTATGCCAGCACACCCAATAGAATGCAAGCTATAAATGCTGCTGCCACAGATTGACAGTGGCGTTTAACAGCCTCCCCTCTTGTGAATGATTGCAGGTTCAAGGCCCCCACGGGGCTACAAAATAAAGCATAACTCTGCCATCATCTGCCAGCAAATATCATCTGCTAGCAAATATGTGGGCTCAAGTACTGAGCACTAGTGTTGAGCGATACCTTCCGATATCGGAAAGTATCGGTATCAGATTGGATCGGCCGATATTCAAAAAATATCGGATATCGCCAATACCGATACCCGATACCAATGCAAGTCAATGGGACGAAAATATCGGAATTAAAATAAACCCTTTCTTTCCTTGTAGGTTCATTCTACACGAAAGAAAACAACTAAGAATAATGTAGGATGTATTGGGGGAGGTGGCGGAGACATTAAAGGCATAGAGGTTTAGCCCAATCAAATAGAATAGCAGGAATTTTTTTTTTTTTTTTTTTTTTTTAAGATGTTCGGAGTTACAAAGATATTGACTATGTTAAGATTTTTTTTATTTTGTCAGATATTGATGTTTCAATACTTCCATGCCCTTCACCTTTTTTTTTACTTCTACGACACTCTCTTCTTCATCATCCTCAGCAGCAGCATCTTTGATATCATTCTTCTTCACCTTATTCATCTTCTTCTTCATCTTCTACCTATTAATTTTTTTTGGTACTTTCTTCATATTCTTTTTATTAAACTATTCTTCTTCTTCATATTCTACTTCTTCATCATATTCTTATTTGTGACAGGCATTCCTGTAGTTGTTATCTATAACAGTTTGAAGATTACACCTTCCGTTCTGCCTGTCACAAAAGAGTTACAACAGAATTTGTCCGCGTTCAGTTAGGCCTGCAGCAGCAGGATTTTTCCAGGGGCACCACAAGGAGGAACGGACTCACCCCCATACACTGCTTAGTCTTCTTCTGCTTATAATTTAGATAATATCTTTTGCTCTGATGTTTAGTCTTATGCTTAATGTTCTTCTGCTCTTTGTTCTGCAGCCTCTTGTTCTTCTGCTTCTCGGTCTTCCGGGTCGTCGTCTTTAGGGTCCTGAACTTGGAAATGTAGCAGAAGGTACAAGAAGGCTGAGAAAATGCCGAGAACCAGCTGATGGAACTGGAATTCGGATGGCTACCCGAAGGTCCAAGAGCCAATGGAACTACCGAGGACCAGCTGACATTACTGGAACCCGGTTACTAAGCAGGAGGTACCCGTGCCAGAAAGCACTACCAAGGACCACCTGACATTGGTGGAACTCGGATACCCAGAAGTAGGCACCTAAGCCAAAGGCTCTGCCCAGAACCAGCTGACGGTACTGGAACCAGGATGGGGAGCAGAAGGTACAAGAGCAAAAGACACTGCCGAGAACCAGCTGACGGTACTGGAACCCGGATGGATAGCCGAAGGTACAAGAGCCAATGGAACTACCGAGGACCAGCTGACATTACTGGAACCCGGTTACTAAGCAGGAGGTACCCGTGCCAGAAAGCACTACCAAGGACCACCTGACGTTGGTGGAACTCGGATACCCAGAAGGAGGCACCTAAGCCAAAGGCTCTGCCCGGAACCAGCTGACGGTACTGGAACCAGGATGGGGAGCAGAAGGTACAAGAGCAAAAGACACTGCCGAGAACCAGCTGATGGTACTGGAACCCGGATGGATAGCCGAAGGTACTAGAGCCAATGGAACTACCGAGGACCAGCTGACGTTACTGGAACCTGGTTACTAAGCAGGAGGTACCCGTGCCAGAAAGCACTACCAAGGACCACCTGACGTTGGTGGAACTCGGATACCCAGAAGTAGGCACCTAAGCCAAAGGCTCTGCCCAGAACCAGCTGACGGTACTGGAACCAGGATGGGGAGCAGAAGGTACAAGAGCAAAAGACACTGCTGAGAACCAGCTGACGGTACTGGAACCCGGATGGATAGCCGAAGGTACAAGAGCCAATGGAACTACCGAGGACCAGCTGACGTTACTGGAACCCGGTTACTAAGCAGGAGGTACCCGTGCCAGAAAGCACTACCAAGGACCACCTGATGTTGGTGGAACTCGGATACCCAGAAGGAGGCACCTAAGCCAAAGGCTCTGCCCGGAACCAGCTGATGGTACTGGAACCAGGGGGACCTATTCAAGATTGTCTTCCTAGAGCCCAAACTAGCGTTGTTGGAGCCAAGGGTCAGCAGGGGGAGCAGAGTGTAGGCTGAAGCCTGCACTGGAGGCAGCTTAGTGTCTGTTGTGTCTGCATGGCATTTGCAGGACACGTTGCCGGCTACACAGCAGGGGAACAGCTGATGTTGCTGAACCCCACTGACACAGTGGTGGGGTGTTTTTCTCTGTGCAGCCAGCACTTCCGAGCACCAACTGGTGGTGTTAGAGCCCAGGGACAGCAGGAGGAGCAGAGTGTAGGCCGAAGCCTGCACTGGAGGCAGATTAATATCTGTTGTGTCTGCGTGGTGTTTGCAGGACACGTTGCCGACTACACAGCAGGGGAACAGCTGACATTACTGAACCCCACTGACACAGTGGCGGGTGTTTTTCTCTGTGCAGCCAGCACTTCCGAGCACCAACTGGCGGTGTTAGAGCCCAGGGATAGCAGGAGGAGCAGGCTAGAGTTATTGCCGCAACACAGCAAGGGAGCAGCTGGCGTTACCGAACCCCAATAGCAGAGGAGCAACTGTTAACTGTGCAGACAGCACTTCCGAGCACCAACTAGCAGTGTTAGAGCTGGGGGATAGCAGGAGGAGCAGGCTATAGTTATTGCCGCAACACAGCAGGGGAACAGCTGGCATTACTGAACCCCAATAACAGAGGAGCAACTGTTAACTGTGCAGACAGCACTTCCGAGCACCAACTGGCGGTGTTAGAGCACAGGGATAGCAGGAGGAGCAGGCTAGAGTTATTGCCGCAACACAGCAGGGGATCAGCTGGCATTACTGAACCCCAATAACAGAGGAGCAACTGTTAACTGTGCAGACAGCACTTCCGAGCACCAACTGGCGGTGTTAGAGCCCAGGGACAACAGGAGGAGCAGAGTGTAGGCTGAGGCCTAATTGGAGCAAGTTGAAAGGTAACCTTTAACCCCCCCAGGCGTTTGTAGCTGAAAGAGCCAACTTGTGCAGCACTAATGCTGCAAAACGAAAAGGTGTCTCTTTTAATTATGCTCCTTGCAAACGCAGAACTAAACACTTATAAAATGTGTCCCCTGATACAGTGAAACCATCCCGGAGGTGGGACTTTCCTTCGTAATGGGACACAGCACAGCCGTTATTCTTACCCCCTTGGCGCCGTGCACCGCCTCCTCAGCGTTGTTTGAATCTGCATACGCATACGCTGCTATGTTCAACCTTGGCCATGTGCAGTTAGCACTGCCCATCATTTGGTGTCTGGCTGGCTGCGCCTGTGCGTCCACGCTGCCAGAGATCTCGCCTCACAGAGTAGTCTAATGTAATCACACTGTGGTCCTGGGATCCATGGGCATGCACAGTGCATATCTTTGCCTCTCACTCATCTCCTTTCAGCTTCTTCAGACTGTGCGGCGTCACGGTCGTGGCATGCTAATAGGGATCAGCTGACAGCGCACAGTCTGAAGAAGGTGGATGTAGATGAGTGAGAGCCTCATGTGAAGATATGCACTGCGCATGCCCATGGATCCCAGGCCCGCAGTGTGATTAAATCAGAAGAGACTGCAAGGCGGGATCTCGGGCAGCGCGGCCGCACAGGCCCAGTCCGCCTGACACCAAATGATGTTAGAAGACGGGCAGTGCAAACTGCGCAAGGCCAAAGTTGAACAAAACAGCGCAGGCTACGGGACAGATTCAAACAACGCTAAGGAGGTGGCCCATGGCGCCATGGGGGTAGGGATAACGGCTGTGCTGCGTCCCATTATGAAGGAAAGTCCCACCTCCAGGACGGTTTTACGGTATCAGGGGACACGTTTTATAAGTGTTAAGTTCAGCATGTGCAAGGAGCAAAACTAAAAGAGCTACCTTTTCCTTGTGCAGCATTACTGCTGCACAAAGGGGCTCTTTCAGTAACAAACGCCTGGGGGGGGGGACAGGTTCCCTTACATTTCAGTTGTGTCAGCGTGGAGGTTGCAGGACACATTGCCGCATACACAGCTGGGGATCAGCTGACTTTACTGAACCCCAATAACACAGCAGCAAGTGTTGACTGTGCAGACGGCACTTCTGAGCATCAACTGGCGGTGTTGGAGCCCAGGGATTACAGTTCAGGTTGTAGAAACATGAACACAACAGGAGACCTAGCCAACCAATTATTTAATCTGGAAGAGGAGTGGCAAATTCCTGCGAGATCCAGGCCTTGTTCATTTTCAGAAAAGTAAGCCAGTCAACGTTATAGGAGGATAGTCGCATGTGACGGTCTGTTAGTACACCACCTGCGGCACTAAAGACGCGTTCCGATAATACACTAGCAGCAGGGCAAGCCAGCACCTACAATGTATACTGGCTTAGCTCTGGCCATGTATTCAGCTTAGAGACCCAAAATTTGAAGGGGGAAGAGCCGTCTGGGAGTACAGTAAGAGGGCAAAACATGTAGTCTGTCACCATCTGACGGAAACGTTGCCTCCTGCTGACTGGAGCCATCTGTGATGGTGTAGACATGTGTGGCGGGCACACAAAACTGTGCCAAAGTTGGGCCATACTGGTCTTGCCTTGAGCTGAGGCACCGCTTCTGCTCCCTCTTTGTGCAGAGCTTCATCCACTGCCTCGACGCACTGAGCTGCTTTGTAAAGCACTAGCAGCACTGCTATCAGTTGGACTGGAGAAGATGATGGCATTCACCAGTGTGTCTTGGTACTCCCGCATTTTACGCTCCCGGTTCAATGGTGTTATGAGGCTTTGTAAGTTGTCCCAGTAGCGAGGATCTAGGAGGGTGTACACCCAATAATCAGCCGTGTTGAGAATGTGGGCGATGCGGCGGTCGTTTCTCAGGCACTGCAGCATGTAATCATCCATGTGCTGCAGACTGCCAACTGGCCAAGAAATGCTGTCCCCTGCTTGAGGCGTGATCTCTGCCTGCTCTGCGTCACCCCACCCTCGCTCTACACACTGACTACTGGAGAATTGTGTAACTCCCTCCTCTGGACCGATGTCTTCCTCCTCCATTGACTCCTCCTCATCCTCCTCACAAAGTGTCCCCTGCCTACGCGTTTGTGAGGAACCACGTGGCGCTGACTGTCCAGAAGCTGATGGAATTGGTGAATCCTCATCCTCCACCTCTTCCACAACATCATCCCTTAGTGCTTGCAGTGATTTTTCAAGCAGGCAGATAAGGGGGACAGTCATGCTGACTAGTGCATCATCTGCACTCGCCATCCGCGTGGAATAATCGAAGGGATGCAAAACCTGGCAGACGTCATTCATAGTGGCCCACTCTGTGGTTGTGAAGTCTGAACGGCGCGGAGTGCGACTTCTTTGCGCCTGATGCAGCTGGTACTCCATTACTGCTTGCTGCTGCTCACACAACCGCTCCAACATATGTAATGTGGAATTCCACCTGGTAGGTAGGTCACATATGATGCGATGTTCCGGAAGGCGGAATCGGTGCTGCAGAGCCGCAATGTGCGATTTTGCCGTGCTGGAACGCCGCAAGTGAGCACACTCTAGGCGGACCTTGTGCAGCAGTGCATCAAGATCCGGATAGTCCCTCAAAAAACTCTGCACGACCAAGTTGAGCACATGTGCCAGACATGGGATGTGAGTGAGGTTGCCGAGGCCCAGAGCTGCAACCAGATTTCGGCCATTATCACACACTACCATGCCTGGCTGGAGATTCGCTGCTACAATCCACACATCGCTCTCCTGCTTGATGGCATTCCAGAGCTCCTGCGCTGTGTGGCTTCGATTCCCCAAATAAATTAATTTCAAGACGGCCTGTTGACGTTTGGCCACGGCTGTGCTCATGTCGGTCGTAACAGGTAAACGTTCACGGTTCCATGTGGAGGTGGACTGTGACGGCTCCTGCAGCGATGATTCTGAGGAACTTGTGGATTCCTGCAATCCTTGGAGTGGGCAGGACACGTCCTGCGCCACTCGCACGATCTGTACCCGGCTCAACAACATTAACCCAATGGGCAGTGAGGGAAAGGTATCGCCCCTGTCCATGTTGACTTGTCCACGCATCGGTGGTGAGGTGGACCTTGCTACTGATGGCGTTCAGTAGCGCGTGTTTTATGTGTCCCTCCACATGCTTGTGCAGGGCAGGGACGGCTTGCTTGCTGAAATAAAAGCGGCTGGGCACATTGTACTGTGGGACTGCCAATGACATCAAGTCACGGAAGCTGTCAGTCTCCACCAGCCTGAATGACAGCATTTCCAGTGACAGAAGTTTGGCAATGCCTGCAGTCAGAGCCTGTGCTCGTGGGTGGTTTGCCGAGAAAGGCCGCCTTTTCTCCCATGCCTGTACTACCGATGGCTGTAGACTGGGCTGGGAGTGTGAGGATGACTGGGAACATGATGCTGCGGGTGGAATTACAGTGGGTCTCTGGACAACAGTGCCAGAGGTTCTTCCATGGCGATCCTGGGAGGAAGCCGAACCAGCTGTGTGTGAGCTGGAGGAAGAGGCAACACGAGCTGAAGAGGTGGTAGCTGCCGCTGTTGGTTGGCCTAGCTTTTCAGTGTGTTTCTCTAACTCCGCCACGTGCCTGGTCCGCACATGTTTCCACATGTTAGAGGTATTGAGGTTGCTGACATTTCTCCCTCTTTTGACTTTGTGATGACACACCTTGCATTTGACATAGCAAATGTCATCTGCAACTGTGTCAAAAAAGGACCAGGCACTGCAAGTTTGGGAGCGCCCTTTTTGGCTTTTGGAAGAGACACGCTCCTAACGGGTGCCAAAGTGGAGGCTACAGGATCCGCAGTCTTCCCCCTCCCTCTCCCTCTTTGGCCCATTTGGGGAATCTCTTCCTCAGAGCTGCTCCCACCACCTTCCTGTCCCTCACGCCACGATGGGTCAAGGACCTCATCATCTACACTACCCTCTGCCACCAACTGCTCCTCCTGGGTAGTTTCAGCAGCAGAGCACGCACCAGAAAGTGGCACCTGAGTGTCATCAGCGGATGCATTCTGCGGTGTGGTGACCGGAGGCACTGGCCCAGCCGCCTCTTCAGACTCAGAGAGAAAAAGCTGTTGGGCATCACTGCACACTGCCTCTTCTTTCATTTCTCCAATGCTGCTTGGCTGGCCCCCTGTTTCCAAGCCAAGAGATTCAGAGAACAGAAGTAGAGACGGCTCCTATCCTGGGCTCTCTGTCTGCCTGGGCAATTTGGCAGGTGGCGAAGAGACAGATGGGTGCTCTCCAGTGCTCTGTGTCTGAGAGGATGTGGCATTAATTGAAGTCGATGCGTTAGCTGCCATCCATCCGACAATGGCTTCAATTTGGTCTTCACGCAGCAGCGGTGTATGGCGCTCTCCGACAAAGCTGCGCATGAAGGACTGTTCCCTGCTGAAACTGGGTGATGATGAGTCACCGGTGCCCGCAGCAGGCACAGAATCCCCACGTCCTCTCCCTGCTCCGCGCCCACGCCCACGTGCCTTACTCCCTGCCTTCTTCTCTTGGTTGACTGATAAAGATAAGCAGAAAAGTACTAATGGCTTAGTGTGCTTATTCCTGAACAGCTCCTAACAGGTATAAGAAACACTAATTTTCTAAAGTGCGGACTAGACTTTAATATAAGCTAATGTGGCCTACACAACTGTAAAGTGGTGTGTTTGGTGAACTTTATTATTTATTTATTTTTGGGGGGCTGAACTGACAACAGGGCGAGCTGCACTCACACGGAGACCATGCAGACAGCCGTAAACGGTGCTGCAAGGCCCCAAAAACCTCCTCTACATTATCCTATGTAGTGTTTTTCCACAATTTAGCTGGATACGGGTGGAAAGCCTCTAATAGGAATTATTTGAAAAAATGTGCAGCGGGCTGCACTATTTGCAAAAAAGGACAATGGAATGGATAGAACTGTATGAGTCAGTGAACCACCCTTAGCTGGATACAACCGGCTGTGGCTGCACACAGACTACAGGGCGAGCTGCACTCACACGGAGACCATGCAGACAGCCGTAAACAGCGCTGCAAGGCCCCAAAAACCTCCTCTACGTTATCCTATGTAGTGTTTTTCCACAATTTAGCTGGATACGGGTGGAAAGTCACTAATAGGAATTATTTGAAAAAAATGTGCAACAGCCTGCACTACTTCCAAAAAAGGACAATGGAAAGGATAGAACAGTATGAGGCAGTGAACCACCCTGACCTGAATACAACCAGCTATGGCTGCACACAGACTAGAGAGTGGGCTGCACTCACACACACACAGAGACCTTGCAGATCGCTGTGAAAACAGCGCTGCAAGGCAAAAGCAAGGTGAACACACAGCGGTTGCTAAATTAGCCTGGGAAAAGCACAAAGAAGCAAATCGCTATCTCAACTGGCCCTCAGTCAGAACACAGCGTCCTGTCACTAACTGAATTCACAGCAGAGTGAGCCAGAAAGGGCGGCAGCGTTTTTTATAGTGCATCATGACATCATTTCAGCAGCCAATCACAGCCTTGCCAGTAGTTACATGCCCACCATGCTGAACAGGATGTGCCCACTGTTATGGTTACCCCAATGACCAGGGGAATAAAAATACAAAACGGACTAGCTCTCGGGTGATGGAAACTAAGGTCGACCGTGACCTGAACCTGACCCAACACTTACAGTAGCCGGGGGATGTACCTACGATGCCCTAGACACCACGCGCCAGCCGGAGATCTAACTACCCCTATAAGAGGAATATTCAGGCCTGCCTTACCTCCAGTGAGGAACCCCAAAAGATGATAGTAGGCCCCCACAGATATTGACGGTGAGTTCAGAGGAAATGACATACGTAGGATGAACAGCAGATTTAGCACAGTGAGGTCCGCTTACTAGATAGCAGAAGGACAGGAAAGTGTTACTTCACGGTCGACCTAAAAATCACTATTCAAAAACACCATCCTGAAATTACTTTAAACTCCAGTGACAACTCATGCCACTGGAGTAGTAATTTTCTGTCCACAAGAGCTTCCAGCACTGAAGAGTCACATTGCAGATAGCTGGACAAAAATAGCAAAAACAAGAAACAAAATTCAACTTAGCTGAACTGGAACTTGAGGCAGGTGAATGCAACAGAATGCTACTAGCACATTGTTGGCCGGCATATGACTAACAGCCAAGCAGCCTTAAATAGGAAACTCCCCTAGAGGGTGGCGACAGGTAATCAGAGATGGAGGAAGGCACATAAGAGGCACTACCATAACAGACCACCGGGGGAGCCCACAAACCGAATTCACAACAGTACCCCCCCCTTAAGGAGGGGGCACCGAACCCTCACCAGAACCACCAGGGCGATCTGGATGAGCACTATGAAATGCACGAACCAAATCAGGAGCATGAACATCGGATGCTGTCACCCAAGAATTATCCTCCTGGCCATAACCTTTCCACTTAACCAGATACTGAAGTTTCCGTCTGGAAACACGGGAGTCCAAGATCTTTTCCACCACATACTCCAATTCACCCTCAACCAACACAGGAGCAGGTGGATCAGCAGAAGGAACAACCGGTACCTCATACCTCCGCAACAATGACCGATGGAAAACATTATGGATATTAAAAGATGCTGGGAGGTCCAAACGAAAGGACACAGGATTAAGAACCTCCAGAATCCTATAAGGGCCGATAAACCGAGGCTTAAACTTAGGAGACGAGACCTTCATAGGAACAAATCGAGAAGACAGCCACACCAGGTCCCCAACACAAAGACGAGGACCAATACGCCGATGACGATTAGTGAACTGTTGAGTCTTCTCCTGGGACAACTTCAGATTGTCCACAACCTGTCCCCAAATCCGATGCATCCTATCAACCACAGCATCCACTCCAGGACAATCCGAAGACTCCAATTGACCGGATGAAAACCGAGGGTGAAACCCTGAATTACAAAAAAATGGAGAAACCAAAGTGGCAGAACTGGCCCGATTGTTAAGGGCAAACTCTGCCAATGGCAAAAAGTCAAGCCAATCATCCTGATCAGCGGACACAAAACACCTCAAGTAAGTCTCCAAGGTCTGATTAGTACGCTCAGTCTGGCCATTAGTCTGAGGATGGAATGCAGACGAAAAAGACAAATCGATACCCATCCTGGCACAGAACGTCCGCCAAAATCTAGACACAAACTGAGTACCCCTGTCAGACACTATATTCTCAGGAATACCATGCAAACGCACCACATTCTGAAAAAATAGAGGAACCAACTCAGAGGAGGAGGGCAATTTGGGTAAAGGTACCAAATGAACCATCTTGGAAAAACGGTCACAAATCACCCAGATGACAGACATCCTACGAGAAACCGGAAGGTCAGAAATAAAGTCCATAGAGATGTGCGTCCAAGGCCTCTTAGGAATAGGCAAGGGCAACAACAACCCACTGGCCCTAGAACAGCAGGGCTTGGCCCGAGCACAAACATCACAAGACTGCACAAACATGCGCACATCTCGAGACAAAGAAGGCCACCAGAAGGACCTAGACACCAAATCCCTGGTGCCAAAAATTCCAGGATGACCTGTCAACGCGGAAGAATGAACCTCCGAGATAACTCTACTGGTCCAATCATCAGGGACAAACAGTCTACCAGGCGGACAGCGATCAGGCCTATCCACCTGAAACTCCTGCAAAGAACGCCGCAGGTCTGGGGAGACAGCTGACAATATCACCCCATCCTTCAGGATGCCGGTAGGTTCGGAATCACCAGGCGAGTCAGGCTCAAAACTCCTAGAGAGGGCATCCGCCTTCACATTCTTGGACCCAGGCAGATATGACACCACAAAGTTAAATCGGGAGAAAAACAACGACCAGCGCGCCTGTCTAGGATTCAGACGCCTGGCCGACTCAAGATAAATTAGATTCTTGTGGTCAGTGAGGACCACCACCTGGTGTCTAGCACCCTCAAGCCAATGACGCCACTCCTCGAACGCCCACTTTGTCCGGCCAAACTGTTATGGTTACCCCAATGACCAGGGGAATAAAAATACAAAACGGACTAGCTCTCGGGTGATGGAAACTAAGGTCGACCGTGACCTGAACCTGACCCAACACTTACAGTAGCCGGGGGATGTACCTACGATGCCCTAGACACCACGCGCCAGCCGGAGATCTAACTACCCCTATAAGAGGAATATTCAGGCCTGCCTTACCTCCAGTGAGGAACCCCAAAAGATGATAGTAGGCCCCCACAGATATTGACGGTGAGTTCAGAGGAAATGACATACGTAGGATGAACAGCAGATTTAGCACAGTGAGGTCCGCTTACTAGATAGCAGAAGGACAGGAAAGTGTTACTTCACGGTCGACCTAAAAATCACTATTCAAAAACACCATCCTGAAATTACTTTAAACTCCAGTGACAACTCATGCCACTGGAGTAGTAATTTTCTGTCCACAAGAGCTTCCAGCACTGAAGAGTCACATTGCAGATAGCTGGACAAAAATAGCAAAAACAAGAAACAAAATTCAACTTAGCTGAACTGGAACTTGAGGCAGGTGAATGCAACAGAATGCTACTAGCACATTGTTGGCCGGCATATGACTAACAGCCAAGCAGCCTTAAATAGGAAACTCCCCTAGAGGGTGGCGACAGGTAATCAGAGATGGAGGAAGGCACATAAGAGGCACTACCATAACAGACCACCGGGGGAGCCCACAAACCGAATTCACAACAGCCCACACTTGGAATCATTCCTCATTGGCTGAATTCGTACAGTTTGAATCCTGGGAACTTCCGATTCCGGAATCCGATATGCGGCAAGTATCGGATCTCGGTATCAGAATTCCGATACCGCAAATATCGGCCGATACCCGATACTTGCGGTATCGGAATGCTCAACACTACTAGTGACCATAAGAGTATAGAGGACCATGGGGAGAGCATTATATAGTATGGAGGACCATGGGGAGTGCATTATACTATATGGAGGACCATGGGGAGTGCATTATATTCTATGAAGGACCATGGGGAGTGCATTATACTATATGGAAGACTAAATGGGGCATATTATACTGTATGGAGAATTAAATGGGACCCATTATGTTGTATGGAAGGCTATGTGGGGCCATTATAATATTTGAAGCCTATGTGGGGGCCATTATACTGTATGTAAGCGGATATACAGTATGAAGGTTTTTGTGGGGTCCATCATGCAGTGTGGGGGCCATTATACTATTTGGAGGGCTAGTACAGGCCATTATACAGTTTGGAGAGGTCTGGGACCATCATAATGTATGTAGGTCCATTATACTGCATGGAGGGCTGTGTGGGGGTCTTATTTGGAGGATCATTCTATTAGGGGTCACCATACTTTGCCTTGGGAGTTGAGGTGGTGTACAGTAGGTTCATTATACTGTGCATGTGAAGGCTAAAGTGCAGGAATTAACCATGGGGGTATCATACTGTGTTTGGGGGGGCACGTTTGGCGGCATCATACTTTATGGGGGCAATGAAAGAGGAATTTAGGACTTCAGCATGAGAAAAATTACTTTGTAAAAGCTGGAACGTTGTGAGATATGCTCTTCTCTGACCCCAACAATTTTTTTCCCGGGTAAGGGGGGTGGTCCAATTAGAACTTCTGCTATGGGGCCCCATAATTTCTATGTATGCCCTGTCTCTTGTTTATATTTTCATTTATATTTAAATGTATTATTTTCTTCTCTTTGCATTCCCAGCGACAACAACACCTCACATCAGGCCTTTCCACGTGCATTTTGTTATGTAAGCCTAGAGAATTGTATTTCATTGTATGTGCAAATGATAAACTAATATTTTTGCTTTGGGCATGCTATGGAGTGTTGGGGAAGTCAATGTGATTCAGTCTGCTTTCTGTAGCACTTGGCAAGAAAATGAGAATTGTGTAGGCTGCAGGACTATAGTGACACAGCCTGCAGCAGGCAGTTTAGAGAAACATCTTTCCAACTAGCTATCTTAGCATTCAGTAGGAGTTGGGTCCTATTCTTCTCTCTTTACTGCCAATAAATGTTCTGCAGTGAGCTATTTACATCTTTTGGGAGGGGATGCTAATGCAGACAGTTTGTGTGAAGAATGTAGACTATGTTAATTAAACATATTTACATAAATATGCCTATACAAAGCTGTATATCCATGTGTGGCTGCTATGCTGTGGATGGGTGATGAGCAGGCATTTTAGAGTCTTGGACTCGAAATTATCTTTCCCAGGCTACTAGGTTTGCCCAGTAGTTTTTTTGTCTGTAGCCCGGTTCACTATGTATTGATTTAGGCCTTCGCCGGAATTTTTTGGAGAGTCTGAAAACTATACATTTTTGGAAAGGTTATAGTATAAGCAATACGAAAAACAATGTTTCCATTTGCCCCGAGTCCCACGTGACCGCCATATTGGATTTTACAAAATGGCTGACGTAAAACCAATTTTCGTTAATATCTCAGCTTATAAATAACATAAAAATAAAATTTGACAGCTAAACATACATTTTAGGGCTAAGAAATGCAATATTACTAGTTGCAGATGTGTTTTAGATATTTACTACAGCAGTTTTTTATAATTAATTAGTATTGACATAATAATACATAATGACAGGAATCACATGTTTTTTTTTTCTTTTATTACAGGAGTTGAACATGACAGACAAACCACAAGCTACTGAAGTCACTTGTGAAGGTGAGGCACCTATCAACTGGAAGCTATGTATGCTCTGTCAGTCTTCCAATGGCAATGAGAAGTTGGTGCAAAATCCTCGGATACAGTCTTACCAGCGCGTTTTGGACATAGTAGCAGAGAGGGCAAGTTTACAAGATGGCAACTATGTTGATATCCATCGACGGATTAGCAACAGGAAAGACACAATCGCTACACATCAGGCAGTCTACCATCGAAGTTGTTACACAAATGCAATTAACAACGACCAAATACAACGAGCCCGGGACCGTTATGCACATGCATTAGCTACTGGTAGCCACATTACCAAGAAACGAGGATTAAAAAGAGGACGTGCTGAAATGGACGAATCAGGTTCATTAACATCTGACTCTTCATCACCATTCACGAGGTCACATACATGGCCACTGGATAAGGAAAAATGTTTCTTTTGTCAGAACGATGAGAATGAGAAGCTTTATAATGTGAGGACAGTCAACGCAGGGAAATCGTTGAAACAAGCTATTGAAACATCAGATAATTTAACACTGAAAACAAGACTGAACACATGCATTGCACCAGGGGATGCACATTCTATTGACGTCCGGTACCACAAAAGCTGTTGGACAAAGCATGTTTTTCATGGACAACGAGAACGTAGTACCAACAGAACAGACCACAAAGAACCCTTATTACAACATGCAAGTCTGCTAGAGTTGCTAAACCTAGTGGATATTCAAACACAGAACCAATCATATCTATCTATACAAGATATCGAAACCACTTATTTGAATATGCTTGGTATAGAAGGCGTGGAAAATCACAAACCTACATTCACTAGAAAGTGGCTCAAAGAAATTATAATGAATGCCTTGCCACATCTGAAATCCTGTCTTTCAAAAAACAGAAGGGAATCAGCAGTTCTTTATTCACCAGAAGCCTGTGAGGAAATCATGGTTAATTCTGCAATGGAATGTCGTAGTGATGATGCAGACAACATGCAGACAATCTACAAAGCAGCACAGTTAATTAGGAAAAGCATTGCTAATTTTACAATGGAAGTCAATGATAAAAACACCATAACGGTCACTAGTGACATACACGACGTTCCAGCAGAATTATATTCCGCTATCCGTTGGATCATAACAGGGCCGATTAACAGCCTTGAAACTCAAAGAAGGACCAAAATTGTTGACCGAGCAGCACTCACTATGAGTCAGAACATCATGTATGAATTCAAATCAAAACGCCAGGTCAACTACAAGCCAAAAACCGAATCATCAGTATTCAGACAACCCAACGCACGAGAAAACCCACAGGTCCTGGGGCTAGCTCTGACTGTTCATCACACCACTCGTGATAAGAAATTAATGAATCTTCTTAGTTCACATGGGTTTTGTGTTCCCTATGGCCGTACCCTACGAATGGAAACTGCTTTGGCTAATGCTGTTGTAGAAAACACCCGAGAGTTAAAAGGTCTTTACGTGCCACCATTCTTGAAGAAGGGTACCTTTGTGTTCTTTGCAGTTGATAACACAGACTTTGCAGAGGATACCCCTGATGGGAAAGGAACCACACATGGAACTATTACTGCTGTATATCAGCAAGTAGATGCTGTTGGAGAACCAGTTGCACCACCCTTGAAGATAACAGATGCCCACACTTTATCTGTCACTCCATACCATGTACATATGTTGCACTGTGACAAGCCAAAAGTACAACATACCCAAAGATCAGAACACTTTGTCACAAACAAGGAAATATCAGGTTCTTCCCAACTTTCACAATTTGGATGGATTGTTGCTACTGCTGTATCCAGAATGCAGCAACTAGAGAAAGCATCGAGCAAAATTCCTGGATGGTCAGGATACAACTCACTGTTGTCCGAAAGCAAGCGATTTACCAATGTTGGAGCCTTACCACTGCTACCAGAGCTAGCACACGAGTGGTCAACCTTGCTGACTGTGATCATGCAAGCAAGTGAACTGAGGAAGTTGACTGTTGGTGAAGATCATCCCACTGTTATTTCATTTGATATGGCTCTGTATGAGAAGGTTGTCCAACTTCTAGATGCAAGACCTGATCTGAAACGCACCGTTGTTCCACGACTGGGAGAGCTACATGTTGTAATGGCTGCCCTGCGCGCTCTGGGTACCTCTACGGAGAACTCGGGTATTGATGATGCATGGATAGAAGGTGATGTGTATGGGTCTGCAACAACAAGGCAAATACTGAAATGTACCCATTACAAGCGTGCTCTTCGTGCTCACACATATACATATGTTGCTCTGTATGAACTGTTGCTGGACGAGTTCTTCATTGATAATCCAGAACTAAAACAGGTGTGTTTGATGGCAACAGAGGGAATTGAAGCTGCCTGTTCTGAGGAAAACAAGAACACAAAAAGTAAGTCAGTGAAACAAGCAAGCACTTCCCTACTAGAGGCCTTGACCACTGCTGACATAATCACAGTCTTTCAAACATGGGTGAAACAGAGATCCAAAAATGCAATGTTCAAGTCAATGATGAACTACCTACAGCGAGTGGAAACAATCCTTTTATTTGTTGCTGCAACCAGGAATGCAGACCTTGAGCTTCATCTTCAAGCCGGAGAGCAGCTCAGCAAGCTCTTCTTTGCATTTGACCGGATGAAATACAAGCGATTGTGGCCAAGGTATATCACGGACATGCATGACCTTAAAATAAATCACCCTCAAACATGGGAAGAAATGAAAGCGGGTAACATTTCAGTCACGAAAAGTGCTATCCCATTTGTATCCATTGGGGCGGACCATGCATGCGAGCATCTGAACAAGCTGATGAAAATCCATGCTGGCATAGTCGGCATCTCGAACAATGCCAATGCTCGTCAGAGATTCTTCATGGCCACACCTGAACTCTCCCGAGTTGTCAAAGAATATACCAGACAGTTTGATTTAGAACGTGACAAAACCAGAGAGCATCACGATCTTGGGCCAAGTGCAGTCAAGAAGTGTCATCATGTTATTGACAAGATTAAGGAAGCAATTTTGAAACATGGCAACCCATTTGCTGTTGTAGGTGACAAGTTGCACAATGTAATTACCCATGCCTACATCCCTGATGAGTACGTAAAAATGATCCTGAATGCAGATGAGACAGGTCAAAAGCTGTATGAAGACTATGTGTTGGCGCGAATCAATGGGGATGTTAGCCTATGGGCACCAGTAAAGAAGGAGAACAACAGGATGTTCATGTCGGCAAACAAGAAAACCACAGTAAAACTCCGAGACAAGACTGTTGATCTTAAGGAGACCAAGGACTTGTATGGAAGAATGATGGTTTTGGCAAGGTCCAACAGAGACATAAACCAGAAAGTGGCCATTGGGAACTACGAATTCACTCTGACCCCAAGAGCCTTTTTTGCTCCAGATGGTACAATGTTACCATGCCATGACAAATCAAAACTGATCAGTCTCCTTAACAAGTTGGTTATAGTAGAAACTCCACAGAAAGATCTGCAGCCAGAAGATAGGATGGACACAAGATCAGATGCTCCAAGTCGCAAGATAGCCCTGGTAGATGGAATGGTTCTTCTGCAAAAGATGGCCAAGAAACCGGCAACACTAGTGACAGTCAAAGATCTCAGTTACTGCTTCAATGACAGGCTTATGTCTCTCACAGAAAATTACGATGAAATAATCCTTGTGTTTGATACGTATAGGGAAAATTCTCTCAAGGATGCTACCAGGGATAAAAGAAGAAAAGGAAAGGCACCAATTCAGTACCAGGTCAGAGATGAAACAAACATTAATCATATTCCAATGAACAGGTTCCTTTCACATGACAAGACAAAGGCTGACCTGACCAACTATCTTGCTGCAAAGACTCTAGAGTTCAACAGTTCATCACAAAAACTGGTCATCACTTGTTCTTCAGGGTGTACCAGGAGCAACAAAAACTTAGTTTTCGACGACAACAATCACGAAGAAGCAGACACACTGTTGATCTACCAAGCTGTCTTGGCAACACAACGAAACCCACCGGATGCAAGGATGGTTTTCTTCTCCCCTGATACCGATGTACTGGTGTTGGTCATAGCTAACTATGACCTCATGCTGAAGAATACATCGATTTCAATGGTCTCTGGGATGATCGAGATAGAGCCAATAAGGCGAGTCATAGGGGCAGACAGAGCAAAGGCTTTGACAGCCTTCCATGCATTCACTGGTGCTGACACAACTGGAAGGTTCTCTCGAATTGGCAAAGCAATCTGGCTGCAAGCTTACATGAACGCAACACCAGATGTAATCAGTTCTCTGCAGATGCTTTCGACTGAAAAAGAAGTGAGCGAAACTATGTTGTCAACTCTTGCTACCTTCGTATGTTTTGCTTACTCTCCAAAAGGCATTTTTATTAAGAATATTCCCGAACTGCGATGGCATCTATTTTGCAAGCATATGGCAGAAAGTGACAGGTTACCTCCTACACTCGGAGCTCTAAAACAACATGTCCTCAGAGTCCATATCCAAGCCAGAGTGTGGGGACAAGCTAACATTGCTTTGCAGGATTCTCAGCTGGATCCCGAGAAGAATGGCTATCACAAAGGGTTGGATGGACAGTTGAAACCAACCATGACAGATGTTCTTCCAGCTCCAAAAGCAATAATCGAGATGATTAGTTGTCAATGCAAACATGACTGTTCTTCTTCAAGGTGTTCGTGCCGAAAAAATAACTTATCCTGTACCGATCTTTGTCAGTGTGACAGCGAGTGTATGAATGACGAGGACACTCAGACCAAATATGAAACTGATGATGACAGTGATGGTGGCGATATGTAAAGACACTCTGGTTGTTCAAAAGTTAAAAACATTAACTCTCTGCTTTTCGAGTTCGAAAATTTGTTCAAATATAAACCGATACAATTTGTAGTCGTATATAGAGTATTTATTTGGATACCACTGCATTTCTTAGTACTCAAAATGTATGTTTAGCTGTCAAAATTTAAGTTTTACGTTACTTACAAGCTGAGATATTAACGAAAATCGATGTAAATCAGCCATTTTGTAAAATCCAAGATGGCGGCCACTTAGGACTCGGGGCAAATGGAAACATTGTTTTTCTTATTGCTTATACCATAGCCTTTCCAAAAATGTACATATTTGAAACTCTCCAGAAAATTCCGGCGAAATTACATAGTGAACCGGACTACTGGGAATAGCAGGGTGATGGGGTTTGTCTTAGGATGGCAATATCTATATAGAGTTTGCAGATTCATTCTCACAATTCAATTGTTTGAATGCAGATTGCACATTTTCTGTTATTACAATAAACCTCATTTCAAGGCAGAAACATTACTGTGTCAAATAGTTATTAGATATATGAAACTGAAATAGCTGTTGCAAAAAAAACTATTTTTGTAAAACATTAAGCTTAAGATTAATAGGGGTGCCCAAACTTTTTCATATAACTGTATATATTCAGTAAAGGTAGAACGCTACATGACCTACTGAACCGCAGCACAACGAGCTCTACCCTCTCCTAGTGTATCCTCACTAGTGTTGAGCGATACCGTCTGATATTTGAAAGTATCGGTATCGGATTGGATCAGCCGATATCCAAAAAATATCGGATATCGCCGATACCGATACCCTATACCAATACAAGTCAATGGGACACAAATATCGGAACGTAATAGGGAGCGATCCTGGATGGTTCCCAGGGTCTGAAGGAGAGGAAACTCTCCTTCAGGCCTTGGGATCCATACTCATGTAAAAAATAAAGAATAAAAAAAAAAAATATGGATATACTCACCCCTCCGACGGACCCTGGCTGTCACCGCTGCAAGCGTCTGCCTCCGTTCCTAAGAATGCAGAGTGAAGGACCTTCGATGACGTCGCGGTCACGTGAGCGGTCACATGAGCGGTCACGCGACCAATCACAAGACCGCGACGTCATCGCAGGTCCTACACTCACTGCATTCTTAGGAACGGAGGCTGCCGTTTGCACCGCTGAGAGCCAGGGGCCGTCGGTGGGTGAGTATATCCATATTTTTTATTTTTTTTCTTTATTTTTGACATGAATATGGATCCCGATTCCGATTTCCGATAACGCAAGAATATCGGAACTCGGTATTGGAATTCCGATACAGCGAATATCGGCCGATACCCGATATTTGCAGTATCGGAATGCTCAACACTAATCCTCACCCATCCCCTGCAGACTGTGAGCCCTCACGGGCAGGGTCCTCCCTTCTTCTGTACCTGTTAGTGCCTTGTTTTTTGCTCATGTTTATTGTATTTACTAGCAATGCAAAGTAGACAAATGTTAAAAGCAACACATTAAAAAACAGAAAATAAAAACAGAAACAAAAGCTAACAGAAAATGAGGGGTAGAATGATGGAGAACAGAATGATAACAAACCGTGGGCAACTAAGTAGGGTGCTATAGGATTCAACAACATGATCCACCTTGTTTCAATTTATGCAGGAAGTTTCTTGTTGTCACCTCGTCTGATGCCCATATGGAGGGCATCAATCCCCCTAACCTGGAGTAATTTTGCATCACAACTGTGGTGCATCTTAAAGTGGTGGGGGATCGTTTTTAAGTCAGAGATATCGGACACGCATGCTCCTGTACACGAACTCTGAGTTCGCGGGTAGCAAGACCAATGTATATCCTGGGGCATGGACATGTGGCAGAGTAAATCACGTTGGTAGTGCCGCAGGAGATACGCTGCCTAATTTTAAATTCCTAATGGCTCCTAACCAATAGATCATTGAGATTTCTGCATCTCTTGGGAGTTATTTGAGGGAAACTGCAACTTAAAAGAGCGGCCATCAAGGAGGGCTCCGTCCCCATAACAGACCAATGTTTACTCAGAATGGAGCGCATGTTATTCCATTCGTGATTATAGGTGGAGATGAACCGGATAGGTCCATCACCACCCATATTGTTATACTTTTTGAATGGATGTAAAAGGTTATTACGTGGTGTTTTCCTGGCACGGTCATACCCAGAATTGACACATCTATGGCTGTAATATCGAGCCATAAAACGATTCTTTAGGTCCAATGCTTATGATTCAAATTTAGCATCAGATGAGCAGATTCGTTGCATCCTGAGAAACTGTCTGACCGGAACAGCCCTAATAGTGGCTGGATCATGAGCTGAATAGGCATGCAAAAGGGAGTTGACAGACGTGGTCTTCCTGATAACGTCCGTCTGGATGCGCCGGCTTGTATCAACTCCAGGCGAACGTCCAGGAAGTCAACTGTCCTATCGTTGAAGGTATATGTAAGCCGGTTATTAGAAGTGTTGCCATTAAGAATTCTCATGAATTCCTCGAGCTAGTGGACCACTCCATCCTACAAAAATAGGATGTTATCAATATAGCGATACCAGCCCAGCACATAGGAAGCAGCTGGTGGGCCTCAACAGGGCAGACAAAGTATGCCTGTGCAGGAGCCGCGGCAGGAAGAAAAGAGGACGTCATTGTATGAAGATGGGAGGCACCAGACCCCGACCGTGACCCCCATCGGACCTGAACAGAACAGGGACCGCCTGTCACGGGGAGACTAGGTGGGCAAGAGCTAATAACCCGGGCCCCTGCAATTTCCCTCAGACTAGGGAAATCCTGACTGACCCTCTACCTAGAGTTTACACTGATGGTGTGCATGTCTAGGCCTCGACCCTCGCCCTGTCTCCTGTTTCAACCCTAGGCTGAAACCACTGCCCGCCACCCAGTGAAAAGATCATACACCAATACCCACAGTTAGAACAGACAAGGATAACGGAAAATATACACCACGCCGCAGTCACTCAGGAATACACTATAAATGCGCAGGGCAAAATAAATACAAATATAGGAAGGAGTAAATAAGACAAAGGGAAATACACCGCCAGCAACGATACTCCAACTACTAGCTCACCACTCCAGACCGAGATAACAACGCACAAGACAGAAGCTATAATCGGCGATGCCCAATGTTCAGGAGAACTATTTAAAGGCAATGGGCATGGCCCAGCTTCCAATCCGAGCATCAGGTAAATTAACCCGGGACCAGCTAGATAAAATCTAGCCGACGCCAATGAGCACATAGTGGTCAAAAGCGGAATTACCGCTGTCTGTCGAACGACCTGGTCTGAACAGCGTCCGACATGACACCGCCCCTGGGTGAGTATAATTTAACTTGTTTTTCTTATCTTGCAGGTTACATCGGGGGCTTATCTACAGCATTACAGAATGCTGTAGATAAGCCCCTGATGCCATTGGCCTTAGCTTAAAGGCGAATTTTGGGATGACAGATTCCCTTTAAAAACGATCCCCTGCCACTTTAAGTTGCACCACAATTGTGATGCAAAAGTACTCCAGGTTAGGGGGATCGATGCCCTCCATATGGGCATCAGAGGAAGTGACAACAAGAAACTCCTTGCACAAATTGAAACAAGGTGGATCGTGTTGTTGGATACTATGACACCGAGGGGTCTGAATGAAACCCTGAGCTTTGCCCCTTCCTTGCAGCACCCTACTTAGTTTCCCACGGTTTGGTATCTTTCTGTTCCCCATCATTCTAACCCCCATTTTCTGTTGGCATTTGTTTCTGTTTTTATTTTCTGTTTTTTAATGCATTGTTTTTAACATTTGTCTACTTTGTATTGCTAGGAACCTTTGACCTTCTGGGTTCTACTACGGACTCCATCTGCCCCCTCTTCGGATCTGTGAATTTATTATGCCATTACTTTAATTATTATGAACTTCAGCCACATATTATGGACAAAAGCATGACATCATCCTTTCTATCTCGGATCACAGCTGCACATATTGAATGGACTAATATGGATTTGAATATTAGATCTGTGTTATAATATATACTGTATGGATACCGGTCACCTTGTGGAATTTGGGCCAAAAAGGGTTGAACTATCATATGCAGCACATGTGGTCTGTGCATCTGGTTATCATGTGGTGCTTTTTTATTTTTATTCGTGTTACTTTGCTTTCTCCTTGTGGCTGTGCACTTCGTTTTGTCAACAGCTGTGCCCTGTCTGTGGACCGAAATCTCTATGCTCCGTGTGCACGCTCTGGGAGTCTTCTACCTACGCGTGAGTGCTTGGCATGACGCCCTTGTGTGAACTTCAGGACCTGATCTCACCAATGAGTATGTGCCGATAGCGCTACTGTGATTTGCCGCCCGCGACCATGTGACCATGTTCGCCAGGATAGTTGAAGGTCCTATGTGGAATCTAGCTTCATCCCCTTGAGAAAGCGGCACCGTGCTGCCGCAAAACGCACATCATCTGGCTTCCCCTGTTGTAAATTCTGCTCTTGGGCTCCCTCCGGTGGTTGTTGGTGGTAGTGCAGTTGTCTTGGGGTTGTAATCCGGGCAGGTGTTTCTGCTGATTGAAGCTCTATTAGGTATTTAGGTGTGCAGGATCCATGAGTCCATGCCAGTTGTCCATTGTACTTGGAGGGATTGCTTCTCTCTCTGGCTCCTCATGCACTGCTCCAATTCAGCTAAGATAAGTGTCTGTTTTTTGTCTCTGTGCACACATGCAGTGTGCTTTGCAATTAAGTGCAATTCATTGTGTTTTTGTCCAGCTTAGACTTTGTTTGGATTTTTCAGTCATGCTGGATTCTCAGGAGATGCAGATATACTTGCTATGTCTTTAGTTAGATATAGAATAGTTGTATTATCTGCTGTGGATATTTTTAGGATTTTAATACTGACCGCTTAGAATTCTGTCCTATCCTTTTCTATTTATCTTGAAGTGCCTCTTTTGCTAAATCCTGTTTTTCTGCCTGCGTGTTTTTCCTCTTATACTCACAGTCAATATTTGTGGGGGGCTGCCTATCCTTTGGGGTTCTGCTCTGAGGCAAGATAGAATTCCCATTTCCATCTATAGGGGTATTTAGTCCTCCGGCTGTGTCAAGGTGTCTAGGACGTGTTAGGTACATCCCATGGCTACTTCTAGTTGCGGTGTTAGTTTAGGGTTTGCGGTCAGTACAGGTACCACCTACTCCTGAGAAAGTCTCTCATGCGGCTCCAAGGTCACCGGATCATAACAGTACAACTGGCCAACAATGAGTTAAATGCATCTCAGAAGAAGGGAAGAAAGAGCCATTTTTTTTTCTGTAGTCTGCTTTGTCTTTTCTTCCCTCTTTTCCTCTGGTTGACTGAGGAGTCTTGTGCTAGCATGGATGTTCAGGGATTAGTTTCTCGTATAGACCAGCTTGCTGCTAAGGTACAGGGTATTTCGGATTATATTGTTCAGACTCCGCTTTTAGAACCTAGGATTCCTACTCCTGATTTGTTTTTTGGGGACAGGCCCAAATTTTTGAGTTTTAAAAACAATTGTAAACTGTTTTTTGCGCTGAAGCCTCTTTCCTCTGGTGATCCCATTCAGCAGGTTAAAATTGTCATCTCCCTGCTGCGTGGCGACCCTCAGGATTAGGCATTTTCCCTGGAATCTGGGAATCCGGCCTTGCTTAATGTAGATGCCTTTTTTCAGGCTCTAGGAATATTATATGATGAACCAAATTCTGTGGATCAAGCGGAGAAGACCTTGTTGGCCCTGTCTCAGGGTCAAGAAGCGGCAGAATTGTATTGTCAGAAATTTAGAAAATGGTCTGTGCTGACTAAATGGAATGAGGATGCTTTAGCGGCAATTTTCAGAAAGGGTCTTTCTGAATCTGTTAAAGATGTTATGGTGGGGTTTCCCATGCCTGTTGTTCTGAGTGATGCTATGTCTCTGGCCATTCAGATTGATCGGCGTGGGAGCGCAGAACTGTGCGTGCTGTGGCGTTGTCCTCAGAGCAGATGCCTGAGCCTATGCAGTGTGATAGGATTCTGTCTAGAACGGAACAACAAGGATTCAGACATCAGAATAGGTTGTGTTTTTATTGTGGCGATGCTTCTCATGTCATTTCAGTCTGCCCAAAGCGTACAAAGAGAATCGCTAGTTCAGTTACCATCGGAACTGTACAACCTAAATTTCTGTTATCTGTGACCTTGATCTGCTCATTGTCATCATTTTCTGTCATGGCGTTTGTGGATTCAGGCGCCGCTTTGAACTTAATGGACTTTGAATTTGCCAGGTGTTGTGGTTTCCCCTTGCAGTCTTTGCAGAACCCTATTCCTTTAAGGGGCATTGATGCTACACCTTTGGCTAAAAATAAACCCCAGTTTTGGACACAGGTGACCATGTGCATGGCGCCAGCCCATCAGGAAGATTGTCGTTTTCTGGTGTTGCATAATTTGCATGATGCTATTGTGCTGGGTTTTCCATGGTTGCAGATACATAATCCTGTGTTGGATTGGAAGTCTATGTCTGTAACTAGTTGGGGTTGTCAGGGGGTTCATAATGACGTTCCTGTGATGTCAATCTCCTCTTCCTCCTCTTCTGAAGTTCCAGAGTTTTTGTCTGATTTTCAGGATGTATTCGATGAGCCCAAGTCCAGTTCCCTTCCACCGCATAGGGATTGTGATTGTGCTATTGACTTGATTCCAGGCTGTAAGTTTCCTAAGGGCCGACTTTTCAACCTGTCTGTGCCGGAACATACCGCCATGCAGAGTTATGTTAAGGAGTCTTTGGAGAAAGGGCATATTCGGCCATCTTCTTCACCGTTGGGAGCGGGATTTTTTTTTGTTGCTAAGAAGGATGGCTCCTTGAGACCCTGTATTGATTATCGCCTCTTGAATAAGATCACGGTCAAGTTTCAATACCCTTTACCTTTGCTTTCCGATTTGTTTGCCAGGATTAAGGGGGCTAGTTGGTTTACTAAAATTGACCTTCGGGGGGCATATAATCTTGTTCGTATTAAGCAGGGTGACGAATGGAAAACTTTTTTTAATACTCCCGAAGGCCATTTTGAATACCTTGTGATGCCATTCAGGCTCTCTAATGCTCCATCTGTTTTTCAGTCCTTCATGCATGATATCTTCCGGAATTATCTTGATAAATTCATGATTGTATATTTGGATGACATCTTAATTTTTTCCGATGATTGGGAGTCTCATGTGAAACAGGTCAGGATGGTATTTCAGATCGTTCGTGATAATACTTTGTTTGTGAAGGGGTCTAAGTGTCTCTTTGGAGTGCAGAAGGTTTCTTTTTTGGGCTTTATTTTTTCTCCCTCATCTATAGAGATGGATCCGGTTAAGGTTCAGGCCATTCATGATTGGATTCAACCCACATCTGTGAAGAGCCTTCAGAAATTTTTGGGCTTTGCTAATTTTTATCGCCGTTTCATTGCTAACTTCTCCAGTGTGGTTAAACCCCTGACCGATTTGACGAAGAAAGGCGCTGATGTAACGAATTGGTCCCCTGTGGCTGTCTCTGCCTTTCAGGAGCTTAAACGCCGATTTACTTCTGCCCTGGTGTTGCGTCAGCCAGATGTTTCTCTTCCGTTTCAGGTTGAGGTTGACGCTTCTGAGATTGGGGTAGGGTCCGTTTTGTCTCAGAGGAATTCTGATGGTTCCTTGATGAAACCGTGTGCCTTCTTTTCCCGTAAGTTTTCACCTGCTGAACGCAATTATGATGTCGGCAATCGGGAGTTGTTGGCTATGAAGTGGGCGTTTGAGGAATGGCGACACTGGCTTGAGGGAGCAAAGCACCGTATTGTGGTCTTGACCGATCATAAAAATCTGATTTACCTCGAATCTGCCAAGCGGCTGAATCCTAGACAGGCTCGATGGTCCCTGTTTTTCTTCCGTTTTGATTTTGTGGTCTCGTATCTTCCGGGTTCTAAGAATGTTAAGGCTGATGCCCTCTCTAGGAGTTTTTTGCCTGATTCTCCTGAGATATTTGAGCCGGTCGGCATTCTGAAGGAAGGGGTGGTCCTTTCTGCCTTTTCCCCTGATTTGCGACGGGTTCTGCAGGAATTTCAGGCTGACAAACCTGACCGCTGTCCAGTGGGGAAACTGTTTGTTCCTGATAGATGGACTAGTAGAGTGATTTCGGAGGTTCACTGTTCTGTGTTGGCTGGTCATCCTGGTATTTTTGGTACCAGAGATTTGGTTGGTAGGTCCTTTTGGTGGCCTTCTTTGTTGTGTGATGTGCGTTCTTTTGTGCAGTCCTGTGGGACTTGTGCACGGGCCAAGCCTTGTTGTTCCCGTGCTAGTGGGTTGCTTTTGCTTTTGCCAGTCCCTGAGAGGCCCTGGACGCATATTTCTATGGATTTTATTTCAGATCTTCCGGTTTCCCAGAGGATGTCGGTTATTATATGTGGTTTGTGACCGGTTTTCTAAGATGGTTCATTTGGTGCCTTTGCCTAAATTGCCTTCCTCTTCTGATTTGGTTCCGTTGTTTTTTCAGCATGTGGTTCGTTTGCATGGTATTCCGGAGAATATTGTGTCTGACAGAGGTTCCCAGTTTGTTTCTAGGTTTTGGCGGGCCTTTTGTGCTAGGCTGGGCATTGATTTGTCTTTTTCTTCTGCATTTCATCCTCAGACAAATGGCCAGACCGAGCGAACTAATCAAACTTTGGAAACTTATTTGAGATGCTTTGTGTCTGCTGATCAGGATGATTGGGTGGCTTTCTTGCCATTGGCCGAGTTTGCCCTTAATAATCGGGCTAGTTTGGCTACCTTGGTTTCGCCCTTCTTTTGTAATTTTGGTTTTCATCCTTGTTTTTCTTCGGGGCAAGTTGAAACTTCTGATTGTCCTGGTGTGGATTCTGTGGTTGACAGGTTGCAGCAGATTTGGGCTCATGTGGTGGACAATTTGGTGTTGTCTCAGGAAGAGGCTCAGCATTTTGCTAACCGTCGTCGGTGTGTTGGTTCCCGGCTTTGGGTTGGGGATTTGGTCTGCTTGTCTTCCCGTCATGTTCCTTTGAAGGTTTCTTCCCCTAAGTTTAAGCCTCGGTTTATTGGTCCTTATAGGATTTCTGAGATTATCAATCCGGTGTCTTTTCGTTTGGCCCTTCCGGCCTCTTTTGCCATCCATAATGTTTTCCATAGATCTTTTTTGCGGAAATATGTGGTGCCCGTTGTTCCCTCGGTTGATCCTCCTGCTCCTGTGTTGGTTGATGGGGAGTTGGAGTATGTGGTTGAGAAGATTTTGGATTCTCGCTTTTCGAGGCGGAGGCTTCAGTACCTTGTCAAATGGAAGGGTTATGGCCAGGAGGATAATTCTTGGGTTTTTGCCTCTGATGTCCATGCTGCTGATTTGGTCCGTGCCTTTCATCTGGCTCGTCTTGATCGGCCTGGGGGCTCTGGTGAGGGTTCGGTGACCCCTCTTCAAGGGGGGGTACTGTTGTGAATTCTGCTCGGGCTCCCTCCGGTGGTTGTTGGTGGTAGTGCAGTTGTCTTGGGGTTGTAATCTGGGCAGTTGTTTCTGCTGATTGAAGCTCTATTAGGTATTTAGGTGTGCAGGATCCATGAGTCCATGCCAGTTGTCCATTGTACTTGGAGGGATTGCTTCTCTCTCTGGCTCCTCATGCCCTGCTCCAATTCAGCTAAGATAAGTGTCTGGTTTTTGTCTCTGTGCACACATGCAGTGTGCTTTGCAATTCAGTGCAATTCATTGTGTTTTTGTCCAGCTTAGACTTTGTTTGGATTTTTCAGTCATGCTGGATTCTAAGGAGATGCAGATATACTTTCTATGTCTTTAGTTATAGAATAGTTGTATTATCTGCTGTGGATATTTTTAGGATTTTAATACTGACCGCTTAGAATTCTGTCCTATCCTTTTCTATTTAGCTAGAAGTGCCTCTTTTGCTAAATCCTGTTTTTCTGCCTGCGTGTGTTTTTCCTCTTATACTCACAGTCAATATTTGTGGGGGGCTGCCTATCCTTTGGGGTTCTGCTCTGAGGCAAGATAGAATTCCCATTTCCATCTATAGGGGTATTTAGTCCTCCGGCTGTGTCGAGGTGTCTAGGACGTGTTAGGTACATTCCACGGCTACTTCTAGTTGCGGTGTTAGTTTAGGGTTTGCGGTCAGTACAGGTACCACCTACTCCTGAGAAAGTCTCTCATGCGGCTCCAAGGTCACCGGATCATAACATTCCCCCTTTCTCACCCACTCACCGGTAAGGCTGGGTTCACATTGCGTTATGGCAGTCCGTTAGACAGACTGCGTTACACCGCAGCATAACGCAGTGTAACGCAGTCTGCTAATGCTGCCCTTAACCCCTATTATCGAGCGCATCACCAACGCATGCTATAATCGTCATGCGCTAGTGATGTGCCTCCATTCAGTGATGGAGCCTCGGACCCAGGCTGCAGCGTCTGATTCCCCATCACTAGGGTTGAGCGAAACGGATCGGACAATTTCAAGTCGCCGACTTTTGGCAAAGTCGGGTTTCGTGAAACCTGACCCGATCCCAGCGTGGGATCGGCCATGCGGTCTGCGATCTCCGCGCCAAAGTCACGTTTCATATGACGCTTTAAGCGCCATTTCTCAGCCAATGATGGTGCACGCAGAGTGTGGGCAGCGTGATGACATAGGTCTCGGTCCCCACCATCTTAGAGAAGGGCATGGCAGTGATTGGCTTGCTTTCTGGGGCATCACGGGCTAAAAAGGGGTGTGCACGCCGACCGCCATCTTACTTCTGCCGATCGTAGCATAGGGAGAGTTTGCTGCAGCTTCGTCAGAAGCAGGGATATTGTTAGGGAGGAAAGATTAACCCCCAAACCGCTTGTGCTGTAGCGATTTCCACTTTCCAACACCACTTTTTCATTGCAGGGACAGTGGAGGTTAGATTTCTGTGCATCAGCTCTGTAGCTTATAAGGATCCCTGATAGCTGCGTTGCTGTGTGTACGCCGCTGTGCAAACCAACTGCTTTTTTAAAGGCAAAAATCCTGTTGCTCTTTCCTTTCTGCACAGTTCTCTTGTTTATTTGTCCACACTTTTGTGTGCAGCAGTCCTTTTTATTGCTGGCTGCCATACTTGTTCTGACTGAGATCATTGTAGGGAGATTGTTATTGTAGTAAAGTCCCTTTTTTAATATATCTGCCAGCCACTGTCTGCCACTGAAACTGTGTAGTGTAATACAGTGGGCCTGTTTTTTTCTGCTGTCTCTCTCACATAAAAAGGGAGATTTAAACTGCCACAAAGTGCATCTGCGTCAGTCCTGTTTGTGGCATATCTGCCAGCCACTGTCTGCCACTGAAACTGTGTAGTGTAATACAGTGGGCCAGATTTTTTTCTGCTGTCTCCCCCACATAAAAAGGGAGATTTAAACTGCCACAAAGTGCATCTGCGTCAGTCCTGTTTGTGGCATATCTGCCAGCCACTGTCTGCCATTGAAACTGTGTAGTGTAATACAGTGGGCCAGATTTTTTTCTGCTGTCTCCTACACATAAAAAGGGAGATTTAAACTGCCACAAAGTGCATCTGCGTCAGTCCTGTTTGTGGCATATCTGCCAGCCACTGTCTGCCACTGAAACTGTGTAGTGTAATACAGTGGGCCGTTTTTTTTTCTGCTGTCTCCCACACATAAAAATGGAGATTTATACTGCCACAAAGTGCATCTGCATCAGTCCTGTTTGTGGCATATCTGCCAGCCACAGTCTGCCACTGAAACTGTGTAGTGTAATACAGTGGGCCTGTATTTTTTTCTGCTGTCTCCCACACATAAAAAGGAGATTTATACTGCCACTAAGTGCATCTGCGTCAGTCCTGTTTGTGGCATATCTGCCAGCCACTGTCTGCCACTGAAACTGTGTAGTGTAATACAGTGGGCCAGATTTTTTTCTGCTGTCTCCCACACATAAAAAGGGAGATTTATACTGCCACAAAGTGCATCTGCATCCGTCCTGTTTGTGGCATATCTGCCAGCCACTGTCTGCCACTGAAACTGTGTAGTGTAATACAGTGGGCCAGATTTTTTTCTGCTGTCTCCCACACATAAAAAGGGAGATTTATACTGCCACAAAGTGCATCTGCGTCAGTCCTGTTTTTGGCATATCTGCCAGCCACTGTCTGCCACTGAAACTGTGTAGTGTAATACAGTGGGCCAGATTTTTTTCTGCTGTCTCCCACACATAAAAAGGAAGATTTATACTGCCAGTAAGTGCATCTGCGTCTGTTCTGTTTGGCGTGTATCTGCCAGTCACTTTCCATCACTGAAACTGTGTAGTGTAATACAGTGGGCCTGAATTTTGCAGCAGTCTCCCACACATATAGAAAGGGAGATTTAAATTCACAACAAGTTTACATACACCTTCTACCTTGTTTTACAGTACCATATAACGGTTGTTAGTTTGGTTACATTTTCCCAAGAATGAGGAAGTCTGGTGGAAGAGGTCGTGGCCATGGGCGGTCATTGCCAGCTGGTAATGATGGTGGTAGTGGTGGTGGTGAAGCATCTGGTGGTAGTGGGAAAAGCAAAATAGCACCTAAGGCTCAAGTTGTTGAGCCAGCGTCATCGTCTGGCTACACAAGGCCTCGAAGGCTCCCTTTTCTGGGAGTAGGAAAACTGCTTTTAAAGCCGGAGCAGCAGGAAAAAGTTTTGGCTTTCCTTCCTGACTCAGCCTCTAGCTCTTTCGCCTCCTCTTCCGAAAGTTCCAAATGTAAAAGCAGCGAGTCATCAGTGGATGCTCCCTGTCAGGAACAAGTCACTTCCTTGTGTCCTTCACCCAAAGCAAAAGTGGATGCGGCAGGCGACGCTACAGTTTACTCCATGGAGCTCTTTACACATACCGTGCCAGGGTTAGAAAGGGAAATAGTTCACAGCCCATTACAAGATGAATCAGACATGGAGTGCACAGATGCACAGCCACAGCTAGATTATTATGCTGTTCCATTGACTCAGATCACAACATTGCCCTCGCAGTGTACCGAGCCAGAATCTGACCCTGATGAGACTATGGTGCCCCATCCCGAACGCTATAGCACCTTACACGGTGACACAGAGGAAGGTGCACAGGACATTGAAGCGGTGATAGATGACCCAGTTGTTGACCCTGATTGGCAGCCATTGGGGGAACAGGGTGCCACTGGCAGTAGCTCTGAAGCAGAGGAGGATAAGCCGCAGCAGGCACCAACCTCGCAACAGCTTTCATCTGGCAGGCCCGTATCTGGCCAAAAACGTGTGTCCAAACCAAAAACAGTTGTAGGACAGCATGGCCATCCGGTGACAGTAGCACAGCGTGAAATGCCTGAAAAAGTATTCGATAGTAGGAAGAGTGCAGTCTGGCAATTTTTTAACCAAGATCCGAATGATCAGTGCAAAGTTATCTGTAAAAAATGCTCAAGGACCTTTAGCAGAGGGTAGAATGTCAAAAATTTAAATACAATGTGCATGCGTAGACATTTAACCAGCATGCACTTGCAAGCCTGGACTAACTACCAAACATCCCGTAATGTTGGTGCACCCACTCAGAATGAAGCTAGTCAGCAACGCTACATTGCTTCCCTCACTGTAAGCCCACCGGTTATGACACCACCAGTAACAAATGTGGAGGTATTGTCACAAGGCCAAAGCAGTCAGGGAATCACAAGGTTCTTGGTTGGAAACACTGTAGGTATGCCCACATCAAGAATACCATCAGCAAGCCTCTCTCAATCTGCCATATCCACCACCACCCCCGCTACTTCCACCATATGCAGCTCTCCAGTCCAGCTCAGCCTACAAGAGACTCTTGATAGGAAAAGAAAGTACACTTCCTCTCATCTGCGTACACAGGTTTTGAACGGCTACATTGCTCGACTAATCTCATTAGGGATGATGCCCCACCGGTTGGTTGAAAGCGAAGCTTTCAAAGCCCTGATGGCCTACGCAGTACCACGCTATGACCTACCCAGTCGACACTTCTTTGCAAGAAAAGCCATCCCAGCACTCCACAAACATGTCAAAGAACGCATTGTCCATGCACTGAGGCAATCGGTCAGTAGAAAGGTGCACCTCACAACTGATGCATGGACCAGTAGGCATGGCCAGGGACGATACGTGTCCATCATGGCACACTGGGTTAATGTGGTGGATGCAGGGTCCACAGGGGACAGCCATAGTGGCACAGTTCTGCCTAGCCCATGGTCTAGGAAACAGTTGACTGTATGCGTTTGCACCTCCTCCTCCTCCAGAAGTGAACGCTCACCCACAGAGCTCAGTTACACGGACACTCCATCCGCAGCTGCCAGTGTTGCACCCATGGTGTCCCATTGTGGAACAGCTAGTGGTAAGCGTCAGCAGGCTGTGTTGGAAATGAAGTGTTTGGGCGACAACAGACACACCGCAGAAGTTCTGGCCGAGTTCTTGCAGCAAGAAACTCATGGCTGGGCAGTGTACATCTTGAGGCAGGCAAGGTAGTCAGTGATAACGGAAGGAATTTTATGGCTGCCATAGCCCTTTCCGAAATGAAACACATACCTTGCCTGGCTCACACCTTGAACCTTGTGGTGCAGTGCTTCCTCAAGAATTACCCTGATTTACCAGCCCTGTTCCTGAAGGTGCGCAGACTTTGCTCGCACATCCGCCAGTCGCCCGTACACTCCAGCCGTATGCTTAACCATCATCGATCGCTGAATCTTCCCCAGCACCGCCTAATAATAGACGTTGCAACAAGGTGGAACTCTACAGTGCACATGCTTCAGAGGCTGTGCGAACAGAGGCGTGCTGTCATGTATTTGTGGGAGGATACACATACACGGGCAGGCAGTTGGATGGCAGACATGGAGTTGTCTGCTGTGCAGTGGTCGAAGCTCCAAGACCTCTGTCAAGTCCTTCAGTGTTTTGAGGAATGCACACGGCTGGTCAGTGCGGACGACGCCATCATAAGCATGAGCATCCCACTAATGCGTCTGCTGATGCAAAGTTTGACGCACATCAAGGAGCAGGCATCTGCGGCCGAGGAGGAGGGAAGCCTTGATGACAGTCAGCCATTGTCTGCTCAGGGAATTCTCCGGGACGAGGTGGCGGATGAAGAGGAGGAGGATGATGGGGCTGAATATCTATGGGAGGAGGATGCTTCTCGGGGCAATAGAAACTGGTGGCATTGCAAGGTCAGGTACAGGGTTTCTGCGGGCCACAAGTGAGGTAGATTTTCAAGAAAGTGCTCCTCAACCCAGCACAAGCAGTGTATTGACACCTGGAACTTTGGCCCACATGGCAGAATATGCCTTGCGTATCCTAAAACGGGACCCCCGCATTATCAAAATGATGACCAATGACGATTACTGGTTGGCCTGCCTCCTGGATCCACGATACAAAGGCAAATTACAAAATATCATGCCACATGAGAACCTTGAGCAAATATTGGCTACCAAACAAGCAACTCTTGTAGACTAGTGTTGAGCATTCCGATACTGCAAGTATCGGGTATCGGCCGATACTTGCTGTATCGGAATTCCGATACCGAGATCCGATATTTTTGTGATATCGGGTATCGGTATCGAAACAACATTAATGTAAAAATGTGTAAAAGAGAGCATTAAAATAAAAAATATTGCTATACTCACCTCTCCGACGCAGCCTGCACCTTACCGAGGGAAGCGGCAGCGTTCTTTGTTTAAAATTCGCGCTTTTCTTTCCTTTACGTGAGTCCCGGCTTGTGATTGGTTGCGTGCCGCCCATGTGACCGGGACGCAACCAATCACAGCAAGCCGTGACGTAATTTCAGGTCCTTCAGGATTTTAAAATTACGTTCCGGCGTTGTGATTGGTTGCGTCGCAGACACATGGGCGACGCAACCAATCACAGCAAGCCGTGACGTAATTTCAGGTCCTTAAGGATTTTAAAATTACGTCCCGGCTTTGTGATTGGTTGCGTCGCAGTCACATGGGAGACGCAACCAATCACAAGCCGTGACGTCACGGGAGGCTGGACACGCGCGCATTTTAAAATGGGCGCGTGTCCAGCCTCCCGTGACGTCCCGGCTTGTGATTGGTTGCGCCGCGATCAACCAATCACAAGCCGGGAGGCTGGACACGCGCGCATTTTAAAATATTAAAATGCGCGCGTGTCCAGCCTCCCGGCTTGTGATTGGTTGACCGCGGCGCAACCAATCACAAGCCGGGACGTCACGGGAGGCTGGACACGCGCCCATTTTAAAAAGCGCGCGTGTCCAGCCTCCCGTGACGTCACGGCTTGTGATTGGTTAATGGCGGCCATGTTGCCGGGACGCGGACCAATCACAGCAAGCCGTGACGTAATTTCGTCACGGCTTGCTGTGATTGGTCCGCGTCCCGGCAACATGGCGCCGTGACCAATCATAAGCCGGGACGTCACTGGAGGCTGGACATGCGCGCTTTTTAAAAAGCGCGCGTGTCCAGCCTCCCGTGACGTCACGGCTTGTGATTGGTTAATGGCGGCCATGTTGCCGGGACGCGGACCAATCACAGCAAGCCGTGACGTAATTTCGTCACGGCTTGCTGTGATTGGTCCGCGTCCCGGCAACATGGCCGCCCTGACCAATCACAAGCCGGGACTTCACGTAACCAAGTAAAAGCGCAAATTTTAAACAAACAACGCTGCCGGTTCCCTCGCTGAGGTCCAGGCTGCGTCGGACAGGTGAGTATAGCGATATTTTTTATTTTAATTCTTTCTTTTACACATTTATATGGATCCCAGGGCCTGAAGGAGAGTTTCCTCTCCTTCAGACCCTGGGAACCATCAGGAATACCGTCCGATACTTGAGTCCCATTGACTTGTATTGGTATCGGGTATCGGTATCGGATTGGATCCGATACTTTGCCGGTATCGGCCGATACTTTCCGATACCGATACTTTCAAGTATCGGACGGTATCGCTCAACACTATTGTAGACCCTTTGGTTCAGGCATTCCCAGCACACAGCGGTGCTGATGGTTCTCGCACGAGCTGTAGGGGGCAACATGGCAGAGGTGCTAGAGGTGCACAAAGCCAAAATGGCATTGGACAGAGGGGATTTCTCACCAGGTTGTGGAGTGATTTCGCAATGACCGCAGACAAGACAGGTACTGCTGCATCGATTCAAAGTGACAGGAGACAGCATTTGTCCAGTATGGTTACCAACTATTTTTCTGCCAATATCGATGTTCTCCCTCACAGGTCATTCCACTTTGATTACTGGGCATCTAAACTAGACACCTGGCCCGAATTGGCAGAATATCCATTACAGGAGCTCGCTTGCCCAGCTGCTAGTGTGCTCTCAGAAAGAGTCTTCAGTGCTGCTGGTTCAATACTGACCGAAAAAAGGACACGTCTGGCTCCCCGAAATGTTGATGATCTAACCTTCATTAAAATGAACCAATCATGGATTTTGTGTGTCAATAGTAGAAAAGAATGCGGCAACACTCACCGGACCTGTGATCCAGGCTTGTCTTTATTGAAGCATATGTGCACACATCTTCACGGCACGGGGGAGTAAAAAGAAGGAAGAGGTGAGCAGGGAGAGGACGAAATCATGGATTTCGAATTATTTTGCCCCACCTTCCCCTGCTGACACGTAGCTTGCCAGAAAAATTTCTTGTTTTTGGCCTCCTCTTACTGACTGCTCCAATTCCGCCATGTGCAGGTGCCAAATGTCCACCATAGGCCATTTGTATACCTCCCTAAATGGGCTGACTCCCCCCACAGGGCCGTGGTCACAACGTGGCGCAAGCACCCGTGCGAGTGCCATTTGCCTGGACAGGTGGGTGTGCCCACTCTTGGGCCACGGCACTGGCACAGGGTCCCTCATGGTACAATGAAGTGTCTCTGACGGTGGTGGTGCACAACCAACGTCAGACACACCGTCGTAATATGAGAGGCCCTGGGCCAGTACCACCGCCCACGAGAGAGTGTTCCCCCCCAGCTCGAACTGTGCTCTATCACTTGCAAAACTTACCTCTCCCTGCCCCACCACTGTGTAGTCTGTGCTGTTAAATCCTTAAATGGCACTGCCATAACAAATTTGTTGCAATGATAGATGATAGTAAGAAAATACAGGGGCCCTGGCCTCCATTTAGACCCCTTAATACTTTGCGCCAACTACCCCTGTCTGCAACTCTGCAGAGGAGCCCACCCCTGTACCTTGCTATGCCACCAGTTTATTTATGACCAATTCCTTGGCTGACATTTAGCCCACTCTAGTATTTTGGCCTACTAACTGTGTCAGCCACTTCTAACAGTTGACCTCCGCTGAACAAAGCTATGCCACCTCTGTACTCCTGTTACCGATTGTGAACTGCATGTAGCCTACTTACTTATTTGTGCCTAGTAACTGTGTCAGCCTCTCCTAACTGTTGTCCTCCCAAGCTGAAAGAAGCTAGGCTGCCTGGTTAGTCCTGCTAGCAGTTTTGAACTGCATTTAGCCACCTTTTTTAGGTTAGGCCTCTGTCTGTCTGTCCTAACATTACAACTGTCCCCCCCTGAAACAAGCTAGGCCACCTGGTTAGTCCTGCTAGCAGTTTTGAACTGATTTTAGACACCTTTTTCTAGGTTAGGCCACTGACTGTCTGTCTGTCCAAACATTACAACTGTCCCCCCCTGAAACAAGCTAGGCCGCCTGGTTAGTACTGCTATCAGTTTTGAACTGCATTTAGACACCTTTTTTAAAGTTAGGCCTCTGTCTGTCTGTCTGTCCTAACATTACAACTGTCCCCCCCTGAAAGAAGCTAAGCCACCTGGTTAGTCCTGCCAGCAGTTTTGAACTGCATTTAGACACCTTTTTCTAGGTTAGGCCTCTGTCTGTCCTAACATTACAACTGTCCCCCCCTGAAAGAAGCTAGGCCGCCTGCTAAGGCCTGCTGGCAGTTTTGAACTCCATTTAGACACTTTTTTCTAGGTTAGGCCTCTGTCTGTCCTAACATTACAACTGTCCCCCCCTGAAAGAAGCTAGGCCCCCTGGTTAGTCCTGCTAGCAGTTTTGAACTGCATTTAGCCACCTTTTTTTAGGTTAGGCCTCTGTCTGTCTGTCTGTCTTCGCCACACATTACAACTGTCCCCCCCCTGAAACAAGCTAAGCCGCCTGGTTAGTCCTGCTATCAGTTTTGAACTGCATTTAGCCACCTTTTTCTAGGTTAGGCCTCTGTCTGTCCTAACATTACAACTGTCCCCCCCTGAAAGAAGCTAGGCCGCCTGGTTAGTCCTGCTAGCAGTTTTGAACTGCATTTAGACACCTTTTTCTAGGTTAGGCCTCTGTCTGTCCTAACATTACAACTGTCCCCCCCTGAAAGAAGCTAAGCCACCTGGTTAGTCCTGCTAGCAGTTTTGAACTGCATTTAGACACCTTTTTCTAGGTTAGGCCTCTGTCTGTCCTAACATTACAACTGTCCCCCCCTGAAAGAAGCTAGGCCGCCTGGTTAGTCCTGCTAGCAGTTTTGAACTCCATTTAGACACTTTTTTCTAGGTTAGGCCTCTGTCTGTCCTAACATTACAACTGTCCCCCCCTGAAAGAAGCTAGCCCCCCTGGTTAGTCCTGCTAGCAGTTTTGAACTGCATTTAGCCACCTTTTTTTAGGTTAGGCCTCTGTCTGTCTGTCTGTCTTCGCCACACATTACAACTGTCCCCCCCTGAAACAAGCTAAGCCGCCTGGTTAGTCCTGCTATCAGTTTTGAACTGCATTTAGCCACCTTTTTTTAGGTTAGGCCTCTGTCTGTCTGTCTGTCTTCGCCACACATTACAACTGTCCCCCCCTGAAACAAGCTAGGCCGCCTGGTTAGTCCTGCTAGCAGTTTTGAACTGCATTTAGACACCTTTTTTTAGGTTAGGCCTCTGTCTGTCTGTCTGTCTTCGCCACACATTACAACTGTCCCCCCCTGAAACAAGCTAGGCCGCCTGGTTAGTCCTGCTAGCAGTTTTGAACTGCATTTAGCCACCTTTTTTTAGGTTTGGCCTCTGTCTGTCTGCCCTAACATTACAACTGTCCCCCCCTGAAAGAAGCTAGGCTGCCTGGTTAGTCCTGCTAGCAGTTTTGAACTGCATTTAGCCACCTTTTTTTAGGTTAGGCCTCTGTCTGTCTGTCAGTCTTCGCCACACATTACAACTGTCCCTCCCTGAATCAAGCTAGGCCGCCTGGTTAGTCCTGCTTTCAGTTTTGAACTGCATTTAGCCACCTTTTCTTAGGTTAGGCCTCTGTCTGTCTGTCTGTCTGTCTTCGCCACACATTATAACTGTCCCCCCCTGAAACAAGCTAGACCGCCTGGTTAGTCCTGCTATCAGTTTTGAACTGCATTTAGCCACCTTTTTTTAGGTTTGGCCTCTGTCTGTCTGTCTGTCCTAACATTACAACTCTCCCCCCCTGAAAGAAGCTAGGCCGCCTGGTTAGTCCTGCTATCAGTTTTGAACTGCATTTAGCCACATTTTTTTAGGTTAGGCCTCTGTCTGTCTGTCAGTCTGAGCCACTTATTACAGTAGTCCTCCGCTAAACACAGCTATGCGGCCTGTGTACTCCTGTTACCAATTTGGAACTGCATTCAGGCAACTGTTTTATTTTAGGACTACTCAGTCTGTCTGAGCCACTTATTACAGTTGTCCTCCTCCTTCCCTGAACCAAGCTATGCCGCCTGTGTACTACTCTTAACAATCTAGAACAGCATTTAGCCAACTTATTTATTTTGTCCAAGTAACTGTGTCAGACTCTCACAACAGTTGTCCTCCACCGCTGAACCCAGCAAGGCCGCCTGTGTACTCCTCTTACCAATTGTGAACTGTATATAGCCTTCTTTTTTATTTTACGCCTACTCAGGGTGTCAGAGCCACTAATTACACTTGTCCTCCTCCGCTGAACCACGCTATGCCGACTGTGTACTCCAATTACAAATTTTGAACTGCAATTTGACACCTTTTTTAATTGTAGGCCTACTCTGTCTGTCTGAGCCACTTATTATAGTTGTCCTCCGCTGAACAAAGCTATGCCGCCTGTGTACTCCACTAACCAATTTTGAACTGCATTTTGCCTACTTTCTTAGTTAGGCCTACTAACTGTGTCTGCCTCCCATTACAGTTGTGCTCCACTCAACAAAGCAGAGCTTCAATTTTCAGGCTATATCAGACATTACACTGCATTTGGCCTACTTGTTTGGTTTGGCCTACTAACGGTGTCTGCCGCTGCATGGTGTTCTCCTCCACTGAACACAGCTGAGCTTCAATTTTCAGGCTATATAAGATATTACACTGCATTTGGCCTACTTGTTTGGTTTGGCCTACTAACGGTGTCTGCCGCTGCTTGGTGTTCTCCTCCACTGAACACAGCTGAGCTTCAATTTTCAGGCTATATCAGATATTACACTGCATTTGGCCTACTTGTTTGGTTTGGCCTACTAACGGTGTCTGCCGCTGCTTGGTGTTCTCCTCCACTGAATATAGCTGAGGTTCAATCTTCAGGCTTTCGGCCTAAAGGAATTTTTAAAATGCATTTGACCTACTAGTTTGGTTGGGCCCTAGTAACGGTGTATGCCGCTCCTTGCTTTTCTCCTCCACTGAACAAAGCTGAGCTTCAATCTTCAGGCTGTCGGCCTATTGGAATTTTTAAACTGCATTTGGCCTACTTGTTTGGTTGGGCCCTAGTAACGGTGTCTGCTGCTCCTTGGTGTTCTCCTCCACTGAATATAGCTGAGCTTCAATCTTCAGGCTTTCGGCCTAAAGGAATTTTTAAAATGCATTTGGCCTACTTGTTTGGTTGGGCCCTAGTAACGGTTTCTGCCACTCCTTGCTTTTCTCCTCCACTGAACAAAGCTGAGCTTCAATCTTCAGGCTGTCGGCCTATTGGAATTTTTAAACTGCATTTGGCCTACTTGTTTAGTTGGGCCCTAGTAACGGTGTCTGCTGCTCCTTGGTGTTCTCCTCCACTGAATATAGCTGAGCTCCAATCTTCAGGCTTTCGGCCTAAATGAATTTTTAAAATGCATTTGGCCTACTTGTTTGGTTGGGCCCTAGTAACGGTGTCTGCTGCTCCTTGCTTTTCTCCTCCACTGAACAAAGCTGAGCTTCAATCTTCAGGCTGTCGGCCTATAGGAATTTTTAAACTGCATTTGGCCTACTTGTTTGGTTGGGCCTTAGTAACGGTGTCTGCCGCTCCTTGCTTTTCTCCTCCACTGAACAAAGCTGAGCTTCAATCTTCAGGCTTTCGGCCTAAAGGAATTTTTAAACTGCATTTGGCCTACTTGTTTGGTTGGGCCCTAGTAACGGTGTCTGCCGCTCTTAGCTTTTCTCCTCCACTGAACAAAGCTGAGCTTCAATCTTCAGGCTTTCAGCCTAAAGGAATTTTTAAACTGCATTTGGCCTACTTGTTTGGTTGGGCCCTAGTAACGGTGTCTGCTGCTCCTTTGTGCTCTCCTCCACTGAATATAAGTGAGCTTCAATCTTCAGGCTTTCAGCCTAAAGGAATTTTTAAAATGCATTTGACCTACTAGTTTGGTTGGGCCCTAGTAACGGTGTCTGCTGCTCCTTGCTTTTCTCCTCCACTGAACAAAGCTGAGCTTCAATCTTCAGGCTGTCGGCCTATAGGAATTTTTAAACTGCATTTGGCCTACTTGTTTGGTTGAGCCTTAGTAACGGTATCTGCCGCTCCTTGCTTTTCTCCTCCACTGAACAAAGCTGAGCTTCAGTCTTCAGGCTTTCGGCCTATAGGAATTTTTAAACTGCATTTGGCCTACTTGTTTGGTTGGGCCCTAGTAACGGTGTCTGCTGCTCCTTGGTGTTCTCCTCCACTGAATATAGCTGAGCTTCAATCTTCAGGCTTTCGGCCTATAGGAATTTTTAAACTGCATTTGGCCTACTTGTTTGGTTGGGCCCTAGTAATGGTGTCTGCTGCTCCTTGGTGTTCTCCTCCACTGAATATAGCTGAGCATCAATCTTCAGGCTTTCGGCATAAAGGAATTTTTAAAATGCATTTGACCTACTAGTTTGGTTGGGCCCTAGTAACGGTGTCTGCCGCTCCTTGCTTTTCTCCTCCACTGAACAAAGCTGAGCTTCAATCTTCAGGCTGTCGGCGTGTAGGAATTTTTAAACTGCATTTGGCCTACTTGTTTGGTTGGGCCCTAGTAATGGTGTCTGCTGCTCCTTGGTGTTCTCCTCCACTGAATATAGCTGAGCTTCAATCTTCAGGCTTTCGGCCTAAAGGAATTTTTAAACTGCATTTGACCTACCAGTTTGGTTAGGCCCTAGTAACAGTGTCTGCCGCTCCTTGCTTTTCTCCTCCACTGAACAAAGCTGAGCTTCAATCTTCAGGCTGTCAGCCTATAGGAATTTTTAAACTGCATTTGGCCTACTTGTTTGGTTGGGCCCTAGTAACGGTGTCTGCTGCTCCTTGGTGTTCTCCTCCACTGAATATAGCTGAGCTTCAATCTTCAGGCTTTCGGCCTAAAGGAATTTTTAAAATATTTTTGGCCTACTTGTTTGGTTGGGCCCTAGTAACGGTGTCTGCTGCTCCTTGATTCTCTCCTCCACTGAACAAAGCTGAGATTCAATCTTCAGGCTTTCAGCCTAAAGGAATTTTTAAACTGCATTTGGCCTACTTGTTTAGTTGGGCCCTAGTAACGGTGCCTGCTGCTCCTTGGTGTTCTCCTCCACTGAACAAAGCTGAGCTTCAATCTTCAAGCTTTCGGCCTATAGGAATTTTTAAACTGCATTTGGCCTACTTGTTTGGTTGGGCCCTAGTAACGGTGTCTGCTGCACCTTGGTGTTCTCCTCCACTGAATATAGCTGAGCTTCAATCTTCAGGCTTTCGGCCTATAGGAATTTTTAAACTGCATTTAGCCTACTTGTTTGGTTGGGCCCTAGTAACGGTGTCTGCTGCTCCTTGCTTTTCTCCTCCACTGAATATAGCTGAACTTCAATCTTCAGGCTTTTGGCCTAAAGGAATTTTTAAAATGCATTTGACCTACTAGTTTGGTTGGGCCTTAGTAACGGTGTCTGCCGCTCCTTGCTTTTCTCCTCTGCTGAACAAAGCTGAGCTTCAATCTTCAGGCTGTCGGCCTATAGGAATTTTTAAACTGCATTTGGCCTACTTGTTTGGTTCGGCCCTAGTAACGGTGTCTGCTGCTCCTTGGTGTTCTCCTCCATTGAATATAGCTGAGCTTCAATCTTCAGGCTTTCGGACTAAAGGAATTTTTAAACTGCATTTGGCCTACTTGTTTGGTTGGGCCCTAGTAACGGTGTCTGCTGCTCCTTGCTTTTCTCCTCCACTGAATATATCTGAGCTTCAATCTTCAGGCTTTCAGCCTAAAGGAATTTTTAAAATGCATTTGGCCTACTTGTTTGGTTGGGCCCTAGTAACGGTGTCTGCTGCACCTTGGTGTTCTCCTCCACTGAATATAGCTGAGCTTCAATCTTCAGGCTTTCGGCCTATATCAGATATTAACCTGCATTTGGCCTACTTGTTTGGTATGGCCTACTAATGGTGTCTGCCGCTGCTTGGTGTTCTCCTCCACTGAACAAAGCAGTGCCGCCTGTTTTCTCCTGTTACCAATTTTGAACTGCATTTAGCCTACTTTATTCTTTGGGACTATATCTGTGTTTCCTCCTCATCCTGCCCATTACCCAGCCAGTGCTAGATGGCTGGTACATTGACCTAGACCACTACCTTCCCCTTGCACTCTACACAGCCAGAATCTGACCCTGCTGAAAGTCAGGTTCCCCTTCCCGCATACTATACCACCTTACACGGGGACAAAGAGGAAGGTGCAGATGACAGTGCAGGTTCCTTCATCAGGTGAGGGGCAGGCTCATTGGCGACGTCACTGGCACAGGGCCCCTCATAGTACGCAAAAGTGTCTCTGCCGGTGGGAGGCGCCCCCGCCGTACTTTGAGGGGCCCTGTGCCAGTGCCAATGCGAACGAGTGGGCCCCCCTCTGCTTGCTCAGGATCACAGCACTTGCAAAGTTTTAATACTTACCTCTCCCGGCTCCACCGCCATGACGTAGTCCACATTTCCTGGGCCCACAAAAAACTTGAGCCAGCCCTACCCCCCTCCCCAGAACTTTAGCCAAATGACCCCCAATTTTCAATGACTAAATGTTATTATAAGGTAAATTAAGATTCACAAGCTTAAGTGACAAGAATTGATGTTTTTGACATTAAAATGGGCACTGTTGGTGTTTTCCTGTCCTCACTGCCGACTTTGATACCCAATTAACTTGCATTGGGTTTCGTGTTTCGGTCGATCCCCGACTTTTCGTGATAATCGGCCGATTTCACACGACTCGACTTTTGACAAAGTCGGGTTTTGCGAAACCCGACTCGATCCTAAAAAAGTAAAAGTCGCTCAACCCTATCCGTCACTGCTAGCACAGATATATCACCTGCGCTAGCGGTATAGCATAACGCAATGGCGTGTATGTTATAGCGTTAATGCAGCCTGTCAACCCTATGTGTTGAATGGGCTGCTTTAACGCAATGTGAACCTGGCCTGAGCTCTGCTTATTTATCTCGCCTGTTTTTGGCATTTGTAATGGCTCCTTTGGGGAGCTTGCTGCCATGTTGCTCTTTCACCATTGTGCTTGAGCCTACCTGGTGCATATTATTAGTCACTTTGACATATGTTGGATCATGGGGTTTTCCCTGGGGTGATTTGGGTGGAAGTTCTTTTCTGCATTGGATTGGCGTTGTCTTGTTACTATGTGATATAATATGGTATTTTTAACCTTTATACATTGATTAATAAAAATTATTGTTTTTATCTAAATAAATTTCAAATTTTAAAGTGCTCCTTTATTTTCCTCCTTATTCACATGTAGTTTTAAAATCTTACCCACACATCCCTTTCTAAAGGGAAATTTGACATAATACCTTTGTTAGCATGTGCCATATACTACTCATATACCCAGCACCCCAGTAGGTGGGTGGAACGCCTGGGTACAAAAATCTGTGTCTGGCGGTGAAACCACTAGCCCTTCCCCTTTGTTATATCATTCCCACTCTGCTGTCCAGGACCTCGCTTTTTCCCACTCCTGTTTTAAGTAGCCTTCCCCTCTTGTACCCTACCGTTTCACAACCTTAGGCCCACAGCTGTCAGTCACCTGTCACTAAATGAATAATCACTGTATATTTTCTTAGATAGTGTGCCTGAACAACACTGTTTTGCCTAAGGAATTTATAAGTTTAATTCTGGCCTTCTGATTTGCCACTAAATCACAGTTTTAGCACAAACGATTTGGAGTAGCAAATGGAGCTTCCAGAGACTGCCACACCATTTTTGCACAATCTATTTTGATGCTGGAAGATCAATTTCACCCAGGACAAGTTCACTTTCAGCAGCACCAGCACTAGCGCAGGAGCGACCTCTCTGTACTGTGACACTGAACAAATGGAGCCAGCAAAACAAGATGTCTGCTTTTCATATAGCCTGGGACATGTGATTTCGGCAGCCAATCACAGAAGACCTTGTGTCATGATGTTGTGAATGGCTCCTGTGCCCTGATTTGTGCTAGAATCAACACACAAAGTTAAGTGAAAAAAAAGCAGCTCCTGTAATCTCTTCAGATGCTCCTTAAACTTCTCCACTCCCACTCCCCCAATGAAACATATCTCCCCGTCCCCCCGCTCATCATGTAGTACGACTATCCTAGCCAAAGTAATGCAAAAGCATTAGTTGAAACTGGATTTACCAAACTGTAATAATTTTTTGCCGACTTTGAGTAAAAATGCTCTTGAAAGCGAACCCTAATCAGAATATGCCGTTTGTGCCGATTTTGAGATTGATTAATGTTTTCCTAACACGTTCGCTTATCTCTAGTTAAGACACACACACGTATGCAAATATGTTAACATAACTAATCATAATCTATATTAATCATATAGTAAATGTGACAACAACCCAATGCTATATTCATCATGCCGTATTCATGACTCTATACATTTGTCTCCTTGCTGGTCAGTATTCCCTTCATTTCCAAGAATGTGACAGAATCTACTCAGAGCATTTATATATCTGCATACCATAGATCTCTTGGCACTCCATGTATTATGATGTGGATCCACTATTCAGCAGTCTTAGGCTGGTTTCACATTTGCGGTTGTGTCCACAGCGTTTGTGCCGCAATTATCCGCATGGTTCGTGTATTCCTATCTTTAACATTAGGGGCGCTTGTGTCTGCGATCGGTTGCATTTTGCCACGTTAGGCTGGTTTCACACTTGCGTTTTGATCTGCAGCGTTTGTACAGAAAAAAACGCATGCATTTTTTTCCCTATGTTTAACATTAAAAACGCATGCGTTTTTTTTTGTACGCGTTTGGCCACGTTTAACAACGCATGCGGTTTTTTGCTGCATGCGTTCTGTCGCAGAAATGCAACATGTAGTAATTTCTAGAGGCATTTTTTTGCCGCAAAAAAATGTATTGTTGTCTATGTAAACGCATGCGTTTTTAAGCACATGCGTTTGCTTGCGTTAAAAACGCATGTGTTTTTATAGAAAAAACAAGAATACACCCTGATAAGCCACCCCCCACCATCAAGGTGATAAAGGGATCCTAACCCTAACCCTAACAATATGACAGTGAATACTCTACGAGTTAATATTTTTAGTACTCTATAGCAATACCGTATATCTTGGGGTGTCCACATTGAACAAAGCTTTTTATTAGAAGAATGTCCTGGTCACCAGGTCAACATCTCTATGGATCCCTAGGGTTAGGGTTAGGGGTAGGGTTAGGGTTTGGATCCCTTTATCACCTTGATGGTGGGGGGTGGCTTATCAGTGACCTGGTGACCAGGACATTCTTCTAATAAAAAGCTACCCCTAACCCTAACCCAAACCCTAGGGATCCAAACCCTAACCCTACCCCTAACCCTAACCCTAACCCTATCCCTAACCCTAACCCTAACCCTAACCCTAGCTATTTCTATTTATAGTGGGTTTCATAGTTGATTTTGATGATTGGCAGCTGTCACACACTTCTCGGCATGCGTTTCAAAAACACAAACACATGAAAAAACGCATGTAAACGCGTCAAAACGCCGCTTTTTTTTACCGCATGCAAAAACGCATGCGTCTAAAAAACGCAGGGTTTGCACGCATTTACATGCGTTTTTTCACCACCTGCGTTTTTTTTTTAAACGCTGCGTTTTTAAACGCAAATGTGAAACCAGCCTTAGACGACGCATGCGTCATTTCGTCGTCTGCGGTTTGGCGTGGTAAACGCTACATGTAGTAATTTTAGAGGCGTCAATTTGCTGCCTAGAAACGTATGCGGTTGTTAGTGGAAGGAATGCGGCAAAAAAACGCATTACGGTCTATGTGAACGCATGCGTTCGCAAGCACATGCGTTTCCTTTGCGTTTGTGAACACATGCGTTGCACCACAGGAAAACATGTCTAGACACTGATTAGCCACCCCCCACATACAAACTGATAAAAGGAGGGAGTGGACATTTGCAAATCACTACCCAGCAGACAGGGAAGCAGAGCAGACGCAGGCAAGAACCTTGGAGGAAACAAGACACTGAACAATATGAAACACCGGAGACCAACTGGGAGTTTTTTCTATAAAAATACCAAAAACTTTATTAAAGACCAATAACAAACAATTTAAAAACACAGACAAAGTGATGAAAGTGTTGGTAATCAAAGACACCAGATAAAGATGGCCCTCAGTATAATATCACATATCCAATCAACCATACAAATGACAATTGTATTGCATTGAGACTAAGCCCTCCTAGCAAAGTACCATATGTGCACCACCCTTATTAGCCTGAACCAGGGTCATTGTGGCAACAACCAACAAATGTAGTAACCCACGGGTGTGCGCATTCCACATACCACCGGTAATTATAAACGGTACTGCCGTAAAATACAGCCAACCTAGTGGATCTGAAGGTGCGTACAGAAGGAGAGCATGTCTCACCTACAACTGGAGAGCCAACTGCACGTGCCCCGACGCGCGTTTCGCCGCTGTAAGCAATCGCTTTCTCAAGGGGAGTGTGCTTTGAGTTGTCTGCAGGACCTTAAGTGTTCATGGAAACGTAACATGTGATCATCACCTGACCCCACTAGATTAGTGCTGTGTTAGTATGGCGCATGCGCCCGCCGCCGTCCAGGTTAACCCACCCCTGCCCGGACGTACCCGGCCACACACATGAATGGGCACCAAAAGGTCCCAGTCACGTCCGCAGCAAAATGTTGCCGGACAGGGGTGGGGGAAGCACAGACCGCGATCACGCGCACGCTCACCACAGCTGAAGAATTTAAAGGTATAGCATGAAATATAAACACAACATTTGACCATTAATGAATCATGATGAAAAAACAGGATCTTATACACAGATATTAAAAAACTCGAATAGATCAGATGTAGAGTCCATTCCTGATCTTAAAGAGCTAAGAATTAACTCTTTCTTCATATGGTAGTTCACATCAACAGGGAACCAGTGATATGCTGTTAAACCTAAGTAAAAATATTGCAGAAAAATTCATATTAAAAAAACACAAAACACACAAATATAGCTTAAAATACAGGTGGATAATATTTTTAAAGGGAAAAAGTACAATAATACTACAAAAAGGGGCCAAAATTTAAGGAATCATTTAGGCCAGCCGGTTTCATGGTCCCCAAGGTCACAATCCATTTTAATTCACGTTGTGCCGAAAGTTTTTTTTACATTTCCTAATACCTAAGTGTACCACGTCTATACCCAGGGCCGCCATCAGGGCATTACAGCCGTGACTGGCGTATGGGGCCCGGTGGGCAGAGGGGCCCGCATCGGGCCTCGTCTCATCTGCCCATCGGGCCCCTACCGGCAGCCGCAGGTTGAACCGGGCCCTTAGCTGCGGCCGGCGCTGCAGCGCTATTGAAGTGCGGGCCCGAGCCCCCACGTCAATAGTTAACAGCCGCCAGCCAATCTGAAGCTGGCAGCTGACGTCAGCCGCAGCGTGCATGTCGCCGGCGTCTGACTTCATTGTCAGTCGCCGGCGAGTGCACGCTGCAGCTGCGTGCAGAGAGCAGGAGCGCGGGACGGGAGGTAAGTAGAACTTTTTTTTTTTTTTTTTATTGAGAGCGGCGATCCGGGGGGGGGGGGGGGGTCCAGGGCAGAGCGCTGGACACAGGAGGGGGCAGAGCGCTGGACACAGGAGGGGGCAGAGCGCTGGACACAGGAGGGGGCAGAGCGCTGGACACAGGAGGGGGCAGAGCGCTGGACACAGGAGGGGGAAGAGCGCTGGACACAGGAGGGGGCAGAACGCTGGACACAGGAGGGGGCAGAGCGCTGGACACAGGAGGGGGCAGAGCGCTGGACACAGAAGGGGGCAGAACGCTGGACACAGGAGGGGGCAGAGCGCTGGACACAGGGGGGGGCAGAGCGCTGGACACAGGAGGGGGCAGAGCGCTGCACACAGGAGGGGGCAGAGCACTGGACTCAGGAGGGGGCAGAGCGCTGGACACAGGAGGGGGCAGAGCGCTGGACACAGGAGGGGGAAGAGCGCTGGACACAGGAGGGGGCAGAACGCTGGACACAGGGGGGCAGAACGCTGGACACAGGAGGGGGCAGAAAGCTGGGCACAGGGGGGCAGAAAGCTGGGCACAGGGGGGCAGAAAGCTGGACACAGGGGCAGAAAGCTGGACACAGGGGCAGAAAGCTGGACACAGGGGGGCAGAAAGGAGAAACGGGGCATGATTGGAGACACGGGGCAGGATGACAGACACTGGGGCATGACTGGAGACACTGGGGCAGGAATGGAAACAGATGGGGCAGAATTGAGAAATGGGGGCCTGATTGGAGACGGGGCAGAATGGTGATACGGGCATGATTGGAGACACTGGAGGCAGGATTGGAGACAGATGGGGCAGGATCATGGGGCAGGATGGATACGATGGAGACAGATGGGGCAGGATGGGGAGATCATATGGGGCAGGATGGATACTCATTAGGGCAGGATGGGAGAACATATGGCTGACCCCAGTAATTAGACACACGGGGCCAGGATGGCGAATATTATTACCATAGGGGCTAATTAAGGGATATTATTACTGCAGTGATGTATTTATTTTATTTTTTGAGTACACTGTTTTAAATGGAGGGGCGGTCCTATTACTGTGTAGATTGACACTATGTCGCCTTCTTCATGTGGTGTAATGTAGAAGTTGGGAAAATTAAGTAATGTGTTCTGCAAGTGGAACTCAAGATAACTGTTATTTCCTGCAGAAACGAGTCCTGGCTGGATGAAGTGATGGCGGTCTGTGCTGGATGAAAGATGAAGGACTTCACCTAGAGACGTCACTGGTGAGTCAGTGTGTTACCTATACATTGACACTATACACTGTATACTATATACAGAGGTCCTGTGTATAATGTCACTGGTGATCACTGTATTACCTGTACAGACACTGCATACTAAGTACAGATCTCCTGTGTATAATGGCACTTTTGGTGATAGTATTGTGTTTTTTTTTAATAATTGATCAGTATTGTAGTATTCAGTCACTATGTGTTGGTAATATGTGGTCTGATCATGATGTTGTGGTATTTGTTCCTTGTATATGTGGTATTATAGGTCATTTTAAAAATTGAAAAATAAAAATATACCTAAATTGTACTGCATATTTTAACAAATATTTAATAGGTTACAGTAGAGTAGGGCCCGGCCAAAAGTGTCTACCTTGTCATTTTGGTGGCTTAAAAAAATCTATTGGCCAAAACAAAAGCTGCCAGCTACATGTGTGATCTGGTGATTGGAACTGTCAATGTGTGATAGGTGAGAAGTGGAGATTTTCCAAGAGAGAGCGGTGGGACTGTGGACAGTTTGAGGGGTGGAGCGTGGAGGCGGGGCTGGGGTGGAGCCTGGGCGGAGTCTCAAGGGAGCCCCGGAAATTTTGCCAGTATGGGGCCCCGAAATTTCTAGTGGCAGCCCTGTCTATACCCCTAACCTTAAAGTCTTTGGGATTACAGTTATGGACCATCCTGAAGTGTTTCGGGATGGTCTTGAGGGTTGAAACATCCTCTGCTGTTCTGGCTGCCCCAATGTCTCGCACGTGTTCTCTGACACGCACCCTTAGTTCCCGTGATGTAAGTCCTATATAAATAAGCGGACAACTACAAGTAGCAAATAGATTACGTTATTCGTATTACAGGAGATGTACATCTCTGATCTCAAATTCTTTGTGATCCACGGAACTGAACTTAGACGTCTGGAGGACATTGGCGCAAGCCATGCAGTGTCCACATTTGAAAGAGCCTTTTCTAGGTTTAGAATTACCAAAGAAATTTGTAATTGGTGCTACATAATGGCTTGTTTCTAAAAGATCCCTAAGGTTTTTTGATCTACGGGAGGTCATTAATGGTCTATCTGTCAGATATCGTTCCAGGGAGGGCTCGGCACTGAGAACGGGCCAGTGTTTGGTTTAAACCGCACGCATATTTTCCCACTCGTGATTGAATACTGAGATAAAGCGTATCCCTTCCTCCTGTTTTTCCTTTTTAGTTTTGTGGTATAGTAGCGAATCCCGAGACACCGACCTAGCCCGATTATACCCATTCTTAATACATCGCTTACTGTACCCTAGTTGTCTGAATCTTTCCCTAAGATCCAAGGCTTGGCTTTCAAATTTTTGGTCTGTCGAGCAAATCCGCCTAGCCCTTAGAAATTGTCCAACCGGGACGGCCCTCACAATAGAAGAACTATGTGCAGACTTAGCGTGTATCAGGGCATTAACTGATGTATTTTTACGAAAAACATCAGTCTGGATGGTGGAAGAAGAATCCACTTCCAGGCTGATGTCTAGGAAATCAATTTTGGCGTAATCATACCTGTACGTTAATTTAATGTTAAAGGCATTGGTATTTAATTCAGCCATAAACTCATCCAACTGCTGGACGCTTCACCGCCAAAACAGCAGGACGTCATCAATATAGCGTAGCCAGCACAGCACATGGTCAGCGGCCCCCGCCTCCGACTCACCAAACACCAACCTCTTCCAGTATCCCAGAAAGAGGTTGGCGTACGCGGGGCACACGCCCTGATACACGCTAAGTCTGCACATAGTTCTTCTATTGTGAGGGCCGTCCGGGCAGGGGTGGGTTAACCTGGACGGCGGCGGGCGCATGCGCCATACTAACACACTGGTTCAGGCTAATAAGGGTGGTGCACATATGGTACTTTGCTAGGAGGGCTTAGTCTCAATGCAATACAATTGTCACTTGTATGGTTGATTGGATATGTGATATTATACTGAGGGCCATCTTTATCTGGTGTCTTTGATTACCAACACTTTCATCACTTTGTCTGTCTTTTTAAATTGTTTGTTATTGGTCTTTAATAAAGTTTTTGGTATTTTTATAGAAAAAACTCCCAGTTGGTCTCCGGTGTTTTCTATTGGTTTATAATGTGGAGGTATATGTACTGATTTAGTGACTACTTGCAGTCACAAATATGGATCTGGAAAATGTCTTATTAATACTGAACAATATGACTATATCCTGGCCAATGTCTTTATTTTCTACTAGCTGAAGAGCCCGTTAGTTATAGCACCTCACTTCTCTTATTTTCCCATCACGCCTCTCATATTCCCCCCCCCCACATCTTTCATTTTCCCCCTCACATCTCTCATTTTCTCCCTCACACCTCTCATTTTCCCCCTCACTCCTCTTATTTTCCCCCTCACTCCTCTCATTCCCCCCTAACACTTGTCATTTCGACCTCACATCTGTCTTTTTCCAATCACTCCACTATTTTCCCTCACTCCTCTTATTTTGCACTCACACCTTTTCATTTTCACCTCACACCTCTCATTTTCACCTCACACCTCTCATTTTCACCTCACACCACTCATTTTCCCCTCACTATATACATGTTTGTCATCTCCCTTATATATAGTATACACCTGTATGTCATCTCCTGTATATAGTATATACCTGTATGTCATCTCCCCTGTATATAGTACATACCTGTATGTCATCTCCCCTGTAAATAGTATATACCTGCTGTATGTCATCTCCTCCTGTACATAGCATATACCTGTGTGTCATCTGCTCCTGTATATAGTATATACCTGTGTGTCATCTCCCCTGTATATAGTATGTACCTATATGTCATCTCCTCCTGTATTAGACCTCGTTCACGCGTTATTTGGTCAGTATTTTTACCTCAGTATTTGAAAGCTAAATTAGCAGCCTGATAAATCCCCAGCCAATAGGAAGCCCTCCCCCACGCAGTATATATTAGCTCACACATACACATAATAGGTCATGTGACTGACAGCTGCCGTATTTCCTATATGGTACATTTGTTGCTCTTGTAGTTTGTCTGCTTATTAATCAGATTTTTATTTTTGAAGAATAATGCCAGACTTGTGTGTGTTTTAGGGCGAATTTCATGTCTCAAGTTGTGTGTGTTGAGTTGCTTGTGGCGACATGCATGTAGTGACTTTTGTGAGATGAGTTTTGTGTGGCGACATGCGTGTAGCAACTTTTTGTGTGTCGAGTTGCATGTGACAGGTTAGTGTAGCAAGTTGTGTGCAGCAAGTTTTGCGCATGGCGAGTTTTGCGCGTGGCGAGTTTTATGTGTGGTGCGTTTTGAGTATGTGCAAGTTTTGTGTGAGGCAACTTTTGTGCATGTGGCAATTTTTCCACGTGTGCAAGTTTTGCATGTGGTGAGTTTTCCATGAGGTGAGTTTTTGCATGTGTGGCTAGTTTTGCGTGAGCCTAGTTTGGCATGTGGCGAGTTTTGCATGTGGTGAATTTTGCGCTTGGCAAGTTTTGAGCGGTGACTTTTGTGTTTCGACTTTTATGTGGCGAGGTTGGTGTATGTGTGGTGAAATGTGTGCTGAGGGTGGTATATGTGTTCAAGCACATGGTAGTGTGTGGCGCATTTTGTGTGTGTTCATATCCCCATGTGTGGTGAGTATCCCTTGTCGGGGCCCCACCTTAGCAACTGTACGGTATATACTCTTTGGCGCCATCGCTCTCATTCTTTAAGCCCCCAATGTTCACATCTGGCAGCTGTCAATTTGCCTCCAACACTTTTCCTTTCACTTTTTCCCCATTATGTAGATATGGGCAAAATGGTTTGGTGAATTGGAAAGCGCAGGGTTAAAATTTCACCTCACAACATAGCCTATGACGCTCTCGGGGTCCAGACGTTGGACTGTGCAAAATTTTGTGGCTGTAGCTGCGACGGTGCAGATGCCAATCCCGGACATACACACACACACACACACACACACACACACACACACACACACACACACACACACACACACACACACACACACACACACACATTCATTCAGCTTTATATATTAGATTTTCTGTCTCTATATGTCCTAATATCTGCCATTGTTTTCTTTCTGCATGCATCAAAATGTCATCTTCTTCTGAGGAAGAGCAACGTCCTGGGCCTGCCCAAGCTGAACATGTCAGTGAAGTGAGAACTCACCTCCTCAGATTGGTAAGTATTCACTGTCACATCTACACATATGACAATTTTTTTTTCCTTTTTTTAGAGCACTTCTTCCACTGCGGCAGAGGCTGAGCAGGAGCGGCGGGTTCACGGTCGGGTGGCAAGGTGGCAACGTGTACATATACGTGGCTGACTGTTTATTGTATCCTCACTTTACTATTCTTGAATGTTCATTTCTTTACTTTCCTCCTTCTTTACCTTCTTCTTCTTGACTCCTGTTTTTCTTGACTTTCAATATTCATGCCAGTTTTCTGTCTCTGTTTTCTTTCTTTTCCTTATGCTAATGTCTCCTTTATTAATGTCTTTATTTATTTTTTAGGTTCCAGAACAGGATGAGGATCTCATTGAAAATGACCTTCTAATCTCCCTGGTCATAAGCGAGTCCCCTTGTGGGACACCCGGGTTCCGCAGCACTCGGACAACGTGACGATCTGGCGGCTATGGAATGAGGTGGACAAAGCGATGTGGGATGGCTGGGACAATGCCCCGACTCGGGTCCGAAATGCATTTTGTAAGTATTGCAATGCGGTGTGCTGCAGCAGTGACCTTGGCCGTGATCACACAACTGTGTGTGATGAGAGAAACTCCTGAGAGTTTCTCTCATCACACACAGTTGTGTGATCACGGTCAAAAGTGCATTGCCTAACCATTATTTATATTTTTCAACAGTGCTCAAAGTCAAAACACGTTGGCGTTCGATGAAGGATCGCTTCAACAAGGACCTTCGTCAAGAGAGCCGGGTTTCTAGTGGTTCTGGAGCAAGGATCCGCAAATACAAGTATCACCTCATCCTTGCATTTTTGAGACTGGTCCTTGCCCAGAGAACGGAAGTATTTTTTGTGGTGTAATGAGTTGTGTTGGATAGCCTAATCTGTATTTTTCTATTCCACAGGAGTTGGCGCTTTACTGTAGTAAATGTTTTGTAATGATGTGTTTTTTTCTTCTTTTTTCACAGCACATGGAGCAGCACTCTTGACCCTGGGTCTGGAGTGGTCCTTCATCAAACAGCCATGGACCCATCCCAGCCTTCCAGCAGCGCTGCAGCAAGTGGGCCTGCCACACAGACAGGAGATCAGGAAGCTGGTCCATCAGGTGTTCCCCTGCCCAGTCCTCTGCCTCTTTTTTTTGGGCTCTTCCCGGCAGCGGCAGAGGGCCTCGGACAGGTCACTCATGCCCGAGTTTTTGCACTTGAGCTCGGTCTTTCATGATGGACTCAAGGCGATGGGTGACCAACTGGATAGTGCCATAAACCATATGAATACACTTGTCCAGGAGGTTACCAAAAGCCTTGACCAAGTGAAAGCCGACCTCCAGAGGCCAGCACATCATTTTTTTAATCAAATAGAAAAGGGCATGTTGGAACACCTTACTCCTGATCTCCTGCTTAGTGTCATGCAGGCCTGCAATGCTGCTTACATGCAGGCTATGCAGCAGAGTCGGTATTTTCAGCAGACAGTGGTGGCATATCCACCTGTGCCTACACTGTCACAATTGACCTCAATGCCAAGCTCTGCTGCATACCACTGCACGGTCACATCCATTCCAAGCACTGCTGGACACCACTACAGCACCACCACCATGCCGAGTGCTGTTGGACAGCCCACCGCCACCACCATGACAACTGCTGCTCCTGCTTGGACCTCCTCCACTGCCACCACCATGAAGCAGCAGCAACCAGATCAGGACAGGTGTGTCTCTGCACTCTCATGCATCAAGCCCCATCCCCGAACTCCCAGACCCCACTACTTTAATTGCCCCTTCTCCTGCCACCCCTGCATTGTCCACAGTTAGCCAGGCCTCACAGCTATACACCCCCCATTTCCATCACTCTACCCCAAGCAGGCGCAGTTAAATAAATTTTTTTGTTAAAAAATAAATAATAATGTTTTTTGCTCCCAATAATGTTTGGTTAATTGTGTATTTCGCGCCGGCAACACACTTTCACACATCTGAAAGGCCTCATCCCCCAACCATAACAAATGGCATCGGTGGGCTTTGAGTTTTGGGGAGAGGTCGTGGTAGTGGAAAATTAAAATTTTTGCCATACACACGTCGGCCCATATCAGAGTTCTTGAAAGTCTCGGAGTCATTGCCACGGCCAAAAGCTCCAATGTCCGCGATGAAGTGACAGTCCACATCTGCTATTGCCATGAGCACAACAGAAAAATATTTTTTGTAGTTAAAGTACTCTGATCCTGTTCTGGCGGGTTTGTGATAATGCGTATGTGCTTTCCATCCACCGCACACAAATCACACACACTCCAGAATTTCTCTGCAATTTCCATCCACATGTCCTCAGTGGGTAGGGGTATAAATTAGGGTTGAGCGAAAAGGATCGGTCATTTTCATAAGTCGCCGACTTTTAGCAAAGTCGGCGTCTCATGAAACCCGACCCGATCCCTGTGTGGGGTCGGCCATGCAGTACGCGACTTTCGCGCCAAAGTCGCGTTTCAATGACGCTAAAAGCGCCATTTCTCAGCCAATGAAGGTGGACGCAGAGTGTGGGCAGCGTGATGACATAGATCTCAGTCCCCACCATCTTACAGAAGGGCATTGCAGTGATTGGCTTGCTTTCTGCGGCGTCACAGGGGCTATAAAGGGGCGTTCCCGCCGACCGCCATCTTACTGCTGCTGATCTGAGCGTAGGGAGAGGTTGCTGCCGCTTCGTCAGAAGCAGGGATAGTGTTAGGCAGGGTACATTCACCCCCAAACCGCTTGTGCTGTAGCGATTTCCACTGTCCAACACCACCTTTTGTTTGCAGGGACAGTGGAGGCTAGATTTTTTTTCCTCAGCACTGTAGCTCATTGGGCTGCCCTAGAAGGCTCCCTGATAGCTGCGTTGCTGTGTGTGTATACTGCTGTGCAAACCAACTGCTTTTTTCAAAGCACAAATCCTGTTGTTCCTTCCTTTCTGCACAGCTATCTTGTTTGTTTGTCCACACTTTTGTGTGCAGCAGTCCTTTTTATAGCTTATACGCCTGCCATACTTTTCTGAGATTACTGCAGGGAAATAAAGATTGGCAAGTCTGCCTCTGTGCCATTGCTGTGTGTGGCATCTGTCTCTCATTGTGTGCCACAGAAAACCAGTGTGTAATACTGGGCCATTTTTTTTTTTTTTGTAAATTCTCCCTGAAAAAAAAAAAATAAATAGTGGGAGATAAAGATTGGCAAGCCTGCCTCTGTGCCATTGCTGTGTGTGGCATCTGTCTCTCATCGTGTGCCACAGAAAACCAGTGTGTAATACTGGGCCATTTTTTTTTTTTTGTAAATTCTCCCTGAAAAAAAAAAAAAATAAATGGTGGGAGATAAAGATTGGCAAGTCTGCCTCTGTGCCATTGCTGTGTGTGGCATCTGTCTCTCATTGTGTGCCACAGAAAACCAGTGTGTAATAATGGGCCATTTTTTTTTTTTTTGTAAATTCTCCCTGAAAAAAAAATAAATAAATAGTGGGAGATAAAGATTGGCAAGTCTGCCTCTGTGCCATTGCTGTGTGTGGCATCTGTCTCTCATTGTGTGCCACAGAAAACCAGTGTGTAATACTAGGCCATTTTTTTTTTGTAAATTCTCCCTGAAAAAACAAATAAATAGTGGGAGATAAAGATTGGCAAGTCTGCCTCTGTGCCATTGCTGTGTGTGACATCTGTCTCTCATTGTGTGCCACAGAAAACCAGTGTGTAATACTGGGCCATTTTTTTCTTTTGTAAATTCTCCCTGAAAAAAAAAATAAATAGTGGGAGATAAAGATTGGCAAGTCTGCCTCTGTGCCATTGCTGTGTGTGGCACCTGTCTCTCATTGTGTGCCACAGAAAACCAGTGTGTAATACTGGGCCATTATTTTTTTTGTAAATTCTCCCTGAAAAAAAAAATAGTGGGAGATAAAGATTGCCAAGTCTGCCTCTGTGCCATTGCTGTGTGTGGCATCTGTCTCTCATTGTGTGCCACAGAAAACCAGTGTGTAATACTGGGCCATTTTTTTTTTTTGTAAATTCTCCCTGAAAAAAAAAAAACAGTGGGAGATAAAGATTGGCAAGTCTGCCTCTGTGCCATTGCTGTGTGTGGCATCTGTCTCTCATTGTGTGCCACAGAAAACCAGTGTGTAATACTGGGCCATTTTTTTTTGTAAATTCTCCCTGAAAAAAAAAATAAATAGTGGGAGATAAAGATTGGCAAGTCTGCCTCTGTGCCATTGCTGTGTGTGACATCTGTCTCTCATTGTGTGCCACAGAAAACCAGTGTGTAATACTGGGCCATTTTTTTCTTTTGTAAATTCTCCCTGAAAAAAAAAATAAATAGTGGGAGATAAAGATTGGCAAGTCTGCCTCTGTGCCATTGCTGTGTGTGGCATCTGTCTCTCATTGTGTGCCACAGAAAACCAGTGTGTAATACTGGGCCTTTTTTTTTTGTAAATTCTCCCTGAAAAAAAAAAATAGTGGGAGATAAAGATTGCCAAGTCTGCCTCTGTGCCATTGCTGTGTGTGGCATCTGTCTCTCATTGTGTGCCACAGAAAACCAGTGTGTAATACTGGGCCTTTTTTTTTTTTTTTGTAAATTCTCCCTGAAAAAAAAAAAACAGTGGGAGATAAAGATTGGCAAGTCTGCCTCTGTGCCATTGCTGTGTGTGGCATCTGTCTCTCATTGTGTGCCACAGAAAACCAGTGTGTAATACTGGGCCATTTTTTTTTTTTGTAAATTCTCCCTGAAAAAAAAAATAAAATAGTGGGAGATAAAGATTGGCAAGTCTGCCTCTGTGCCATTGCTGTGTGTGGCATCTGTCTCTCATTGTGTGCCACAGAAAACCAGTGTGTAATAATGGGCCATTTTTTTTTTTTTTGTAAATTCTCCCTGAAAAAAAAATAAATAAATAGTGGGAGATAAAGATTGGCAAGTCTGCCTCTGTGCCATTGCTGTGTGTGGCATCTGTCTCTCATTGTGTGCCACAGAAAACCAGTGTGTAATACTAGGCCATTTTTTTTTTGTAAATTCTCCCTGAAAAAACAAATAAATAGTGGGAGATAAAGATTGGCAAGTCTGCCTCTGTGCCATTGCTGTGTGTGACATCTGTCTCTCATTGTGTGCCACAGAAAACCAGTGTGTAATACTGGGCCATTTTTTTCTTTTGTAAATTCTCCCTGAAAAAAAAAATAAATAGTGGGAGATAAAGATTGGCAAGTCTGCCTCTGTGCCATTGCTGTGTGTGGCACCTGTCTCTCATTGTGTGCCACAGAAAACCAGTGTGTAATACTGGGCCATTATTTTTTTTGTAAATTCTCCCTGAAAAAAAAAATAGTGGGAGATAAAGATTGCCAAGTCTGCCTCTGTGCCATTGCTGTGTGTGGCATCTGTCTCTCATTGTGTGCCACAGAAAACCAGTGTGTAATACTGGGCCATTTTTTTTTTTTGTAAATTCTCCCTGAAAAAAAAAAAACAGTGGGAGATAAAGATTGGCAAGTCTGCCTCTGTGCCATTGCTGTGTGTGGCATCTGTCTCTCATTGTGTGCCACAGAAAACCAGTGTGTAATACTGGGCCATTTTTTTTTGTAAATTCTCCCTGAAAAAAAAAATAAATAGTGGGAGATAAAGATTGGCAAGTCTGCCTCTGTGCCATTGCTGTGTGTGACATCTGTCTCTCATTGTGTGCCACAGAAAACCAGTGTGTAATACTGGGCCATTTTTTTCTTTTGTAAATTCTCCCTGAAAAAAAAAATAAATAGTGGGAGATAAAGATTGGCAAGTCTGCCTCTGTGCCATTGCTGTGTGTGGCATCTGTCTCTCATTGTGTGCCACAGAAAACCAGTGTGTAATACTGGGCCTTTTTTTTTTGTAAATTCTCCCTGAAAAAAAAAAATAGTGGGAGATAAAGATTGCCAAGTCTGCCTCTGTGCCATTGCTGTGTGTGGCATCTGTCTCTCATTGTGTGCCACAGAAAACCAGTGTGTAATACTGGGCCTTTTTTTTTTTTTTTGTAAATTCTCCCTGAAAAAAAAAAAACAGTGGGAGATAAAGATTGGCAAGTCTGCCTCTGTGCCATTGCTGTGTGTGGCATCTGTCTCTCATTGTGTGCCACAGAAAACCAGTGTGTAATACTGGGCCATTTTTTTTTTTTGTAAATTCTCCCTGAAAAAAAAAATAAAATAGTGGGAGATAAAGATTGGCAAGTCTGCCTCTGTGCCATTGCTGTGTGTGGCATCTGTCTCTCATTGTGTGCCACAGAAAACCAGTGTGTAATAATGGGCCATTTTTTTTTTTTTTGTAAATTCTCCCTGAAAAAAAAATAAATAAATAGTGGGAGATAAAGATTGGCAAGTCTGCCTCTGTGCCATTGCTGTGTGTGGCATCTGTCTCTCATTGTGTGCCACAGAAAACCAGTGTGTAATACTAGGCCATTTTTTTTTTGTAAATTCTCCCTGAAAAAACAAATAAATAGTGGGAGATAAAGATTGGCAAGTCTGCCTCTGTGCCATTGCTGTGTGTGACATCTGTCTCTCATTGTGTGCCACAGAAAACCAGTGTGTAATACTGGGCCATTTTTTTCTTTTGTAAATTCTCCCTGAAAAAAAAAATAAATAGTGGGAGATAAAGATTGGCAAGTCTGCCTCTGTGCCATTGCTGTGTGTGGCACCTGTCTCTCATTGTGTGCCACAGAAAACCAGTGTGTAATACTGGGCCATTATTTTTTTTGTAAATTCTCCCTGAAAAAAAAAATAGTGGGAGATAAAGATTGCCAAGTCTGCCTCTGTGCCATTGCTGTGTGTGGCATCTGTCTCTCATTGTGTGCCACAGAAAACCAGTGTGTAATACTGGGCCATTTTTTTTTTTTGTAAATTCTCCCTGAAAAAAAAAAAACAGTGGGAGATAAAGATTGGCAAGTCTGCCTCTGTGCCATTGCTGTGTGTGGCATCTGTCTCTCATTGTGTGCCACAGAAAACCAGTGTGTAATACTGGGCCATTTTTTTTTGTAAATTCTCCCTGAAAAAAAAAATAAATAGTGGGAGATAAAGATTGGCAAGTCTGCCTCTGTGCCATTGCTGTGTGTGACATCTGTCTCTCATTGTGTGCCACAGAAAACCAGTGTGTAATACTGGGCCATTTTTTTCTTTTGTAAATTCTCCCTGAAAAAAAAAATAAATAGTGGGAGATAAAGATTGGCAAGTCTGCCTCTGTGCCATTGCTGTGTGTGGCATCTGTCTCTCATTGTGTGCCACAGAAAACCAGTGTGTAATACTGGGCCTTTTTTTTTTGTAAATTCTCCCTGAAAAAAAAAAATAGTGGGAGATAAAGATTGCCAAGTCTGCCTCTGTGCCATTGCTGTGTGTGGCATCTGTCTCTCATTGTGTGCCACAGAAAACCAGTGTGTAATACTGGGCCTTTTTTTTTTTTTTTGTAAATTCTCCCTGAAAAAAAAAAAACAGTGGGAGATAAAGATTGGCAAGTCTGCCTCTGTGCCATTGCTGTGTGTGGCATCTGTCTCTCATTGTGTGCCACAGAAAACCAGTGTGTAATACTGGGCCATTTTTTTTTTTTGTAAATTCTCCCTGAAAAAAAAAATAAAATAGTGGGAGATAAAGATTGGCAAGTCTGCCTCTGTGCCATTGCTGTGTGTGGCATCTGTCTCTCATTGTGTGCCACAGAAAACCAGTGTGTAATACTGGGCATTTTTTTTTGTGAATTCTCCCTGAGAAAAATAAAAAAATAGTGGGAGATAAAGATTGGCAAGTCTGCCTCTGTGCCATTGCTGTGTGTGGCATCTGTCTCTCATTGTGTGCCACAGAAAACCAGTGTGTAATACTGGGCCTTTTTTTTTTGTAAATTCTCCCCGAAAAAAAAATAAATAGTGGGAGATAAAGATTGGCAAGTCTGCCTCTGTGCCATTGCTGTGTGTGGCATCTGTCTCTCATTGTGTGCCACAGAAAACCAGTGTGTAATACTGGGCCTTTTTATTTTTTTTTGTAAATTCTCCCTGGAAAAAAAAAAAATAGTGGGAGATAAAGATTGGCAAGTCTGCCTCTGTGCCATTGCTGTGTGTGGCATCTGTCTCTCATTGTGTGCCACATAAAACCAGTGTGTAATACTGGGCCATTTTTTTTTAATTCTCCCTGTAAAAAAATAAATAAATAGTGGGAGATAAAGATTGGCAAGTCTGCCTCTGTGCCATTGCTGTGTGTGGCATCTGTCTCTCATTGTGTGCCACAGAAAACCAGTGTGTAATACTGGGCCATTTTTTTTTGTAAATTCTCCCTGAAAAAAAAATAAATAGTGGGAGATAAAGATTGGCAAGTCTGCCTCTGTGCCATTGCTGTGTGTGGCATCTGTCTTTCATTGTGTGCCACAGAAAACCAGTGTGTAATACTGGGCCATTTTTTTTTTGTAAATTCTCCCTGAAAAAAAAAAAATTGTGGGAGATAAAGATTGGCAAGTCTGCCTCTGTGCCATTGCTGTGTGTGGCATCTGTCTCTCATTGTGTGCCACATAAAACCAGTGTGTAATACTGGGCCATTTTTTTCTTTTGTAAATTCTCCCTGAAAAAAAAAATAAATAGTGGGAGATAAAGATTGGCAAGTCTGCCTCTGTGCCATTGCTGTGTGTGGCATCTGTCTCTCATTGTGTGCCACAGAAAACCAGTGTGTAATACTGGGCCATTTTTTTTTTGTAAATTCTCCCTGAAAAAAAAAAATAGTGGGAGATAAAGATTGCCAAGTCTGCCTCTGTGCCATTGCTGTGTGTGGCATCTGTCTCTCATTGTGTGCCACAGAAAACCAGTGTGTAATACTGGGCCTTTTTTTTTTTTTTTGTAAATTCTCCCTGAAAAAAAAAAAAACAGTGGGAGATAAAGATTGGCAAGTCTGCCTCTGTGCCATTGCTGTGTGTGGCACCTGTCTCTCATTGTGTGCCACAGAAAACCAGTGTGTAATACTGGGCCATTATTTTTTTTGTAAATTCTCCCTGAAAAAAAAAAATAGTGGGAGATAAAGATTGGCAAGTCTGCCTCTGTGCCATTGCTGTGTGTGGCTTCTGTCTCTCATTGTGTGCCACAGAAAACCAGTGTGTAATACTGGGCCATTTTTTTTTTGTAAATTCTCCCTGAAAAAATAAATAAATAGTGGGAGATAAAGATTGGCAAGTCTGCCTCTGTGCCATTGCTGTGTGTGACATCTGTCTCTCATTGTGTGCCACAGAAAACCAGTGTGTAATACTGGGCCATTTTTTTCTTTTGTAAATTCTCCCTGAAAAAAAAAATAAATAGTGGGAGATAAAGATTGGCAAGTCTGCCTCTGTGCCATTGCTGTGTGTGGCACCTGTCTCTCATTGTGTGCCACAGAAAACCAGTGTGTAATACTGGGCCATTATTTTTTTTGTAAATTCTCCCTGAAAAAAAAAAATAGTGGGAGATAAAGATTGCCAAGTCTGCCTCTGTGCCATTGCTGTGTGTGGCATCTGTCTCTCATTGTGTGCCACAGAAAACCAGTGTGTAATACTGGGCCATTTTTTTTTTTTGTAAATTCTCCCTGAAAAAAAAAAAAACAGTGGGAGATAAAGATTGGCAAGTCTGCCTCTGTGCCATTGCTGTGTGTGGCATCTGTCTCTCATTGTGTGCCACAGAAAACCAGTGTGTAATACTGGGCCATTTTTTTTTGTAAATTCTCCCTGAAAAAAAAAATAAATAGTGGGAGATAAAGATTGGCAAGTCTGCCTCTGTGCCATTGCTGTGTGTGACATCTGTCTCTCATTGTGTGCCACAGAAAACCAGTGTGTAATACTGGGCCATTTTTTTCTTTTGTAAATTCTCCCTGAAAAAAAAAATAAATAGTGGGAGATAAAGATTGGCAAGTCTGCCTCTGTGCCATTGCTGTGTGTGGCATCTCTCTCATTGTGTGCCACAGAAAACCAGTGTGTAATACTGGGCCATTTTTTTTTGTAAATTCTCCCTGAAAAAAAAAAATAGTGGGAGATAAAGATTGCCAAGTCTGCCTCTGTGCCATTGCTGTGTGTGGCATCTGTCTCTCATTGTGTGCCACAGAAAACCAGTGTGTAATACTGGGCCTTTTTTTTTTTTTTTGTAAATTCTCCCTGAAAAAAAAAAAAACAGTGGGAGATAAAGATTGGCAAGTCTGCCTCTGTGCCATTGCTGTGTGTGGCATCTGTCTCTCATTGTGTGCCACAGAAAACCAGTGTGTAATACTGGGCCATTTTTTTTTTTTGTAAATTCTCCCTGAAAAAAAAAAATAAAATAGTGGGAGATAAAGATTGGCAAGTCTGCCTCTGTGCCATTGCTGTGTGTGGCATCTGTCTCTCATTGTGTGCCACAGAAAACCAGTGTGTAATACTGGGCATTTTTTTTTGTGAATTCTCCCTGAGAAAAATAAAAAAATAGTGGGAGATAAAGATTGGCAAGTCTGCCTCTGTGCCATTGCTGTGTGTGGCATCTGTCTCTCATTGTGTGCCACAGAAAACCAGTGTGTAATACTGGGCCTTTTTTTTTTGTAAATTCTCCCCGAAAAAAAAATAAATAGTGGGAGATAAAGATTGGCAAGTCTGCCTCTGTGCCATTGCTGTGTGTGGCATCTGTCTCTCATTGTGTGCCACAGAAAACCAGTGTGTAATACTGGGCCTTTTTATTTTTTTTTGTAAATTCTCCCTGGAAAAAAAAAAAAATAGTGGGAGATAAAGATTGGCAAGTCTGCCTCTGTGCCATTGCTGTGTGTGGCATCTGTCTCTCATTGTGTGCCACAGAAAACCAGTGTGTAATACTGGGCCATTTTTTTTTAATTCTCCCTGTAAAAAAATAAATAAATAGTGGGAGATAAAGATTGGCAAGTCTGCCTCTGTGCCATTGCTGTGTGTGGCATCTGTCTCTCATTGTGTGCCACAGAAAACCAGTGTGTAATACTGGGCCATTTTTTTTTGTAAATTCTCCCTGAAAAAAAAATAAATAGTGGGAGATAAAGATTGGCAAGTCTGCCTCTGTGCCATTGCTGTGTGTGGCATCTGTCTTTCATTGTGTGCCACAGAAAACCAGTGTGTAATACTGGGCCATTTTTTTTTGTAAATTCTCCCTGAAAAAAAAAAAAATTGTGGGAGATAAAGATTGGCAAGTCTGCCTCTGTGCCATTGCTGTGTGTGGCATCTGTCTCTCATTGTGTGCCACAGAAAACCAGTGTGTAATACTGGGCCATTTTTTTCTTTTGTAAATTCTCCCTGAAAAAAAAATAAATAGTGGGAGATAAAGATTGGCAAGTCTGCCTCTGTGCCATTGCTGTGTGTGGCATCTGTCTCTCATTGTGTGCCACAGAAAACCAGTGTGTAATACTGGGCCATATTTTTTTTTGTAAATTCTCCCTGAAAAAAAAAAATAGTGGGAGATAAAGATTGGCAAGTCTGCCTCTGTGCCATTGCTGTGTGTGGCATCTGTCTCTCATTGTGTGCCACAGAAAACCAGTGTGTAATACTGGGCCATTTTTTTTTTTTTTTGTAAATTCTCCCTGAAAAAAAAAAAAACAGTGGGAGATAAAGATTGGCAAGTCTGCCTCTGTGCCATTGCTGTGTGTGGCATCTGTCTCTCATTGTGTGCCACAGAAAACCAGTGTGTAATACTGGGCCATTTTTTTCTTTTGTAAATTCTCCCTGAAAAAAAAAAAAATAGTGGGAGATAAAGATTGGCAAGTCTGCCTCTGTGCCATTGCTGTGTGTGGCATCTGTCTCTCATTGTGTGCCACAGAAAACCAGTGTGTAATACTGGGCCATTTTTTTTTGTAAATTCTCCCTGAAAAAAAAAATAGTGGGAGATAAAGATTGCCAAGTCTGCCTCTGTGCCATTGCTGTGTGTGGCATCTGTCTCTCATTGTGTGCCACAGATAACCAGTGTGTAATACTGGGCCATTTTTTTTTTTGTAAATTCTCCCTGAAAAAACAAATAAATAGTGGGAGATAAAGATTGGCAAGTCTGCCTCTGTGCCATTGCTGTGTGTGGCTTCTGTCTCTCATTGTGTGCCACAGAAAACCAGTGTGTAATACTGGGCCATTTTTTTTTTTGTAAATTCTCCCTGAAAAAATAAATAAATAGTGGGAGATAAAGATTGGCAAGTCTGCCTCTGTGCCATTGCTGTGTGTGACATCTGTCTCTCATTGTGTGCCACAGAAAACCAGTGTGTAATGCTGGGCCATTTTTTTCTTTTGTAAATTCTCCCTGAAAAAAAAAATAAATAGTGGGAGATAAAGATTGGCAAGTCTGCCTCTGTGCCATTGCTGTGTGTGGCACCTGTCTCTCATTGTGTGCCACAGAAAACCAGTGTGTAATACTGGGCCATTATTTTTTTTGTAAATTCTCCCTGAAAAAAAAAAATAGTGGGAGATAAAGATTGCCAAGTCTGCCTCTGTGCCATTGCTGTGTGTGGCATCTGTCTCTCATTGTGTGCCACAGAAAACCAGTGTGTAATACTGGGCCATTTTTTTTTTTTTGTAAATTCTCCCTGAAAAAAAAAAAAACAGTGGGAGATAAAGATTGGCAAGTCTGCCTCTGTGCCATTGCTGTGTGTGGCATCTGTCTCTCATTGTGTGCCACAGAAAACCAGTGTGTAATACTGGGCCATTTTTTTTGTAAATTCTCCCTGAAAAAAAAAATAAATAGTGGGAGATAAAGATTGGCAAGTCTGCCTCTGTGCCATTGCTGTGTGTGACATCTGTCTCTCATTGTGTGCCACAGAAAACCAGTGTGTAATACTGGGCCATTTTTTTCTTTTGTAAATTCTCCCTGAAAAAATAAATAAATAGTGGGAGATAAAGATTGGCAAGTCTGCCTCTGTGCCATTGCTGTGTGTGGCATCTGTCTCTCATTGTGTGCCACAGAAAACCAGTGTGTAATACTGGGCCATTTTTTTTTGTAAATTCTCCCTGAAAAAAAAAATAAACAGTGGGAGATAAAGATTGGCAAGTCTGCCTCTGTGCCATTGCTGTGTGTGGCATCTGTCTCTCATTGTGTGCCACAGAAAACCAGTGTGTAATACTGGGCCATTTTTTTTTTTGTAAATTCTCCCTGAAAAAAAAATAGTGGGAGATAAAGATTGCCAAGTCTGCCTCTGTGCCATTGCTGTGTGTGGCATCTGTCTCTCATTGTGTGCCACAGAAAACCAGTGTGTAATACTGGGCCTTTTTTTTTTTTTTGTAAATTCTCCCTGAAAAAAAAAAAACAGTGGGAGATAAAGATTGGCAAGTCTGCCTCTGTGCCATTGCTGTGTGTGGCATCTGTCTCTCATTGTGTGCCACAGAAAACCAGTGTGTAATACTGGGCCATTTTTTTTTTTTGTAAATTCTCCCTGAAAAAAAAAAAATAGTGGGAGATAAAGATTGGCAAGTCTGCCTCTGTGCCATTGCTGTGTGTGGCATCTGTCTCTCATTGTGTGCCACAGAAAACCAGTGTGTAATACTGGGCATTTTTTTTTGTGAATTCTCCCTGAGAAAAATAAAAAAATAGTGGGAGATAAAGATTGGCAAGTCTGCCTCTGTGCCATTGCTGTGTGTGGCATCTGTCTCTCATTGTGTGCCACAGAAAACCAGTGTGTAATACTGGGCCTTTTTTTTTTGTAAATTCTCCCCGAAAAAAAAATAAATAGTGGGAGATAAAGATTGGCAAGTCTGCCTCTGTGCCATTGCTGTGTGTGGCATCTGTCTCTCATTGTGTGCCACAGAAAACCAGTGTGTAATACTGGGCCTTTTTATTTTTTTTTGTAAATTCTCCCTGGAAAAAAAAATAATTAGTGGGAGATAAAGATTGGCAAGTCTGCCTCTGTGCCATTGCTGTGTGTGGCATCTGTCTCTCATTGTGTGCCACAGAAAACCAGTGTGTAATACTGGGCCATTTTTTTTTAATTCTCCCTGTAAAAAAATAAATAAATAGTGGGAGATAAAGATTGGCAAGTCTGCCTCTGTGCCATTGCTGTGTGTGGCATCTGTCTCTCATTGTGTGCCACAGAAAACCAGTGTGTAATACTGGGCCATTTTTTTTTGTAAATTCTCCCTGAAAAAAAAATAAATAGTGGGAGATAAAGATTGGCAAGTCTGCCTCTGTGCCATTGCTGTGTGTGGCATCTGTCTTTCATTGTGTGCCACAGAAAACCAGTGTGTAATACTGGGCCATTTTTTTTTTTGTAAATTCTCCCTGAAAAAAAAAAAATTGTGGGAGATAAAGATTGGCAAGTCTGCCTCTGTGCCATTGCTGTGTGTGGCATCTGTCTCTCATTGTGTGCCACAGAAAACCAGTGTGTAATACTGGGCCATTTTTTTCTTTTGTAAATTCTCCCTGAAAAAAAAATAAATAGTGGGAGATAAAGATTGGCAAGTCTGCCTCTGTGCCATTGCTGTGTGTGGCATCTGTCTCTCATTGTGTGCCACAGAAAACCAGTGTGTAATACTGGGCCATTTTTTTTTTTGTAAATTCTCCCTGAAAAAAAAAATAGTGGGAGATAAAGATTGGCAAGTCTGCCTCTGTGCCATTGCTGTGTGTGGCATCTGTCTCTCATTGTGTGCCACAGAAAACCAGTGTGTAATACTGGGCCATTTTTTTCTTTTGTAAATTCTCCCTGAAAAAAAAAATAAATAGTGGGAGATAAAGATTGGCAAGTCTGCCTCTGTGCCATTGCTGTGTGTGGCATCTGTCTCTCATTGTGTGCCACAGAAAACCAGTGTGTAATACTGGGCCATTTTTTTTTTGTAAATTCTCCCTGAAAAAAAAAATAGTGGGAGATAAAGATTGCCAAGTCTGCCTCTGTGCCATTGCTGTGTGTGGCATCTGTCTCTCATTGTGTGCCACAGAAAACCAGTGTGTAATACTGGGCCATTTTTTTTTTTGTAAATTCTCCCTGAAAAAAAAAAACAGTGGGAGATAAAGATTGGCAAGTCTGCCTCTGTGCCATTGCTGTGTGTGGCATCTGTCTCTCATTGTGTGCCACAGAAAACCAGTGTGTAATACTGGGCCATTTTTTTTTTTTGTAAATTCTCCCTGAAAAAAAAAAAATAAATAGTGGGAGATAAAGATTGGCAAGTCTGCCTCTGTGCCATTGCTGTGTGTGGCATCTGTCTCTCATTGTGTGCCACAGAAAACCAGTGTGTAATACTGGGCCATTTTTTTTTGTAAATTCTCCCTGAAAAAAATAAATAAATAGTGGGAGATAAAGATTGCCAAGTCTGCCTCTGTGCCATTGCTGTGTGTGGCATCTGTCTCTCATTGTGTGCCACAGAAAACCAGTGTGTAATACTGGGCCTTTTTTTTTTTGTAAATTCTCCCTGAAAAAAAAAAACAGTGGGAGATAAAGATTGGCAAGTCTGCCTCTGTGCCATTGCTGTGTGTGGCATTTGTCTCTCATTGTGTGCCACAGAAAACCAGTGTGTAATACTGGGCCTTTTTTTTTGTAAATTCTCCCTGAAAAAAAAATAAATAGTGGGAGATAAAGATTGGCAAGTCTGCCTCTGTGCCATTGCTGTGTGTGGCATCTGTCTCTCATTGTGTGCCACAGAAAACCATTGTATAATACTGGGCCTTTTTTTTTGTAAATTCTCCCTGAAAAAAAAATAAATAGTGGGAGATAAAGATTGGCAAGTCTGCCTCTGTGCCATTGCTGTGTGTGGCATCTGTCTTTCATTGTGTGCCACAGAAAACCAGTGTGTAATACTGGGCCTTTTTTTTTTGTAAATTCTCCCTGAAAAAAAAAATAAATAGTGGGAGATAAAGATTGGCAAGTCTGCCTCTGTGCCATTGTTGTGTGTGGCATCTGTCTCTCATTGAGTGCCACAGAAAACCAGTGTGTAATACTGGGCCTTTTTTTTTGTAAATTCTCCCTGAAAAAAAAAATAAATAGTGGGAGATAAAGATTGGCAAGTCTGCCTCTGTGCCATTGTTGTGTGTGGCATCTGTCTCTCATTGTGTGCCACAGAAAACCAGTGTGTAATACTGGGCCTTTTTTTTTTTTTTTTTAATTCTCCCTGTAAAAAAATAAATAAATAGTGGGAGATAAAGATTGGCAAGTCTACCTCTGTGCCATTGCTGTGTGTGACATCTGTCTCTCATTGTGTGCCACAGAAAACCAGTGTGTAATACTGGGCCATTTTTTTCTTTTGTAAATTCTCCCTGAAAAAAAAAATAGTGGGAGATAAAGATTGCCAAGTCTGCCTCTGTGCCATTGCTGTGTGTGGCATCTGTCTCTCATTGTATGCCACAGAAAACCAGTGTGTAATACTGGGCCTTTTTTTTTTTTTGTAAATTCTCCCTGAAAAAAAAAAACAGTGGGAGATAAAGATTGGCAAGTCTGCCTCTGTGCCATTGCTGTGTGTGACATCTGTCTCTCATTGTGTGCCACAGAAAACCAGTGTGTAATACTGGGCCTTTTTTTTTTGTAAATTCTCCCTGAAAAAAAAATAAATAGTGGGAGATAAAGATTTCCAAGTCTGCCTCTGTGCCATTGCTGTGTGTGGCATCTGTCTCTCATTGAGTGCCACAGAAAACCAGTGTGTAATACTGGGCCTTTTTTTTTGTAAATTCTCCCTGAAAAAAAAAATAAATAGTGGGAGATAAAGATTGGCAAGTCTGCCTCTGTGCCATTGTTGTGTGTGGCATCTGTCTCTCATTGTGTGCCACAGAAAACCAGTGTGTAATACTGGGCCTTTTTTTTTTTTTTTTTTTAATTCTCCCTGTAAAAAAATAAATAAATAGTGGGAGATAAAGATTGGCAAGTCTACCTCTGTGCCATTGCTGTGTGTGACATCTGTCTCTCATTGTGTGCCACAGAAAACCAGTGTGTAATACTGGGCCATTTTTTTCTTTTGTAAATTCTCCCTGAAAAAAAAAAAATAAATAGTGGGAGATAAAGATTGGCAAGTCTGCCTCTGTGCCATTGCTGTGTGTGGCATCTGTCTCTCATTGTGTGCCACAGAAAACCAGTGTGTAATACTGGGCCATTTTTTTTTGTAAATTCTCCCTGAAAAAAATAAATAAATAGTGGGAGATAAAGATTGCCAAGTCTGCCTCTGTGCCATTGCTGTGTGTGGCATCTGTCTCTCATTGTGTGCCACAGAAAACCAGTGTGTAATACTGGGCCTTTTTTTTTTTGTAAATTCTCCCTGAAAAAAAAAAACAGTGGGAGATAAAGATTGGCAAGTCTGCCTCTGTGCCATTGCTGTGTGTGGCATTTGTCTCTCATTGTGTGCCACAGAAAACCAGTGTGTAATACTGGGCCTTTTTTTTTGTAAATTCTCCCTGAAAAAAAAATAAATAGTGGGAGATAAAGATTGGCAAGTCTGCCTCTGTGCCATTGCTGTGTGTGGCATCTGTCTCTCATTGTGTGCCACAGAAAACCATTGTATAATACTGGGCCTTTTTTTTTGTAAATTCTCCCTGAAAAAAAAATAAATAGTGGGAGATAAAGATTGGCAAGTCTGCCTCTGTGCCATTGCTGTGTGTGGCATCTGTCTCTCATTGTGTGCCACAGAAAACCAGTGTGTAATACTGGGCCTTTTTTTTTTTTAAATTCTCCCTGAAAAAAAAAATAAATAGTGGGAGATAAAGATTGGCAAGTCTGCCTCTGTGCCATTGTTGTGTGTGGCATCTGTCTCTCATTGAGTGCCACAGAAAACCAGTGTGTAATACTGGGCCTTTTTTTTTTTTTTTTTAATTCTCCCTGTAAAAAAATAAATAAATAGTGGGAGATAAAGATTGGCAAGTCTACCTCTGTGCCATTGCTGTGTGTGACATCTGTCTCTCATTGTGTGCCACAGAAAACCAGTGTGTAATACTGGGCCATTTTTTTCTTTTGTAAATTCTCCCTGAAAAAAAAAAATAGTGGGAGATAAAGATTGCCAAGTCTGCCTCTGTGCCATTGCTGTGTGTGGCATCTGTCTCTCATTGTATGCCACAGAAAACCAGTGTGTAATACTGGGCCTTTTTTTTTTTGTAAATTCTCCCTGAAAAAAAAAAACAGTGGGAGATAAAGATTGGCAAGTCTGCCTCTGTGCCATTGCTGTGTGTGGCATCTGTGTCTCATTGTGTGCCACAGAAAACCAGTGTGTAATACTGGGCCATTTTTTTTTGTAAATTCTCCCTGAAAAAAAAAATAGTGGGAGATAAAGATTGGCAAGTCTGCCTCTGTGCCATTGCTGTGTGTGGCATCTGTGTCTCATTGTGTGCCACAGAAAACCAGTGTGTAATACTGGGCCATTTTTTTTTTGGTAAATTCTTTCTGAAAAAAAAATAAATAGTGGGAGATAAAGATTGGCAAGTCTGCCTCTGTGCCATTGCTGTGTGTGGCATCTGTCTCTCATTGTGTGCCACAGAAAACCAGTGTGTAATACTGGGCCTTTTTTTTTGTAAATTCTCCCTGAAAAAAAAATAAATAGTGGGAGATAAAGATTTCCAAGTCTGCCTCTGTGCCATTGCTGTGTGTGGCATCTGTCTCTCATTGAGTGCCACAGAAAACCAGTGTGTAATACTGGGCCTTTTTTTTTTGTAAATTCTCCCTGAAAAAAAAAATAAATAGTGGGAGATAAAGATTGGCAAGTCTGCCTCTGTGCCATTGTTGTGTGTGGCATCTGTCTCTCATTGTGTGCCACAGAAAACCAGTGTGTAATACTGGGCCATTTTTTTCTTTTGTAAATTCTCCCTGAAAAAAAAAAATAGTGGGAGATAAAGATTGCTAAGTCTGCCTCTGTGCCATTGCTGTGTGTGGCATCTGTCTCTCATTGTGTGCCACAGAAAACCAGTGTGTAATACTGGGCCTTTTTTTTGTAAATTCTCCCTGAAAAAAAAATAAATAGTGGGAGATAAAGATTTCCAAGTCTGCCTCTGTGCCATTGCTGTGTGTGGCATCTGTCTCTCATTGAGTGCCACAGAAAACCAGTGTGTAATACTGGGCCTTTTTTTTTTTTTTTTTTAATTCTCCCTGTAAAAAAATAAATAAATAGTGGGAGATAAAGATTGGCAAGTCTACCTCTGTGCCATTGCTGTGTGTGACATCTGTCTCTCATTGTGTGCCACAGAAAACCAGTGTGTAATACTGGGCCATTTTTTTCTTTTGTAAATTCTCCCTGAAAAAAAAAAATAGTGGGAGATAAAGATTGCTAAGTCTGCCTCTGTGCCATTGCTGTGTGTGGCATCTGTCTCTCATTGTGTGCCACAGAAAACCAGTGTGTAATACTGGGCCTTTTTTTTTTTTTGTAAATTCTCCCTGAAAAAAAAAACAGTGGGAGATAAAGATTGGCAAGTCTGCCTCTGTGCCATTGCTGTGTGTGGCATCTGTGTCTCATTGTGTGCCACAGAAAACCAGTGTGTAATACTGGGCCATTTTTTTTTGTAAATTCTCCCTGAAAAAAGAAATAGTGGGAGATAAAGATTGGCAAGTCTGCCTCTGTGCCATTGCTGTGTGTGGCATCTGTCTCTCATTGTGTGCCACAGAAAACCAGTGTGTAATACTGGTCCATTTTTTTTTTTGTAAATTCTCCCTGAAAAAAAAAAACAGTGGGAGATAAAGATTGGCAAGTCTGCCTGTGTGCCATTGCTGTGTGTGGCATCTGTCTCTCATTGTGTGCCACAGAAAACCAGTGTGTAATACTGGGCCATTTTTTTCTTTTGTAAATTCTCCCTGAAAAAAAAAATAGAGGGAGATAAAGATTGCCAAGTCTGCCTCTGTGCCATTGCTGTGTGTGGCATCTGTCTCTCATTGTGTGCCACAGAAAACCAGTGTGTAATACTGGGCCTTTTTTTTTTTTGTAAATTCTCCCTGAAAAAAAAAAACAGTGGGAGATAAAGATTGGCAAGTCTGCCTCTGTGCCATTGCTGTGTGTGGCATCTGTGTCTCATTGTGTGCCACAGAAAACCAGTGTGTAATACTGGGCCATTTTTTTGTGTGTAAATTCTCCCTGAAAAAAAAAAAATAGTGGGAGATAAAGATTGCCAAGTCTGCCTCTGTGCCATTGCTGTGTGTGGCATCTGTCTCTCATTGTATGCCACAGAAAACCAGTGTGTAATACTGGGCCTTTTTTTTTTTTTTGTAAATTCTCCCTGAAAAAAAAAACAGTGGGAGATAAAGATTGGCAAGTCTGCCTCTGTGCCATTGCTGTGTGTGGCATCTGTGTCTCATTGTGTGCCACAGAAAACCAGTGTGTAATACTGGGCCATTTTTTTTTGTAAATTCTCCCTGAAAAAAAAAATAGTGGGAGATAAAGATTGGCAAGTCTGCCTCTGTGCCATTGCTGTGTGTGGCATCTGTGTCTCATTGTGTGCCACAGAAAACCAGTGTGTAATACTGGGCCATTTTTTTTTTTGTAAATTCTCCCTGAAAAAAAAAAAAACTGGGAGATAAAGATTGGCAAGTCTGCCTCTGTGCCATTGTTGTGTGTGGCATCTGTCTCTCATTGTGTGCCACAGAAAACCAGTGTGTAATACTGGGCCATTTTTTTTTTTGTAAATTCTTTCTGAAAAAAAAATAAATAGTGGGAGATAAAGATTGGCAAGTCTGCCTCTGTGCCATTGCTGTGTGTGGCATCTGTCTCTCATTGTGTGCCACAGAAAACCAGTGTGTAATACTGGGCCTTTTTTTTTGTAAATTCTCCCTGAAAAAAAAATAAATAGTGGGAGATAAAGATTTCCAAGTCTGCCTCTGTGCCATTGCTGTGTGTGGCATCTGTCTCTCATTGAGTGCCACAGAAAACCAGTGTGTAATACTGGGCCTTTTTTTTTTGTAAATTCTCCCTGAAAAAAAAAATAAATAGTGGGAGATAAAGATTGGCAAGTCTGCCTCTGTGCCATTGTTGTGTGTGGCATCTGTCTCTCATTGTGTGCCACAGAAAACCAGTGTGTAATACTGGGCCTTTTTTTTTGTAAATTCTCCCTGTAAAAAAATAAATAAATAGTGGGAGATAAAGATTGGCAAGTCTACCTCTGTGCCATTGCTGTGTGTGACATCTGTCTCTCATTGTGTGCCACAGAAAACCAGTGTGTAATACTGGGCCATTTTTTTCTTTTGTAAATTCTCCCTGAAAAAAAAAAATAGTGGGAGATAAAGATTGCTAAGTCTGCCTCTGTGCCATTGCTGTGTGTGGCATCTGTCTCTCATTGTGTGCCACAGAAAACCAGTGTGTAATACTGGGCCTTTTTTTTTTTTTGTAAATTCTCCCTGAAAAAAAAAACAGTGGGAGATAAAGATTGGCAAGTCTGCCTCTGTGCCATTGCTGTGTGTGGCATCTGTGTCTCATTGTGTGCCACAGAAAACCAGTGTGTAATACTGGGCCATTTTTTTTTGTAAATTCTCCCTGAAAAAAGAAATAGTGGGAGATAAAGATTGGCAAGTCTGCCTCTGTGCCATTGCTGTGTGTGGCATCTGTCTCTCATTGTGTGCCACAGAAAACCAGTGTGTAATACTGGTCCATTTTTTTTTTTTTGTAAATTCTCCCTGAAAAAAAAAAACAGTGGGAGATAAAGATTGGCAAGTCTGCCTGTGTGCCATTGCTGTGTGTGGCATCTGTCTCTCATTGTGTGCCACAGAAAACCAGTGTGTAATACTGGGCCATTTTTTTCTTTTGTAAATTCTCCCTGAAAAAAAAAATAGAGGGAGATAAAGATTGCCAAGTCTGCCTCTGTGCCATTGCTGTGTGTGGCATCTGTCTCTCATTGTGTGCCACAGAAAACCAGTGTGTAATACTGGGCCTTTTTTTTTTTGTAAATTCTCCCTGAGAAAAAAAAACAGTGGGAGATAAAGATTGGCAAGTCTGCCTCTGTGCCATTGCTGTGTGTGGCATCTGTGTCTCATTGTGTGCCACAGAAAACCAGTGTGTAATACTGGGCCATTTTTTTGTGTGTAAATTCTCCCTGAAAAAAAAAAAATAGTGGGAGATAAAGATTGGCAAGTCTGCCTCTGTGCCATTGCTGTGTGTGGCATCTGTCTCTGATTGTGTGCCACAGAAAACCAGTGTGTAATACTGGTCCATTTTTTTTCTTTTGTAAATTCTCCCTGAAAAAAAAAATAGTGGGAGATAAAGATTGCTAAGTCTGCCTCTGTGCCATTGCTGTGTGTGGCATCTGTCTCTCATTGTGTGCCACAGAAAACCAGTGTGTAATACTGGGCCTTTTTTTTTTTTTGTAAATTCTCCCTGAAAAAAAAAACAGTGGGAGATAAAGATTGGCAAGTCTGCCTCTGTGCCATTGCTGTGTGTGGCATCTGTGTCTCATTGTGTGCCACAGAAAACCAGTGTGTAATACTGGGCCATTTTTTTTTGTAAATTCTCCCTGAAAAAAGAAATAGTGGGAGATAAAGATTGGCAAGTCTGCCTCTGTGCCATTGCTGTGTGTGGCATCTGTCTCTCATTGTGTGCCACAGAAAACCAGTGTGTAATACTGGGCCATTTTTTTTTTTTGTAAATTCTCCCTGAAAAAAAAAAAACAGTGGGAGATAAAGATTGGCAAGTCTGCCTCTGTGCCATTGCTGTGTGTGGCATCTGTCTCTCATTGTGTGCCACAGAAAACCAGTGTGTAATACTGGGCCATTTTTTTTTTTTGTAAATTCTCCCTGAAAAAAGAAATAGTGGGAGATAAAGATTGGCAAGTCTGCCTCTGTGCCATTGCTGTGTGTGGCATCTGTCTCTCATTGTGTGCCACAGAAAACCAGTGTGTAATACTGGGCCATTTTTTTTTTTGTAAATTCTCCCTGAAAAAAAAAAAACAGTGGGAGATAAAGATTGGCAAGTCTGCCTCTGTGCCATTGCTGTGTGTGGCATCTGTCTCTCATTGTGTGCCACAGAAAACCAGTGTGTAATACTGGGCCATTTTTTTTTTTGTAAATTCTCCCTGAAAAAAAATAAATAAATAGTGGGAGATAAAGATTGGCAAGTCTGCCTCTGTGCCATTGCTGTGTGTGGCATCTGTCTCTCATTGTGTGCCACAGAAAACCAGTGTGTAATACTGGGCCATTTTTTTTTTGTAAATTCTCCCTGAAAAAAATAAATAAATAGTGGGAGATAAAGATTGCCAAGTCTGCCTCTGTGCCATTGCTGTGTGTGGCATCTGTCTCTCATTGTGTGCCACAGAAAACCAGTGTGTAATACTGGGCCTTTTTTTTTTTTGTAAATTCTCCCTGAAAAAAAAAAACAGTGGGAGATAAAGATTGGCAAGTCTGCCTCTGTGCCATTGCTGTGTGTGGCATCTGTCTCTCATTGTGTGCCACAGAAAACCAGTGTGTAATACTGGGCCTTTTTTTTTGTAAATTCTCCCTGAAAAAAAAATAAATAGTGGGAGATAAAGATTGGCAAGTCTGCCTCTGTGCCATTGCTGTGTGTGGCATCTGTCTCTCATTGTGTGCCACAGAAAACCAGTGTATAATACTGGGCCTTTTTTTTTGTAAATTCTCCCTGAAAAAAAAATAAATAGTGGGAGATAAAGATTGGCAAGTCTGCCTCTGTGCCATTGCTGTGTGTGGCATCTGTCTCTCATTGTGTGCCACAGAAAACCAGTGTGTAATACTGGGCCTTTTTTTTTTGTAAATTCTCCCTGAAAAAAAAAATAAATAGTGGGAGATAAAGATTGGCAAGTCTGCCTCTGTGCCATTGTTGTGTGTGGCATCTGTCTCTCATTGAGTGCCACAGAAAACCAGTGTGTAATACTGGGCCTTTTTTTTGTAAATTCTCTCTGAAAAAAAAAATAAATAGTGGGAGATAAAGATTGGCAAGTCTGCCTCTGTGCCATTGTTGTGTGTGGCATCTGTCTCTCATTGTGTGCCACAGAAAACCAGTGTGTAATACTGGGCCTTTTTTTTTTTTTTTTTAATTCTCCCTGTAAAAAAATAAATAAATAGTGGGAGATAAAGATTGGCAAGTCTACCTCTGTGCCATTGCTGTGTGTGACATCTGTCTCTCATTGTGTGCCACAGAAAACCAGTGTGTAATACTGGGCCATTTTTTTCTTTTGTAAATTCTCCCTGAAAAAAAAAAATAGTGGGAGATAAAGATTGCCAAGTCTGCCTCTGTGCCATTGCTGTGTGTGGCATCTGTCTCTCATTGTATGCCACAGAAAACCAGTGTGTAATACTGGGCCTTTTTTTTTTTTTTGTAAATTCTCCCTGAAAAAAAAAAACAGTGGGAGATAAAGATTGGCAAGTCTGCCTCTGTGCCATTGCTGTGTGTGGCATCTGTGTCTCATTGTGTGCCACAGAAAACCAGTGTGTAATACTGGGCCATTTTTTTTTGTAAATTCTCCCTGAAAAAAAAAATAGTGGGAGATAAAGATTGGCAAGTCTGCCTCTGTGCCATTGCTGTGTGTGGCATCTGTGTCTCATTGTGTGCCACAGAAAACCAGTGTGTAATTCTGGGCCATTTTTTTTTTTGTAAATTCTCCCTGAAAAAAAAAAAAAACAGTGGGAGATAAAGATTGGCAAGTCTGCCTCTGTGCCATTGCTGTGTGTGGCATCTGTCTCTCATTGTGTGCCACAGAAAACCAGTGTGTAATACTGGGCCATTTTTTTTTTTTGTAAATTCTTCCTGAAAAAAAAATAAATAGTGGGAGATAAAGATTGGCAAGTCTGCCTCTGTGCCATTGCTGTGTGTGGCATCTGTCTCTCATTGTGTGCCACAGAAAACCAGTGTGTAATACTGGGCCTTTTTTTTTGTAAATTCTCCCTGAAAAAAAAATAAATAGTGGGAGATAAAGATTTCCAAGTCTGCCTCTGTGCCATTGCTGTGTGTGGCATCTGTCTCTCATTGAGTGCCACAGAAAACCAGTGTGTAATACTGGGCCTTTTTTTTTGTAAATTCTCCCTGAAAAAAAAAATAGTGGGAGATAAAGATTGGCAAGTCTGCCTCTGTGCCATTGCTGTGTGTGGCATCTGTGTCTCATTGTGTGCCACAGAAAACCAGTGTGTAATACTGGGCCATTTTTTTTTTTGTAAATTCTCCCTGAAAAAAAAAAAACTGGGAGATAAAGATTGGCAAGTCTGCCTCTGTGCCATTGTTGTGTGTGGCATCTGTCTCTCATTGTGTGCCACAGAAAACCAGTGTGTAATACTGGGCCATTTTTTTTTTTGTAAATTCTTTCTGAAAAAAAAATAAATAGTGGGAGATAAAGATTGGCAAGTCTGCCTCTGTGCCATTGCTGTGTGTGGCATCTGTCTCTCATTGTGTGCCACAGAAAACCAGTGTGTAATACTGGGCCTTTTTTTTTGTAAATTCTCCCTGAAAAAAAAATAAATAGTGGGAGATAAAGATTTCCAAGTCTGCCTCTGTGCCATTGCTGTGTGTGGCATCTGTCTCTCATTGAGTGCCACAGAAAACCAGTGTGTAATACTGGGCCTTTTTTTTTTGTAAATTCTCCCTGAAAAAAAAAATAAATAGTGGGAGATAAAGATTGGCAAGTCTGCCTCTGTGCCATTGTTGTGTGTGGCATCTGTCTCTCATTGTGTGCCACAGAAAACCAGTGTGTAATACTGGGCCTTTTTTTTTTGTAAATTCTCCCTGTAAAAAAATAAATAAATAGTGGGAGATAAAGATTGGCAAGTCTACCTCTGTGCCATTGCTGTGTGTGACATCTGTCTCTCATTGTGTGCCACAGAAAACCAGTGTGTAATACTGGGCCATTTTTTTCTTTTGTAAATTCTCCCTGAAAAAAAAAAATAGTGGGAGATAAAGATTGCTAAGTCTGCCTCTGTGCCATTGCTGTGTGTGGCATCTGTCTCTCATTGTGTGCCACAGAAAACCAGTGTGTAATACTGGGCCTTTTTTTTTTTTTGTAAATTCTCCCTGAAAAAAAAAACAGTGGGAGATAAAGATTGGCAAGTCTGCCTCTGTGCCATTGCTGTGTGTGGCATCTGTGTCTCATTGTGTGCCACAGAAAACCAGTGTGTAATACTGGGCCATTTTTTTTTGTAAATTCTCCCTGAAAAAAGAAATAGTGGGAGATAAAGATTGGCAAGTCTGCCTCTGTGCCATTGCTGTGTGTGGCATCTGTCTCTCATTGTGTGCCACAGAAAACCAGTGTGTAATACTGGTCCATTTTTTTTTTTTTGTAAATTCTCCCTGAAAAAAAAAAACAGTGGGAGATAAAGATTGGCAAGTCTGCCTGTGTGCCATTGCTGTGTGTGGCATCTGTCTCTCATTGTGTGCCACAGAAAACCAGTGTGTAATACTGGGCCATTTTTTTCTTTTGTAAATTCTCCCTGAAAAAAAAAATAGAGGGAGATAAAGATTGCCAAGTCTGCCTCTGTGCCATTGCTGTGTGTGGCATCTGTCTCTCATTGTGTGCCACAGAAAACCAGTGTGTAATACTGGGCCTTTTTTTTTTTGTAAATTCTCCCTGAGAAAAAAAAACAGTGGGAGATAAAGATTGGCAAGTCTGCCTCTGTGCCATTGCTGTGTGTGGCATCTGTGTCTCATTGTGTGCCACAGAAAACCAGTGTGTAATACTGGGCCATTTTTTTGTGTGTAAATTCTCCCTGAAAAAAAAAAAATAGTGGGAGATAAAGATTGGCAAGTCTGCCTCTGTGCCATTGCTGTGTGTGGCATCTGTCTCTCATTGTGTGCCACAGAAAACCAGTGTGTAATACTGGTCCATTTTTTTTCTTTTGTAAATTCTCCCTGAAAAAAAAAATAGTGGGAGATAAAGATTGCTAAGTCTGCCTCTGTGCCATTGCTGTGTGTGGCATCTGTCTCTCATTGTGTGCCACAGAAAACCAGTGTGTAATACTGGGCCTTTTTTTTTTTTGTAAATTCTCCCTGAAAAAAAAACAGTGGGAGATAAAGATTGGCAAGTCTGCCTCTGTGCCATTGCTGTGTGTGGCATCTGTGTCTCATTGTGTGCCACAGAAAACCAGTGTGTAATACTGGGCCATTTTTTTTTGTAAATTCTCCCTGAAAAAAGAAATAGTGGGAGATAAAGATTGGCAAGTCTGCCTCTGTGCCATTGCTGTGTGTGGCATCTGTCTCTCATTGTGTGCCACAGAAAACCAGTGTGTAATACTGGGCCATTTTTTTTTTTTGTAAATTCTCCCTGAAAAAAAAAAAACAGTGGGAGATAAAGATTGGCAAGTCTGCCTCTGTGCCATTGCTGTGTGTGGCATCTGTCTCTCATTGTGTGCCACAGAAAACCAGTGTGTAATACTGGGCCATTTTTTTTTTTTGTAAATTCTCCCTGAAAAAAGAAATAGTGGGAGATAAAGATTGGCAAGTCTGCCTCTGTGCCATTGCTGTGTGTGGCATCTGTCTCTCATTGTGTGCCACAGAAAACCAGTGTGTAATACTGGGCCATTTTTTTTTTTGTAAATTCTCCCTGAAAAAAAAAAAACAGTGGGAGATAAAGATTGGCAAGTCTGCCTCTGTGCCATTGCTGTGTGTGGCATCTGTCTCTCATTGTGTGCCACAGAAAACCAGTGTGTAATACTGGGCCATTTTTTTTTTTGTAAATTCTCCCTGAAAAAAAATAAATAAATAGTGGGAGATAAAGATTGGCAAGTCTGCCTCTGTGCCATTGCTGTGTGTGGCATCTGTCTCTCATTGTGTGCCACAGAAAACCAGTGTGTAATACTGGGCCATTTTTTTTTTGTAAATTCTCCCTGAAAAAAATAAATAAATAGTGGGAGATAAAGATTGCCAAGTCTGCCTCTGTGCCATTGCTGTGTGTGGCATCTGTCTCTCATTGTGTGCCACAGAAAACCAGTGTGTAATACTGGGCCTTTTTTTTTTTTGTAAATTCTCCCTGAAAAAAAAAATAAATAGTGGGAGATAAAGATTGGCAAGTCTGCCTCTGTGCCATTGTTGTGTGTGGCATCTGTCTCTCATTGAGTGCCACAGAAAACCAGTGTGTAATACTGGGCCTTTTTTTTGTAAATTCTCTCTGAAAAAAAAAATAAATAGTGGGAGATAAAGATTGGCAAGTCTGCCTCTGTGCCATTGTTGTGTGTGGCATCTGTCTCTCATTGTGTGCCACAGAAAACCAGTGTGTAATACTGGGCCTTTTTTTTTTTTTTTTTAATTCTCCCTGTAAAAAAATAAATAAATAGTGGGAGATAAAGATTGGCAAGTCTACCTCTGTGCCATTGCTGTGTGTGACATCTGTCTCTCATTGTGTGCCACAGAAAACCAGTGTGTAATACTGGGCCATTTTTTTCTTTTGTAAATTCTCCCTGAAAAAAAAAAATAGTGGGAGATAAAGATTGCCAAGTCTGCCTCTGTGCCATTGCTGTGTGTGGCATCTGTCTCTCATGGTATGCCACAGAAAACCAGTGTGTAATACTGGGCCTTTTTTTTTTTTTTGTAAATTCTCCCTGAAAAAAAAAAACAGTGGGAGATAAAGATTGGCAAGTCTGCCTCTGTGCCATTGCTGTGTGTGGCATCTGTGTCTCATTGTGTGCCACAGAAAACCAGTGTGTAATACTGGGCCATTTTTTTTTGTAAATTCTCCCTGAAAAAAAAAATAGTGGGAGATAAAGATTGGCAAGTCTGCCTCTGTGCCATTGCTGTGTGTGGCATCTGTGTCTCATTGTGTGCCACAGAAAACCAGTGTGTAATTCTGGGCCATTTTTTTTTTTGTAAATTCTCCCTGAAAAAAAAAAAAAACAGTGGGAGATAAAGATTGGCAAGTCTGCCTCTGTGCCATTGCTGTGTGTGGCATCTGTCTCTCATTGTGTGCCACAGAAAACCAGTGTGTAATACTGGGCCATTTTTTTTTTTTGTAAATTCTTCCTGAAAAAAAAATAAATAGTGGGAGATAAAGATTGGCAAGTCTGCCTCTGTGCCATTGCTGTGTGTGGCATCTGTCTCTCATTGTGTGCCACAGAAAACCAGTGTGTAATACTGGGCCTTTTTTTTTGTAAATTCTCCCTGAAAAAAAAATAAATAGTGGGAGATAAAGATTTCCAAGTCTGCCTCTGTGCCATTGCTGTGTGTGGCATCTGTCTCTCATTGAGTGCCACAGAAAACCAGTGTGTAATACTGGGCCTTTTTTTTTGTAAATTCTCCCTGAAAAAAAAAATAAATAGTGGGAGATAAAGATTGGCAAGTCTGCCTCTGTGCCATTGTTGTGTGTGGCATCTGTCTCTCATTGTGTGCCACAGAAAACCAGTGTGTAATACTGGGCCTTTTTTTTTTTTTTTTTTTAATTCTCCCTGTAAAAAAATAAATAAATAGTGGGAGATAAAGATTGGCAAGTCTACCTCTGTGCCATTGCTGTGTGTGACATCTGTCTCTCATTGTGTGCCACAGAAAACCAGTGTGTAATACTGGGCCATTTTTTTCTTTTGTAAATTCTCCCTGAAAAAAAAAAATAGTGGGAGATAAAGATTGCTAAGTCTGCCTCTGTGCCATTGCTGTGTGTGGCATCTGTCTCTCATTGTGTGCCACAGAAAACCAGTGTGTAATACTGGGCCTTTTTTTTTTTTTGTAAATTCTCCCTGAAAAAAAAAACAGTGGGAGATAAAGATTGGCAAGTCTGCCTCTGTGCCATTGCTGTGTGTGGCATCTGTGTCTCATTGTGTGCCACAGAAAACCAGTGTGTAATACTGGGCCATTTTTTTTTGTAAATTCTCCCTGAAAAAAAAAATAGTGGGAGATAAAGATTGGCAAGTCTGCCTCTGTGCCATTGCTGTGTGTGGCATCTGTCTCTCATTGTGTGCCACAGAAAACCAGTGTGTAATACTGGTCCATTTTTTTTTTTTTGTAAATTCTCCCTGAAAAAAAAAAACAGTGGGAGATAAAGATTGGCAAGTCTGCCTGTGTGCCATTGCTGTGTGTGGCATCTGTCTCTCATTGTGTGCCACAGAAAACCAGTGTGTAATACTGGGCCATTTTTTTCTTTTGTAAATTCTCCCTGAAAAAAAAAATAGAGGGAGATAAAGATTGCCAAGTCTGCCTCTGTGCCATTGCTGTGTGTGGCATCTGTCTCTCATTGTGTGCCACAGAAAACCAGTGTGTAATACTGGGCCTTTTTTTTTTTTGTAAATTCTCCCTGAAAAAAAAAAACAGTGGGAGATAAAGATTGGCAAGTCTGCCTCTGTGCCATTGCTGTGTGTGGCATCTGTGTCTCATTGTGTGCCACAGAAAACCAGTGTGTAATACTGGGCCATTTTTTTGTGTGTAAATTCTCTCTGAAAAAAAAAAAATAGTGGGAGATAAAGATTGCCAAGTCTGCCTCTGTGCCATTGCTGTGTGTGGCATCTGTCTCTAATTGTGTGCCACAGAAAACCAGTGTGTAATACTGGTCCATTTTTTTTCTTTTGTAAATTCTCCCTGAAAAAAAAAATAGTGGGAGATAAAGATTGCTAAGTCTGCCTCTGTGCCATTGCTGTGTGTGGCATCTGTCTCTCATTGTGTGCCACAGAAAACCAGTGTGTAATACTGGGCCTTTTTTTTTTTTTGTAAATTCTCCCTGAAAAAAAAAACAGTGGGAGATAAAGATTGGCAAGTCTGCCTCTGTGCCATTGCTGTGTGTGGCATCTGTGTCTCATTGTGTGCCACAGAAAACCAGTGTGTAATACTGGGCCATTTTTTTTTTGTAAATTCTCCCTGAAAAAAGAAATAGTGGGAGATAAAGATTGGCAAGTCTGCCTCTGTGCCATTGCTGTGTGTGGCATCTGTCTCTCATTGTGTGCCACAGAAAACCAGTGTGTAATACTGGTCCATTTTTTTTTTTTGTAAATTCTCCCTGAAAAAAAAAACAGTGGGAGATAAAGATTGGCAAGTCTGCCTCTGTGCCATTGCTGTGTGTGGCATCTGTCTCTCATTGTGTGCCACAGAAAACCAGTGTGTAATACTGGGCCATTTTTTTCTTTTGTAAATTCTCCCTGAAAAAAAAAATAGAGGGAGATAAAGATTGCCAAGTCTGCCTCTGTGCCATTGCTGTGTGTGGCATCTGTCTCTCATTGTGTGCCACAGAAAACCAGTGTGTAATACTGGGCCTTTTTTTTTTTTGTAAATTCTCCCTGAAAAAAAAAAACAGTGGGAGATAAAGATTGGCAAGTCTGCCTCTGTGCCATTGCTGTGTGTGGCATCTGTGTCTCATTGTGTGCCACAGAAAACCAGTGTGTAATACTGGGCCATTTTTTTGTGTGTAAATTCTCCCTGAAAAAAAAAAAAATAGTGGGAGATAAAGATTGGCAAGTCTGCCTCTGTGCCATTGCTGTGTGTGGCATCTGTCTCTCATTGTGTGCCACAGAAAACCAGTGTGTAATACTGGTCCATTTTTTTTTTTTGTAAATTCTCCCTGAAAAAAAAAAACAGTGGGAGATAAAGATTGGCAAGTCTGCCTCTGTGCCATTGCTGTGTGTGGCATCTGTCTCTCATTGTGTGCCACAGAAAACCAGTGTGTAATACTGGTCCATTTTTTTTTTTTTGTAAATTCTCCCTGAAAAAAAAAACAGTGGGAGATAAAGATTGGCAAGTCTGCCTCTGTGCCATTGCTGTGTGTGGCATCTGTCTCTCATTGTGTGCCACAGAAAACCAGTGTGTAATACTGGGCCTTTTTTTTTTTTGTAAATTCTCCCTGAAAAAAAAAAACAGTGGGAGATAAAGATTGGCAAGTCTGCCTCTGTGCCATTGCTGTGTGTGGCATCTGTGTCTCATTGTGTGCCACAGAAAACCAGTGTGTAATACTGGGCCATTTTTTTGTGTGTAAATTCTCCCTGAAAAAAAAAAAAATAGTGGGAGATAAAGATTGGCAAGTCTGCCTCTGTGCCATTGCTGTGTGTGGCATCTGTCTCTCATTGTGTGCCACAGAAAACCAGTGTGTAATACTGGTCCATTTTTTTTTTTTTGTAAATTCTCCCTGAAAAAAAAAACAGTGGGAGATAAAGATTGGCAAGTCTGCCTCTGTGCCATTGCTGTGTGTGGCATCTGTCTCTCATTGTGTGCCACAGAAAACCAGTGTGTAATACTGGGCCTTTTTTTTTTTTGTAAATTCTCCCTGAAAAAAAAAACAGTGGGAGATAAAGATTGGCAAGTCTGCCTCTGTGCCATTGCTGTGTGTGGCATCTGTGTCTCATTGTGTGCCACAGAAAACCAGTGTGTAATACTGGGCCATTTTTTTTGTGTAAATTCTCCCTGAAAAAAAAAAAAAATAGTGGGAGATAAAGATTGGCAAGTCTGCCTCTGTGCCATTGCTGTGTGCGGCATCTGTCTCTCATTGTGTGCCACAGAAAACCAGTGTGTAATACTGGGCCTTTTTTTTTGTAAATTCTCCCCGAAAAAAAAATAAATAGTGGGAGATAAAGATTGGCAAGTCTGCCTCTGTGCCATTGCTGTGTGTGGCATCTGTCTCTCATTGTGTGCCACAGAAAACCAGTGTGTAATACTGGGCATTTTTTTTTGTGAATTCTCCCTGTAAAAAAAAAAAAAATAGTGGGAGATAAAGATTGGAAATTCTGCCTCTGTGCCATTGCTGTGTGTGGCATCTGTCTCTCATTGTGTGCCACAGAAAACCAGTGTGTAATACTGTGCCTTTTTTTTTTTTGTAAATTCTCCCTGAAAAAAAAAAAAATAGTGGGAGATAAAGATTGGCAAGTCTGCCTCTGTGCCATTGCTGTGTGTGGCATCTGTCTCTCATTGTGTGCCACAGAAAACCAGTGTGTAATACTGGGCCATTTTTTTTTTTGTAAATTCTCCCTGAAAAAAAAAATAAATAGTGGGAGATGAAGATTGGCAAGTCTGCCTCTGTGCCATTGCTGTGTGTGGCATCTGTCTCTCATTGTGTGCCACAGAAAACCAGTGTGTAATACTTGGCCATTTTTTTTTTTTTTTGTAAATTCTTCCTGAAAAAAAAATAAATAGTGGGAGATAAAGATTGGCAAGTCTGCCTCTGTGCCATTGCTGTGTGTGGCATCTGTGTCTCATTGTGTGCCACAGAAAACCAGTGTGTAATACTGGGCCATTTTTTTGTGTGTAAATTCTCCCTGAAAAAAAAAAAAATAGTGGGAGATAAAGATTGGCAAGTCTGCCTCTGTGCCATTGCTGTGTGTGGCATCTGTCTCTCATTGTGTGCCACAGAAAACCAGTGTGTAATACTGGTCCATTTTTTTTTTTTGTAAATTCTCCCTGAAAAAAAAAAAACAGTGGGAGATAAAGATTGGCAAGTCTGCCTCTGTGCCATTGCTGTGTGTGGCATCTGTCTCTCATTGTGTGCCACAGAAAACCAGTGTGTAATACTGGTCCATTTTTTTTTTTTTGTAAATTCTCCCTGAAAAAAAAAACAGTGGGAGATAAAGATTGGCAAGTCTGCCTCTGTGCCATTGCTGTGTGTGGCATCTGTCTCTCATTGTGTGCCACAGAAAACCAGTGTGTAATACTGGGCCATTTTTTTCTTTTGTAAATTCTCCCTGAAAAAAAAAATAGAGGGAGATAAAGATTGCCAAGTCTGCCTCTGTGCCATTGCTGTGTGTGGCATCTGTCTCTCATTGTGTGCCACAGAAAACCAGTGTGTAATACTGGGCCTTTTTTTTTTTTGTAAATTCTCCCTGAAAAAAAAAACAGTGGGAGATAAAGATTGGCAAGTCTGCCTCTGTGCCATTGCTGTGTGTGGCATCTGTGTCTCATTGTGTGCCACAGAAAACCAGTGTGTAATACTGGGCCATTTTTTTTTGTGTAAATTCTCCCTGAAAAAAAAAAATAAATAGTGGGAGATAAAGATTGGCAAGTCTGCCTCTGTGCCATTGCTGTGTGCGGCATCTGTCTCTCATTGTGTGCCACAGAAAACCAGTGTGTAATACTGGGCCTTTTTTTTTGTAAATTCTCCCCGAAAAAAAAATAAATAGTGGGAGATAAAGATTGGCAAGTCTGCCTCTGTGCCATTGCTGTGTGTGGCATCTGTCTCTCATTGTGTGCCACAGAAAACCAGTGTGTAATACTGGGCATTTTTTTTTGTGAATTCTCCCTGTAAAAAAAAAAAATAAATAGTGGGAGATAAAGATTGGCAAGTCTGCCTCTGTGCCATTGCTCTGTGTGGCATCTGTCTCTCATTGTGTGCCACAGAAAACCAGTGTGTAATACTGGGCCATTTTTTTCTTTTGTAAATTCTCCCTGAAAAAAAAAATAGTGGGAGATAAAGATTGCTAAGTCTGCCTCTGTGCCATTGCTGTGTGTGGCATCTGTCTCTCATTGTGTGCCACAGAAAACCAGTGTGTAATACTGGGCCTTTTTTTTTTTTGTAAATTCTCCCTGAAAAAAAAAAACAGTGGGAGATAAAGATTGGCAAGTCTGCCTCTGTGCCATTGCTGTGTGTGGCATCTGTGTCTCATTGTGTGCCACAGAAAACCAGTGTGTAATACTGGGCCATTTTTTTTTGTAAATTCTCCCTGAAAAAAGAAATAGTGGGAGATAAAGATTGGCAAGTCTGCCTCTGTGCCATTGCTGTGTGTGGCATATGTCTCTCATTGTGTGCCACAGAAAACCAGTGTGTAATACTGGTCCATTTTTTTTTTTGTAAATTCTCCCTGAAAAAAAAAAACTGTGGGAGATAAAGATTGGCAAGTCTGCCTCTGTGCCATTGCTGTGTGTGGCATCTGTCTCTCATTGTGTGCCACAGAAAACCAGTGTGTAATACTGGGCCATTTTTTTCTTTTGTAAATTCTCCCTGAAAAAAAAAATAGAGGGAGATAAAGATTGCCAAGTCTGCCTCTGTGCCATTGCTGTGTGTGGCATCTGTCTCTCATTGTGTGCCACAGAAAACCAGTGTGTAATACTGGGCCTTTTTTTTTTTGTAAATTCTCCCTGAAAAAAAAAACAGTGGGAGATAAAGATTGGCAAGTCTGCCTCTGTGCCATTGCTGTGTGTGGCATCTGTGTCTCATTGTGTGCCACAGAAAACCAGTGTGTAATACTGGGCCATTTTTTTGTGTGTAAATTCTCCCTGAAAAAAAAAAAATAGTGGGAGATAAAGATTGGCAAGTCCGCCTCTGTGCCATTGCTGTGTGTGGCATCTGTCTCTCATTGTGTGCCACAGAAAACCAGTGTGTAATACTGGTCCATTTTTTTTTTTTGTAAATTCTCCCTGAAAAAAAAAACAGTGGGAGATAAAGATTGGCAAGTCTGCCTCTGTGCCATTGCTGTGTGTGGCATCTGTCTCTCATTGTGTGCCACAGAAAACCAGTGTGTAATACTGGTCCATTTTTTTTTTTTGTAAATTCTCCCTGAAAAAAAAAACAGTGGGAGATAAAGATTGGCAAGTCTGCCTCTGTGCCATTGCTGTGTGTGGCATCTGTGTCTCATTGTGTGCCACAGAAAACCAGTGTGTAATACTGGGCCATTTTTTTTTGTAAATTCTCCCTGAAAAAAGAAATAGTGGGAGATAAAGATTGGCAAGTCTGCCTCTGTGCCATTGCTGTGTGTGGCATCTGTCTCTCATTGTGTGCCACAGAAAACCAGTGTGTAATACTGGTCCATTTTTTTTTTTTGTAAATTCTCCCTGAAAAAAAAAAACAGTGGGAGATAAAGATTGGCAAGTCTGCCTCTGTGCCATTGCTGTGTGTGGCATCTGTCTCTCATTGTGTGCCACAGAAAACCAGTGTGTAATACTGGGCCTTTTTTTTTTTTTGTAAATTCTCCCTGAAAAAAAAAACAGTGGGAGATAAAGATTGGCAAGTCTGCCTCTGTGCCATTGCTGTGTGTGGCATCTGTGTCTCATTATGTGCCACAGAAAACCAGTGTGTAATACTGGGCCATTTTTTTTGTGTAAATTCTCCCTGAAAAAAAAAAAAAATAGTGGGAGATAAAGATTGGCAAGTCTGCCTCTGTGCCATTGCTGTGTGCGGCATCTGTCTCTCATTGTGTGCCACAGAAAACCAGTGTGTAATACTGGGCCTTTTTTTTTGTAAATTCTCCCCGAAAAAAAAATAAATAGTGGGAGATAAAGATTGGCAAGTCTGCCTCTGTGCCATTGCTGTGTGTGGCATCTGTCTCTCATTGTGTGCCACAGAAAACCAGTGTGTAATACTGGGCATTTTTTTTTGTGAATTCTCCCTGTAAAAAAAAAAAATAAATAGTGGGAGATAAAGATTGGCAAGTCTGCCTCTGTGCCATTGCTCTGTGTGGCATCTGTCTCTCATTGTGTGCCACAGAAAACCAGTGTGTAATACTGGGCCATTTTTTTCTTTTGTAAATTCTCCCTGAAAAAAAAAATAGTGGGAGATAAAGATTGCTAAGTCTGCCTCTGTGCCATTGCTGTGTGTGGCATCTGTCTCTCATTGTGTGCCACAGAAAACCAGTGTGTAATACTGGGCCTTTTTTTTTTTTGTAAATTCTCCCTGAAAAAAAAAAACAGTGGGAGATAAAGATTGGCAAGTCTGCCTCTGTGCCATTGCTGTGTGTGGCATCTGTGTCTCATTGTGTGCCACAGAAAACCAGTGTGTAATACTGGGCCATTTTTTTTTGTAAATTCTCCCTGAAAAAAGAAATAGTGGGAGATAAAGATTGGCAAGTCTGCCTCTGTGCCATTGCTGTGTGTGGCATATGTCTCTCATTGTGTGCCACAGAAAACCAGTGTGTAATACTGGTCCATTTTTTTTTTTGTAAATTCTCCCTGAAAAAAAAAAACAGTGGGAGATAAAGATTGGCAAGTCTGCCTCTGTGCCATTGCTGTGTGTGGCATCTGTCTCTCATTGTGTGCCACAGAAAACCAGTGTGTAATACTGGGCCATTTTTTTCTTTTGTAAATTCTCCCTGAAAAAAAAAATAGAGGGAGATAAAGATTGCCAAGTCTGCCTCTGTGCCATTGCTGTGTGTGGCATCTGTCTCTCATTGTGTGCCACAGAAAACCAGTGTGTAATACTGGGCCATTTTTTTGTGTGTAAATTCTCCCTGAAAAAAAAAAATAGTGGGAGATAAAGATTGGCAAGTCTGCCTCTGTGCCATTGCTGTGTGTGGCATCTGTCTCTCATTGTGTGCCACAGAAAACCAGTGTGTAACACTGGTCCATTTTTTTTTTTTTGTAAATTCTCCCTGAAAAAAAAAACAGTGGGAGATAAAGATTGGCAAGTCTGCCTCTGTGCCATTGCTGTGTGTGGCATCTGTCTCTCATTGTGTGCCACAGAAAACCAGTGTGTAATACTGGTCCATTTTTTTTTTTTGTAAATTCTCCCTGAAAAAAAAAACAGTGGGAGATAAAGATTGGCAAGTCTGCCTCTGTGCCATTGCTGTGTGTGGCATCTGTGTCTCATTGTGTGCCACAGAAAACCAGTGTGTAATACTGGGCCATTTTTTTTTGTAAATTCTCCCTGAAAAAAGAAATAGTGGGAGATAAAGATTGGCAAGTCTGCCTCTGTGCCATTGCTGTGTGTGGCATCTGTCTCTCATTGTGTGCCACAGAAAACCAGTGTGTAATACTGGTCCATTTTTTTTTTTTGTAAATTCTCCCTGAAAAAAAAAAACAGTGGGAGATAAAGATTGGCAAGTCTGCCTCTGTGCCATTGCTGTGTGTGGCATCTGTCTCTCATTGTGTGCCACAGAAAACCAGTGTGTAATACTGGGCCTTTTTTTTTTTTTGTAAATTCTCCCTGAAAAAAAAAACAGTGGGAGATAAAGATTGGCAAGTCTGCCTCTGTGCCATTGCTGTGTGTGGCATCTGTGTCTCATTGTGTGCCACAGAAAACCAGTGTGTAATACTGGGCCATTTTTTTTGTGTAAATTCTCCCTGAAAAAAAAAAAAATAGTGGGAGATAAAGATTGGCAAGTCTGCCTCTGTGCCATTGCTGTGTGCGGCATCTGTCTCTCATTGTGTGCCACAGAAAACCAGTGTGTAATACTGGGCCTTTTTTTTTGTAAATTCTCCCCGAAAAAAAAATAAATAGTGGGAGATAAAGATTGGCAAGTCTGCCTCTGTGCCATTGCTGTGTGTGGCATCTGTCTCTCATTGTGTGCCACAGAAAACCAGTGTGTAATACTGGGCATTTTTTTTTGTGAATTCTCCCTGTAAAAAAAAAAAAAATAGTGGGAGATAAAGATTGGAAATTCTGCCTCTGTGCCATTGCTGTGTGTGGCATCTGTCTCTCATTGTGTGCCACAGAAAACCAGTGTGTAATACTGTGCCTTTTTTTTTTTTGTAAATTCTCCCTGAAAAAAAAAAAAAATAGTGGGAGATAAAGATTGGCAAGTCTGCCTCTGTGCCATTGCTGTGTGTGGCATCTGTCTCTCATTGTGTGCCACAGAAAACCAGTGTGTAATACTGGGCCATTTTTTTTTTTGTAAATTCTCCCTGAAAAAAAAAATAAATAGTGGGAGATGAAGATTGGCAAGTCTGCCTCTGTGCCATTGCTGTGTGTGGCATCTGTCTCTCATTGTGTGCCACAGAAAACCAGTGTGTAATACTTGGCCATTTTTTTTTTTTTTTGTAAATTCTTCCTGAAAAAAAAATAAATAGTGGGAGATAAAGATTGGCAAGTCTGCCTCTGTGCCATTGCTGTGTGTGGCATCTGTCTCTCATTGTGTGCCACAGAAAACCAGTGTGTAATACTGGGCCTTTTTTTTTTGTAAATTCTCCCTGAAAAAAAAAAAAAATAGTGGGAGATAAAGATTGGCAAGTCTGCCTCTGTGCCATTGCTGTGTGTGGCATCTGTCTCTCATTGTGTGCCACAGAAAATCAGTGTGTAATACTGGGCCATTTTTTTTTTTGTAAATTCTCCCTGAAAAAAAAAAACAGTGGGAGATAAAGATTGGCAAGTCTGCCTCTGTGCCATTGCTGTGTGTGGCATCTGTCTCTCATTGTGTGCCACAGAAAACCAGTGTGTAATACTGGGCCTTTTTTTTTTTTGTAAATTCTCCCTGAAAAAAAAAACAGTGGGAGATAAAGATTGGCAAGTCTGCCTCTGTGCCATTGCTGTGTGTGGCATCTGTGTCTCATTGTGTGCCACAGAAAACCAGTGTGTAATACTGGGCCATTTTTTTTGTGTAAATTCTCCCTGAAAAAAAAAATAAATAGTGGGAGATAAAGATTGGCAAGTCTGCCTCTGTGCCATTGCTGTGTGCGGCATCTGTCTCTCATTGTGTGCCACAGAAAACCAGTGTGTAATACTGGGCCTTTTTTTTTGTAAATTCTCCCCGAAAAAAAAATAAATAGTGGGAGATAAAGATTGGCAAGTCTGCCTCTGTGCCATTGCTGTGTGTGGCATCTGTCTCTCATTGTGTGCCACAGAAAACCAGTGTGTAATACTGGGCATTTTTTTGTGTGAATTCTCCCTGTAAAAAAAAAAAAAATAGTGGGAGATAAAGATTGGAAAGTCTGCCTCTGTGCCATTGCTGTGTGTGGCATCTGTCTCTCATTGTGTGCCACAGAAAACCAGTGTGTAATACTGGGCCATTTTTTTTTTGTAAATTCTCCCTGAAAAAAAAAAATAGTGGGAGATAAAGATTGGCAAGTCTGCCTCTGTGCCATTGCTGTGTGTGGCATCTGTCTCTCATTGTGTGCCACAGAAAACCAGTGTGTAATACTGGGCCATTTTTTTTTGTAAATTCTCCCTGAAAAAAAAATAAATAGTGGGAGATGAAGATTGGCAAGTCTGCCTCTGTGCCATTGCTGTGTGTGACATCTGTCTCTCATTGTGTGCCACAGAAAACCAGTGTGTAATACTTGGCCATTTTTTTTTTTTTTTGTAAATTCTTCCTGAAAAAAAAATAAATAGTGGGAGATAAAGATTGGCAAGTCTGCCTCTGTGCCATTGCTGTGTGTGGCATCTGTCTCTCATTGTGTGCCACAGAAAACCAGTGTGTAATACTGGGCCTTTTTTTTTTGTAAATTCTCCCTGAAAAAAAAAAAAAATAGTGGGAGATAAAGATTGGCAAGTCTGCCTCTGTGCCATTGCTGTGTATGGCATCTGTCTCTCATTGTGTGCCACAGAAAATCAGTGTGTAATACTAGGCCATTTTTTTTTTTTTGTAAATTCTCCCTGAAAAAAAAAATAGTGGGAGATAAAGATTGGCAAGTCTGCCTCTGTGCCATTGTTGTGTGTGGCATCTGTCTCTCATTGAGTGCCACAGAAAACCAGTGTGTAATACTGGGCCTTTTTTTTTTTGTAAATTCTCCCTGAAAAAAAAATAAATAGTGGGAGATAAAGATTGGCAAGTCTGCCTCTGTGCCATTGTTGTGTGTGGCATCTGTCTCTCATTGTGTGCCACAGAAAACCAGTGTGTAATACTGGGCCATTTTTTTTTTTTGTAAATTCTTCCTGAAAAAAAAAATAAATAGTGGGAGATAAAGATTGGCAAGTCTGCCTCTGTGCCATTGCTGTGTGTGGCATCTGTCTCTCATTGTGTGCCACAGAAAACCAGTGTGTAATACTGGGCCTTTTTTTTTTTTGTAAATTCTCCCTGAAAAAAAAAATAAATAGTGGGAGATAAAGATTGGCAAGTCTGCCTCTGTGCCATTGCTGTGTGTGGCATCTGTCTCTCATTGTGTGCCACAGAAAATCAGTGTGTAATACTGGGCCATTTTTTTTTTTGTAAATTCTCCCTGAAAAAAAAAAAATTAGTGGGAGATAAACATTGGCAAGTCTGCCTCTGTGCCATTGTTGTGTGTGGCATCTGTCTTTCATTGAGTGCCACAGAAAACCAGTGTGTAATACTGGGCCTTTTTTTTTTGTAAATTCTCCCTGAAAAAAAAATAAATAGTGGGAGATAAAGATTGGCAAGTCTGCCTCTGTGCCATTGTTGTGTGTGGCATCTGTCTCTCATTGAGTGCCACAGAAAACCAGTGTGTAATACTGGGCCTTTTTTTTGTAAATTCTCCCTGAAAAAAAAATAAATAGTGGGAGATAAAGATTGGCAAGTCTGCCTCTGTGCCATTGTTGTGTGTGACATCTGTCTCTCATTGTGTGCCACAGAAAACCAGTGTGTAATACTGGGCCATTTTATTTTTTTTGTAAATTCTTCCTGAAAAAAAAAATAAATAGTGGGAGATAAAGATTGGCAAGTCTGCCTCTGTGCCATTGCTGTGTGTGGCATCTGTCTCTCATTGTGTGCCACAGAAAACCAGTGTGTAATACTGGGCCTTGTTTTTTTTGTAAATTCTCCCTGAAAAAAAAAATAAATAGTGGGAGATAAAGATTGGCAAGTCTGCCTCTGTGCCATTGCTGTGTGTGGCATCTGTCTCTCATTGTGTGCCACAGAAAACCAGTGTGTAATACTGGGCCTTTTTTTTTTTTTTTTAATACTCCCTGTAAAAAAATAAATAAATAGTGGGAGATAAAGATTGGCAAGTCTACCTCTGTGCCATTGCTGTGTGTGACATCTGTCTCTCATTGTGTGCCACAGAAAACCAGTGTGTAATACTGGGCCATTTTTTTCTTTTGTAAATTCTCCCTGAAAAAAAAAATAAATAGTGGGAGATAAAGATTGGCAAGTCTGCCTCTGTGCCATTGCTGTGTGTGGCATCTGTCTCTCATTGTGTGCCACAGAAAACCAGTGTGTAATACTGGGCCTTTTTTTTTTTGTAAATTCTCCCTGAAAAAAAAAATAGTGGGAGATAAAGATTGCCAAGTCTGCCTCTGTGCCATTGCTGTGTGTGGCATCTGTCTCTCATTGTGTGCCACAGAAAAACAGTGTGTAATACTGGGCCATTTTTTTTTTGTAAATTCTCCTGATAAAAAAATAAATAGTGGGAGATAAAGATTGGCAAGTCTGCCTCTGTGCCATTGCTGTGTGTGGCATCTGTCTCTCATTGTGTGCCACAGAAAACCAGTGTGTAATACTGGGCCTTTTTTTTTTGTAAATTCTCCCTGAAAAAAAAAAAAAAATAGTGGGAGATAAAGATTGGCAAGTCTGCCTCTGTGCCATTGCTGTGTGTGGCATCTGTCTCTCATTGTGTGCCACAGAAAATCAGTGTGTAATACTGGGCCATTTTTTTTTTTGTAAATTCTCCCTGAAAAAAAAAAACAGTGGGAGATAAAGATTGGCAAGTCTGCCTCTGTGCCATTGCTGTGTGTGGCATCTGTCTCTCATTGTGTGCCACAGAAAACCAGTGTGTAATACTGGGCCTTTTTTTTTTTTTGTAAATTCTCCCTGAAAAAAAAAACAGTGGGAGATAAAGATTGGCAAGTCTGCCTCTGTGCCATTGCTGTGTGTGGCATCTGTGTCTCATTGTGTGCCACAGAAAACCAGTGTGTAATACTGGGCCATTTTTTTTGTGTAAATTCTCCCTGAAAAAAAAAATAAATAGTGGGAGATAAAGATTGGCAAGTCTGCCTCTGTGCCATTGCTGTGTGCGGCATCTGTCTCTCATTGTGTGCCACAGAAAACCAGTGTGTAATACTGGGCCTTTTTTTTTGTAAATTCTCCCCGAAAAAAAAATAAATAGTGGGAGATAAAGATTGGCAAGTCTGCCTCTGTGCCATTGCTGTGTGTGGCATCTGTCTCTCATTGTGTGCCACAGAAAACCAGTGTGTAATACTGGGCATTTTTTTTTGTGAATTCTCCCTGTAAAAAAAAAAAAAATAGTGGGAGATAAAGATTGGAAAGTCTGCCTCTGTGCCATTGCTGTGTGTGGCATCTGTCTCTCATTGTGTGCCACAGAAAACCAGTGTGTAATACTGGGCCATTTTTTTTTTTGTAAATTCTCCCTGAAAAAAAAAAAATAGTGGGAGATAAAGATTGGCAAGTCTGCCTCTGTGCCATTGCTGTGTGTGGCATCTGTCTCTCATTGTGTGCCACAGAAAACCAGTGTGTAATACTGGGCCATTTTTTTTTGTAAATTCTCCCTGAAAAAAAAAATAAATAGTGGGAGATGAAGATTGGCAAGTCTGCCTCTGTGCCATTGCTGTGTGTGGCATCTGTCTCTCATTGTGTGCCACAGAAAACCAGTGTGTAATACTTGGCCATTTTTTTTTTTTTGTAAATTCTTCCTGAAAAAAAAATAAATAGTGGGAGATAAAGATTGGCAAGTCTGCCTCTGTGCCATTGCTGTGTGTGGCATCTGTCTCTCATTGTGTGCCACAGAAAACCAGTGTGTAATACTGGGCCTTTTTTTTTGTAAATTCTCCCTGAAAAAAAAAAAAAATAGTGGGAGATAAAGATTGGCAAGTCTGCCTCTGTGCCATTGCTGTGTATGGCATCTGTCTCTCATTGTGTGCCACAGAAAATCAGTGTGTAATACTGGGCCATTTTTTTTTTTTGTAAATTCTCCCTGAAAAAAAAAATAGTGGGAGATAAAGATTGGCAAGTCTGCCTCTGTGCCATTGTTGTGTGTGGCATCTGTCTCTCATTGAGTGCCACAGAAAACCAGTGTGTAATACTGGGCCTTTTTTTTTTTGTAAATTCTCCCTGAAAAAAAAATAAATAGTGGGAGATAAAGATTGGCAAGTCTGCCTCTGTGCCATTGTTGTGTGTGGCATCTGTCTCTCATTGTGTGCCACAGAAAACCAGTGTGTAATACTGGGCCATTTTTTTTTTTTGTAAATTCTTCCTGAAAAAAAAAATAAATAGTGGGAGATAAAGATTGGCAAGTCTGCCTCTGTGCCATTGCTGTGTGTGGCATCTGTCTCTCATTGTGTGCCACAGAAAACCAGTGTGTAATACTGGGCCTTTTTTTTTTTTGTAAATTCTCCCTGAAAAAAAAAATAAATAGTGGGAGATAAAGATTGGCAAGTCTGCCTCTGTGCCATTGCTGTATGTGGCATCTGTTTCTCATTGTGTGCCACAGAAAATCAGTGTGTAATACTGGGCCATTTTTTTTTTTGTAAATTCTCCCTGAAAAAAAAAAAATTAGTGGGAGATAAAGATTGGCAAGTCTGCCTCTGTGCCATTGTTGTGTGTGACATCTGTCTCTCATTGTGTGCCACAGAAAACCAGTGTGTAATACTGGGCCATTTTATTTTTTTTGTAAATTCTTCCTGAAAAAAAAAATAAATTGTGGGAGATAAAGATTGGCAAGTCTGCCTCTGTGCCATTGCTGTGTGTGGCATCTGTCTCTCATTGTGTGCCACAGAAAACCAGTGTTTAATACTGGGCCTTGTTTTTTTTGTAAATTCTCCCTGAAAAAAAAAATAAATAGTGGGAGATAAAGATTGGCAAGTCTGCCTCTGTGCCATTGCTGTGTGTGGCATCTGTCTCTCATTGTGTGCCACAGAAAACCAGTGTGTAATACTGGGCCTTTTTTTTTTTTTTTTTAATACTCCCTGTAAAAAAATAAATAAATAGTGGGAGATAAAGATTGGCAAGTCTACCTCTGTGCCATTGCTGTGTGTGACATCTGTCTCTCATTGTGTGCCACAGAAAACCAGTGTGTAATACTGGGCCATTTTTTTCTTTTGTAAATTCTCCCTGAAAAAAAAAATAAATAGTGGGAGATAAAGATTGGCAAGTCTGCCTCTGTGCCATTGCTGTGTGTGGCATCTGTCTCTCATTGTGTGCCACAGAAAACCAGTGTGTAATACTGGGCCTTTTTTTTTTTGTAAATTCTCCCTGAAAAAAAAAATAGTGGGAGATAAAGATTGCCAAGTCTGCCTCTGTGCCATTGCTGTGTGTGGCATCTGTCTCTCATTGTGTGCCACAGAAAAACAGTGTGTAATACTGGGCCATTTTTTTTTTGTAAATTCTCCTGATAAAAAAAACAGTGGGAGATAAAGATTGGCAAGTCTGCCTCTGTGCCATTGCTGTGTGTGGCATCTGTCTCTCATTGTGTGCCACAGAAAACCAGTGTGTAATACTGGGCCATTTTTTTTTTTTTGTAAATTCTCCCTGAAAAAAAATAAATAAATAGTGGGAGATAAAGATTGGCAAGTCTGCCTCTGTGCCATTGCTGTGTGTGGCATCTGTCTCTCATTGTGTGCCACAGAAAACCAGTGTGTAATACTGGGCTTTTTTTTTGTGAATTCTCCCTGAAAAAAAATAAATAGTGGGAGATAAAGATTGGCAAGTCTGCCTCTGTGCCATTGCTGTGTGTGGCATCTGTCTCTCATTGTGTGCCACAGAAAACCAGTGTGTAATACTGGGCCTTTTTTTTTTTTTTGTAAATTCTCCCTGAAAAAAATAAATAAATAGTGGGAGATAAAGATTGGCAAATCTGCCTCTGTGCCATTGCTGTGTGTGACATCTGTCTCTCATTGTGTGCCACAGAAAACCAGTGTGTAATACTGGGCCTTTTTTTTTTTTTGTAAATTCTCCCTGAAAAAAAAAATAAATAGTGGGAGATAAAGATTCGCAAGTCTGCCTCTGTGCCATTGCTGTGTGTGGCATCTGTCTCTCATTGTGTGCCACAGAAAACCAGTGTGTAATACTGGGCCATTTTTTTTTAATTCTCCCTGTAAAAAAATAAATAAATAGTGGGAGATAGAGATTGGCAAGTCTGCCTCTGTGCCATTGCTGTGTGTGGCATCTGTCTCTCATTGTGTGCCACAGAAAACCAGTGTGTAATACTGGGCCATTTTTTTTTTTTTGTAAATTCTCGCTGAAAAAAAAAAAAATAGTGGGAGATAAAGATTGGCAAGTCTGCCTCTCTGCCATTGCTGTGTGTGGCATCTGTCTCTCATTGTGTGCCACAGAAAATCAGTGTGTAATACTGGGCCATTTTTTTTTTGTAAATTCTCCCTGAAAAAAAAAAAATTAGTGGGAGATAAAGATTGGCAAGTCTGCCTCTGTGCCATTGTTGTGTGTGGCATCTGTCTTTCATTGAGTGCCACAGAAAACCAGTGTGTAATACTGGGCCTTTTTTTTTTGTAAATTCTCCCTGAAAAAAAAAAAACAGTGGGAGATAAAGATTGGCAAGTCTGCCTCTGTGCCATTGTTGTGTGTGGCATCTGTCTCTCATTGAGTGCCACAGAAAACCAGTGTGTAATACTGGGCCTTTTTTTTGTAAATTCTCCCTGAAAAAAAAATAAATAGTGGGAGATAAAGATTGGCAAGTCTGCCTCTGTGCCATTGTTGTGTGTGGCATCTGTCTCTCATTGTGTGCCACAGAAAACCAGTGTGTAATACTGGGCCATTTTATTTTTTTTGTAAATTCTTCCTGAAAAAAAAAATAAATAGTGGGAGATAAAGATTGGCAAGTCTGCCTCTGTGCCATTGCTGTGTGTGGCATCTGTCTCTCATTGTGTGCCACAGAAAACCAGTGTGTAATACTGGGCCTTTTTTTTGTAAATTCTCCCTGAAAAAAAAAATAAATAGTGGGAGATAAAGATTGGCAAGTCTGCCTCTGTGCCATTGCTGTGTGTGGCATCTGTCTCTCATTGTGTGCCACAGAAAACCAGTGTGTAATACTGGGCCTTTTTTTTTTGTAAATTCTCCCTGAAAGAAAAAATAGTGGGAGATAAAGATTGCCAAGTCTGCCTCTGTGCCATTGCTGTGTGTGGCATCTGTCTCTCATTGTGTGCCACAGAAAAACAGTGTGTAATACTGGGCCATTTTTTTTTGTAAACTCTCCTGATAAAAAAAAACAGTGGGAGATAAAGATTGGCAAGTCTGCCTCTGTGCCATTGCTGTGTGTGGCATCTGTGTCTCATTGTGTGCCACAGAAAACCAGTGTGTAATACTGGGCCATTTTTTTTTTGTAAATTCTCCCTGAAAAAAAATAAATAAATAGTGGGAGATAAAGATTGGCAAGTCTGCCTCTGTGCCATTGCTGTGTGTGGCATCTGTCTCTCATTGTGTGCCACAGAAAACCAGTGTGTAATACTGGGCATTTTTTTTGTGAATTCTCCCTGAAAAAAAAAATAAATAGTGGGAGATAAAGATTGGCAAGTCTGCCTCTGTGCCATTGCTGTGTGTGGCATCTGTCTCTCATTGTGTGCCACAGAAAACCAGTGTGTAATACTGGGCCTTTTTTTTTTTTTTTGTAAATTCTCCCTGAAAAAAATAAATAAATAGTGGGAGATAAAGATTGGCAAATCTGCCTCTGTGCCATTGCTGTGTGTGACATCTGTCTCTCATTGTGTGCCACAGAAAACCAGTGTGTAATACTGGGCCTTTTATTTTTTTTTGTAAATTCTCCCTGAAAAAAAAAATAAATAGTGGGAGATAAAGATTCGCAAGTCTGCCTCTGTGCCATTGCTGTGTGTGGCATCTGTCTCTCATTGTGTGCCACAGAAAACCAGTGTGTAATACTGGGCCATTTTTTTTTAATTCTCCCTGTAAAAAAATAAATAAATAGTGGGAGATAGAGATTGGCAAGTCTGCCTCTGTGCCATTGCTGTGTGTGGCATCTGTCTCTCATTGTGTGCCACAGAAAACCAGTGTGTAATACTGGGCCTTTTTTTTTTGTAAATTCTCCCCGAAAAAAAAAATAAATAGTGGGAGATAAAGATTGGCAAGTCTGCCTCTGTGCCATTGCTGTGTGTGGCATCTGTCTCTCATTGTGTGCCACAGAAAACCAGTGTGTAATACTGGGCCATTTTTTTTTAATTCTCCCTGTAAAAAAATAAATAAATAGTGGTAGATAGAGATTGGCAAGTCTGCCTCTGTGCCATTGCTGTGTGTGGCATCTGTCTCTCATTGTGTGCCACAGAAAACCAGTGTGTAATACTGGGCCATTTTTTTTTTTTTTGTAAATTCTCGCTGAAAAAAAAAAAATAGTGGGAGATAAAGATTGGCAAGTCTGCCTCTGTGCCATTGCTGTGTGTGGCATCTGTCTCTCATTGTGTGCCACAGAAAACCAGTGTGTAATACTGGGCCTTTTTTTGTAAATTCTCCCCGAAAAAAAAAATAAATAGTGGGAGATAAAGATTGGCAAGTCTGCCTCTGTGCCATTGCTGTGTGTGGCATCTGTCTCTCATTGTGTGCCACAGAAAACCAGTGTGTAATACTGGGCCTTTTTTTTGTAAATTCTCCCTGAAAAAAAAAATAAATAGTGGGAGATAAAGATTGGCAAGTCTGCCTCTGTGCCATTGCTGTGTGTGGCATCTGTCTCTCATTGTGTGCCACAGAAAACCAGTGTGTAATACTGGGCCATTTTTTTTTTTTGTAAATTCTCCCTGAAAAAAAAAATAGTGGGAGATAAAGATTGGCAAGTCTGCCTCTGTGCCATTGCTGTGTGTGGCATCTGTCTCTCATTGTGTGCCACAGAAAACCAGTGTGTAATACTGGGCCATTTTTTTTTTTGTAAATTCTCCCTGAAAAAAAAAATAAATAGTGGGAGATGAAGATTGGCAAGTCTGCCTCTGTGCCATTGTTGTGTGTGGCATCTGTCTCTCATTGAGTGCCACAGAAGACCAGTGTGTAATACTGGGCCTTTTTTTTTGTAAATTCTCCCTGAAAAAAAAATAAATAGTGGGAGATAAAGATTGGCAAGTCTGCCTCTGTGCCATTGTTGTGTGTGGCATCTGTCTCTCATTGTGTGCCACAGAAAACCAGTGTGTAATACTGGGCCATTTTTTTTTTTTGTAAATTCTTCCTGAAAAAAAAAATAAATAGTGGGAGATAAAGATTGGCAAGTCTGCCTCTGTGCCATTGCTGTGTGTGGCATCTGTCTCTCATTGTGTGCCACAGAAAACCAGTGTGTAATACTGGGCCTTTTTTTTGTAAATTCTCCCTGAAAAAAAAAATAAATAGTGGGAGATAAAGATTGGCAAGCCTGCCTCTTTGCCATTGCTGTGTGTGGCATCTGTCTCTCATTGTGTGCCACAGAAAACCAGTGTGTAATACTGGGCCTTTTTTTTGTAAATTCTCCCCAAAAAAAAAAATAAATAGTGGGAGATAAAGATTGGCAAGTCTGCCTCTGTGCCATTGCTGTGTGTGGCATCTGTCTCTCATTGTGTGCCACAGAAAACCAGTGTGTAATACTGGGCCTTTTTTTTGTAAATTCTCCCTGAAAAAAAAAATAAATAGTGGGAGATAAAGATTGGCAAGTCTGCCTCTGTGCCATTGCTGTGTGTGGCATCTGTCTCTCATTGTGTGCCACAGAAAACCAGTGTGTAATACTGGGCCATTTTTTTTTTTTGTAAATTCTCCCTGAAAAAAAAAATAGTGGGAGATAAAGATTGGCAAGTCTGCCTCTGTGCCATTGCTGTGTGTGGCATCTGTCTCTCATTGTGTGCCACAGAAAACCAGTGTGTAATACTGGGCCATTTTTTTTTTTTGTAAATTCTTCCTGAAAAAAAAAATAAATAGTGGGAGATAAAGATTGGCAAGTCTGCCTCTGTGCCATTGCTGTGTGTGGCATCTGTCTCTCATTGTGTGCCACAGAAAACCAGTGTGTAATACTGGGCCTTTTTTTTGTAAATTCTCCCTGAAAAAAAAAATAAATAGTGGGAGATAAAGATTGGCAAGCCTGCCTCTTTGCCATTGCTGTGTGTGGCATCTGTCTCTCATTGTGTGCCACAGAAAATCACTGTGTAATACTGGGCCATTTTTTTTTTGGAAATTCTCCCTGAAAAAAAAAATAGTGGGAGATAAAGATTGGCAAGTCTGCCTCTGTGCCATTGTTGTGTGTGGCATCTGTCTCTCATTGAGTGCCACAGAAAACCAGTGTGTAATACTGGGCCTTTTTTTTTGTAAATTCTCCCTGAAAAAAAAATAAATAGTGGGAGATAAAGATTGGCAAGTCTGCCTCTGTGCCATTTTTGTGTGTGGCATCTGTCTCTCATTGTGTGCCACAGAAAACCAGTGTGTAATACTGGGCATTTTTTTTTTTTAATACTCCCTGTAAAAAAATAAATAAATAGTGGGAGATAAAGATTGGCAAGTCTACCTCTGTGCCACTGCTGTGTGTGACATCTGTCTCTCATTGTGTGCCACAGAAAACCAGTGTGTAATACTGGGCCATTTTTTTCTTTTGTAAATTCTCCCTGAAAAAAAAAATAGTGGGAGATAAAGATTGCTAAGTCTGCCTCTGTGCCATTGCTGTGTGTGGCATCTGTCTCTCATTGTGTGCCACAGAAAACCAGTGTGTAATACTGGGCCTTTTTTTTTTTTTGTAAATTCTCCCTGAAAAAAAAAACAGTGGGAGATAAAGATTGGCAAGTCTGCCTCTGTGCCATTGCTGTGTGTGGCATCTGTGTCTCATTGTGTGCCACAGAAAACCAGTGTGTAATACTGGGCCATTTTTTTTTTGTAAATTCTCCCTGAAAAAAGAAATAGTGGGAGATAAAGATTGGCAAGTCTGCCTCTGTGCCATTGCTGTGTGTGGCATCTGTTTCTCATTGTGTGCCACAGAAAACCAGTGTGTAATACTGGTCCATTTTTTTTTTTTTGTAAATTCTCCCTGAAAAAAAAAACAGTGGGAGATAAAGATTGGCAAGTCTGCCTCTGTGCCATTGCTGTGTGTGGCATCTGTCTCTCATTGTGTGCCACAGAAAACCAGTGTGTAATACTGGGCCATTTTTTTCTTTTGTAAATTCTCCCTGAAAAAAAAAATAGAGGGAGATAAAGATTGCCAAGTCTGCCTCTGTGCCATTGCTGTGTGTGGCATCTGTCTCTCATTGTGTGCCACAGAAAACCAGTGTGTAATACTGGGCCTTTTTTTTTTTTGTAAATTCTCCCTGAAAAAAAAAAACAGTGGGAGATAAAGATTGGCAAGTCTGCCTCTGTGCCATTGCTGTGTGTGGCATCTGTGTCTCATTGTGTGCCACAGAAAACCAGTGTGTAATACTGGGCCATTTTTTTGTGTGTAAATTCTCCCTGAAAAAAAAAAAAAAATAGTGGGAGATAAAGATTGGCAAGTCTGCCTCTGTGCCATTGCTGTGTGTGGCATCTGTCTCTCATTGTGTGCCACAGAAAACCAGTGTGTAATACTGGTCCATTTTTTTTTTTTTGTAAATTCTCCCTGAAAAAAAAAAAACAGTGGGAGATAAAGATTGGCAAGTCTGCCTCTGTGCCATTGCTGTGTGTGGCATCTGTCTCTCATTGTGTGCCACAGAAAACCAGTGTGTAATACTGGTCCATTTTTTTTTTTTGTAAATTCTCCCTGAAAAAAAAAACAGTGGGAGATAAAGATTGGCAAGTCTGCCTCTGTGCCATTGCTGTGTGTGGCATCTGTCTCTCATTGTGTGCCACAGAAAACCAGTGTGTAATACTGGGCCATTTTTTTCTTTTGTAAATTCTCCCTGAAAAAAAAAAATAGAGGGAGATAAAGATTGGCAAGTCTGCCTCTGTGCCATTGCTGTGTGTGGCATCTGTCTCTCATTGTGTGCCACAGAAAACCAGTGTGTAATACTGGGCCTTTTTTTTTGTAAATTCTCCCCGGAAAAAAAATAAATAGTGGGAGATAAAGATTGGCAAGTCTGCCTCTGTGCCATTGCTGTGTGTGGCATCTGTCTCTCATTGTGTGCCACAGAAAACCAGTGTGTAATACTGGGCATTTTTTTTTTGTGAATTCTCCCTGTAAAAAAAAAAAATAAATAGTGGGAGATAAAGATTGGCAAGTCTGCCTCTGTGCCATTGCTCTGTGTGGCATCTGTCTCTCATTGTGTGCCACAGAAAACCAGTGTGTAATACTGGGCCATTTTTTTCTTTTGTAAATTCTCCCTGAAAAAAAAAAATAGTGGGAGATAAAGATTGCTAAGTCTGCCTCTGTGCCATTGCTGTGTGTGGCATCTGTCTCTCATTGTGTGCCACAGAAAACCAGTGTGTAATACTGGGCCTTTTTTTTTTGTAAATTCTCCCTGAAAAAAGAAATAGTGGGAGATAAAGATTGGCAAGTCTGCCTCTGTGCCATTGCTGTGTGTGGCATCTGTCTCTCATTGTGTGCCACAGAAAACCAGTGTGTAATACTGGTCCATTTTTTTTTTTGTAAATTCTCCCTGAAAAAAAAAAACAGTGGGAGATAAAGATTGGCAAGTCTGCCTCTGTGCCATTGCTGTGTGTGGCATCTGTCTCTCATTGTGTGCCACAGAAAACCAGTGTGTAATACTGGGCCATTTTTTCTTTTGTAAATTCTCCCTGAAAAAAAAAATAGAGGGAGATAAAGATTGCCAAGTCTGCCTCTGTGCCATTGCTGTGTGTGGCATCTGTCTCTCATTGTGTGCCACAGAAAACCAGTGTGTAATACTGGGCCTTTTTTTTTTGTAAATTCTCCCTGAAAAAAAAAAACAGTGGGAGATAAAGATTGGCAAGTCTGCCTCTGTGCCATTGCTGTGTGTGGCATCTGTGTCTCATTGTGTGCCACAGAAAACCAGTGTGTAATACTGGGCCATTTTTTTGTGTGTAAATTCTCCCTGAAAAAAAAAAAATAGTGGGAGATAAAGATTGGCAAGTCTGCCTCTGTGCCATTGCTGTGTGTGGCATCTGTCTCTCATTGTGTGCAACAGAAAACCAGTGTGTAATACTGGTCCATTTTTTTTTTTTGTAAATTCTCCCTGAAAAAAAAAACAGTGGGAGATAAAGATTGGCAAGTCTGCCTCTGTGCCATTGCTGTGTGTGGCATCTGTGTCTCATTGTGTGCCACAGAAAACCAGTGTGTAATACTGGGCCATTTTTTTTTGTAAATTCTCCCTGAAAAAAGAAATAGTGGGAGATAAAGATTGGCAAGTCTGCCTCTGTGCCATTGCTGTGTGTGGCATCTGTCTCTCATTGTGTGCCACAGAAAACCAGTGTGTAATACTGGTCCATTTTTTTTTTTTGTAAATTCTCCCTGAAAAAAAAAAACAGTGGGAGATAAAGATTGGCAAGTCTGCCTCTGTGCCATTGCTGTGTGTGGCATCTGTGTCTCATTGTGTGCCACAGAAAACCAGTGTGTAATACTGGGCCATTTTTTTTGTGTAAATTCTCCCTGAAAAAAAAAAAAATAGTGGGAGATAAAGATTGGCAAGTCTGCCTCTGTGCCATTGCTGTGTGCGGCATCTGTCTCTCATTGTGTGCCACAGAAAACCAGTGTGTAATACTGGGCCTTTTTTTTGTAAATTCTCCCCGAAAAAGAAATAAATAGTGGGAGATAAAGATTGGCAAGTCTGCCTCTGTGCCATTGCTGTGTGTGGCATCTGTCTCTCATTGTGTGCCACAGAAAACCAGTGTGTAATACTGGGCATTTTTTTTTGTGAATTCTCCCTGTAAAAAAAAAAAAAATAGTGGGAGATAAAGATTGGAAAGTCTGCCTCTGTGCCATTGCTGTGTGTGGCATCTGTCTCTCATTGTGTGCCACAGAAAACCAGTGTGTAATACTGGGCCTTTTTTTTTTTTGTAAATTCTCCCTGAAAAAAAAAAAAATAGTGGGAGATAAAGATTGGCAAGTCTGCCTCTGTGCCATTGCTGTGTGTGGCATCTGTCTCTCATTGTGTGCCACAGAAAACCAGTGTGTAATACTGGGCCATTTTTTTTTTTGTAAATTCTCCCTGAAAAAAAAAATAAATAGTGGGAGATGAAGATTGGCAAGTCTGCCTCTGTGCCATTGCTGTGTGTGGCATCTGTCTCTCATTGTGTGCCACAGAAAACCAGTGTGTAATACTTGGCCATTTTTTTTTTTTTTGTAAATTCTTCCTGAAAAAAAAATAAATAGTGGGAGATAAAGATTGGCAAGTCTGCCTCTGTGCCATTGCTGTGTGTGGCATCTGTCTCTCATTGTGTGCCACAGAAAACCAGTGTGTAATACTGGGCCTTTTTTTTTGTAAATTCTCCCTGAAAAAAAAAAAAAATAGTGGGAGATAAAGATTGGCAAGTCTGCCTCTGTGCCATTGCTGTGTGTGGCATCTGTCTCTCATTGTGTGCCACAGAAAATCAGTGTGTAATACTGGGCCATTTTTTTTTTGTAAATTCTCCCTGAAAAAAAAAAACAGTGGGAGATAAAGATTGGCAAGTCTGCCTCTGTGCCATTGCTGTGTGTGGCATCTGTCTCTCATTGTGTGCCACAGAAAACCAGTGTGTAATACTGGGCCTTTTTTTTTTTTTGTAAATTCTCCCTGAAAAAAAAAACAGTGGGAGATAAAGATTGGCAAGTCTGCCTCTGTGCCATTGCTGTGTGTGGCATCTGTGTCTCATTGTGTGCCACAGAAAACCAGTGTGTAATACTGGGCCATTTTTTTTGTGTAAATTCTCCCTGAAAAAAAAAATAAATAGTGGGAGATAAAGATTGGCAAGTCTGCCTCTGTGCCATTGCTGTGTGCGGCATCTGTCTCTCATTGTGTGCCACAGAAAACCAGTGTGTAATACTGGGCCTTTTTTTTTGTAAATTCTCCCCGAAAAAAAAATAAATAGTGGGAGATAAAGATTGGCAAGTCTGCCTCTGTGCCATTGCTGTGTGTGGCATCTGTCTCTCATTGTGTGCCACAGAAAACCATTGTGTAATACTGGGCATTTTTTTTTGTGAATTCTCCCTGTAAAAAAAAAAAAAATAGTGGGAGATAAAGATTGGAAAGTCTGCCTCTGTGCCATTGCTGTGTGTGGCATCTGTCTCTCATTGTGTGCCACAGAAAACCAGTGTGTAATACTGGGCCATTTTTTTTTTTGTAAATTCTCCCTGAAAAAAAAAAAATAGTGGGAGATAAAGATTGGCAAGTTTGCCTCTGTGCCATTGCTGTGTGTGGCATCTGTCTCTCATTGTGTGCCACAGAAAACCAGTGTGTAATACTGGGCCATTTTTTTTTGTAAATTCTCCCTGAAAAAAAAAATAAATAGTGGGAGATGAAGATTGGCAAGTCTGCCTCTGTGCCATTGCTGTGTGTGGCATCTGTCTCTCATTGTGTGCCACAGAAAACCAGTGTGTAATACTTGGCCATTTTTTTTTTTTTTGTAAATTCTTCCTGAAAAAAAAATAAATAGTGGGAGATAAAGATTGGCAAGTCTGCCTCTGTGCCATTGCTGTGTGTGGCATCTGTCTCTCATTGTGTGCCACAGAAAACCAGTGTGTAATACTGGGCCTTTTTTTTTTGTAAATTCTCCCTGAAAAAAAAAAAATAGTGGGAGATAAAGATTGGCAAGTCTGCCTCTGTGCCATTGCTGTGTGTGGCATCTGTCTCTCATTGTGTGCCACAGAAAATCAGTGTGTAATACTGGGCCATTTTTTTTTTTTGTAAATTCTCCCTGAAAAAAAAAAATAGTGGGAGATAAAGATTGGCAAGTCTGCCTCTGTGCCATTGTTGTGTGTGGCATCTGTCTCTCATTGAGTGCCACAGAAAACCAGTGTGTAATACTGGGCCTTTTTTTTTTGTAAATTCTCCCTGAAAAAAAAATAAATAGTGGGAGATAAAGATTGGCAAGTCTGCCTCTGTGCCATTGTTGTGTGTGGCATCTGTCTCTCATTGTGTGCCACAGAAAACCAGTGTGTAATACTGGGCCATTTTTTTTTTTTGTAAATTCTTCCTGAAAAAAAAAAATAAATAGTGGGAGATAAAGATTGGCAAGTCTGCCTCTGTGCCATTGCTGTGTGTGGCATCTGTCTCTCATTGTGTGCCACAGAAAACCAGTGTGTAATACTGGGCCTTTTTTTTTTTTGTAAATTCTCCCTGAAAAAAAAAATAAATAGTGGGAGATAAAGATTGGCAAGTCTGCCTCTGTGCCATTGCTGTGTGTGGCATCTGTTTCTCATTGTGTGCCACAGAAAATCAGTGTGTAATACTGGGCCATTTTTTTTTTTGTAAATTCTCCCTGAAAAAAAAAAAATTAGTGGGAGATAAACATTGGCAAGTCTGCCTCTGTGCCATTGTTGTGTGTGGCATCTGTCTTTCATTGAGTGCCACAGAAAACCAGTGTGTAATACTGGGCCTTTTTTTTTGTAAATTCTCCCTGAAAAAAAAAAAAATAGTGGGAGATAAAGATTGGCAAGTCTGCCTCTGTGCCATTGTTGTGTGTGGCATCTGTCTCTCATTGAGTGCCACAGAAAACCAGTGTGTAATACTGGGCCTTTTTTTTGTAAATTCTCCCTGAAAAAAAAATAAATAGTGGGAGATAAAGATTGGCAAGTCTGCCTCTGTGCCATTGTTGTGTGTGACATCTGTCTCTCATTGTGTGCCACAGAAAACCAGTGTGTAATACTGGGCCATTTTATTTTTTTTGTAAATTCTTCCTGAAAAAAAAAATAAATAGTGGGAGATAAAGATTGGCAAGTCTGCCTCTGTGCCATTGCTGTGTGTGGCATCTGTCTCTCATTGTGTGCCACAGAAAACCAGTGTGTAATACTGGGCCTTGTTTTTTTTGTAAATTCTCCCTGAAAAAAAAAATAAATAGTGGGAGATAAAGATTGGCAAGTCTGCCTCTGTGCCATTGCTGTGTGTGGCATCTGTCTCTCATTGTGTGCCACAGAAAACCAGTGTGTAATACTGGGCCTTTTTTTTTTTTTTTTAATACTCCCTGTAAAAAAATAAATAAATAGTGGGAGATAAAGATTGGCAAGTCTACCTCTGTGCCATTGCTGTGTGTGACATCTGTCTCTCATTGTGTGCCACAGAAAACCAGTGTGTAATACTGGGCCATTTTTTTCTTTTGTAAATTCTCCCTGAAAAAAAAAATAAATAGTGGGAGATAAAGATTGGCAAGTCTGCCTCTGTGCCATTGCTGTGTGTGGCATCTGTCTCTCATTGTGTGCCACAGAAAACCAGTGTGTAATACTGGGCCTTTTTTTTTTGTAAATTCTCCCTGAAAAAAAAAATAGTGGGAGATAAAGATTGCCAAGTCTGCCTCTGTGCCATTGCTGTGTGTGGCATCTGTCTCTCATTGTGTGCCACAGAAAAACAGTGTGTAATACTGGGCCATTTTTTTTTGTAAATTCTCCTGATAAAAAAAACAGTGGGAGATAAAGATTGGCAAGTCTGCCTCTGTGCCATTGCTGTGTGTGGCATCTGTCTCTCATTGTGTGCCACAGAAAACCAGTGTGTAATACTGGGCCATTTTTTTTTTTTGTAAATTCTCCCTGAAAAAAAATAAATAAATAGTGGGAGATAAAGATTGGCAAGTCTGCCTCTGTGCCATTGCTGTGTGTGGCATCTGTCTCTCATTGTGTGCCACAGAAAACCAGTGTGTAATACTGGGCTTTTTTTTGTGAATTCTCCCTGAAAAAAAATAAATAGTGGGAGATAAAGATTGGCAAGTCTGCCTCTGTGCCATTGCTGTGTGTGGCATCTGTCTCTCATTGTGTGCCACAGAAAACCAGTGTGTAATACTGGGCCTTTTTTTTTTTTTTGTAAATTCTCCCTGAAAAAAATAAATAAATAGTGGGAGATAAAGATTGGCAAATCTGCCTCTGTGCCATTGCTGTGTGTGACATCTGTCTCTCATTGTGTGCCACAGAAAACCAGTGTGTAATACTGGGCCTTTTTTTTTTTTTGTAAATTCTCCCTGAAAAAAAAAATAAATAGTGGGAGATAAAGATTCGCAAGTCTGCCTCTGTGCCATTGCTGTGTGTGGCATCTGTCTCTCATTGTGTGCCACAGAAAACCAGTGTGTAATACTGGGCCATTTTTTTTTAATTCTCCCTGTAAAAAAATAAATAAATAGTGGGAGATAGAGATTGGCAAGTCTGCCTCTGTGCCATTGCTGTGTGTGGCATCTGTCTCTCATTGTGTGCCACAGAAAACCAGTGTGTAATACTGGGCCATTTTTTTTTTTTTTGTAAATTCTCGCTGAAAAAAAAAAAATAATGGGAGATAAAGATTGGCAAGTCTGCCTCTCTGCCATTGCTGTGTGTGGCATCTGTCTCTCATTGTGTGCCACAGAAAATCAGTGTGTAATACTGGGCCATTTTTTTTTTGTAAATTCTCCCTGAAAAAAAAAAAATTAGTGGGAGATAAAGATTGGCAAGTCTGCCTCTGTGCCATTGTTGTGTGTGGCATCTGTCTTTCATTGAGTGCCACAGAAAACCAGTGTGTAATACTGGGCCTTTTTTTTTTGTAAATTCTCCCTGAAAAAAAAATAAATAGTGGGAGATAAAGATTGGCAAGTCTGCCTCTGTACCATTGTTGTGTGTGGCATCTGTCTCTCATTGAGTGCCACAGAAAACCAGTGTGTAATACTGGGCCTTTTTTTTGTAAATTCTCCCTGAAAAAAAAATAAATAGTGGGAGATAAAGATTGGCAAGTCTGCCTCTGTGCCATTGTTGTGTGTGGCATCTGTCTCTCATTGTGTGCCACAGAAAACCAGTGTGTAATACTGGGCCATTTTATTTTTTTTGTAAATTCTTCCTGAAAAAAAAAATAAATAGTGGGAGATAAAGATTGGCAAGTCTGCCTCTGTGCCATTGCTGTGTGTGGCATCTGTCTCTCATTGTGTGCCACAGAAAACCAGTGTGTAATACTGGGCCTTTTTTTTTTGTAAATTCTCCCTGAAAAAAAAAATAAATAGTGGGAGATAAATATTGGCAAGTCTGCCTCTGTGCCATTGCTGTGTGTGGCATCTGTCTCTCATTGTGTGCCACAGAAAACCAGTGTGTAATACTGGGCCTTTTTTTTTTGTAAATTCTCCCTGAAAAAAAAAATAGTGGGAGATAAAGATTGCCAAGTCTGCCTCTGTGCCATTGCTGTGTGTGGCATCTGTCTCTCATTGTGTGCCACAGAAAAACAGTGTGTAATACTGGGCCATTTTTTTTTTGTAAACTCTCCTGATAAAAAAAAACAGTGGGAGATAAAGATTGGCAAGTCTGCCTCTGTGCCATTGCTGTGTGTGGCATCTGTGTCTCATTGTGTGCCACAGAAAACCAGTGTGTAATACTGGGCCATTTTTTTTTGTAAATTCTCCCTGAAAAAAAATAAATAAATAGTGGGAGATAAAGATTGGCAAGTCTGCCTCTGTGCCATTGCTGTGTGTGGCATCTGTCTCTCATTGTGTGCCACAGAAAACCAGTGTGTAATACTGGGCATTTTTTTTTGTGAATTCTCCCTGAAAAAAAAAATAAATAGTGGGAGATAAAGATTGGCAAGTCTGCCTCTGTGCCATTGCTGTGTGTGGCATCTGTCTCTCATTGTGTGCCACAGAAAACCAGTGTGTAATACTGGGCCTTTTTTTTTTTTTTTGTAAATTCTCCCTGAAAAAAATAAATAAATAGTGGGAGATAAAGATTGGCAAATCTGCCTCTGTGCCATTGCTGTGTGTGACATCTGTCTCTCATTGTGTGCCACAGAAAACCAGTGTGTAATACTGGGCCTTTTATTTTTTTTTGTAAATTCTCCCTGAAAAAAAAAATAAATAGTGGGAGATGAAGATTGGCAAGTCTGCCTCTGTGCCATTGCTGTGTGTGGCATCTGTCTCTCATTGTGTGCCACAGAAAACCAGTGTGTAATACTTGGCCATTTTTTTTTTTTTTGTAAATTCTTCCTGAAAAAAAAATAAATAGTGGGAGATAAAGATTGGCAAGTCTGCCTCTGTGCCATTGCTGTGTGTGGCATCTGTCTCTCATTGTGTGCCACAGAAAACCAGTGTGTAATACTGGGCCTTTTTTTTTTGTAAATTCTCCCTGAAAAAAAAAAAATAGTGGGAGATAAAGATTGGCAAGTCTGCCTCTGTGCCATTGCTGTGTGTGGCATCTGTCTCTCATTGTGTGCCACAGAAAATCAGTGTGTAATACTGGGCCATTTTTTTTTTTTGTAAATTCTCCCTGAAAAAAAAAAATAGTGGGAGATAAAGATTGGCAAGTCTGCCTCTGTGCCATTGTTGTGTGTGGCATCTGTCTCTCATTGAGTGCCACAGAAAACCAGTGTGTAATACTGGGCCTTTTTTTTTTGTAAATTCTCCCTGAAAAAAAAATAAATAGTGGGAGATAAAGATTGGCAAGTCTGCCTCTGTGCCATTGTTGTGTGTGGCATCTGTCTCTCATTGTGTGCCACAGAAAACCAGTGTGTAATACTGGGCCATTTTTTTTTTTTGTAAATTCTTCCTGAAAAAAAAAATAAATAGTGGGAGATAAAGATTGGCAAGTCTGCCTCTGTGCCATTGCTGTGTGTGGCATCTGTCTCTCATTGTGTGCCACAGAAAACCAGTGTGTAATACTGGGCCTTTTTTTTTTTTGTAAATTCTCCCTGAAAAAAAAAATAAATAGTGGGAGATAAAGATTGGCAAGTCTGCCTCTGTGCCATTGCTGTGTGTGGCATCTGTTTCTCATTGTGTGCCACAGAAAATCAGTGTGTAATACTGGGCCATTTTTTTTTTTGTAAATTCTCCCTGAAAAAAAAAAAATTAGTGGGAGATAAACATTGGCAAGTCTGCCTCTGTGCCATTGTTGTGTGTGGCATCTGTCTTTCATTGAGTGCCACAGAAAACCAGTGTGTAATACTGGGCCTTTTTTTTTGTAAATTCTCCCTGAAAAAAAAATAAATAGTGGGAGATAAAGATTGGCAAGTCTGCCTCTGTGCCATTGTTGTGTGTGGCATCTGTCTCTCATTGAGTGCCACAGAAAACCAGTGTGTAATACTGGGCCTTTTTTTTGTAAATTCTCCCTGAAAAAAAAATAAATAGTGGGAGATAAAGATTGGCAAGTCTGCCTCTGTGCCATTGTTGTGTGTGACATCTGTCTCTCATTGTGTGCCACAGAAAACCAGTGTGTAATACTGGGCCATTTTATTTTTTTTGTAAATTCTTCCTGAAAAAAAAAATAAATAGTGGGAGATAAAGATTGGCAAGTCTGCCTCTGTGCCATTGCTGTGTGTGGCATCTGTCTCTCATTGTGTGCCACAGAAAACCAGTGTGTAATACTGGGCCTTGTTTTTTTTGTAAATTCTCCCTGAAAAAAAAAATAAATAGTGGGAGATAAAGATTGGCAAGTCTGCCTCTGTGCCATTGCTGTGTGTGGCATCTGTCTCTCATTGTGTGCCACAGAAAACCAGTGTGTAATACTGGGCCTTTTTTTTTTTTTTTTAATACTCCCTGTAAAAAAATAAATAAATAGTGGGAGATAAAGATTGGCAAGTCTACCTCTGTGCCATTGCTGTGTGTGACATCTGTCTCTCATTGTGTGCCACAGAAAACCAGTGTGTAATACTGGGCCATTTTTTTCTTTTGTAAATTCTCCCTGAAAAAAAAATAAATAGTGGGAGATAAAGATTGGCAAGTCTGCCTCTGTGCCATTGCTGTGTGTGGCATCTGTCTCTCATTGTGTGCCACAGAAAACCAGTGTGTAATACTGGGCCTTTTTTTTTTGTAAATTCTCCCTGAAAAAAAAAATAGTGGGAGATAAAGATTGCCAAGTCTGCCTCTGTGCCATTGCTGTGTGTGGCATCTGTCTCTCATTGTGTGCCACAGAAAAACAGTGTGTAATACTGGGCCATTTTTTTTTGTAAATTCTCCTGATAAAAAAAACAGTGGGAGATAAAGATTGGCAAGTCTGCCTCTGTGCCATTGCTGTGTGTGGCATCTGTCTCTCATTGTGTGCCACAGAAAACCAGTGTGTAATACTGGGCCATTTTTTTTTTTTGTAAATTCTCCCTAAAAAAAATAAATAAATAGTGGGAGATAAAGATTGGCAAGTCTGCCTCTGTGCCATTGCTGTGTGTGGCATCTGTCTCTCATTGTGTGCCACAGAAAACCAGTGTGTAATACTGGGCTTTTTTTTTGTGAATTCTCCCTGAAAAAAAATAAATAGTGGGAGATAAAGATTGGCAAGTCTGCCTCTGTGCCATTGCTGTGTGTGGCATCTGTCTCTCATTGTGTGCCACAGAAAACCAGTGTGTAATACTGGGCCTTTTTTTTTTTTTTGTAAATTCTCCCTGAAAAAAATAAATAAATAGTGGGAGATAAAGATTGGCAAATCTGCCTCTGTGCCATTGCTGTGTGTGACATCTGTCTCTCATTGTGTGCCACAGAAAACCAGTGTGTAATACTGGGCCTTTTTTTTTTTTTGTAAATTCTCCCTGAAAAAAAAAATAAATAGTGGGAGATAAAGATTCGCAAGTCTGCCTCTGTGCCATTGCTGTGTGTGGCATCTGTCTCTCATTGTGTGCCACAGAAAACCAGTGTGTAATACTGGGCCATTTTTTTTTAATTCTCCCTGTAAAAAAATAAATAAATAGTGGGAGATAGAGATTGGCAAGTCTGCCTCTGTGCCATTGCTGTGTGTGGCATCTGTCTCTCATTGTGTGCCACAGAAAACCAGTGTGTAATACTGGGCCATTTTTTTTTTTTTTGTAAATTCTCGCTGAAAAAAAAAAAATAATGGGAGATAAAGATTGGCAAGTCTGCCTCTCTGCCATTGCTGTGTGTGGCATCTGTCTCTCATTGTGTGCCACAGAAAATCAGTGTGTAATACTGGGCCATTTTTTTTTTGTAAATTCTCCCTGAAAAAAAAAAAATTAGTGGGAGATAAAGATTGGCAAGTCTGCCTCTGTGCCATTGTTGTGTGTGGCATCTGTCTTTCATTGAGTGCCACAGAAAACCAGTGTGTAATACTGGGCCTTTTTTTTTGTAAATTCTCCCTGAAAAAAAAATAAATAGTGGGAGATAAAGATTGGCAAGTCTGCCTCTGTACCATTGTTGTGTGTGGCATCTGTCTCTCATTGAGTGCCACAGAAAACCAGTGTGTAATACTGGGCCTTTTTTTTGTAAATTCTCCCTGAAAAAAAAATAAATAGTGGGAGATAAAGATTGGCAAGTCTGCCTCTGTGCCATTGTTGTGTGTGGCATCTGTCTCTCATTGTGTGCCACAGAAAACCAGTGTGTAATACTGGGCCATTTTATTTTTTTTGTAAATTCTTCCTGAAAAAAAAAATAAATAGTGGGAGATAAAGATTGGCAAGTCTGCCTCTGTGCCATTGCTGTGTGTGGCATCTGTCTCTCATTGTGTGCCACAGAAAACCAGTGTGTAATACTGGGCCTTTTTTTTTTGTAAATTCTCCCTGAAAAAAAAAATAAATAGTGGGAGATAAATATTGGCAAGTCTGCCTCTGTGCCATTGCTGTGTGTGGCATCTGTCTCTCATTGTGTGCCACAGAAAACCAGTGTGTAATACTGGGCCTTTTTTTTTTGTAAATTCTCCCTGAAAAAAAAAATAGTGGGAGATAAAGATTGCCAAGTCTGCCTCTGTGCCATTGCTGTGTGTGGCATCTGTCTCTCATTGTGTGCCACAGAAAAACAGTGTGTAATACTGGGCCATTTTTTTTTTGTAAACTCTCCTGATAAAAAAAAACAGTGGGAGATAAAGATTGGCAAGTCTGCCTCTGTGCCATTGCTGTGTGTGGCATCTGTGTCTCATTGTGTGCCACAGAAAACCAGTGTGTAATACTGGGCCATTTTTTTTTGTAAATTCTCCCTGAAAAAAAATAAATAAATAGTGGGAGATAAAGATTGGCAAGTCTGCCTCTGTGCCATTGCTGTGTGTGGCATCTGTCTCTCATTGTGTGCCACAGAAAACCAGTGTGTAATACTGGGCATTTTTTTTTGTGAATTCTCCCTGAAAAAAAAAATAAATAGTGGGAGATAAAGATTGGCAAGTCTGCCTCTGTGCCATTGCTGTGTGTGGCATCTGTCTCTCATTGTGTGCCACAGAAAACCAGTGTGTAATACTGGGCCTTTTTTTTTTTTTTTGTAAATTCTCCCTGAAAAAAATAAATAAATAGTGGGAGATAAAGATTGGCAAATCTGCCTCTGTGCCATTGCTGTGTGTGACATCTGTCTCTCATTGTGTGCCACAGAAAACCAGTGTGTAATACTGGGCCTTTTATTTTTTTTTGTAAATTCTCCCTGAAAAAAAAAATAAATAGTGGGAGATAAAGATTCGCAAGTCTGCCTCTGTGCCATTGCTGTGTGTGGCATATGTCTCTCATTGTGTGCCACAGAAAACCAGTGTGTAATACTGGGCCATTTTTTTTTAATTCTCCCTGTAAAAAAATAAATAAATAGTGGGAGATAGAGATTGGCAAGTCTGCCTCTGTGCCATTGCTGTGTGTGGCATCTGTCTCTCATTGTGTGCCACAGAAAACCAGTGTGTAATACTGGGCCTTTTTTTTTGTAAATTCTCCCCGAAAAAAAAAATAAATAGTGGGAGATAAAGATTGGCAAGTCTGCCTCTGTGCCATTGCTGTGTGTGGCATCTGTCTCTCATTGTGTGCCACAGAAAACCAGTGTGTAATACTGGGCCATTTTTTTTTAATTCTCCCTGTAAAAAAATAAATAAATAGTGGTAGATAGAGATTGGCAAGTCTGCCTCTGTGCCATTGCTGTGTGTGGCATCTGTCTCTCATTGTGTGCCACAGAAAACCAGTGTGTAATACTGGGCCATTTTTTTTTTTTGTAAATTCTCGCTGAAAAAAAAAAATAGTGGGAGATAAAGATTGGCAAGTCTGCCTCTGTGCCATTGCTGTGTGTGGCATCTGTCTCTCATTGTGTGCCACAGAAAACCAGTGTGTAATACTGGGCCTTTTTTTGTAAATTCTCCCCGAAAAAAAAAATAAATAGTGGGAGATAAAGATTGGCAAGTCTGCCTCTGTGCCATTGCTGTGTGTGGCATCTGTCTCTCATTGTGTGCCACAGAAAACCAGTGTGTAATACTGGGCCTTTTTTTGTAAATTCTCCCCGAAAAAAAAAATAAATAGTGGGAGATAAAGATTGGCAAGTCTGCCTCTGTGCCATTGCTGTGTGTGGCATCTGTCTCTCATTGTGTGCCACAGAAAACCAGTGTGTAATACTGGGCCTTTTTTTTGTAAATTCTCCCTGAAAAAAAAAATAAATAGTGGGAGATAAAGATTGGCAAGTCTGCCTCTGTGCCATTGCTGTGTGTGGCATCTGTCTCTCATTGTGTGCCACAGAAAACCAGTGTGTAATACTGGGCCATTTTTTTTTTTTGTAAATTCTCCCTGAAAAAAAAAATAGTGGGAGATAAAGATTGGCAAGTCTGCCTCTGTGCCATTGCTGTGTGTGGCATCTGTCTCTCATTGTGTGCCACAGAAAACCAGTGTGTAATACTGGGCCATTTTTTTTTTTGTAAATTCTCCCTGAAAAAAAAAATAAATAGTGGGAGATAAAGATTGGCAAGTCTGCCTCTGTGCCATTGCTGTGTGTGGCATCTGTCTCTCATTGTGTGCCACAGAAAACCAGTGTGTAATACTGGGCCTTTTTTTTGTAAATTCTCCCTGAAAAAAAAAATAAATAGTGGGAGATAAAGATTGGCAAGTCTGCCTCTGTGCCATTGCTGTGTGTGGCATCTGTCTCTCATTGTGTGCCACAGAAAACCAGTGTGTAATACTGGGCCATTTTTTTTTTTTGTAAATTCTCCCTGAAAAAAAAAATAGTGGGAGATAAAGATTGGCAAGTCTGCCTCTGTGCCATTGCTGTGTGTGGCATCTGTCTCTCATTGTGTGCCACAGAAAACCAGTGTGTAATACTGGGCCATTTTTTTTTTGTAAATTCTCCCTGAAAAAAAAAAAAATAGTGGGAGATAAAGATTGGCAAGTCTGCCTCTGTGCCATTGTTGTGTGTGGCATCTGTCTCTCATTGAGTGCCACAGAAGACCAGTGTGTAATACTGGGCCTTTTTTTTTGTAAATTCTCCCTGAAAAAAAAATAAATAGTGGGAGATAAAGATTGGCAAGTCTGCCTCTGTGCCATTGTTGTGTGTGGCATCTGTCTCTCATTGTGTGCCACAGAAAACCAGTGTGTAATACTGGGCCATTTTTTTTTTTTGTAAATTCTTCCTGAAAAAAAAAAAAATAGTGGGAGATAAAGATTGGCAAGTCTGCCTCTGTGCCATTGCTGTGTGTGGCATCTGTCTCTCATTGTGTGCCACAGAAAACCAGTGTGTAATACTGGGCCTTTTTTTTGTAAATTCTCCCTGAAAAAAAAAATAAATAGTGGGAGATAAAGATTGGCAAGCCTGCCTCTTTGCCATTGCTGTGTGTGGCATCTGTCTCCCATTGTGTGCCACAGAAAACCAGTGTGTAATACTGGGCCTTTTTTTTGTAAATTCTCCCCGAAAAAAAAAATAAATAGTGGGAGATAAAGATTGGCAAGTCTGCCTCTGTGCCATTGCTGTGTGTGGCATCTGTCTCTCATTGTGTGCCACAGAAAACCAGTGTGTAATACTGGGCCTTTTTTTTGTAAATTCTCCCTGAAAAAAAAAATAAATAGTGGGAGATAAAGATTGGCAAGTCTGCCTCTGTGCCATTGCTGTGTGTGGCATCTGTCTCTCATTGTGTGCCACAGAAAACCAGTGTGTAATACTGGGCCATTTTTTTTTTTTGTAAATTCTCCCTGAAAAAAAAAATAGTGGGAGATAAAGATTGGCAAGTCTGCCTCTGTGCCATTGCTGTGTGTGGCATCTGTCTCTCATTGTGTGCCACAGAAAACCAGTGTGTAATACTGGGCCATTTTTTTTTTGTAAATTCTTCCTGAAAAAAAAAATAAATAGTGGGAGATAAAGATTGGCAAGTCTGCCTCTGTGCCATTGCTGTGTGTGGCATCTGTCTCTCATTGTGTGCCACAGAAAACCAGTGTGTAATACTGGGCCTTTTTTTTGTAAATTCTCCCTGAAAAAAAAAATAAATAGTGGGAGATAAAGATTGGCAAGCCTGCCTCTTTGCCATTGCTGTGTGTGGCATCTGTCTCTCATTGTGTGCCACAGAAAATCACTGTGTAATACTGGGCCATTTTTTTTTTGGAAATTCTCCCTGAAAAAAAAAATAGTGGGAGATAAAGATTGGCAAGTCTGCCTCTGTGCCATTGTTGTGTGTGGCATCTGTCTCTCATTGAGTGCCACAGAAAACCAGTGTGTAATACTGGGCCTTTTTTTTTGTAAATTCTCCCTGAAAAAAAAATAAATAGTGGGAGATAAAGATTGGCAAGTCTGCCTCTGTGCCATTGTTGTGTGTGGCATCTGTCTCTCATTGTGTGCCACAGAAAACCAGTGTGTAATACTGGGCATTTTTTTTTTTTTTTAATACTCCCTGTAAAAAAATAAATAAATAGTGGGAGATAAAGATTGGCAAGTCTACCTCTGTGCCACTGCTGTGTGTGACATCTGTCTCTCATTGTGTGCCACAGAAAACCAGTGTGTAATACTGGGCCATTTTTTTCTTTTGTAAATTCTCCCTGAAAAAAAAAATAAATAGTGGGAGATAAAGATTGGCAAGTCTGCCTCTGTGCCATTGCTGTGTGTGGCATCTGTCTCTCATTGTGTGCCACAGAAAACCAGTGTGTAATACTGGGCCTTTTTTTTTGTAAATTCTCCCTGAAAAAAAAAATAGTGGGAGATAAAGATTGCCAAGTCTGCCTCTGTGCCATTGCTGTGGGTGGCATCTGTCTCTCATTGTGTGCCACAGAAAAACAGTGTGTAATACTGGGCCATTTTTTTTTTTGTAAATTCTCCTGAAAAAAAAAACAGTGGGAGATAAAGATTGGCAAGTCTGCCTCTGTGCCATTGCTGTGTGTGGCATCTGTGTCTCATTGTGTGCCACAGAAAACCAGTGTGTAATACTGGGCCATTTTTTTTTTGTAAATTCTCCCTGAAAAAAATAAATAAATAGTGGGAGATAAAGATTGGCAAGTCTGCCTCTGTGCCATTGTTGTGTGTGGCATCTGTCTCTCATTGTGTGCCACAGAAAACCAGTGTGTAATACTGGGCCATTTTTTTTTTAATTCTCCCTGTAAAAAAATAAATAAATAGTGGGAGATAGAGATTGGCAAGTCTGCCTCTGTGCCATTGCTGTGTGTGGCATCTGTCTCTCATTGTGTGCCACAGAAAACCAGTGTGTAATACTGGGCCTTTTTTTTTTTGTAAATTCTCCCTGAAAAAAAAAATAGTGGGAGATAAAGATTGGCAAGTCTGCCTCTGTGCCATTGCTGTGTGTGGCATCTGTCTCTCATTGTGTGCCACAGAAAATCAGTGTGTAATACTGGGCCATTTTTTTTTTTTGTAAATTCTCCCTGAAAAAAAAAAAATAGTGGGAGATAAAGATTGGCAAGTCTGCCTCTGTGCCATTGTTGTGTGTGACATCTGTCTCTCATTGAGTGCCACAGAAAACCAGTGTGTAATACTGGGCTTTTTTTTTTGTAAATTCTCCCTGAAAAAAAAATAAATAGTGGGAGATAAAGATTGGCAAGTCTGCCTCTGTGCCATTGTTGTGTGTGGCATCTGTCTCTCATTGTGTGCCACAGAAAACCAGTGTGTAATACTGGGCTTTTTTTTTTGTAAATTCTCCCTGAAAAAAAAATAAATAGTGGGAGATAAAGATTGGCAAGTCTGCCTCTGTGCCATTGCTGTGTGTGGCATCTGTGTCTCATTGTGTGCCACAGAAAACCAGTGTGTAATACTGGGCCATTTTTTTTTTTTGTAAATTCTCCCTGAAAAAAATAAATAAATAGTGGGAGATAAAGATTGGCAAATCTGCCTCTGTGCCATTGCTGTGTGTGACATCTGTCTCTCATTGTGTGCCACAGAAAACCAGTGTGTAATACTGGGCCTTTTTTTTTTTTTTGTAAATTCTCCCTGAAAAAAAAAATAAATAGTGGGAGATAAAGATTCGCAAGTCTGCCTCTGTGCCATTGTTGTGTGTGGCATCTGTCTCTCATTGTGTGCCACAGAAAACCAGTGTGTAATACTGGGCCATTTTTTTTTTAATTCTCCCTGTAAAAAAATAAATAAATAGTGGGAGATAAAGATTGGCAAGTCTACCTCTGTGCCATTGCTGTGTGTGACATCTGTCTCTCATTGTGTGCCACAGAAAACCAGTGTGTAATACTGGGCCATTTTTTTTTTTTGTAAATTCTCCCTGAAAAAAAAAAAAAAAATGGGAGATAAAGATTGGCAAGTCTGCCTCTGTGCCATTGCTGTGTGTGGCATCTGTCTCTCATTGTGTGCCACAGAAAATCAGTGTGTAATACTGGGCCATTTTTTTTTTGTAAATTCTCCCTGAAAAAAAAAAAATAGTGGGAGATAAAGATTGGCAAGTCTGCCTCTGTGCCTCTGCTGTGTGTGGCATCTGTCTCTCATTGTGTGCCACAGATAACCAGTGTGTAATATTGTGCCTTTTCTTTTTGTAAATTCTCCCTGAAAAAAAAAAAAATAGTGGGAGATAAAGATTGGCAAGTCTGCCTCTGTGCCATTGCCATGTGTGGCATCTGTCTCTCATTGTGTGCCACTGAAAACCAGTGTGTAATACTGGGCCTTTTTTTTTTGTAAATTCTCCCTGAAAAAAAAAATAAATAGTGGGAGATAAAGATTGGCAAGTCTGCCTCTGTGCCATTGTTATGTGTGGCATCTGTCTCTCATTGAGTGCCACAGAAAACCAGTGTGTAATACTGGGCCTTTTTTTTTGTAAATTCTCCCTGAAAAAAAAAAATAAATAGTGGGAGATAAAGATTGGCAAGTCTGCCTCTGTGCCATTGCTGTGTGTGACATCTGTCTCTCATTGTGTGCCACAGAAAACCAGTGCGTAATACTGGGCATTTTTTTTTTTTTTAATACTCCCTGTAAAAAAATAAATAAATAGTGGGAGATAAAGATTGGCAAGTCTACCTCTGTGCCATTGCTGTGTGTGACATCTGTCTCTCATTGTGTGCCACAGAAAACCAGTGCGTAATACTGGGCCATTTTTTTCTTTTGTAAATTCTCCCTGAAAAAAAAAAAAAATAGTGGGAGATAAAGATTGGCAAGTCTGCCTCTGTGCCATTGCTGTGTGTGGCATCTGTCTCTCATTGTGTGCCACAGAAAACCAGTGTGTAATACTGGGCCTTTTTTTTTTTGTAAATTCTCCCTGAAAAAAATAAATAAATAGTGGGAGATAAAGATTGGCAAATCTGCCTCTGTGCCATTGCTGTGTGTGACATCTGTCTCTCATTGTGTGCCACAGAAAATCAGTGTGTAATACTGGGCCATTTTTTTTTTTTGTAAATTCTCCCTGAAAAAAAAACAATAGTGGGAGATAAAGATTGGCAAGTCTGCCTCTGTGCCATTGTTGTGTGTGGCATCTGTCTCTCATTGAGTGCCACAGAAAACCAGTGTGTAATACTGGGCCTTTTTTTTTTGTAAATTCTCCCTGAAAAAAAAATAAATAGTGGGAGATAAAGATTGGCAAGTCTGCCTCTGTGCCATTGTTGTGTGTGGCATCTGTCTTTCATTGTGTGCCACAGAAAACCAGTGTGTAATACTGGGCATTTTTTTTTTTAATACTCCTTGTAAAAAAATAAATAAATAGTGGGAGATAAAGATTGGCAAGTCTACCTCTGTGCCATTGCTGTGTGTGACATCTGTCTCTCATTGTGTGCCACAGAAAACCAGTGTGTAATACTGGGCCATTTTTTTCTTTTGTAAATTCTCCCTGAAAAAAAAAATAAATAGTGGGAGATAAAGATTGGCAAGTCTGCCTCTGTGCCATTGCTGTGTGTGGCATCTGTCTCTCATTGTGTGCCACAGAAAACCAGTGTGTAATACTGGGCCTTTTTTTTTTTGTAAATTCTCCCTGAAAAAAAAAATAGTGGGAGATAAAGATTGCCAAGTCTGCCTCTGTGCCATTGCTGTGGGTGGCATCTGTCTCTCATTGTGTGCCACAGAAAAACAGTGTGTAATACTGGGCCATTTTTTTTTTTGTAAATTCTCCTGAAAAAAAAAACAGTGGGAGATAAAGATTGGCAAGTCTGCCTCTGTGCCATTGCTGTGTGTGGCATCTGTGTCTCATTGTGTGCCACAGAAAACCAGTGTGTAATACTGGGCCATTTTTTTTTTTGTAAATTCTCCCTGAAAAAAATAAATAAATAGTGGGAGATAAAGATTGGCAAATCTGCCTCTGTGCCATTGCTGTGTGTGACATCTGTCTCTCATTGTGTGCCACAGAAAACCAGTGTGTAATACTGGGCCTTTTTTTTTTTTTTGTAAATTCTCCCTGAAAAAAAAAATAAATAGTGGGAGATAAAGATTGGCAAGTCTGCCTCTGTGCCATTGTTGTGTGTGGCATCTGTCTCTCATTGTGTGCCACAGAAAACCAGTGTGTAATACTGGGCCATTTTTTTTTAATTCTCCCTGTAAAAAAATAAATAAATAGTGGGAGATAGAGATTGGCAAGTCTGCCTCTGTGCCATTGCTGTGTGTGGCATCTGTCTCTCATTGTGTGCCACAGAAAACCAGTGTGTAATACTGGGCCTTTTTTTTTTTTGTAAATTCTCCCTGAAAAAAAAAAATAGTGGGAGATAAAGATTGGCAAGTCTGCCTCTGTGCCATTGCTGTGTGTGGCATCTGTCTCTCATTGTGTGCCACAGAAAACCAGTGTGTAATACTGGGCCTTTTTTTTTTTGTAAATTCTCCCTGAAAAAAATAAATAAATAGTGGGAGATAAAGATTGGCAAATCTGCCTCTGTGCCATTGCTGTGTGTGACATCTGTCTCTCATTGTGTGCCACAGAAAATCAGTGTGTAATACTGGGCCATTTTTTTTTTTTGTAAATTCTCCCTGAAAAAAAAAAATAGTGGGAGATAAAGATTGGCAAGTCTGCCTCTGTGCCATTGTTGTGTGTGGCATCTGTCTCTCATTGAGTGCCACAGAAAACCAGTGTGTAATACTGGGCCTTTTTTTTTTGTAAATTCTCCCTGAAAAAAAAATAAATAGTGGGAGATAAAGATTGGCAAGTCTGCCTCTGTGCCATTGTTGTGTGTGGCATCTGTCTTTCATTGTGTGCCACAGAAAACCAGTGTGTAATACTGGGCATTTTTTTTTTTTAATACTCCTTGTAAAAAAATAAATAAATAGTGGGAGATAAAGATTGGCAAGTCTACCTCTGTGCCATTGCTGTGTGTGACATCTGTCTCTCATTGTGTGCCACAGAAAACCAGTGTGCAATACTGGGCCATTTTTTTCTTTTGTAAATTCTCCCTGAAAAAAAAAATAAATAGTGGGAGATAAAGATTGGCAAGTCTGCCTCTGTGCCATTGCTGTGTGTGGCATCTGTCTCTCATTGTGTGCCACAGAAAACCAGTGTGTAATACTGGGCCTTTTTTTTTTTGTAAATTCTCCCTGAAAAAAAAAATAGTGGGAGATAAAGATTGCCAAGTCTGCCTCTGTGCCATTGCTGTGGGTGGCATCTGTCTCTCATTGTGTGCCACAGAAAAACAGTGTGTAATACTGGGCCATTTTTTTTTTTGTAAATTCTCCTGAAAAAAAAAACAGTGGGAGATAAAGATTGGCAAGTCTGCCTCTGTGCCATTGCTGTGTGTGGCATCTGTGTCTCATTGTGTGCCACAGAAAACCAGTGTGTAATACTGGGCCATTTTTTTTTTTGTAAATTCTCCCTGAAAAAAATAAATAAATAGTGGGAGATAAAGATTGGCAAATCTGCCTCTGTGCCATTGCTGTGTGTGACATCTGTCTCTCATTGTGTGCCACAGAAAACCAGTGTGTAATACTGGGCCTTTTTTTTTTTTTTGTAAATTCTCCCTGAAAAAAAAAATAAATAGTGGGAGATAAAGATTGGAAAGTCTGCCTCTGTGCCATTGTTGTGTGTGGCATCTGTCTCTCATTGTGTGCCACAGAAAACCAGTGTGTAATACTGGGCCATTTTTTTTTAATTCTCCCTGTAAAAAAATAAATAAATAGTGGGAGATAGAGATTGGCAAGTCTGCCTCTGTGCCATTGCTGTGTGTGGCATCTGTCTCTCATTGTGTGCCACAGAAAACCAGTGTGTAATACTGGGCCTTTTTTTTTTTTGTAAATTCTCCCTGAAAAAAAAAAATAGTGGGAGATAAAGATTGGCAAGTCTGCCTCTGTGCCATTGCTGTGTGTGGCATCTGTCTCTCATTGTGTGCCACAGAAAATCAGTGTGTAATACTGGGCCATTTTTTTTTTTTGTAAATTCTCCCTGAAAAAAAAAAAATAGTGGGAGATAAAGATTGGCAAGTCTGCCTCTGTGCCATTGTTGTGTGTGGCATCTGTCTCTCATTGAGTGCCACAGAAAACCAGTGTGTAATACTGGGCCTTTTTTTTTGTAAATTCTCCCTGAAAAAAAAATAAATAGTGGGAGATAAAGATTGGCAAGTCTGCCTCTGTGCCATTGTTGTGTGTGGCATCTGTCTCTCATTGTGTGCCACAGAAAACCAGTGTGTAATACTGGGCTTTTTTTTTTTTTTTAATACTCCCTGTAAAAAAATAAATAAATGGTGGGAGATAAAGATTGGCAAGTCTACCTCTGTGCCATTGCTGTGTGTGACATCTGTCTCTCATTGTGTGCCACAGAAAACCAGTGTGTAATACTGGGCCATTTTTTTCTTTTGTAAATTCTCCCTGAAAAAAAAAATAAATAGTGGGAGATAAAGATTGGCAAGTCTGCCTCTGTGCCATTGCTGTGTGCGGCATCTGTCTCTCATTGTGTGCCACAGAAAACCAGTGTGTAATACTGGGCCATTTTTTTTTTGTAAATTCTCCCTGAAAAAAAAAAAATAGTGGGAGATAAAGATTGGCAAGTCTGCCTCTGTGCCATTGTTGTCTGTGGCATCTGTCTCTCATTGAGTGCCACAGAAAACCAGTGTGTAATACTGGGCCTTTTTTTTTGTAAATTCTCCCTGAAAAAAAAATAAATAGTGGGAGATAAAGATTGGCAAGTCTGCCTCTGTGCCATTGTTGTGTGTGGCATCTGTCTCTCATTGTGTGCCACAGAAAACCAGTGTGTAATACTGGGCATTTTTTTTTTTTAATACTCCCTGTAAAAAAATAAATAAATAGTGGGAGATAAAGATTGGCAAGTCTACCTCTGTGCCATTGCTGTGTGTGACATCTGTCTCTCATTGTGTGCCACAGAAAACCAGTGTGTAATACTGGGCCATTTTTTTCTTTTGTAAATTCTCCCTGAAAAAAAAAAAAATAGTGGGAGATAAAGATTGGCAAGTCTGCCTCTGTGCCATTGCTGTGTGTGGCATCTGTCTCTCATTGTGTGCCACAGAAAATGAGTGTGTAATACTGGGCCTTTTTTTTTTTGTAAATTCTCCCTGAAAAAAAAAATAGTGGGAGATAAAGATTGGCAAGTCTGCCTCTGTGCCATTGCTGTGTGTGGCATCTGTGTCTCATTGTGTGCCACAGAAAACCAGTGTGTAATACTGGGCCATTTTTTTTTTTTGTAAATTCTCCCTGAAAAAAATAAATAAATAGTGGGAGATAAAGATTGGCAAATCTGCCTCTGTGCCATTGCTGTGTGTGACATCTGTCTCTCATTGTGTGCCACAGAAAACCAGTGTGTAATACTGGGCCTTTTTTTTTTTTTTGTAAATTCTCCCTGAAAAAAAAAATAAATAGTGGGAGATAAAGATTCGCAAGTCTGCCTCTGTGCCATTGTTGTGTGTGGCATCTGTCTCTCATTGTGTGCCACAGAAAACCAGTGTGTAATACTGGGCCATTTTTTTTTTAATTCTCCCTGTAAAAAAATAAATAAATAGTGGGAGATAAAGATTGGCAAGTCTACCTCTGTGCCATTGCTGTGTGTGACATCTGTCTCTCATTGTGTGCCACAGAAAACCAGTGTGTAATACTGGGCCATTTTTTTCTTTTGTAAATTCTCCCTGAAAAAAAAAATAAATAGTGGGAGATAAAGATTGGCAAGTCTGCCTCTGTGCCATTGCTGTGTGTGGCATCAGTCTCTCATTGTGTGCCACAGAAAACCAGTGTGTAATACTGGGCCATTTTTTTTTTGTAAATTCTCCTGAAAAAAAAAACAGTGGGAGATAAAGATTGGCAAGTCTGCCTCTGTGCCATTGCTGTGTGTGGCATCTGTGTCTCATTGTGTGCCACAGAAAACCAGTGTGTAATACTGGGCCATTTTTTTTTTTGTAAATTCTCCCTGAAAAAAATAAATAAATAGTGGGAGATAAAGATTGGCAAATCTGCCTCTGTGCCATTGCTGTGTGTGACATCTGTCTCTCATTGTGTGCCACAGAAAACCAGTGTGTAATACTGGGCCTTTTTTTTTTTTTGTAAATTCTCCCTGAAAAAAAAAATAAATAGTGGGAGATAAAGATTCGCAAGTCTGCCTCTGTGCCATTGCTGTGTGTGGCATCTGTCTCTCATTGTGTGCCACAGAAAACCAGTGTGTAATACTGGGCCATTTTTTTTTTTTTGTAAATTCTCCCTGAAAAAAAAAAATAGTGGGAGATAAAGATTGGCAAGTCTGCCTCTGTGCCATTGCTGTGTGTGGCATCTGTCTCTCATTGTGTGCCACAGAAAATCAGTGTGTAATACTGGGCCATTTTTTTTTTGTAAATTCTCCCTGAAAAAAAAAAATAGTGGGAGATAAAGATTGGCAAGTCTGCCTCTGTGCCATTGTTGTGTGTGGCATCTGTCTCTCATTGTGTGCCACAGAAAACCAGTGTGTAATACTGGGCTTTTTTTTTTTAATACTCCCTGTAAAAAAATAAATAAATAGTGGGAGATAAAGATTGGCAAGTCTACCTCTGTGCCATTGCTGTGTGTGACATCTGTCTCTCATTGTGTGCCACAGAAAACCAGTGTGTAATACTGGGCCATTTTTTTCTTTTGTAAATTCTCCCTGAAAAAAAAAAAAATAGTGGGAGATAAAGATTGGCAAGTCTGCCTCTGTGCCATTGCTGTGTGTGGCATCTGTCTCTCATTGTGTGCCACAGAAAATGAGTGTGTAATACTGGGCCTTTTTTTTTTGTAAATTCTCCCTGAAAAAAAAAATAGTGGGAGATAAAGATTGCCAAGTCTGCCTCTGTGCCATTGCTGTGTGTGGCATCTGTCTCTCATTGTGTGCCACAGAAAAACAGTGTGTAATACTGGGCCATTTTTTTTTTTGTAAATTCTCCTGAAAAAAAAAAACAGTGGGAGATAAAGATTGGCAAGTCTGCCTCTGTGCCATTGCTGTGTGTGGCATCTGTGTCTCATTGTGTGCCACAGAAAACCAGTGTGTAATACTGGGCCATTTTTTTTTTTTGTAAATTCTCCCTGAAAAAAATAAATAAATAGTGGGAGATAAAGATTGGCAAATCTGCCTCTGTGCCATTGCTGTGTGTGACATCTGTCTCTCATTGTGTGCCACAGAAAACCAGTGTGTAATACTGGGCCTTTTTTTTTTTTTTGTAAATTCTCCCTGAAAAAAAAAATAAATAGTGGGAGATAAAGATTCGCAAGTCTGCCTCTGTGCCATTGTTGTGTGTGGCATCTGTCTCTCATTGTGTGCCACAGAAAACCAGTGTGTAATACTGGGCCATTTTTTTTTTAATTCTCCCTGTAAAAAAATAAATAAATAGTGGGAGATAAAGATTGGCAAGTCTACCTCTGTGCCATTGCTGTGTGTGACATCTGTCTCTCATTGTGTGCCACAGAAAACCAGTGTGTAATACTGGGCCATTTTTTTCTTTTGTAAATTCTCCCTGAAAAAAAAAATAAATAGTGGGAGATAAAGATTGGCAAGTCTGCCTCTGTGCCATTGCTGTGTGTGGCATCAGTCTCTCATTGTGTGCCACAGAAAACCAGTGTGTAATACTGGGCCATTTTTTTTTTGTAGATTCTCCTGAAAAAAAAAACAGTGGGAGATAAAGATTGGCAAGTCTGCCTCTGTGCCATTGCTGTGTGTGGCATCTGTGTCTCATTGTGTGCCACAGAAAACCAGTGTGTAATACTGGGCCATTTTTTTTTTGTAAATTCTCCCTGAAAAAAATAAATAAATAGTGGGAGATAAAGATTGGCAAATCTGCCTCTGTGCCATTGCTGTGTGTGACATCTGTCTCTCATTGTGTGCCACAGAAAACCAGTGTGTAATACTGGGCCTTTTTTTTTTTTTTTGTAAATTCTCCCTGAAAAAAAAAATAAATAGTGGGAGATAAAGATTCGCAAGTCTGCCTCTGTGCCATTGCTGTGTGTGGCATCTGTCTCTCATTGTGTGCCACAGAAAACCAGTGTGTAATACTGGGCCATTTTTTTTTTTTGTAAATTCTCCCTGAAAAAAAAAAAATAGTGGGAGATAAAGATTGGCAAGTCTGCCTCTGTGCCATTGCTGTGTGTGGCATCTGTCTCTCATTGTGTGCCACAGAAAATCAGTGTGTAATACTGGGCCATTTTTTTTTTGTAAATTCTCCCTGAAAAAAAAAAAATAGTGGGAGATAAAGATTGGCAAGTCTGCCTCTGTGCCTCTGCTGTGTGTGGCATCTGTCTCTCATTGTGTGCCACAGATAACCAGTGTGTAATATTGTGCCTTTTCTTTTTGTAAATTCTCCCTGAAAAAAAAAATAAATAGTGGGAGATAAAGATTGGCAAGTCTGCCGCTGTGCCATTGCCATGTGTGGCATCTGTCTCTCATTGTGTGCCACAGAAAACCAGTGTGTAATTCTGGGCCTTTTTTTTTTGTAAATTCTCCCTGAAAAAAAAAATAAATAGTGGGAGATAAAGATTGGCAAGTCTGCCTCTGTGCCATTGTTATGTGTGGCATCTGTCTCTCATTGAGTGCCACAGAAAACCAGTGTGTAATACTGGGCCTTTTTTTTTTGTAAATTCTCCCTGAAAAAAAAAAATAAATAGTGGGAGATAAAGATTGGCAAGTCTGCCTCTGTGCCATTGTTGTGTGTGGCATCTGTCTCTCATTCTGTGCCACAGAAAACCAGTGTGTAATACTGGGCCATTTTTTTTTTTGTAAATTCTCCCTGAAAAAAAAAAAACAGTGGGAGATAAAGATTGGCAAGTCTGCCTCTGTGCCATTGCTGTGTGTGGCATCTGTCTCTCATTGTGTGCCACAGGAGACCAGTGTGTAATACTGGGCCATTTTTTTTTTTGTAAATTCTCCCTGAAAAAAAAAAAATAGTGGGAGATAAAGATTGGCAAGTCTGCCTCTGTGCCATTGCTGTGTGTGGCATCTGTCTCTCATTGTGTGCCACAGAAAACCAGTGTGTAATATTGGGCCTTTTTTTTTGTAAATTCTCCCTGAAAAAATAAATAAATAGAGGGAGATAAAGACTGGCAAGTCTGCCTCTGTGCCATTGCCGTGTGTGGCATCTGTCTCTCATTGTGTGCCACAGAAAACCAGTGTGTAATACTGGGCCTTTTTTTTTGTAAATTCTCCCTGAAAAAAAAAAATAGTGGGAGATAAAGATTGGCATGTCTGCCTCTGTGCCATTGTTGTGTGTGGCATCTGTCTCTCATTGAGTGCCACAGAAAACCAGTGTGTAATACTGGGCCTTTTTTTTTTGTAAATTCTCCCTGAAAAAAAAAAATAAATAGTGGGAGATAAAGATTGGCAAGTCTGCCTCTGTGCCATTGTTGTGTGTGGCATCTGTCTCTCATTGTGTGCCACAGAAAACCAGTGTGTAATACTGGGCCATTAATTTTTTTTTTGTAAATTCTCCCTGAAAAAATAAATAAATAGTGGGAGATAAAGATTGGCAAGTCTTCCTCTGTGCCATTGCCGTGTGTGGCATCTGTCTCTCATTGTGTGCCACAGAAAACCAGTGTGTAATACTGGGCCATTTTTTTCTTTTGTAAATTCTCCCTGAAAAAAAAAATAAATAGTGGGAGATAAAGATTGGCAAGTCTGCCTCTGTGCCATTGCTGTGTGTGGCATCTGTCTCTCATTGTGTGCCACAGAAAACCAGTGTGTAATACTGGGCCTTTTTTTTTTTGTAAATTCTCCCTGAAAAAAAAAATAGTGGGAGATAAAGATTGCCAAGTCTGCCTCTGTGCCATTGCTGTGTGTGGCATCTGTCTCTCATTGTGTGCCACAGAAAAACAGTGTGTAATACTGGGCCATTTTTTTTTTTTGTAAATTCTCCTGAAAAAAAAAAACAGTGGGAGATAAAGATTGGCAAGTCTGCCTCTGTGCCATTGCTGTGTGTGGCATCTGTGTCTCATTGTGTGCCACAGAAAACCAGTGTGTAATACTGGGCCATTTTTTTGTTTTTGTAAATTCTCCCTGAAAAAAAAAAAATAAATAGTGGGAGATAAAGATTGGCAAGTCTGCCTCTGTGCCATTGCTGTGTGTGGCATCTGTCTCTCATTGTGTGCCACAGAAAACCAGTGTGTAATACTGGGCATTTTTTTTGTGAATTCTCCCTGAAAAAAATAAATAAATAGTGGGAGATAAAGATTGGCAAGTCTGCCTTTGTGCCATTGCTGTGTGTGGCATCTGTCTCTCATTGTGTGCCACAGAAAACCAGTGTGTAATACTGGGCCTTTTTTTTTTTTTAGTAAATTCTCCCTGAAAAAAATAAATAAATAGTGGGAGATAAAGATTGGCAAGTCTGCCTCTGTGCCATTGCTGTGTGTGACATCTGTCTCTCATTGTGTGCCACAGAAAACCAGTGTGTAATACTGGGCATTTTTTTTTTTGTAAATTCTCCCTGAAAAAAAAAATAAATAGTGGGAGATAAAGATTGGCAAGTCTGCCTCTGTGCCATTGCTGTGTGTGGCATCTGTCTCTCATTGTGTGCCACAGAAAACCAGTGTGTAATACTGGGCCTTTTTTTTTTGGAAATTCTCCCTGAAAAAAATAAATAAATAGTGGGAGATAAAGATTGGCAAGTCTGCCTCTGTGCCATTGCTGTGTGTGACATCTGTCTCTCATTGTGTGCCACAGAAAACCAGTGTGTAATACTGGGCCTTTTTTTTTTTTTTTGTAAATTCTCCCTGAAAAAAAAATAAATAGTGGGAGATAAAGATTCGCAAGTCTGCCTCTGTGCCATTGCTGTGTGTGGCATTTGTCTCTCATTGTGTGCCACAGAAAACCAGTGTGTAATACTGGGCCATTTTTTTTTTGTAAATTCTCCCTGAAAAAAAAAAAATAGTGGGAGATAAAGATTGGCAAGTCTGCCTCTGTGCCATTGCTGTGTGTGGCATCTGTCTCTCATTGTGTGCCACAGATAACCAGTGTGTAATACTGGGCCTTTTTTTTGTAAATTCTCCCTGAAAAAAAAAATAAATAGTGGGAGATAAAGATTGGCAAGTCTGCCTCTGTGCCATTGTTGTGTGTGGCATCTGTCTCTCATTGTGTGCCACAGAAAACCAGTGTGTAATACTGGGCCATTTTTTTTTTGTAAATTCTCCCTGAAAAAAAAAAAAAATAGTGGGAGATAAAGATTGGCAAGTCTGCCTCTGTGCCATTGCTGTGTGTGGCATCTGTCTCTCATTGTGTGCCACAGAAAACCAGTGTGTAATACTGGGCCTTTTTTTTTTTTTGGAAATTCTCCCTGAAAAAAATAAATAAATAGTGGGAGATAAAGATTGGCAAGTCTGCCTCTGTGCCATTGCTGTGTGTGACATCTGTCTCTCATTGTGTGCCACAGAAAACCAGTGTGTAATACTGGGCCTTTTTTTTTTTTTTTGTAAATTCTCCCTGAAAAAAAAAATAAATAGTGGGAGATAAAGATTCGCAAGTCTGCCTCTGTGCCATTGCTGTGTGTGGCATTTGTCTCTCATTGTGTGCCGCAGAAAACCAGTGTGTAATACTGGGCCATTTTTTTTTTTGTAAATTCTCCTTGAAAAAAAACAAATAGTGGGAGATAAAGATTGGCAAGTCTGCCTCTGTGCCATTGCTGTGTGTGGCATCTGTCTCTCATTGTGTGCCACAGATAACCAGTGTGTAATACTGGGCCTTTTTTTTTTGTAAATTCTCCCTGAAAAAAAAAAAATAGTGGGAGATAAAGATTGGCAAGTCTGCCTCTGTGCCATTGTTGTGTGTGGCATCTGTCTCTCATTGTGTGCCACAGAAAACCAGTGTGTAATACTGGGCCATTTTTTTTTTGTAAATTCTCCCTGAAAAAAAAAATAGTGGGAGATAAAGATTGGCAAGTCTGCCTCTGTGCCATTGCTGTGTGTGGCATCTGTCTCTCATTGTGTGCCACAGATAACCAGTGTGTAATATTGTGCCTTTTCTTTTTGTAAATTCTCCCTGAAAAAAAAAATAAATAGTGGGAGATAAAGATTGGCAAGTCTGCCTCTGTGCCATTGCCATGTGTGGCATCTGTCTCTCATTGTGTGCCACAGAAAACCAGTGTGTAATACTGGGCCTTTTTTTTTTGTAAATTCTCCCTGAAAAAAAAAATAAATAGTGGGAGATAAAGATTGGAAAGTCTGCCTCTGTGCCATTGTTGTGTGTGGCATCTGTCTCTCATTGAGTGCCACAGAAAACCAGTGTGTAATACTGGGCCTTTTTTTTTGTAAATTCTCCCTGAAAAAAATAAATAAATAGTGGGAGATAAAGATTGGCAAGTCTGCCTCTGTGCCATTGTTGTGTGTGGCATCTGTCTCTCATTGTGTGCCACAGAAAACCAGTGTGTAATACTGGGCCATTTTTTTTTTTGTAAATTCTCCCTGAAAAAAAAAAACAGTGGGAGATAAAGATTGGCAAGTCTGCCTCTGTGCCATTGCTGTGTGTGGCATCTGTCTCTCATTGTGTGCCACAGAAAACCATTGTGTAGTACTGGGCCATTAATTTTTTTTTTGTAAATTCTCCCTGAAAAAATAAATAAATAGTGGGAGATAAAGATTGGCAAGTCTTCCTCTGTGCCATTGCCGTGTGTGGCATCTGTCTCTCATTGTGTGCCACAGAAAACCAGTGTGTAATACTGGGCCATTAATTTTTTTTGTAAATTCTCCCTGAAAAAATAAATAAATAGTGGGAGATAAAGATTGGCAAGTCTTCCTCTGTGCCATTGCCGTGTGTGGCATCTGTCTCTCATTGTGTGCCACAGAAAACCAGTGTGTAATACTGGGCCATTTTTTTCTTTTGTAAATTCTCCCTGAAAAAAAAAATAAATAGTGGGAGATAAAGATTGGCAAGTCTGCCTCTGTGCCATTGCTGTGTGTGGCATCTGTCTCTCATTGTGTGCCACAGAAAACCAGTGTGTAATACTGGGCCTTTTTTTTTTGTAAATTCTCCCTGAAAAAAAAAATAGTGGGAGATAAAGATTGCCAAGTCTGCCTCTGTGCCATTGCTGTGTGTGGCATCTGTCTCTCATTGTGTGCCACAGAAAAACAGTGTGTAATACTGGGCCATTTTTTTTTTTGTAAATTCTCCTGAAAAAAAAAAACAGTGGGAGATAAAGATTGGCAAGTCTGCCTCTGTGCCATTGCTGTGTGTGGCATCTGTGTCTCATTGTGTGCCACAGAAAACCAGTGTGTAATACTGGGCCATTTTTTTGTTTTTGTAAATTCTCCCTGAAAAAAAATAAATAAATAGTGGGAGATAAAGATTGGCAAGTCTGCCTCTGTGCCATTGCTGTGTGTGGCATCTGTCTCTCATTGTGTGCCACAGAAAACCAGTGTGGAATACTGGGCATTTTTTTTGTGAATTCTCCCTGAAAAAAATAAATAAATAGTGGGAGATAAAGATTGGCAAGTCTGCCTCTGTGCCATTGCTGTGTGTGGCATCTGTCTCTCATTGTGTGCCACAGAAAACCAGTGTGTAATACTGGGCCTTTTTTTTTTTTTAGTAAATTCTCCCTGAAAAAAATAAATAAATAGTGGGAGATAAAGATTGGCAAGTCTGCCTCTGTGCCATTGCTGTGTGTGACATCTGTCTCTCATTGTGTGCCACAGAAAACCAGTGTGTAATACTGGGCATTTTTTTTTTTGTAAATTCTCCCTGAAAAAAAAAAAAAATAGTGGGAGATAAAGATTGGCAAGTCTGCCTCTGTGCCATTGCTGTGTGTGGCATCTGTCTCTCATTGTGTGCCACAGAAAACCAGTGTGTAATACTGGGCCTTTTTTTTTTTGAAATTCTCCCTGAAAAAAATAAATAAATAGTGGGAGATAAAGATTGGCAAGTCTGCCTCTGTGCCATTGCTGTGTGTGACATCTGTCTCTCATTGTGTGCCACAGAAAACCAGTGTGTAATACTGGGCCTTTTTTTTTTTTTTTGTAAATTCTCCCTGAAAAAAAAAATAAATAGTGGGAGATAAAGATTCGCAAGTCTGCCTCTGTGCCATTGCTGTGTGTGGCATTTGTCTCTCATTGTGTGCCACAGAAAACCAGTGTGTAATACTGGGCCATTTTTTTTTTGTAAATTCTCCCTGAAAAAAAAAAAAATAGTGGGAGATAAAGATTGGCAAGTCTGCCTCTGTGCCATTGCTGTGTGTGGCATCTGTCTCTCATTGTGTGCCACAGATAACCAGTGTGTAATACTGGGCCTTTTTTTTGTAAATTCTCCCTGAAAAAAAAAAAATAGTGGGAGATAAAGATTGGCAAGTCTGCCTCTGTGCCATTGTTGTGTGTGGCATCTGTCTCTCATTGAGTGCCACAGAAAACCAGTGTGTAATACTGGGCCTTTTTTTTGTAAATTCTCCCTGAAAAAAAAAATAAATAGTGGGAGATAAAGATTGGCAAGTCTGCCTCTGTGCCATTGTTGTGTGTGGCATCTGTCTCTCATTGTGTGCCACAGAAAACCAGTGTGTAATACTGGGCCTTTTTTTTTTTTTGTAAATTCTCCCTGAAAAAAAAAATAAATAGTGGGAGATAAAGATTGGCAAGTCTGCCTCTGTGCCATTGCTGTGTGTGGCATCTGTCTCTCATTGTGTGCCACAGAAAACCAGTGTGTAATACTGGGCCTTTTTTTTTTTTTTGGAAATTCTCCCTGAAAAAAATAAATAAATAGTGGGAGATAAAGATTGGCAAGTCTGCCTCTGTGCCATTGCTGTGTGTGACATCTGTCTCTCATTGTGTGCCACAGAAAACCAGTGTGTAATACTGGGCCTTTTTTTTTTTTTGTAAATTCTCCCTGAAAAAAAAAATAAATAGTGGGAGATAAAGATTCGCAAGTCTGCCTCTGTGCCATTGCTGTGTGTGGCATTTGTCTCTCATTGTGTGCCACAGAAAACCAGTGTGTAATACTGGGCCATTTTTTTTTTTTGTAAATTCTCCCTGAAAAAAAAAAATAGTGGGAGATAAAGATTGGCAAGTCTGCCTCTGTGCCATTGCTGTGTGTGGCATCTGTCTCTCATTGTGTGCCACAGATAACCAGTGTGTAATACTGGGCCTTTTTTTTTTGTAAATTCTCCCTGAAAAAAAAAAAATAGTGGGAGATAAAGATTGGCAAGTCTGCCTCTGTGCCATTGTTGTGTGTGGCATCTGTCTCTCATTGAGTGCCACAGAAAACCAGTGTGTAATACTGGGCCTTTTTTTTTGTAAATTCTCCCTGAAAAAAAAAATAAATAGTGGGAGATAAAGATTGGCAAGTCTGCCTCTGTGCCATTGTTGTGTGTGGCATCTGTCTCTCATTGTGTGCCACAGAAAACCAGTGTGTAATACTGGGCCATTTTTTTTTTGTAAATTCTCCCTGAAAAAAAAAATAGTGGGAGATAAAGATTGGCAAGTCTGCCTCTGTGCCATTGCTGTGTGTGGCATCTGTCTCTCATTGTGTGCCACAGAAAACCAGTGTGTAATATTGGGCCTTTTTTTTGTAAATTCTCCCTGAAAAAATAAATAAATAGTGGGAGATAAAGACTGGCAAGTCTGCCTCTGTGCCATTGCCGTGTGTGGCATCTGTCTCTCATTGTGTGCCACAGAAAACCAGTGTGTATTACTGGGCCTTTTTTTTTGTAAATTCTCCCTGAAAAAAAAAAATAGTGGGAGATAAAGATTGGCATGTCTGCCTCTGTGCCATTGTTGTGTGTGGCATCTGTCTCTCATTGAGTGCCACAGAAAACCAGTGTGTAATACTGGGCATTTTTTTTTTTTGTAAATTCTCCCTGAAAAAAAAAATAAATAGTGGGAGATAACGATTGGCAAGTCTGCCTCTGTGCCATTGCTGTGTGTGGCATCTGTCTCTCATTGTGTGCCACAGAAAACCAGTGTGTAATACTGGGCCATTTTTTTTTTGTAAATTCTCCCTGAAAAAAAAAAACAGTGGGAGATAAAGATTGGCAAGTCTGCCTCTGTGCCATTGCTGTGTGTGGCATCTGTCTCTCATTGTGTGCCACAGAAAACCAGTGTGCAATACTGGGCCATTTTTTTTTTTTGTAAATTCTCCCTGAAAAAAAAAAAAATAGTGGGAGATAAAGATTGGCAAGTCTGCCTCTGTGCCATTGCTGTGTGTGGCATCTGTCTCTCATTGTGTGCCACAGAAAACCAGTGTGTAATATTGGGCCTTTTTTTTTGTAAATTCTCCCTGAAAAAATAAACAAATAGTGGGAGATAAAGACTGGCAAGTCTGCCTCTGTGCCATTGCCGTGTGTGGCATCTGTCTCTCATTGTGTGCCACAGAAAACCAGTGTGTAATACTGGGCCTTTTTTTTTGTAAATTCCCCCTGAAAAAAAAAAAATAGTGGGAGATAAAGATTGGCATGTCTGCCTCTTTGCCATTGTTGTGTGTGGCATCTGTCTCTCATTGAGTGCCACAGAAAACCAGTGTGTAATACTGGGCATTTTTTTTTTTTTGTAAATTCTCCCTGAAAAAAAAAATAAATAGTGGGAGATAAAGATTGGCAAGTCTGCCTCTGTGCCATTGCTGTGTGTGGCATCTGTCTCTCATTGTGTGCCACAGAAAACCAGTGTGTAATACTGGGCCATTTTTTTTTTTTGTAAATTCTCCCTGAAAAAAAAAAAAATAGTGGGAGATAAAGATTGGCAAGTCTGCCTCTGTGCCATTGCTGTGTGTGGCATCTGTCTCTCATTGTGTGCCACAGAAAACCAGTGTGTAATATTGGGCCTTTTTTTTTGTAAATTCTCCCTGAAAAAATAAACAAATAGTGGGAGATAAAGACTGGCAAGTCTGCCTCTGTGCCATTGCCGTGTGTGGCATCTGTCTCTCATTGTGTGCCACAGAAAACCAGTGTGTAATACTGGGCCTTTTTTTTGTAAATTCTCCCTGAAAAAAAAAAATAGTGGGAGATAAAGATTGGCATGTCTGCCTCTGTGCCATTGTTGTGTGTGGCATCTGTCTCTCATTGAGTGCCACAGAAAACCAGTGTGTAATACTGGGCATTTTTTTTTTTTGTAAATTCTCCCTGAAAAAAAAAAATAAATAGTGGGAGATAAAGATTGGCAAGTCTGCCTCTGTGCCATTGCTGTGTGTGGCATCTGTCTCTCATTGTGTGCCACAGAAAACCAGTGTGTAATACTGGGCCTTTTTTTTTTTTTTGGAAATTCTCCCTGAAAAAAATAAATAAATAGTGGGAGATAAAGATTGGCAAGTCTGCCTCTGTGCCATTGCTGTGTGTGACATCTGTCTCTCATTGTGTGCCACAGAAAACCAGTGTGTAATACTGGGCCTTTTTTTTTTTTTTGTAAATTCTCCCTGAAAAAAAAATAAATAGTGGGAGATAAAGATTCGCAAGTCTGCCTCTGTGCCATTGCTGTGTGTGGCATTTGTCTCTCATTGTGTGCCACAGAAAACCAGTGTGTAATACTGGGCCATTTTTTTTTTTTGTAAATTCTCCCTGAAAAAAAAAAAATAGTGGGAGATAAAGATTGGCAAGTCTGCCTCTGTGCCATTGCTGTGTGTGGCATCTGTCTCTCATTGTGTGCCACAGATAACCAGTGTGTAATACTGGGCCTTTTTTTTTTTTAAATTCTCCCTGAAAAAAAAAAAATAGTGGGAGATAAAGATTGGCAAGTCTGCCTCTGTGCCATTGTTGTGTGTGGCATCTGTCTCTCATTGAGTGCCACAGAAAACCAGTGTGTAATACTGGGCCTTTTTTTTGTAAATTCTCCCTGAAAAAAAAAATAAATAGTGGGAGATAAAGATTGGCAAGTCTGCCTCTGTGCCATTGTTGTGTGTGGCATCTGTCTCTCATTGTGTGCCACAGAAAACCAGTGTGTAATACTGGGCCATTTTTTTTTTGTAAATTCTCCCTGAAAAAAAAAAATAGTGGGAGATAAAGATTGGCAAGTCTGCCTCTGTGCCATTGCTGTGTGTGGCATCTGTCTCTCATTGTGTGCCACAGATAACCAGTGTGTAATATTGTGCCTTTTCTTTTTGTAAATTCTCCCTGAAAAAAAAAATAAATAGTGGGAGATAAAGATTGGCAAGTCTGCCTCTGTGCCATTGCCATGTGTGGCATCTGTCTCTCATTGTGTGCCACAGAAAACCAGTGTGTAATACTGGGCCTTTTTTTTTTGTAAATTCTCCCTGAAAAAAAAAATAAATAGTGGGAGATAAAGATTGGCAAGTCTGCCTCTGTGCCATTGTTGTGTGTGGCATCTGTCTCTCATTGAGTGCCACAGAAAACCAGTGTGTAATACTGGGCCATTTTTTTTTTTTGTAAATTCTCCCTGAAAAAAAAAAAATAGTGGGAGATAAAGATTGGCAAGTCTGCCTCTGTGCCATTGCTGTGTGTGGCATCTGTCTCTCATTGTGTGCCACAGATAACCAGTGTGTAATACTGGGCCTTTTTTTTTTGTAAATTCTCCCTGAAAAAAAAAATAAATAGTGGGAGATAAAGATTGGCAAGTCTGCCTCTGTGCCATTGTTGTGTGTGGCATCTGTCTCTCATTGAGTGCCACAGAAAACCAGTGTGTAATACTGGGCCTTTTTTTTTGTAAATTCTCCCTGAAAAAAAAAATAAATAGTGGGAGATAAAGATTGGCAAGTCTGGCTCTGTGCCATTGTTGTGTGTGGCATCTGTCTCTCATTGTGTGCCACAGAAAACCAGTGTGTAATACTGGGCCATTTTTTTTTTGTAAATTCTCCCTGAAAAAAAAATAGTGGGAGATAAAGATTGGCAAGTCTGCCTCTGTGCCATTGCTGTGTGTGGCATCTGTCTCTCATTGTGTGCCACAGAAAACCAGTGTGTAATACTGGGCCATTTTTTTTTTTGTAAATTCTCCCCGAAAAAAAAAATAAATAGTGGGAGATAAAGATTGGCAAGTCTGCCTCTGTGCCATTGCTGTGTGTGGCATCTGTCTCTCATTGTGTGCCACAGAAAACCAGTGTGTAATATTGGGCCTTTTTTTTGTAAATTCTCCCTGAAAAAATAAATAAATAGTGGGAGATAAAGACTGGCAAGTCTGCCTCTGTGCCATTGCCGTGTGTGGCATCTGTCTCTCATTGTGTGCCACAGAAAACCAGTGTGTAATACTGGGCCTTTTTTTTGTAAATTCTCCCTGAAAAAAAAAAATAGTGGGAGATAAAGATTGGCATGTCTGCCTCTGTGCCATTGTTGTGTGTGGCATCTGTCTCTCATTGAGTGCCACAGAAAACCAGTGTGTAATACTGGGCATTTTTTTTTTGTAAATTCTCCCTGAAAAAAAAAATAAATAGTGGGAGATAAAGATTGGCAAGTCTGCCTCTGTGCCATTGCTGTGTGTGGCATCTGTCTCTCATTGTGTGCCACAGAAAACCAGTGTGTAATACTGGGCCATTTTTTTTTTGTAAATTCTCCCTGAAAAAAAAAAATAGTGGGAGATAAAGATTGGCAAGTCTGCCTCTGTGCCATTGCTGTGTGTGGCATCTGTCTCTCATTGTGTGCCACAGATAACCAGTGTGTAATATTGTGCCTTTTCTTTTTGTAAATTCTCCCTGAAAAAAAAAATAAATAGTGGGAGATAAAGATTGGCAAGTCTGCCTCTGTGCCATTGCCATGTGTGGCATCTGTCTCTCATTGTGTGCCACAGAAAACCAGTATGTAATACTGGGCCTTTTTTTTTTGTAAATTCTCCCTGAAAAAAAAAAAAATAGTGGGAGATAAAGATTGGCAAGTCTGCCTCTGTGCCATTGTTGTGTGTGGCATCTGTCTCTCATTGAGTGCCACAGAAAACCAGTGTGTAATACTGGGCCTTTTTTTTGTAAATTCTCCCTGAAAAAAAAAATAAATAGTGGGAGATAAAGATTGGAAAGTCTGCCTCTGTGCCATTGTTGTGTGTGGCATCTGTCTCTCATTGTGTGCCACAGAAAACCAGTGTGTAATACTGGGCCATTTTTTTTTTGTAAATTCTCCCTGAAAAAAAAAAACAGTGGGAGATAAAGATTGGCAAGTCTGCCTCTGTGCCATTGCTGTGTGTGGCATCTGTCTCTCATTGTGTGCCACAGAAAACCAGTGTGTAATACTGGGCCATTTTTTTTTTTTGTAAATTCTCCCTGAAAAAAAAAAAATAGTGGGAGATAAAGATTGGCAAGTCTGCCTCTGTGCCATTGCTGTGTGTGGCATCTGTCTCTCATTGTGTGCCACAGAAAACCAGTGTGTAATATTGGGCCTTTTTTTTGTAAATTCTCCCTGAAAAAATAAACACATAGTGGGAGATAAAGACTGGCAAGTCTGCCTCTGTGCCATTGCCGTGTGTGGCATCTGTCTCTCATTGTGTGCCACAGAAAACCAGTGTGTAATACTGGGCCTTTTTTTTTTTTTGGAAATTCTCCCTGAAAAAAATAAATAAATAGTGGGAGATAAAGATTGGCAAGTCTGCCTCTGTGCCATTGCTGTGTGTGACATCTGTCTCTCATTGTGTGCCACAGAAAACCAGTGTGTAATACTGGGCCTTTTTTTTTTTTTTTGTAAATTCTCCCTGAAAAAAAAAATAAATAGTGGGAGATAAAGATTCGCAAGTCTGCCTCTGTGCCATTGCTGTGTGTGGCATTTGTCTCTCATTGTGTGCCACAGAAAACCAGTGTGTAATACTGGGCCATTTTTTTTTTTGTAAATTCTCCCTGAAAAAAAAAAAATAGTGGGCGATAAAGATTGGCAAGTCTGCCTCTGTGCCATTGCTGTGTGTGGCATCTGTCTCTCATTGTGTGCCACAGATAACCAGTGTGTAATACTGGGCCTTTTTTTTTTGTAAATTCTCCCTGAAAAAAAAAAAATAGTGGGAGATAAAGATTGGCAAGTCTGCCTCTGTGCCATTGTTGTGTGTGGCATCTGTCTCTCATTGAGTGCCACAGAAAACCAGTGTGTAATACTGGGCCTTTTTTTTTGTAAATTCTCCCTGAAAAAAAAAAAAAATAGTGGGAGATAAAGATTGGCAAGTCTGCCTCTGTGCCATTGTTGTGTGTGGCATCTGTCTCTCATTGAGTGCCACAGAAAACCAGTGTGTAATACTGGGCCATTTTTTTTTTTTGTAAATTCTCCCTGAAAAAAAAAATAGTGGGAGATAAAGATTGGCAAGTCTGCCTCTGTGCCATTGCTGTGTGTGGCATCTGTCTCTCATTGTGTGCCACAGATAACCAGTGTGTAATACTGGGCCTTTTTTTTTTGTAAATTCTCCCTGAAAAAAAAAAAAAATAGTGGGAGATAAAGATTGGCAAGTCTGCCTCTGTGCCATTGCCATGTGTGGCATCTGTCTCTCATTGTGTGCCACAGAAAAACAGTGTGTAATACTGGGCCTTTTTTTTTTGTAAATTCTCCCTGAAAAAAAAAATAAATAGTGGGAGATAAAGATTGGCAAGTCTGCCTCTGTGCCATTGTTGTGTGTGGCATCTGTCTCTCATTGAGTGCCACAGAAAACCAGTGTGTAATACTGGGCCATTTTTTTTTTTTGTAAATTCTCCCTGAAAAAAAAAAAATAGTGGGAGATAAAGATTGGCAAGTCTGCCTCTGTGCCATTGCTGTGTGTGGCATCTGTCTCTCATTGTGTGCCACAGATAACCAGTGTGTAATACTGGGCCTTTTTTTTTTGTAAATTCTCCCTGAAAAAATAAATAAATAGTGGGAGATAAAGATTGGCAAGTCTGCCTCTGTGCCATTGTTGTGTGTGGCATCTGTCTCTCATTGAGTGCCACAGAAAACCAGTGTGTAATACTGGGCCTTTTTTTTTGTAAATTCTCCCTGAAAAAAAAAATAAATAGTGGGAGATAAAGATTGGCAAGTCTGCCTCTGTGCCATTGTTGTGTGTGGCATCTGTCTCTCATTGTGTGCCACAGAAAACCAGTGTGTAATACTGGGCCATTTTTTTTTTGTAAATTCTCCCTGAAAAAAAAAAATAGTGGGAGATAAAGATTGGCAAGTCTGCCTCTGTGCCATTGCTGTGTGTGGCATCTGTCTCTCATTGTGTGCCACAGAAAACCAGTGTGTAATACTGGGCCATTTTTTTTTTTGTAAATTCTCCCCGAAAAAAAAAAATAAATAGTGGGAGATAAAGATTGGCAAGTCTGCCTCTGTGCCATTGCTGTGTGTGGCATCTGTCTCTCATTGTGTGCCACAGAAAACCAGTGTGTAATATTGGGCCTTTTTTTTGTAAATTCTCCCTGAAAAAATAAATAAATAGTGGGAGATAAAGACTGGCAAGTCTGCCTCTGTGCCATTGCCGTGTGTGGCATCTGTCTCTCATTGTGTGCCACAGAAAACCAGTGTGTAATACTGGGCCTTTTTTTTGTAAATTCTCCCTGAAAAAAAAAAAATAGTGGGAGATAAAGATTGGCATGTCTGCCTCTGTGCCATTGTTGTGTGTGGCATCTGTCTCTCATTGAGTGCCACAGAAAACCAGTGTGTAATACTGGGCATTTTTTTTTTGTAAATTCTCCCTGAAAAAAAAAATAAATAGTGGGAGATAAAGATTGGCAAGTCTGCCTCTGTGCCATTGCTGTGTGTGGCATCTGTCTCTCATTGTGTGCCACAGATAACCAGTGTGTAATACTGGGCCTTTTTTTTTTGTAAATTCTCCCTGAAAAAAAAAATAAATAGTGGGAGATAAAGATTGGCAAGTCTGCCTCTGTGCCATTGTTGTGTGTGGCATCTGTCTCTCATTGAGTGCCACAGAAAACCAGTGTGTAATATTGTGCCTTTTCTTTTTGTAAATTCTCCCTGAAAAAAAAAATAAATAGTGGGAGATAAAGATTGGCAAGTCTGCCTCTGTGCCATTGCCATGTGTGGCATCTGTCTCTCATTGTGTGCCACAGAAAACCAGTATGTAATACTGGGCCTTTTTTTTTTGTAAATTCTCCCTGAAAAAAAAAAAAATAGTGGGAGATAAAGATTGGCAAGTCTGCCTCTGTGCCATTGCTGTGTGTGGCATCTGTCTCTCATTGTGTGCCACAGATAACCAGTGTGTAATATTGTGCCTTTTCTTTTTGTAAATTCTCCCTGAAAAAAAAAATAAATAGTGGGAGATAAAGATTGGCAAGTCTGCCTCTGTGCCATTGCCATGTGTGGCATCTGTCTCTCATTGTGTGCCACAGAAAACCAGTATGTAATACTGGGCCTTTTTTTTTTGTAAATTCTCCCTGAAAAAAAAAAAAATAGTGGGAGATAAAGATTGGCAAGTCTGCCTCTGTGCCATTGTTGTGTGTGGCATCTGTCTCTCATTGAGTGCCACAGAAAACCAGTGTGTAATACTGGGCCTTTTTTTTGTAAATTCTCCCTGAAAAAAAAAATAAATAGTGGGAGATAAAGATTGGAAAGTCTGCCTCTGTGCCATTGTTGTGTGTGGCATCTGTCTCTCATTGTGTGCCACAGAAAACCAGTGTGTAATACTGGGCCATTTTTTTTTTTGTAAATTCTCCCTGAAAAAAAAAAACAGTGGGAGATAAAGATTGGCAAGTCTGCCTCTGTGCCATTGCTGTGTGTGGCATCTGTCTCTCATTGTGTGCCACAGAAAACCAGTGTGTAATACTGGGCCATTTTTTTTTTTTGTAAATTCTCCCTGAAAAAAAAAAAATAGTGGGAGATAAAGATTGGCAAGTCTGCCTCTGTGCCATTGCTGTGTGTGGCATCTGTCTCTCATTGTGTGCCACAGAAAACCAGTGTGTAATATTGGGCCTTTTTTTTGTAAATTCTCCCTGAAAAAATAAACACATAGTGGGAGATAAAGACTGGCAAGTCTGCCTCTGTGCCATTGCCGTGTGTGGCATCTGTCTCTCATTGTGTGCCACAGAAAACCAGTGTGTAATACTGGGCCTTTTTTTTGTAAATTCTCCCTGAAAAAAATAAATAAATAGTGGGAGATAAAGATTGGCAAGTCTGCCTCTGTGCCATTGCTGTGTGTGACATCTGTCTCTCATTGTGTGCCACAGAAAACCAGTGTGTAATACTGGGCCTTTTTTTTTTTTTTTGTAAATTCTCCCTGAAAAAAAAAATAAATAGTGGGAGATAAAGATTCGCAAGTCTGCCTCTGTGCCATTGCTGTGTGTGGCATTTGTCTCTCATTGTGTGCCACAGAAAACCAGTGTGTAATACTGGGCCATTTTTTTTTTTTGTAAATTCTCCCTGAAAAAAAAAAAATAGTGGGCGATAAAGATTGGCAAGTCTGCCTCTGTGCCATTGCTGTGTGTGGCATCTGTCTCTCATTGTGTGCCACAGATAACCAGTGTGTAATATTGTGCCTTTTCTTTTTGTAAATTCTCCCTGAAAAAAAAAATAAATAGTGGGAGATAAAGATTGGCAAGTCTGCCTCTGTGCCATTGCCATGTGTGGCATCTGTCTCTCATTGTGTGCCACAGAAAACCAGTATGTAATACTGGGCCTTTTTTTTTTGTAAATTCTCCCTGAAAAAAAAAAAATAGTGGGAGATAAAGATTGGCAAGTCTGCCTCTGTGCCATTGTTGTGTGTGGCATCTGTCTCTCATTGAGTGCCACAGAAAACCAGTGTGTAATACTGGGCCTTTTTTTTGTAAATTCTCCCTGAAAAAAAAAATAAATAGTGGGAGATAAAGATTGGAAAGTCTGCCTCTGTGCCATTGTTGTGTGTGGCATCTGTCTCTCATTGTGTGCCACAGAAAACCAGTGTGTAATACTGGGCCATTTTTTTTTTTGTAAATTCTCCCTGAAAAAAAAAAACAGTGGGAGATAAAGATTGGCAAGTCTGCCTCTGTGCCATTGCTGTGTGTGGCATCTGTCTCTCATTGTGTGCCACAGAAAACCAGTGTGTAATACTGGGCCATTTTTTTTTTTTGTAAATTCTCCCTGAAAAAAAAAAAATAGTGGGAGATAAAGATTGCCAAGTCTGCCTCTGTGCCATTGCTGTGTGTGGCATCTGTCTCTCATTGTGTGCCACAGAAAAACAGTGTGTAATACTGGGCCATTTTTTTTTTTGTAAATTCTCCTGAAAAAAAAAAACAGTGGGAGATAAAGATTGGCAAGTCTGCCTCTGTGCCATTGCTGTGTGTGGCATCTGTGTCTCATTGTGTGCCACAGAAAACCAGTGTGTAATACTGGGCCATTTTTTTGTTTTTGTAAATTCTCCCTGAAAAAAAATAAATAAATAGTGGGAGATAAAGATTGGCAAGTCTGCCTCTGTGCCATTGCTGTGTGTGGCATCTGTCTCTCATTGTGTGCCACAGAAAACCAGTGTGGAATACTGGGCATTTTTTTTGTGAATTCTCCCTGAAAAAAATAAATAAATAGTGGGAGATAAAGATTGGCAAGTCTGCCTCTGTGCCATTGCTGTGTGTGGCATCTGTCTCTCATTGTGTGCCACAGAAAACCAGTGTGTAATACTGGGCCTTTTTTTTTTTTAGTAAATTCTCCCTGAAAAAAATAAATAAATAGTGGGAGATAAAGATTGGCAAGTCTGCCTCTGTGCCATTGCTGTGTGTGACATCTGTCTCTCATTGTGTGCCACAGAAAACCAGTGTGTAATACTGGGCATTTTTTTTTTTGTAAATTCTCCCTGAAAAAAAAAAAAAATAGTGGGAGATAAAGATTGGCAAGTCTGCCTCTGTGCCATTGCTGTGTGTGGCATCTGTCTCTCATTGTGTGCCACAGAAAACCAGTGTGTAATACTGGGCCTTTTTTTTTTTTAAATTCTCCCTGAAAAAAATAAATAAATAGTGGGAGATAAAGATTGGCAAGTCTGCCTCTGTGCCATTGCTGTGTGTGACATCTGTCTCTCATTGTGTGCCACAGAAAACCAGTGTGTAATACTGGGCCTTTTTTTTTTTTTTTGTAAATTCTCCCTGAAAAAAAAAATAAATAGTGGGAGATAAAGATTCGCAAGTCTGCCTCTGTGCCATTGCTGTGTGTGGCATTTGTCTCTCATTGTGTGCCACAGAAAACCAGTGTGTAATACTGGGCCATTTTTTTTTTGTAAATTCTCCCTGAAAAAAAAAAAAATAGTGGGAGATAAAGATTGGCAAGTCTGCCTCTGTGCCATTGCTGTGTGTGGCATCTGTCTCTCATTGTGTGCCACAGATAACCAGTGTGTAATACTGGGCCTTTTTTTTGTAAATTCTCCCTGAAAAAAAAAAAAATAGTGGGAGATAAAGATTGGCAAGTCTGCCTCTGTGCCATTGTTGTGTGTGGCATCTGTCTCTCATTGAGTGCCACAGAAAACCAGTGTGTAATACTGGGCCTTTTTTTGTAAATTCTCCCTGAAAAAAAAAATAAATAGTGGGAGATAAAGATTGGCAAGTCTGCCTCTGTGCCATTGTTGTGTGTGGCATCTGTCTCTCATTGTGTGCCACAGAAAACCAGTGTGTAATACTGGGCCTTTTTTTTTTTTTGTAAATTCTCCCTGAAAAAAAAAATAAATAGTGGGAGATAAAGATTGGCAAGTCTGCCTCTGTGCCATTGCTGTGTGTGGCATCTGTCTCTCATTGTGTGCCACAGAAAACCAGTGTGTAATACTGGGCCTTTTTTTTTTTTTTGGAAATTCTCCCTGAAAAAAATAAATAAATAGTGGGAGATAAAGATTGGCAAGTCTGCCTCTGTGCCATTGCTGTGTGTGACATCTGTCTCTCATTGTGTGCCACAGAAAACCAGTGTGTAATACTGGGCCTTTTTTTTTTTTTGTAAATTCTCCCTGAAAAAAAAAAAATAGTGGGAGATAAAGATTGCCAAGTCTGCCTCTGTGCCATTGCTGTGTGTGGCATCTGTCTCTCATTGTGTGCCACAGAAAAACAGTGTGTAATACTGGGCCATTTTTTTTTTTGTAAATTCTCCTGAAAAAAAAAAACAGTGGGAGATAAAGATTGGCAAGTCTGCCTCTGTGCCATTGCTGTGTGTGGCATCTGTGTCTCATTGTGTGCCACAGAAAACCAGTGTGTAATACTGGGCCATTTTTTTGTTTTTGTAAATTCTCCCTGAAAAAAAATAAATAAATAGTGGGAGATAAAGATTGGCAAGTCTGCCTCTGTGCCATTGCTGTGTGTGGCATCTGTCTCTCATTGTGTGCCACAGAAAACCAGTGTGGAATACTGGGCATTTTTTTTGTGAATTCTCCCTGAAAAAAAAAAAATAGTGGGAGATAAAGATTGGCAAGTCTGCCTCTGTGCCATTGTTGTGTGTGGCATCTGTCTCTCATTGAGTGCCACAGAAAACCAGTGTGTAATACTGGGCCTTTTTTTTTGTAAATTCTCCCTGAAAAAATAAATAAATAGTGGGAGATAAAGATTGGCAAGTCTGCCTCTGTGCCATTGTTGTGTGTGGCATCTGTCTCTCATTGAGTGCCACAGAAAACCAGTGTGTAATACTGGGCCTTTTTTTGTAAATTCTCCCTGAAAAAAAAAATAAATAGTGGGAGATAAAGATTGGCAAGTCTGCCTCTGTGCCATTGTTGTGTGTGGCATCTGTCTCTCATTGTGTGCCACAGAAAACCAGTGTGTAATACTGGGCCTTTTTTTTTTTTTGTAAATTCTCCCTGAAAAAAAAAATAAATAGTGGGAGATAAAGATTGGCAAGTCTGCCTCTGTGCCATTGCTGTGTGTGGCATCTGTCTCTCATTGTGTGCCACAGAAAACCAGTGTGTAATACTGGGCCTTTTTTTTTTTTTTGGAAATTCTCCCTGAAAAAAATAAATAAATAGTGGGAGATAAAGATTGGCAAGTCTGCCTCTGTGCCATTGTTGTGTGTGGCATCTGTCTCTCATTGTGTGCCACAGAAAACCAGTGTGTAATACTGGGCCTTTTTTTTTTTTTTGTAAATTCTCCCTGAAAAAAAAAATAAATAGTGGGAGATAAAGATTGGCAAGTCTGCCTCTGTGCCATTGCTGTGTGTGGCATCTGTCTCTCATTGTGTGCCACAGAAAACCAGTGTGTAATACTGGGCCTTTTTTTTTTTTTTGGAAATTCTCCCTGAAAAAAATAAATAAATAGTGGGAGATAAAGATTGGCAAGTCTGCCTCTGTGCCATTGCTGTGTGTGACATCTGTCTCTCATTGTGTGCCACAGAAAACCAGTGTGTAATACTGGGCCTTTTTTTTTTTTTGTAAATTCTCCCTGAAAAAAAAAATAAATAGTGGGAGATAAAGATTCGCAAGTCTGCCTCTGTGCCATTGCTGTGTGTGGCATTTGTCTCTCATTGTGTGCCACAGAAAACCAGTGTGTAATACTGGGCCATTTTTTTTTTTTGTAAATTCTCCCTGAAAAAAAAAAATAGTGGGAGATAAAGATTGGCAAGTCTGCCTCTGTGCCATTGCTGTGTGTGGCATCTGTCTCTCATTGTGTGCCACAGATAACCAGTGTGTAATACTGGGCCTTTTTTTTGTAAATTCTCCCTGAAAAAAAAAAAAATAGTGGGAGATAAAGATTGGCAAGTCTGCCTCTGTGCCATTGCTGTGTGTGGCATCTGTCTCTCATTGTGTGCCACAGATAACCAGTGTGTAATACTGGGCCTTTTTTTTGTAAATTCTCCCTGAAAAAAAAAAAAATAGTGGGAGATAAAGATTGGCAAGTCTGCCTCTGTGCCATTGTTGTGTGTGGCATCTGTCTCTCATTGAGTGCCACAGAAAACCAGTGTGTAATACTGGGCCTTTTTTTGTAAATTCTCCCTGAAAAAAAAAATAAATAGTGGGAGATAAAGATTGGCAAGTCTGCCTCTGTGCCATTGTTGTGTGTGGCATCTGTCTCTCATTGTGTGCCACAGAAAACCAGTGTGTAATACTGGGCCTTTTTTTTTTTTTGTAAATTCTCCCTGAAAAAAAAAATAAATAGTGGGAGATAAAGATTGGCAAGTCTGCCTCTGTGCCATTGCTGTGTGTGGCATCTGTCTCTCATTGTGTGCCACAGAAAACCAGTGTGTAATACTGGGCCTTTTTTTTTTTTTTGGAAATTCTCCCTGAAAAAAATAAATAAATAGTGGGAGATAAAGATTGGCAAGTCTGCCTCTGTGCCATTGCTGTGTGTGACATCTGTCTCTCATTGTGTGCCACAGAAAACCAGTGTGTAATACTGGGCCTTTTTTTTTTTTTGTAAATTCTCCCTGAAAAAAAAAATAAATAGTGGGAGATAAAGATTCGCAAGTCTGCCTCTGTGCCATTGCTGTGTGTGGCATTTGTCTCTCATTGTGTGCCACAGAAAACCAGTGTGTAATACTGGGCCATTTTTTTTTTTTGTAAATTCTCCCTGAAAAAAAAAAATAGTGGGAGATAAAGATTGGCAAGTCTGCCTCTGTGCCATTGCTGTGTGTGGCATCTGTCTCTCATTGTGTGCCACAGATAACCAGTGTGTAATACTGGGCCTTTTTTTTTTGTAAATTCTCCCTGAAAAAAAAAAAATAGTGGGAGATAAAGATTGGCAAGTCTGCCTCTGTGCCATTGTTGTGTGTGGCATCTGTCTCTCATTGAGTGCCACAGAAAACCAGTGTGTAATACTGGGCCTTTTTTTTTGTAAATTCTCCCTGAAAAAATAAATAAATAGTGGGAGATAAAGATTGGCAAGTCTGCCTCTGTGCCATTGTTGTGTGTGGCATCTGTCTCTCATTGTGTGCCACAGAAAACCAGTGTGTAATACTGGGCCATTTTTTTTTTGTAAATTCTCCCTGAAAAAAAAAATAGTGGGAGATAAAGATTGGCAAGTCTGCCTCTGTGCCATTGCTGTGTGTGGCATCTGTCTCTCATTGTGTGCCACAGAAAACCAGTGTGTAATATTGGGCCTTTTTTTTGTAAATTCTCCCTGAAAAAATAAATAAATAGTGGGAGATAAAGACTGGCAAGTCTGCCTCTGTGCCATTGCCGTGTGTGGCATCTGTCTCTCATTGTGTGCCACAGAAAACCAGTGTGTATTACTGGGCCTTTTTTTTTGTAAATTCTCCCTGAAAAAAAAAAATAGTGGGAGATAAAGATTGGCATGTCTGCCTCTGTGCCATTGTTGTGTGTGGCATCTGTCTCTCATTGAGTGCCACAGAAAACCAGTGTGTAATACTGGGCATTTTTTTTTTTTGTAAATTCTCCCTGAAAAAAAAAATAAATAGTGGGAGATAACGATTGGCAAGTCTGCCTCTGTGCCATTGCTGTGTGTGGCATCTGTCTCTCATTGTGTGCCACAGAAAACCAGTGTGTAATACTGGGCCATTTTTTTTTTGTAAATTCTCCCTGAAAAAAAAAAACAGTGGGAGATAAAGATTGGCAAGTCTGCCTCTGTGCCATTGCTGTGTGTGGCATCTGTCTCTCATTGTGTGCCACAGAAAACCAGTGTGCAATACTGGGCCATTTTTTTTTTTTGTAAATTCTCCCTGAAAAAAAAAAAAATAGTGGGAGATAAAGATTGGCAAGTCTGCCTCTGTGCCATTGCTGTGTGTGGCATCTGTCTCTCATTGTGTGCCACAGAAAACCAGTGTGTAATATTGGGCCTTTTTTTTTGTAAATTCTCCCTGAAAAAATAAACAAATAGTGGGAGATAAAGACTGGCAAGTCTGCCTCTGTGCCATTGCCGTGTGTGGCATCTGTCTCTCATTGTGTGCCACAGAAAACCAGTGTGTAATACTGGGCCTTTTTTTTTGTAAATTCCCCCTGAAAAAAAAAAAATAGTGGGAGATAAAGATTGGCATGTCTGCCTCTTTGCCATTGTTGTGTGTGGCATCTGTCTCTCATTGAGTGCCACAGAAAACCAGTGTGTAATACTGGGCATTTTTTTTTTTTTGTAAATTCTCCCTGAAAAAAAAAATAAATAGTGGGAGATAAAGATTGGCAAGTCTGCCTCTGTGCCATTGCTGTGTGTGGCATCTGTCTCTCATTGTGTGCCACAGAAAACCAGTGTGTAATACTGGGCCATTTTTTTTTTTTGTAAATTCTCCCTGAAAAAAAAAAAAATAGTGGGAGATAAAGTATGGCAAGTCTGCCTCTGTGCCATTGCTGTGTGTGGCATCTGTCTCTCATTGTGTGCCACAGAAAACCAGTGTGTAATATTGGGCCTTTTTTTTTGTAAATTCTCCCTGAAAAAATAAACAAATAGTGGGAGATAAAGACTGGCAAGTCTGCCTCTGTGCCATTGCCGTGTGTGGCATCTGTCTCTCATTGTGTGCCACAGAAAACCAGCGTGTAATACTGGGCCTTTTTTTTGTAAATTCTCCCTGAAAAAAAAAAATAGTGGGAGATAAAGATTGGCATGTCTGCCTCTGTGCCATTGTTGTGTGTGGCATCTGTCTCTCATTGAGTGCCACAGAAAACCAGTGTGTAATACTGGGCATTTTTTTTTTTTGTAAATTCTCCCTGAAAAAAAAAAATAAATAGTGGGAGATAAAGATTGGCAAGTCTGCCTCTGTGCCATTGCTGTGTGTGGCATCTGTCTCTCATTGTGTGCCACAGAAAACCAGTGTGTAATACTGGGCCTTTTTTTTTTTTTGGAAATTCTCCCTGAAAAAAATAAATAAATAGTGGGAGATAAAGATTGGCAAGTCTGCCTCTGTGCCATTGCTGTGTGTGACATCTGTCTCTCATTGTGTGCCACAGAAAACCAGTGTGTAATACTGGGCCTTTTTTTTTTTTTTGTAAATTCTCCCTGAAAAAAAAATAAATAGTGGGAGATAAAGATTCGCAAGTCTGCCTCTGTGCCATTGCTGTGTGTGGCATTTGTCTCTCATTGTGTGCCACAGAAAACCAGTGTGTAATACTGGGCCATTTTTTTTTTTTGTAAATTCTCCCTGAAAAAAAAAAAATAGTGGGAGATAAAGATTGGCAAGTCTGCCTCTGTGCCATTGCTGTGTGTGGCATCTGTCTCTCATTGTGTGCCACAGATAACCAGTGTGTAATACTGGGCCTTTTTTTTTTGTAAATTCTCCCTGAAAAAAAAAAAATAGTGGGAGATAAAGATTGGCAAGTCTGCCTCTGTGCCATTGTTGTGTGTGGCATCTGTCTCTCATTGAGTGCCACAGAAAACCAGTGTGTAATACTGGGCCTTTTTTTTGTAAATTCTCCCTGAAAAAAAAAATAAATAGTGGGAGATAAAGATTGGCAAGTCTGCCTCTGTGCCATTGTTGTGTGTGGCATCTGTCTCTCATTGTGTGCCACAGAAAACCAGTGTGTAATACTGGGCCATTTTTTTTTTGTAAATTCTCCCTGAAAAAAAAAAATAGTGGGAGATAAAGATTGGCAAGTCTGCCTCTGTGCCATTGCTGTGTGTGGCATCTGTCTCTCATTGTGTGCCACAGATAACCAGTGTGTAATATTGTGCCTTTTCTTTTTGTAAATTCTCCCTGAAAAAAAAAATAAATAGTGGGAGATAAAGATTGGCAAGTCTGCCTCTGTGCCATTGCCATGTGTGGCATCTGTCTCTCATTGTGTGCCACAGAAAACCAGTGTGTAATACTGGGCCTTTTTTTTTTGTAAATTCTCCCTGAAAAAAAAAATAAATAGTGGGAGATAAAGATTGGCAAGTCTGCCTCTGTGCCATTGTTGTGTGTGGCATCTGTCTCTCATTGAGTGCCACAGAAAACCAGTGTGTAATACTGGGCCATTTTTTTTTTTTGTAAATTCTCCCTGAAAAAAAAAAAATAGTGGGAGATAAAGATTGGCAAGTCTGCCTCTGTGCCATTGCTGTGTGTGGCATCTGTCTCTCATTGTGTGCCACAGATAACCAGTGTGTAATACTGGGCCTTTTTTTTTTGTAAATTCTCCCTGAAAAAAAAAATAAATAGTGGGAGATAAAGATTGGCAAGTCTGCCTCTGTGCCATTGTTGTGTGTGGCATCTGTCTCTCATTGAGTGCCACAGAAAACCAGTGTGTAATACTGGGCCTTTTTTTTTGTAAATTCTCCCTGAAAAAAAAAATAAATAGTGGGAGATAAAGATTGGCAAGTCTGCCTCTGTGCCATTGTTGTGTGTGGCATCTGTCTCTCATTGTGTGCCACAGAAAACCAGTGTGTAATACTGGGCCATTTTTTTTTTGTAAATTCTCCCTGAAAAAAAAAAATAGTGGGAGATAAAGATTGGCAAGTCTGCCTCTGTGCCATTGCTGTGTGTGGCATCTGTCTCTCATTGTGTGCCACAGAAAACCAGTGTGTAATACTGGGCCATTTTTTTTTTTGTAAATTCTCCCCGAAAAAAAAATAAATAGTGGGAGATAAAGATTGGCAAGTCTGCCTCTGTGCCATTGCTGTGTGTGGCATCTGTCTCTCATTGTGTGCCACAGAAAACCAGTGTGTAATATTGGGCCTTTTTTTTGTAAATTCTCCCTGAAAAAAAAAATAAATAGTGGGAGATAAAGATTGGCAAGTCTGCCTCTGTGCCATTGCTGTGTGTGGCATCTGTCTCTCATTGTGTGCCACAGAAAACCAGTGTGTAATATTGTGCCTTTTCTTTTTGTAAATTCTCCCTGAAAAAAAAAATAAATAGTGGGAGATAAAGATTGGCAAGTCTGCCTCTGTGCCATTGCCATGTGTGGCATCTGTCTCTCATTGTGTGCCACAGAAAACCAGTATGTAATACTGGGCCTTTTTTTTTTGTAAATTCTCCCTGAAAAAAAAAAAAATAGTGGGAGATAAAGATTGGCAAGTCTGCCTCTGTGCCATTGTTGTGTGTGGCATCTGTCTCTCATTGAGTGCCACAGAAAACCAGTGTGTAATACTGGGCCTTTTTTTTGTAAATTCTCCCTGAAAAAAAAAATAAATAGTGGGAGATAAAGATTGGAAAGTCTGCCTCTGTGCCATTGTTGTGTGTGGCATCTGTCTCTCATTGTGTGCCACAGAAAACCAGTGTGTAATACTGGGCCATTTTTTTTTTTGTAAATTCTCCCTGAAAAAAAAAAACAGTGGGAGATAAAGATTGGCAAGTCTGCCTCTGTGCCATTGCTGTGTGTGGCATCTGTCTCTCATTGTGTGCCACAGAAAACCAGTGTGTAATACTGGGCCATTTTTTTTTTTGTAAATTCTCCCTGAAAAAAAAAAAATAGTGGGAGATAAAGATTGGCAAGTCTGCCTCTGTGCCATTGCTGTGTGTGGCATCTGTCTCTCATTGTGTGCCACAGAAAACCAGTGTGTAATATTGGGCCTTTTTTTTGTAAATTCTCCCTGAAAAAATAAACACATAGTGGGAGATAAAGACTGGCAAGTCTGCCTCTGTGCCATTGCCGTGTGTGGCATCTGTCTCTCATTGTGTGCCACAGAAAACCAGTGTGTAATACTGGGCCTTTTTTTTTTTTTGGAAATTCTCCCTGAAAAAAATAAATAAATAGTGGGAGATAAAGATTGGCAAGTCTGCCTCTGTGCCATTGCTGTGTGTGACATCTGTCTCTCATTGTGTGCCACAGAAAACCAGTGTGTAATACTGGGCCTTTTTTTTTTTTTTTGTAAATTCTCCCTGAAAAAAAAAATAAATAGTGGGAGATAAAGATTCGCAAGTCTGCCTCTGTGCCATTGCTGTGTGTGGCATTTGTCTCTCATTGTGTGCCACAGAAAACCAGTGTGTAATACTGGGCCATTTTTTTTTTTTGTAAATTCTCCCTGAAAAAAAAAAAATAGTGGGCGATAAAGATTGGCAAGTCTGCCTCTGTGCCATTGCTGTGTGTGGCATCTGTCTCTCATTGTGTGCCACAGATAACCAGTGTGTAATACTGGGCCTTTTTTTTTTGTAAATTCTCCCTGAAAAAAAAAAAATAGTGGGAGATAAAGATTGGCAAGTCTGCCTCTGTGCCATTGTTGTGTGTGGCATCTGTCTCTCATTGAGTGCCACAGAAAACCAGTGTGTAATACTGGGCCTTTTTTTTTGTAAATTCTCCCTGAAAAAAAAAAAAATAGTGGGAGATAAAGATTGGCAAGTCTGCCTCTGTGCCATTGTTGTGTGTGGCATCTGTCTCTCATTGAGTGCCACAGAAAACCAGTGTGTAATACTGGGCCATTTTTTTTTTTTGTAAATTCTCCCTGAAAAAAAAAATAGTGGGAGATAAAGATTGGCAAGTCTGCCTCTGTGCCATTGCTGTGTGTGGCATCTGTCTCTCATTGTGTGCCACAGATAACCAGTGTGTAATACTGGGCCTTTTTTTTTTGTAAATTCTCCCTGAAAAAAAAAATAAATAGTGGGAGATAAAGATTGGCAAGTCTGCCTCTGTGCCATTGCCATGTGTGGCATCTGTCTCTCATTGTGTGCCACAGAAAAACAGTGTGTAATACTGGGCCTTTTTTTTTTGTAAATTCTCCCTGAAAAAAAAAATAAATAGTGGGAGATAAAGATTGGCAAGTCTGCCTCTGTGCCATTGTTGTGTGTGGCATCTGTCTCTCATTGAGTGCCACAGAAAACCAGTGTGTAATACTGGGCCATTTTTTTTTTTTGTAAATTCTCCCTGAAAAAAAAAAAATAGTGGGAGATAAAGATTGGCAAGTCTGCCTCTGTGCCATTGCTGTGTGTGGCATCTGTCTCTCATTGTGTGCCACAGATAACCAGTGTGTAATACTGGGCCTTTTTTTTTTGTAAATTCTCCCTGAAAAAATAAATAAATAGTGGGAGATAAAGATTGGCAAGTCTGCCTCTGTGCCATTGTTGTGTGTGGCATCTGTCTCTCATTGAGTGCCACAGAAAACCAGTGTGTAATACTGGGCCTTTTTTTTTGTAAATTCTCCCTGAAAAAAAAAATAAATAGTGGGAGATAAAGATTGGCAAGTCTGCCTCTGTGCCATTGTTGTGTGTGGCATCTGTCTCTCATTGTGTGCCACAGAAAACCAGTGTGTAATACTGGGCCATTTTTTTTTTGTAAATTCTCCCTGAAAAAAAAAAATAGTGGGAGATAAAGATTGGCAAGTCTGCCTCTGTGCCATTGCTGTGTGTGGCATCTGTCTCTCATTGTGTGCCACAGAAAACCAGTGTGTAATACTGGGCCATTTTTTTTTTTGTAAATTCTCCCCGAAAAAAAAAATAAATAGTGGGAGATAAAGATTGGCAAGTCTGCCTCTGTGCCATTGCTGTGTGTGGCATCTGTCTCTCATTGTGTGCCACAGAAAACCAGTGTGTAATATTGGGCCTTTTTTTTGTAAATTCTCCCTGAAAAAATAAATAAATAGTGGGAGATAAAGACTGGCAAGTCTGCCTCTGTGCCATTGCCGTGTGTGGCATCTGTCTCTCATTGTGTGCCACAGAAAACCAGTGTGTAATACTGGGCCTTTTTTTTGTAAATTCTCCCTGAAAAAAAAAAAATAGTGGGAGATAAAGATTGGCATGTCTGCCTCTGTGCCATTGTTGTGTGTGGCATCTGTCTCTCATTGAGTGCCACAGAAAACCAGTGTGTAATACTGGGCATTTTTTTTTTGTAAATTCTCCCTGAAAAAAAAAATAAATAGTGGGAGATAAAGATTGGCAAGTCTGCCTCTGTGCCATTGCTGTGTGTGGCATCTGTCTCTCATTGTGTGCCACAGATAACCAGTGTGTAATACTGGGCCTTTTTTTTTTGTAAATTCTCCCTGAAAAAAAAAATAAATAGTGGGAGATAAAGATTGGCAAGTCTGCCTCTGTGCCATTGTTGTGTGTGGCATCTGTCTCTCATTGAGTGCCACAGAAAACCAGTGTGTAATATTGTGCCTTTTCTTTTTGTAAATTCTCCCTGAAAAAAAAAATAAATAGTGGGAGATAAAGATTGGCAAGTCTGCCTCTGTGCCATTGCCATGTGTGGCATCTGTCTCTCATTGTGTGCCACAGAAAACCAGTATGTAATACTGGGCCTTTTTTTTTTGTAAATTCTCCCTGAAAAAAAAAAAATAGTGGGAGATAAAGATTGGCAAGTCTGCCTCTGTGCCATTGCTGTGTGTGGCATCTGTCTCTCATTGTGTGCCACAGATAACCAGTGTGTAATATTGTGCCTTTTCTTTTTGTAAATTCTCCCTGAAAAAAAAAATAAATAGTGGGAGATAAAGATTGGCAAGTCTGCCTCTGTGCCATTGCCATGTGTGGCATCTGTCTCTCATTGTGTGCCACAGAAAACCAGTATGTAATACTGGGCCTTTTTTTTTTGTAAATTCTCCCTGAAAAAAAAAAAAATAGTGGGAGATAAAGATTGGCAAGTCTGCCTCTGTGCCATTGTTGTGTGTGGCATCTGTCTCTCATTGAGTGCCACAGAAAACCAGTGTGTAATACTGGGCCTTTTTTTTGTAAATTCTCCCTGAAAAAAAAAATAAATAGTGGGAGATAAAGATTGGAAAGTCTGCCTCTGTGCCATTGTTGTGTGTGGCATCTGTCTCTCATTGTGTGCCACAGAAAACCAGTGTGTAATACTGGGCCATTTTTTTTTTTGTAAATTCTCCCTGAAAAAAAAAAACAGTGGGAGATAAAGATTGGCAAGTCTGCCTCTGTGCCATTGCTGTGTGTGGCATCTGTCTCTCATTGTGTGCCACAGAAAACCAGTGTGTAATACTGGGCCATTTTTTTTTTTTGTAAATTCTCCCTGAAAAAAAAAAAATAGTGGGAGATAAAGATTGGCAAGTCTGCCTCTGTGCCATTGCTGTGTGTGGCATCTGTCTCTCATTGTGTGCCACAGAAAACCAGTGTGTAATATTGGGCCTTTTTTTTGTAAATTCTCCCTGAAAAAATAAACACATAGTGGGAGATAAAGACTGGCAAGTCTGCCTCTGTGCCATTGCCGTGTGTGGCATCTGTCTCTCATTGTGTGCCACAGAAAACCAGTGTGTAATACTGGGCCTTTTTTTTGTAAATTCTCCCTGAAAAAAATAAATAAATAGTGGGAGATAAAGATTGGCAAGTCTGCCTCTGTGCCATTGCTGTGTGTGACATCTGTCTCTCATTGTGTGCCACAGAAAACCAGTGTGTAATACTGGGCCTTTTTTTTTTTTTTTGTAAATTCTCCCTGAAAAAAAAAATAAATAGTGGGAGATAAAGATTCGCAAGTCTGCCTCTGTGCCATTGCTGTGTGTGGCATTTGTCTCTCATTGTGTGCCACAGAAAACCAGTGTGTAATACTGGGCCATTTTTTTTTTTTGTAAATTCTCCCTGAAAAAAAAAAAATAGTGGGCGATAAAGATTGGCAAGTCTGCCTCTGTGCCATTGCTGTGTGTGGCATCTGTCTCTCATTGTGTGCCACAGATAACCAGTGTGTAATATTGTGCCTTTTCTTTTTGTAAATTCTCCCTGAAAAAAAAAATAAATAGTGGGAGATAAAGATTGGCAAGTCTGCCTCTGTGCCATTGCCATGTGTGGCATCTGTCTCTCATTGTGTGCCACAGAAAACCAGTATGTAATACTGGGCCTTTTTTTTTTGTAAATTCTCCCTGAAAAAAAAAAAATAGTGGGAGATAAAGATTGGCAAGTCTGCCTCTGTGCCATTGTTGTGTGTGGCATCTGTCTCTCATTGAGTGCCACAGAAAACCAGTGTGTAATACTGGGCCTTTTTTTTGTAAATTCTCCCTGAAAAAAAAAATAAATAGTGGGAGATAAAGATTGGAAAGTCTGCCTCTGTGCCATTGTTGTGTGTGGCATCTGTCTCTCATTGTGTGCCACAGAAAACCAGTGTGTAATACTGGGCCATTTTTTTTTTTGTAAATTCTCCCTGAAAAAAAAAAACAGTGGGAGATAAAGATTGGCAAGTCTGCCTCTGTGCCATTGCTGTGTGTGGCATCTGTCTCTCATTGTGTGCCACAGAAAACCAGTGTGTAATACTGGGCCATTTTTTTTTTTTGTAAATTCTCCCTGAAAAAAAAAAAATAGTGGGAGATAAAGATTGGCAAGTCTGCCTCTGTGCCATTGCTGTGTGTGGCATCTGTCTCTCATTGTGTGCCACAGAAAACCAGTGTGTAATATTGGGCCTTTTTTTTGTAAATTCTCCCTGAAAAAATAAACACATAGTGGGAGATAAAGACTGGCAAGTCTGCCTCTGTGCCATTGCCGTGTGTGGCATCTGTCTCTCATTGTGTGCCACAGAAAACCAGTGTGTAATACTGGGCCTTTTTTTTTTTTTGGAAATTCTCCCTGAAAAAAATAAATAAATAGTGGGAGATAAAGATTGGCAAGTCTGCCTCTGTGCCATTGCTGTGTGTGACATCTGTCTCTCATTGTGTGCCACAGAAAACCAGTGTGTAATACTGGGCCTTTTTTTTTTTTTTTGTAAATTCTCCCTGAAAAAAAAAATAAATAGTGGGAGATAAAGATTCGCAAGTCTGCCTCTGTGCCATTGCTGTGTGTGGCATTTGTCTCTCATTGTGTGCCACAGAAAACCAGTGTGTAATACTGGGCCATTTTTTTTTTTTGTAAATTCTCCCTGAAAAAAAAAATAAATAGTGGGCGATAAAGATTGGCAAGTCTGCCTCTGTGCCATTGCTGTGTGTGGCATCTGTCTCTCATTGTGTGCCACAGATAACCAGTGTGTAATACTGGGCCTTTTTTTTTTGTAAATTCTCCCTGAAAAAAAAAAATAGTGGGAGATAAAGATTGGCAAGTCTGCCTCTGTGCCATTGTTGTGTGTGGCATCTGTCTCTCATTGAGTGCCACAGAAAACCAGTGTGTAATACTGGGCCTTTTTTTTTGTAAATTCTCCCTGAAAAAAAAAATAAATAGTGGGAGATAAAGATTGGCAAGTCTGCCTCTGTGCCATTGTTGTGTGTGGCATCTGTCTCTCATTGAGTGCCACAGAAAACCAGTGTGTAATACTGGGCCATTTTTTTTTTTTGTAAATTCTCCCTGAAAAACAAAATAGTGGGAGATAAAGATTGGCAAGTCTGCCTCTGTGCCATTGCTGTGTGTGGCATCTGTCTCTCATTGTGTGCCACAGATAACCAGTGTGTAATACTGGGCCTTTTTTTTTTGTAAATTCTCCCTGAAAAAAAAAAAAAATAGTGGGAGATAAAGATTGGCAAGTCTGCCTCTGTGCCATTGTTGTGTGTGGCATCTGTCTCTCATTGAGTGCCACAGAAAACCAGTGTGTAATACTGGGCCTTTTTTTTTGTAAATTCTCCCTGAAAAAAAAAATAAATAGTGGGAGATAAAGATTGGCAAGTCTGCCTCTGTGCCATTGTTGTGTGTGGCATCTGTCTCTCATTGTGTGCCACAGAAAACCAGTGTGTAATACTGGGCCATTTTTTTTTGTAAATTCTCCCTGAAAAAAAAATATAGTGGGAGATAAAGATTGGCAAGTCTGCCTCTGTGCCATTGCTGTGTGTGGCATCTGTCTCTCATTGTGTGCCACAGAAAACCAGTGTGTAATACTGGGCCATTTTTTTTTTGTAAATTCTCCCTGAAAAAAAAAAAAAATAGTGGGAGATAAAGATTGGCAAGTCTGCCTCTGTTCCATTGCTGTGTGTGGCATCTGTCTCTCATTGTGTGCCACAGAAAACCAGTGTGTAATATTGGGCCTTTTTTTTGTAAATTCTCCCTGAAAAAATAAATAAATAGTGGGAGATAAAGACTGGCAAGTCTGCCTCTGTGCCATTGCCGTGTGTGGCATCTGCCTCTCATTGTGTGCCACAGAAAACCAGTGTGTAATACTGGGCCTTTTTTTTTGTAAATTCTCCCTGAAAAAAAAAAAATAGTGGGAGATAAAGATTGGCATGTCTGTCTCTGTGCCATTGTTGTGTGTGGCATCTGTCTCTCATTGAGTGCCACAGAAAACCAGCGTGTAATACTGGGCATTTTTTTTTTTTGTAAATTCTCCCTGAAAAAAAAAATAAATAGTGGGAGATAAAGATTGGCAAGTCTGCCTCTGTGCCATTGCTGTGTGTGGCATCTGTCTCTCATTGTGTGCCACAGAAAACCAGTGTGTAATACTGGGCCTTTTTTTTTTTTGGAAATTCTCCCTGAAAAAAATAAATAAATAGTGGGAGATAAAGATTGTCAAGTCTGCCTCTGTGCCATTGCTATGTGTGACATCTGTCTCTCATTGTGTGCCACAGAAAACCAGTGTGTAATACTGGGCCTTTTTTTTTTTTTTGTAAATTCTCCCTGAAAAAAAAAATAAATAGTGGGAGATAAAGATTCGCAAGTCTGCCTCTGTGCCATTGCTGTGTGTGGCATTTGTCTCTCATTGTGTGCCACAGAAAACCAGTGTGTAATACTGGGCTATTTTTTTTTTTTGTAAATTCTCCCTGAAAAAAAAAAATAGTGGGAGATAAAGATTGGCAAGTCTGCCTCTGTGCCATTGCTGTGTGTGGCATCTGTCTCTCATTGTGTGCCACAGATAACCAGTGTGTAATACTGGGCCTTTTTTTTTTGTAAATTCTCCCTGAAAAAATAAATAAATAGTGGGAGATAAAGATTGGCAAGTCTGCCTCTGTGCCATTGTTGTGTGTGGCATCTGTCTCTCATTGAGTGCCACAGAAAACCAGTGTGTAATACTGGGCCTTTTTTTTTGTAAATTCTCCCTGAAAAAAATAAATAAATAGTGGGAGATAAAGATTGGCAAGTCTGCCTCTGTGCCATTGTTGTGTGTGGCATCTGTCTCTCATTGTGTGCCACAGAAAACCAGTGTGTAATACTGGGCCATTTTTTTTTTGTAAATTCTCCCTGAAAATAAAAAATAGTGGGAGATAAAGATTGGCAAGTCTGCCTCTGTGCCATTGCTGTGTGTGGCATCTGTCTCTCATTGTGTGCCACAGATAACCAGTGTGTAATATTGTGCCTTTTCTTTTTGTAAATTCTCCCTGAAAAAATAAATAAATAGTGGGAGATAAAGATTGGCAAGTCTGCCTCTGTGCCATTGCTATGTGTGGCATCTGTCTCTCATTGTGTGCCACAGAAAACCAGTGTGTAATACTGGGCCTTTTTTTTGTAAATTCTCCCTGAAAAAAAAAATAAATAGTGGGAGATAAAGATTGGCAAGTCTGCCTCTGTGCCATTGTTGTGTGTGGCATCTGTCTCTCATTGAGTGCCACAGAAAACCAGTGTGTAATACTGGGCCTTTTTTTTTGTAAATTCTCCCTGAAAAAAATAAATAAATAGTGGGAGATAAAGATTGGCAAGTCTGCCTCTGTGCCATTGTTGTGTGTGGCATCTGTCTCTCATTGTGTGCCACAGAAAACCAGTGTGTAATACTGGGCCATTTTTTTTTTGTAAATTCTCCCTGAAAAAAAAAAACAGTGGGAGATAAAGATTGGCAAGTCTGCCTCTGTGCCATTGCTGTGTGTGGCATCTGTCTCTCATTGTGTGCCACAGAAAACCAGTGTGTAATATTGGGCCTTTTTTTTGTAAATTCTCCCTGAAAAAATAAATAAATAGTGGGAGATAAAGACTGGCAAGTCTGCCTCTGTGCCATTGCCGTGTGTGGCATCTGTCTCTCATTGTGTGTCACAGAAAACCAGTGTGTAATACTGGGTCTTTTTTTTTGTAAATTCTCCCTCAAAAAAAAAAAAATAGTGGGAGATAAAGACTGGCATGTCTGCCTCTGTGCCATTGTTGTGTGGGGCATCTGTCTCTCATTGAGTGCCACAGAAAACCAGTGTGTAATACTGGGCCTTTTTTTTTGTAAATTCTCCCTGAAAAAAAAAAAATAGTGGGAGATAAAGATTGGCAAGTCTGCCTCTGTGCCATTGTTGTGTGTGGCATCTGTCTCTCATTGTGTGCCACAGAAAACCAGTGTGTAATACTGGGCCATTATTTTTTTTTGTAAATTCTCCCTGAAAAAAAAAAAATAGTGGGAGATAAAGATTGGCAAGTCTGCCTCTGTGCCATTGTTGTGTGTGGCATCTGTCTCTCATTGTGTGCCACAGAAAACCAGTGTGTAATACTGGGCCATTATTTTTTTTTGTAAATTCTCCCTGAAAAAATAAATAAATAGTGGGAGATAAAGATTGGCAAGTCTTCCTCTGTGCCATTGCCGTGTGTGGCATCTGTCTCTCATTGTGTGCCACAGAAAACCAGTGTGTAATACTGGGCCATTTTTTTCTTTTGTAAATTCTCCCTGTAAAAAAATAAATAAATAGTGGGAGATAAAGATTGGCAAGTCTGCCTCTGTGCCATTGCTGTGTGTGGCATCTGTCTCTCATTGTGTGCCACAGAAAAACAGTGTGTAATACTGGGCCATTTTTTTTTTGTAAATTCTCCTGAAAAAAAAAAACAGTGGGAGATAAAGATTGGCAAGTCTGCCTCTGTGCCATTGCTGTGTGTGGCATCTGTGTCTCATTGTGTGCCACAGAAAACCAGTGTGTAATACTGGGCCATTTTTTTTTTTTTGTAAATTCTCCCTGAAAAAAAATAAATAAATAGTGGGAGATAAAGATTGGCAAGTCTGCCTCTGTGCCATTGCTGTGTGTGGCATCTGTCTCTCATTGTGTGCCACAGAAAACCAGTGTGTAATACTGGGCATTTTTTTGTGTGAATTCTCCCTGAAAAAAATAAATAAATAGTGGGAGATAAAGATTGGCAAGTCTGCCTCTGTGCCATTGCTGTGTGTGGCATCTGTCTCTCATTGTGTGCCACAGAAAACCAGTGTGTAATACTGGGCATTTTTTTGTGTGAATTCTCCCTGAAAAAAATAAATAAATAGTGGGAGATAAAGATTGGCAAGTCTGCCTCTGTTCCATTGCTGTGTGTGGCATCTGTCTCTCATTGTGTGCCACAGAAAACCAGTGTGTAATACTGGGCCTTTTTTTTGTAAATTCTCCCTGAAAAAAAAAATAGTGGGAGATAAAGATTGCCAAGTCTGCCTCTGTGCCATTGCTGTGTGTGACATCTGTCTCTCATTGTGTGCCACAGAAAACCAGTGTGTAATACTGGGCATTTTTTTTTTTTTTTGTAAATTCTCCCTGAAAAAAAAAATAAATAGTGGGAGATAAAGATTCGCAAGTCTGCCTCTGTGCCATTGCTGTGTGTGGCATCTGTCTCTCATTGTGTGCCACAGAAAACCAGTGTGTAATACTGGGCCTTTTTTTTTTTTGGAAATTCTCCCTGAAAAAAATAAATAAATAGTGGGAGATAAAGATTGGAAAGTCTGCCTCTGTGCCATTGCTGTGTGTGACATCTGTCTCTCATTGTGTGCCACAGAAAACCAGTGTGTAATACTGGGCCTTTTTTTTTTTTTTGTAAATTCTCCCTGAAAAAAAAAATAAATAGTGAGAGATAAAGATTCGCAAGTCTGCCTCTGTGCCATTGCTGTGTGTGGCATTTGTCTCTCATTGTGTGCCACAGAAAACCAGTGTGTAATACTGGGCCATTTTTTTTTTTTGTAAATTCTCCCTGAAAAAAAAAATAGTGGGAGATAAAGATTGGCAAGTCTGCCTCTGTGCCATTGCTGTGTGTGGCATTTGTCTCTCATTGTGTGCCACAGATAACCAGTGTGTAATACTGGGCCTTTTTTTTGTAAATTCTCCCTGAAAAAAAAAATAGTGGGAGATCAAGATTGGCAAGTCTGCCTCTGTGCCATTGTTGTGTGTGGCATCTGTCTCTCATTGAGTGCCACAGAAAACCAGTGTGTAATACTGGGCCTTTTTTTTGTAAATTCTCCCTGAAAAAAAAAATAAATAGTGGGAGATAAAGATTGGCAAGTCTGCCTCTGTGCCATTGTTGTGTGTGGCATCTGTCTCTCATTGTGTGCCACAGAAAACCAGTGTGTAATACTGGGCCATTTTTTTTTTTGTAAATTCTCCCTGAAAAAAAAAATAAATAGTGGGAGATAAAGATTGGCAAGTCTGCCTCTGTGCCATTGCTGTGTGTGGCATCTGTCTCTCATTGTGTGCCACAGAAAACCAGTGTGTAATATTGGGCCTTTTTTTTGTAAATTCTCCCTGAAAAAATAAATAAATAGTGGGAGATAAAGATTGGCAAGTCTGCCTCTGTGCCATTGCCGTGTGTGGCATCTGTCTCTCATTGTGTGCCACAGAAAACCAGTGTGTAATACTGGGCCTTTTTTTTTGTAAATTCTCCTTGAAAAAATAAATAAATAGTGGGAGATAAAGATTGGCAAGTCTGCCTCTGTGCCTTTGTTGTGTGTGGCATCTGTCTCTCATTGTGTGCCACAGAAAACCAGTGTGTAATACTGGGCCATTAATTTTTTTTTTGTAAATTCTCCCTGAAAAAATAAATAAATAGTGGGAGATAAAGATTGGCAAGTCTGCCTCTGTGCCATTGCCGTGTGTGGCATCTGTCTCTCATTGTGTGCAACAGAAAACCAGTGTGTAATACTGGGCCATTTTTTTCTTTTGTAAATTCTCACTGAAAAAAAAAATAAATAGTGGGAGATAAAGATTGGCAAGTCTGCCTCTGTGCCATTGCTGTGTGTGGCATCTGTCTCTCATTGTGTGCCACAGAAAACCAGTGTGTAATACTGGGCCATTTTTTTTTTTTGTAAATTCTCCCTGAAAAAAAAAATAAATAGTGGGAGATAAAGATTGGCAAGTCTGCCTCTGTGCCATTGCTGTGTGTGGCATCTGTCTCTCATTGTGTGCCACAGAAAACCAGTGTGTAATATTGGGCCTTTTTTTTTGTAAATTCTCCCTGAAAAAATAAATAAATAGTGGGAGATAAAGATTGGCAAGTCTGCCTCTGTGCCATTGCCGTGTGTGGCATCTGTCTCTCATTGTGTGCCACAGAAAACCAGTGTGTAATACTGGGCCTTTTTTTTTGTAAATTCTCCCTGAAAAAATAAATAAATAGTGGGAGATAAAGATTGGCAAGTCTGCCTCTGTGCCATTGTTGTGTGTGGCATCTGTCTCTCATTGTGTGCCACAGAAAACCAGTGTGTAATACTGGGCCATTAATTTATTTTTTGTAAATTCTCCCTGAAAAAATAAATAAATAGTGGGAGATAAAGATTGGCAAGTCTTCCTCTGTGCCATTGCCGTGTGTGGCATCTGTCTCTCATTGTGTGCCACAGAAAACCAGTGTGTAATACTGGGCCATTTTTTTCTTTTGTAAATAATCCCTGAAAAAAAAAATAAATAGTGGGAGATAAAGATTGGCAAGTCTGCCTCTGTGCCATTGCTGTGTGTGGCATATGTCTCTCATTGTGTGCCACAGAAAACCAGTGTGTAATACTGGGCCTTTTTTTTTTGTAAATTCTCCCTGAAAAAAAAAATAGTGGGAGATAAAGATTGGCAAGTCTGCCTCTGTGCCATTGCTGTGTGTGGCATCTGTCTCTCATTGTGTGCCACAGAAAACCAGTGTGTAATATTGGGCCTTTTTTTTGTAAATTCTCCCTGAAAAAATAAATAAATAGTGGGAGATAAAGATTGGCAAGTCTGCCTCTGTGCCATTGCCGTGTGTGGCATCTGTCTCTCATTGTGTGCCACAGAAAACCAGTGTGTAATACTGGGCCTTTTTTTTGTAAATTCTCCCTGAAAAAATAAATAAATAGTGGGAGATAAAGATTGGCAAGTCTGCCTCTGTGCCATTGTTGTGTGTGGCATCTGTCTCTCATTGTGTGCCACAGAAAACCAGTGTGTAATACTGGGCCATTATTTTTTTTTTTGTAAATTCTCCCTGAAAAAATAAATAAATAGTGGGAGATAAAGATTGGCAAGTCTTCCTCTGTGCCATTGCCGTGTGTGGCATCTGTCTCTCATTGTGTGCCACAGAAAACCAGTGTGTAATACTGGGCCATTTTTTTCTTTTGTAAATTCTCCCTGAAAAAAAAATAAATAGTGGGAGATAAAGATTGGCAAGTCTGCCTCTGTGCCATTGCTGTGTGTGGCATCTGTCTCTCATTGTGTGCCACAGAAAACCAGTGTGTAATACTGGGCCTTTTTTTTTGTAAATTCTCCCTGAAAAAAAAAATAGTGGGAGATAAAGATTGCCAAGTCTGCCTCTGTGCCATTGCTGTGTGTGGCATCTGTCTCTCATTGTGTGCCACAGAAAACCAGTGTGTAATACTGGGCCATTAATTTTTTTTTTGTAAATTCTCCCTGAAAAAATAAATAAATAGTGGGAGATAAAGATTGGCAAGTCTTCCTCTGTGCCATTGCCATGTGTGGCATCTGTCTCTCATTGTGTGCCACAGAAAACCAGTGTGTAATACTGGGCCATTTTTTTCTTTTGTAAATTCTCCCTGAAAAAAAAAATAAATAGTGGGAGATAAAGATTGGCAAGTCTGCCTCTGTGCCATTGCTGTGTGTGGCATCTGTCTCTCATTGTGTGCCACAGAAAACCAGTGTGTAATACTGGGCCTTTTTTTTTGTAAATTCTCCCTGAAAAAAAAAATAGTGGGAGATAAAGATTGCCAAGTCTGCCTCTGTGCCATTGCTGTGTGTGGCATGTGTCTCTCATTGTGTGCCACAGAAAAACAGTGTGTAATACTGGGCCATTTTTTTTTGTAAATTCTCCTGAAAAAAAAAACAGTGGGAGATAAAGATTGGCAAGTCTGCCTCTGTGCCATTGCTGTGTGTGGCATCTGTGTCTCATTGTGTGCCACAGAAAACCAGTGTGTAATACTGGGCCATTTTTTTTTTTTTGTAAATTCTCCCTGAAAAAAAATAAATAAATAGTGGGAGATAAAGATTGGCAAGTCTGCCTCTGTGCCATTGCTGTGTGTGGCATCTGTCTCTCATTGTGTGCCACAGAAAACCAGTGTGTAATACTGGGCATTTTTTTTGTGAATTCTCCCTGAAAAAAATAAATAAATAGTGGGAGATAAAGATTGGCAAGTCTGCCTCTGTGCCATTGCTGTGTGTGGCATCTGTCTCTCATTGTGTGCCACAGAAAACCAGTGTGTAATACTGGGCCTTTTTTTTTTTTTTGTAAATTCTCCCTGAAAAAAATAAATAAATAGTGGGAGATAAAGATTGGCAAGTCTGCCTCTGTGCCATTGCTGTGTGTGACATCTGTCTCTCATTGTGTGCCACAGAAAACCAGTGTGTAATACTGGGCCTTTTTTTTTTTTTTGTAAATTCTCCCTGAAAAAAAAAATAAATAGTGGGAGATAAAGATTCGCAAGTCTGCCTCTGTGCCATTGCTGTGTGTGGCATCTGTCTCTCATTGTGTGCCACAGAAAACCAGTGTGTAATACTGGGCCTTTTTTTTTTTTTTTGGAAATTCTCCCTGAAAAAAATAAATAAATAGTGGGAGATAAAGATTGGCAAGTCTGCCTCTGTGCCATTGCTGTGTGTGACATCTGTCTCTCATTGTGTGCCACAGAAAACCAGTGTGTAATACTGGGCCTTTTTTTTTTGTAAATTCTCCCTGAAAAAAAAAATAAATAGTGGGAGATAAAGATTGGCAAGTCTGCCTCTGTGCCATTGCTGTGTGTGGCATCTGTCTCTCATTGTGTGCCACAGATAACCAGTGTGTAATATTGGGCCTTTTCTTTTTGTAAATTCTCCCTGAAAAAAAAAATAAATAGTGGGCGATAAAGATTGGCAAGTCTGCCTCTGTGCCATTGCCATGTGTGGCATCTGTCTCTCATTGTGTGCCACAGAAAACCAGTGTGTAATACTGGGCCTTTTTTTTTGTAAATTCTCCCTGAAAAAAAAATAAATAGTGGGAGATAAAGATTGGCAAGTCTGCCTCTGTGCCATTGCTGTGTGTGACATCTGTCTCTCATTGTGTGCCACAGAAAACCAGTGTGTAATACTGGGCCTTTTTTTTGTAAATTCTCCCTGAAAAAAAAAATAAATAGTGGGAGATAAAGATTGGCATGTCTGCCTCTGTGCCATTGTTGTGTGTGGCATCTGTCTCTCATTGAGTGCCACAGAAAACCAGTGTGTAATACTGGGCCTTTTTTTTTGTAAATTCTCCCTGAAAAAAAAAATAAATAGTGGGAGATAAAGATTGGCAAGTCTGCCTCTGTGCCATTGTTGTGTGTGGCATCTGTCTCTCATTGTGTGCCACAGAAAACCAGTGTGTAATACTGGGCCATTAATTTTTTTTTTGTAAATTCTCCCTGAAAAAATAAATAAATAGTGGGAGATAAAGATTGGCAAGTCTTCCTCTGTGCCATTGCCGTGTGTGGCATCTGTCTCTCATTGTGTGCCACAGAAAACCAGTGTGTAATACTGGGCCATTTTTTTCTTTTGTAAATTCTCCCTGAAAAAAAAAATAAATAGTGGGAGATAAAGATTGGCAAGTCTGCCTCTGTGCCATTGCTGTGTGTGGCATCTGTCTCTCATTGTGTGCCACAGAAAACCAGTGTGTAATACTGGGCCTTTTTTTTTTTGTAAATTCTCCCTGAAAAAAAAATAGTGGGAGATAAAGATTGCCAAGTCTGCCTCTGTGCCATTGCTGTGTGTGGCATCTGTCTCTCATTGTGTGCCACAGAAAACCAGTGTGTAATACTGGGCCATTTTTTTTTTGTAAATTCTCCCTGAAAAAAAATAAATAAATAGTGGGAGATAAAGATTGGCAAGTCTGCCTCTGTGCCATTGCTGTGTGTGGCATCTGTCTCTCATTGTGTGCCACAGAAAACCAGTGTGTAATACTGGGCATTTTTTTTTGTGAATTCTCCCTGAAGAAAATAAATAAATAGTGGGAGATAAAGATTGGCAAGTCTGCCTCTGTGCCATTGCTGTGTGTGACATCTGTCTCTCATTGTGTGCCACAGAAAACCAGTGTGTAATAATGGGCCTTTTTTTTTTTTGTAAATTCTCCCTGAAAAAAAAAATAAATAGTGGGAGATAAAGATTCGCAAGTCTGCCTCTGTGCCATTGCTGTGTGTGGCATCTGTCTCTCATTGTGTGCCACAGAAAACCAGTGTGTAATATTGGGCCTTTTTTTTTGTAAATTCTCCCTGAAAAAATAAATAAATAGTAGGAGATAAAGATTGGCAAGTCTGCCTCTGTGCCATTGCCGTGTGTGGCATCTGTCTCTCATTGTGTGCCACAGAAAACCAGTGTGTAATACTGGGCCTTTTTTTTTTGTAAATTCTCCCTGAAAAAATAAATAAATAGTGGGAGATAAAGATTGGCAAGTCTGCCTCTGTGCCATTGTTGTGTGTGGCATCTGTCTCTCATTGTGTGCCACAGAAAACCAGTGTGTAATACTGGGCCATTAATTTTTTTTTTGTAAATTCTCCCTGAAAAAATAAATAAATAGCGGGAGATAAAGATTGGCAAGTCTTCCTCTGTGCCATTGCCGTGTGTGGCATCTGTCTCTCATTGTGTGCCACAGAAAACCAGTGTGTAATACTGGGCCATTTTTTTCTTTTGTAAATTCTCCCTGAAAAAAAAAATAAATAGTGGGAGATAAAGATTGGCAAGTCTGCCTCTGTGCCATTGCTGTGTGTGGCATCTGTCTCTCATTGTGTGCCACAGAAAACCAGTGTGTAATACTGGGCCTTTTTTTTTTGTAAACTCTCCCTGAAAAAAAAAATGTGGGAGATAAAGATTGCCAAGTCTGCCTCTGTGCCATTGCTGTGTGTGGCATGTGTCTCTCATTGTGTGCCACAGAAAAACAGTGTGTAATAATGGGCCATTTTTTTTTTGTAAATTCTCCTAAAAAAAAAAACAGTGGGAGATAAAGATTGGCAAGTCTGCCTCTGTGCCATTGCTGTGTGTGGCATCTGTGTCTCATTGTGTGCCACAGAAAACCAGTGTGTAATACTGGGCCATTTTTTTTTTTTGTAAATTCTCCCTGAAAAAAAAAAAATAAATAGTGGGAGATAAAGATTGGCAAGTCTGCCTCTGTGCCATTGCTGTGTGTGGCATCTGTCTCTCATTGTGTGCCACAGAAAACCAGTGTGTAATACTGGGCATTTTTTTTTGTGAATTCTCCCTGAAAAAAATAAATAAATAGTGGGAGATAAAGATTGGCAAGTCTGCCTCTGTGCCATTGCTGTGTGTGGCATCTGTCTCTCATTGTGTGCCACAGAAAACCAGTGTGTAATACTGGGCCTTTTTTTTTTTTTTGGAAATTCTCCCTGAAAAAAATAAATAAATAGTGGGAGATAAAGATTGGCAAGTCTGCCTCTGTGCCATTGCTGTGTGTGACATCTGTCTCTCATTGTGTGCCACAGAAAACCAGTGTGTAATACTGGGCCTTTTTTTTTTTTTTTGTAAATTCTCCCTGAAAAAAAAAATAAATAGTGGGAGATAAAGATTGGCAAGTCTGCCTCTGTGCCATTGCTGTGTGTGGCATCTGTCTCTCATTGTGTGCCACAGATAACCAGTGTGTAATATTGGGCCTTTTCTTTTTGTAAATTCTCCCTGAAAAAAAAATAAATAGTGGGAGATAAAGATTGGCAAGTCTGCCTCTGTGCCATTGCCATGTGTGGCATCTGTCTCTCATTGTGTGCCACAGAAAACCAGTGTGTAATACTGGGCCTTTTTTTTTTTTGGAAATTCTCCCTGAAAAAAATAAATAAATAGTGGGAGATAAAGATTGGCAAGTCTGCCTCTGTGCTATTGCTGTGTGTGACATCTGTCTCTCATTGTGTGCCACAGAAAACCAGTGTGTAATACTGGGCCTTTTTTTTTTTTTTTGTAAATTCTCCCTGAAAAAAAAAAATAAATAGTGAGAGATAAAGATTCGCAAGTCTGTCTCTGTGCCATTGCTGTGTGTGGCATTTGTCTCTCATTGTGTGCCACAGAAAACCAGTGTGTAATACTGGGCCATTTTTTTTTTTTTGTAAATTCTCCCTGAAAAAAAAAAAATAGTGGGAGATAAAGATTGGCAAGTCTGCCTCTGTGCCATTGCTGTGTGTGGCATCTGTCTCTCATTGTGTGCCACAGATAACCAGTGTGTAATACTGGGCCTTTTTTTTTGTAAATTCTCCCTGAAAAAAAAAATAAATAGTGGGAGATAAAGATTGGCAAGTCTGCCTCTGTGCCATTGTTGTGTGTGGCATCTGTCTCTCATTGTGTGCCACAGAAAACCAGTGTGTAATACTGGGCCTTTTTTTTTTGTAAATTCTCCCTGAAAAAAAAAAAAAATAGTGGGAGATAAAGATTGGCAAGTCTGCCTCTGTGCCATTGTTGTGTGTGGCATCTGTCTCTCATTGTGTGCCACGGAAAACCAGTGTGTAATACTGGGCCATTTTTTTTGTAAATTCTCCCTGAAAAAAAAAAAACAGTGGGAGATAAAGATTGGCAAGTCTGCCTCTGTGCCATTGCTGTGTGTGGCATCTGTCTCTCATTGTGTGCCACAGAAAACCAGTGTGTAATACTGGGCCATTTTTTTTTTTTGTAAATTCTCCCTGAAAAAAAAAATAAATAGTGGGAGATAAAGATTGGCAAGTCTGCCTCTGTGCCATTGCTGTGTGTGGCATCTGTCTCTCATTGTGTGCCACAGAAAACCAGTGTGTAATATTGGGCCTTTTTTTGTAAATTCTCCCTGAAAAAATAAATAAATAGTGGAAGATAAAGATTGGCAAGTCTGCCTCTGTGCCATTGCCGTGTGTGGCATCTGTCTCTCATTGTGTGCCACAGAAAACCAGTGTGTAATACTGGGCCTTTTTTTTTGTAAATTCTCCCTGAAAAAATAAATAAATAGTGGGAGATAAAGATTGGCAAGTCTGCCTCTGTGCCATTGTTGTGTGTGGCATCTGTCTCTCATTGTGTGCCACAGAAAACCAGTGTGTAATACTGGGCCAATAATTTTTTTTTTGTAAATTCTCCCTGAAAAAATAAATAAATAGTGGGAGATAAAGATTGGCAAGTCTTCCTCTGTGCCATTGCCGTGTGTGGCATCTGTCTCTCATTGTGTGCCACAGAAAACCAGTGTGTAATACTGGGCCATTTTTTTCTTTTGTAAATTCTCCCTGAAAAAAAAAATAAATAGTGGGAGATAAAGATTGGCAAGTCTGCCTCTGTGCCATTGCTGTGTGTGGCATCTGTCTCTCATTGTGTGCCACAGAAAACCAGTGTGTAATACTGGGCCATTTTTTTTTTTGTAAATTCTCCCTGAAAAAAAAAATAAATAGTGGGAGATAAAGATTGGCAAGTCTGCCTCTGTGCCATTGCTGTGTGTGGCATCTGTCTCTCATTGTGTGCCACAGAAAACCAGTGTGTAATATTGGGCCTTTTTTTTGTAAATTCTCCCTGAAAAAATAAATAAATAGTGGGAGATAAAGATTGGCAAGTCTGCCTCTGTGCCATTGCCGTGTGTGGCATCTGTCTCTCATTGTGTGCCACAGAAAACCAGTGTGTAATACTGGGCCTTTTTTTTTGTAAATTCTCCCTGAAAAAATAAATAAATAGTGGGAGATAAAAATTGGCATGTCTGCCTCTGTGCCATTGTTGTGTGTGGCATCTGTCTCTCATTGAGTGCCACAGAAAACCAGTGTGTAATACTGGGCCTTTTTTTTTGTAAATTCTCCCTGAAAAAAAAAAATAAATAGTGGGAGATAAAGATTGGCAAGTCTGCCTCTGTGCCATTGTTGTGTGTGGCATCTGTCTCTCATTGTGTGCCACAGAAAACCAGTGTGTAATACTGGGCCATTAATTTTTTTTTTGTAAATTCTCCCTGAAAAAATAAATAAATAGTGGGAGATAAAGATTGGCAAGTCTTCATCTGTGCCATTGCCGTGTGTGGCATCTGTCTCTCATTGTGTGCCACAGAAAACCAGTGTGTAATACTGGGCCATTTTTTTCTTTTGTAAATTCACCCTGAAAAAAAAAATAAATAGTGGGAGATAAAGATTGGCAAGTCTGCCTCTGTGCCATTGCTGTGTGTGGCATCTGTCTCTCATTGTGTGCCACAGAAAACCAGTGTGTAATACTGGGCCTTTTTTTTTTGTAAATTCTCCCTGAAAAAAAAAATAGTGGGAGATAAAGATTGCCAAGTCTGCCTCTGTGCCATTGCTGTGTGTGGCATCTGTCTCTCATTGTGTGCCACAGAAAAACAGTGTGTAATACTGGGCCATTTTTTTTTTTTGTAAATTCTCCTGAAAAAAAAAACAGTGGGAGATAAAGATTGGCAAGTCTGCCTCTGTGCCATTGCTGTGTGTGGCATCTGTCTCTCATTGTGTGCCACAGAAAACCAGTGTGTAATACTGGGCCATTTTTTTTTTTTGTAAATTCTCCCTGAAAAAAAATAAATAAATAGTGGGAGATAAAGATTGGCAAGTCTGCCTCTGTGCCATTGCTGTGTGTGGCATCTGTCTCTCATTGTGTGCCACAGAAAACCAGTGTGTAATACTGGGCATTTTTTTTTGTGAATTCTCCCTGAAAAAAAAAAATAAATAGTGGGAGATAAAGATTGGCAAGTCTGCCTCTGTGCCATTGCTGTGTGTGACATCTGTCTCTCATTGTGTGCCACAGAAAACCAGTGTGTAATACTGGGCCTTTTTTTTTTTGTAAATTCTCCCTGAAAAAAAAAAATAAATAGTGGGAGATAAAGATTGGCAAGTCTGCCTCTGTGCCATTGCTGTGTGTGACATCTGTCTCTCATTGTGTGCCACAGAAAACCAGTGTGTAATACTGGGCCTTTTTTTTTTTTTTGTAAATTCTCCCTGAAAAAAAAAATAAATAGTGGGAGATAAAGATTCGCAAGTCTGCCTCTGTGCCATTGCTGTGTGTGGCATTTGTCTCTCATTGTGTGCCACAGAAAACCAGTGTGTAATACTGGGCTATTTTTTTTTTTTGTAAATTCTCCCTGAAAAAAAAAAATAGTGGGAGATAAAGATTGGCAAGTCTGCCTCTGTGCCATTGCTGTGTGTGGCATCTGTCTCTCATTGTGTGCCACAGATAACCAGTGTGTAATACTGGGCCTTTTTTTTTTGTAAATTCTCCCTGAAAAAATAAATAAATAGTGGGAGATAAAGATTGGCAAGTCTGCCTCTGTGCCATTGTTGTGTGTGGCATCTGTCTCTCATTGAGTGCCACAGAAAACCAGTGTGTAATACTGGGCCTTTTTTTTTGTAAATTCTCCCTGAAAAAAATAAATAAATAGTGGGAGATAAAGATTGGCAAGTCTGCCTCTGTGCCATTGTTGTGTGTGGCATCTGTCTCTCATTGTGTGCCACAGAAAACCAGTGTGTAATACTGGGCCATTTTTTTTTTGTAAATTCTCCCTGAAAATAAAAAATAGTGGGAGATAAAGATTGGCAAGTCTGCCTCTGTGCCATTGCTGTGTGTGGCATCTGTCTCTCATTGTGTGCCACAGATAACCAGTGTGTAATATTGTGCCTTTTCTTTTTGTAAATTCTCCCTGAAAAAATAAATAAATAGTGGGAGATAAAGATTGGCAAGTCTGCCTCTGTGCCATTGCTATGTGTGGCATCTGTCTCTCATTGTGTGCCACAGAAAACCAGTGTGTAATACTGGGCCTTTTTTTTGTAAATTCTCCCTGAAAAAAAAAATAAATAGTGGGAGATAAAGATTGGCAAGTCTGCCTCTGTGCCATTGTTGTGTGTGGCATCTGTCTCTCATTGAGTGCCACAGAAAACCAGTGTGTAATACTGGGCCTTTTTTTTTGTAAATTCTCCCTGAAAAAAATAAATAAATAGTGGGAGATAAAGATTGGCAAGTCTGCCTCTGTGCCATTGTTGTGTGTGGCATCTGTCTCTCATTGTGTGCCACAGAAAACCAGTGTGTAATACTGGGCCATTTTTTTTTTGTAAATTCTCCCTGAAAAAAAAAAACAGTGGGAGATAAAGATTGGCAAGTCTGCCTCTGTGCCATTGCTGTGTGTGGCATCTGTCTCTCATTGTGTGCCACAGAAAACCAGTGTGTAATATTGGGCCTTTTTTTTGTAAATTCTCCCTGAAAAAATAAATAAATAGTGGGAGATAAAGACTGGCAAGTCTGCCTCTGTGCCATTGCCGTGTGTGGCATCTGTCTCTCATTGTGTGTCACAGAAAACCAGTGTGTAATACTGGGTCTTTTTTTTTGTAAATTCTCCCTCAAAAAAAAAAAAATAGTGGGAGATAAAGACTGGCATGTCTGCCTCTGTGCCATTGTTGTGTGGGGCATCTGTCTCTCATTGAGTGCCACAGAAAACCAGTGTGTAATACTGGGCCTTTTTTTTTGTAAATTCTCCCTGAAAAAAAAAAAATAGTGGGAGATAAAGATTGGCAAGTCTGCCTCTGTGCCATTGTTGTGTGTGGCATCTGTCTCTCATTGTGTGCCACAGAAAACCAGTGTGTAATACTGGGCCATTATTTTTTTTTGTAAATTCTCCCTGAAAAAAAAAAAATAGTGGGAGATAAAGATTGGCAAGTCTGCCTCTGTGCCATTGTTGTGTGTGGCATCTGTCTCTCATTGTGTGCCACAGAAAACCAGTGTGTAATACTGGGCCATTATTTTTTTTTGTAAATTCTCCCTGAAAAAATAAATAAATAGTGGGAGATAAAGATTGGCAAGTCTTCCTCTGTGCCATTGCCGTGTGTGGCATCTGTCTCTCATTGTGTGCCACAGAAAACCAGTGTGTAATACTGGGCCATTTTTTTCTTTTGTAAATTCTCCCTGTAAAAAAATAAATAAATAGTGGGAGATAAAGATTGGCAAGTCTGCCTCTGTGCCATTGCTGTGTGTGGCATCTGTCTCTCATTGTGTGCCACAGAAAAACAGTGTGTAATACTGGGCCATTTTTTTTTTGTAAATTCTCCTGAAAAAAAAAAACAGTGGGAGATAAAGATTGGCAAGTCTGCCTCTGTGCCATTGCTGTGTGTGGCATCTGTGTCTCATTGTGTGCCACAGAAAACCAGTGTGTAATACTGGGCCATTTTTTTTTTTTTGTAAATTCTCCCTGAAAAAAAATAAATAAATAGTGGGAGATAAAGATTGGCAAGTCTGCCTCTGTGCCATTGCTGTGTGTGGCATCTGTCTCTCATTGTGTGCCACAGAAAACCAGTGTGTAATACTGGGCATTTTTTTGTGTGAATTCTCCCTGAAAAAAATAAATAAATAGTGGGAGATAAAGATTGGCAAGTCTGCCTCTGTGCCATTGCTGTGTGTGGCATCTGTCTCTCATTGTGTGCCACAGAAAACCAGTGTGTAATACTGGGCATTTTTTTGTGTGAATTCTCCCTGAAAAAAATAAATAAATAGTGGGAGATAAAGATTGGCAAGTCTGCCTCTGTTCCATTGCTGTGTGTGGCATCTGTCTCTCATTGTGTGCCACAGAAAACCAGTGTGTAATACTGGGCCTTTTTTTTGTAAATTCTCCCTGAAAAAAAAAATAGTGGGAGATAAAGATTGCCAAGTCTGCCTCTGTGCCATTGCTGTGTGTGACATCTGTCTCTCATTGTGTGCCACAGAAAACCAGTGTGTAATACTGGGCATTTTTTTTTTTTTTTGTAAATTCTCCCTGAAAAAAAAAATAAATAGTGGGAGATAAAGATTCGCAAGTCTGCCTCTGTGCCATTGCTGTGTGTGGCATCTGTCTCTCATTGTGTGCCACAGAAAACCAGTGTGTAATACTGGGCCTTTTTTTTTTTTGGAAATTCTCCCTGAAAAAAATAAATAAATAGTGGGAGATAAAGATTGGAAAGTCTGCCTCTGTGCCATTGCTGTGTGTGACATCTGTCTCTCATTGTGTGCCACAGAAAACCAGTGTGTAATACTGGGCCTTTTTTTTTTTTTTGTAAATTCTCCCTGAAAAAAAAAATAAATAGTGAGAGATAAAGATTCGCAAGTCTGCCTCTGTGCCATTGCTGTGTGTGGCATTTGTCTCTCATTGTGTGCCACAGAAAACCAGTGTGTAATACTGGGCCATTTTTTTTTTTTGTAAATTCTCCCTGAAAAAAAAAATAGTGGGAGATAAAGATTGGCAAGTCTGCCTCTGTGCCATTGCTGTGTGTGGCATTTGTCTCTCATTGTGTGCCACAGATAACCAGTGTGTAATACTGGGCCTTTTTTTTGTAAATTCTCCCTGAAAAAAAAAATAGTGGGAGATCAAGATTGGCAAGTCTGCCTCTGTGCCATTGTTGTGTGTGGCATCTGTCTCTCATTGAGTGCCACAGAAAACCAGTGTGTAATACTGGGCCTTTTTTTTGTAAATTCTCCCTGAAAAAAAAAATAAATAGTGGGAGATAAAGATTGGCAAGTCTGCCTCTGTGCCATTGTTGTGTGTGGCATCTGTCTCTCATTGTGTGCCACAGAAAACCAGTGTGTAATACTGGGCCATTTTTTTTTTTGTAAATTCTCCCTGAAAAAAAAAATAAATAGTGGGAGATAAAGATTGGCAAGTCTGCCTCTGTGCCATTGCTGTGTGTGGCATCTGTCTCTCATTGTGTGCCACAGAAAACCAGTGTGTAATATTGGGCCTTTTTTTTGTAAATTCTCCCTGAAAAAATAAATAAATAGTGGGAGATAAAGATTGGCAAGTCTGCCTCTGTGCCATTGCCGTGTGTGGCATCTGTCTCTCATTGTGTGCCACAGAAAACCAGTGTGTAATACTGGGCCTTTTTTTTTGTAAATTCTCCTTGAAAAAATAAATAAATAGTGGGAGATAAAGATTGGCAAGTCTGCCTCTGTGCCTTTGTTGTGTGTGGCATCTGTCTCTCATTGTGTGCCACAGAAAACCAGTGTGTAATACTGGGCCATTAATTTTTTTTTTGTAAATTCTCCCTGAAAAAATAAATAAATAGTGGGAGATAAAGATTGGCAAGTCTGCCTCTGTGCCATTGCCGTGTGTGGCATCTGTCTCTCATTGTGTGCAACAGAAAACCAGTGTGTAATACTGGGCCATTTTTTTCTTTTGTAAATTCTCACTGAAAAAAAAAATAAATAGTGGGAGATAAAGATTGGCAAGTCTGCCTCTGTGCCATTGCTGTGTGTGGCATCTGTCTCTCATTGTGTGCCACAGAAAACCAGTGTGTAATACTGGGCCATTTTTTTTTTTTGTAAATTCTCCCTGAAAAAAAAAATAAATAGTGGGAGATAAAGATTGGCAAGTCTGCCTCTGTGCCATTGCTGTGTGTGGCATCTGTCTCTCATTGTGTGCCACAGAAAACCAGTGTGTAATATTGGGCCTTTTTTTTTGTAAATTCTCCCTGAAAAAATAAATAAATAGTGGGAGATAAAGATTGGCAAGTCTGCCTCTGTGCCATTGCCGTGTGTGGCATCTGTCTCTCATTGTGTGCCACAGAAAACCAGTGTGTAATACTGGGCCTTTTTTTTTGTAAATTCTCCCTGAAAAAATAAATAAATAGTGGGAGATAAAGATTGGCAAGTCTGCCTCTGTGCCATTGTTGTGTGTGGCATCTGTCTCTCATTGTGTGCCACAGAAAACCAGTGTGTAATACTGGGCCATTAATTTATTTTTTGTAAATTCTCCCTGAAAAAATAAATAAATAGTGGGAGATAAAGATTGGCAAGTCTTCCTCTGTGCCATTGCCGTGTGTGGCATCTGTCTCTCATTGTGTGCCACAGAAAACCAGTGTGTAATACTGGGCCATTTTTTTCTTTTGTAAATAATCCCTGAAAAAAAAAATAAATAGTGGGAGATAAAGATTGGCAAGTCTGCCTCTGTGCCATTGCTGTGTGTGGCATATGTCTCTCATTGTGTGCCACAGAAAACCAGTGTGTAATACTGGGCCTTTTTTTTTTGTAAATTCTCCCTGAAAAAAAAAATAGTGGGAGATAAAGATTGGCAAGTCTGCCTCTGTGCCATTGCTGTGTGTGGCATCTGTCTCTCATTGTGTGCCACAGAAAACCAGTGTGTAATATTGGGCCTTTTTTTTGTAAATTCTCCCTGAAAAAATAAATAAATAGTGGGAGATAAAGATTGGCAAGTCTGCCTCTGTGCCATTGCCGTGTGTGGCATCTGTCTCTCATTGTGTGCCACAGAAAACCAGTGTGTAATACTGGGCCTTTTTTTTGTAAATTCTCCCTGAAAAAATAAATAAATAGTGGGAGATAAAGATTGGCAAGTCTGCCTCTGTGCCATTGTTGTGTGTGGCATCTGTCTCTCATTGTGTGCCACAGAAAACCAGTGTGTAATACTGGGCCATTATTTTTTTTTTTGTAAATTCTCCCTGAAAAAATAAATAAATAGTGGGAGATAAAGATTGGCAAGTCTTCCTCTGTGCCATTGCCGTGTGTGGCATCTGTCTCTCATTGTGTGCCACAGAAAACCAGTGTGTAATACTGGGCCATTTTTTTCTTTTGTAAATTCTCCCTGAAAAAAAAATAAATAGTGGGAGATAAAGATTGGCAAGTCTGCCTCTGTGCCATTGCTGTGTGTGGCATCTGTCTCTCATTGTGTGCCACAGAAAACCAGTGTGTAATACTGGGCCTTTTTTTTTGTAAATTCTCCCTGAAAAAAAAAATAGTGGGAGATAAAGATTGCCAAGTCTGCCTCTGTGCCATTGCTGTGTGTGGCATCTGTCTCTCATTGTGTGCCACAGAAAACCAGTGTGTAATACTGGGCCATTAATTTTTTTTTTGTAAATTCTCCCTGAAAAAATAAATAAATAGTGGGAGATAAAGATTGGCAAGTCTTCCTCTGTGCCATTGCCATGTGTGGCATCTGTCTCTCATTGTGTGCCACAGAAAACCAGTGTGTAATACTGGGCCATTTTTTTCTTTTGTAAATTCTCCCTGAAAAAAAAAATAAATAGTGGGAGATAAAGATTGGCAAGTCTGCCTCTGTGCCATTGCTGTGTGTGGCATCTGTCTCTCATTGTGTGCCACAGAAAACCAGTGTGTAATACTGGGCCTTTTTTTTTGTAAATTCTCCCTGAAAAAAAAAATAGTGGGAGATAAAGATTGCCAAGTCTGCCTCTGTGCCATTGCTGTGTGTGGCATGTGTCTCTCATTGTGTGCCACAGAAAAACAGTGTGTAATACTGGGCCATTTTTTTTTGTAAATTCTCCTGAAAAAAAAAACAGTGGGAGATAAAGATTGGCAAGTCTGCCTCTGTGCCATTGCTGTGTGTGGCATCTGTGTCTCATTGTGTGCCACAGAAAACCAGTGTGTAATACTGGGCCATTTTTTTTTTTTTGTAAATTCTCCCTGAAAAAAAATAAATAAATAGTGGGAGATAAAGATTGGCAAGTCTGCCTCTGTGCCATTGCTGTGTGTGGCATCTGTCTCTCATTGTGTGCCACAGAAAACCAGTGTGTAATACTGGGCATTTTTTTTGTGAATTCTCCCTGAAAAAAATAAATAAATAGTGGGAGATAAAGATTGGCAAGTCTGCCTCTGTGCCATTGCTGTGTGTGGCATCTGTCTCTCATTGTGTGCCACAGAAAACCAGTGTGTAATACTGGGCCTTTTTTTTTTGTAAATTCTCCCTGAAAAAAAAAATAGTGGGAGATAAAGATTGCCAAGTCTGCCTCTGTGCCATTGCTGTGTGTGGCATGTGTCTCTCATTGTGTGCCACAGAAAAACAGTGTGTAATACTGGGATATTTTTTTTTTTTTTGTAAATTCTCCTGAAAAAAAAAACAGTGGAAGATAAAGATTGGCAAGTCTGCCTCTGTGCCATTGCTGTGTGTGGCATCTGTGTCTCATTGTGTGCCACAGAAAACCAGTGTGTAATACTGGGCCATTTTTTTTTTTTGTAAATTCTCCCTGAAAAAAAAAAATAGTGGGAGATAAAGATTGGCAAGTCTGCCTCTGTGCCATTGCTGTGTGTGGCATCTGTCTCTCATTGTGTGCCACAGAAAACCAGTGTGTAATACTGGGCATTTTTTTTGTGAATTCTCCCTGAAAAAAATAAATAAATAGTGGGAGATAAAGATTGGCAAGTCTGCCTCTGTGCCATTGCTGTGTGTGGCATCTGTCTCTCATTGTGTGCCACAGAAAACCAGTGTGTAATACTGGGCCTTTTTTTTTTTTTTGTAAATTCTCCCTGAAAAAAATAAATAAATAGTGGGAGATAAAGATTGGCAAGTCTGCCTCTGTGCCATTGCTGTGTGTGACATCTGTCTCTCATTGTGTGCCACAGAAAACCAGTGTGTAATACTGGGCCTTTTTTTTTTTTTTGTAAATTCTCCCTGAAAAAAAAAATAAATAGTGGGAGATAAAGATTCGCAAGTCTGCCTCTGTGCCATTGCTGTGTGTGGCATCTGTCTCTCATTGTGTGCCACAGAAAACCAGTGTGTAATACTGGGCCTTTTTTTTTTTTTTTGGAAATTCTCCCTGAAAAAAATAAATAAATAGTGGGAGATAAAGATTGGCAAGTCTGCCTCTGTGCCATTGCTGTGTGTGACATCTGTCTCTCATTGTGTGCCACAGAAAACCAGTGTGTAATACTGGGCCTTTTTTTTTTGTAAATTCTCCCTGAAAAAAAAAATAAATAGTGGGAGATAAAGATTGGCAAGTCTGCCTCTGTGCCATTGCTGTGTGTGGCATCTGTCTCTCATTGTGTGCCACAGATAACCAGTGTGTAATATTGGGCCTTTTCTTTTTGTAAATTCTCCCTGAAAAAAAAAATAAATAGTGGGCGATAAAGATTGGCAAGTCTGCCTCTGTGCCATTGCCATGTGTGGCATCTGTCTCTCATTGTGTGCCACAGAAAACCAGTGTGTAATACTGGGCCTTTTTTTTTGTAAATTCTCCCTGAAAAAAAAAATAAATAGTGGGAGATAAAGATTGGCAAGTCTGCCTCTGTGCCATTGCTGTGTGTGACATCTGTCTCTCATTGTGTGCCACAGAAAACCAGTGTGTAATACTGGGCCTTTTTTTTGTAAATTCTCCCTGAAAAAAAAAATAAATAGTGGGAGATAAAGATTGGCATGTCTGCCTCTGTGCCATTGTTGTGTGTGGCATCTGTCTCTCATTGAGTGCCACAGAAAACCAGTGTGTAATACTGGGCCTTTTTTTTTGTAAATTCTCCCTGAAAAAAAAAATAAATAGTGGGAGATAAAGATTGGCAAGTCTGCCTCTGTGCCATTGTTGTGTGTGGCATCTGTCTCTCATTGTGTGCCACAGAAAACCAGTGTGTAATACTGGGCCATTAATTTTTTTTTTGTAAATTCTCCCTGAAAAAATAAATAAATAGTGGGAGATAAAGATTGGCAAGTCTTCCTCTGTGCCATTGCCGTGTGTGGCATCTGTCTCTCATTGTGTGCCACAGAAAACCAGTGTGTAATACTGGGCCATTTTTTTCTTTTGTAAATTCTCCCTGAAAAAAAAAATAAATAGTGGGAGATAAAGATTGGCAAGTCTGCCTCTGTGCCATTGCTGTGTGTGGCATCTGTCTCTCATTGTGTGCCACAGAAAACCAGTGTGTAATACTGGGCCTTTTTTTTTTTGTAAATTCTCCCTGAAAAAAAAATAGTGGGAGATAAAGATTGCCAAGTCTGCCTCTGTGCCATTGCTGTGTGTGGCATCTGTCTCTCATTGTGTGCCACAGAAAACCAGTGTGTAATACTGGGCCATTTTTTTTTTGTAAATTCTCCCTGAAAAAAAATAAATAAATAGTGGGAGATAAAGATTGGCAAGTCTGCCTCTGTGCCATTGCTGTGTGTGGCATCTGTCTCTCATTGTGTGCCACAGAAAACCAGTGTGTAATACTGGGCATTTTTTTTTGTGAATTCTCCCTGAAGAAAATAAATAAATAGTGGGAGATAAAGATTGGCAAGTCTGCCTCTGTGCCATTGCTGTGTGTGACATCTGTCTCTCATTGTGTGCCACAGAAAACCAGTGTGTAATAATGGGCCTTTTTTTTTTTTGTAAATTCTCCCTGAAAAAAAAAATAAATAGTGGGAGATAAAGATTCGCAAGTCTGCCTCTGTGCCATTGCTGTGTGTGGCATCTGTCTCTCATTGTGTGCCACAGAAAACCAGTGTGTAATATTGGGCCTTTTTTTTTGTAAATTCTCCCTGAAAAAATAAATAAATAGTAGGAGATAAAGATTGGCAAGTCTGCCTCTGTGCCATTGCCGTGTGTGGCATCTGTCTCTCATTGTGTGCCACAGAAAACCAGTGTGTAATACTGGGCCTTTTTTTTTTGTAAATTCTCCCTGAAAAAATAAATAAATAGTGGGAGATAAAGATTGGCAAGTCTGCCTCTGTGCCATTGTTGTGTGTGGCATCTGTCTCTCATTGTGTGCCACAGAAAACCAGTGTGTAATACTGGGCCATTAATTTTTTTTTTGTAAATTCTCCCTGAAAAAATAAATAAATAGCGGGAGATAAAGATTGGCAAGTCTTCCTCTGTGCCATTGCCGTGTGTGGCATCTGTCTCTCATTGTGTGCCACAGAAAACCAGTGTGTAATACTGGGCCATTTTTTTCTTTTGTAAATTCTCCCTGAAAAAAAAAATAAATAGTGGGAGATAAAGATTGGCAAGTCTGCCTCTGTGCCATTGCTGTGTGTGGCATCTGTCTCTCATTGTGTGCCACAGAAAACCAGTGTGTAATACTGGGCCTTTTTTTTTTGTAAACTCTCCCTGAAAAAAAAAATGTGGGAGATAAAGATTGCCAAGTCTGCCTCTGTGCCATTGCTGTGTGTGGCATGTGTCTCTCATTGTGTGCCACAGAAAAACAGTGTGTAATAATGGGCCATTTTTTTTTTGTAAATTCTCCTAAAAAAAAAAACAGTGGGAGATAAAGATTGGCAAGTCTGCCTCTGTGCCATTGCTGTGTGTGGCATCTGTGTCTCATTGTGTGCCACAGAAAACCAGTGTGTAATACTGGGCCATTTTTTTTTTTTGTAAATTCTCCCTGAAAAAAAAAAAATAAATAGTGGGAGATAAAGATTGGCAAGTCTGCCTCTGTGCCATTGCTGTGTGTGGCATCTGTCTCTCATTGTGTGCCACAGAAAACCAGTGTGTAATACTGGGCATTTTTTTTTGTGAATTCTCCCTGAAAAAAATAAATAAATAGTGGGAGATAAAGATTGGCAAGTCTGCCTCTGTGCCATTGCTGTGTGTGGCATCTGTCTCTCATTGTGTGCCACAGAAAACCAGTGTGTAATACTGGGCCTTTTTTTTTTTTTTGGAAATTCTCCCTGAAAAAAATAAATAAATAGTGGGAGATAAAGATTGGCAAGTCTGCCTCTGTGCCATTGCTGTGTGTGACATCTGTCTCTCATTGTGTGCCACAGAAAACCAGTGTGTAATACTGGGCCTTTTTTTTTTTTTTTGTAAATTCTCCCTGAAAAAAAAAATAAATAGTGGGAGATAAAGATTGGCAAGTCTGCCTCTGTGCCATTGCTGTGTGTGGCATCTGTCTCTCATTGTGTGCCACAGATAACCAGTGTGTAATATTGGGCCTTTTCTTTTTGTAAATTCTCCCTGAAAAAAAAATAAATAGTGGGAGATAAAGATTGGCAAGTCTGCCTCTGTGCCATTGCCATGTGTGGCATCTGTCTCTCATTGTGTGCCACAGAAAACCAGTGTGTAATACTGGGCCTTTTTTTTTTTTGGAAATTCTCCCTGAAAAAAATAAATAAATAGTGGGAGATAAAGATTGGCAAGTCTGCCTCTGTGCTATTGCTGTGTGTGACATCTGTCTCTCATTGTGTGCCACAGAAAACCAGTGTGTAATACTGGGCCTTTTTTTTTTTTTTTGTAAATTCTCCCTGAAAAAAAAAAATAAATAGTGAGAGATAAAGATTCGCAAGTCTGTCTCTGTGCCATTGCTGTGTGTGGCATTTGTCTCTCATTGTGTGCCACAGAAAACCAGTGTGTAATACTGGGCCATTTTTTTTTTTTTGTAAATTCTCCCTGAAAAAAAAAAAATAGTGGGAGATAAAGATTGGCAAGTCTGCCTCTGTGCCATTGCTGTGTGTGGCATCTGTCTCTCATTGTGTGCCACAGATAACCAGTGTGTAATACTGGGCCTTTTTTTTTGTAAATTCTCCCTGAAAAAAAAAATAAATAGTGGGAGATAAAGATTGGCAAGTCTGCCTCTGTGCCATTGTTGTGTGTGGCATCTGTCTCTCATTGTGTGCCACAGAAAACCAGTGTGTAATACTGGGCCTTTTTTTTTTGTAAATTCTCCCTGAAAAAAAAAAAAAATAGTGGGAGATAAAGATTGGCAAGTCTGCCTCTGTGCCATTGTTGTGTGTGGCATCTGTCTCTCATTGTGTGCCACGGAAAACCAGTGTGTAATACTGGGCCATTTTTTTTGTAAATTCTCCCTGAAAAAAAAAAAACAGTGGGAGATAAAGATTGGCAAGTCTGCCTCTGTGCCATTGCTGTGTGTGGCATCTGTCTCTCATTGTGTGCCACAGAAAACCAGTGTGTAATACTGGGCCATTTTTTTTTTTTGTAAATTCTCCCTGAAAAAAAAAATAAATAGTGGGAGATAAAGATTGGCAAGTCTGCCTCTGTGCCATTGCTGTGTGTGGCATCTGTCTCTCATTGTGTGCCACAGAAAACCAGTGTGTAATATTGGGCCTTTTTTTGTAAATTCTCCCTGAAAAAATAAATAAATAGTGGAAGATAAAGATTGGCAAGTCTGCCTCTGTGCCATTGCCGTGTGTGGCATCTGTCTCTCATTGTGTGCCACAGAAAACCAGTGTGTAATACTGGGCCTTTTTTTTTGTAAATTCTCCCTGAAAAAATAAATAAATAGTGGGAGATAAAGATTGGCAAGTCTGCCTCTGTGCCATTGTTGTGTGTGGCATCTGTCTCTCATTGTGTGCCACAGAAAACCAGTGTGTAATACTGGGCCAATAATTTTTTTTTTGTAAATTCTCCCTGAAAAAATAAATAAATAGTGGGAGATAAAGATTGGCAAGTCTTCCTCTGTGCCATTGCCGTGTGTGGCATCTGTCTCTCATTGTGTGCCACAGAAAACCAGTGTGTAATACTGGGCCATTTTTTTCTTTTGTAAATTCTCCCTGAAAAAAAAAATAAATAGTGGGAGATAAAGATTGGCAAGTCTGCCTCTGTGCCATTGCTGTGTGTGGCATCTGTCTCTCATTGTGTGCCACAGAAAACCAGTGTGTAATACTGGGCCATTTTTTTTTTTGTAAATTCTCCCTGAAAAAAAAAATAAATAGTGGGAGATAAAGATTGGCAAGTCTGCCTCTGTGCCATTGCTGTGTGTGGCATCTGTCTCTCATTGTGTGCCACAGAAAACCAGTGTGTAATATTGGGCCTTTTTTTTGTAAATTCTCCCTGAAAAAATAAATAAATAGTGGGAGATAAAGATTGGCAAGTCTGCCTCTGTGCCATTGCCGTGTGTGGCATCTGTCTCTCATTGTGTGCCACAGAAAACCAGTGTGTAATACTGGGCCTTTTTTTTTGTAAATTCTCCCTGAAAAAATAAATAAATAGTGGGAGATAAAAATTGGCATGTCTGCCTCTGTGCCATTGTTGTGTGTGGCATCTGTCTCTCATTGAGTGCCACAGAAAACCAGTGTGTAATACTGGGCCTTTTTTTTTGTAAATTCTCCCTGAAAAAAAAAAATAAATAGTGGGAGATAAAGATTGGCAAGTCTGCCTCTGTGCCATTGTTGTGTGTGGCATCTGTCTCTCATTGTGTGCCACAGAAAACCAGTGTGTAATACTGGGCCATTAATTTTTTTTTTGTAAATTCTCCCTGAAAAAATAAATAAATAGTGGGAGATAAAGATTGGCAAGTCTTCATCTGTGCCATTGCCGTGTGTGGCATCTGTCTCTCATTGTGTGCCACAGAAAACCAGTGTGTAATACTGGGCCATTTTTTTCTTTTGTAAATTCACCCTGAAAAAAAAAATAAATAGTGGGAGATAAAGATTGGCAAGTCTGCCTCTGTGCCATTGCTGTGTGTGGCATCTGTCTCTCATTGTGTGCCACAGAAAACCAGTGTGTAATACTGGGCCTTTTTTTTTTGTAAATTCTCCCTGAAAAAAAAAATAGTGGGAGATAAAGATTGCCAAGTCTGCCTCTGTGCCATTGCTGTGTGTGGCATCTGTCTCTCATTGTGTGCCACAGAAAAACAGTGTGTAATACTGGGCCATTTTTTTTTTTTGTAAATTCTCCTGAAAAAAAAAACAGTGGGAGATAAAGATTGGCAAGTCTGCCTCTGTGCCATTGCTGTGTGTGGCATCTGTCTCTCATTGTGTGCCACAGAAAACCAGTGTGTAATACTGGGCCATTTTTTTTTTTTGTAAATTCTCCCTGAAAAAAAATAAATAAATAGTGGGAGATAAAGATTGGCAAGTCTGCCTCTGTGCCATTGCTGTGTGTGGCATCTGTCTCTCATTGTGTGCCACAGAAAACCAGTGTGTAATACTGGGCATTTTTTTTTGTGAATTCTCCCTGAAAAAAAAAAATAAATAGTGGGAGATAAAGATTGGCAAGTCTGCCTCTGTGCCATTGCTGTGTGTGGCATCTGTCTCTCATTGTGTGCCACAGAAAACCAGTGTGTAATAATGGGCCTTTTTTTTTTTGTAAATTCTCCCTGAAAAAAAAAAATAAATAGTGGGAGATAAAGATTGGCAAGTCTGCCTCTGTGCCATTGCTGTGTGTGACATCTGTCTCTCATTGTGTGCCACAGAAAACCAGTGTGAAATAATGGGCCTTTTTTTTTTTTTGTAAATTCTCCCTGAAAAAAAAAATAAATAGTGGGAGATAAAGATTCGCAAGTCTGCCTCTGTGCCATTGCTGTGTGTGGCATCTGTCTCTCATTGTGTGCCACAGAAAACCAGTGTGTAATACTGGGCCTTTTTTTTTTTCTTTGTAAATTCTCCCTGAAAAAATTAAATAAATAGTGGGAGATAAAGATTGGCAAGTCTGCCTCTGTGCCATTGCAGTGTGTGACATCTGTCTCTCATTGTGTGCCACAGAAAACCAGTGTGTAATACTGGGCTTTTTTTTTTTTTTTGCAAATTCTCCCTGAAAAAAAAAATAAATAGTGGGAGATAAAGATTCGCAAGTCTGCCTCTGTGCCATTGCTGTGTGTGGCATCTGTCTCTCATTGTGTGCCACAGAAAACCAGTGTGTAATAATGGGCCTTTTTTTTTTTGTAAATTCTCCCTGAAAAAAATAAATAAATAGTGGGAGATAAAGATTGGCAAGTCTGCCTCTGTGCCATTGCTGTGTGTGGCATCTGTCTCTCATTGTGTGCCACAGAAAACCAGTGTGTAATAATGGGCCTTTTTTTTTTTTTTGTAAATTCTCCCTGAAAAAAAAAAAAATAGTGGGAGATAAAGATTGGCAAGTCTGCCTCTGTGCCATTGCTGTGTGTGGCATCTGTCTCTCATTGTGTGCCACAGAAAACCAGTGTGTAATACTGGGCCGTTTTTTTTTTTTTGTAAATTCTCCCTGAAAAAAAAAAAAAATAGTGGGAGATGAAGATTGGCAAGTCTGCCTCTGTGCCATTGTTGTGTGTGGCATCTGTCTCTCATTGAGTGCCACAGAAAACCAGTGTGTAATACTGGGCCTTTTTTTTTTTGTAAATTCTCCTTGAAAAAAATAAATAAATAGTGGGAGATAAAGATTGGCAAGTCTGCCTCTGTGCCATTGTTGTGTGTGGCATCTGTCTCTCATTGTGTGCCACAGAAAACCAGTGTGTAATACTGGGCCATTTTTTTTTTTTGGAAATTCTCCCTGAAAAAAAAAAACAGTGGGAGATAAAGATTGGCAAGTCTGCCTCTGTGCCATTGCTGTGTGTGGCATCTGTCTCTCATTGTGTGCCACAGAAAACCAGTGTGTAATACTGGACCATTTTTTTTTTTTGTAAATTCTCCCTGAAAAAAAAAAAAATAGTGGGAGATAAAGATTGGCAAGTCTGCCTCTGTGCCATTGCTGTGTGTGGCATCTGTCTCTCATTGTGTGCCACAGAAAACCAGTGTGTAATATTGGGCCTTTTTTTTTGTAAATTCTCCCTGAAAAAATAAATAAATAGTGGGAGATAAAGATTGGCAAGTCTGCCTCTGTGCCATTGCCGTGTGTGGCATCTGTCTCTCATTGTGTGCCACAGAAAACCAGTGTGTAATACTGGGCCTTTTTTTTTGTAAAATCTCCCTGAAAAAAAAATAAATAGTGGGAGATAAAGATTGGCATGTCTGCCTCTGTGCCATTGTTGTGTGTGGCATCTGTCTCTCATTGAGTGCCACAGAAAACCAGTGTGTAATACTGGGCCTTTTTTTTTGTAAATTCTCCCTGAAAAAAAAAAATAAATAGTGGGAGATAAAGATTGGCAAGTCTTCCTCTGTGCCATTGTTGTGTGTGGCATCTGTCTCTCATTGAGTGCCACAGAAAACCAGTGTGTAATACTGGGCCTTTTTTTTTGTAAATTCTCCCTGAAAAAAAAAAATAAATAGTGGGAGATAAAGATTGGCAAGTCTTCCTCTGTGCCATTGCCGTGTGTGGCATCTGTCTCTCATTGTGTGCCACAGAAAACCAGTGTGTAATACTGGGCTTTTTTTTTTTGTAAATTCTCCCTGAAAAAAAAAAAATAGTAGGAGATAAAGATTGGCATGTCTGCCTCTGTGCCATTGTTGTGTGTGGCATCTGTCTCTCATTGAGTGCCACAGAAAACCAGTGTGTAATACTGGGCCTTTTTTTTTGTAAATTCTCCCTGAAAAAAATAAATAAATAGTGGGAGATAAAGATTGGCATGTCTGCCTCTGTGCCATTGTTGTGTGTGGCATCTGTCTCTCATTGAGTGCCACAGAAAACCAGTGTGTAATACTGGGCCTTTTTTTTTTAATTCTACCTGTAAAAAAAAAAAATAAATAGTGGGAGATAAAGATTGGCAAGTCTGCCTCTGTGCCATTGCTGTGTGTGGCATCTGTCTCTCATTGTGTGCCACAGAAAACCAGTGTGTAATACTGGGCCTTTTTTTGTAAATTCTCCCTGAAAAAAAAAATAAATAGTGGGAGATAAAGATTGGCAAGTCTGCCTCTGTGCCATTGCTGTGTGTGGCATCTGTCTCTCATTGTGTGCCACAGAAAACCAGTGTGTAATACTGGGCCATTTTTGTTTTGTAAATTCTCCCTGAAAAAAAAAATAAATAGTGGGAGATAAAGATTGGCAAGTCTGCCTCTGTGCCATTGCTGTGTGTGGCATCTGTCTCTCATTGTGTGCCACAGAAAACCAGTGTGTAATACTGGGCCATTTTTTTTTTAATTCTCCCTGTAAAAAAATAAATAAATAGTGGGAGATAAAGATTGGCAAGTCTGCCTCTGTGCCATTGCTGTGTGTGGCATCTGTTTCTCATTGTGTGCCACAGAAAACCAGTGTGTAATACTGGGCCATTTTTTTTTTAATTCTCCCTGTAAAAAAATAAATAAATAGTGGGAGATAAAGATTGGCAAGTCTGCCTCTGTGCCATTGCTGTGTGTGGCATCTGTCTCTCATTGTGTGCCACAGAACACCAGTGTGTAATACTGGGCCATTTTTGTTTTGTAAATTCTCCCTGAAAAAATAAATAAATAGTGGGAGATAAAGATTGGCAAATCTGCCTCTGTGCCATTGCTGTGTGTGGCATCTGTCTCTCATTGTGTGCCACAGAAAACCAGTGTGTAATACTGGGCCAGTTTTTTTTTAATTCTCCCTGTAAAAAAATAAATAAATAGTGGGAGATAAAGATTGGCAAGTCTGCTTCTGTGCCATTGCTGTGTGTGGCATCTGTCTCTCATTGTGTGCCACACAAAACCAGTGTGTAATACTGGGCCATTTTATTTTTTTTTGTAAATTCTCCCTGAAAAAAAAATAAATAGTGGGAGATAAAGATTGGCAAGTCTGCCTCTGTGCCATTGCTGTGTGTGGCATCTGTCTCTCATTGTGTGCCACAGAAAACCAGTGTGTAATACTGAGCCATTTTTTTTTTTTTATTCTCCCTGAAAAAAATAAATAAATAGTGGGAGATTAAGATTGGCATTTCTGCTTGAGTGCCGGTCGTGTGTGTGCCATCTGTCTCAAATTATTGGGGCACAGAAAACCTAGTGTGTAACATTGGGCCTGGTTTTTCTTTCAGTGTCAGCCACCTATAAAGGTGTATATAAATCCTACAGAAGTTAGAGTTCACCTTATAAGTTGTTTTACAGTAACAAATACCGTTACTTTGGTTACGTTTTGCAAACAATGAGGAAGTCTGGTGGAAGAGGTCATGGCCGTGGGCAGTCATTGTCAGCTGCTAATGATGGTAGTGGTGGTGGAGCATCAGGTGGTCGTGGTAAAAGCAGTACAGCACCTAAGTCTCGAGTTGTTGAGCCAGGTTCGTCGTCTGGCTACACAAGGCCTCGAACGCTCCCTTTTCTGGGAGTAGGAAAACCGCTTTTAAAGCCGGAGCAGCAAGAACAATTTTTGGCTTTCCTTGCTGGCTCAGCCTCTAGCTCTTTTGCCTCCTCTTCTGAAAGTGCAAAATGTAAAAGCAGCGCGTCGTTATTGGATGTTCACGGTCAGGGACAAGTCGCTTCCTTGTCTTCTTCACCCAGAACAAGAGAGAAGGATGCGTCAGGAGACACAACGGGTTACTCCATGGAGCTTTTACACATACCGTTCCTGGGTTAGACAGTGAAACAGTTAACAGGCCATGCCCATTAGAAGTTGAATCGGACATGGAGTGCACTGATGCACAGCCACAGCCAGATTACTATGCTGTTCCTTTGACTCAGACCAGAACATTGCCCTCGCAGTGTACTGAGCCAGAATCAAACCCAGCTGAGACTATGGTGCCCCATCGCGAACGCTATACCACCGGCTTACACGGTGACACAGACGAAGTTGCACACGAGATAGAAGAGGAGGTCATAGGTGACCCAGTTGTTGACCCCGATTGGCAGCCATTGGGGGAACAGGGTGCAGGCGGCAGTAGTTCTGAAGTGGAGGAGGAGGAGGAGCCGCAGCAGGCATCAACATCACAACAGGTTCCATCTGCCGGGCCCGTATCTGGCCAAAAACGCGTGGCAAAACCAAAACCAGTTGGAGGACAGCGTGGCCATCCGGTTAAAGAAGCTCAGTCTGCAATGCCTGAAAAGGTATCCGGTAGTAGAAAGAGTGCAGTCTGGCATTTTTTTAAACAACATCCAAATGATCAGCGCAAAGTCATCTGTCAAAAATGTTCAACTACCTTAAGCAGAGGTCAGAATCTTAAAAGTCTAAATACAAGTTGCATGCATAGACATTTATCCACCATGCATTTGCAAGCCTGGACTAACTACCAAACGTGCCTAAAGGTTGCAGCACCCTCGGCCAATGAAGCTAGTCAGCAACACTACATCCCTTCCCTCACTGTAACCCCACCATTTCCCGCAACACCTGCAGTATCTGTGCAGCTTTTGTCTCCAGGCCAAAGCAGTCAGGGAATCACCAGGTTCGTAGTAGAAAACACTGCATGTAGGGCACCGGCAAGAATACCATCTCCAACCCTCTCTCAGTCTGCCATGTCCTCCGGCACCACCGCTAGTTCCACGATCTCCAGCTCTCCAGTCCAGCTCACCCTACATGAGACTCTTGTTAGGAAAAGGAAGTACTCATCCTCGCATCCGCGTACACAGGGTTTGAACGCCCACATTGCTAGACTAATCTCATTAGAGATGATGCCCTACCGGTTAGTTGAAAGCGAAGCTTTCAAAGCGCTGATGGACTACGCTGTATCACGCTACGAGCTACCAGTCGACACTTCTTTTCTAGAAAAGCCATCCCAGCCCTCCAACAGCATGTTAAAGACCGCATCGTCCATGCACTCAGGCAGTCTGTGACTACAAAGGTGCACCTGACAACAGATGCATGGACCAGTAGGCATGGACAGGGACGTTACGTGTCCTTCACGGCACATTGGGTGAATGTGGTGGATGCAGGGTCCACAGGGGACAGCAATATTGGGACAGTTCTGCCTAGCCCACGGTCAAGGAAAGAGTTGGCTGTAGGCGTTCGCCCCCCCTCCTCCTCTTCCTCGTCCTCCTGCAGAAGCGAGAGCTCGTCCACAGACCCCAGTCGCACATCCACTCCATCTGCAGCTGCCACTGTTGCACACCAGGTGTGCAATTATGGGACAGCTAGTGGCAAGCATCAGCAGGCTTTATTGGCAATGAAGTGTTTGGGCGACAACAGACACACAGCGGAAGTTCTGTCCGAGTTCTTGCAGAAAGAAACTCAGTCATGGCTGGGCACTGTACATCTTGAGGCAGGCAAGGTAGTGAGTGATAACGGAAGGAATTTCATGGCTGCCATAGCCCTTTCCCAACTGAAACACATTCCTTGCCTGGCTCACACCTTAAACCTGGTGGTGCAGTGCTTCCTGAAAAGTTATCCGGGGTTACCCGACCTGCTCCTCAAAGTGCGCAGACTTTGCTCGCATATCCGCCGTTCGCCCATACACTCCAGCCGTATGCAGAACTATCAGCGGTCTTTGAACCTTCCCCAGCATCGCCTAATCATCGACGTTGCAACAAGGTGGAACTCCACACTGCACATGCTTCAGAGACTGTGCAAACAGAGGCGTGCTGTTATGTATTTGTGGGAGGATACACGGGCAGGCAGTTGGATGGCAGACATGGAGTTGTCAGGTGTGCAGTGGTCGAAGCTACAAGACCTGTGTCAAGTCCTTCAGTGTTTTGAGGAATGCACATGGCTGGTTAGTGCAGACAACGCCATAATAAGCATGAGCATCCCCCTAATGCGTCTGCTGATGCAAAGTTTGACGCACATAAAGGAGCAGGCGTCTGAAGCCGAGGAAGAGGAAAGCCTTGATGACAGTCAGCCATTGTCTGGTCAGGGCCGTGTAGAGGACGCGGTAGCGGGCGAAGAGGATGAGGAGGACGAGGAGGATGATGGGGATGAGCACTTTTTTAATGAGGAAGCTTCTTCTGGGCCAACAGAAATTAGTGGCGTTGCAAGGCCGGGTTCTGGTTTTTTAAGGGAGACAAGTGACGTAGATTTGCCTGTAACTGCCCCTCAAACCAGCACAACCGCAGATTTGACAACTGGAACTTTGGCCCACATGGCGGATTATGCCTTACGTATCCTCAAAAGGGACCCACGCATTATTAAAATGATGACCGATGACGATTACTGGTTGGCCTGCATCCTTGACCCTCGCTATAAAGGCAAATTGCAAAATATTATGCCACATGAGAACCTCGAACAAATATTAGCAACCAAACAAGCAACTCTTGTAGACAGTTTGATTCAGGCATTCCCAGCACACAGCGCCGGTGATGGTTCTCACACGAGCTGCAGGGGGCTACAGGGCAGAGGTGTTAGAGGTGCACAAATCAGAAGTGGCGTTGGACAGAGGGGTTTTCTGACCAGGTTGTGGAGTGATTTCGCAATGACCGCAGACAGGACAGGTACTGCAGCATCTATTCAAAGTGACAGGAGACAACATTTGTCCAGTATGGTTACTAACTATTTTTCATCCCTTATCGATGTTCTCCCTCAACCGTCAGTTACATTTGATTACTGGGAATCCAAATTAGACACCTGGCCTGAATTGGCAGAATATGCATTGCTTGCCCATCAGCTAGTGTGCTATCAGAAAGAGTATTCAGTGCTGCTGGTTCAATATTAACCGAAAAAAGGACTCGTCTGGCTACCCAAAATGTGGATGATCTAACCTTCATTAAAATGAACCACTCCTGGATTTCAAATTATTTTGCCCCACCTTTCCCGGCTGACACCTAGCTTTCCTATAAAAAGGTCTTGCTTGTGGACTGGTCTTACTGAGTGTTCCAATCTCTTAATTTGCAGCAGCTGTTTGTCCAGCATACGACATGTTTACACCTCCCTCAATGGGAAAACTCCCCCCACGGGGCCGTGGTCTCGCCACTTGGCGCAAGCACCCGTTAGAGTGCCGTTTGTCTGAAGAGGTGGGTGTGCCCGCTTTTGGTCGACGGCACTGCCACTGGGTCCCTCATAGTACAATAAAGTGTCTCTAGCGGTGGTGGCGCGCACCCAACGTCAGACACACCATTGTAACATGAGGGGCCCTGGGACGGTACCGCCGGCCACAAGAGAGTTCACCCCCCCCAGGTCAAACTGTGCTCTAACACGTGCAAAATTATCTCTCACAGCTCCACCAATGTTTAGTCTATGCGCTGACATCATTCAATGCCTGGCACTGACAATACCAATTTGTTGACATCTATGATGCTAGTTAAAGTAGTCTGGGTCAGTGTCCTATATTGACACCAGTAAATACTTACTGCCAAATTACTTTGTCAGAAACTCAGCAGATGAGCCCACCCCTATACCTAAGTATGCCACACTTTTTGTTGTTGTTGGTTTGCGAGACATTAACATCTATTTATTTTTTGTGAGTACTAACTGTGTCAGACACTCCTTGCAATCGTCCTCTGGTGACCACACCAATGCTGCCTGTGTACCCCTGCGAGATAACTCTAAGTGCCTTGAGCCTATTTTTAGTTATTTTAGGCCTAGTAAGCCGGTTTGCGGTCCCTCCTTGCAATTTTCCTCCACTGACCACAACAATGCTGCCTGTGTACCCATGTAACCTATTTAAAACTGCATAGAGCCTATTTTTATTTATTTTAGGCCTAGTAAGCCTGTCTGCGGTCCCTCCTTGCAATCCTCCTCCACTGACCACAACAATGCTGCCTGTGTACCCATGTAACCTATTTAAAACTGCATAGAGCCTATTTTTTTTTATTTTAGGCCTAGTAAGCCTGTCTGCGGTCCCACCTTGCAATCCTCCTCCACTGACCACAACAATGCTGCCTGTGTACCCATGTAACCTATTTAAAACTGCATAGAGCCTATTTTTATTTATTTTAGGCCTAGTAAGCCTGTCTGCGGTCCCTCCTTGCAATCCTCCTCCACTGACCACAACAATGCTGCCTGTGTACCCCTGCGAGATAACTCTAAGTGCCTTGAGCCTATTTTTATTTATTTTAGGCCTAGTAAGCCTGTCTGCGGTCCCTCCTTGCAATCCTCCTCCACTGACCACAACAAATCTGCCTGTGTACCCCTGCGAGATAACTCTAAGTGCCTTGAGCCTATTTTTATTTATTTTAGGCCTAGTAAGCCTGTCTGCGGTCATTCCTTGCAATCCTCCTCCATTGACCACAACAATGCTGCCTGTGTACCCCTGCGAGATAACTCTAAGTGCCTTGAGCCTATTTTTATTTATTTTAGGCCTAGTAAGCCTGTCTGCGGTCCCTCCTTGCAATCCTCCTCCACTGACCACAACAATGCTGCCTGTGTACCCCTGCGAGATAACTCTAAGTGCCTTGAGCCTATTTTTAGTTATTTTAGACCTAGTAAGCCTGTCTGCGGTCCCTCCTTGCAATCCTCCTCCACTGACCACAACAATGCTGCCTGTGTACCCCTGCGAGATAACTCTAAGTGCCTTGAGCCTATTTTTATTTATTTTAGGCCTAGTAAGCCTGTCTGCGGTCCCTCCTTGCAATCCTCCTCCACTGACCACAACAATGCTGCCTGTGTACCCCTGCGAGATAAGTCTAAGTGCCTTGAGCCTATTTTTATTTATTTTAGGCCTAGTAAGCCTGTCTGCGGTCCCTCCTTGCAATCCTCCTCCACTGACCACAACAATGCTGCCTGTGTACCCCTGCGAGATAACTCTAAGTGCCTTGAGCCTATTTTTAGTTATTTTAGGCATAGTAAGAATGTCTGCGGTCCCTCCTTGCAATCCTCCTCCACTGACCACAACAATGCTGCCTGTGTACCCCTGCGAGATAACTCTAAGTGCCTTGAGCCTATTTTTAGTTATTTTAGGCCTAGTAAGCCTGTCTGCGGTCCCTCCTTGCAATCCTCCTCCACTGACCACAACAATGCTGCCTGTGTACCCATGTAACACTGCATAGAGCCTATTTTTATTTATTTTAGGCCTAGTAAGCCTGTCTGCGGTCCCTCCTTGCAATCCTCCTCCGCTGACCACACCAATGCTGCCCGTGTACCCCTGGAACCTATTTAAAAGTTCATAGAGCCTATTTATATATTTTATTTAATATTAATAAAGCCATGATGGACTGCGCTGTACCACGCTACAAGCTAACCAGTCGACACTTCTTTTGCGAGAAAAGCCATCCCAACCCTCCACCAGCATGTAAAAGACCACATTGTAACATGCACTCTGGCAATCTGTGAGTACAAAGGTGCACCTGACAACAGACGCATGGACCTGTAGGCATGGCCACGGAAGGTTACGTGTCCATTACGGCGCAATGGGTTAATGTGGTGGATGCATGGTCCACAGGGGACAGCCTACTAAGTCTGTCTGCAGTCCCTAATTCAAATTGTCCTCCACTGTATAAATCTGAGCTTCAACCTTCTGGCTCTCATTAAGTGCTTTTTTTAAAAAAAAAAAGTTTGGTGGTTGGGGCCTACTAACGGTGTCCACCGCTCCCTGGTGTTGTCCTCCACTGTATAAATCTGAGCTTCAACCTTCTGGCTCTCATTAAGTGCTTTTTTGAAAAAAAAAAAGTTTGGTGGTTGGGGCCTACTAACGGTGTCTGCCGCTCCCTGGTGTTGTCCTCCACTGTATAAATCTGAGCTTCAACCTTCTGGCTCTCATTAAGTGCTGTTTTTAAAAAATTTGGTGGTTGGGGCATACTAACGGTGTCTGCCGCTCCCTGGTGTTGTCCTCCACTGTATAAATCTGAGCTTCAACCTTCTGGCTCTCATTAAGTGCTGTTTTTAAAAAATTTGGTGGTTGGGGCATACTAACGGTGTCTGCCACTCCCTGGTGTTGTCCTCCACTGTATAAATCTGAGCTTCAACCTTCTGGATCTCATTAAATGCTGTTTTTAAAAAATGTGGTGGTTGGGGCCTACTAACGGTGTCTGCCGCAACCTGGTGTTGTCCTCCACTGTATAAATCTGAGCTTCAACCTTCTGGCTCTCATTAAGTGCTTTTTTAAAAAAAAAATTGGTGGTTGGGGCCTACTAACGGTGTCTGCCGCTCCCTGGTGTTGTCCTCCACTGTATAAATCTGAGCTTCAACCTTCTGGCTCTTATTAAGTGCTTTTTAAAAAAACAAATTTGGTGGTTGGGGCCTACTAACAGTGTCTGCCGCTCCCTGGTGTTGTCCTCCACTGTATAAATCTGAGCTTCAACCTTCTGGCTCTCATTAAGTGCTTTTTAAAAAAAATTTGGTGGTTGGGGCCTACTAACGGTGTCTGCCGCTCCCTGGTGTTGTCCTCCACTGTATAAATCTGAGCTTCAACCTTCTGGCTCTCATTAAGTGCTTTTTAAAAAAAAAAAAAGTTTGGTGGTTGGGGCCTACTAACGGTGTCCACCGCTCCCTGGTGTTGTCCTCCACCGTATAAATCTGAGCTTCAACCTTCTGGCTCTCATTAAGTGCTTTAATGAAAAAAAAAAAAGTTTGGTGGTTGGGGCCTACTAACGGTGTCTGCCGCTCCCTGGTGTTGTCCTCCACTGTATAAATCTGAGCTTCAACCTTCTGGCTCTCATTAAGTGCTGTTTTTAAAAAATTTGGTGGTTGGGGCATACTAACGGTGTCTGCCGCTCCCTGGTGTTGTCCTCCACTGTATAAATCTGAGCTTCAACCTTCTGGCTCTCATTAAGTGCTGTTTTTAAAAAATTTGGTGGTTGGGGCATACTAACGGTGTCTGCCGCTCCCTGGTGTTGTCCTCCACTGTATAAATCTGAGCTTCAACCTTCTGGCTCTCATTAAATGCTGTTTTTAAAAAATGTGGTGGTTGGGGCCTACTAACGGTGTCTGCCGCAACCTGGTGTTGTCCTCCACTGTATAAATCTGAGCTTCAACCTTCTGGCTCTCATTAAGTGCTTTTTTAAAAAAAAAATTGGTGGTTGGGGCCTACTAACGGTGTCTGCCGCTCCCTGGTGTTGTCCTCCACTGTATAAATCTGAGCTTCAACCTTCTGGCTCTTATTAAGTGCTTTTTAAAAAAAAAAATTTGGTGGTTGGGGCCTACTAACAGTGTCTGCCGCTCCCTGGTGTTGTCCTCCACTGTATAAATCTGAGCTTCAACCTTCTGGCTCTCATTAAGTGCTTTTTAAAAAAAATTTGGTGGTTGGGGCCTACTAACGGTGTCTGCCGCTCCCTGGTGTTGTCCTCCACTGTATAAATCTGAGCTTCAACCTTCTGGCTCTCATTAAGTGCTTTTAAAAAAAAACTGGTGGTTGGGGCATACTAACGGTGTCTGCCGCTCCCTGGTGTTGTCCTCCACTGTATAAATCTGAGCTTCAACCTTCTGGCTCTCATTAAGTGCTTTTAAAAAAAAACTGGTGGTTGGGGCATACTAACGGTGTCTGCCGCTCCCTGGTGTTGTCCTCCACTGTATAAATCTGAGCTTCAACCTTCTGGCTCTCATTAAGTGCTTTTTAAAAAAAAGTTTGGTAGTTGGGGCCTGCTAATGGTGTCTGCCGCTCCCTGGTGTTGTCCTCCACTGTATAAATCTGAGCTTCAACCTTCTGGCTCTCATTAAGTGCTTTTTAAAAAAAATTTGGTTGTTGGGGCCTACTAACGGTGTCTGCCGCTCCGTGGTGTTGTCCTCCACTGCATAAATCTGAGCTTCAACCTTCTGGCTCTCATTAAGTGCTTTTTAAAAAAAATTTGGTTGTTGGGGCCTACTAACGGTGTCTGCCGCTCCGTGGTGTTGTCCTCCACTGTATAAATCTGAGCTTCAACCTTCTGGCTCTCATTAAGTGCTGTTTTTTAAAAATTTGGTGGTTGGGGCCTACTAACGGTGTGTGCCGCACCTTGTTGTTGTCCTGTGTTATTTTCCTGACCTTTAATCTTCAGGCTTTCGGCCTTCATTTGTAATATTAAACTGCATAGGGCCTACTAGTTGGGTTGGCCTACTAACAGTGTCTGCCGCTCAAAAGTGTTCTCCTCCAGTGAACAAAGCAGTGCCGCCTGTTTACTCCTGTTACCAATTTTGAACTTTATTTTGCCCACTTTATTATTTGGGCCTACTAACTGTGTCTGCCTCTCATTACAGTTGTCCTCCGCTGAACTAAGCAATGCTGCCTGGTTAGTCCTGTTACCAATTTTGAATTGTATTTAGCCCACTTTATTATATGGCCCTATATCAGTGTTTCCTCCTCATCCTGCCCATTGCCCAGCCGGTGCTACATGAGTCTTGTGGTACTTTGACCCAGACCACTGCATTCCCCTTGCACGCTACACAGCCACAATCTGACCCTGCTGAAAGTCAGGTTCCCCTTCCCGCATACTATACCACCTTACACAGGGACAAAGAGGAAGGTGCAGATGAAAGTGCAGGTTTCTTTAACAGGTAGGGGGCATACTCGTTGGCGACGTCACAGGCACAGGGCCCCTCAGAGTACGCAAAAGTGTCGCTGCCGTTGGGAGGCACCCCCGCCGTGCAAACACACCGCTGTACTTTGAGGGGCCCTGTGCCAGTGCCAATGCGAACGGGTGGGCCCCCCCTGCTTGCTCAGGATCACAGCACTTGCTACATTGAAATACTTACCTCTCCCTGCTCCACCGCCGTGACATAGTCCACGTTTCCTGGGCCCACTAAAACCTTGAACCAGCCCTACCCCCCACAACTTTTGCCAAATGACCCCCAATTTCCAATGCCCAACTATTATTATAAAGTTAATTAAGATTGACAAGCTTCAGAAACAAGAATGGATGTTTTTGGCATTAAAATGGGCACTGTAGGTGTTTTCCTGGCCTCCATTCACTGCCGACTATGCTTCTCCATTGACTTGCATTGGGTTTCATGTTTCGGTCGATCCCCGACTTTTCGCGATAATCGGCCAACTGCAATCGACTCGACTTTGGACAAAGTCGGGTTTCGCAAAACCCGACTCGATCTTAAAAAAATGAAAGTCGCTCAACCCTAGTATAAATTCATCCTGGAGAATGTTCCACAAAGCCCGGCAGGTGTCCGAAACTATACCAGACAGGGTGGAAATTCCAAGCCGGTACTGGAAGTGAAGGGATGATAAACTCTCTCCGGTTGCCAGAAATCTGAAATAAAATAAAAATTTAAAATTACAATCAATTCTATTTATGGTGGTGTTCTGCTAAATACATAAAGGAAAATACAAATAATACATGGCAGATCAGCAATAATTATGACTGGCATTTGTTTATAATTATTACCTACCTTAATGTAACCAGGAGACGTTCCTCTGCAGGAATTGCTCTACGGAGCTGAGTGTCCTGTCTCCGGATGGCTCCTTGGACACGACCAAGCAAATCCTGAAAAGAGTCTTGAGACATCCTTGTAGATTCCGGGAATTTGTCCGGGTTGACATTAAGCTCGCCATATAGCGTGTGATAGGCTCGACTGCTCTCCCGGAGTTCAATAATGGGGGGTCTCCAAAAACGCCTACACCGTGTCCTTCTCTGTCGTTCTCTATTTCTTTGTTGCTCCCAAGCAAACACACAGGCAAGAAACAGCTTGATGCTTAAATCCAGGTTGAAATGAAAGCTCTCCATGCGAAGATCCATCATGACACAGGATAAAGTAGCAGACTGTTAAGATTTCAGCAGTCCTAGGGTCTATATATAGATATCCCATAATACACGCCCTCTGTAGTCCCATTGGCGGTGTCTGTTTATCTAGATTTTTCTCCTGTTAAATTTTTCACCATGCATACAGAAAATGCAAACGCATGCAAAACGCATGGAAAAGCCGTGTTTTTTAAACGCATGCGTTAACGTATGTGTCTAAAAAAACGCTGCGTTTGTACGTGTTTCCATGCAGTTTTTCCTGCATTTGCGGTTGCGGATTAAACACTGCAGATTCTAACACAAATGTGAAATTAGCCTTACAAATGTGTTACTCCATGCAGAATCTGACAGAAAAGCGTTTGTATCTTTATAAAATTGCAGGTGGATAAACAATAGTGTAGCACTATAGAAGGCTATGCCAGCCATATTAGTGTAATTCAGAAGGCATTTTGACCTTATATGTATTAATTTCCATCACTTATGGGGGTTTTTAAGATGTCATTAACCCCTTCATGACCTGAGCTTTTTTCGGTTTTGTGTTTTTGTTTTTCGCTCCCCTCCTTCCCAGAGCCATAACTTTTTTTATTTTTCTGTCAATATGGCCATTTGAGGGCTTATTTTTTGCAGGACGAGTTGTACTTTTGAATGACACCATTGGATTTACCATGTCATGTACTAAAAAACGGGAAGAAAATTCCAAGTGCGGTGAAATTGCATGAAACGTGCGATCACACACTTGTTTTTGTTTGGCTTTTTTGCTAGGTTCACTAAATGCTAAAACTGACCTGCCATTATTATTCTCCAGGTCATTTTGAGTTCATACACATCAAACATGTTTAGGTTCTTTTTTATATAAGTGGTGAAACCAATTCCAAACTTTGCTAAAAAAATAAAATAAAAAAATGCTCCATTTTCCGATACCTGTAGCGTCTCCATTTTTTGTGATCTCGGGTTGGGTGAGGGTTTATTTTTTGCATACTGACTTTTTTAATGATACCATTTTGATGCAGATATGATCTTTTAATCGCTCGTTATTGCATTTTAAAGCAATGTCACGGCGACCAAAAAAACATAATTCTGGCATTTTTATTTTTTTTCTTGCTACGCTGTTTAGCGATCAGGTTAATTTTTTTTTTATTTATAGATCGGGCGACTCTGAAAGCGGCAATACCAAATATATGTATGTTTGATTTTATTGTTATTGCTTTATTTTGAATGGGGCAAAAGGGGGTGATTTGAACTTTTATATTTTTTTATATTTTTAAACACATTTTTTGTTTACTTTTGCCATGCTTCAATTGTCTCCATAGGAGACTAGAAGCTGGCACAACTTGATCGTCTCTGCTACATAGACGCGATGGTCAGATTGCCTCTATCTAGTAGAATTGCTGACTTGCTATGAGCGTCAACCACCAGGTGGTGCTCAAAGCGATCGGGCAGTGACAACCACAGAGGTCTCCAGGAGACACACCGGTGACCCGCGATCATGTGACGCGGGTCACCGGTGTGGTTATTTCTGACGCAATTGCCATGCCATTTAAATGCCGCTGTCAGCGTTTGACAGTGGCATTTAACTAGTTTAAAACAGCTGACATGAACCGGGAAATATGTGGGCTCACCGCCAGAACCCACATCAAAAGGAGGGTATCCGACATCTACATACTATTACGCTCGATGTCGGAAAGGGGTTAAAGTTTCAATTTCCAAGATATCAAATTTTTTATACTTTACCCAAAGCTACATTAACCTTAAATTGTTGGAAACATTCAACAGCCAGTACAATTGCAAGGTATTAGGGGTCGATTTAATAACATTAGAGTTTCGTACACCAGTCATAAAGAGAACCTGGCATCTGATATTTGTTGTCTCATAATGCTGCTGATGCACTGCTTAGTATAGTACATACAATTAGACAATTGTAGGTTCAAGTAGGGACTAATAAATACAGTAAAAAGTAAAAAAAATGTTTTTAAAGATATGAAAAAAAATACAAAGTTCAAATCATCCCCCTTTTGCTCTATTGAAGTAAAACAAAGGAAACAGAAAAAATACACATACAGCCATGGCTGAAAGTGTTGGAACCCTTAACATAAGCATAACAACAAGAAGATAACCACAGAGGCAAATGACCTACTTGAGTATAAGCCTAGATTTTCAGCCCATTTTTTTAGGCTGAAAGTGCCCCTCTCTGCTTATACTCGAGTCATTGTCCCAGGGGTCGGTGGGGGAGGGGGAGTGGCAGCTGTCATATTATACTCACCGGCTCCCGGCACGTCTCTGCATGTCCCTGCTTCTCCGGTGCCCACAGCTCTTCCAGTGTTCCGCAGTCACTTGGTACCGCTCATTAAAGTAATGACTATGGATGCGACTCCACTCCCATAGGGGTGGAGTGCATATTCATTACTATAATGAGTACCAGTGACAGGAACAAGCTGCCGGCGTCAGAGACCATCACATTGGAGAAGCTGCCATGGTCCGTGCCGGGAGGGAGAGAGTGAGTCATGCGATGTTCACCTGTCCCCGTTCCACCACCGGGCTCCGCTGTTTCTTCCGTGTCCTCTGACTGTGATGTTCAGGTCAAAGGGTGCGATGACGTGTTTAGTGTGCATGCCGCTCTCTGCCTGAAAAGCATCTTATGGGGCCATAATCAACCTTTGTACAGCATTATATGGGACGCATTTTCTATGGAGCATCTTATGGGGCCATAATCAACCTTTATGCAGCATTATATGGGGCATAATATTATATGAAGCATCTTATAGGGCCATAATCAACCTTTGCGCAGCATTATATGGGGCACATTTTATATGGAGCATCTTATGGGGCCATAATCAACCTTTAAGCAGCATTATATGGGGCAAATGTTTCTATGGAGCATCTTATGGGGCCTTAATCAACCTTTGTGCAGCATTATATGGTGCAAGTGTTCCTATGGAGGATCTTATGGAGCCATAATGAACCTTTATGCAGAATTGTATGGGGCAAATGTTTCTATGGAGCATCTAATGGGGCCATAATCAACCTTTGTACTGCATTATATGGGGCATATATTTGTATGAAGCATCTTATGGGGCCCATCATAAACTTTATGGAGCATTATATGGGGCATATTTTATTATGGAGCATCTTATGGGGCCCATCATGAACTTTATGGAGCATTATATGCAGCTCCTGATTCAATATGGATATTTAAAAACACTTAACCTACTGATGTCTTAATTAATTTTACATTTATTGGTGTCTATTTTTATTTTTGAAATTTAACAGTAGCTGCTGCATTTCCCACCCGAGGCTTATACTCGAGTCATTAAGTTTTCCCATTTTTTTTGTGGCAAAATTAGGGTTCTTGGCTTATACTCGAGTGTAACTTGTCTAGCTATCTAATTAGTAAGACCAAAATGGAGATTCTATCTAAAGGTCTCACTTTTTACCCTACGAATGAGTTTGATATGTACAGTACAGAACATTACTAGATGTAAATAAATTTGTTCGAAATTTAACTTTAAAATGTCACTTTTTCAAGGAAAAATCTGATCATGATGTTATACAGAACCTGACCACACAGAGTGACCTGACCAAACTGGGTGAAATAGGGACTTTCCAGGAACGTTGCTCCATTAGTGATCTGAGGACCCTTGAGAGCGAATCTATAGAATCCATCAAAAGTTTAAACTCTGGTTATAAATCTAAAAAAAAACTATTTTTACCCTGTCAATTCAAGACCTAACATCTTGGATTCATTCCAGGAATAAATAGAGGAGGACTTGATAGAACTTAAGAAGAAATCCTCAGGTAAACACAACAGACCCAATCTGAGTAAAACAGAAAGGAAAGCTTTGGAGGAGATCAAAGGGAATCAGGTTCTCATAGTCAGAAGAGCTGACAAAGGAGGAGCTGTGGTGCTATTGAATGCAGGTCTATATGTACAGCAGAACATGTTGATGCTGAATAACAACAGCACATATAAGAGACAACAGCATGATCCCACTGCATTATTCCAGAAAAAACTAAAAGATCTGCTTTCTGAGGGTTTTGCTATAGGAGCACTGGATAAAAAACTGTCTGAGGATTTATTTGTGGAACACCCTATAATCCCTATCTTCCATTCCCTGCCTAACATCCACAAGGAAGTCTTTCCTCCTACATTCAGACCCATAGTGGCAGGGATTGGAAGCATGGGTGAAAACCTTAGTACCTGGGCGGATATGTATCTGCAACCACTGGTTTCCAAACTACCAGGTTACATAAAAGATACAAAGCATTTTATTTCCTTCCTGGATAAAACTGAATGGTCTATAGACTGTATATTCATCTCCTGTTATGTGGAGGCCTTGTATCCTTCCCTGATGCATGATCTGACAATCTCAATCCTGAGAAGACATCTCCAGGATTACAGTGACTTCACTCCGGCTGTGGGCTTTCTCCTTAAACACAACTTCTTTTCCTTTAACGAAGATTTTTTTTGGCACGTTTGCGGAGCCCTGATGGGCGCAGGGTTCTCACCATCTATCGCTAACTTGTATATGGCAGCCTGGGAGTGTTTGTTCATGTTTTCACATGCTAACCCCTTCTCCCCCATATTGGGTGGCTGGGGCGCTATCTGGATGACTTGCTCCTGATATGGGAGGGACGTGCCGACTTGATATCTGAATTTACCAAATATATGAATGATAATTAAATGAATTTGAAATTCACCTATGCAATTGGTGGCAGAAACATTAATTTTTTTTAGATGTTACTTTAGACCTAAATTCAGATTCAATCATCACAATCTCCCCTTTCAGGAAAAGTACCGCCACTAACTCCACATTACACGTCAAATCATGTCATCCAAGACATGTAATAAAAAATATACCTGTGGGGGAACTCTACAGGTTTAAGAGGAATTGTACCACCAAGGAAGTCTATGACAGGAGTAAAAGGGAGGTGAAGGACAGGTTGGCTCATAGGGGTTACTCCAGCTGGATGCTACAGAGGGCTGAGAGCATTGTGGATATTAATCAAGATACTATGCTTAATAAGGCACGTAATAACCGTAGGTCTCATGAGGAGCATATCACCTTCACCCCTACATACAGCCCTCAGTTTAAAGAAATTACTAATATCATCAGAAAAAGAATCCCTACGCTGAGCCAGGATAAAAAGTTGAACCAAATCCTGTCCAAACCAGTACGTTATATTGCTAAAAAAAACTCCTAGTCTGAATGACATCTTATCGCCAGTCTCTTTGTTAGTGAGGACAAAAGGTTAAAAGAGAAAGAAAACTGGCTCAGCACAAAAGGTACATACAAGTGTGAGCATAATATATGCACCTGCTGTAAATATATGGTGAACAGTAAGGAATATCACTCATCTGTCACTAAAAAGATGTACAAAATTAACCACTACATCAATTGTAATACCCCCAATGTTGTGTATTTGATTAATTGCACCATTTGTCACCAGCAATATGTGGGGTGTAAAATTACTTATAAGAGCTCTGCTGCATCCAAACATTTCATCCATAAACATTACGGGGATGTCAGCTCATTTGAGGTCCGCAGTATTGACAGGGTTAAAGCTCCGTTTCAAAGGGGGAGATATAAAAAGAAAAATAACCAACAGAGAGATATGGTGGATGTATCAACTTAAGTCCAGAGCCCCCCTAGGCATGAATATCCGGCAAGATTTTATGAATTATTATGAATGATGATAAGTTATAATTCTTGTATTTTTTTTTCTTTCTCTTGCCTTAAGCATAGTACCTGTACATGTAAATTTCAGGCTAAACTCATTCATTATCTGTAGGTGTTGCCCTGTTTCTGTTGTCTGCAGGATCAGAGGGCATAATCAAATGGGCTTAGTCCTTTTTAGCAGCCCTTTCATCTTATTTTTATCACATTAATAAAGGCGGCATGACCATTGAAATGCGTATGATTTTTAATGCACTTTAAGCCTGTGACTGTCACTGGTATGAATTACCAGTTTTTGTGTCTCTGGATATAAAGATGGATTTTAGACTTACCGTATATACTCGAGTATAAGCCGACCCGAGTATAAGCCGACCCCCCTAATTTTGCCACAAAAAACAGGGAAAACTTATTGACTCGAGTATAAGCCTAGGGTGGAAAATACAGCAGCTACCGGTGAATTTCAAAAATAAAAATAGATGCTCCATGCCGTTCATTATTGCCCCAAAGGAGGTTCCATATAAAGCTGTGCCATATATAATGCTCCATACCTTTGATTATTGCCCCATAGATGCTCCATATATAGCTGTGCCATATAGAATGCTCTGCACCGTTCATTATGGCCCCATAGATGCTCCTTATAAAGCTGTGCCATATATAATGCTCTGCACCATTCATTATGGCCCCATAGATGCCCCATATACAATGCTCTGCACCGTTCATTATGGCCCCATAGATGCTCCATATAAAGCAGTGCCATATATGCTCTGCACTGTTCATTATGGCCCCATAGATGCTCCTTATTAAGCTGTGCCTTATATGCTCTGCACCGTTCATTATGGCCCCATAGATGCTCCTTATAAAGCAGTGCCATATATGCTCTGCACTGTTCATTATTGCCCCATAGATGCTCCTTATTAAGCTGTGCCATATATGATCTGCACTGTTCATTGTTGCCCCATAGATGTGCCATATAAATCTGTGCCATATATAATGCTCTGCACCGTTGCCCCATAGATACTCCACATAAATCTGTGCCATATATAGTGCTCTGCACCGTTACCCCATAGATGCTCAACATAAATCTGTGCCATATATAACGCTGCTGCTGCAATAAAAAAAAAAAAAACACATACTCACCTCTCTTGCTTGCAGCTCCTCAGCGTCCCGTCCCGGCGTCTCTCTGCACTGACTGATCAGGCAGAGGGCGGCGCGCACACTATATGCGTCATCGCGCCCTCTGACCTGAACAGTCAGAACAAGAGGAAGACAGAGCGGCGCCCGGCGTGTGGAACGTGGACAGGTGAATATAAAATACTCACCTAGTCCCAGCGATCCTGATGCTCCCCCTGCCTGTCACACTGTCTTCGGGTGCCGCAGCTCTTCCTCTGTCAGCGGTCACCGGCACCGCTGATTAGAGAAATGAATTTGCGGCTCCACCCCTATGGGAGTGGAGTCCATAATCATTTCTCTAATGAGCGGTCCCACGTGACCGCTGAACAGGGGAAGAGCTGCGGCACCCGAAGACAGTGTGACAGGCAGGGGGAGCGTCAGGATCGCCGGGACTAGGTGAGTATGCCTCAGCGCCCTCTCCCCCTCACCCGCCAACCCCACCGCCGACCGTGACTCGAGTATAAGCCGAGAGAGGCACTTTCAGCCCAAAAATTTGGGCTGAAAATCTCGGCTTATACTCGAGTATATACGGTATGTGCTTTTAATGAAAATGGAATAAAAGGGTTTTTTTTGGATATCACCCATGCTGGACTTCTGCTTCACCAACCCTTAAAATTGTTGCAGAAAAAGAAATATTTCTCCCAGAAAATTATTGCAATTACATGTCTTGTTATATACATTTATTTCCTTTCTGTGTATTGGAACAACTTAAAAAAAAACAGAGAAAAAAGACAAATTTGACATGATTTCACACAAACCCTCAAAAATGAAAATTGTTGGAACCCTTCCAAAACTGGGAGTAAGCTACTCTGTTTCAAGCATATGATGCTCACTCAAACTCACCTATGGTAAGTAAAAGGTGTGGGCAATATGAAAATCATGCCTGAAACCAGATAAAAATGGGAGAAGTTGACTCAATCCTGGCATTGTGTGTGTGTGCCAAACTAAGAATGAAGAACAGAAAGAGGAGAAGAGAACTGTCCAATAACCAAAATTATTGAGAAATATCAACAATCTCAAGATTACAAGTCAATCTCCAGAGATCTTGATATTTCTTGCACAACATAATCAAGAAGTTTACTACCCATGGCATTCTAGCTAGTCTCCCTGGACATGGCACTCTAGCTAGTCTCCCTGGACGTGGATGGCAGAAAAAAATTGATGAATGGTTGCCACACGGAATAGTCCAGATGGTGGATAAGCAGCCCCAATCAAGTTCCAAAAAAATTCAAGCAGTCCTGCAGGCTCAGTGTGCATCAGTGTCAGTGTGAATTATCCAACAAAATTTGAATTAAATTAAATGCTATGGCAAGAGACCCAGGAAGACTCCACTGCTGACACAGAGACCTAAAAAGCCAGACTGCGATTTGCCAAAATGTACATGAGTACGACCAAATCTTTCTGTGAAAGTGTCTTTTGGAAGATAAGACTAAGATAGAGCTTTTTGGCAAAGCACATCATTCTACAAAAATGGAATGAGGCCTGCAAAGAGAAGGACGCAGTACTCACAGTCAAATATTTCTTGACTGTGTGCAAGACTGTTGAGGGTCGAGTTCCCGCCTCTGCACAGGGGGAGTCTCGAGCCATCTCCGCTGTGGTCTCCCATTCTTCTCCTGCTGCAGTGGAGCCTGCTCAGCGGAGGCATTGGTCCCAGTGTCTCGCTCAGTCTGGTACTGTGCAAAGGGTTACTGCTGCCTTTCCAGCTTCTGCCATTGTAGCCAGTACTGGTCAGCGGCGAGCAGACGTCTTTGGAACTAAGTCCTACTTTTCCCCTTCTGAGCATGCCTAGGGTAAGATCTCTCATTGCAGATCAAGGGTCACATGCTCAGGTACTGCAGCAACTCCCATTGGTCCTCTAGGAAGGTCCTGAAGTTGCTCAAGTTCTGTGGCAGCCTCCCATTGGTCCCTCTGGGAAGGTCCTGAAGTTGCTGCAGCTATAAAAGGTTTGCATGACCGCACCACCATGCGCTAGTATCAATCTATGTTATGTGCTTTGCGCCAGTGTGGTCTTGTGTGTACGTATTTAGGGCCCTGGCTGAAATAAGCCCCTAGAATACCGGCACGTCCGGTGATGAGTTTTGTGTGTATGTATTCAGGGTCCTGGCTGAAATAAGCCCCTGGTATACCGGCACCTCTGATGAGGAGTTTGTGTGTGTGCAAGACCACTGACTGCTATCAGCTCAGCAGTTAGCTGTGTACTCTTGTGAGTCTAACAGGGCACAGTGCTTTCTTTTGTCGGTGACTCTGTGAAGAAACAGAGTTCGCTTATACCTCCATATAGTGCCATTTGCTAGCAGAAGGTTCCTCCTGCATGGTTGACCCCAGGCTGTGAACGCTGTTGTGAATTCCGTTCTTGGGCTCCCTCCGGTGGTTGTAAATGGCACTTTTGTGAATTCTGCCCTTGGGCTCCCTCCGGTGGTTTTGAGTGGAACTGCTGCTCCTTGGATTTAGCTTGGCAGCTGCTACCACTGATCATCTCTCCTGCTCTGCTATTTAGGCTGGCTCTGATCTTCAGCCAGTGCCAGCTGTCAATGTTTCTTGGTTGGATTCAGATCTCTCCTTGGATTTCCTTGATAGTTGGCCCTGTTCAGCAAAGATAAGTCCTTGCATGTTCATTTGTTGTCCTCTTGCTGTGGACTTAATCATTCAGCTCATTTTATGTTTGCTCTAGTCCAGCTTGTCAGTATTCTATATTCAGTTAAGCTGGAAGCTCTGGGGAAGCAGATTTGCCCTCCACACCGTTAGTCAGGTGTGGAGATTTTTTGTAAACTCTGTGATGGATTTTTCTAGCTTTTAATACTGACCGCACAGTATCCTTTCCTATTCTGTCTATCTAGTTAGAAGTGGCCTCCTTTGCTAAATCCTGTTTTCATTCTGTGTATGTCATTTCCCTCTCCACTCACAGTCCATATTTGTGGGGGGCTGTCTGTCCTTTGGGAGCTTTCTCTGAGGGAAGATAACTTTCCTGTTTCCATCTTTAGGGGTAGCTAGTTCTCTGGCTGTGATGAGATGTCTAGGGAGTGACAGGAACATTCCACGGCTACTTCTAGTGTTGTGTTAGGTTCAGGAACTGCGGTCAGTAAAGATACCATCTCCTCAGAGTTCGTCCCATGTTGCTCCTTAACCACCAGGTCATAACAGTACAGCTGGACTACAATGTATTGAATGCATCTCAAAAGAGGGAAAGAAAAAAGTTCTGAGCCATTTTTTTCTCTGCAGCCTGTTTTGTCTTTTTTTTCCCCTTAATCTCTGGGTGGTTCAGGATTTTGGCGCTGACATGGATGTTCAGGGTTTGTTTTCTCGTGTGGATCAACTTGCTGCAAGGGTACAGAGTATCCAAGATTATGTTGTTCAGACTCCGGATTTGGAGCCTAGAATTCCTACTCCTGATTTGTTTTTTGGGGATAGATCTAAGTTCTTGAACTTTAAAAATAACTGCAGATAGTTTTTTTGCTTTGAGACCCCGTTCCTCTGGTGACCCCATTCAGCAGGTGAAAATTGTCATCTCTCTGCTGCGTGGAGACCCTCAGGATTGGGCATTCTCCCTTGAGTCAGGGGATCCGGCATTACTTAATGTAGACGCATTTTTTCAAGCGCTCGGATTACTGTATGATGAACCTAATTCTGTGGATCAGGCAGAAAAAACCTTGTTGGCCCTGTGTCAGGGTCAGGAAGCAGCAGAAGTATACTGCTGAAATTTAGAAAATGGTCTGTGCTCACTAAATGGAATGAAGATGCTCTGGCTGCAATTTTCAGAAAGGGTCTTTCTGAAGCCCTTAAAGATGTTATGGTGGGGTTCCCCACGCCTGTTGGTTTGAACGAATCTATGTCTCTAGCCATTCAGATTGATCGGCGCCTGCGCGAGCGCAAGGTTGTGCACCATATGGCAGTGTCCTCTGAGCAGAGTCCTGAGCCTATGCAATGTGATAGGATTTGGACTAGAGCAGAACAGCAGGAATTCAGACGTCAGAATAGGCTGTGTTTTTACTGTGGAGATTCTGCTCATGCTATTTCTGATTGCCCTAAGCGTACTAAGAGGGTTGCTAGGTCTGTTACCATTAGTACTGTGCAGCCTTAATTTCTCTTGTCTGTTACCCTGATTTGCTCATTATCGTTCTTTTCTGTCATGGCTAGTGTTGAGCATTCCGATACCGCAAGTATCAGGTATCGGCCGACATTTGCTGTATCGGAATTCCGATACCGAGATCCGATACTTTTGTGGTATCGGGAATCGGAATCGGAAGTTCCCAGTGTATGATTCCCAGGGTCTGAAGGAGAGAAAACTCTCCTTCAGGCCCTGGGATCCATATCCATGTAAAAAATAAAGAATTAAAATAAAAAAATAGGGATATACTCACTCTCGGACGCGCCCTGGTAGTAACCGGCAGCCTTCTTTGCTTAAAATGAACGCGTTCAGCACCTTCCATGACGTCACGGCTTCTGATTGGTCGCGTGCCGCTTATGTGACCACCACGCGACCAATCACAAGCCGCGACGTCATCCCTCCGGTCCTAAATTCCCTTCTAGGAATTTAGGACCTGAGGGATGACGTCACGGCTTGTGATTGGTCGCGTGGCAGTCACATGAGCGGCACTCGACCAATCAGAAGCCGTGACGTCATGGAAGGTACTGAACGCGCTCATTTTAAGCAAAGAAGGCTGCCGGTTCACAGCGGTGAGGTGCAGGCTGCGTCGGAGAGGTGAGTATATCAATATTTTTTATTTTAATTCTTTATTTTACACAGTAATATGGATCCCAGGGCCTGAAGGAGAGTTTCCTCTCCTTCAGACCCTGGGAACCATCAGGGATACCTTCCGATACTTGAGTCCCATTCACTTGTTTTGGTATCGGGTATCGGTATCGGATCAGATCCGATACTTTGCCGGTATTGGCCGATACTTTCCGATACCGATACTTTCAAGTATCGGACGGTATCGCTCAACACTAGTCATGGCATTTGTGGATTCAGGTGCTGCACTGAATTTAATGGACTTAGAGTTCGCCAGACGCTGTGGTTTTTCCTTACAGCCTTTGCATAGCCCTATTCCCTTAAGGGGGCTAGTTGGTTTACTAAGATTGACCTTCGAGGGGCGTATAATCTTGTTCATATTAAACAGGGTGACGAATGGAAAACTGCATTTAATACGCCTGAAGGCCATTTTGAATACCTTGTGATGCCATTCGGGCTCTCTAATGCCCCATATGTGTTTCAGTCCTTCATGCATGATATCTTCCGGAATTATCTTGATAAATTCATGATTGTATATTTGGATGATATCTTGATTTTTTCCGATGATTGGAAGTCTCATGTGAAACAGGTCAGGATGGTATTTCAGATCCTTCGTGCTAACACTTTATTTGTGAAGGGGTCTAAATGCCTATTTGGAGTTCAGAAGGTTTCTTTTTTGGGTTTTATTTTTTCTCCCTCGGCTATAGAAATGGATCCTGTTAAGGTCCAAGCCATTCATGATTGGATTCAACCCACTTCTGTGAAGAGCTTTGCTAATTTTTATCGCCGTTTCATTGTCAACTTTTCCAGTGTGGTTAAGCCCCTGACCGATTTGACGAAGAAAGGCGCTGATGTGATGAATTGGTCCTCTGCGGCTGTTGAGGCCTTTCAGGAACTTAAACGTCGATTCACTTCTGCCCCTGTGTTGCGTCAGCCGGATGTTTCTCTTCCTTTTCAGGTTGAGATTGACGCTTCTGAGATTGGGGCAGGGGCCGTTTTGTCTCAGAGAAGTTCTGATGGTTCTTTGATGAAACCGTGTGCATTCTTCTCCAGAAAGTTTTCGCCTGCGGAGCGTAATTATGATGTCGGCAATCGGGAGTTGTTGGCTATGAAGTGGGCATTTGAGGAGTGGCAACATTGGCTTGAGGGAGCCAAGCACCGCATTGTGGTCTTGGCCGACCATAAGAATCTGATTTACCTCGAGTCTGCCAAGCGGTTGAATCCTAGACAGGCTCGATGGTCCCTGTTTTTCTCCCGTTTTGATTTTGTGGTCTCGTATCTTCCGGGATCTAAGAATGTTAAGGCTGATGCCCTCTCTAGGAGTTTTTTGCCTGATTCTCCGGAAGTCCTTGAGCCGGTTGGTATTCTCAAGGAGGGGGTGATTCTTTCTGCCATCTCCCCTGATTTACGGCGGGTGCTTCAGGAATTTCAGGCTGATAAACCTGACCGCTGTCCAATGGGGAAACTGTTTGTCCCTGATAGATGGACTAGTAAGGTAATCTCTGAGGTTCATTGTTCGGTGTTGGCTGGTCATCCTGGGATTTTTGGTACCAGAAATTTGGTTGCTAGGTCCTTTTGGTGGCCTTCCTTGTCGCGGGATGTGCGTTCTTTTGTGCAGTCCTGTGGGACTTGTGCCCGGGCCAAGCCTAGCTGTTCCCGCGCTAGTGGGTTGCTTTTACCTTTGCCGGTCCCTGAGAGGCCCTGGATGCATATTTCCATGGATTTTATTTCAGATCTTCCTGTTTCCCAGAAGATGTCTGTTATCTGGGTGGTTTGTGACCGGTTTTCTAAGATGGTCCATTTGGTACCTTTGCCTAAATTGCCTTCCTCCTCTGATTTGGTTCCATTGTTTTTTCAGCATGTGGTTCGTTTGCATGGCATTCCGGAGAAGATTGTGTCTGACAGAGGTTCTCAGTTTGTTTCTAGGTTTTGGCGGTCCTTTTGTGCTAGGATGGGCATTGATTTGTCTTTTTCTTCGGCGTTTCATCCTCAGACAAATGGCCAAACTGAGCGAACCAATCAGACCTTGGAAACCTATTTGAGATGCTTTGTGTCTGCTGATCAGGATGATTGGGTGGCCTTCTTGCCGTTGGCCGAGTTTGCCCTTAATAATAGGGCTAGTTCGGCTACTTTGGTTTCGCCTTTTTTTTGTAATTTTGGTTTTCATCCTCGTTTTTCTTCAGGGCAGGTTGAGCCTTCTGATTGTCCTGGTGTGGATTCTGTGGTGGACAGGTTACAGCAGATTTGGACTCATGTGGTGGACAATTTGACGTTGTCTCAAGAAAAGGCTCAACGTTTTGCTAACCGCCATCGGTGTGTTGGTCCCCGGCTTCGTGTTGGGGATTTAGTTTGGTTATCTTCTCGTCATGTTCCTATAAAGGTTTCTTCCCCTAAGTTCAAGCCTCGCTTTATTGGTCCCTATAAGATTTCTGAGATTATCAATCCAGTATCTTTTCGTTTGGCCCTTCCTGCCTCTTTTGCCATCCATAATGTTTTCCAAAGATCTTTGTTGCGGAGATATGTGGTGCCCGTTGTTCCCTCTGTTGATCCTCCTGCCCCGGTGTTGGTTGAGGGGGAGTTGGAATATGTGGTGGAGAAGATTTTGGATTCTCATTTTTCGAGGCGGAGACTTCAGTATCTTGTCAAGTGGAAGGGTTATGGCCAGGAGGATAATTCTTGGGTTGTTGCCTCCGATGTCCATGCCGCCGATTTGGTTTGTGGCTTTCACTTGGCTCGTCCTGATCAGCCTGGGGGCTCTGGTGAGGGTTCAGTGACCCCTCCTCAAGGGGGGGGTACTGTTGTGAATTCCGTTCTTGGGCTCCCTCCGGTGGTTGTAAATGGCACTTTTGTGAATTCTGCCCTTGGGCTCCCTCCTGTGGTTTTGAGTGGAACTGCTGCTCCTTGGATTTAGCTTGGCAGCTGCTTCCACTGATCGTCTCTCCTGCTCTGCTATTTAGCCTGGCTCTGATCTTCAGCCAGTGCCAGCTGTCAATGTTTCTAGGTTGGATTCAGATCTCTCCTTGGATTTCCTTGATAGTTGGCCCTGTTCAGCAAAGATAAGTCCTTGCATGTTCATTTGTTGTCCTCTTGCTGTGGACTTAATCATTCAGCTCATTTTATGTTTGCTCTAGTCCAGCTTGTCAGTATTCTATATTCAGTTAAGCTGGATGCTCTGGGGAAGCAGATTTGCCCTCCACACTGTTAGTCAGGTGTGGAGATTTTTTGTAAACTCTGTGATGGATTTTTCTAGCTTTTAATACTGACCGCACAGTATCCTTTCCTATTCTGTCTATCTAGTTAGAAGTGGCCTCCTTTGCTAAATCCTGTTTTCATTCTGTGTATGTCATTTCCCTCTCCACTCACAGTCCATATTTGTGGGGGGCTGTCTGTCCTTTAGGAGCTTTCTCTGAGGCAAGATAGCTTTCCTGTTTCCATCTTTAGGGGTAGCTAGTTCTCCGGCTGTGATGAGATGTCTAGGGAGTGACAGGAACATTCCACAGCTACTTCTAGTGTTGTGTTAGGTTCAGGAACTGCGGTCAGTAAAGATACCATCTCCTCAGAGCTCGTCCCATGTTGCTCCTTAACCACCAGGTCATAACAGAACGCACCAATAACTTAATCTATTTACTCGGTGTGTTCTTCTAGCCCTAACAGAATACTAGTGCCAGGGTCTGGCTAGTAAATGGCAGACAATCAGCGTCTATAGCGGTACATCCAGCAGCTGGAGGGTAGGTTGGCAGCTCTAGAAGGCACAACCTCAGCTGTGGATGTTTCCGCAGTTGCTGTTCAGTCTGCTAGTGTGGCTGCAGCCAGTTTTTCCTATGCCACCCCTGCTCCGACTTTATCCCGTCTCCCACATCCAGACAAGTTTTTTGGTGACAGTAAGCAATGACGGGGATTCGTGAGTCAGTGCTCCATACATCTAGAGCTTCTGGCTGCATGCTTTCCTACGGAATGGGCGAACATGGGTTTTATCTTATCCCTTTTGTCGGGCAGGGCGTTGGAGTGGGCAACGCCACTGTGGGAGCGCACTGATCATGTGGTGCAGAGTGCTACTCTCTTCCTGGACTCTCTGAAACAGGTCTTTTTAGGACCTCGTGTCACCCACGATACGGCGCTCCAACTGTTGGCAATAACACAGGGTTCGTCCATGGTCAGCCAGTTCACCGTCCAGTTCTGGACTCTGGCCTCAGAGCTGGAGTGGCCAGATAAAGTCCTTATTCCGGTGTTCTGGAAAGGACTGGCAGACCATGTGAAGGACACCTTGGCCACCAGGGAGATTCCCGCTACACTGGAGGAGCTCATTACAATATCTACCCGCATCGACCTCCGTTTTAATGAGCGGAAGTTAGAGCGGACCCAGTGTAGGCAGAGGTTCCGGCTGGCTCCCACCTTCGCCAGATCTCTAGAATCTTCCGTTCAGGCATCTGACTCCCATGAGGCCATGGAAGTTTCTCGAGCGGGACCTAAGTCCTGGGCCGCTTGAGTACCCGTGGTTTGTAAAAATTGCCAACAGTTAGGACATTATGCTAATAAATGTCCAAAGAGGTCAGGAAACGATCGCGTCTAGTATCCATTGGAGGAGATTCAATAGACACAGTGGCATTTTCCTCCAAGCTGTCCTTTAAAGGGACAATCACATTAGGCTCATCCACTCTAAAAGTCGAGCTTTGTGTGGACTCTGGAGCAGAGGGGAATTTCATGCCCTCTGCCTTTGCTCACCGCCACGCAATACCTCTGGTGATGCTCGCCAAACCGGTGACTGTTCGAGTAGTGAATGGGTTGACACTGCCCTCACAAATCACACATCAGACTATCCCTTTCACATTATCCATGTCCCCTTCCCATCAGGAGATTATTTCCCTTCTTGTCATTACCGAGGGAATACACGAGATTTTGTTGGGAATACCCTGGCTCCGTTTCCACTCCCCACATATTGAGTGGACCTCTGGGAGGATATTGGGTTGGAGTGAATCATGTAAGGGCAGATGTGTGAGGGAGTGCGTTCAGGTTACCACTACAGAGATACCCACAGATCTTACTTCCCTTCCCAAGTGCTATTGGTCCTATGCAGATGTGTTCTCCAAAAAGGCTGCAGAGACCCTTCCGCCTCACCGCCCCTATGACTGTCCTATTGATCTCATGCCTGGAGCAGAACCTCCTCGGGGACGGTTCTATCCCCTCTCTCTCCCGGAAACAGAGGCTATGTCCCAAAACGTCCAGAAGAATTTGGCAAGAGGGTTCATTAGGAAGCCAGTGTCACCTGCAGGGGCAGGGTTCTTCTTCATGCAGAAGAAGAACGGAGAATTACATCCATGCATAGATTACAGGGGTCTTAACTAGGGTTGAGCGACTTTCATTTTTTTAAGATCGAGTTGGGTTTTGCGAAACCCGACTTTGTCCAGAGTCGAGTCGAGTGCAGTCGGCCGATTATCACTAAAAGTCGGGGATCGACCGAAACACGAAACCCAATGCAAGTCAATGGGGAAGCATAGTCGACAGTGAGTGGAGGGCAGGAAAACACCTACAGTGCCCATTTTAATGCCAAAAACATCTATTCTTGTTTCTGAAGCTTGTCAATCTTAATTAACTTTATAATAATAGTTGGGCATTGGAAATTGGGGGTCATTTGGCTAAAGTTGTGGGGGGTAGGGCTGGTTCAAGGTTTTAGTGGGCCCAGGAAACGTGGACTACGTCACGGAGGTGGAGCAGTGAGAGGTAAGTATGTCAAGTTTGCAAGTGCTGTGATCCTAAGCAAGCAGGGGGGGCCCACTCGTTGGCATTGGCACTGGCACAGGGCCCCTCAAAGTACAGCGGTGTGTTTGCACGGCGGGGGTGCCTCCCACCAGCAGCGACACTTTTGCGTACTCTGAGGGGCCCTGTGCCAGTGACGTCGCCAACGAGTATGCCCCCCCACCTGATGAAGGAACCTGCACTTTCATCTGCACCTTCCTCTTTGTCCCTGTGTAAGGTGGTATAACATGCGGGAAGGGGAACCTTACTTTCAGCAGGGTCAGACTCTGGCTGTGTAGAGTGCAAGGGGAATGTAGTGGTCAAGGTCAATGTACCAGCAGACTCATCTAGCAGTGGCTGGGCAATGGGCAGGATGAGGAGGAAACACAGATATAGGGTCAAAGAATAAAGTAGGCTAAATGCAGTTCAAAATTGGTAACAGGACTAAACAGGCGGCATTGCTTTTTTCAGTGGAGTAGCAAACCCAGGAGCAGCAGACACTGTTTTAAGGGCCCAACCACACTAGTAGGCCAAATGCAGTTTAATATCTGGTACTATAGGCCAAAATCCTAAAGACTGAAGCTCAGCTTTATACAGTGGAGGACAACACCAGGGAGCGGCAGACACTGTTAGTAGGCCGTAACCACCAATTTTTGTTTAAAAAAGCACTTAATGACAGCCAGAAGGTTGAAGCTCAGCTTTGTACAGTTGAGGACAACACCAGGGAGCGGCAGACACCGTTAGTAGTCCCTAACCACCATTTTTTAAAAAAAAACACTTAATGAGAGCCAGAAGGTTGAAGCTCAGATTTATACAGTTGAGGACAACACCAGGGAGCGGCAGACACCGTTAGTAGGCCGTAACCAAAGTTGAAGGCCAAATGCAGTTTAATATCTGATACTATAGGCCGAAAGCCTAAAGACGGAAGCTCAGCTTTATTCAGTTGAGGACAACAACAGGGAGCGGCAGACACCGTTAGTAGGCCGTAACCACCAAGTTTTTTAAAAAACAGCACTTAATGAGAGCCAGAAGACTGAAGCTCAGCTTTTTTCAGTTGAGGACAACACCAGAGAGCGTCAGACACCGTTAGTAGGCCGTAACCACCAAGTTTTTTAAAAAACAGCACTTAATGAGAGCCAGAAGGTTGAAGCTCATATTTATTCAGTTGAGGACAACACCAGGGAGCGGCAGACACCGTTAGTAGGCCGTAACCACCAAGTTTTTTAAAAAACAGCACTTAATGAGAGCCAGAAGGTTGAAGCTCAGAATTATTCAGTTGAGGACAACACCAGGGAGCGGCAGACACCGTTAGTAGGCTGTAACCACCAATTTTTGCTTAAAAAAGCACTTAATGACAGCCAGAAGGTTGAAGCTCAGATTTATACAGTTGAGGACAACACCAGGGAGCGGCAGACACCGTTAGTAGGCCGTAACCAAAGTTGAAGGCCAAATGCAGTTTAATATCTGATACTTTAGGCCGAAAGCCTAAAGACTGAAGCTCAGCTTTATTCAGTTGAGGACAACACCAGGGAGCGGCAGACACCGTTAGTAGGCCGTAACCACCAAGTTTTTTTTAAAAAACAGCACTTAATGAGAGCCAGAAGGTTGAAGCTCAGATTTATTCAGTTGAGGACAACACCAGGGAGCGGCAGACACCGTTAGTAGGCCGTAACCACCAAGTTTTAAAAAAAACAGCACTTAATGAGAGCAAGAAGGTTGAAGCTCAGATTTATTCAGTTAAGGACAACACCAGGGAGCGGCAGACAACGTTAGTAGGCCGTAACCACCAAGGTTTTCAAAAACAGCACTTAATGAGAGCCAGAAGGTTGAAGCTCAGATTTAGACAGTGGAGGACAATTTGAATTAGGGACTGCAGACAGACTTAGTAGGCTGTCCCCTGTGGACCATGCATCCACCACATTAACCCATTGCGCCGTAATGGACACGTAACCTTCCGTGGCCATGCCTACAGGTCCATGCGTCTGTTGTCAGGTGCACCTTTGTACTCACAGATTGCCAGAGTGCATGGACAATGCGGTCTTTTACATGCTGGTGGAGGGTTGGGATGGCTTTTCTCGCAAAAGAAGTGTCGACTGGTTAGCTTGTAGCGTGGTACAGCGTAGTCCATCATGGCTTTATTAATATTAAATAAAATATATAAATAGGCTCAATGCAGTTTTAAATAGGTTACATGGATACACAGGCAGCATTGTGGTCAGTGGATGAGAATTGCAAGGAGGGACCGCAGACAGGCTAACGAAGGCCTAAAATAACAAAAAATAGGCTCAAGGCAGTTTTAAATCGGTTATATGGATACACAGGCAGCATTGTGGTCAGTGGATGAGGATTGCAAGGAGGGACCACAGACAGGCTAACGAAGCCCTAAAATAACAAAAAATAGGCTCAAGGCAGTTTTAAATCGGTTACATGGATACACAGGCAGCATTGTGGTCAGCGGAGGAGGAGGATTGCAAGGAGTGTCTGACACAGTTAGTACTGTCACAAAAAATAAATAGATGTTAATGTCTCGCAAACCAACAACAACAAAAAAAAGTGTGGCATACTTAGGTATAGGGGTGGGCTCATCTGCTGAGTTTCTGACAAAGTAATTTGGCAGTAAGTATTTACTGGTGTCAATATAGGACACTGACCCAGACTACTTTAACTAGCATCATAGATGTCAACAAATTGGTATTGTCAGTGCCAGGCATTGAATTATGTCAGCGCATAGACTAAACATTGGTGGAGCTGTGCACGATAATTTTGCACGGGGTAGAGCACAGTTTGAGCTGGGGGGGAAACTCTCTTGTGGCCGGCGTTACCGTCCCAGGGCCCCTCATGTTACAACGGTGTGTCTGACATTGGGTGCGCGCCACCACCGCCAGAGACACTTTATTGTACTATGAGGGACCCAGTGGCAGTGCCGTCGACCAAAAGCGGGCACACCCACCTCTTCAGACAAACGGCACTCTAACGGGTGCTTGCGCCAAGTGGCGAGACCACGGCCCCATGGGGGGAGTTTTCCCATTGAGGGAGGTGTAAACATGTCGTATGCTGGACAAACAGCTGCTGCAAATTAAGAGATTGGAACACTCAGTAAGACCAGTCCACAAGCAAGACCTTTTTATAGGAAAGCTAGGTGTCAGCCGGGAAAGGTGGGGCAAAATAATTTGAAATCCAGAAGTGGTTCATTTTAATGAAGGTGAGATCATCCACATTTTGGGTAGCCAGACGAGTCCTATTTTCGGTTAATATTGAACCAGCAGCACTGAATACTCTTTCTGATAGCACACTAGCTGCTGGGCAAGCAAGCTCCTGCAATGCATATTCTGCCAATTCAGGCCAGGTGTCTAATTTGGATGCACAGTAATCAAATGGGAATGACGGTTGAGGGAGAACATCGATAAGGGATGAAAAATAGTTAGTAACCATACTGGACAAATGTTGTCTCCTGTCACTTTGAATAGATGCTGCAGTACCTGTCCTGTCTGCGGTCATTGCGAAATCACTCCACAACCTGGTCAGAAAACCCCTCTGTCCAACGCCACTTCTGATCTGTGCACCTCTAACATCTCTGCCCTGTAGCCCCCTGCAGCTCGTGTGAGAACCATCACCAGCGCTGTGTGCTGGGAATGCCTGAATCAAACGGTCTACAAGAGTTACTTGTTTGGTTGCTAATATTTGTTCGAGGTTCTCATGTGGCATAATATTTTGCAATTTGCCTTTATAGCGAGGGTCAAGGATGCAGGCCAACCAGTAATCGTCATCGCTCATCATTTTAATAATGCATGGGTCCCTTTTGAGGATACGTAAGGCATAATCCGCCATGTGGGCCAAAGTTCCAGTTGTCAAATCTGCGGTTGTGCTGGTTTGAGGGGCAGTTACAGGCAAATCTACGTCACTTGTCTCCCTTAAAAAAACAGAACCCGGCCTTGCAACGCCACTAATTTCTGTTGGCCCAGGAGAAGCTTCCTCATTAAAAAAAGTACTCATCCCCATCATCCTCCTCATCCTCCTCCTCCTCTTCGCCCGCTACCGCGTCCTCTACACGGCCCTGACCAGACAATGGCTGACTGTCATCAAGGTTTTCCTCTTCCTCGGCTGCAGACGCCTGCTCCTTTATGTGTGTCAAACTTTGCATCAGCAGACGCTTTAGGGGGCTGCTCATGCTTATTATGGTGTTGTCTGCACTAACCAGCCGTGTGCATTCCTCAAAACACTGAAGGACTTGACACAGGTCTTGTAGCTTCGACCACTGCACACCTGACAACTCCATGTCTGCCATCCAACTGCCTGCCCGTGTATGTGTATCCTCCCACAGAAACATAACAGCACGCCTCTGTTCGCACAGTCTCTGAAGCATGTGCAGTGTGGAGTTCCACCTTGTTGCAACGTCGATGATTAGGCAATGCTGAGGAAGGTTCAAAGACCGCTGATAGTTCTGCATACGGCTGGAGTGTACGGGCGAACGGCGGATATGCGAGCAAAGTCTGCGCACTTTGAGGAGCAGGTCGGGTAACCCCGGATAACTTTTCAGGAAGCACTGCACCACCAGGTTTAAGGTGTGAGACAGGCAAGGAATAAGTTTCAGTTGGGAAAGGACTATGGCAGCCATGAAATTCCTTCCGTTATCACTCACTACCTTGCCTGCCTGAAGATGTACAGTGCCCAGCCATGACTGAGTTTCTTTCTGCAAGAACTCGGACAGAACTTTCGCGGTGTGTCTGTTGTCGCCCAAACACTTCATTGCCAATACAGCCTGCTGACGCTTGCCACTAGGTGTCCCATAATGGCACACCTGGTGTGCAACAGTGGCAGCTACGGATGGAGTTGATGTGCGACTGCGGTCTGTGGACGAGCTCTCACTTCTGCAGGAGAACGAGGAAGAGGAGGAGGGGGGCGAACGCCTAAGCCAACTCTTTCCTTGACCGTGGGCTAGGCAGAACTGTCCCAATATTGCTGTCTCCTGTGGACCCTGCATCCACCACATTCACCCGGTGTGCCATGATGGACATGTAATGTCCCTGGCCATGCCTACTGGTCCATGCATCTGTTGTCAGGTGCACCTTTGTAGTCACAGACTGCCTGAGTGCATGGACGATGCGGTCTTTAACATGCAGTTGGAGGGCTGGGATGGCTTTTCTAGAAAAGAAGTGTCGACTGGTAGCTCGTAGCGTGGTACAGCATAGTCCATCAGCGCTTTGAAAGCTTCACTTTCAACTAACCAGTAGGGCATCATCTCTAATGAGATTAGTCTCGCAATGTGGGCGTTCAAACCCTGTGTACGCGGATGCGAGGATGAGTACTTCCTTTTCCTAACAAGAGTCTCATGTAGGGTGAGCTGGACTGGAGAGCTGGAGATCGTGGAACTAGCGGTGGTGCCGGTGGACATGGGTGAGTGAGAGAGGGTTGGAGATGGTATTCTTGCCGGTGCCCTACATGCAGTGTTTCCTACTGCAAACCTGGTGATTCCCTGACTGCTTTGGCCTGGCGACGAGAGCTGCACTGATACTGCAGGTGGTGCGGGAAATGGTGGGTTTACAGTGAGGGAAGGGATGTAGCGTTGCTGACTAGCTTCATTGGCCGAGGGTGCTGCAACCTTTAGGGACGGTTGGTAGTTAGTCCAGGCTTGCAAATGCATGGTGGATAAATGTCTATGCATGCAACTTGTATTTAGACTTTTAAGATTCTGACCTCTGCTTAAGGTAGTTGAACATTTTTGACAGATGACTTTACGCTGATCATTTGGATGTTGTTTAAAAAAATGCCAGACTGCACTCTTTCTACTATCGGATACCTTTTCAGGCATTGCAGACTGAGCTTCTTTAACCGGATGGCCACGCTGTCCTCCAACAGGTTTTGGTTTTGCCAAGCGTTTTTGGCCAGATACGGGCCCGGCAGATGGAACCTGATGTGATGTTGATGCCTGCTGTGGCTCCTCCTCCTCCGCTTCAGAACTACTGACGCCTGCACCCTGTTCCCCCAATGGCTGCCAATCGGGGTCAACAACTGGGTCATCTATGACCTCCTCTTCTATGTCGTGTGCAACTTCGTCTGTGTCACCGTGTAAGCCGGTGGTAGTGCGTTCATGACGGGGCACCATAGTCTCCGCTGGTTTTGATTCTGCCTCAGTACGCTGCGAGGGCAATGTTCTGGTCTGAGTCAAAGGAACAGCATAGTAATCTGGCTGTGGCTGTGCATCTGTGCACTCCATGTCCGATTCAACTTCTAATGGGCATGGCCTGTTAACTGTTTCACTGTCTAACCCAGGAAAGGTATGTGTAAAGAGCTCCATGGAGTAACCTGTTGTGTCGACTGACGCATCCTTCACTGTTGTTCTGGGTGAAGGACACAAGGAAGCGACTTGTTCCTGACCGGGAGCATCCACTGACGATGCACTGCTCTGACATTTGGCACTTTCCGAGGAGGAGGCGAAAGAGCTAGAGGCAGAGGCAGCAATGAAAGCCAATACTTGTTCCTCCTGCTCCGACTTCAAAAGTGGTTTTCCTACTCCCAGAAAAGAGAGCGTTCGAGGCCTTGCGTAGCCAGACGACGAACCTGGCTCAACAACTCGAGACTTAGGTGCTGTACTGCTTTTACCACGACCACCTGATGCTCCACCACCACTACCATCATTACCAGCTGACAATGACCGCCCACGGCCACGACCTCTTCCACTAGACTTCCTCATTGTTTGCAAAACGTAACCAAAGTAACGGTATTTGTTACTGTAAAACAACTTATAAGGTGAACTCAAACTTCTGTAGGATTTATATATACCTTTATAGGTGCCTGACACTGAAAGGAAAATCAGGCCCAATGTTACGCACTAGGTTTTCTGTGCCCCAATAATTTGAGACAGATGGCACACACAGGACCAGCACTCAAGCAGAAATGCCAATCTTAATCTCCCACTATTTTTTTTTTTACAGGGAGAGTTTACCCGAAAAAAAAAAAAAAATGGCCCAATATTACACACTGGTTTTCGGTGGCACACAAGGAGAGACAGATGCCACACACAGGACTGGCACAGAGGCAGACTTGCCAATCTTTATCTCCCACTATTATTTTTTTTTTTTACAGGGAGAATTTACCAAAAAAAAAAAAAGGCCCAATATTACACACTGGTTTTCGGTGGCACACAAGGAGAGACAGATGCCACACACAGCAATGGCACAGAGGCAGACTTGCCAATCTTTATCTCCCACTAATTATTTTTTTTTTTACAGGGAGAATTTACCCCCCCCAAAAAATGGCCCAGTATTACACAGTGGTTTTCGGTGGCAAACAATGAGACAGATGCCACACACAGCAATGGCACAGAGGCAGACTTGCCAATCTTTATCTCCCACTAATTATTTTTTTTTTTACAGGGAGAATTTACCCCCCCCCAAAAAAAAATGGCCCAGTATTACACAGTGGTTTTCGGTGGCACACAATGAGACAGATGCCACACACAGCAATGTCACAGAGGCAGACTTGCCAATCTTTATCTCCCACTAATTATTTTTTTTTTACAGGGAGAATTTACCCCCCCCCCAAAAAAAAAAATGGCCCAGTATTACACAGTGGTTTTCGGTGGCACACAATGAGACAGATGCCACACACAGCAATGGCACAGAGGCAGACTTGCCAATCTTTATCTCCCACTAATTTTTTTTTTTTTACAGGGAGAATTTACACAAAAAAAAAAAATGGCCCAGTATTACACAGTGGTTTTCGGTGGCACACAATGAGACAGATGCCACACACAGCAATGGCACAGAGGCAGACTTGCCAATCTTTATCTCCCACTAATTATAATTTTTTTTACAGGGAGAATTTACCCCCCCCAAAAAAAAATGGCCCAGTATTACACAGTGGTTTTTGGTGGCACACAATGAGACAGATGCCACACACAGCAATGGCACAGAGGCAGACTTGCCAATCTTTATCTCCCACTAATTATTTTTTTTTTTACAGGGAGAATTTACCCCCCCCAAAAAAAAAATGGCCCGGTATTACACAGTGGTTTTCGGTGGCACACAATGAGACAGATGCCACACACAGCAATGGCACAGAGGCAGACTTGCCAATCTTTATCTCCCACTAATTATTTTTTTTTTACAGGGAGAATTTACAAAAAAAAAAAATGGCCCAGTATTACACAGTGGTTTTCGGTGGCACACAATGAGACAGATGCCACACAGAGCAATGGCACAGAGGCAGACTTGCCAATCTTTATCTCCCACTAATTTTTTTTTTTTTACAGGGAGAATTTAGAAAAAAAAATGGCCCAGTATTACACAGTGGTTTTCGGTGGCACACAATGAGACAGATGCCACACACAGCAATGGCACAGAGGCAGACTTGCCAATCTTTATCTCCCACTAATTATTTTTTTTTTTACAGGGAGAATTTACCCCCCCCCCAAAAAAAAAGGCCCAGTATTACACAGTGGTTTTCGGTGGCACACAATGAGACAGATGCCACACACAGCAATTGCACAGAGGCAGACTTGCTAATCTTTATCTCCCACTAATTATTTTTTTTTTTACAGGGAGAATTTAGAAAAAAAAAAAAATGGCCCAGTATTACACAGTGGTTTTCGGTGGCACACAATGAGAGACAGATGCCACACACAGCACCACCAATAAGACGGACACCTTACTCCTGGAGTCTACCGTGAGCTGTCCTTGGGGACTCTCCTCCTAATTTCCTTTTCTTCTGTACCATTCCTCTTAAGTGGGGTTTGAAAAAGACCGTGCCAGGTCGAAACGTCACCCTACCTTATGGTCCGCAACCACTTGTTATCTATGTAAAAATCACTTGATGGTGCCTGTACACTTGAATAAAAACAAAAGAAAAATCTTCACATTTCCAAGACTTGAGTGCGGCTATATTCTGTATATTTGACGTTGGATGTCTAGCCAGCACCTTCTTCATTGAACTCTACGGTGTGCCCATTATATTTTCTTCTGGATACACACAGCACTGGCACAGAGGCAGACTTGCCAATCTTTATCTCCCACTATTTATTTATTTTTTTTTTTCAGGGAGAATTAAAAAAAAAAAAACAATATTACACACTAGGTTTTCTGTGGCACACAATGAGAGACAGATGCCACACACAGCACTGGCACAGAGGCAGACTTGCCAATCTTTATCTCCCTGCAGTAATCTCAGAAAAGTATGGCAGGCAGCTATAAAAAGGACTGCTGCACACAAAAGTGTGGACAAACAAACAAGATAGCTGTGCAGAAAGGAAGGAACAACAGGATTTGTGCTTTGAAAAAAGCAGTTGGTTTGCACAGTGGCGTACACACACAGCAACGCAGCTATCAGGGAGCCTTCTAGGGCAGCCCAGTGAGCTACAGCGCTGAGGAAAAAAAAATGTAGCTTCCACTGTCCTGCAAACAAAAGGTGGTGTTGGACAGTGGAAATCGCTACAGCACAAGCGGTTTGGGAGTGAATGTACCCTGCCTAACACTGTCTATCCCTGCTTCTGATGAAGCGGCACCTCTCCCTACGCTCAGATCAGCAGCGGTAAGATGGCGGTCGGCGGGAACGCCCCTTTATAGCCCCTGTGACGCGGCAGAAAGCAAGCCAATCACTGCAATGCCCTTCTCTAAGATGGTGGGGACTGAGATCTATGTCATCACGCTGCCCACACTCTGCGTCCACCTTCATTGGTTGAGAAATGGCGCTTTTAGCATCATTGAAACGCGACTTTGGCGCGAAAGTCGCATACCGCATGGCCGACCCCACACAGGGATCGGGTCGGGTTTCATGAGACGCTGACTTTGCCAAAAGTCGGTGACTTTTGAAAATTAACGATCCGTTTCGCTCAACCCTAGTCTTAATGCCATCACCGTTAAGAATAAGTACCCGTTGACCCTGATTTCTGAGCTCTTTGATAGGTTATGGGGAGCAAGGGTATTTACCAAATTAGATCTGCGGGGTGCTTCTAACCTGATTTGCATCCGTGAGGGGGACGAATGGAAGATGGCTTTTAATACCAGGGATGGACACTATGAATATTTGGTGATGCCCTTCGGGCTCTGTAATGCCCCAGCCGTTTTCCAAGACTTTGTTAACGATATCTTCGGGGAAATGCTCTCCACCTCAGTCGTAGTCTATCTGGATGATATTCGCATCTTCTCTCCAGATATTGACTTCCACCGGAGAGATGTTTGCAGAGTCTTTGAACTCTTACGGGCAAATTCCGTCTATGCAAAGTTGGAGAAATGTGTGTTTGAGCAAGAGTCTTTACCCTTCCTGGGCTATATCATCTACACCCAGGGATTGGCTATGGATCCTGCCAAACTACAGGCTGTGATGGACTGGCAAGAACCCCATTCTTTTAAAGCGGTGCAGCGCTTTATGCGATTCATTAATTACTATCGCCAGTTCATCCCCCACTTCTCAACTTTGGTAGCTCCCTTGGTAGCCCTCACCAAGAAGGGAGCAAATCCCAAATTGTGGAGTGAAGAGGTCTCCAAGGCTTTCACTTCTATTAAGTTTCATTTTGCTAGCGCTTCCATCCTACATCGTCCCGATGTTGATAAGCCGTTTATATTGGAGGTGGATGCCTCATCCATTGGTGCTGGAGCAGTCCTCTTCCAAAAGGATGCTCAAGGTCAGAAGCATCCTTGCTTCTTCTTCTCCAAGACCTTCACACCAGCGGAGAGGAATTATTCCATCGGGGACAGGGATTTGCTAGCAATGAAGTTGGCCTTCTCGGAGTGGAGACATCTTTTGGAGGGGGCTCGCTTTCCCTTCCAAATCTTCACTGACCACAAAAATTTGGTGTACTTACAAACAGCCCAGTGGCTAAATTCTCGTCAGGCCAGATGGTCCTTGTTCTTCTCCCAGTTCCACTTCACCCTCCATTGTCTCTCTGAGGAGAAGAACATTTGTGATGACACTCTCTCTCGCTCCGTTGTGTCTTCTTCTGAGGAGGAAGAGGAGCCTCAGCTTATTGTCCCTTCTAAGAGCCTGAGAACCGTAGCTCCGGTTTTGCTAGAGTCAGTGCCTCTGGGCAAGACTTTTGTACCTACTAATTTGCAACCGGAGGTTCTCTTTTGGGCTCATTTGTCCAGGGTGGATGGACATTTTGGGACAAAAAGGACATCTGAGCTGCTGGCGAGGATGTACTGGTGGCCACATATGGTCCGTGACGTTGGAGATTATATTCGGGCATGTGTCTCCTGCACCAAAAATAAGTCTCCTCAACAATGGCCAGCTGGGTTACTTTATCCCCTGCCAGTGGCAGACAGGCCCTGTGAGATGGTCGGGATGGACTTTGTGGTGGGCTTACCCAAGGTTTGTGGCTGCACCATCATTTAAGTTATCACCGACCATTTTTTGAAAATGGTGCACTTGGTGCCGCTTCCACGGCTACCTTCTGCACGTGCCTTGGCAACGTTGTTTATAAAACACGTCTTCTGCCTACACAGTGTGAGGAGTCGAGTTCCCGCCACTGCACAGGGGGAATCTCAAACCATGTCTGCTGCGGTCTCCCATTCTGCATCAGCCGCAGTGGAGCCTGCTCAGCAGAGACGTCGGTCCCAGCGTCTCCCTCAGTCTGATACTGTGCAAAGGGTTACTGCTGCCTTTAAATGCTCTGCTATTGTACCCTGCACTGGTCATTGGCAAACAGGTTAACCCTGTGGTCTACCGTCTGGCCCTTCTACCATGCCTGGGTATCACCGACTCCTTTCATGTGTCCCTCTTGAAGCCCGTACACATGTCCCGGTTTTCCGAGTCATCTGCTGGGACATCGGGTTCGTCTATGGACGATTACGAGGTGAACGAGGTGCAAGGTGTTACGTGTAGTGTTGAGCGATACCGTCCGATACTTGAAAGTATCGGTATCGGAAAGTATCGGCCGATACCGGCAAAGTATCGGATCCAATCCGATACCGATACCCGATACCAATACAAGTCAATGGGACTCAAGTATCGGACGGTATTCCTGATGGTTCCCAGGGTCTGAAGGAGAGGAAACTCTCCTTCAGGCCCTGGGAACCATATTAATGTGTAAAAGAAAGAATTAAAATAAAAAATATTGCTATACTCACCTCTCCGAGGGAACCGGCAGCGTTGTTTGCTTAAAATTCGCGCTTTTCTTTCCTTACGTGAAGTCCCGGCTTTTTGATTGGTTGCGTCGCAGTCACATGGGCGACGCAACCAATCACAGCAAGCCGTGACGTAATTTCAGGTCCTTAAGGATTTTAAAATTACGTCCCGGCTTTGTGATTGGTTGCGTCGCAGTCACATGGGCGACGCAACCAATCACAGCAAGCCGTGACCTAATTTCAGGCCCTTAAGGATTTTAAAATTACGTCCCGGCTTTGTGATTGGTTGTGTCGCAGTCACATGGGCGACGCAACCAATCACAAGCCGTGACGTCACGGGAGGCTGGACACGCGCGCATTTTAAAATGCGCGCTTGTCCAGCCTCCCGTGACATCCCGGCTTGTGATTGGTTGCATCGCGGTCAACCAATCACAAGCCGGGAGGCTGGACACGCGCGCATTTTAAAATGCGCGCGTGTCCAGCCTCCCGGCTTGTGATTGGTTGACCGCGACGCAACCAATCACAAGCCGGGACGTCACGGGAGGCTGGACAAGCGCACATTTTAAAATGCGCGCGTGTCCAGCCTCCCGGCTTGTGATTGGTTGACCGCGATGCAACCAATCACAAGCCGGGACGTCACGGGAGGCTGGACAAGCGCGCATTTTAAAATGCGCGCGTGTCCAGCCTCCCGGCTTGTGATTGGTTGACCGCGATGCAACCAATCACAAGCCGGGACGCCACGGGAGGCTGGACAAGCGCGCATTTTAAAATGCGCGCGTGTTTAGCCTCCCGTGACGTCACGGCTTGTGATTGGTTGCGTCGCCCATGTGACTGCGACGCAACCAATCACAAAGCCGGGACATAATTTTAAAATCCGTAAGGGCCTGAAATTACGTCACGGCTTGCTGTGATTGGTTGCGTCGCCCATGTGACTGCGACGCAACCAATCACAAAGCCGGGACGTAATTTTAAAATCCTTAAGGACCTGAAATTACGTCACGGCTTGCTGTGATTGGTTGCGTCGCCCATGTGACTGCGACGCAACCAATCACAAGCCGGGACTTCACGTAAAGGAAAGAAAAGCGCGAATTTTAAACAAAGAACGCTGCCGCTTCCCTCGGTAAGGTGCAGGCTGCGTCGGAGAGGTGAGTATAGCAATATTTTTTATTTTAATTCTCTCTTTTACACATTTTTACATTAATGTTGTTTCGATACCGATACCCGATACCACAAAAGTATCGGATCTCGGTATCGGAATTCCAATACCCGCAAGTATCGGCCGATACCCGATACTTGCGGTATCGGAATGCTCAACACTAGTTACGTGGCGAAAAATTTTATTTGGTGGACTGGAAGGGTTATGGTCCTGAGGACAAGTCCTGGGAGCCTGCTGAGCACATTCAGGCTCCGCAGCTCATTGCTGCCTTCGAGTGTAGCGAGGTCCAAGGAGGGGGGTACTGTTAGGGGTCGATTTCCCACCTCTGCAGAGAGGGAGTCTCGAAACATCTCCGCTGCAGTCTCCTATTCTTCTCCTGCCGCAGTGGAGCCTGCTCAGTGGAGGCGTCGGTCCAAGCGTGTCGCTCAGTCTGGTACTGTGCAAAGGGTTACTGCTGCCTTTCCAGCTTCTGCCATTGTAGCCAGTACTGGTCAGCGGCGAGCAGACGTCTTTGGGACTAAGTCCTACTTTTCCCCTTCTGAGCATGCCCAGGGTAAGATCTCTCATTGCAGATCAAGGGTCACATGCTCAGGTACTGCAGCAACTCCTATTGGTCCTCTAGGAGGGTCCTGAAGTTTCTCAAGTTCTGTGGCAGCCTCCCATTGGTCCCTCTGGGAAGATCCTGAAGTTGCTGCAGCTATAAAAGGTTTGCATGACCGCACGGCCATGCGCTAGTATCAATCTATGTTATGTGCTTTGCGCCAGTGTGGTCTTGTGTGTATGTATTTAGGGCCCTGGCTCAAATAAGCCTCTAGAATACCGGCACGTCCGGTGATGAGTTTTGTGTGTATGTATTCAGGGTCCCGGCTGAAATAAGCCCCTAGTATACCGGCACCTCTGATGAGGAGTTTGTGTGTGTGCAAGACCACTGACTGCTATCAGCTCAGCAGTTAGCTGTGTACTTCTGTGAGCCTAACAGGGCACAGTGCTTTCTTTTGTCGGCGACTCTGTGAAGTAACAGAGTTCGCTTATACCGCCAAATAGTGCCATTTGCTAGCAGCAGGTTCCTCCTGCACTGTGGACCCCAGGCTGCGAACGCACCAATATCTCCATCTATTTACTCGGTGCGTTCTGCTAGCCCTAACACAAGACATCATGAAATCTGAAAAATAGCAGAAGATTTTGGCTTGCAATGTAGTACCATGTTTAAAAAAAAATTGAGTTTTCACCCTAGGTCATGGGTCTCCCAAAAGGGCAATGACTCCAAACATACTTTAAGAAGCACCCAGAAATGGAAGGAAACAAAATGCAGAGCATTCTGAACTGGCCAGCAACGAGTCCAGATCTAAATCCCATTTAACATCTGATCTGTGGAGAGATCTTAAAATTGCTGTTGGGAGAAGGCACTCTTCAAATGTAAGAGACCTGGAGCAGTTTGCAAATGAGTGGTCAAAAATTTCAGTTGAGAGTTGTAAAAAGCTTGTTGATAGTGTAGTTCAGGGGGGTTGGTGCAGTGCGACAGATAGGTAGGGACCACATAAAAGTTCAAAGCAAATGTCTTTAATGTCCAAAGAAACTTACAAATGGAAAGCAAGTAAATCAAAACGTACACATCCAGCCCATGAACGGCAGGGCTTCCCAGGATTCACATCCAAAGATGATATTTTGAGTTTTTTCTTTAGGAGTATCTTCTCCTATTTGGTAATAAAAGAGAAAAATTTCAAAATATCATCTTTGGATGTGAGTCCTGGGAAGCACTGCTGTTCATGGGCTGGATGTGTTTGTTTTGATTTACTTGTCCTGTGTGAGCCTCTGTTTGGCTCTTTCACTTGGATCCACCCGATGCCAGCTGCAAGCCCTGTCCATTGAAAAGTATCCCAGAAGAATTTTTTTGAGAATACGCGATCTATAGCCATATCAGTCTTCCACCAGGTGATTGCATGAACTTGTGTACTTATCAAAGACTATATTGTGTTTATGCACTTAGGACGCAAAGTTTTGTCTGTTCTTCTCTTCCAAACAGGGTTTTTTTTGTTTATTCATATAAATAGAAAGCATGTATAATCCTCCAGATCACAGCCAGGGTGTCAAGACAGTCCGTATCTGAGACTGGTTGCCGTGAACGACTGCACCGCCGTGTCACGCTGAGGGGTGCCAGGCGTTTTTGCTTCCCTTAGCTCCATGTAAGTTCACACAAGACTAACACACCCAACCCTTTGCTGCAGGGTTTTTAAGTGGAATTTATGGCCATTGGGCTTCTTGTAAGACCAGGCTGGAGGGAGCAAACTGCCCCACTGCCATCCTGTAATTCGCTCCAGAAATAAAAACACTTAATGGGTTTTCCTAAACATTGCCTTAGCCAAATAACTTGACCAGGTCCGCACTCACTTTTATTTTGCACTGCAAACACAGCTATGCCTGTGACTGCAATCCACTCCAGCGGCCCCAATATGCTTCTATGCGCATCCTGGGGGATACATATCGATCCGCGCATATGATCCCCCTCACTGCTTCACAATGCTTAAAAGAAGTGATGGATTGCAGTTATTTATTCCAAGGGGTGTGCAACTGAATATTAAGTTGGGGTGTGAATAATTTGGTCCAGCCCATTTTGGGAGTTATGCGTGAAATTATGTCCAACTGCCTTTTTTTCTGCTTTTTGTCTTGTTCCAATATACACAAAGAAAATAAACGTGTCTAATAATGATGGACGAGCATGCTCTGCACTGCTTGAGGCTTGATAGAGCATCCTGCTGCTCGACAGGCTCAGCACTCAATCGAGAATCTGAGTACTTGGGTAGCATGTTCAATTCCCCATCCCGCATGTTTTGCACCTCTTTTTTAGCCACTAAACATGCCTTGACTGCCTGTCAATCACAGTAATGCCATAGCCATGTTGGCTACTGGCATTACTGTGATTAGCCAGCGGCATAGAGTAATTGGGTCTATATAAGACCTGGTGCCACCATGTTCCTCATTTTGTACCCAGAAATGGCATAGGGAGAGCTGCAGGAGAAGAAACACTGTGCTGGAAAACATTTTTTTACCTGACTGTGCAATCTTAGACCAAGATACCTTTTCATGGGTAATTCAAATAGATTATATTCTATAATACTTCATTAGCTGCATTATAGTGAGGATTAGCTACTGTAGTAAGAAGAATGTATGAGGGGCATTTAAAGCAGGCTAGATTGCATAACAGTCCTTGCTGTTGCTGCGTTAAACTGAAATACCTTTGCAGAGCTAATTCAAATAGATTCTATTCTGTAATAATATTTCTCATCTGAAAATAATTTAGGGTTCAATGACGAAGTAGAGATTAGTGTATTACAGACATTTTTGAATGTTTGATTGTGTTACAGACTATGGTGCTGCCATGTATAAGAAATAAACCTTTCAGTGATAATTCAAATAGATTTTGATCTCTATTTCTACCACTCATATCTAAAAATAATTTAGGGTTAGGTGGAGGAGTATGAATTAGCATATTACATACATTATTACACGTTAGAAATGCAGGGTTACATAAAGTTAGCCTTGTCTGCCAGAGTCACAACAGTCAAGACTTCTCTGTCTGTCCCCACAAGGAGGAGGATCATCTATCTCCTCCATCTCCTCCTCCTGACATTTCAGTATTGCTGGATTTACAGCTTTTGTAAGCAAAAAAAAGGCATTTACAAATTTGTTAGAGGGCCGCCAGAGGGTCCTCCCAAAGTAATAGTAGAGGGCTGCCTGAAGGCCCTCCCAAATGTATGGTAGAGGGGCGTCTGACGGATGGCCCTCCGAAGTGTATGAGTAATGGTCGCCTGATAGCCTTCCAAAATGTGTGGTAGAGGGCTGCCTGAGGGCCCTCCAAACATACTGTATGAGTAAGGGTTGGCTGCTGGAACTCCAAATTTTAGGAGTGTATTTATGAGTTCTACTCTGAACATGAGTCAAGAAGGGTGAACAACCAGTAATGAATGTTGTCCAAACTGCATATAATGAAATGCAGTGGTACATAAAGTTTGCCATGTCTGCAAGAGTCCCAACAGTCAAGACTTACCTGTACCCATAAGGAGGATGACTCTCCGTCTCCTCCTCCTGACTTTTCAGTATTGCTGTTGACCAAAAATGTTAAAAAATGTTGCCAAAGTCCTGTGACACAGATCATTTATAGTGACCACGACACTATAAACCACTGATCTGCCAGAAAATGATTCCTGATGGATTTACAGCCTTTGTAAACCAAAAAAAGGTACTCCCAAAATTGGTAGATGGCCGCCTGAGGGCCCTCCTAAAGTAATGCTGGAGGGCCACCTAAAGGCGATTCCAAATGTATGGTAGAGGGCTGCCTGATTGCCCTCCCAAATGTATGAGTGAGGACTGGCTGGTTGCCCTCCAAATATTAGGAGTGTATTTATGAGTTCTCCTTGAAGCGTGGGTCAGGAAGGGTGAACAATTAGTAATGAATGTTGTCCAAACTGAATATAACGTGTGGGTCACGGCAAACGCAGCTCCTCCCTCTCCTCCTCCCAGAATTTCATTATCATTGCTGGCCAAAAATGTTAAAAAATGTAGCCAAAAGCCTGTGAGGCTGATCATTTATAAGGATTGCAACACTGCGAACCCCTGGTCTGCCAGAGTAGGATTCCTGCTGGATTTACAGCTTTTGTGAACCAAAAAAAGCCCTCCCAAATTTGTGAGAGGGTGGCTTTAGGGCCCCCCAAATGAATTCCAAATTAATGGTAGAGGGACACCTGAAGGCCATGCCAAAAGTATGGTAGAGGGCCGCCTGAGGGCCCTCCCAAATGGATGAGTGATGGACACCTGAAGGCCCTGCCAAATGTATGATTGAGGGCTGCCTGATAGCGCTCCCAAATGTTTGGTTGAGGGCCCTCCCAAATTTATTTAAATGTGGGACCTTTTGCATAATTTTAGGGTGTCAACCTCTCTGGTCAGGCAGGGACAAATTATGGTAGGGTTTATTCAAATCTTAACATACTTAGGGTCCTTTTGTTATATCTCCCCTGATTTGTCCATCCTTGTGTGTATCAGGATGCAGTTGTAAAAGAAACATAGCATCCGTGTCCACAAGACTTGTCCATTTGTCGGTCGTTATTAGACATTCACAATAATTGCATTGGTCAGGGTATGGGTGTTGTTATGAGACACGTGCTGGTGTAAGCTGTGACAAAACACAGTGAACAATAGTGACGGATGGTGACCGAGTACCGAGGGATGTAGGCTGCCATGGAGTAGCAGAAACCCAAAGGGTCCACAAGCCTAAATGGCAAGATTTCCAGGGAAAGCAGCCAGTAAATGGGCCCGTTTAGTGTTTGGGTCTGTGGCTGGGTATTTTCTTTAGGTTTCAAGGCCTGAGGTAGGCACAACTAAGTGCTGCGAATGTGCAACCACAGTTGCAGAACTGGATACATCCGCACCTGTGTTCTGAATAGGGGATTGGCAAGCAGGAAGTGTTTGAGTACACCCAGAAGCGGAATGTTTACATTGATTATGGAGACATAGCCGCTTACCATCTTGGTTGATTCCTCACAAATGTCATACATCTATGGCCAGTCATCACTTGTTATGTGCGGAGGCTGAGCGGAATAACGACAGGTATATTGGAGCTGGTATTCAACTACTGCCCACTGCTGCTCACAAAGCCTTGCCAAGTACATATTTAATGTTAAAAAATATAATCCCATTGTCCCATACTATAGAGCCATAGGCTCTTAATGTGTCTTCATGTGGTGTTTCCTTACGCATCCTATAATGGAGCTATTTTTGAAGGAAAGCATTGAAAGACACTGTGGAATGAAATGCTACTATTTTATTTTATGTCAGCTGTCATATGAATCCACTGTAAGTTAGTAAAATAAATAAATAAATTAATAATAAATTATGAAAAAAATTGACCAGAAACATCTCTGTATGCCTCCATATTAGACCGTAGGCATAGAGAAGAACACAAAAGTGCATAAGCTGTGATAATAAATGTCTTACAACAACTGCACATCTAGGAGCTGGTACACATAGGAGCAGGTGACAGTACGGCTGTATTTATGCCACCTGTGTGGCAGTGCAAAGAGCCACACAGCCTCCTACAGTTGTGTACAGACTTCATCAGGTGGTGTAGATGAAGAGATGTTCTACCTAGTAGCAATATTCTAGAGGAAAATACTTCTGTATATAGATATGTCCACTGGAGATGAGCACTTAGAATGAAGCGGCCCTGTCCCATGTCCAGGCCTGCAGCCAGTTTTCACTTCTACACCCAGCATCATGGATACCTCTAAGGAACCAATTCAATATAATTTCTCTATATTGAGGTAAAAAAGAAAGGTTAGGTAGATAGATATCATGGGATATGTAGAAAGCTAGATAGCAGGGGATTCTATGGCTGATGGACGGAGGGCAGATGGCATGCCTTTAGAGGCATTAGTTACAGCAAACTGCGCAAGCATAAAAATGTTAATGTCTATGGGACCGATTTATTATTGCATTTGAGCCTGTTTTTTTGTGTTGAGTTTTTGTTTATTGCTATATTCACCTAATCATTGTCGTCTGATTGTAAGTCTATTTTATATAATGTTTACCTGTCTTTTTTTTTTAGTTTGTCACATTGAGAAGAGTTCAGGATTTCCATATTTTTTCACATTATTCATCATTTGCGACTTTTCAAAAATTCACAAAATTTTGTACTCCAGTTCCCCTTCCCCCGTGAAGAGCTTTTATGTACGCCAGATAATATTGTGCAATTTTGTGCCATTTTACAAAACACGCAACATTTTACTCTAAAGGGTTACAAAAAAGTATAAGACAAGAATAAAGATCATTTTTGAATTTAAACAAAAATTTGTAAACAGAGTACACCATTTTGAAGAATTTGGCGCTTAATAAGACAACAATAACTCAACAAATTCCACAAGTGACTTAAAAAAATGTAAATGATGAACCCTAGGTTTTTGTTTTTTTCTTACATGGAAGCCTATGTGTAATTAGTGGCTGATGGATGTTCACTGCATGACATGGTACAAATACGCTTTTTATGCTTTTTTTCATTTTATTCCATATACGTTTGGATATGCCAGGCTTAAAAAGAATAAACAAATCTGCAAACAGTACATGGTAGGCCCTTTGTACTTCATAGGTTTCCTTTTACAAATGAATACAAAAAAGTAGTTTTGCAATCATTTGCACTTTAACGTTATCATTTTTTTTCCAGCTGTAGACCATCTCTGTAGAAGACAGATGCTGTAAATAAGGCTTTCCTTAGATATGGTTTGGTTTGATTTGCCTTGTTGTACCTGCTGACTCATCAAGACAAGGACATAATCAAATTGCAATTAGTAAGTCATTATCTATTAAAGTGTGTTTACTTTGCCTGATATTGTTATTAGTGAAAAATAAGTCTATAGACCAGAGGGCAGGAATCTTTAAGCTGAATCCGAACTCGCAAGTAAGAATTAAGTAGCAATTCAGTACAACAGGTCAAAAGGGTCCTCGTTAGTCATGAAAGATAGCTAATAGACACAAGATAAAGGAAAGGAGAAGTTGCATGAAGGTCAGGAAAATATGTTGACATGAAGACAGAACAACCCCATGGCATATTAGGTTTTGCCTGCCGACTCTATCGAATAATATGTTAACTTGGACTTAGGCCACTTGAACGTCTGCATGAACGTGTCTTTGGTTACTAAAATAGATAGTTCCGGACTATATTGGCACTGCACCTTATCCATCATCAAGGGAGTTTTTTTTTCATGATAAACATTAAGATGCAGTCACAAAGCAGCAGATATTTATGGAAAGGCCAACCCATTGTGAGCCTTACAGCTGCTTACATCCATCAGCCATGAATGAATTTTGTAATAAACCCCAAATTTTACATTCCAATGATAAGCTTGAAATCTTAGGGTACCGTCACACATTGAAATTTCCATCGCTACGACGTTACGATTCGTGACGTTCTAGCGATATCATTACGATATCGCTGTGTCTGACACGCTACTGCGATCAGACACCCTGCTGAGAATCGTACGTCGTAGCAGATCGTTTGGAACTTTCTTTCGTCGCTTGATCACCCGCTGACATCGCTGGATCGTTGTGTGTGACAGCGATCCAGCGATGTCTTCGCTTGTAACCAGGGTAAACATCGGGTAACTAAGCGCAGTGCCGCGCTTAGTAACCCGATGTTTACCCTGGTTACAAGCGTAAACGTAAAAAAACAAACCGTACATACTCACCCGTCGGTGTCCTTCAGGTCCCTTGCCGTCTGCTTCCTGCTCTGAGTGCCGGCCGGAAAGTGAGAGCAGAGCGCAGCGGTGCTGTGATCTGCTCTCACTGTACGGCTGCACTCAGAGCAGGAAGCAGACGGCAAGGGACCTGAAGGACACCGACGGGTGAGTATGTACTGTTTGTTTTTTTACGTTTACGCTGGTAACCAGGGTAAACATCGGGTTACTAAGCGCGGCCCTGCGCTTAGTTACCCGATGTTTACCCTGGTTACCTGGGGACTTCGGCATCGCTCCAGCGTCGTGATTGCAACGTGTGACCGCAGTCTACGACGCTGTAGCGATGATTATACGACGCTGCGACGTCACAAATCATGCCGTCGCAGCGATGAAAATTTCAATGTGTGACGGTACCCTTAGAAACGGTGCGCAGGACAATTACAATTATATCTCACAGTCAACTGCCTTTGTAAAATATACATTGGTCTCTGGCTCTGGAATTGTGGTTCTATTTGCAGAGATTAAAGAGAATGTGTCCACAGGTTTAACTATGTAATCTGAGGACAGCATGAGGTATGGCTTAACACATTGAATTTAACATGTATCACATGTCAGGCTGTGTGCTGTTGTTTACTTAGACTAAATGTTTTATCACCTGATAATTAGCATTGTCAGAGCTATAGATGAGCGACCCTTCCAAGGTTTGATTTGCTGAATGTCCTGATGTACCCGAACCCCATTAAATTCAATGGGAAGCAAAAACAAATGTACACACAAAACCTTAAAAGGTGACAAAAAGCTTCCCAAAAACTAAAATTTGGGGCAGACACCATGAAACGTGGCATCAATTGACCCACAGTAGAAATTTGCTAATGGCCCAGCAACAGTCAGCCATGGTCCATGAATGAGGTATCAGGGTCTAGGCCAGCATTTAGAGCTTTGAATTGAAGTTTCAATTAAGACCTGTTGGTTAAGGGAGCAATGTAATCCTTCTTTACTGGGAGCCCTGATACCTCATACAACAGCTCAAAACATCAGTTTCATAGAGTACTATTGATAGAAAAATGAAAGGATAGTCACACAGGTAGTTGAGTGAAGGTAAATGCAGACCTGCTGGTCTGGGAGCCCTACTGCAACTGGAAACACACATGAAGGAGACCCAACTTGGAGTCCAAACATTTTTAAAAATTATTTGTACACACAACTAAAGTTTCTCTGCTTGACTTCTGACCTGCTCTTCCATCTTCCGTTCCTGTTTTGGATTGATTTATCTGGCTCTGACCTTTGGTGTGTTTCTGGCCGTGCTTTTGTCTTGTCCTCTGGTTACTGCACTCCCGACCTGCATTTTGACCCCTGGCTTGCTTCAGAGCTTGCTCCTGCCTACTCCTCTGACACCGCGTTCCTGACTGTTGCTGACTTGGCTTGTATGACCTCTCTCGACTGCCCCCTTGTGGTGTTTGCTCAGCTCTACAGGTATTCGCTTGAGGTGAGCTCCTGTTACCTCTCTTCCTCGCCCTCTGGTGATTGTCTCTGTACTGCACGACAAAAAAACATTGTTTGTCCAGTTGAGCTTTCAATAACATTTATACCTAACCCATGTACAGGTCAAACATCAAACCTATTCTCCCTTATGTTATGACCTTGTTTTTTCACACTCATGCTGTATGTACCTTCCCCTCTTTTAACCAGCTGTTTCACAACCTCAGGCCCACACCTGTCAGTCACCTGTCATTAAATGAACAATCACCATTTATTATTTTAGATAATGTGCAGAACAATACTCATACCTATCGATTTTGATGAGCAAATGGGGTTTCCTGTTTCCCCACTGCAACACAGTTTTATCCTAAAAGATTTGAATTAGCAAATAGTGCCTCCTGGCTAAACCCCTATATTAGGCCTAGTGATTTTAAAGAACAAATGAGGCCTCCTAATTACTCACCGCAAAACAGTTTTATCACAAACGATTTGGATTAACAAATAGGACCCCTGGCTGAACCCCTATATGTTACCTAATGATTTTGATGAGCAAATGGGGCCTCCTGATTCCTCACTGCAATACAGTTTTTGCACAAATGGTTTGGATTAGCAAATGGGGCCTCCTGACTGCAACACAGTTTTAGCATAATCTAGTTAGATGCTGGAAGATCGATTTTACACAGGACAGGATCCTATCTAGTTAACTGACAAGTTGACTTTCAGCAGCAGTAGGAGTGGCATTTCTGCATTATTACACTGAGAAAATGGTGCCAGCAAAACGAGATGTCTGCTTTTTATATGGAAAAGGAAATGTGACTGCGGCAGCCAATCACAGAAGATCTAGTGTCATGACATTGTGGATGGTTTCTGTGCCCTGATTGACTGCCCAAATGTACACACATTAAGTTATTAAAAAAAATGAAAAAAGCAAATAACACTCTGCCACACTTCTGACCTAGGCACTCCCCTTTTCTCATAATACACATCCCCCTGCTCATCATACAGCACCACTATCTAAGCCAAATTCAAAACAAAAGCATTAGTGGAAATGCAATCATTTATCAATCTTTGATCAAATTTTGCCGACTTTGAGGAAAAATTCTCGGGAAACCGATCGATGAATCGGAATGTGCAATGTTTGTGCTTAGTTTGTGATAGGCAAATGTTTTCCGATCAAGTTTGTTCATCTCTAGTCAGGACTACAGCAGCTACAGCATTGCATAGATTCTAGTCCCACTCTGACCCCTCCTGTGATAATCAACTCACTGTCTATTGACCTATTTACATAGAGAGCCTGGTGTGGGCGGTGGCAGCTTTCACAGCTCTTCTGCATTGCTAAATCTAACAGCACTGATTGTCTCAGAACCACTGCATCCAGTAAACTAAGTAAAACATCTTTGGATTCAGGGTCTTTTTCCCTACATGATAATGTTGTAGCAAAAACCTGCTGACTGATTCCCTTTAATGGGTTGTTCACCTTTGGAGGTTTTTTCTTTGCTTGAATGCATATGTAATTGGGACTAAAATCATTTTTGCTGTTAGGTTTCATAAAAAAAATTATTAAGCACAATTTGCCTTCTCTGAGTTTTTCTTAGCTAATTTATGAATACAGACCACATCAAAGTTGAATGTGCTGGGAAATAAAGAACCACGGAAAGCTAAATGGTGCAAAAAAATTTTAATATAACCCAATAACAAAAATGATTTTTAGCTCCAAATACTTGCATTTAAGTAAATAAATAACAACAATCTTTAATCCAATAATCCAACCTACTTTCTTGTTCCAAGAAGATGGACTGTATGACAGTTTTGGTAGTAATCTAAGAGAAGGGTCAAACTCAGATGAAAATCGCAATGCAATGCTTGGACTGGCTGTTGGCTCTTGCTATCCAAGCGTGACAGCTGTGTAGGGGCTCAGCCCCTGTTAAGAACTGAATTACACTGTGGCTTTAAGAGACAATGCTCCCCTCTAATTTGTGTGCACTAAGATTACTCATTTCTCCCCTGTACCTTACTTTGTGTTTGTTTTTAACAACAAGCAGGAAGTGTCATTTCAAGAAGTGAAGATTGAGCCTCTTGCCTGTGAGAGACGGGCAGGACTATAAGTATGTTCTAATAATGAGAGACTGGCAAATGAATGGCTTCAAGGGAGAAGATAGTGTCCAATTACCGAAGGATCAATCACCCGGACTGAGTCAGAAGGAAAAAGTTGCATCGCACAGCCAGAGTAGTTCTCCCCAAGCACCTATAACCTGAGAGAGGAAACAATGCTGTTGTACCAGTAATCTCTCAACATTGAATGTGGGAACAAAATTTGCCCAGATCCGAAGAAGATGGATAAGTTAACCTTAAGGAAGTGTTCAAAACAACAAACTCGGCTTAACTACATCAGGACCAACAATCAGCAGACTTTCCTCTAAGCTCTACAGAACTATGAGTGTATACTGGTGTTCAGATGTGTTAGGGTATACAGCAGGTATCTTTAGCTAGGGAGGTGTAGCGGCCCTATTATCGGAAGCCAGTTAGGAACTTAGAAGAGAGTATTCTGCAGAAATTATTTATACTATTTATGCTGAACCTTGCATTGCCATAGCTGGAGAGCAGCTTGTGTAACATGATCCAGCTATTTCTCGTTGTACCTATTATTGCTGTTATCATTGCAATAACTATCAGCCTTATTTTCCGGCATACAATCCTCTGCCTTTCAATAAAGCCAGTGTACGGTATTAAGCTTTACATGATAATTCCCAGTGGATGCAACGATAAGAAATCATATATAAACATCATAAAAGAATGAAGTAATGTGGGAAAGTTTACTTACCTATTACAAGTACCCAGGGACTCCAACATACGTTTTACCAGATGGCTTTCTCTAGGTGGCTTTCACACTCCTTGAGAAAGCCACCTGGCGAAACATACATTGGAGTGCCTGGGTACTCGTACATGGTAAGTAAACTTTTCCACATTACTTCATTCTTTTATGATGTTTATACATGATTTCTTATATTTGTATCCATTGGGAATTATTATGTAAAGCTCAATATGGTCTTATGGATTTTATGACTATTTTTATTCTGGCCATACGGCCAAATTTTGGAATTTTAAATGCTATTTAATGATTATACGCTCTATCTATATATTTTACTGTGATTTCCCTGGATAGGACTTGTTCATCCCCTCATGTCTCGTTCAATGTTTTTTACATGCATTTTGTTCATATGCATTTAACAAAATTATATATTTATTTTAATATATTTTGTGTCTATTCACCTTCTTTAAGCAGGTATAATGTTTAATAAGTGAATATTCATATAACTTATGTGCATTAATTAGTGATTTGTTTCACTTTACTGTTGCTATACACTTCTTGTCCTACACCTGGATACCTAAAGGCCAACACCTTTAAGTTCATTAGTTCTATAGGCAATACCTGTCACATATCACATCATATCACATATATTAACAATACTAGCTTTTAGAATTATTTTTGAAATATTTATGCAGTTAAAAAAATCCTTAAAATTCCATAGCAAAAGTGACTATGTTTATTGGAAAAGAAACCCATATTGATCAATTGACAGGAAACAATTTGTGTATGAAATCAAACTACCACTTGGTTTTATTGGTTGCTTGGTTTGCTGGAATTGGGTCTGATAAAAAACATTTTACAGCACTGATTTTACTATATGCTCTCAGAAATGCCAACCAGGTCATCTGCCATCATATACTGCCAAACAAATTTCCATCTCAATTTTTGTAGTTTCCCTTGTTTTCATCCAATTACTGTACTTGAACATATATAAATAAATAAATAATATTTTTAGCAATTTAAGAAGTACTGTAGGTAAGAGTAGCTGTAGAAAATATGCTATTTGTGCAAAATTGTTGGAGAAGATTTATCAGTAGTGCCATAGGATCAGTGTACATGAACAGTGTACAGTACCAAAATGGCAACATTCAACTAGAAAATTATCATCTCAGCTCAACCATCAAAAAATGTCTTACATCTAGTGTTGAGCATTCCGATACCGCAAATATCGGGTATCGGCCGATACTTGCGGGTATCGGAATTCCGATACCGAGATCCGATACTTTTGTGGTATCGGGAATCGGTATCGGGATTAATATCAATGTGTAAAAGAAAGAATTAAAATAAAAAATAGGGATATACTCACCTCTCCGACGCAGCCTGGACTTTACCGCCATAACCGGGAGCCGTTGTACCTAAAAATGCGCGCTTGAAGGGCCTTAGATGACGTCACGGTGCTCTGATTGGTCCGTAGCGGTCGCGTGACCGCTACGGACCAATCACAAAGCAGTGACGTCACCTAAGGTCTTTCAAGCGCTTGAAAGACCATAGGTGACATCACTGCTTTGTGATTGGTCGCGTAGCGGTCACGCGACCGCTACGCGACCAATCAGAAGCTGCGGACGTCTTCTAAGGTATTTCAAGCGCTTGAAAGACCTTAGGTGACGTCATGGCTTTGTGATTGGTCGCGTAGCGGTCACGCGACTGCTACGGACCAATCAGAGCGCCGTGACCTCATCTAAGGCCCTTCAAGCGCGCATTCTTAGGTACAACGGCTCCCGGTTACGGCGGTAAAGTCCAGGCTGCGTCGGAGGGTGAGTATATCCCTATTTTTTATTTTAATTCTTTCTTTTACACATTGATATGGATCCCAGGGCCTGAAGGAGAGTTTCCTCTCCTTCAGACCCTGGGAACCATACAGGATACCGTCCGATACTTGGTGTCCCATTGACTTGTATTGGTATCGGGTATCGGTATCGGATTAGATCCGATACTTTGCCGGTATCGGCCGATACTTTCCGATACCGATACTTTCAAGTATCGGACGGTATCGCTCAACACTACTTACATCTCAAGATGCACAGGAAAAAAGGCTCCATGTTAAAAAAGCAGTAAACTATATAATTAGAAAACATATTTGTAAAAGATAAGGGCCAGTGGAGTCACACAGATCTCACCGCCATTACCAGTTTGACAGGGGTTGCAACTCCGCTACCTCCAATCATCAGGACAATAACGCAATTGACTAATGAGTAATGGAAGAGAATGTGGCTGCTTCCAATACTAGGCCGGTTATGGGGAAGTCACAGTGAGCGTATGGTATATACACCTCCAATTCCAACACGTGGAATATAAAAATATATACTCCGCTACTGTCACTGTTGATTCCACAATAACAAAAAGAACTACTAGCTACCACCAACAATCATTTATACAGGCTAACTGAACACCCGTCATAGGTAGCATATGCAGAGGCGTATCTAGCCTTTCCTGCACCCGGGGCAAAGGTTCAGTTTGGCGCCCCCCCACCCCCCCATTTGTACCCTAACTCTATTGAAACTGTATGTACAAGCCAAGGTACATGTCTTTTCCACAATACTTTATTTAACTTAATCAACTTAATGTCCCGATTTCATTTGTGCCCCCATAATGTCCAGATCTCATTTGTGCCCCCATACTGTCCTGATTTGTGGCCCCATAATGTCCAGATTTCATTTGTGCCCCCATAATGTCCAGATCTCATTTGTGCCCCCATAATGTCCAGATTTCATTTGTGCCCCCATAATGTCCAGATCTCATTTGTGCCCCCATACTGTCCAGATCTCATTTGTGCCCCCATACTGTCCTGACTTGTGCTCCCATAATGTCCAGATGATCTCATTTGTGCCCCCATACTGTCCTGATTTGTCACTTGTGCCCCCATACTGTCCTGATAATTGTGCCCCCCATAATGTCCTGATTTGTGCCGCCCCCATCCGCATCCCCCCAATATCATGATATGTTCAGTGTTTCATCCAGAACTTCCTGCTGCCCCCCTGGCTAAGGCTTTGCTTCACAGTCCTCAGACTCACTCACAAGTAAAGTGACACATACCCATCTTTGCGTTGCCCCTGGGCTGGCCGCTGCTCCCTCCCCCTCCCCCCCATCATGCATGCAGGCGCCAGGCAGGCTCATTTCATGGTGAATGATTCTGAAGATTCGGTCGTCTAGAGTGACTTCAGCTCCATTACCTGGGCCCCGCGGCCGCGGTCTGGAGCACTTACCACCGCCCACCGGCACCCCACACCCGACGTCACAGTCCAACGCAAGTACACTACACCCGGCCGCACAGAACACCGGCGCAACGAACGAAGCAGCGCAGCAGCCTGTCACACGCTCAGACAGTGACGTCACCCGCTGCTGGTGCTTCCCTGATGCAGAAGTGCCAGCGGCGGTCAGCGCCTCTCAGCGGACAGCAGTTGTCAGGGCAGGGCGCAGGCGCTGGCTTAAACAGAAGGGAAGGGACTCGTCTCACAACAAGGCAAGCGGCGGCAAGCCGAACCTGGCTGGTAGCACTGTAGCGACGCGCAGCAGCTGCACTGTCTCTGAGCCGGCTGTCAATTTCCGCCGGCTCAGAGAACGAACGGCCCGGGATTATGTCAGACTGTGGGGGCGGCAGAATGCCAACGAGGAGCCTAAGCTTGGACACCGCATCATCAGGCAGCCCCGCTGGCGCCCCCTGTCAGCTGCGCCCGGGGCACTTGCCCTGGCTGCCCCCCCTGGATACGCCACTGAGCATATGGCTTCAGGGATGCGGTTTACAGAGCAAGAGTAACTGAGATGTTATATTTTACATATTTAATCCAAAAAGGTAGGTTTTACTTAAAAAAATATGCAAAAATTATACAAACTGGGAACCAAACAATACGGCAAAAACAATAACATAAAATGAAAGGGATAACAAAAGAAACTTCCTAAACCTCTGCCACAGAAATGGTTCAGAGCTTAGCGGAGGGAGGTACTGCTTTACTAAAATGGACAGAACTACAGCAAGCTGTATCTTCCAGGACTGACAAATTACAAAACCGAAATTCTGCTTTTTATTAGATCAAAGTTATGCTCACATATCTCTTCTTCATGAGCTTATGTGGATGCTGATTATGGAAAAAGTGTTAGGTCCTTTATAATTTTTTGAGATCCCCAACTTACAGGATATCTTCATCCCTGCAGATTTCAGGAGGTAGATATTGTAGTCATTTTTTATCATGATTTTACCTGTCTATAGAGATGAAAGATGGCATGGATAGCACCATCCATCTGTCTGTTCTTAAGTTGGAGAGGTTAAAATGGCCTTATAGTAATGTGAGTCAAAGCTTTATGTTCATCCCTTTGCAACGATGCTGAAAAATATTGGATCTATGCAAACCATAATATTCATCACTGACCACTGTCTTTAAAATGTCTCAGAACAGTGCTTTGATCAGAAGAATCTCTAATCCTGGGAAGCATACTTCCCCTCAGCTGCGTAAATGGATGCCAGTCTTAGTGGCTGGCTCTCAGAGCAGATTCTGCTGTGATCACCTGGTCACTGCAGAAGGTCCCAACTTCCGGTTGAAGTGTCAGCCACCTCCCACTTCCCAAGCTATAATTAATGCCATATATTCAATGTAGAGTCCTACTTCAATGGAGGGTGAAGTGTTAGTTCTTTCATTCTTCGCCCAGTTAGAATTAATCCCATATGTTCAATGTGAGGGTGATATGTCCCCTCTCCGGAAATGTCTTATGGAAAGTGTTGAGCGATACCGTCCGATACTTGAAAGTATCGGTATCGGAAAGTATCGGCCGATACCGGCAAAGTATCGGATCTAATCCGATACCGATACCCGATACCAATACAAGTCAATGGGACTCATGTATCGGACGGTATTCCTGATGGTTCCCAGGGTCTGAAGGAGAGGAAACTCTCCTTCAGGCCCTGGGAACCATATTATTGTGTAAAATAAAGTTTCCTTTAAAATTTTAAAATGCGCGCGTGTCCAGCCTCCCGTGACGTCACGGCTTGTGATTGGTCGCGTCGCCCATGTGACCGCGACGCGACCAATCACAAAGCCGGAACGTAATTTTAAAATCCTGAAGGACCTAAAATTACGTCACGGCTTGCTGTGATTGGTCGCTTCGCGGCCACATGGGCGGCACGCGACCAATCACAAGCCGGGACTTCACGTAAGGAAGGAAAAGCGCGAATTTTAAGCAAACAACGCTGCCGGTTCCCTCGGTGAGGTCCAGGCTGCGTCGGACAGGTGAGTATAGCAATATTTTTTATTTTAATTCTTTATTTTACACATTAATGTTGTTTCGATACCGATACCCGATACCACAAAAGTATCGGATCTCGGTATCGGAATTCCGATACAGCAAATATCGGCCGATACCCGATACTTGCGGTATCGGAATGCTCAACACTACTTATGGACCTTTGTTTATCTCTATGACAATATCCGTTAGAAAATAAGTTACAAGGATTACAAACTTTCATTGTTTTGCAAAGACACTGCTTAAATACATATATATACATATACCTGGAAAAATGGTGTTCACCGTATGTGACCAAGTGGCATGCTACACCTAGACCAAACCCCGACGCGCGTTTCGCGACAGCTTCCTCCTGGGGGGCGTGTCCAAAGTACGGAATCATAGAGTTTTTAAAGTCCAATAAACCAATCAGACTGAATCGGGGCGGGCCTACAGATAGTACGTCATTATAGCCCACCCATTGTAACATGGAGCGGAACTAACAAAGTTCGGCAAGGTATAAATACAAACTACTCGCCATAAAGAAAGGCTAGCTTTGACTACATGCAGATAGAAAGATCTTGATAATCTAGATAATCTAGACAAGATACATAAGCACGGCAGAATCCAATACAGGATAAATTCTGAAAACTCACAGTGTATATGAAGCGCCCCAGAGTCCTGGTCGTTGCAGTACTGATGCTCTGCCGCTAAGGGGGGTATTGGTATGTCTGATGGCACTGAAGGAGTTCACCTGACCAGGTATCACAGACACCAATACACTTCACAGTCTGGCCTCCAGGGGGAGCTAAGGGTGCTATGTATTAGGCCACTCCTCACAATCTGGTAAAACTGGGGGTTAGATAGGAAGTTAGACAGAAAGCTGACTGGGTAGGATCCAGGCAACATCCTGTGGCAGAGGGGGTTGTAGGGGAAGATTCAGGGGGGTCCCTGTCAGGGGTGGGATCCTGACAGAGGCCTAGCGAACAGAAAGAACGTTACGGGACCGCGCCTGCACTTCATTGCGGCGGTACCCCAAGAAAGGACAGGAAGCGAGGTTTATTGTGAAGAGTGAGAAACGAGATCAACGCAACAAGGAGAAAACACCAGTAGGAGTCGTGCTGTAAGACCGAGGCAACATCCTACTGAGGCGCGTAGCCGGTGGCCAGAAATGCCGAGGAAGTATTGAGCTCCAAGCCTTACTTCAAACTTACGGCAGGACAGTCAGTTATAGGCGAGCTGTCTCACCTAAATCACCTAAGCAGACATAGGGGGCAACAGTTGCAAAGGGGCGACTCTAGGGTCCCGGAAGAACTCCAGGCCTACCCGTCATACAGGTGCGTCCTAGCCATATCATCTGGGGGACGGAGAAGAACATCAGAATCAGTTGTGAGGGAACTTCAGAAACAGACACAACAGTTGTGAGGACTATCCCGTGGTGCTCAGCAGGGAAGGACTACAACATACAAGCGCTAGAAGGTAGGCACAGATTTCCACCTGCAAAGGGAACTCTGGAAGTGCCATCGCACCGGCCGGTCTCAGACAGCCCTGTTAACCTTACTCCGGATTGAGGATCCTGAAGCCTTCAGTAAAGAGGTAAAGAGACTGCAACCTGGTGTCCTCGTTATTCATCGCAACCTGCACCACACCACATCATTCTCAACTTTCACTGGACGCCCCTCAGCAGGGTCACGGACCGGGTCTAGCCACCGTGACAATCCCAGAACTGAGACAGAGAGGCCCGGTACCGGGTACCCCTCGGCCCTGCGACAGTGGGGGCGCTCCAAATATACCTATAGCTACCAGCAGGACAGATGAATTCTTCCAAAATGACCCTGCCCGCATATAGCTAAATATAGCAATACACCTGTGAATTTTAAAATGCCTGTGAACTGTAAGCAGCATCTTTTCATGTAATGCATATATGGGCAACTAAGATGTAAAACAGCAATGAATATAAGCTACATCTCTTTATATAATACATGGGTAGGATAAACAGGTGAGCTAACCTAACCTACTACCACCGAAAAAATTACATATAAGTAACATTAATGAAAAAGTCGTAGTCTATATGAACGCTAGTCAAGAATACAAAAATCTGAATATACTGAAACCCAAAATAAACTGTATAGCCAGGAAAGGTGGGAAACATATAACAAAGTGCTTGAAAGACAAGTTTACTGACATCACAGCACGGACAGGAAAGGCGCAACTGGAACCTCCCCTGCAGGATGGGGTTACCAGTACGGACCATACCCCCGGCTGACAGTCATTAGAAGTGAAAACTAGTGAAATGGGAGATGTTGATAAGATCAAAGAAACCATCAATAAGTAAAATGAATATGTATGATCACTGCTTTTCAAGTCAAAGAATGACAAGATGATTCAATATAAAATTACATTGTATACTATCGCAACCCAGGTAGCGAGGACCAACTGAAGATTCACCTACATGGTAGGATCCATAGACCGTAATATCACCCCCGGTGAGTTCGATAGTGCAAATTTAGAGAAAAGAAAGAACAAAAAGACAAACCACCAAGAGATTAAACAGAGTAAAAGTGTAAATTTAATGAAAATAAATAAAAACAGGTGAATAGTATTGATTTGATGAATAGAAAGTAATTATTATCTCCCTACACAACCTTTACTAAATCTAACATATAATAACCCGTATCATTCAAATCATATACATAGTAAATGTGACACTCACAGAAACACATTGTGGGCTATTTAAACATGCTATAATCTAACCAAACAATCAAATTGTAAATAACCTTAAATCCCCACACTGTTTTTGAATTCATAAATATATACCCACATATATACATATATACATATAGAACCAGCAAATGGTGTATCAGTATAGATGTATTGAATATAGCGTCCCAGTGACCACGATGTCCATGCAAAATAAATTGTCAAAATAGACGGATGTTCAGCTTCAGTATTTCTTGAATTGGGCAATCCAGTCCATGAATGTAGACACCATCAAACGATAAGCAGCTAGATCATAATGCAATTGGAGTGTTCAGATAAAGAGGTCTCCAAGGTTGAAATGATGCAATCCCAAAAACACTCGACAGATCTTGCTCCGTAGATAGAGATGGACTATTCACTTCACCTCATATCCAAACCACAGCTCGAGTTACAGTTGTAAAAAATAAGTTTATAGCATTACACCCCCTGGCTTAAGTGCAGTATCTTGATATAAAGTTCTTTAAGATTCAAGTGTAGTATACAATCCCAACAAGTACTCGGAAGATCTCACTCTATGACTGGAGGAGAATATTCACTTCGCTCCATATCCGGATACCAACTCAATTTTCAGTTGTAAACGAGTAAATTCAAGATCTGTATCATCCCATGGTTTAATGGAACGCGGAACTCTATGAAAAGATATTGTAACAATTAAAACAAGCAATAATATAAGAAGTAAAGTTAAAATATTCCAAAAAAGGGACACACATGGATAAAAACAGCAGACCGATGAAAAAGAATACATTATGGACACTGAAGGAAAATCATGAGAGTCACAAAAAAGAGCCAAACACCAAATTTTCGTTAAGGCCCTGAGGTGCTAGGGTGCCCAGCCGGTAAATCCACCAGCTTTCGACTGGAGCCAAGGCTTTAGCCAGATCACCTCCCCTGGGCCCAATATTAACAAGATCTATCACTTTCACTTTCATAAATCTTGGGTCACAATTGTGAAATTTGGTGTCCTTTTTGCCCTTGTCAAGCACTTATGTATTGTTTTCTCACAGTATCCTCATTGTAAGAATCTCTCTGTTAGTTCGCCAGCTTGAGTTTCGAAGTCAGTATCTCTAGAACAAATGCGTCTGACCCGTAAAAACTGCCTGACTGGTATCCCTTTAATTGTGGATGGCAAGTGCGCAGATTCTGCATGGAGCAGTGAATACCTGGTAGCTGTAGGTTTCCGGAAAACTTTGGTAATTATATCCCCATCAGGCGGGGCATGTATCTGCAAGTCAAGAAAATCAACCGATCTACCAAATTTGAAGGTCAGTTTGATGTTCCGATCATTGCAATTGAGGGCCGCCATGAAGGTCTGGAGATGCTCAATGCTCCCCTCCCATACAAACCAAATGTCATCAATGTATTTCATCCAATCTTGGACGAGATGACTGAGGGGGATGGGATTACTCATGAAGTTCTCTCTTTCCCAAACCCACAGAAACAGGTTTGCATAAGAGGGTCACAGCAGGCCCCCATCGCAGTACCTTGTAACTGCCGATACATGTCCCACCCAAACACAAAAATATTGTGTGAAATGACAAATTCAAGTAGTTCAAGCAACAATGAAACCAATTTCCTATCCAAGTTGCTCGATTCTAAGTACCACGCTACAGCCTTAATGCCATCCATATGCCTGATTGAGGTATAAAGTGCCTCTACATCCGCGGTGACCATAATGCTGTTAGGTCCTAATTGGAGATTATCTAGCCTCTGTAAAGCCACAGTGGTGTCCTTTATAAATGATGGTAGTTGACTTACCAGGGGTTTTAGATAAAAATCAAGGACTTGTGTCACTAACCACCGTTGCCTGACACAATAGGTCTGCCGGGTGGATCAATGGGGTCTTTGTGTATTTTTGGAATGAGATATAATGTTGGCATCCTAGGGTGCATATTCCTAATGAGTTCCAATAGTCTTTTTGGAATAATACCCTCCATGAATGCCCTTTCCAAAATAACACTCAATTTGTCTTGGAAGGAATCCATGGGGTTGGTACTTAGTTTTTTGTAGCAATTTTTGTCATCCACAAGTTTGTAAGCTTGTTTTTCATAGAGCGTACGAGGCCAGATGACCAAATTTCCGCCTTTGTTGGCTGCTTTAAATACCACATCATCCCATTCTTTTAAAGATTCCAGCGCTTGTCTTTCTGATTGCCCAATATTGGAGGGGCCAAAACCTTTCGCTGAAAGTTCCTCGATCTCTCTGGTCACTAGCTTAGTGAATACATCCACAGCAGGACACAAGTTTAATGCTGGAAATTTCTTTGATTTACCCACCAAGTACACCAAGTACAAGAACTAATGACTTTTTTAAGAAAAGGCCTTATCAAAGAAATGATAAAATGAAGGTGATTAACCTATCGGCTCATACATTGTCTTATGAACAGACATCTATTCTTGAAAAAGGTCTCACATTTTGTCCCTCATATTCTTTAGATGCATTCACATCAGTGAAGGATCTTCATCTATTCTCAAGAAAACTAATTTTAAAAAGACTACATTTTAAGGGGTGGCAAGAAGAAGATATATTGGATACCGATAAAGAGAGAGAAGCTTTAGTGAATTTGGAAGCATTGGTACGTGAAAGCAACCTTGTTGAGGTGAGTGGGTTCCCTAATCATTTGGTGGGTAAATCAAAGAAATTTCCAGCATTAAACTTGTGTCCTGCTGTGGATGTATTCACTAAGCTAGTGACCAGAGAGATCGAGGAACTCTTAGCGAAAGGTTTTGGCCCCTCCAATATTGGGCAATCAGAAAGACAAGCGCTGGAATCTTTAAAAGAATGGGATGATGTGGTATTTAAAGCAGCCGACAAAGGCGGAAATTTGGTCATCTGGCCTCGTACGCTCTATGAAAAACAAGCTTACAAACTTCTGGATGACAAAAATTGCTACAAAAAACTACGTACCAACCCCATGGATTCCTTCCAAGATGAATTGAGTGTTATTTTGGAAAGGGCATTCATGGAGGGTATTATTCCAAAAATACTATTGGAACTCATTAGGGATATGCACCCTAGGATGCCAACATTATATCTCATTCCAAAAATACACAAAGACCCCACTGATCCACCCGGCAGACCTATTGTGTCAGGCAACAGTGGTTTATGTGAGGTAGTGACACAAGTCCTTGATTTTTATCTAAAACCCCTGGTAAGTCAACTACCATCATTTATAAAGGACACCACTGCGGCTTTACAGAGGCTGGATAATCTCCAATTAGGACCTAACAGCATTATGGTCACCGCGGATGTAGAGGCACTTTATACCTCAATCAGGCATATGGATGGCATTAAGGCTGTAGCGTGGTACTTAGAATCGAGCAACTTGGATAGGAAATTGGTTTCATTGTTGCTTGAACTACTTGAATTTGTGCTTTTGCACAATATTTTTGTGTTTGGGTGGAACATGTATCGGCAGTTACAAGGTACTGCGATGGGGGCCTGCTGTTCCCACTCTTATGCAAACCTGTTTCTAGGGGTTTGGGAAAGAGAGATCTTCATGAGTAATCCCATCCCCCTCAGTCATCTCGTCCAAGATTGGATGAGATACATTGATGACATTTGGTTTGTATGGGAGGGGAGCGTTGAGCATCTCCAGACCTTCATGGCGGCCCTCAATTGCAATGATCGGAACATCAAACTGACCTTCAAATTTGGTAGATCGGTTGATTTTCTTGACTTGCAGATACATGCCCCGCCTGATGGGGATATAATTACCAAAGTTTTCCGGAAACCTACAGCTACCAATTCACTGCTCCATGCAGATTCTGTGCACTTGCCATCCACAATTAAAGGGATACCAGTCAGGCAGTTTTTACGGGTCAGATGCATTTGTTCTAGAGATACCGACTTCGAAACTCAAGCTGGTGAACTAACAGAGAGATTCTTACAATGAGGATACAGTGAGAAAACAATACACAAGGGCTTGACAAGGGCAAAAAGGACACCAAGAAATATCCTATTGTACAACAACGTCACCAGGATGAATAAGGACAATAAAGAGCAGGTACGATTGATTACTGGGTATCATAACAAATGGTATCAATCTAGACAGATCATAGAAAAACATTGGTCTGTGTTTCATACTGACCCAATTCTTAAACAAATTCTGCCTTCCAAACCATCTATAGTGGCTAAAAGGTCCAGGAATATCCGTGATATTTTGGTGCATAGCCATTATGAATCAACAAGAAAGAGCAAAGGATTTAATAAAGATTTAGTTGGATTCTACCCGTGTGGCCGATGTAAGGCATGCGCAAACTGTGTGAAAGCTAAAAAATGCAATAATTTTGATGGTTCAAAGAGTTACGACATTAGGAAATTCATTTCCTGTACATCAAAAGGAGTGATTTATCACTCAACATGTCCATGTGGTAAGATCTATATTGGACTTACCACGAGAGAGCTAAAAATATGGGTGCGCGAACACTTTTTGGACATTGAAAAAGCTAAGACTGTAGAAGATTTTGCTAGCCTGAAAACACTTCCAAGGCACTTCAAAAAATTTCACAATTGTGACCCAAGATTTATGAAAGTGAAAGGATTTATGAAAGTGAAAGCGATAGATCTTGTTAATATGGGGCCCAGGAGAGGTGATCTGGCTAAAGCCTTGGCTCAAGTCGAAAACCGGTGGATTTACCGGCTGGGCACCCTAGCACCTCAGGGCCTTAACAAAAATTTGGGGTTTGGCTCTTTTTTGTGACTCTCATGATTTTCCTTCAGTGTCCATAATGTATTCTTTTTCATCGGTCTGCTGTTTTTATCCATGTGTGTCCCTTTTTTGGAATATTTTAACTTTACTTCTTATATTAGTGCTTGTTTTAATTGTTACAATATCTTTTCATAGAGTTCCGCGTTCCATTAAACCATGGGTTGATACAGATCTTGAATTTACTCGTTTACAACTGAAAATTGAGTTGGTATCTAGATATGGAGCGAAGTGAATATTCACCTCCAGTCATAGAGTGAGATCTTCCGAGTACTTGTTGGGATTGTATGCTACACTTGAATCTTAAAGAACTTTATATCAAGACACTGCACTTAAGCCAGGGGGTGTAATGCTATAAACTTATTTTTTACAACTGTAACTCGAGCTATGGTTTGGATATGAGGTGAAGTGAATAGTCCATCTCTAACTACGGAGCAAGATCTTTCGAGTGTTTTTGGGATTGCATCATTTCAACTTTGGAGACCTCTTTATCTGAACACTCTAATTGCATTATGATCTAGCTGTTTATCGTTTTATGGTGTCTACATTCATGGACTGGATTACCCAATTCAAGAAATACTAAAACTGAACATCCGTCTATTTTGATAATTTATTTTGCATGGCCATCGTGGTCTCTGGGACGCTATATTCAATACATCTATACTGATACACCATTTGCTGGTTCTATATGTGTATATATGGGTATACATTTATGAATTCAAAAACAGTGTGGGGATTTAAGGTTATTTATAATGGGATTGTTTGGTTAGATTATAGCATGTTTAAATAGCCCACAATGTGTATCTGTGAGTGTCATATTTACTATGTATATGATTTGAATGATACGGGTTATTATATGTTAGATTTAGTAAAGGTTGGGTAGGAAGATAATAATTACTTTCTATTCATCAAATTAATACTATTCACCTGTTTTTATTTATTTTCATTAAATTTACACTTTTACTCTGTTTAATCTCTTGGTGGTTTGTCTTTTTGTTCTTTCTTTTCACTAAATTCGCACTATCGATCGCACCGGGGGTGATATTACGGTCTGTGGATCCTACCCTGTAGGTGAATCTTCAGTTGGTCCTCGCTACCTGGGTTGCGATAGTATACAATGTCATTTTATATTGAATTATCTTGTCATTCTTTGACTTGAAAAGCAGTGATCATACATATTCGTTTTACTTATTGATGGTTTCTTTGATCTTATCAACATCTCCCATTTCACTAGTTTTCACTTCTAATGACTGTCAGCCGGGGGTATGGTCCGTACTGGTAACCCCATCCTGCAGGGGAGGTTCCAGTTTCGCCTTTCCTGTCCGTGCTGTGATATCAGTAAACTTGTCTTTCAAGCACTTTTGTTATATGTTTCCCACTTTTCCTGGCTATACAGTTTATTTTGGGTTTCAGTATATTCAGATTTTTGTAATCTTGACTAGCGTTCATATAGACTACGACTTTTTCATTAATGTTACTTATATGTAATTTTTTCGGTGGTAGTAGGTTAGGTTAGCTCACCTGTTTACCCTACCCATGTATTATATAAAGAGATGTAGCTTATATTCATTGCTGTTTAACATCTTAGTTGCCCATATATGCATTACATGAAAAGACGCTGCTTACAGTTCAAAGGCATTTTAAAATTCACAGGTGTATTGCTATATTTAGCTATATGAGGGCAGGGTCATTTTGGAAGAATTCATCTGTCCTGCTGGTAGCTATAGGTATATATACTGTGAGTTTTCAGAATTTTTCCTGTATTGGATTCTGCCATGCTTAGGTATATTGTCTAGATTATCTAGATCTTTCTATCTGCATGTAGTCAAAGCTAGCCTTTCTTTATGGCGAGTAGTTTGTATTTATACCTTGCCGAACTTTGTTAGTTCCCAGTGCCGCTCCACTTTACAATGGGTGGGCTATAATGATGTACTATCTGTAGGCCCACCCCGATTCAGTCTGATTGGTTTATTGGACTTTATAAACTATGATTCCGTACTTTGGACATGCCACCAGGAGGAAGCTGTCGCGAAACGTGCGTCAGAGTTTGGTCTAGGTGTAGCGTGCCACTTGGCCACATACGGTGAACACCATTTATCCAGGTATATGTATTTATTGGTTTCCGTAGCTTTGTCCTTTGCATGCTGTGTAATTAGCACTGCTAGCAATACTGCTGTTATTGCGCTACTCATTATGCTACCACTGTTGTCAGTAACGCTGTCATTTCAGCGCAACTTATTGTGTTATTAGTATTGCCATGGAACGCTGCTATATTGATTTGATCTGATGTTAGTTGCGGTCAACACTTATTCTATATGAGTTCTCAAATTGGTTGATGCATTTCAGCTATTAAATCTGCATATTTTGACCCATGCTTATACGTGCATTCATATTTATTTATATGGGCAATATATTGAACATCAATGGTCAGTGAGAGTTTTCCCTCTTGAGACGGGCTCATAGGATCACTAAGATCAAGGTATCAGTATTGTTAACCTATATATGTTTTGCTGCTATTTTCATGCCCTATGCATTATTTATAGGCACTAGGACTTTAATAATGTCTATATCATAATTTTCAATTGTTAATACAATAAATATTGACAGTAGGGCAATTAGCCTTGGATATTGGGGGGCGCCAGTATACACTTAGGCACTTATATGCCTTTAGGTGTTTTCTCAGCATGCTTTGTGTCTTGTGACATATTTTTGTTTTCTTTCTGGGATATTTCCTTATGCCCTAAATTAATATAATTGTAATGTTACTTGGAAACTGTTATAATTGAAATCTTTTCTTCCTGGATTTATGTAGTTCTCATGCTTACCTATTATTACAGCTTTTTTAGCGGTTTAGAGGCACTATTTTAATTTTTATGTTTTGTTTTGTTGGCATATATGTTAATAAAGTTGTAACTTTTTAAAAAACTAAAAACACTTTTTGATTCAACGCAGTTTAATAACGTGATCGTTGATCAGTATGTTCATACATGTATTTTGAGTGTTGCCCAACCCTTGAGTGAGAAAATGGGGCTGGGTTATATGTTTATAAAATGTTCAGTTTGTCTGATTTTTCTCTTTATAGGTATATCTTTGAGTAAAATGTAAATTGTCCTTTTAGTCTATAAACTTCGACAACATGTCTCCGAATTTCCAGGCAATACATTTTTTATTTTTTTTCTGACAAAGAAAAATGGTCAAAATTTTTTAAAAAAACTGTGTTTTCACCACAAATAATGCAAAGAAAACAAGTTCATAATCAGTTAGAAACAACAATACTAATGTTTTAACTCAGGAAGAGTTCAGAAATCAATATTTTGTGGAATAACCATGATTTTTTATCACAGCTTTCATGCGTCTTGGCATGCTTTCCACCAGTCTTTCACACTGCTTCTGGGGCAAAAATGTAAGCAGTTCTTCTTTGTTTGATGGCTTGTGACTATTCATCATCCTCTTGATTACATTCCAGAGGTTTTCAATGGGGTTCAGGTCTGGTGATTGGGCTGCCCATGACAGGGTTTTGATGTGGTGATCTCTTAATTTTTGCCAGAGCTGTAGTTTACTATATCATTTTCTCTGTAAAAATGTATGAGCATAAAATGATCTACATTGAACTTAAATTGTCGTTTCTCAGCCCAAGCCTCCAGCATACATAAATCCAAAATTAAATTATCTTCCTGTGTGTTTATTACCTGACAGAGTTTACTATCATCTGCAAATATTGAAATTCTGTACACCTGTTACAAGGTCATTAATAAATATGTTAAAAAGAAGAGACCACAATACTAACCACTTTGGTACCCCAATGTTAACTTTGACTCAATTTGAGTAAGTTCCATTATTATTTACCCTCTATTTCCTATCACTAAGCCAGTTGTTAACTCACACATATTTTCACTAGTCCCAATACTCTAATTTTGTGTATCATCCCTTTTGTGTGACACTGTATCAAAATGCCTTTGAAAAGTCCAGATAGACAACATTCATGGCATTAGCCTAGTCCAGTCTGGATCTTAGCTCATCATAGAAGCTGATCAGAATACGTTGATAGGACCATCTATGATAAAACTCTTGCTGATAATGGTGATGAGACTATTCTTATTGAAATACTCCAGGATAGCATCTCTAAAGGTACCTTCACACTGAACAACTTAACAACGATATCGCTAGCGATCCGTGATGTTGCAGCGTCCTGGATAGCGATCTCGTTGTGTTTGACACGCAGCAGAGATCTGGATCCTGCTGTGACATCGTTGGTCGGAGCTAGAAGGACAGCACCTTATTTCGTCGCTGGATCTCCCGCAGACATCGCTGGATCGGTGTGTGTGACACCGATCCAGCGATGTCTTCACTGGTAACCAGGGTAAACATTGGGTTACTAAGCGCAGGGCTGCGCTTAGTAACCCGATATTTACCTTGGTTACCAGCGTAAAAGTAAAAAAAAAAAAACAGTACATACTTACATTCCGCTGTCTGTCCCCCGGCGCTGTGCTTCTCTACACTGTGTAAGTGCCAGCTGGAAAGCAGGGCACAGTGGTGACGTCACCGCTCTGCTTTCCGGATGCTGTGCTTACACAGTGCAGAGAAGCAGAACGCCGGGGGACAGACAGCGGAAGGTAAGTATGTAGTGTTTGTTTTTGTTTTTTTTACGCTGGTAACCAGGGTAAACATCGGGTTACTAAGCGCGGCCCTGCGCTTAGTAACCCGATGTTTACCCTGGTTACCCGGGGACTTCGGCATCGTTGGTCGCTGGAGAGCTGTCTGTGTGACAGCTCTCCAGCGACCAAACAGCGACGCTGCAGCGATCGGGATCGTTGTCTGGATCGCTGCAGCGTCGCTAAATGTGACGGTACCCTAAGAAAACCTTAAGCAGGTGACATTTAACCATCCGTCAGGAACAACTGATCTGACAGTCGCAGCTCTTTTAGTTTCATTTCTACCTCCTTATCAGATTGCCAGGAATCCTCCACCCCAATACATTCCTGACTCTTGATGCATTGTGAAACCTGATATCACAGTTACTGCATAGACTCAGGAGAGCAGATATAACTGTGCTGCTGACTTCTCAGACACATTGCGCCCAAACACGTCAGGTTGGTAGTATTTTATGTTTTCAGTCATCACAATTGTTAATTTAGTTTGTTTTATGAATGGATAGTGCAAAGTTTGTGGATTTTTAATAGAAATAAGAAAGGTTTTTTAATTTAAAATTGAATTCTCATCTCAATGCTTCATGATGATGATAATGCCATCGATCCTGGGTCTGAAGCACAAAAAATATCAAAACAACCACATTTTATAATGCAACCAAGGGGGGTGTTGATACAGCTGATCAGATGTGCTCATCTTTCAGCATCAGCAGATACTCCAGGCGCTCGCCAATGGTCATATTTTTCACTATGTTGAATTTGGGCGGTATAATTTCACAAGTGATTTACCTTGAAAACCAGCTTGAACCACTTCATATAAGAGCCTATCTGAAAAAATTGGCCCATGAACTAGTGGAAAGCTATGCAGGAGAAGTACGAAATCTATCGTTATCCCCTCTAGCCTTCAAGCTCAGCTCAAAAGATTCCGCCCAGAAGATGATAGTGAAAATCCACCACCTCTACCACCTCCAAAAGAAGGAGATTCACCACCTGCACCATGGAGAGCGAACACAGAAGGCTTTCTAATTATGAAAGTCACAAATAGCATAATGCAATCTGCCTGATACATGCAATAATGATGTGCAATTCTTACTCTTTGCTTGGCAAATGTGTTTTTTCTGGTGAACATTCATCTAATTCTGAATGAATATGTGTCAATACCATTTTCGGTACCTTAAAATTAAGCTTTTTCCCCTATTTTTACTTTTTGATAGTTAAGCATTGGAAACTTGCGGCTATTTGGCGGGAGTTGTGAAATGTGTGTACTTTTAGAGTTATTACTTTTATGGTAAGTAAATGGGTTTTTTGCACCTGATTATGTGTACTCTCTTTTATTACATCCCTATGAAGGTCACTGATCACTTTTAGAGCACGGAAATTGAGAAAATTTGATATTTGATTTGATATTCACACACTTTTCTTGCCTGCGCCTGACAGGCACATTGCACCTGAACTCGTTAGTGAAGGCATTGTTCCTGATTACTAAATGAGAATTTATGGTGTTCCTGATCATGTCAACTGACATAGGATGTTCTGTGTGAAAGCTGTAAAGACAAAAGCGTTTAGTAGATTGGCCTATCCCTCTGATTTGTTATAGTGTCTGTATCGATATGAGTCCATTGGGCAGTCCTACTTAGTGATTGACAGCTACATCCACATGCGCAGTCATTCAGGGAAGACTTCAAGGATTTCAATGATAAAAATATAAGTTTTACTGAAACTTTTCTAAAAAAAATGTATAGCAAAATGATCAGCTCCTCCAGCTCTATAATGTCCCAGTAGCTGTTCAGATACCATTTTCAGCATAACAGGTTCCCATTGAAAGTGATGCCTTACTATAAAGAAGGTTTTAAATTAACACTATGGTAATTAAGCCATTTTTATAGCAATTCTCCAGACTAGGCTTAACCGTTTTTGCTGCAGATGACTAGGGCTATGAGATCGTCTTTAGAAACTATCATGTGATTATTTTACCAAAACAACACTTTGAAATTGTTTCCTGCACTTTCCTAAGAAATAGGTTTGCATCTTGTGTAATAACAAGAAGAACGGATATGTGATAATATGCATATAAATAATGTATTGCTGAGTCAAGCATTGAGCCAAATATTCAAAGAGCTAATGAAACTTTAGACAAGCGTTATATTACAATGACTGTTTCAGATCATTGATTTCCAGAAGCCAATTAATATGATTACATTTACGATGCTCATAGAAAGGGAGAAATGTGAGAATGATAGATGGATGGATGGCTGGATGGATGGATAGAGATAGATGATAGGTATATAGATAGGTAGATAGATAGATAGATAATTGATAGAAAAGTGTAAATTGGAACATGTCAATTTAAGAACTGAAGAAGGTCCTCTATTGAAACTACAGAAAGCAGCCATGTTAATAATTAGTGTATCGCTCTACAATGCAAGTGTAGCACAAAGAAGAGAACATTGTGTTAATTATATGCAGATTTACTTTTCTGCAGAGGAAGATTAGAATTTTGCAGGTAATAAATTAACAGTCATTTTCAATTTGTAAAAAAAAATCCAAATCTCGAGTCTCGTATAACAACATATTTTAGATTTACGCTTTTACCACATAGACGTGTAACACATTATACTTTTATCATAGAAAAATAAACATCACCTCCTCTTCAGTGTAGGTTTTATGGTGTCTGGAGGAAAAATTTAACTTTTCTGTTAAGGCTAATAAACATGGACTATTTAATAGGAACATTCTGTACCTGCAAATTCTGAATCTGAATGCATGTGTACATTCAGATGAAGCAGAAAAACTCAATGTTTTTCTAAAGTTTTTGCAAGTCCAATATTTTTGTATTGTGATTGCTTTGTGGGTTCTGATAACACAGCAGGATCTGCTTTGGTCCTTTAAAACAGACAACAGTTGCGATGTTATGAACCTACTGAAAGACACAATTGTGCTAGATTTAGCGAAGAATCTAAAACATGAACATTGCCCTGTGCTTGTTGAATGTCTTATTAGGAATACTGTGACCCTTACAACAGCGCACTTAGGTTAACTGACCTCATGTGAAATTGACCAAACACTATATTTGAGTGCTTGAACCCTTCACAACGTCTGATGTACACAAGATAGGCATTGGAGGGGCAAACTGGTTGTTTTGCCTATTTATGAGCAGCAGTTAAATATTCATAGCATAATACCAGTTACAACCCTTAGAGGTCATTAGTTACCCATTTATCCTGTTTTCTGTATACATGAGTATTCCTCCTTTAAAAGAGCAGTGTGTTCTGGTTAGAACCTCCCTCTTAGGTTCCCGGTGAAAACAAGATATGCAGACATATTTCTCAAGCTTCTTAGTGATGCACATGTGTTCCTTGTTCACTCTCTACAATAACTCCTCCTATCCAGTGGATCCTGGTGAAAGTTGTAATTCAGTCATGTGTGTGTGTTAGAATGTGTGTATGTGAGACTAATGCAGCCTCCGTATTGCATATTGTGAAGTGAGGCATATTGTTCTCTGTATCCTCCAGTTTAATTATAACGCTCTTTACACTGCATACAAATAGTGCATTTCTGTATAGAGCAGAACAGTGCTAGTAGCATTTCTGTATTATGCACCCTATATCATTATTTGCTGTAAAGTCCCAGTTACTGATGTAATTGAACCCTGTATCATGCTGCTGTTGATATGACGTGCCAGTACTGATGGGCTGTTTATTCTTTGCAGTTTTTACCAATATCATCCACTATTATCGTCCACCATTATTATTCACCGTTACTGTTCACATTATCATCTCAATAAATATAGACTTAAGAATCCATACAGTCTGTTTACTGGGAAGTGGATGAGGGTTTAGCCGTATGCTGGAATCCACACAGCATCATATGTGAAGGAAGGCGGAACAGTAAAAACGGGCTGCCGGTCGCAGGTAGTTGTTGCACAGGCTGTATGGGACCGCTACCACCCATACTGCTCTGCATATGGGTATTACAGCAGCCGCCATACAGCCAAGAGCAAGAGTCCAGGCCCCAGTAAGAAAGGATTAGTTGCCTTCAGTGAAACTGATAGCCGGCCACAGGCTGTAGTTTCTCAGACTGTATGGGACCACTAACACCCACACTGCTCCACATACGGGTATCACAGGAGCCGCCATACAGCCGCAGAATGAGAGTGCAGCCCGCCAACAATTGCTACACCGTTCCTGCCACACGGAAGCCCGCTCACGCATAGACTCAGTTTCCCACCAAAATACTCAACAGTATGCAGCTAAGCGCACAATGTCATGAGGTGACACATCCTCGCTCAAAACGAGGTCACAAGCAAGCTCTAGCAAGTCGTCAATAGCAGAGCTTGCTGCTGTGGCTCGTGATGAAGCTGAAGTGGCCAAAGTGAGGTCCTCCTTCGCCGAACAAGAGATGCATCTGAAGCTGAGACAAGCAGAGCGCGCAGCAGCATAGGTACGTCTGCAGGCAGACCGAGAAGCCGAAACCTCACGTTTGCAGGCAGAGCAAGAAGCCGAAACTGCACGTTTGCCGGTAAAACAAGAGGCAGAGAGTGTGCACCTGCAAGCGTCTCTAGAAAGACTTGTGGCAGACAAAGAGACAGCAGCTGCAATAGCTAAGGCAGAGTACTTGGAAGATATGAAGGTACCTGATTATGAGAGACGCAGCAACGTTCTCGGAGCATATCTAGAGCAGAAAGACCCAGTGCAGCATGTCACAGAGTACGTCCATCAACATTCCAGCATGGATGACAGCCCTGATGCACTACATTGACCAGCTTATGCCGATTGCCAGCTATCCAACCCCGAACTTTGTTTCTACAAACGAGGAGACATCCAGCACAGAGATGTCAACCACAGCTACTGTTCCACCAAGCAGAAGGTACAGCTCCCGTCCTGCCTTAAAGAGACACCTTTTTCACCAGAAATGTACTATTCAGACTATCCAAGGTCAGGAGTGTCTCACAGGTATGGTGATACACCACACACTAGACATGACTGTAACACACCGGCTCATACCAACACTGACCAAGCCACCACTGACTTTGCAAAGTTCTTTGCCCACCGAGAACTGGTTACAAAAGGACTTGTAAAGTTCATTGATAAAGCCGAGAACTATAGGTCATGGCGAGCCTCATTTCAGAATGCCATTCAGGGTCTGGACCTTTCTAGTAGTGAGGAGTTAGATCTCCTGGTAAAGTGGCTTGGAAGTGAGTAGGTCGAGCATGCCAAAAGACTAAGACATTAATATAAAGCATCCACGCATAGGTCTATGTAAAGTGTGGGAAAGACTTGATGAATGCTATGGGTACATAGAAGTCATGGAGAATGATTTATACAAAAGAATTGATGATTTCCCTTAGATAGGGTCTACAAATTATCAAAAGCTTAGAGAATTTAGTGATTTATTGAAAGAGTTACAGGCTGCCCAGGAGGAAGGATACTTGCCTAGATTGGCATTCTTAGACACTGCTAGGGGTGTCAATCCGATAGTACAAAAACTTCCTTACAACCTACAAGAAAAGTGAATTACATATGGTTCAGGGTATAAGCAAACTCATAACGTACCGTTTCCTCCTTTCACTGTATTTGTAGAATTTGTCACCCAACAAGCTAGGATCAGAAATGGCCCTAGTTTTGACTTCACTCTGTCATGTTCCACTGCCCCCGGTGTCAAACCCAGTAGGACACCTGTGGCAGTCCACAAAACAAATATTGTTTCCACAGGCCCTCCTCACAATGAGTAAGCCCCCTCCAGAAGAGAAGAAACCTGTAACACTCGCACCCTGACTGGTTGGCACGTGCGTGGGGGGTGTGGCCCCACTGTGCCACAAACCAGACTTCCCTGGAAAGGGCATGACTAAGCAGCTTCCTTGGTGTTCACTGGAGCCTCTGATGGTTAGGTCAGGCTTGTGAGGCAGGTAGCTGCCAGGTACCACTCCAGGGTGGAGTCTTGCTGTGGCTGTTGATCCCACTGGAGGACGGAACACTGGCAGACATGCGCGCACGGCTGAGACACTGGCAGGCAGGCGGGCATGGCTGAGACACAGGCAGGCAGGCGGGAACAGTTGAGATACAGGCAGGCGGGCAGGGTTGAGACACTGGCAGGTGGGTACGGCTGAGACACTGGCAGGAACTGACTCAGAAGGCACAGGAACATGGGCAGGTGTGAGTGGTATATGGGAACAGATAGGAACCTGTTGAGACTGGGGAACAGGGACTGATTCAGGCGGAACACGGACAGGTATGAGTGATATATGGAACTGGTAGGGACCTGGTCAGACTGGGGAACAGGGACTGACTCAGGGAGGACAGCAAGATGGACAGGTATGAGTGACATATGGGAACAGGTAGAGACCTGATCAGACAGTAAGTACAAGGACCCAGGAGGTGCGAAACAAGAGCAGAACAGAACCGCAAGGAGTAGAGCAGGACAGAATCGCAAGGAGCAGAGAAAGGTAGAGCCGCAAGGAGCAGAGCAGGGTAGAACCACAAGGAGTGGTGCAGGGTAGAACCGCAAGGAGCAGAGCCACAGAGTGAGAGCAGAGCAAGAGCAGAGCGAGAGCAGAGCGGAGCTGCAGAGCGAGGAGCAGAGCAGAACCGAAAGGCAAGAGCAGAGCAGAGCGAGAGCAGAGGGGAGCAGCAGAGCAAGACCAGAGCGCATCTGCAGAGCGAGAGCAGTGCATGGAGTGAGAGCAGGGCATGCATACGGAGAAGGCACAAGGATACACACAGCAGGGAAAGGAAGCCATTGACAAGGAAACAAACAGATATAGGTTAGGACTGAGTTCAGACAAGGTCAGGTACAGGGACAAGGGCAGGATCTAAGATACAAGAATAGGACACAGTACAGGCAAGGAAGGACACGGAAAGAGATACTGGACAAGGACACAGGCCTGAGTATGCAGCCCTCAGGGAGGCGGAACCATAGGACACAAAGCACAAGGTAACAGGTCTGGGAATGCAGCCCCCAGAGAAGGAGGAAACAAGGCAGGACCTGTCACCTCAGCAGCAAGACACTGACTGAGGGAAATAGTTGCTCAGGCATTCCCCTAAGGGTGGGAATGCCTTAAGTACCTTAGGCCTCTTGGCAATTTGCCAGGGACACCTTAGGAAGTTGCACACTGACTCTATAAGAATCAGGAAATTTCGGCGCCGCCCACATATGCACACAGCAAGGAAGCATGCACAGAGCAGGTAGGAGACATGAGGCACACAGCATGGAGCTGGCAAAAGACAGAACTCACAGTATGGCCTGGAATAGTGAGGAAGTTGGTGTCTAAGGCACGTGGGAGATGGGAGGCCATGCAGTGATGCCGGCAGGGTTGTTACAAAACCTCAAGATGTCAGTAAGCAGTGTCTTCTACAAGCCACATCCTCTACTGAAATGCAGAGCCTTCTGGGAGAAGTCTTTGGAAGATCACAAAGGCTTCCTCAAGGAAAACAACATCCGCTTTAAACTGTGTGCCACAACCTCTCACCTTGCCAGGAACTATGAAGCCAGCGTGAAATCTGTAGAATGCAGCAGCAAGAGTCACAATACAGTCTTGCACCCTGGACCACCTCCACTAGTGTAGTTGCAGGCAGAGGAGAACGATTGTAGAATCTGCTGAGCTTTGGGGTGCCAGTTAATACTAATTAACAAGAACTACTGGATCTTTAAAAGGGGGTTTATTACAAACAAGGTATTTACAATGACATACATAAGGGAAGTGTAACTAAGGGACAAGGGTAAATTAAAGGGAAAAGGTAATGGGAGAGGGTAGAGGAAACTGGGATGTGGGAAAGAGAAGATGCATAACTGATCCTTACATATATATTAAACCAATACACATCCACACCCACATACAAGCCATGACTCCACCCTCGCTTCCGGTATCTTCTGTGGCAAATGTCCAATCGTCTTCTGGCAATGTGAACACTGTCATTGGCTGCAGTAATCATCCCCTTCCTTTGGATGGCGTCCTTGGATTTAAGATAAAGTCCTGGTGTCAAAAGGCTTGAGGGCATTCCGTTTAGGCTGGAGACTAGATGTCCAACTGAAGAACAATGTCTTGTAATTCACATCCACATGGAATGTGTGTCAAAGATAAGATGTTCAGTTCAGGAACAATAGCTTCTACTCCCAACACCACAGGGGTTATGTATCCTCCAAGAGGCTGGAGACACAATGTCCATCTACAATGTAGATTCTCTTTATTCTATTAAAAGAACAGAGGACTTCACACCCCAGGAACTTGTGTGACCACCTGATACAGCTAATGGTCAATTCCTTTGATGTAGGTTTTAGCTGTTATGTAGAGTTAGGGTACTGTCACACTAAACGATTTACCAACGATCACGACCAGCGATACGACCTGGCCGAGATCGTTGGTAAGTGGTTGTGTGGTCGCTGGGGAGCTGTCACACAGACCGCTCTCCAGCGACCAACGATGCCGAAGGCCCCGGGTAACCAGGGTAAACATCGGGTTACTAAGCGCAGGGCCGCGCTTAGTAACCCGATGTTTACCCTGGTTACCAGCGTAAACGTAAAAAAAACAAACAGTACATACTCACATTCCGGTGTCTGTCCCCCGGCGTTCTGCTTCTCTGCACTCTGTCTGCCAGCCAGAAAGCACAGCGGTGACAGTACAGCGGTGAAGTCACCGCTGTGCTCGCTTTCCGGCCGGCGCTCACAGTGCAGAGAAGCAGAACGCCGGGGGACAGACACCGGAATGTAAGTATGTACTGTTTTTTTTTTTTTACTTTTACGCTGGTAACCATGGTAAACATCGGGTTACTAAGCGCGACCCTGCGCTTAGTAACCCGATGTTTACCCTGGTTACAAGCGAACGCATCGCTGGATCGCTGTCACACACAACGATCCAGCGATGACAGCGGGAGATCCAGCGACGAAAGAAAGTTCCAAACGATCTGCTACGACGTACGATTCTCAGCAGGATCCCTGATCGCTGCTGCGTGTCAGACACTGCGATATCGTATGGATATCGCTGGAACGTCACAGATCGTACCGTCGTAGCGATCAAAGTGCCAATGTGTGACAGTACCCTTAAGGGAATGTTCCTTGCTCATATGATACATAAATTGTCCATGTTGGCTCCAACAACGATGAAAAGCAGAAGAACACTGACGAAGAGACCCCTGTGGTCACCTCTCAATGTACGGAGATCTGTAAAGGACTCACAGGAGATAGATCCTGTTCAAAAATCTGCCTTGTCCGAGTTTACCCAGCAGGCCGCAGAGACAAAGCGCTCAAGATATATACAATCCTGCATGACAAAAGTAACAGGTCTTGAGCCAAGTCCATCTTCTTTGACAACTTTAGCATTGTAGGCCCTGTTCTCCCTACTCCTTGAAGACGTGTTCAGGTACCGTCGAGATGGTGGGGAGAAAAGCAACCGGATACATGGTGGAGATCAGAGACGGCCAGACCTGCCTATCTTTACCAACCATCTTGGAGTGCAACTAGATCCCCGACAACAGGTCTGAGATACCTTCATCAGAGGTGGCGACACATCACCCCCATCTAAAGCATATAGCCCACCTGATACCTGAGTTGAATTCAGAAGACCCAATAGCCTTACTCCTAGGAAGAGATATTCTACGAGTCTACAAGACTAGAGAATATATCAACGGCTTCCAGAATGCTCCATATGCACAGAGACTCGACCTCGGATGGCTCATTATTGGAGACGTCTGTCTACGAGGAGCACACAAGCCAGCCTCAGTCAACAGTATGCTTACCAGCACACTAGAAAATGGACGTCCGTCTCTCTTTCAGCCATGTCACAATAGTCTGCTGGCAAAGAAATTACCGAGCAGTACTCCCCTACCTTGCCCTTTCTTAGTTCCTACCAACGAAGATGATGACTGTGAAGGTGAACAAGACCACATAGAATGTCAAGTCTTCCACAGGGCAAAGGAGGACAACAAGGCAGCGATGTCTATAGAAGATAGGATGTTCTTGGACATCATGGATAAACAAATAGTCAAGGACAATTCGAACAGTTGGGTCGCACCTTTACCATTTTGGCCTCAGAGAAGACGCCTACCCAACAATAGGGAATTGGTCTACAGTTGATTCATCTCCCTCAGACACAAGCTTCAGAAGTCACCAGAGACGAAGGAACATTTATTTACCTTCATGGGGAAGATATTCCAGAACAACCACGCAGAGATTGCACGTGCACTTCGGCACCCAGATGAGTGTTGGTACTTGCCCATCTTTTGGAATGTACCATCCTAAGAAGCCAGGTCAAATTAGAGTGGAATTTAACTCAAGCGCCAAATGCGAAGACGTCTCATTGAATGATGTCCTATAGTAAGGCCCAGACCTCAACAACAGACTTCTAGAAGTACTACTCTGCTTCCGCAGAGATACAGTGGCATTTATGGCTGACATACAACAGATGTTCCACTGTTTTCTCATCAAAGAGGAACACAGAAGCTACTTGAGGTTCTTCTGGTACAGCAACAATGACGCAGGCAAAGACATTGCAGAGTATCAGATGAGGGTACACATCTTTGGGAACAGCCCTTCCCCGGCAGTCACTATCTACATCCTCCAAAATTCCGCCAAAGAAGGCGAAGAAGAGTATGGGTCAGACGCCAGATCCTTCATAGAAATGAACTTCTACGTGGACGACTGTTTGAAGTCCACACTGACAAATGAGGCTGTGATCAGTCTACTAAAAAGGGCTCAAGAAATGCTTGCTCAGTCAAAACTAAGTTTACACAAAATTTCCTCCAACAGCCAATAGTTGATGGAATCCTTTCCCTCTCAAGACTATTCCAGTGATCTAAAGGACTTAGAATTAAGCATCGACTCTATTCCTATGCAGTGGAGCCTTCGATTGCTTTGGGATCTGAAGACGGATGCCTTCACCTTTCAAATCAGCAAAGATGAGAAACCCTTCACGCGCAGAGGAGTTCTTTCTTTTGTGAATAGTCTATACAACCCCCAGTTGCTCCAGTAACCATTCAAGGAAAAATGATGCTAAGAGACTTCACCCAAGAGATGTCTGATTGGGATGATCCACTTCCAGCATGAAAAGCAGACCTGTGGGCAGAGTGGAGGAAGTCCCTTGAAGCCATGAAGCCTACGTGTGAAACAACCGTATGCTCCTGTGCCATCCACAGAAGTCAAAACACAAAGACTTTGTATCTTCTGTGATGCATTAGTCCAAGCGATCGCAGCAGTAGCGTACCTCAAAACTATAAAGGTGAACGAACAGAGCCACATCGGGTTCGTCATGAGCCAAACAAAATTGGCAACACTCCGCGAACAAACAATACCCAGATTGGAACTCTGTGCTGCTGAGCTCGCAGTTGAGTGTTATGGATCCCAATGGCTAGGGGATCGCACTGGACAAGCAAAAAATAACTCAAATAACGGACGAGCTCTAGGGTGATGGAACCTGGGCTGACCGCTGCCCTACGCCTGACAAACACAACTAGAAATAGCCAGGGAGCGTGCCTACGTTGATTCTAGACGCCTCGCGCCAGCCTAAGAGCTAACTAGCACTGCAGAGAAAATAAAGACCTAACTTGCCTCCAGAGAAATAAACCCCAAAGGTATAGTTGCCCCCCACATGTATTGACGGTGAAAATGAGAGGAAGGCACGCACATAGATATGAAAATAGAGTTAGCAAAACGAGGCCCGCTATAACTAGAAAGCAGAAGGATACAAAAGGGGTCTGAGCGGTCAGCAAAAAACACTAATCAAAAACCATCCTGAGATTACAAGGACCCCATGTGCCAACTCATGGCACATGGGGAGCACCTCAGCCCACTAGAGCTTCCAACTAGCATAGAGAAATATTTAGCAAGCTGGACAAAAAAACAAAACAACTGAAAAGCATAACTTAGCTTATCCTGAGAGATCTGGAAGCAGGTAGTCAGAACCAAACTGAGCACATCTGAGTACATTGATAGCCGGCAAGGGAATGACAGGAAAGCCAGGTTAAATAGGAAACACCCAGCCTCAGATGGACAGGTGGAAACCAGAGACCGCAACCCACCAAAGTCACCCAGTACCAGTTGTAACCACCAGAGGGAGCCCAAAAACAGAATCCACAACAGTTGAGTTGGCCAAGCTTATCTCAGATGGGATGAATATGGAGACCAAAGATGCAGAGTTCTACACCAATAGCAAGGTGGTACTGCGATACATCTGCAAAGAAACGTGATGCTTCTATGTCTACGTCAGCAACCAGGTACTGAGGATAAGAAAATCCACCTGCCCTAATCAGTGGCACTACGTACCTACTTGCAGACCATGCGAATAGATCTGTTGCACCAAGTCATCTTAAGGACAATACATGGTTCACAGGCCCTGCCTTTTTGTACCGTTCAATGCCCCACATCAGCAGGCGTGATACATTCGAAGTAGTGGATCCAGATACCGAAGAAGAGCTCCATCCTCAAGTGTCTGCTCTTTATACAGTGACTTCAAGTCATCACCTCGAATCTCATTGGTTCAGCAGGTTCTCAACCTGGAAGTCACTTGTTCGAGCCATTGCTTGTCTTTTTCATGTAGCCCAGTCCTTCAAGTCAGCATTTCCCAGCGATTCCAGAGACCCGACAGTCTTTACTCCTGCAATGATGCTCACACAAAAAAACCTGTGTTACCTGTGTCCTGAGAGCTCCACTCAGAGAATTCAATGACAAAGACCTTTACAGACTACAATGGAGGCAAGTACAAAGCATGTCCAAAGTATTTTGGGACAGATGGAGAAAGCAGTATTTCTCCACTCTGCAAATCAGGACAAAGTGGCAGAAAGACGACCCAAACATCCAAACTGGAGATGCTATGCTAGTGAAGGACAGTCAGTCGCATCGAAACGAGTGGCCACTCGGCCTAGTCACCAAGCCCTACTCCAGCAAAGATGGGAAAGTGCACACAGTAGAGGTCAGAGTGTGCAAGCTTGGGGAGAATTGTTGTGAATTCCGTTCTCGGGCTCCCTCCTGTGGTCATGAGTGGTACTGTGTGAGTTCTGTTCTTGGGCTCCCTCTGGTGGCCTTTAGCGCTTACTGCGGGTCTGTAGCTGGAATCCAGCTGCCTCGTTTGGCCTCTATTTAACGCCACCTGGACCTTCGCTTTTTGCCTGCTGTAGTTGTATTCAGTACTGGTTCTGATCTCTCTGGACTTTCCTTGTGACCTGTCTCCTTCTGGAGAAGCTAAGTCTTGCTAGTTCATGTTTGCTCATTATTTCCTTGAAAATGTTTCTCAGTATATGATGAGTTCTGTCCAGCTTGCTTATATGTAATTTTCTCGCTCGCTGGAAGTTCTGGGGTGCAGAGTTGCGCCCCTCACATCGTGAGTCGGTGTGGGGGTTCTTGTAATCTCTGCGTGGATTATTTTTGATAGCATTTTATACTGACCGCACAGATCCCTTGCTATCTTCTTACTATTTAGTGTTAGCGGGCCTCATTTGCTTAAAACCTGTTTTCATTTCTACGTTTGTGTTTTCCCCTTAACTCACCGTTATTATTTGTGGGGGGCTGTCTAAACTTTGGGGTGATTTCTCTGAGGCAAGTGAGGCTTTGCTTTCTCTCTAGGGGTAGCTAGTTTCTCAGGCTGTGACGAGGCGTCTAGGATTTTAGGTAGCGCTCCACGGCTGCCTATAGTGTGTATTGATAGGATCAGGGTTGCGGTCAGTATAGCTCTCACATCCCCAGAGCTTGTCCTAAGGATTTCTGTTACTTAGCAGGTCAGTTTGCGATCCTTGCCACCGGGATCATAACAGTACAGCAGGCCCTAAAGTGTTAATGCATTGCAAAAGAGGGATAAGAGAAGCCTTGAGTTCATTTTTTTTTTCCTCTGCACTGTGTCTAGCCTCTCTCCTCCCCTTAATCTCTGGGTGGTTCAGATTTCAGCTGCAGACATGGACATTCAGAGTCTGTCCTCTAGTGTGGATCATCTCGCTGCAAGGGTACAAAGTATCCAGGATTATGTTGTTCACAGTCCTATGTCAGAGCCTAAAATACCGATTCCTGAGTTGTTCTCTGGGGATAGATCTAGGTTTTTGAATTTCAAAAATAATTGTAAGTTATTCCTTTCTCTGAGACCTCGTTCCTCTGGTGACCCAGTTCAGCAAGTTAAAATTTATATTTCTTTGTTACGTGGTGACCCTCAAGATTGGGCATTCTCCCTGGCGCCAGGAGATCCTGCTTTGCTAAATGTGGATGCGTTTTTCCTGGCGCTTGGATTGCTTTATGAGGAACCTAATTTAGTAAAGTCAAAACAATTGTGACGGGGATTATTGAAGACCAGTATTGCACATAGAATCCCCTTAAAACTTAGCTTTTAATAATATCAGAATAAAACCCTGACCCAAAACAAACCTTGGTTCAATAACCAACAATAAAATACCACCAATAGGTAACCTGTTGAGGTGCTACAATAAAACCTACTGCTCACCACTGCCTAGCTGTGGAGGTTGGCACCCTAAGAATCGATTGTTTGGCGCCCCCACTCAGACGTAGGCTCTCCCTAACTTCCCTATCGAATCCCTAGCAATATAGGTGGGAAAACAAAATAGTGGAGAGCAGTGGTGAAAAAAAAGTGGAACAAACGACCCCAACATAAATTAGCAAACACCCCCACTAAGGATATTGATAATCAGTAAATAATACAGCACCTCGCTCAATAGCGACCCATGTCACCGCAAACAACTAGGTCCAACCATCACCATCTCAGTCCCCTGTCTGTCCTGGATAAAAATTGATAGCATATACAGACACAATAGGGACCGGAATAGCAGACCAAGATATAATAATAACCTATTCATCTCCATGGCATGAGGCAACATCGGTCACCACACTATCTCCTCCTGATGAACCGTGCAAATGGGGAAACGCGTCGGGGTGACGTCAGCACACGCTAAGTGATCTCCTCTCATTATTTAGCATCATATCTTGGTCTGCTATTCCGGTCCCTATTGTGTCTGTATATGCTATCAATTTTTATCCAGGACAGACAGGGGACTGAGATGGTGATGGTTGGACCTAGTTGTTTGCGGTGACATGGGTCGCTATTGAGCGAGGTGCTGTATTATTTACTGATTATCAATATCCTTAGTGGGGGTGTTTGCTAATTTATGTTGGGGTCGTTTGTTCCACTTTTTTTTCACCACTGCTCTCCACTATTTTGTTTTCCCACCTATATTGCTAGGGATTCGATAGGGAAGTTAGGGAGAGCCTACGTCTGAGTGGGGGCGCCAAACAATCGATTCTTAGGGTGCCAACCTCCACAGCTAGGCAGTGGTGAGCAGTAGGTTTTATTGTAGCACCTCAACAGGTTACCTATTGGTGGTATTTTATTGTTGGTTATTGAACCAAGGTTTGTTTTGGGTCAGGGTTTTATTCTGATATTATTAAAAGCAAAGTTTTAAGGGGATTCTATGTGCAATACTGAACCTAATTTAGTAGACCAGGCTGAAAAGGGTTTTGCTGGCTCTCTCTCAGGGTCAGGATGAAGCAGAGATTTACTGTCAGAAATTCAGGAAGTGGTCTGTGCTCACTCAATGGAATGAGTGTGCCCTGGCATCGATTTTCAGAAAGGGTCTTTCTGAGACCCTTAAGGATGTTATGGTGGGGTTCCCCACGCCTGCGGGTCTGAATGAGTCAATGTCTTTGACTATTCAGATTGATCGGCGTTTGCGGGAACGCAAACCTGTGCACCATCTGGCGGTATTTCCTGAGCAGAAGCCTGAGTCTATGCAATGTGACAGGATTCTGACCAGAATTGAACGGCAAAATCACAGACGTCAGAATGGGTTGTGCTTCTACTGTGGTGATTCTGCTCATGTTATCTCAGCATGCTCTAAGCGCACAAACAGGTTCGCTAAGTCTGTCACCATTGGTACTGTACAGCCTAAATTCATTTTGTCTGTTACTTTGATTTGCTCTCTGTCATCCTATTCGGTTATGGCTTTTGTGGATTCAGGTGCTGCCCTGAATTTTATGGATTTGTCATTTGCCAGGCGCTGTGGTTTTGTCTTGGAGCCTTTGCAGTTCCCTATTCCACTAAAGGGAATTGATGCTACACCATTGGCCAAGAATAAACCTCAGTACTGGACTCAAGTGACCATGTGCATGACTCCTGCACATCAGGAGGTGATTCGCTTTCTTGTGCTACATAACTTGCATGACGTTGTCGTGTTGGGTCTGCCATGGTTGCAGGCTCATAATCCAGTCCTGGATTGGAAAGCAATGTCTGTGTCAAGTTGGGGTTGCCAGGGAATTCATGGCGATGCTCCTTTGGTGTCAATTGCTGCTTCTACTCCTTCTGAAGTCCCTCAGTTTCTGTCGGACTACCAGGATGTATTTGATGAGCCCAAATCCAGTGCCCTACCTCCTCATAGGGATTGTGATTGTGCTATAAATTTGATTCCTGGTAGTAAGTTCCCTAAAGGATGACTTTTCAATTTATCTGTACCAGAACATACCGCTATGCGGAGTTATATAAAGGAGTCTCTGGAGAAGGGGCATATTCGCCCGTCCTCGTCCCCTTTGGGTGCGGGGTTGGTTATTTTTTGTGGCCAAGAAGGATGGTTCTCTGAGACCTTGTATAGATTATCGCCTTCTAAATAACATCACGGTCAAATTTCAGTACCCTTTGCCTCTGCTGTCCGATCTGTTTGCTCGGATTAAGGGGGCTTGTTGGTTCACCAAGATAGATCTTCGAGGAGCTTATAATCTTGTGCGTATAAAACAGGGCGATGAATGGAAAACGGCATTTAATACGCCCGAAGGCCATTTTGAGTACTTGGTGATGCCTTTTGGGCTCTCTAATGCCCCTTCCGTGTTTCAGTCCTTCATGCACGACATCTTCCGAGAGTATCTGGATAGATTTATGATTGTGTACCTGGATGATATTTTGGTATTTTCTGACGATTGGGAATCCCATGTGAAGCAGGTCAGGATGGTATTTCAGGTCCTGCGTGCCAATGCCTTATTTGTGAAGGGCTCTAAATGTCTCTTCGGAGTCCAGAAGGTTTCCTTTTTGGGCTTTATTTTTTCTCCTTCCACTATTGAGATGGATCCAGTCAAGGTCCAGGCTATTTATGACTGGACTCAACCTACATCAGTGAAGAGTCTTCAGAAGTTCTTGGGCTTTGCTAATTTTTACCGTCGCTTCATCACTAATTTCTCTAGTGTGGTTAAGCCTTTGACGGATTTGACCAGGAATGGTTCTGATGTGACAAATTGGTCTCCTGCGGCCGTGGAGGCCTTTCAGGAGCTGAAATGTCGGTTTTCTTCGGCTCCTGTCTTGCGTCAGCCGGATGTCTCTCTCCCTTTCCAGGTCGAGGTTGATGCCTCTGAGATAGGAGCAGGGGCTGTCTTGTCGCAGAAAAACTCTGATGGCTCTGATGAGGCCATGTGCTTTCTTTTCAAGAAAGTTTTCGCCTGCCGAGCGGAATTATGATGTTGGTAATCGGGAGTTGTTGGCAATGAAGTGGGCATTTGAGGAGTGGCGACATTGGCTTGAGGGGGCCAAACATCATGTGGTGGTCTTGACGGACCACAAGAATTTGACTTATCTCGAGTCTGCCAAACGGTTAAATCCTAGACAGGTTCGATGGTCGCTGTTTTTCTCCCGTTTCAATTTCGTGGTTTCATACCTTCCGGGTTCGAAGAACGTGAAGGCTGATGCCATTTCTAGGAGTTTTGTGCCTGACTCTCTGGGAGTTTCTGAACCGGCTGGTATCCTCAGAGAGGGGGTGATTTTGTCTGCCATCTCCCCTGATTTGCGGCGGGTGCTTCAGGAATTTCAGGCCAATAAACCTGACCGTTGTCCACCGGAGAGACTGTTTGTCCCGGATAGATGGACCAGTAGAGTTATTTCCGAGGTTCATTCTTCGGTGTTGGCGGGTCACCCTGGGATTTTTGGTACCAGGGATTTGGTGGCTAGGTCCTTTTGGAGGCCGTCCTTGTCGCGGGATGTGCGTTCCTTTGTGCAGTCCTGTGGGATTTGTGCTCGGGCCAAGCCTTGCTGTTCTCGTGCCAGTGGTTTGCTTTTGCCTTTGCCTGTCCCGAAGAGGCCTTGGACGCATATTTCCATGGATTTTATTTCAGATCTTCCAGTCTCTCAGAGGATGTCTGTCATCTGGGTGGTTTGTGATCGTTTTTCTAAAATGGTCCATTTGGTGCCCTTGCCTAAGCTGCCTTCCTCCTCCGATTTGGTGCCGCTGTTTTTTCAGAATGTGGTTCGTTTGCATGGGATTCCGGAGAATATTGTGTCTGACAGAGGATCCCAGTTTGTGTCCAGATTTTGGCGGTCCTTTTGTGCTAAGATGGGCATTGATTTGTCGTTTTTGTCGGCCTTCCATCCTCAGACGAATGGCCAAACTGAACGAACTAATCAGACCTTGGAAACTTATCTGAGATGTTTTGTTTCGGCTGATCAGGATGATTGGGTGACCTTTTTGCCATTGGCTGAGTTCGCCCTCAATAATCGGGCTAGTTCTGCTACTTTGGTTTCACCTTTTTTTTGCAATTCTGGCTTTCATCCTCGTTTTTCCTCAGGTCAGGTTGAGCCTTTGGACTGTCCTGGGGTGGATTCTGTGGTGGGTAGGTTGCAACAGATTTGGAACCACGTGGTGGACAATTTGACTTTGTCACAAGAGAAGGCTCAGCGCTTTGCTAACCGCCGTCGCTGTGTGGGTCCCCGACTTCGTGTGGGGGATTTGGTATGGCTGTCTTCTCGTTTCGTTCCTATGAAGGTTTCATCTCCTAAGTTCAAGCCTCGTTTCATCGGTCCTTATAAGATTTTGGAAATCCTTAACCCTGTGTCATTTCGTTTGGACCTCCCAGCATCGTTTGCCATTCATAATGTGTTCCATAGGTCATTATTGCGGAGGTATGTGGTGCCTGTGGCTCCTTCTGTTGATCCTCCTGCTCCGGTGTTGGTCGAGGGAGAATTGGAGTATGTGGTGGAGAAGATCTTGGATTCTCGTATTTCGAGACGGAAGCTTCAGTACTTGGTTAAGTGGAAGGGCTACGGTCAGGAGGATAATTCCTGGGTTGTCGCCTGTGATGTCCATGCAGCCGATTTGGTTCGTGCCTTTCATCTGGCTCGTCCGGATCGGCCTGGGGGCACTGGTGATGGTTCGGTGACCGCTCCTCAAGGGGGGGTACTGTTGTGAATTCCGTTCTCGGGCTCCGTCCTGTGGTCATGAGTGGTACTGTGTGAGTTCTGTTCTTGGGCTCCCTCTGGTGGCCTTTAGCGCTTACTGCGGGTCTGTAGCTGGAATCCAGCTGCCTTGTTTGGCCTCTATTTAACTCCACCTGGACCTTCACTTTTTGCCTGCTGTCGTTGTATTCAGTATTGGTTCTGATCTCTCTGGACTTTCCTTGTGACCTGTCTCCTTCTGGAGAAGCTAAGTCTTGCTAGTTCATTTTTGCTCATTATTGCCTTGAAAATGTTTCTCAGTATATGATGAGTTCTGTCCAGCTTGCTTATATGTAATTTTCTTGCTCGCTGGAAGTTCTGGGGTGCAGAGTTGCGCCCCTCACATCGTGAGTCGGTGTGGGGGTTCTTGTAATCTCTGCGTGGATTATTTTTGATAGCATTTTATACTGACCGCACAGATCCCTTGCTATCTTCTTACTATTTAGTGTTAACGGGCCTCATTTGCTTAAAACCTGTTTTCATTTCTACGTTTGTGTTTTCCCCTTAACTCACAGTTATTATTTGTGGGGGGCTGTCTAAACTTTGGGGTGATTTCTCTGAGGCAAGTGAGGCTTTGCTTTCTCTCTAGGGGTAGCTAGTTTCTCAGGCTGTGACGAGGCGTCTAGGATTTTAGGTAACGCTCCACGGCTGCCTATAGTGTGTATTGATAGGATCAGGGTTGCGGTCAGTATAGCTCCCACATCCCCAGAGCTTGTCCTAAGGATTTCTGTTACTTAGCAGGTCAGTTTGCGATCCTTGCCACCAGGATCATAACAGAGAATAAACTGTTCCTCAGACCAGTTACTGAACTTGTGTTGTTGTTTTCTCCAAAAGAACAAAATAGTGGCATCTGTTCATGCCAAGCGGGGAGTGTTCTGCCCATTTATGAGCAGCAGTTAAATATTCATAGCGTAATACCAGTTACAACCCTTAGAAGTCATTAGTTACCCATTTATCATGTTTTCTGTATACAAGAGTATTTCTCCTTTAAAAGAGCAGTGTGTTCTGGTTAGAACCGCCCTCTTAGCTTCCCGGGGAAAACAAGATATGCAGACATATTTCTCAAGCTAGGCTACTTTCACACTAGCGTCGGGCTCGGCCCGTCGCAGTGAGTCGGGCCGAGGTCACTGACGCTAGCATTGTCTCCGCCGCACAATGGGGGCAGCGGATGCATTTCTCCAGCGCATCTGCTGCCCCATTGTGAGGTGCGGGAAAGTGCGGGGAGGTGGGGGCGGAGTTCCGGCCGCGCATGTGCGGTCGGAAAAAGCGGACCGTCGGGAGCAAAAAACGTTACATGTAACGTTTTTTGCTCCCGACGGTCCGCCACAACACGGGGCAACCGTCGACATGTGTCAATGCATCGCAAATGCGTCGCTAATGTTAGTCAATGCAGAAAAAACGCATCCTGCAAGCACTTTTGCAGGATGCGTTTTTTCGGCAAAACGACGCATTGTGACATATTGCAGTTAACGCTAGTGTGAAAGTAGCCTAAGTGATGCACATGTGTTCCTGTTCACTCCCTACAATCACTCCTCCTGGCCAGCAGATCCCGGTGAGAGTTGTAATGCAGTCATGTGTGTGTTATAATGCGTATATGTGAGTCTTATGCAGCCTCCGTATTGCATATTGTGAAGTGAGGCATATTGTGCTCTGTTTCCTCCTGTTTAATTATAACGCTCTTTACACTGCATACAAATAGTGCATTTCTGTATAGAGCAGAACAGGGCTAGTAGCATTTCTGTATAATGCACCCTGTATCATTCTTAGTTGTAATGTACCAGTTACTGATGTAATTGCACCATTGTATCATGCTGTTGTTGCTGTGACGTGCCAGTACGGATACGCTGTTTATTCTTTGCAGTTTTTACCAATATCATCCACTATTATCGTCCGCCTTTATTGTTCACCGTTATCGTTCACATCATCATCTCAATAAATATAGACTTAAGAATCCTGGAAAGTGGATGAGGGTTTAGCCATATGATGGAATCCACACAGCATCACACATGGAGAAAGGCAGAACACTGGTGTGAACAGGTGCAGGAATGCAGTAACGCAGGGATTGCAGAACAAGGCTGTATAACAATATTATTTAATTTTTTTGAACAAGAGAGATGGCATTAGTCTCCTCACAGGGAGATAATAGACAATGAGTGATGAACAATAAACAAGGAAGGTTAAAAGGTTAACTCAACAGTCTGATATTTAACTTTCACTCATCGTAGTCTTCTCTGGTCCTTATCCTCACACATTCTGATGGGAGTTGGAGTACCGGCAACGGCCGGCGTGGTGTCCTCAGAAGAAAATAAAGATTATTTATTCCAACAAAGCATAGTCAGGCTTCTGATGGCAACGGGCGGTCACCGGTCCATAAATCTGTGCAGCTAAAATGGGGAGCACTGCAGGAGTCTCTGTACAACAGGTGTGCTGCCGCGCATCTGTCAGCAATGGGGAACGCACCTCAGGGTCCTGCATGTGGCACCAGCTCCTTCGCGCGAGTACTGTATTCTGCTTAGCTGGACACATGGCGCTCTGCACACTCACTGGCTTAACGGCACGTACGCAAAAGCTCTTGTGATTGGTTGCGTGAGCAGTCACATGAGCGGTCACACGACCAATCACAAGCCGCCACGTCATCGAAGGTCCTTCACTCGCTAATTCTTAGGAACGGAGGCTGCCGGTTGCAGCGGTTACAACCACGGCGCGTCAGAGGGTGAGTATATCCCTATTTTTTATTTTTATTCTTTATTTTACACATGAATATGGATCCCAGGGCCTGAAGGAGAATTTCCTCTCCTTCAGACCCTGGGAACCATCCAGGATCACTTCCGATATTTGTGTCCTATTGACTTGTATTGGTATCGGGTATCGGCAATAACCGATATTTTTCGGATATCGGCCGATACAATCCGATACCGATACTTTCAAATATCGGAAGGTATCGCTCAACACTAGTAGTGCGACATTGCTGCAATATTGTGTCCTGACAGCTGCCAGACAGTAAAAAATAGAGGCGTGCATTGGACCCCTGCTGTTGACAAGGGTTAATTCAGGCAGTAAGTATAAAAAAACTTCCAATTTATTGCAACATATTTCGGAGTAGAAACTACTGTTTCATCAGTTATTTGCCATCCTCTTTTCATTACTTGTTATGTCCTCTCTCCATTTGGTGAGAGTACAGTGGCCGGAACAACAGCCATGATTGGATTGTACATTATTCTTCATGTAGTTGTGCTGCACACAACCTGTTCAGTTGAGCGACAGACCCTCCAACTCACCCTCACCTGTTTCCCATTGTGTTACCCAAGGAGCGCCTCTTGTTTTTTATCTCTCTAGCTGCCAGTCAGTGGCAGGTATTTCCAGCCCCATTGGAAGCCTGTATGACAGTGTCAAACCGTCCAACCTCTACTTACAGTGTATTCAGACCCCTTTAAATGTTTCACTCTTTGTTTCATTGCAGCCATTTGAAAAATTCAAAAAAGTTCATTTTTTCACATTAATATACACTCTGCACCCCATCTTGACCGAAAAAAACAGAAATGTAGATATTTTTGCAAACTTAATAAAAAAGAAAAACTTCCATTTCCTTGATTGACAGTGCAAATAGAGGAGGTGACCCCTTATGTATCTTATCGATTGATGCAGAAAAAGCATTCGATAGAGTGGGAGGGGAATTTATGTATCAAACACTTGAGGGAATCGGTTTGCAGAGGAGGGCATTGTGGAGTATCAAGGCCCTCTATGAGTTCCCTTCTGCTCAGGTCAAGGTAAACGGCACGCTGTTAGACCCTTTTCATGTGCATAACGGTACAAGACAGGGGTGTCCTCTGTCCCCCTTACTATATGTTCTAACCATGGAACACTTGGCAATTGCAATTTGTAACAACGCATCTATAGCGGGAGTGAGGATCCAACCGGAAGAACATAAACTGGCACTGTTTGCTGACGACGTACTTATGTATGTTACCTCTCCCATTACCAGTTTACCCAATATCCTCTCAGAATTACATAGTTTTGGCTCACTAAGTAATTTTAAAATAAACATAAGTCTGAAATATTAAATATCTCATTACCACCCTCTTTAGTCTCCCAGTTAAGCTCCTCTTTTCCATTCCAATGGCGATCCGACTCCCTTGCCTACTTGGGTATAAGGTTAACCGCTAAGTCTCTACAATTATATGACGCCAATTACAAAATAGCCATGAACACAGCGGAGCTTGACCTGGAGAAATGGAACAAATTACATTTATCATGGCTGGGAAGAATTAATGTTATTAAAATGGATTTACTTCCGTGCTTTCTTTACTTCTTCCAGACCATCCCTCTCTTCCTGCCAGCGTCTTTCTTCTCTAGACTCAAGACAGCAATAACAAGATTTCTGTGGTTGGGGAGGCGCGCACGTCTGGCATACCATCTCCTGAGCAGAACTAAACAAACTAAACAAACCGGGGGGTTAGAACTCCCGGACTTTTCACTTTACAACAACGCATCCCTTGGAACCTGTATTCTAGATTTATTCCATCACAAATTCAATAAGAAATGGGTTTATTTAGAACTGAAGCTTTCAAACCATAACCCATTAGCTCATATCTGGAAGGAGGGAATCACGAACGCTCAGCGAAATGACCTACCCTTTATCACAAGAAACCTAATCCTATTCATTAGATATGGTAACCAAAAGCTTAATACTTCCTCCATACCAGGTCCTCTTACCCCAATCTCTGATAATTTAGACTTTCCAGTGGGTTTAGGGTACCGTCACACAGTGCCATTTTCATCGCTACGACGGCACGATTTGTGACGTTCTAGCGATATCGTTACGATATCGTTGTGTCTGACACACTACTGCGATCAGACACCCCGCTGAGAATCGTACATCGTAGCAGATCGTTTGGAACTTTCTTTCGTCGCTTGATCACCCGCTGACATCACTGGATCGTTGTGTGTGACAGCGATCCAGCGATGTGTTCGCTTGTAACCAGGGTAAACATCGGGTAACTAAGCGCAGGGCCGCGCTTAGTAACCCGATGTTTACCCTGGTTACCATCGTAAAAGTAAAAAAAACAAACAGTACATACTCACATTCCGGTGTCTGTCCTCCGGCGTCTCAGCTTCTCTGCACTGTGAGCGCCTGCCGGCCGGAAAGCGAGCACAGCAGTGACGTCACCGCTCTGCTTTCCGGCTATGGTGCTTACACAGTGCAGAGAAGCAGAACGCCGGGGACAGACACCGGAATGTAAGTATGTACTGTTTGGTTTTTTTACGTTTACGCTGGTAACCAGGGTAAACATCGGGTTACTAAGCGCGGCCCTGCGCTTAGTAACCCGATGTTTACCCTGGTTACCCGGGGACTTCGGCATCGCTCCAGTGCCGTGATTGCAAAGTGTGACCGCAGTCTACGACGCTGGAGCGATAATCATACGACGCTGCGACGTCACGGATCGTGCCGTCGTAGCGATGAAGATGGCATTGTGTGACGGTACCCTTAGACAAAGTTAATCTTCTACACAAACATAAAGATAACTACCCAATAGTCTATGACTACATAGATCAGCCCTCAATAAAGTCCTTGGGAACGATTTTTGCCAGAACCGAGCCACCACCAGGTTCATGGTTCCTCCATGAACAAATTAAAAGCTATCTCACTAAATTATCTAAACAGACTGACATTTACAGACAGCTTACCCCCTTTGAGTCTACGTGCCTGGGTGGGGACCCCCCGACTCATACGGTATCACTATTATACAAAATGTTTCAAGGGCACCAACTAACTTCACATAATTCCACTGTATTTTTTTCAAAATGGGAGAATTAATTAGGCAAACCACTGACACAGGAAGATTGCTGCAAAAGTCTTCTCTTCACCTTCAGATCCTCATTATGCTCAGATTATCAAGAAAGAAGCTATAGGCTTTTGTCTAGGTGGTACAGATGTCCATCCAATATCCATATCATTTTCCTCACCACCCTAGATACTTGCTGGAGGTGCTGGAAAGATAAAGGGACATACCCGCATATCTGGTGGTCCTGTCCACCTATACACAATTTTTGGGTAAACATCTTTGAACTTCACAATAAGCTATCTTTTCACAAAATTCAACCTACAATGGAATTGGCCTTATTATCTATATGTGACCTCTCCATTGCCAAATTCAAGGGAAGCCTACTAAGACACTTTCTAACAGTGGCGCGTAACCTAATCCCCTGTTACTGGAAGCAATCAAAATCTCCCTCACGCTCTGATTTCATTATGAAACTCAATCACATCTTTAGAATGGAGCAACTGATTGGTCAGGACACTGGAACCTTGGACAAAGTGTTCGGGGTTTGGTCTCCCTGGATTGCCTTTAAGGAGACTGAAGAGCTGAATAATTGGTTATACTAAATGATCCACTCGAAGCATTCAAAACCCACATTCACCATTTACCTTGGAAATGGGACAAATAATGTACTACAGACTCTAGCTCATTTGGACCGGAAACTGGATTCCTACTCCTTACTTCCTACTCCCACTTCTTCTTGTGCCTGTTCCAAATTAAATTGGAAAATACGTGCACGGAAGAGCCACCCAAATACATTAAAAATAAAAACAGATATCTCCATATTACATATCTTGGTCAGGGGTTTTATAGGTTATTAGTATTTATGCATTGTAACAATATAACTGGCTCATCTTATCTCTAAGGCTGGTTTCACATTTGCGTCTTTGTGCGCAGCATTTTATCTCCATGCGTCATGCGTACATATATTTAACATGGTGTACGCATGGACATGTGTTTGCATGCATTCGCATGCTTTTGCATACGCATGCGTCATTTCGGGGTGTGTGGCGGGGCGCGCCAAACGCAACATGTTGCATTTTTGGAGGCGTCAAAAATCCGTCAAATATCCGCAGGCATGCGCTGCGGATGAGAGCATCAAAAAAATGCATTACTGTCTATGGGAGTGCAAGGACATGTGTACGCATGCGTTCGATACGCATGCGTACGCCACAATGAGCAGGTCCTAGAAATGGTTTCATCCACCCCCAAAATAAAGCTGTAAAAAAGCAATTGTGGAAACTGCAAGGCCATTACTTTCAAGACTCTGGATCTGACAACACTGGCTATGTAAGCATAGAACCTTTGAAAATGTCTGTCTCTCTCACTGCTGTCTGTACTTTGTACTATTTTTTTTCTGTTCCTTTTAGACTGGTTGTCTCTTGGTACTAGCGTCTCTCCTGGTGCTGGTGTCTCTCCAGGTGCTGGCTTCTGTCCTGGTGCTGCCATCTGTCCTGGTGCTGCCATCTGTCCTGGTGCTGCTGTCTGTCCATATCCTGTGCTGACTGCTGTTCTGTTGGACTATTGCCAGGCCTGTAATGTAAGTATTTGTGTCCATTTTTTTTTTACTACATTGTGTTTGGCTGTTAACAAGTTTAATATTAGTTATCTTTTTTTCTGTAGTGTTTCACTTGACTGTTGCCTGCTCTTCAACCATGTCCTCAAGTGAAGAACTGATTGCTTCCCAGGGTGGACATGACACAGATTATGTAATCACATTTGCTGTACTGATTGGTATGTATATACCTGTGTTAAATCATGTAATTGCTTTACAGGTACCTTCTAATGATGAAGAGCAGGAGCAGTTGAGCGGAAATGATTATACCCAGGGTCGTCGGTCTCATGTGTCTCAAGAGGAAAGACGTGGTGTAAGTATTCTTTTCATCAGAGTTGTAATTGAATTTTTTTTCATTTTTACTTAAAATTCTTTTGTTTTATTTGATCTATAGGTTCCACAATGGGAAGAAGCCAAACAGGAAATTGACAACGATTCATTCATTAATCTTGTGCAAGAGCAAGTACTGTTATGGGACACCCGTGATCGTCAGCACACTGACATTGTTGGAATTCGATGAATCTGGGAATAAGTGGCTAGATCGCCATTGCATGATTGGGAACATGCCACGCCACGTACCAGAAATGATTTTGATAAGTATTGCAATGCAGTGTGATGCGCTAGTGAAACTGTAAATGTAGATGCATTGTTTTATAATTAATTTTTTCCTTTTTTTCCCCTTCACAGTAAAGAGAATAAGAGTCTGTTGGCACTCGATGAAGGATCGCTTCAACAAGGACATGAAACAGGAGAATCAGTGCTGCTCAAAGGATAATAGGAAAATACAAATACCACTGGAACCTTGCTTTTCTGAGGCCTGTGCTTGCTCAGCGAATGTGAGTATCTTTTGTGTTGTCTTACTATTATTTAACCTTTTTTTGTTTTTTCTAATGTTTTTCTTTTATTTTCACCACAGAACCTGGTGAATCACAACACAACCTGGATCATCCTCTGTTGAGGTGGTCCCTCATTGACCAGACTCAGTCCCAATCATCCACCAGCGATGTAGCAACCTGTCAGGCCTCACAGGCTGAGGAACAGGCAGCCACCGCTCCATCAGGTTTTCCCCTCAACCAGCCCTATGCCACTACTTTTGTTGGGTCTTATTGTCAGCAGCAGAGGGCCTGGGAGAGGTTACTTATGCCCGAGTTTATGCACTTTAGCTCGGTCTTCCAGGATGGGATTAAGGTGCTTGGTGACTGACAGAAGAGGGGGTTCAACCTTGTGAACACACTTATACAGGATGTCAACAAACGCCTGGAAGCCGAACTTGAGAGACCCGCATGACTTTTTTTCTGCAATAGAGCAGGAAAATCTTATGCCTCAATTTCAGCTCAATATCATGCAGGCCTGCCAGGCTGCTTACAGCCACGCATTGCAGCAGCAGAAGCAGTAACAGTCCCAAAGCTACAATACACAGGCCGGAGGATATTACCAGCAGCCGAACATGGTATATGGTATATATATAAGGTATTTACAACTCTCAACAGAACCGAACTATCCTCCATCACCACCGCCTCTAGTTCACAGATCCACCACGCTGCTGACGTCATCATCCCTGAAGCCAGCAACATCCACCATGCTCCAAAGTTCAGCACCCCTGCAGCCAGCAGCATCCACCATGCTCCCAAGTTCAGCACCCCTACAGCCAGCAGCATCCACCAGCATCCACCAGCATCCACCATGCTGCCCAGTCCAGCACCATGCCAGAAGACTGTTACAATGGCCACCACTCCCACTCAGCCAAGAAAACAAAGGTCAAAAAGTAAACAGATTCCCACCAGGACGAAGAACTGGAGGCAAAAATTGGACCCACCACCTTCACCCTCACCTACCAATGTGTCTCTGTTGTCAGATGTGTCACTGCCTTCCCTTATATCTGTCCCTTCCAGTTTGTTTATCCATTCCCATGATTCCATCCATGATCCAATCCTTCAATTTGTGACCCCTTCCCCTGTAACCCCTACCTCATCAACTACCACCCAATCCTCACAGATCCACACCCCCAAGGTCCACTCCATCTCACCCTCAGATAGACCCCGATCCTAAACCCAATTTTTTTTTGTTAAATAAAATGTTTATTTTCTTTGCACAATATCTGGTTTTCTTTGTCTCTTTAAGCACCGCTGCCGCAAGCACACACATGTGTGTATTGTGTTGTTGAGGGAACTTGTAACAGGTGTTTTATAACAGGTATTTTATTATTTAATTCAGCAAATATTACAGGTACATATTAGCATTGCAAGTACATTTTAACTTTGCAGGTACATTTTTACAATACAGGTACATACTTAGCGGCTTAACCCTAGAACGCATGACCATAAAAATCTACACTTTCACATACCTGGGGCCTTTTAGGCCCGTGTGCAAATAGCATTGAATAACTCAAATAAAAATATTTTTCAAAGTTTATTTGAAATTGCAAAGTAAGTATGTATTCCCTCTAGCGGCGCTGGGGTCTGCCAGGAGGGGATCCGTAATGGATCTGATCTCCTGGTGACCCCAGCTAAGGAGCATACAGATACGCTCAGATTTCCTTTCCTGGACAAATATAACAACGCTTTCTTTTTTTTTCTCTTGGCTCTGGATGTTCCTGAAAATGTATACCACATCGGAACATAGCTTCCGTAGTTTGCCTTTGCAAGCATTTCGTGTTGCTTCGCTCCATCATGGTAGGCATTAAAAGTTCATAGCAAATTTCCGTCAAGAATAGATGTCTCTTGTCCTTCCTGTTGGCATGGAATTCTGGATGAGTTTCACTATAAGGGCAATATAAGCATACAGTTCCTCTTTTGTTATATTTTTACATTTTTTTAATCTTACTGAAGCGATACGTTTTCCTTCTAAGTTAGTACACAAAAAAACCTCATTTACAATATCATTTGAAAAAAATTTACAGAAAACATCTCTTGTATTCACATGTAAACCTAGTACAGGCCTAAAAGGCCACAGGTATGTGAATATGGGGTATTCCCAAAAAAGAGTTGTTATACCGAAATGCCTGTAACATAAAAATATATGAACAACTGGAAATTACTAACAACTATATACCTGAGGAATACCTAGAGTTTCAGAATTCTAACTAAAGTAATCTTGCAGAAAATGGAAATCAATTAACCTAGCGGGCCTGCGAGGCCCCAGGTATGCGTTCTAGGGTTAAACCATTCTGTCTTGCCATGCCACACATCCATTATCAGAAAAAAAGTATGCAGCAAACTTATCCCTCATCTGGGCAACTTCCACTGTAGTCCTCAGAGGGCGATCTTGGTAATCATGCAATGTAACAGGTTCCTCAGGTTCTAAGTCGGGTCGCTCTTTTGCCAGGATGTAATTGTGCATAACAACACACACTTTCACAACCTCATCAATTGTCTCAATTTTTAGATTTATGGCTGTTCCCAAAATGCGCCATTTAGATACCAGCAAGCCAAAGGCACACTCCACAGTTCTTCATGCCCTTGTCAGTCGGTAGTTGAAAATCCGTTGGTTGTGATTCAAGTCCCTACTTGAGTAAGGTTTTAGGAGGTTGGCACACATTTGAAAGGCCTCATCCCCAACCACAACAAATGGCATTGGCAGGCCTTCAGTGTTGGGAAGAGGGTGTGGCTGTGGAAAATTGAAATTATTATGATACAAATGTTGGCCCATGTCAGAGTTTTTGAAAGTCTAAGAGTCATTTCCTCATCTAAATGAGCCAACGTCCACAGCTACAAATCGACATTCAGCATCTGCAATCACCATGAAAACAAGCGAAAACTATTTTTTGTAATTAAAATACTCGGTTCCACTTCCAGCAGGTTTCATAATTCGAATGTGTTTGCCGTCCACGGCCTCAACACAGTTAGTAAAATTACAAATGTGCTGGAATTTTTCAGCATTTTCAAGCCAGAGTTCAGTTGTGGGTTGGGGGAGGAATTCTTGATGCAGAATTCTCAGTGCAGTGTGTCTATATATATAGAAATCCCATGAGACACGCCCATTGGGTGTCTGATGTCAAGGAAAAGCTACTGGAAAACATTGGAAATATCGAACGCATGCACATGCAGCTTTTTTTGATGTCATGTGTAAGATGATGTGGATAAAAAATGCTGTGTAAGAATGCGTTTGCATACGTTTTTGTATGTGTCTGCGCATGCAGATGATAAGCTGCAGACTCAAACAATAATGTGAACCTAGCCTAACTATGTGCTGGCATTAGCAGACATACCTTTCTTTGGCTAAGTTAGCACTGTTAACACTCAGCTTGTGGTCTAGGTGTTGTATTGCCCCTAAGTTTCATTTCTCTCACTTTCCTATGTTTTTCCTAAGTCCGTCACACAAAGACGTTCCCGAGCTCCGTTATCTGATCATGGACTCAGTCTTGTAAGGAAAGAAATACATGTAGAAGGAAACTAAGATGAAGTCAGGATAGATAAAATATAACTCCTCTCACACCATCTTTTGTCTTCAAAACAGCACCAAAGCATCAATTCTAGGTACATTTGTCTACTGTTTTTTAAGAATCCTTGCAGGGAGATTATTCCAAACATCTTCTAGAACTAACCACACATCTTCCATGGATGTAGACTTGCACAAATCCTACCTTGTATCTTGTTGCTCTGTTCATTCTTGCCCTGATGTATGACCTGAGACATGAAACTGTTTTCCACAACCGCACATTTGTAGCAGAGTTTGGCTATTCCTCACCTAGTTTTAAAAAACTCCAACACATTTCTTTCTGTTTCAATTAATAAATCTGTTTCAACTTACATATGAAAATGATAACCAAATGTTACAAATGGTTTCTTATACATCTGAGTTATACCCTACAAAATTATTGTGATTTTGTGGGAGTGGTAGAGATGGTGTTCCACTCTCCAACACCCAGGTGGTTAAATGTATTTTTTAGTCATGTTATTGGAAGAAAAACCACCCTGGGCGTACAGTATAGCCTAGACAGGGTTCAAGGGGATCTGTCACCCCTGGACGTATATGATGAATTAAACTCTTCACAACATGCACCGTCCATGTGCAGCGCATGTCGTGTCTCTTCCTATGATGTGGGCTCTGGCGCTGAGCCCACATCTTTCTCTACACATCAGCTGTTTTGAACAGCTGACATGTGCCTGTAACAGCCGCGGTTGGAATCGCAATCCACCAACAGCTGTTCACCTGTTAAGTACCGCTGCCAATTTCTGACAGCGGCATTTAATGTGATCGTGCCGGAAGAGTGTCACTAATCCCACCCATTAGCACCCCTTATCACATGACCGAGGGTCGCCGATGGGTTGGCATGACAACCCAGGGTCTGCAGCAGACTCCTGTGGTTGTATTGCCGGATTGCTATGAGCAATGCCCAGTGGCATGCTGTTTTTTGATATGCTGTATTTGACATTCAATAAAGATTGTTTTTTCTATATTAAACATTTATATTATATGATTATAATCTGCTTATCATGGCACTACATGCACTTTGTTTATTTATTTATTCATCTAGCTGTTACTGTAGGGCTCAATAATTCCAGTGACTGTGGTGGCTGTCTGTGCATACTTGTTGGCTTGAGTTTGTGTGTACCCCCGGGGGTCTGAATGGGTTTGTTTGTATGTTCTTTGAATGTCCATCACGTGTATCAGTAGTTCCTTTCCATCTCTGTCTTGGTGTTTTACATACCCCTGACATTACCATTATCTGGGTGTGTCTTCGTTATATCTGGCTTACCCCCACATTTATTTCACATGGAGACAAGCTACCTCATTTATTTATTTATTTATTTATTTATCCATTGCCCTTGTGTCCTTCCCCTCTTTCATCAGCTTTATTTTTCCTCATGCCGGCTGTGCCCTATTCCTGGCCTATTGGTCCCCAGCCTGGGGCACCATGTGTCTGCCCTTTTTCTATTTTAGCTAGCTATTGGGGACATCGCCCTCTTGTCATATTCACATCTGGCTTCACAGTACTAGCTGGTGCACACTTCATCTACGCATTCTACAGTTGTCGGTCAGTCTTCTTGTGCCCGCTTCTAGCGCATGCGCAGTACGGCTCATTATGCCGGCGCTTCTGCGCTTGTGCACAGTTTCTGGCTCTTTATACACGCCCCTTCACAGCGCTCCTCCCTGGTCGGGGTTTTACTGCCGCATTCACGGCAGGGCTCTCTGGACCCTCCTTGGCCTGTCTCCATTCATACATCTGCTGGCGTCCGGGCACGCCCCCTGGTTTTTCACGCATGCGCGGTCGTTGTCCACCGGCGTCACCACCGCTGTCTCACAGGTGGACCATCGAACATGTAACTAATGGTTGTGTATTTAAACAAGAGTTCGGGCACATGCTATCATCTTCCCTGATGAAGCCCTATCAGTGAGGGCGATACGCGTGGGGCTGCACTAGGCCTTGTCCTCTCTACCTGCCTGCCTGTGGATCTGCTTTTGGGTTGCCACCTCTCACTGGGTAACTTGCCTCAGCATTTTCTGGAGTTTTTCATGATGTATTACTGTGTCTCCTTACCATATTCATGGTGACCTTGGGACTTATGCAGGAGTCCATTTGGCCACTGCTATATGTTAGATAGTTTGGTGTACATTTATCCCATGAGCCACGTAGGTGCAGTTTTTTGTCATCTAGGCATTAGGTTGTTATTTTGCTCAGTGTGTTACTATCATGGTTGCTAGGGGGCTTCACATTGCTAGCCTGAAGGATTGTTTCTGGCTTTTGTCTACAGGTGCACAGACTGGCATTTAGACAGTCTTTATTACACTATTTTGTTGGGTATTCATTCTTATACTCATATTTATATGATTGTGTATGGACAAGGCTTTTTTGCTGTTTTTAATTATGTTTTATACTGTGTGTTGTGTGTTAATAAAAATCTTGTTCTTCATATATGATTTAGTATCATGTTTCTTATTTTTGTGTATGTGGTGTGCATAGTTGGAGTGATGCTTTTTCTTTCATTGTTCAATGCCCAGTGGCCGGCGCTCATAGCAAATGAGGATTTCTGCTACACACAAGCGATCTGATCATTGCCTGTGTGTAGCAGAGGCGATTGGGTTATCGCAGTTATAAACTCCCATGGAGACTATTGAAGCAAGTGAAAAGTAAAAAAAAGTTTTAAAAAATATTAACAAATCACCCCCCATTCACCCCATTCAAAATAAAACAATTAGAAAAAATAAAAAATATACATATTTGGTATCACCCGTTCAGAATCGCCCAATTTATTAATGTAAAAAAAAAATTAATCCAATCGGTAAATGGTGTAGAGAAAAAAAAAAGTAAAAATGCCAGAATTATGTTATTTTTTCGTCGCCGCAACATTGCATTAAACTGCAATAACGGGCGATCAAAAGATTGTACTCACACCAAAATGGTATTAAAAAAGTCAGCTTGGTAAGCAAAAAAATAAACCCTCACCCAGCTCCAGATCTCGAAAAATGGATACGCTACTACGGGTCTCGGAACAAAGGCAATTTTATTTTTGTTTTTGAGCAATCTTTGGATTTTTTTCCACCATTTAAATAAAAAACATACATACATTTGTACATGTTTGGTATCTATGAACTCATAATAACCTGGAGAATCATAATGGCAGGTCAATTTTAGCATTTGGTGAACATGTTAAAAAAAAAAACAGTTGTGGAATTGCACTTTTTTTGCAATTTCACCGCACTTGGAATTTTTTTTTCCCTCTTTCGAGTACATGATATGGTAAAACCAATGATGTCGCTCAAAAGTAAAACTCGTCCCTCAAAAAACAAGCCCTCACTTGGCCATATTGATGTGAAAATAAAAAAGTTATGGCTCTGGGAAGGAGGGGAGCGAAAAACAGAAACTCAAAAATGAAAAAGGGCTGCGGCGTGAAGGGGTTAATATGAGCATACAGATAATAGAAATGTTAAGCTTGTCCTACCTGTATGCCTCATATTAGCGGAAATGTTATATTCTGTCTTTATGCCAATGATTTCTTCCAGGCTTCTACCTGTATGCCCATATTAATAGGGTCACATACGTCCTGGGGGGTGACAAATTCCCTTTAGCTGTAACGGCCAGCTCAGATTGGGGAGAGGGAACTGAGAGTTAGGCCGATATCACACCTAACGTATAAAAATATGGTCCCTTTTTTACGGGCGAGATACGCAAAAATGTACCTGAACAGTGATCCGTATGTCATCCGTATGCAATGCGATGATGCGGATTTTTCTCAAAAAAGTATCCGTGTGTCATCCTTATGGCATCCGTATGGTGAGATTTTCTCACAGGCTTGCAAAATGGACATAAACTGGATCCATGGCCTCATATATTTTTGAAAACATATATACAGTCTATATACATATGTATATATATTATATATATATACTGTATATATATATATATATATATATATATATATATATATTTTTGTATTTCATACAGAGCTTGATAGCAGAATAGCCGATAATTCAGTTGTCGACATCTGTAAAATCATTACCGAACCTGACAGGATATGAGACATGGTTTACATACAGTAAACCATTGCATATCCGTTAGGTTTTTATATGTCCCTCACTAATAATGCTAGTAGTGTGTTTGTGTAAAATTTTAGAGCTGTAGGTGTTAAATTAAAGGATTAATTCACGAAAAAAAACTGGCTCAGTTTCAGGGGCAGAAAGTGGCTTGAAGATATATATATAAAAAAAAAAGGGACTGTATTACAATCTCCCTACAATAATCTTAGAAAAGTATGGCAGGCAGCAATAAAAAGGACTGCTGCACACAAAAGTGTGGACAAACAAACAAGATAGCTGTGCAGAAAGGAAGGATCAACAGGATTTGTGCTTTTAAAAAGGCAGTTGGCTTGCACAGCGGCATACAAACAGCAATGCAGCTATCAGGGAGCCTTCTAGGGCAGCCCAATAAGCTACAGAGCTGATGAAGAAAAAACTAGCCTCCACTGTCCCTGCAAAGAAAAAGTGGTGTTGGACAGTGGAAATCGCTACAGCAAAAGCGGTTTGGGGGTTAATGTACCCTTACCTAACGCTATCCCTGCTTCTGACGAAGAGGCAGCAACCTCTCCCTATGCTCAGCTCGGCAGCAGTAAGATGGCGGTCGGTGTGCACACCCCTTTATAGCCCCTGTGACGCCGCAGAAACAAGCCAATCACTGCCATGCCCTTCTCTAAGATGGTGGGGACCAGGACCTATGTCATCACGCTGCCCAAACTCTGCGTCCACCTTCATTGGCTGAGAAATGGCGCTGAACGCGTCATATGAAACGCATCTTTGGCGCGAAGATCGCCGACCGCATGGCCGATCCCACACTGGGATCGAGTCGGGTTTCATGAAACCCGACTTTGCCGAAAGTCGGCGATTTATGAAAATGACCGATCCGTTTAGCTTAACCCTACTCAAAAGTTTACATACCCAGCAGCATTTTTGATTTATTGGCCTTTTCTCAGAGAATATGAATGACAACACCAAAACGTTTTCACCACTCATGGTTAGTGGTTTGGGTGAAGCCACTTATTGTCAAACTAATGTGGTTTCTAATTTTAAATCATAATGGCAACCCCAAACATCCAAATGACCCTGATGAAAGGTTCACATACCCTGGTGATTTTGGTCTGATAACATGCCCAGAAATTGACACAAATGGGTTTGAATGGCTACTAAAGGTAACATCCTCACCTGTGAACTGTTTGCTTGTTATCAGTGTGTGTGCATAAAAGCTGAGTGAGTTTCTGGGATCCAGACAGACTCTTGCATCTTTCATCCAGCCACTAATTTTTATGGATTGAGAATCATGGGGAAAGCAAAAGAATTGTCAACGGATCGACAGGAAAAGGTAGTTGAACAATATAAAACATAAAAGGGATACAAAAAGATATTCAAGAAATTGCTAATAATATAATGGGATGCATTGCATTAAAATAGGCATAGATGCTGATGAGGAGAACATAATTATACCTCTATACAAGTCACTAGTTCGACCACACTTAGAATACTGTGCACAGTTCTGGTCTCCGGTGTATAAGAAAGACATAGCTGGACTAGAGCAGGTGCAGAGAAAAGCAACCAAGGTTATTAGAGGACTGGGGGTCTGCAATACCAAGACAGGTTATTACACTTGAGGCTATTTAGTTTGGAGAAACGAATGCTAAGGGGTGACCTTATTTTAATGTATAAATATATGAGGGGACAGTACAAAGACCTTTGTGATGATCTTTTTAATCATAGACCTGAGACAGGGGCAAGGGGGCATCCTCTACGTCTGGAGGAAAGAAGGTTTAAGCATAATAACAGACGCGGATTCTTTACTGTAAGAGCAGTGAGACTATGGAACTCTCTGCCGTATGATGTTGTAATGAGTGACTCATTACTAAAATTTAAGAGGGGACTGGATACCTTTCTTAAAAAGTATAATGTTACAGGTTATATATACTAGATTCTTTGATAGGGCGTTGATTCAGGGAACTAGTCTGATTGCCGTATGTGGAGTCGGGAAGGAATTTTTTTCCACAATGTGGAGCTTACTCTAGATCTACTTGGATTAGTACGAGGCTCTGCGTATCTATTTTAGAAAGTCAGCTAGAGCTTCATCCGCCCTTGCCATGCTTCTGCAGCGCTTGTAGCTTCTGGCTCACCGACTGGTGTGTGATGTCCTCCCCATGCATTGGAACTCTTCACTGCATATTTTGGAAAGGATTTGTGAGCAGAAGAGGGCAGTTGTTGACTATCAGCATCAACAAGGCCATTGGTATTCAGTTCTGACTTCACACATAAGATCTCAGGAGTGGACATGGATGTCAGACATATGTACCATCCTCCCAAACTTTGAGGAATTCACCAAGATGATGAGCGGCAATGACGCCATAATTAACATCTCCATCCTGCTTCTCTGTGTTCTAATATTAATATTTATAGTTATTTATGCAGCGTTAACATATTTAGTTTCAAACACTACAGTCATAAGTAACAACGATAACAATAAGGCCGGGGTCACACATGCGTGTTTTACGGACGTAAGAGCGCAGAAACTACGTCCGTAAAACTCGCATTACATACGGCACAATTATTCTCAATGGGGCTGCTCCTATCAGCCGTATATTACGGATCCGTAATATACGGCTTTCTACGGCCATACAAAATCGCAGCATGCTGCGTTTGTCAGCGTATTGCGCAAAAAAATCGCCAATGAAAGTCTATGGGGGCGAGAAAAATACGGATTCCACACGGACCAGCAGTGTGACTTGCGAGAAACAATTGGATTAATAATGGATAGGTGTCATAATTGACGCCTCTCCATTATTAATCTGGCTTAATGTCACCTTACAATGGCAAGATGGCATTAACCCTTCATTACCCCATATCCCACCGCTACAGGGAGTGGGAAGAGAGTGGCCAAGTGCCAGAATAGGCGCATCTTCCAGATGTGCCTTTTCTGGGGTGGCTGGGGGCAGATGTTTTTAGCCATGGGGGGGCCACTAACCATGGACCCTCTCCTGGCTATTAATATCTGCCCTCAGTCACTGGCTTTACCATTCTGGTGGAGAAAATTGCGCGGGAGCCCGCGCCAATTTTTTACGCCATTTAACCCTTTATTTTAGCAGCTACAGCGCTGAAATTTTGCACATACACACTACTAACATTAGTAGTGTGGAATATGCAAAAAGAATGGGGATATGAGATGGTTTACTATATGTAAACCATGTCTAATATCCTGTCAGGTTTGTGCAGGCGAAATGAAAAGCCGGCAATTGAATTACCGGCTGTTCACAGATATCGCGCTGAATGAAATCTAAATACAGAATATATATATATGTGTCTCAATGACATATATATATATATATATATATATATATATATATATATATATATACTGTATATATGTTTTCCCGAACATTTGAGCACATAAATCCATTAGATGTCGGTTTTGCAAGCCTGCGCGATAATCTAGCAGTACGGATGCCATACGGATTACATACGGAGGATGCCATGCGCAAAATACGCTGACACACCCTGACTACGTATCAATATTTTGGGAACATTTCTCCGTATTACGGCCGTAGTACGGACGTATAATACGTGGCGTATTGTCTTACGCCAAGTGTGACCCCAGCCTAACACAATAATTAAACAGAAATAAAACAACCCTGCTCATGACAGCTTACAATCTACACTAAGCAACAATGATAACAATAATTAAACCCCCAAAAAAACATCCTGCTGGTGACAACTTACAATCTACAATGAAGTAGTGGAGATAAAAACTACAGGGGAATGTATTTACAATGAAGAATTTACAATTATATTACTGAGGTTTTTGCAAAAGTTGTGGAGGCCTGAGGACAAGGAGAAGGAGGAGAGCATGGTCAGTTGTCCTCTTGGTGATGATACAGAAGTATGGACTGTTACCAGTCTTGCACGCATGGCTGAGTTTATGTTCCGCTGCCTTTCCCGTCACCCTCGCGTTCTCAAAATGTTGAGTGACAGACAGGAAATACTGATTGGTGACACTTCTAGACCCACGCTACAAGGAGAACTTTATTTCTCTTATTCCAGAGGCAGACAGGTGTACTACAATGTTGGTGGACCATAGGACCCTTCTTGCTGAATTATTAAATAAACTCTCATGTGAAAACGCTGGCAGAAGAGGTCACAGTTCGTTGGCCAAGCAAGGAGTACAAGTGAGAGAGACACAACTCCAATCCAGCAGAGGTAGTGGGACACTGACAAACTTCGGGGAGAGTTTTCTCAGATCCTCCTATCGCCCTGGCCCTGAGGTGTGGGGAACTCTCACAAGGAGTGCTTTGTTTGGGAAAATGCTGAGGGAGTACCTTGCTGACAGTACCAACATCCTCTGTCATTCCTCTGTGCCCTTTAATTAAAGCTGAACACGGAGCATGAACTGTCTCTCTCTTTACTGCGAACGTGCGCTGTACTCATGGTCATGGAGCACATGGTGCCTCGCTCTCTGGCGGTCACTGTGAACATGGCTCCTCACTTTCTGGTAGTAAGGCTTTTATTGGTGGTAGCATACGCCTTCGTAATACAGAGACAGAGTACAACACTGCCCAAGCGTTCACACTCTGCTTCTCAGACTTTAAATGTGCGCAGTGACTGGCAGAAGATGATGATGGTCGTAGTAATAGTTGGAGCATTCAACACAGTCATAAAGCAGCCTTAACAACTTAAAAGAGAAGTATTTTTAACAAGATACCACACTGTTCGATATGTGGCCTGCATTTGTTAATTTTTTAAACTAAAATAGTGTAGCAAACTAGGGTAACTGACAGCAAATAAAGTCGAATGTAGGCCTGAATTCCACATTTTATAGGCCACAAATACATCAGACGTCTGACAGCGATAACACACTGTCAAATATGTGGCCTTTTTATCTTTTTATATTTTTTGAAGCTAAATAGTGATATATATAATTAAAGTATCAGACAGCAAAAAAATGGGTACACCGGCCTACAATGACCAAACTTGGAGCACGCAGATATATGAGGGCTCTCACGGAAATACCACACTGGCAAATTTTTGTTAATTTTTTAAACTAAAATAGTGTAGCAAACTAGGGTAACTGACAGCAAATAAAGCCGAATGTAGGCCTGAATTCCACATTTTATAGGCCACAAATACATCAGACGTCTGACAGCGATAACACACTGGCAAATATGTGGCCTTTTTATCTTTTTATAGTTTTTAAAGCTAAATAGTTCTGTATAGAATTAGAGTATCAGACAGAAAAAAAAGGGGTACACCGGCCTACAATGACCAAACTTAGAGCATGCAGATCTATGAGGGCTGTCACGGAAATACCACACTGGCAAATATGTGGCCTTTTTATATTTTTTGAAGCTTAATAGTGCTGTATAGAATTAGAGTAACAGACACCAGAAACAGTGGAAAAACGGCCTAAAATGCCAAAACTTGGTGCACGCAGATATGTATGTGAGGGCTGTCACGGAAATTCCACACTGGCATATATGTGGCCTGTTTTTTTTTTAAATGCCAAATAGTGCTGTATATAATTAGAGTAAAACAGTGGCAAAACGGCCTACAATACAAAAACTTGGAGTACGCAGATATATGAGGCCTTTTTCCGTGAATTTAAAACACAAAAAGTTTTTCTACCCCTCCACCAGACCTATCCATCAATGTCAATGGCTGCTCACTTTCCCCAGTCCCGCATGCTCGGTGCCTCGGGGTGATCCCTCTCTTTCAAGCCACATATCCCAGCCCTTGCCTCCTCCTGCCATCTCAAACTCAAAAATATTTCCCAGATCTGCGCATTCCTCAACAACGAAACCACAAAAACACTAGTGCATGCCCTTATCATCTCCCACCTTGACTACTGCAACCTCCTACTCCCTGGCCTCCCCTCTAGCACTCTGGCACCACTCCAATCCATCCTACACTCTACCGCCCAACTAATCTACCTGTCTCTCCGTTATTCCCCAGCCTCTCCCCTATGCCAAGCCCTTCAATGGCTTCCTATCATCCAGAGGCTACAGTTCAAAACCCTTGCTATGACATACAAAGCCAACCACAACCAGTCTCCTCCATACATCTGCGTCATGGTCTCCCGGTACTTACCTACATGCAACCTTCGATCCTCACAAGATCTCCTTCTCTACTCCCCTCATCTCTTCTTCCCACAACCGCATCCAAGACCTCTCCCGTGCTTCCCCCTTACTTTGGAACTCTCTACCCCAATACATCAGGCTCTTGCCTACCATAGAAACCTTCAAAAAGAACCTGAAGACTCACCTTTTCCAACAAGCCTACAGCTTGCAGTGATCCTCAACCTACTGAACCACCGCACGACCAGCTCTACCCCCTCCTAGCGTATCCTCACCCAGGGGCGTAACTACCGCGGTCGCAGCGGTCGCCATTGCGACCGGGCCCCGCAGGTCAGGGGCCCCGGGCCGGCAGGTCTGAGCAGGGCCAGGCTGGCCATCGGGCACTTCTGGCAAATGCCAGAAGAGCCGATGCCAGTAGTGGGCCGCTGCACTGTTCCTCCCCCGGAACCCCCCCCCAGTGCCGCCGCCGCCGCCGCATTTAACTATACCGGCGTCTATGACACCGGTATAGTTCAATGCAATGATGGGAGGAGAGAGCGTCACCTGACGCTTCCTCTCCCATCATTCCCCGCTCTGCCTCTGACAGTACACTGCGGGTGCGCGATGACGTCATATCATCGCGCACCTGCAGTGTCCTGGGCAGACTTCAGCCGCCAGGAGCAGCGCGGGCAAAAGGAAAGGTGAGGAGAGTTTTTTTTTTTTTTTTCTTTTTAACCGGACTGTGGGGCCATTATCGGGGGGGGGGGGGATGAGATGAGATGTGGGCTGTGCTCTATATATCCCTGTGCGGGCTCTGCTGTATATACCCCTGTGGGGACTCTGCTGTATATATCCCTGTGCGGGCTCTGCTGTATATATCCCTGTGCGGGCTCTGCTGTATATACCACTGTGCGGGCTCTGCTGTATATACCACTGTGCGGGCTCTGCTGTATATACCACTGTGCGGGCTCTGCTGTATATAACACTGTGCGGGCTGTGCTCTATATACCACTGTGCGGGCTGTGCTGTATATACCACTGTGCGGGCTGTGCTGTATATACCACTGTGCGGGCTCTGCTGTATATAACACTGTGCGGGCTGTGCTGTATATACCACTGTGCGGGCTCTGCTGTATATAACACTGTGCGGGCTGTGCTCTATATACCACTGTGCGGGCTCTGCTGTATATAACACTGTGCGGGCTGTGCTGTATATACCACTGTGCGGGCTGTGCTCTATATACCACTGTGCAGGCTCTGCTGTATATAACACTGTGCGGGCTGTGCTCTATATACCACTGTGCGGGCTGTGCTCTATATACCACTGTGCGGGCTGTGCTCTATATACCACTGTGCGGGCTGTGCTCTATATACCACTGCGGGCTGTGCTCTATATACCACTGTGCGGTCTGTGCTGTATATACCACTGTGCGGGCTCTGCTGTATATACCACTGTGCGGGCTGTGCTGTATATACCACTGTGCGGGCTGTGCTGTATATACCACTGTGCGGGCTGTGCTGTATATACCACTGTGCGGGCTCTGCTGGATATACCACTGTGCGGGCTGTGCTCTATATATCCCTGTGCGGGCTCTGCTGTATATACCACTGTGCGGGCTGTGCTCTATATACCACTGTGCAGGCTCTGCTGTATATATCCCTGTGCGGGCTCTGCTGTATATACCACTGTGCGGGCTGTGCTCTATATACCACTGTGCGGGCTGTGCTCTATATACCACTGCGGGCTGTGCTCTATATACCACTGTGCGGTCTGTGCTGTATATACCACTGTGCGGGCTCTGCTGTATATACCACTGTGCGGGCTCTGCTGTATATACCACTGTGCGGGCTGTGCTGTATATACCACTGTGCGGGCTGTGCTGTATATACCACTGTGCGGGCTGTGCTGTATATACCACTGTGCGGGCTCTGCTGGATATACCACTGTGCGGGCTGTGCTCTATATATCCCTGTGCGGGCTCTGCTGTATATACCACTGTGCGGGCTGTGCTCTATATACCACTGTGCAGGCTCTGCTGTATATATCCCTGTGCGGGCTCTGCTGTATATACCACTGTGCGGGCTGTGCTCTATATACCACTGTGCGGGCTGTGCTCTATATACCACTGCGGGCTGTGCTCTATATACCACTGTGCGGTCTGTGCTGTATATACCACTGTGCGGGCTCTGCTGTATATACCACTGTGCGGGCTGTGCTGTATATACCACTGTGCGGGCTGTGCTGTATATACCACTGTGCGGGCTGTGCTGTATATACCACTGTGCGGGCTCTGCTGGATATACCACTGTGCGGGCTGTGCTCTATATATCCCTGTGCGGGCTCTGCTGTATATACCACTGTGCGGGCTGTGCTCTATATACCACTGTGCAGGCTCTGCTGTATATATCCCTGTGTGGGCTCTGCTGTATATACCACTGTGCGGGCTGTGCTCTATATACCACTGTGCGGGCTGTGCTCTATATACCACTGTGCGGGCTGTGCTCTATATACCACTGCGGGCTGTGCTCTATATACCACTGTGCGGGCTGTGCTGTATATACCACTGTGCGGGCTCTGCTGTATATACCACTGTGCGGGCTGTGCTGTATATACCACTGTGCGGGCTCTGCTGGATATACCACTGTGCGGGCTGTGCTCTATATATCCCTGTGCGGGCTCTGCTGTATATACCACTGTGCGGGCTGTGCTCTATATACCACTGTGCAGGCTCTGCTGTATATATCCCTGTGCGGGCTCTGCTGTATATACCACTGTGCGGGCTGTGCTCTATATACCACTGTGCGGGCTGTGCTCTATATACCACTGCGGGCTGTGCTCTATATACCACTGTGCGGTCTGTGCTGTATATACCACTGTGCGGGCTCTGCTGTATATACCACTGTGCGGGCTGTGCTGTATATACCACTGTGCGGGCTGTGCTGTATATACCACTGTGCGGGCTGTGCTGTATATACCACTGTGCGGGCTCTGCTGGATATACCACTGTGCGGGCTGTGCTCTATATATCCCTGTGCGGGCTCTGCTGTATATACCACTGTGCGGGCTGTGCTCTATATACCACTGTGCAGGCTCTGCTGTATATATCCCTGTGTGGGCTCTGCTGTATATACCACTGTGCGGGCTGTGCTCTATATACCACTGTGCGGGCTGTGCTCTATATACCACTGTGCGGGCTGTGCTCTATATACCACTGCGGGCTGTGCTCTATATACCACTGTGCGGGCTGTGCTGTATATACCACTGTGCGGGCTCTGCTGTATATACCACTGTGCGGGCTGTGCTGTATATACCACTGTGCGGGCTGTGCTGGATATACCACTGTGCGGTCTGTGCTGGATATACCACTGTGCGGTCTGTGCTGGATATACCACTGTGCGGTCTGTGCTGGATATACCACTGTGCGGGCTGTGCTGGATATACCACTGTGCGGGCTGTGCTGGATATACCACTGTGTGGGCTGTGCTGGCACCCAACACCATGTTGCAGTGCAGGAGATTCCTGCAACAGTCCGAGGCGTATCTAGGGGAAGCGGGGCGGGGGAAGGTGGGGGGGTTGTGGGGGCGGGGGAAGGTGGGGGGGGTAGGGGGTGGGGTAGGGGGGGGTAGGGGGGGGCCCCATTTGGAAGTTCGCACCGGGGCCCATAACTTTGTAGTTACGCCACTGTCCTCACCCATCCCCTGCAAATTGTGAGCCCTCGCGGGCAGGGTCCTCACTCCTTCTGTACCTGATAGTGCCTTGTTTTTTGCTCTTTCTTATTGTATTTGTCTATATTTACCCCCTTTTCACATGTAAAGTGCCATGGAATAAATGGCGCTACAAAAATGTATAATAATAAAATTAATAATAATAATAATAATAATAATAATAATATCACCAACCATTCCCATTTTATTTAGGTGTATCCATATTTCCATACAAATAGCCCACCCTGTATATCTATCTATATATCTATGTAGACAGATAGATAGATAGATAGATAGATAGATAGATAGATAGATAGATAGATAGATAGATAGATAGATAGATAGATAGATAGATAGATAAATATTTTTTGTGCTGATAAATTTGTATTTTTATGTAAAATAAGCAAAAACAGTACACATGTTTGGTATCGCTGCGTCCGGAACCACCTGCCACATAAATTTGTCTCACTAGTTAACACCTTCAGTGAACACCTTAAAAAAATAAATAGAAAGCAGGATAAAAACAATGCTTTTTCACTATACAAAAAGTGGAATAAAACACAATCACAAATACAATTGTAAATTGTAAAGCGTCACAGTAGCCAAACATAAAAACGGATATAAATCTGGTATCACTGTAATCGAACCAACAGGAAAAATAAAGTCGTCTAATCACTTATACCACATGAGGAACGGTGTAAAAATAAAAAAAAAAACAATTGTTCACTTGCCACCTGCTGTTGATTTTTTCATTCTGTCTCCCAAAGACCACAGTAAGGCTGCCATCACACTATCAGTTTTTGGTCAGTATTTTACATCAGTACTTGTAAGCCAAAACCAGGAGTGGAACAATTGGAGGAAAAGTATAATAGAAACATATGCATCACTTCTGTATTTATCACCCACTCCTGGTTTTGGCTTACAAATACTGATGTAAATACTGACCAAATACTGCTAGTGTGACGGCAGCCTAAGGCTCGGCTCACATTTATCCTGCACCCCTAGATGAATTCATTGGGGGGTGTAGTTTGTAAAATAAGGGGTTGCTGCTGGTCGGGCACCTCAGAGGTTCTGCCAATGTGACATGGCACCCTCAAACCATACCAGCAAAATCTGAACTCCAATATTGCGCTTGTTCTGTTCTGAGTTTTGCACTCTGCCTCAAAAGGCATTTTTGACTACATATGGGGTATCGGTGTACTCAGGTGAAATTGCATAACAAATTTTTGGGCCCATTTTCTTCTCTTATCCTTATGAAAAGGAAAAATTGGAGCTAAATCACTATTTTTCTGGGAAAGTTTTTTGTTTCATTTTCACAGATCAATTTTGTAAAATTCTGTGAAGCACCTGATGATTCAAGGTCCTCACCACACATCTAGATAAATTCCTCAAGGAGTCTAGTTGGTGTGGTCACTTGTGGGGGGTTTCCACTGTTTAGACACATCACGAGCTCTCCAAACAACATCGCGTTCACTCTCGATTCCAGACAATTTTGCATTCAAAAAAGTCAAACGGTGCTCCTTTTCTTCTGAACCATTCCATGCATCCAAACAGTAGTTTTCTTCCACATATGAGGTATCAGCGTGCTTATGAGACATTTCTTAACAAATTTGGGAGTCCATTTTTTCCAGCTACCTTTGTTAAAATATAAAAAAATGGATCCAAAATTAAATTTTTGTGAAAATAAGTTAAATGTTAATTTTTTCCTTCCACATTGCAAAAATTCCTGTCAAGGGTTTATAAACTTCTTGAATGTGGTTTTGAGCATAGCACGTTGAGGGGTGCAGTTTTTAGAATGGTGTCAATTTTGGGCATTTTCTGTCATATAAGCCCATCAAAGTAACTAGAAATGTGAAGTCCACCCTAAAAGAATAGCTTTGTAAATTTTGTTGGAAAAATAAGACATCGCTGGTCAACTGTTAATGTTAACCCTTCTAATTTCTAATGAAAAAAATAGTGTTTCAAAAATTCTGCTGATGTAAAATAGACATGTGGGAAATGAAATTTATTAACTATTTTGTATGACACATTTCTCCAGTTTAAGGGCATAAAGATTTAAATTTTCCCCAAATTTCATTTTTTTTCCCAAATAAACGCAAATCTTAAATAACAAATTTTACAACTATCATGAAGTGCAATATGAGAAAAAATTCTCAGAATCAGTGAAATCCATTGAAGTGTTCCATAGTTATTCCCACATAAAGTGACACTAATCAGAATTGTAAAATTTGGCCTGGTCATGAAGGTGAAAACAGGTTTTAGGGGTGAGGGATCAAGAGAGCAGTAAGAAGCATGAGAAATATTGCAGCTATTATTCTGGGATAGGAGAAGAAAGGAAATATTGTATGTGCACTGCTGAGGTTTGTGTGCCAGGGCTACATTTTTTGTCCTAGTCCAGCCCTTCTGACATTACACTGTAATGCTGAAATAATATCAATAAAAACTATGGTTTGCCCTATATACCATATATACTCGTGTATAAGCCGAGTTTTTCAGCACTTATTTTGTGCTGAAAACGCCCCCCTCGGCTTATATACGAGTCACGGTACAGAAAGCCGGCGGGAGAGGGGGCGGTGGAGCAGCGGGTGCCAGCAGCCAGCGTACACATCATACTCTCCTACCTGTGTGTCCTCGGTGCTGGCACTGCATCTCGTTCCAGCGCCTGCTGTATGCATGCCTCCTTATCCCCTATCCCTGTGTGCATGTTTCCTATTGAAAAAAAAAACAAAACATCATACTCACCTACCTGCGCGCCCTGGGTGCTGGCACTGCATCTCGTTCCAGTTGCCGGAGCCTGCTTGCAGCTCTTCCTGTGCTCTGCAGTCACGTGGTACCGCTCATTAAGGTGATGAATATGGATGCGTCTCTACTCCCATAGGCTTGGAGCACATATTTATCACCTTAATGAGCGGTACCATGTGACTGCTGAGCACAGGAAGAGCTGCAGGCAGGCGCCGGCTGCTGGAACGAGATGCAGTGCCAGCACCCAGGGCACCCAGGTAGGTGAGTATGATGTTTTTTGTTTTTTTTTCCAATAGGAAACATGCACACAGGGATAGGGGATAAGGAGGCATGTATACAGGGATGGGACGGGGGAGCCATGCATACAGGGACTGAACGGGGGAAGCATGCAGACAGGGATGGAAAGAGGGAGGCATTCATACCAGGACAGGAAAGGGGGAGACATGCATACAGGGACTGAACGGGGGAGGCATACATACAGGGGCAGGGATGGGGAGGCATTCATACCAGGACAGGACAGGGAAGCCGTGAGGGGATGAGGGGACAATGCATACCCAGCCTATACTCAAGTCAATAAGCTTACCCAGTTTTCTGTGGCAAAAGTAGGTGCCTCGGCTTATACTCAGGTCAGCTAATACTCGAGTATATATAAATACAAACTCTCACTCAGTTTAGTCATATGAAAATAAAAAAACTGAACACTTTGAAAATTAAAGCCAACAATAAGTGTAGAATTTATGTTTTTAGTCCATTTCGACTCAAAAAGAATTCTTCTTTTCATTTTTCAACACGTTTTGTAGTAAATGGAATGGTGCTAGTAAAATCTACAACTTGTCCCACAAAATAAAATGAGCTCTCGTATGGCTATATTGCTGAAAAAATAAAAAAGTTATAGTTATTTAAAGGTGAGGATGAAAAATGAAAAATTCACTATCCCATTTACAGTCAATGGTGTCAGACTAAAAATGATGTTCAAAGGGAGGGAATTCCCCTATTATTATATATATATATATATATATATATATATATATATATATATATATATATATATATTATACAGGTGTACAAAAAAATATTTTTTTGTAATCATCGCAGGTGACTTTGTACTTTTCTGAATCATCTTTTTGTCCTGATTTCACAAATAAATATATCGTTTTTCTGTAGCATGTATAGTTTCCAAGGAGTAGCATCATCATTATAATGTCTAGGAAATATACTGGCGACATTAAGAAAACAGCAATCCGCATATCAGAAAAAAATGTTTAACCTTGCAAAACAGTTTTTATTGAACCAAAATAATTTCACATGCAAAATAGAAACCAAAATATAAGCAGAAATGAAACGTGCTTGACATTAGATTGTTGCTGATTTTTCAGGGGTTTCACTATATAACATCCAACAGTAATCTGCCATCATTGGTTCATTCCAAAAACCCTGGTTGCGGTGTTCCATTACTTTAATGTCCTGGTGAAACCGCTCGCCTTGTTCATTGCTTACATCCCCAAGATTTTGAGGGAAGAAATCTAAATGTGAAAGCCAAAAGTGCATTTTCAGAGACATGCGACATCCAACACATTAGTATGCATTTAGCAGTTCCTCAACACCTTCAACATATTCTGGAGATTTTTGTTTTCCTAAGATGTTTTCACAGATACACTTGAAGCTTTTCCAAGATCTCAATTCCTTATCATTTAGAGTTCCTTCAAACACATCATCTCTCATAAGCTCTCTGATATGAAGACCAACAAATACCCCTTCTTTCAGTTTTGCTGGTGAAATGCTGGAGAATTTCTGTGAAATGTACTAGGACCCTTGTGATTTTGTCTTGTATGGCTTTCAAAAAGTTTTTAATCAATCCCAACTTTATAAGTAGTGGAGGAAGAAAGATTTTTGTTGGAGCAACTAAAGAATTATGCTGAACTTTGTCTCTACCTGGAGCATAGATGTTTCTCTGTCCCCAATCACGATGAACATAATGCTCTACTGTATTTCTACTGTCCTATAAACACAAGAAGCAACAATATTTTGTGAAACCTCCTTGCATTCCCATTAGCAGACCAATCACTTTCAAATCTCCACAGATATTCCATTGATGATGCTTATATTGTATAGCATCCAAAACAACTGACAGATATTTATAACTTTCTTTTAGATGACATGAGTGAGCAATATGGATTGATGGTTTCATATTTCCATTGTGAAGCAACACTGCTTTCAAACTTCTCTAGGATGAGTCAATAAACAATCGCCAATCTGCAACAAGATACTCTTGATTCAGTTCTACAAAGAGGCCATTCACATTGTTATAGTACACCATTGGTCCATCAACTGTGAAAAATTATGTTAAAGTGTTACTTCTGTTTCGGTAATAACACACTTTGACATCATCATGAAGAAGATTTTTCTGCTTCAACCTAGATGCAAGAAGTTCAGCTTTATCTTTTGACAATGTAATGTCTCTGATGAGATAATTTAATTCATGTTGAGTAAAGCATTCTGGCTTCTCGGCTGCTCCATCAGGTACATACTCATCTTAGCTTGAGGTCTCCATGTCTTCGCCAGTAGCTTTAGCTCCATAGTCTTCATATTCTACTTCATTTTCATCCAATCCAGACAATGGTGGTACAGGAACTGGCAAGGTACCACCATGTGGAACTGGCCTAATCGCAGATTAAAGTTCAGGGTAATTAATCTTATGTTTATTCTTTGTAGAAAAGCCCTACAGTTTGACAAATCAAAAGTAGCAGTCATCACTATGATTTTTGGGTTCTCTCCAAATCATGGAAACAGCAAATGGCATAGCCACTTTCCTCATATTCAACCAGTCACGAAGACCATTTGAACAACTTGAGCATATCACATGAAGGGCCTAGCTTTTGTCTTGATCACCAAGTGGACACTCAAAGTACATCTTGTACATCTTTTTAATATCATGAGTGATTGAACGTACTTGGCTTTTTGGTGTAAAAGAACCACACAAATAGCAGAATTGGTAGGTAATTTTTTATAAGTGTCAGAATCAGACAATAATTTCAAAATCCCATTTTTATAATCATCAGAATTCATAGCAACTATGATACCCCCTTTATCCGACATCTTAATAGTAATGTCGGTCATGTTTTTATTTCTTGTATCGCTAATTGATTATCTTTAGAAAGATTGTATCTACTGCGTGTAACATTCTTATCATATTTGAGAGATTTAAGTTCACGCTCTATAATATCTTGAAATTTAGCCATACATTCTGATCTCATCTGGATCGGATAAAAAACAGGTTTTTGACTCTCAAAAAGGGGTTTTTGATTGATTAAAAAAAAGACTTTGTTCGACACTGTCATCTTGCAACTCCTGCAAATTCAAAAGAGAAATTTGTTCATAAAAATCCATGCCATGAAATTCATTCTCATGCAATGTATCACTGACGATACATTCGGCAGAATCATCATTGCAAAAATGTTTTTTTATTGTAAGATTAAGAATAAATTTGTTAATGTCCAAAATGGTTGAAAATAAAGTCCTAATCCAGAACAAAATTCAGGCCGTGTGATAACACTTCAAGTTGGTTTGTGGTGAAAGTCCTTGAAGAAAGATTCAAAACAGATTTATTCTCAATTGTATTCAAAAGTTCTTTTTGCGATGTGTCTGCATGACAAAAGTTCCTCCTGTGCTTGCGCCCAGCACACATTTTGCTTTTTTTTTATGCCTTTTGTTTTTTATTTCGATTCTGATGCATTGAGTCATTTAAAGATTAATCAGACATACTAAAATTGTTATCAGATGAATCTCCCTCATGAGAACTGAAGCTTACGTGTGGTTTTTTTGGGACGTCTCAAAATAGATTTGGGAGACAAAAAAAGAATCACTCATGTTCCAATTATAAACGTTATTTGATGAATAATCATCCAGGTCACACTGAAACTTGCGTTTTTTTCTCACCATCATGTCATCTTCCAATTTAATCATATTATCCTGGATCCTTTTAAAAAACTCATCATTTTTAAATATTATATTATGTGTGATGAATGTCTGTTTTGTATCATCAATGTCCTTTTGTATATTGATCAATTTTGACTCTTCATATTTAATGAGAAGACGTATAAGGTTTAGCGAACAGGTGCTCAAAATACTATATCACCCCCTGGACAAATTGTTCAACAAAATCTGTAGAAGACTTTTTCTTCATTCTCAATCCCCTTGAGATCATATTGTTGGAAAGATTTTTCTGGAGAGTGGTGAGATCCAACCATGTTTAAGTTTCCTGAATCATGAATTTCTCCAACTGCTTGAATAGGTGAGAAATATCAGGAGAGTCATTAGTCTCATCAGGTGTATCGGAGAAAACGTGTGCAGCTGTCTTGATTCTGTCCCTTAGCGTCTGACCGAGATCCAAGAAGTATCGTTTCTCCTTGCGGAGAGTGACATGATAAGCATGTCGAGGTGAGGAGACTTAAAGCCGCAATGCTCCTCTGGGAAATATGCAAATTGACTGTTAGGATTGCTACTTTCATTAGGTGGCACTAGAATTCTAGTCCTCTTCCTCTCTGAAGAGACAATTTACCAGGTACTATGATAATTAGTAGAACAAAACATGCTAGGAGACAATAGATTTTCCAAAGTGGGAGCCCTCCTTGCCACGATGTTACAACCATTTTCAAGTAACTTCCCTAAAATTGGGTCTTCATGAAGAACTGGCAAAAATGTATTAGTTTTTTTATTAATTCTTGCATTTAGAATTGATTTTACTGGAGGTAATCTGGTAGATAACTATATACAGTTGTGAGGTAAACGGGTCAGCCTATTCCTTACAGATGAACATTTGCAGACAGGCAGTTTCTCAGTGTGATATTGGCTGCTTTCAGGTTCTCTCTCTGTGGAGACCCTCACTCAGTTACACCTCAGTGGCTTAGCTGTTTTTTTCCCTCTGACGCGACTTGCCCTCCCAGAAATGCAGTGAAAATCATCTCACAATGGCGACTGTCCGCTGGCTTCCTTTCTATCTCCCTGTGGCAGGGCTCCGATCCCTGTACAGGCCTGTCTCCTGTCAGTCTCACATACCAGTCCTTGCTGCCATCACCATCCTTTTCTGACTGACTCAAATCTTACTGTTTCATAACAGTTAGCTCCTCCCCATATCATGTGACTTTCTGAGAAGCAGTCATTGGTTGACAGCCCTGTCAATACTACTTCCCATAAAACTCACTAAAACCTTTACTGATGTTCTCCCTGTAAGAAAATTAACAATTAAGTAAGACAAGCAAAGAAATCGGAATAACATAGGAAAAACCACATATTTGAAAATTCAGAAATAACGTAATAATAAAAATACTTCTATCTCAGAAACTTTATGCGATAGAACAAAACTAAGCATATTTTTGGAATCAGCACATCAAAATCCATAAAACAGACATATTACCTTTGCTGATGTTTTTTTGTGTCGACCAGAGTAATGTGCAAAAGATTGTAAGCACCATTGATGGGGCATTTTGTATACATCTCTGCAGTATATGGAGATGAAATATAAATGATAGGAAGCAAAATAGCGTAATTATTAAATTAGAACTAACTGTACTTCTATTATTTCTAACAAGCCCTGGCCAAAACCATAGTAAATGTGTACAATGAAGGTATTCCAGCTCACTGTGTGTCCAGTAATCGTGTTTATCTTTATAATTAGCATAATTTCAGATTCTGGGCATCTCCTTCCCAAATCTTACAACGTGATGCTGGAATTAAAAGAAAATGGAAAACAATTATGGGAAATACACAGCAATGAGCTAGACAGGTGGAATAACCAAAAGTAGCTACACACTCCAAGAGGAGACATCCAAATGCAGAATGCATGACATTAAAAATTCACTAGCAAAGTTAAATATTAAATTTTAATATGAAATATTAATAGCAATAAACAAAGTCAATTTAAAGGGGACAAAATTAGGGCTTCTGCAAAGCCAATAACAAAACCACAAAAGACAATTAGGAAAGCCCTTGGTTTCCCAGCATAGAAAGCCAAAAATATCTGGTAGAGGAGGCAGCAATGAGGAGATAGAAGGTCAGACCCTCTTGTACCGATGGTGTTGGATTAGTCTTAAAGCTGTCCACAAACTATGATAAATATTAGAACAGGTTTTTATTGCAGATGAAATAACAATAGATAATTCTTTTGCTTAGAAGTGATACAAAATACTATTTTACTGTAGCCATGTAAATACAGTATTTGTCTTAGAGGCTTTGTTTGAAAAAGTCAATGAGGTCCATCAGTCACAAGTGGCGATTCATTTCTGATGGCTCTGGACTAGTGATGAGCGAGCACTAAAATGCTCGGGTGCTCGTTGCTCAGGTCGAGTAAATTATAATGCTCGGGTGCTCGACCCAAACAATGAGCCCAGTGTAAGTCATTTGGAAACCTGAGCATTTTTGCTGCAACCCCCCTGGTGGTCATTTTAGGGTCTAAAAATGTCAGAAATCAATGTGAACAGTGCTCAAGTGACATGGGAACATCATGGATAAATCCCCAGGATTAATTTCTGACTCACAGGTCACTGCTGTGAACAATGTTGTGAGAGTCTTAAAACACTTTTCCAGGCGCACAATAAAACATAAATAAAACTAATCAAAAATTGATTTTCCTGTGAAATATGTTAAGGAATATAGGAGGGACTGTTAAAGGAGGAGGGCCATCAGGCGGACTTTAATTTTCTTAAAGGGACAGCAGTTGGTCCCTACTATTCTTAGAGAGCTAACAGCCAGCTATGCTTTGTTGTTCCCATCATTAAACAGTGTGTCTTCTATATTGTTATTGCCTATGCATTGAATGCAAGGCCTGCTTCAAACTTGAACGCACCCCAATAACCCTTTGAACCAACATCCTGGATGGCCACTGTTGTGGATTCTGTTTGCGGGCTCCCTCTGGTGGTTACTGCTGGTACTGGGTGACTTTGGTGGGTTGCGGCCTTTGGTTTCCATCTGTCCATCAGAGGCTGGGTGTTTCCTATTTTACCTGGCCTCTCTGTCATTTCCCTTGCCGGCTATCAATGTGTTCAGATGTGCTCTGTTTGGTTCCTGCCTACCTGCTCCCAGATCTTTCAGGATAAGCTAAGTGCTGATTTTCAGTTGTTTGGTTTTTTGTCCAGCTTGCTTAGAATGTCTCTTTGTTAGCTGGTTGCTCTAGTGGACTGAGGTTCTCCCCATGTGCCATGAGTTGGCACATGGGTTCTTGTAATCTCAGGATGGTTTTTTTTGATTAGGGTTTTTTGCTGACCGCTCAGTCCCCTTTTGTGTCATTCTGCTTTCTAGTTTTCAGCGGGCCTCTATTTGCTAAAGCTATATACAGTGGGGCAAAAAAGTATTTAGTCAGTCAGCAATAGTGCAAGTTCCACCACTTAAAAAGATGAGAGGCGTCTGTAATTTACATCATAGGTAGACCTCAACTATGGGAGACAAACTGAGAAAAAAAAATCCAGAAAATCACATTGTCTGTTTTTTTATCATTTTATTTGCATATTATGGTGGAAAATAAGTATTTGGTCAGAAACAAACAATCAAGATTTCTGGCTCTCACAGACCTGTAACTTCTTCTTTAAGAGTCTCCTCTTTCCTCCACTCATTACCTGTAGTAATGGCACCTGTTTAAACTTGTTATCAGTATAAAAAGACACCTGTGCACACCCTCAAACAGTCTGACTCCTAACTCCACTATGGTGAAGACCAAAGAGCTGTCAAAGGACACCAGAAACAAAATTGTAGCCCTGCACCAGGCTGGGAAGACTGAATCTGCAATAGCCAACCAGCTTGGAGTGAAGAAATCAACAGTGGGAGCAATAATTAGAAAATGGAAGACATTCAAGACCACTGATAATCTCCCTCGATCTGGGGCTCCACGCAAAATCCCACCCCGTGGGGTCAGAATGATCACAAGAACGGTGAGCAAAAATCCGAGAACCACACGGGGGGACCTAGTGAATGAACTGCAGAGAGCTGGGACCAATTTAACAAGGCCTACCATAAGTAACACACTACGCCACCATGGACTCAGATCCTGCAGTGCCAGACGTGTCCCACTGCTTAAGCCAGTACATGTCCGGGCCTGTCTGAAGTTTGCTAGAGAGCATTTGGATGATCCAGAGGAGTTTTGGGAGAATGTCCTATGGTCTGATGAAACCAAACTGGAACTGTTTGGTAGAAACACAACTTGTCGTGTTTGGGGGAAAAAGAATACTGAGTTGCATCCATCCAACACCATACCTACTGTAAAGCATGGTGGTGGAAACATCATGCTTTGGGGCTGTTTCTCTGCAAAGGGGCCAGGACGACTGTTCCGGGTACATGAAAGAATGAATGGGGCCATGTATGGTGAGATTTTGAGTGCAAACCTCATTCCATCAGCAAGGGCATTGAAGATGAAACGTGGCTGGGTCTTTCAACATGACAATGATCCAAAGCACACCGCCAGGGCAACAAAGGAGTGGCTTCGTAAGAAGCATTTCAAGGTCCTGGAGTGGCCTAGCCAGTCTCCAGATCTCAACCCTATAGAAAACATTTGGAGGGAGTTGAAAGTCCGTGTTGCCAAGCAAAAAGCCAAAAACATCACTGCTCTAGAGGAGATCTACATGGAGGAATGGGCCAACATACCAACAATAGTGTGTGGCAACCTTGTGAAGACTTACAGAAAACGTTTGACCTCTGTCATTGCCAACAAAGGATATATTACAAAGTATTGAGATGAAATTTTGTTTCTGACCAAATACTTATTTTCCACCATAATATGCAAATAAAATGATAAAAAAAACAGACAATGTGATTTTCTGGATTTTTTTTTCTCAGTTTGTCTCCCATAGTTGAGGTCTACCTATGATGTAAATTACAGACGCCTCTCATCTTTTTAAGTGGTGGAACTTGCACTATTGCTGACTGACTAAATACTTTTTTGCCCCACTGTACATCATCTCTATGTGTGTGCCTTCCTCTCATTTCACCGTCAATACATGTGGGGGGCAACTATATCTTTGGGGTTAATTCCTCTGGAGGCAAGTGAGGTCTTTGTTCTCTCTGCAGTACTAGTTAGCTCTTAGGCTGGTGCGGGGCGTCTAGAACCAACGTAGGCACGCTCCCTGGCTATCTCTAGTTGCGTTTGTCAGGCGCAGGGCAGCGGTCAGCCCAGGTTCCATCACCCTAGAGCTCGTCCGATATTTATTATACTTTGCTCATCCTGTGCTATCCCTAGCCATTGGGGATTCATGACAGTATAGCCGGCCCACAAAGTGTTAATTGTTTGGGCTGAAGCAGGAGAAAAAGAAGTGTTCAAGGAAAATTTTTTTTTTTTTTTTTCCTTCAGAGTTTTGCTGCCTAGCCCTTAATTGCTGTCTAGCTGCTTCTTACCTCCTCTTAACCCTTGAATGGCTCTGATCTTAGCTGTTTATCATGGATGTCCAGAGTTTGGCTTCCAGCCTGAGTAGTCTCGCGGCAAAGGTTCAAAACATACAGGATTTCGTTGTTCACACTCCCATGTCTGAACCTAGAATTCCTATTCCAGAGTTTTTTTCTGGAGATAGATCTACCTTCCTGAATTTCAGGAACAATTGTAAATTGTTTCTCTCTTTGAAATCTCGCTCCTCTGGAGACCCTGCTCAACAGGTCAGGATTGTTATATCGTTCCTACGGGGCGACCCTCAGAATTGGGCATTTGCATTGGCACCAGGGGATCCTGCATTGCTCAGTGTGGATGCGTTTTTTCTGGCATTGGGATTGCTCTATGAGGAACCTAACCTAGAGATTCAGGCTGAAAAGGCTTTATTAGCCCTCTCTCAGGGGCATGATGAAGCGGAAATATATTGTCAGAAATTTCGGAAATGGTCGGTGCTTACTCAGTGGAATGCGTGCGCCCTGGCTGCAAACTTCAGAAATGGTCTTTCTGAGGCCATTAAGGATATTATGGTGGGGTTCCCTGCGCCTACAGGTCTGAATGAGTCTATGGCTATGGCCATTCAGATTGATCGGCGTTTACGGGAGCGCAAACCCGTGCACCAGTTGGCGGTGTCTTCTGAACAGGCACCTGAGACTATGCAATGTGATAGAATTCAGTCCAGAAGTGAACGGCAAAATTATAGGCGGAAAAATGGTTTGTGTTTTTATTGTGGTGATTCAGCTCATGTTATATCAGCATGCTCTAAACGCACAAAAAGGGTTGATAAATCTTTTGCCATTGATACTCTGCAGTCTAAGTTCATTTTGTCTGTGACTCTGATTTTTTCACTGTCTTCCATTTCCGTCGATGCCTATGTGGATTCAGGCGCTGCCCTGAGTCTTATGGATTGGTCATTTGCTAAATGCTGCGGTTTTAGTCTAGAGCCTCTGGAAGTTCCTATTCCTCTGAAAGGAATTGATTCTACACCATTGGCTATGAATAAACCGCAGTATTGGACACAAGTGACCATGCGCATGACTCCCGTTCATCAGGAGGTGATTCGCTTCCTTGTACTGTATAATTTACATGATGTACTAGTGCTTGGTCTGCCATGGTTACAAACTCATAATCCTGTCCTGGACTGGAAAACAATGTCTGTGCTAAGCTGGGGATGTCACGGGGTTCATGATGATGCACCTCCGATTTCTATAGCTTCATCTACTCCTTCGGAGATCCCTGCGTTTTTGTCGGATTATAGGGATGTTTTTGAGGAGCCTAAGCTCAATTCGCTCCCTCCCCATAGAGAGTGTGACTGTGCTATAGAATTGATTCCTGGCAGTAAGTTCCCTAAGGGTCGTTTATTTAATCTGTCACTGCCAGACCATACTGCTATGCGGAATTATATTAAGGAGTCCTTGGAAAAGGGACATATTCGTCCATCTTCGTCCCCTCTGGGAGCAGGTTTTTTTTTCGTGGCAAAAAAAGATGGTTCCCTGAGGCCTTGTATAGATTATCGCCTTCTGAATAAGATTACAGTCAAATACCAGTATCCATTGCCATTATTTACTGATTTGTTTGCTCGCATTAAGGGGGCTAGGTGGTTCACTAAAATAGATCTTCGTGGTGCGTATAATCTGGTGCGGATAAAACAGGGTGATGAGTGGAAAACCGCATTTAATACGCCTGAGGGCCATTTTGAGTATTTGGTAATGCCTTTTGGACTCTCCAATGCTCCGTCAGTCTTTCAGTCCTTTATGCACAATATTTTCCGTGAATATCTGGATAAGTTTATGATTGTGTATTTGGATGATATTTTGGTGTTTTCTGATGACTGGGAGTCTCATGTTCTACAGGTCAGGAAGGTGTTTCAAGTTTTGCGGGCCAATTCTCTGTTTGTGAAGGGCTCAAAGTGTCTCTTCGGAGTCCAGAAGATTTCTTTTTTGGGGTACATTTTTTCTCCTTCTACTATTGAGATGGATCCCATTAAGGTTCAGGCTATTTGTGACTGGACACAACCTACATCTGTTAAGAGCCTTCAGAAGTTCTTGGGGTTTGCTAATTTTTATCGTCGGTTCATTGCTAATTTTTCCAGTATTGTTAAACCTTTGACTGATTTGACTAAAAAGGGTGCTGATGTTGCTGATTGGTCTCCTGCGGCTGTGGAGGCCTTTCGGGAACTTAAGCGCCGGTTTTCTTCTGCTCCTGTGTTGTGTCAACCAGATGTTTCACTTCCTTTCCAGGTGGAGGTTGATGCTTCCGAGATTGGAGCGGGGGCGGTTTTGTCACAGAGAAGTTCTAATGGCTCGGTGATGAAGCCATGTGCTTTCTTCTCTAGAAAATTCTCGCCCGCCGAGCGCAATTATGATGTGGGTAATCGGGAGCTTTTGGCCATGAAGTGGGCATTTGAGGAGTGGCGTCATTGGCTTGAGGGTGCTAAACATCGCGTGGTGGTCTTGACTGATCACAAGAATCTCACTTACCTTGAGTCTGCCAGGCGTTTGAATCCTAGACAGGCTCGTTGGTCGTTATTTTTTTCTCGTTTCAATTTCGTGGTTTCATACCTGCCAGGTTCAAAGAATGTGAAGGCAGATGCTCTTTCCAGGAGTTTTGTGCCTGACTCCCCTGGAGACACTGGGCCTGCTGGTATCCTTAGGGATGGGGTAATATTGTCCGCCGTATCCCCAGACTTGCGACGCGCATTGCAGGAGTTTCAGGTGGATAAACCGGATCGATGTCCACCAGAAAGACTGTTTGTTCCGGATGATTGGACCAGTAGAGTCATCTCCGAGGTCCATTCTTCTGTGTTGGCTGGTCATCCTGGAATATTTGGTACAAGAGACTTGGTGGCCAGGTCTTTTTGGTGGCCTTCCTTGTCTAGGGATGTGCGTACCTTTGTGCAGTCTTGTGAAGTGTGTGCTCGAGCTAAGCCTTG